>NC_090451.1:456455704-457705704 GCF_031143425.1 Pleurodeles waltl
CAATGTGTGTTCAATGTTTTATTTGCAGTGGTCTCTTCATAGGATGGCCATCAAATCCACACAAACCTAGCAGGCACAGTGTTCCACCCAGAGTGTCACTGTGGGACTGTAGTGCAAGCAGTTGTGAGGGTGGTCACAGAGTACAACATAGCTGTTCAGGACGTTATTAGTTTTAATACAGATAATGCAGCAAACATGCTCAAGACATACTACACTATGTTGAGAAATCTTTATACAAACTCCATACATATCAGCTGCTTGGCACACATCATGAACCTTGTTGATGAGTCCTTCCAGGAGCATTTTGTGGAGCTAAATGCCTCCCTTCTGTACTTCTTATGAATCGTTTACATTGCCGGTAGAAGAAAGAGAAGACACCTGCAACGCGTTGCTAAGACCCATGGGATGAAACCACGGATGGCACCTGACCCTTGGAGTACCTGCTGGAATTCATGGTTTGCTGCTGTTGAGTACCACTGCAAGAACGTTGATGCCTATGCTGGGTTTGTTGAGTCTGAGATGCAACTCTACAAGTCTCCCCTAGATTCTCTCGAAAATCTGCAGAGGATTCTGAACAGTGACCAGAAAAACGGTATTAAAGTTTAATTGGAAACTGTGGCAGAAAAATGTCAGAACATTATAAGCTTTATGGACTTATTCCAGTATCAAACACTAGTGACAATGAGGGTCTATGATTATCTAGAGAACCTCAATATGAACATCACAAACAATTCAGTCCTTGCTCTGGAATCACAGTGGCCATTCCTAGAAACTTCTGCAGGGGCTACATTGAATCTGGCACAGAAAAAGAATATAACAGCCCAGCTTAATGAAGCTTTTGAAAATTCACTTGCAAAATGTAGGCAAGTACATGGCTGAGGCCCAAACAGGCATTGGATTCCTGAAACAAGTACATCTTCTGAATCCTGCATGACTCTGCATTCAAATTAAGGACCAGAGTGCATATTCGGCAGTCCCTGGTTTGAACAATGTTCCTCATCAGGGTTTTCAGTGAGTTTCAGGGGTGATCGAAATTGACCTCTTTTGGCATGGGCTGGCTGACCAAATTCTAGTCCTTTCACAGCTTGCAGCCGGTACTGTGGAACCAGTTCTGTAGATGCTGAGAGGAGCAACAGCATTTTTTTTAAATTAGGGGCTGTTTACAAGAAAGTGACCCATCAGTCCCGATCCTCCACTTTTCTTGCGTACCCCCTGCCCCACCCAATGTATTTACAATACAGCACACCATGGCACTCATTAGGACAATAGCATCAACAAGTTTGATGCTATTGTGGCGCCTTGCTGTACTAGCATCAAAACTTTTGGCACTATTGCAGCAAAGCACAGGGAGGCCCATTAATTAAAATGAATGCATCATTTTAACACCTGCTCTGAGCAGGCATTAAAAAAGATGGAAAAAATGGCGCAGTGAAATTTAATTGTGCATGTTTTCGGGTCTACCTGCATCGGAACAACCCCCTTGCATATGTTGCCTGGCACAGGCATAATGTGGTGCAAGGGTTTACAAAGTTGCAACAATGGAAGCATTGTGCCCTTTTGTGGATACAGCGTGGGAGAAAGCCCTCCTTAACTCCGCCTTAACGTAAAAAAAAAAATGACCCTAGGGCGACCCAAGGTGGCAATATAAGCTTACTGTTATTCCCCTTAGCTTGTCAATCAGGCATTTGTCCCTCTCAGAACAATCAATACAGGCATTATTATTCTTACATTATGATCAATAACACAATATTGGCCAAGATTTGGGTTGCTCAGAAGAACTGTGATAACATTTCCAAGATTAAAACCGAAGGAGACAAGCATAGAGGTTCCATGAGTATTATTCCTTAACAGGTTTATGTCATATGCATAGACCTTGACCAAAAACAAATTGTCTCACTTTTAAACAAACAAAATACTCATAGACCTTTCCATTGGAAAGAAGTACAAATTTACTATCCACTAAATACACACAAATCCATAAGTGACAATGGCACAGTTAAGGTGAAAGGAATGTGAACATACATATTATATGATACATACAGTAAATAGACCTGGCAGCCAAAATACTGTACACAATGTCTTGATGAATACTTTCAATTGTAAAATACCTCATAAAAAATCTCTGTGTTTGGTGCTGAAAGAATTGTAATAATTGCAAAATAAAATACTGCAAAAATGCCACAAAATTACCATATTTGTGTCGCAGAATTTCCACATTTGTGCTGTAAAATTTGCTAATCCATACCTCAACATCTTGGGGGGTCTGTTTGAACCTAGCAAATTTACTTCCTTTGCCTGGAAATGAGAAAAATGTAAATGATTGCACTGATTAAACTGAGCATGACTGTCAAGATGTCACTGAACTGCATGAACTGTGCACCAAGCCAAGACCCAATATTCAAGATATTCCACTTCCCAAATCTGACTATGTTATGTTGGTTGATGGCTCCCATTTAAGAGACAATTATTTAACCCTGAGAGCTGTATATGCATTTTGTACAGTCTCAGGTGTGGTTGAAGCCTCCTGCTTTAAGGAGTCTTTTCTGCCTATGTAGCTGAACTAGTTGTTCTCACAAGTGCATCCTTTGTTTCTGAACAGCTGAAGATGTTAATATTCACTGACAGGCAATATGGTTTTGGTGTTGTTCATAACTTTGAGCAGTTATGGTCCCAGAGCGGATTTTTAACCTCTTCTTGTTCCCCCATACGAAATGGAGAAAAGGTTTATAATCTCTTGAATGTATTACCGTTGCCTGCCCAAATTGCAGTTGTGGAGTGCTCAGAACACTGCAAAGTCACTGATTATGTTACTCTCTGCAATAGTTATGCCGATGAGGTGGCGAGATACTGCGCATTGAACTATATTGGCTTTAATGGTGAGTACACCAATAAGGTAAATGATGAGACAAGTCACAATCTTCTGTTAACTGCTACTGTACTGAAGTTAAGAGATTACAGGAAGAGGCGTCAGAGGAAGAACAGCTGATTTGGGTTAGAGCAGGTTGTGCCAAAAGAGATGAAGGTGATGTTTGGGTTTCAAATGATGGAATAGCTATGATGCCCAACAGTTTGTTGCCCCCCATGGCTAGGCATTATCATGGTCCAGCTGATGTTGGTCATGATGCCATGGTCACGATGTTTAGACAAACTTGGTTTAACCCCAGATTCAGATTTATGGCAGAACTCCTATGTCACAGATGTGTCCCATGTCAGCCGACAAATGTAGGCAAATGTGCAGCAGTTACAGTGAGTCACATAGTCAGGTCAGGAAGACAGTTCAGCAAGATGCAGCATTGATCTACTCGCGTGCAATGAACTGAGGTACATCTTGGTTATTGTATGCATTTGCTCTCATTGGGTTGAAGCTTGCCCGTTTAGGGGAAATGACAGTCAAACAGTAGCAAAACTGTTGCTTAGGGAATTGATACCCAAGTTCAGATTTCTGACTTCTTTATAGTCAGACCAAGGGACCCACTTCAATGATGGAGTCCTGAAATTACTGTGTGCGGCATTACAAATTGAGCAAAGGCTCAATTGAGGTTACAGACCAGACGTTTCTGCATTGGTGGAACAAATTAATGCAACTCTGAAGTCCTGAGTGGCAAAAGTTTGAGCTTCCACCTCATTGAAATGGCGGGACATATTGCCTCTTGTTTTGATGAGATTATGAAGTACTCCAGACAGAAAAACAGGATTGTTTTTGCAAGAAATCCTCATGGGCCATGCCATGAGACTACCAGCTGTGCCAGCAAATGCGGTTGTGAACATTACAGATGGCATGGTACTGGCTTATTACAAAGGACTGGCTGATGTGGTTAATTCTCTGTCTCATCAGGTTGGAAGAGCTGCTGTCCAGCTGTAGCAGGAATTGTGCCAGGACTTGTGCCCAGGTGACTATATGATGGTCAAGAAGCAAATTCAGAAGTCCTACGTAGAACTGCATTGAACAGGGCCATACTGGGTAGTGTGGTGATGACGACACCTGTGAAGTGTGCTGGTCTCCCTAACTAGATCCATTTGGCACATACTTGCAAGTTCAAGGTGCCCTTGATGATACAGTACCTGTTCCTGTAGGGCTGTTACAGTGATGAAGGGAGCAGGTTGGTCAAGCTGTTGGGTATATGCAAGTAACTGAAACAGCACTATTGTTCTCTGACTAAATAAACAGCAGTGGTTGGTACAAAAGATTTGAGACAAAAACAGTTGACTCCGCAAGGCTCAGATGCTGAAGAAGGACCTAGGCCCATATTTATACTTTTTTAGCGCCGCATTTGCGCCGCTGTTTGACGCGAAAGTGGGGCAAACTTACAAAATACAATAGAATTTTGTAAGTTTGCGCCGTTTTTGCGCCAAAAAGAGGTGCAAATGCGGCGCTAAAAAAGCATAAATACGGGCCCAAGTGTTGTAGCAAAAAGAGTTGTGCCTGGAGACCATTGACCAAGTGAGCACGTTGTGCTAGTAGTACACGTGCCCTCAACTATTCTAGAAGAAGCTGAAGTGTCTGGTCAAAGCTGCAGTGATACAGACCAGTATCTTGAAAATCAAAGAGAAGGAGAGTTCCTTGTCAAAAGTACGCAGCACCTGAGTGGACATACTTTGCAGCAAATTAATGGTGGAATCAATTTGCATAATTTTGTTTGAGCAATATTCATCCAGTTGAACATTTTTTTACTTGTCCTTGTGGCAGAGCTGAACTTTGAAATTTCATTGCCACTTAACAGACAGACATTATATAATGCATGTGATTATTAAGGTACATCAAGAAAATGACTGACCTGAAAGAGAATTTGGAGGCATTAGAGGCAACGGGTGTCTGGGAGTCTATAGGGAGTGTTTTTTAAGCAATTGGAAAGTGGTTTGGAAACCTAGGTAGTGGAACTGTTGGCAGTTCTTTAAGATCTTTGCTGATAATAGCCTTGTGAGCCTTAGTTGTGCCTGGTCTCTTCAAGTTGTACAAGAAATTGAAAGTGAAGAGAATTGAGAAGGGAAGAAAAGAGGATTTTGAACTTGCGAATACACGCAGTATCTAATACAGTGACATTAAGTAGTTAGAGTAGTCCAGAAGATCTCACCTCATACGCCCTGAAAGATTTCGATCTGTCTCATTGAAATACGAAATTGTAATCTGATGTAATGGCATGATTCGCCATCAGAGGTGGGATTGATGTAGCTGAAGTATTATTGTTACTTTGACATCACAGTGACCACCTGTATGTGCCAGAATTTGCAATATATGGTTTGAAGTTCTAACAAGTTCACTGTAAAGTGGTGCTCTGAAAGCCCATATTAAAATACATTCACTGTAGAAAAGTGATATAAAGTGATGTGGTACAGCCCTAAAACATCAGTGTGATTAATTAATTCATCTCCATATGATTCCTAATGATGTCAATTAATAGTTTTCACTAAAACAATAATGAATTTCTAGAAGGAAATGTTTTAAATATTATATGATAATATTGAAAATGTAGTTCTCCATTCTAGTCACTTGAATGTACTAACAAGTTATTCTGCTTTTTCAATTATTGTAACATGAACATTTAGACGTGTTATTATTGATGACATTGCAATTATATTGTTTTATGTGTTTTGAATGCATTTGCCAAGTTAATTAAATTTGCCTTAGTTTATCCAATCATTCTCTCACATTTCTTCCGGACTTAGTTCGAACAAAATGTTAGCTTGGAAATAAATGTCCTATTGTTTTACGCATGGAGAACCTGAGTGGTATCCTTGAACCCGGGACATCGAGGAACTATGGAAATGGTCGATATACAATTGTTTCAAATCGTACAGGAGAGGAAGATAGATGCCTTTCCCATGTTGGTAATGGGAATCTTATCTGATGTTTCAAATGACTGTCATATGATGAAATATGATTAGGCAGTTAAACCCTCTGATTCATGTGGTGTGGTAGATGAACAAATCATCATGTACTTTGGACTTTAATTTACCATCCCCCAGCTGGATTACAGGCAGACCATATCTGGATTTTAAGCAGAGACATGATTGTACTTTACGAGGTACAGACCTCTTTGCCCTTGCCCCTCACCTTCTGTAATGCTGAGATGAGAAGACTCAGGTTTTTCTTTTGACCCATAGGAAGACTCTTGTCTAAGCATCTGAAATGCTGACACCTTTCCTTTTTACATACTTTTGCAAACTCTAGGTAGCGTTATCCTGTCCCAAATGGCATTTTTCCAATTTTCTTTGTCCTTTATTTCCTTTTTACTATTAGTTCCCATGTCTTGTAGCCCAACAATAGGAGAAATTGGACTTTATATCTTTAAGGGATCTCCATTTGTTTAGAGACCTAATTAAATAATTGGGATTTATGCAAATACTTAAAAGAACTCGTCAACGTTTATTCTCCGAACACCAGGTTCAGCTGCTTATGTTTTTCTATTGCCTTGATAGAACACTTAGGCACCTACCGCTGTGCCAACGGCCGCCAACATACCATGACCACGGCGGTAATCCACCACGGGTATTATGACCCACACAGACAATTCTGCCACAATACAGACACCCACACAAGTCTGCCACACCAAAGGTCAGTGATAAACTGGTGATAGCAAAACCCACACCGTTATGCCAACAGGAATACGCCCACAGTATCACAACCCACGAATCAACGTAAACCATTGGCGGTACACACCACCGTGCTCATAATGCACACACACTTACAAAACTATACCACATTGGACAATTCAAAATACACACACCTGACACACATACACACACCACACCCATACAACTATAAAACACCCACCCACATTACCCACAACCCCTTACAATGAAAAAAAGAGACCAAGCACAGAGAGACAAGCAAGGAGCACCCACTCAATCAGAGGCACAGAACACCATCACCCATACACCATCCACGCTCATCACAGTATATACCCCAACACATAATCCCACACATCACCTCACACATTCTCACACATATCACTCACACCATATTCATGGCACCCCAAAGACACCCCAGGTTTTCTGAGGAGAAGCTAAGGGTCATGGTGGAGGAAATCATCCGGGTAGAGCCACAGCTATTCGGATCACAGGTGCAGCAGACGTCCAGTGCAAGGAAGATGGAACTATGGCGGAGAATCATCGACAGGGTCAACGCCGTGGGACAGCACCCAAGAACAAGGGATGACATAAGGAAGAGGTGGAATGACCTATGGGGGGAGGTACATTCCGTGGTTTCAAAACACCAGATTGCTGTGCAGAGGACTGGCGGTGGACCCCCACCTCCTCCCCCACAACTAACAACATGGGAGGAGCAAGTCTTGGCGATCATGTATCCTGAGGGCCTCGCAGGAGTAGCAGGAGGACTGGACTCTGGTAAGTCAAATCTCTATTACTATCACCCCCCTACTTCCATCACATACCCCCACCCTTTCCCTCACTCCCATCACTCCACCAACTCACATATATCCCACTAGCACAACCCACCCATCCCAATACCAAGCCCTGCATGCAACAACAATGCATGGGCACCAATCACAGACTTGCATGGGTACCTATAACCCCAGCATGCTCAATAGAGAGACTGACCCAGCCCACAAAATCACCACTCACACAAGGCCAAGCTGACAGGGAAAGCACAATCATACAGGGAAACACACCCATGCACAAGATGGCACACGCAGATATAAGAACAATACATTTGCATTCCAACAGGACCCCTACCCAACGTTACCGGAGAGGAGGTGCCAGCTACAACCCCAGAAGAGTCCCACAGTGATGACAGCAGCAGCGGATCAGGATGACCAACTGGCCCATCAGGGACATTTGGATCATCGGTTACCCTGCCACAGTCCCAAACCACCACAGAGAATCCCCCCTTAGGAAACACCACCACAACATCCACCAAGCATGCCCATACCTCTGTCCCCAGGACACGTTAATCAGTAGTGTGTCCCCCACTACAGGGACCCTTAGGCAACCCCACAAACCCAAGACAATCAGGGACCTGGGATCAGTGGCAGTGGGCACGCGGTTTAAGGGACAGAGGCACAGGACAACAGGGAAGTTGGGAGGACTGCTGTGCGACAGGCGGAGGACAGGCCCAGGGAGCCGACCCTCCACGAGGCACTCTCAAACATCATGGGAGCATACCATCATTCCCAGGAGACCATGGGCCAGGTACTGGCCAAGTTACAGGAGACCCAGAGGCTGCAGGAGGGACAGTACCTGGGAATCAGGGAGGACCTAACAAAAATATACACAATCCTGGTCACCATTGCAGGGGTGCTGGCTGACATGGGCAAGACCATGAGGGAAGCAATGGCACAATAAAGGGCCCCTGACACTAGCCAAACCGAGGAACAGCCTTCCACCTCCGCCGGCGCTAGTGGACAGGAGGCCCGCACAAGTACCAACAGGCCACCAGCACCACACCCCCTGCAGAAGGAGAACCACCCCGCAAACGGTCCCTACGATCCAGGCAGAAGCAAAGAACATTGCCAAGACCCCCGCCAGGAAATAAGACTCTCCTGGTTGTCACCCTTCTGTCCCACTATGTCACCCTGTCCACCTTGAACTGCCATTGCTACACTTCCAATGCCCCCTTGGACAATGCACCTGTGATACCAATAGAATGGACTCTAACTGGACATTCCTCCACCATCACCCCAGCCCCTTGCACTTCCCCCCATACTTATGTGCACAAAAATAAACACCCTTGAAACATATGCCATACTTGAGTCAGTGTAATGATTAGAAAAATGTATTATTACAACATTACCAAAGCATTGCAACGTATATGTTCAGTGAAATATACTACAGGATGACCTTTGGTGGGCAGCAGTACATATAGCAGGGGCCAGAATGGGGTACACAGATCTGAAAATAGAGAATCCAAAGGGAACAGTCAGTGTCTATAGACAGAGGGTAAGAGTCTGCCATGTTCAATGTCCAAAACATTACTGAAATGTAAAGTTGAGTTACAGTCTCTTACCTGTGTGTCACTGGAAGTACTGCTGTATAATGTTTGTTCTGTGTTCTACATCTTCTTCATCTGCCTCCTCTTCCTCGCTGTCCACAGGCTCCACCGCTGCCACAAGACAATCTCCAGGCTCATCCTCCTGCAGAAAAGGCACCTGGCGTCTCAAGGCCAGGTTGTGCAACATACAGCATGCCACGATGATCTGGCACACTTTCTTGGGTTATTAGTCGAGGGATCCACCAGTCAGATGGAGGCACCGGAACCTGGCCTTCAGGAGGCCGAAGGTTCTCTCAATTATCCTCCTTGTACACCCATGTGCCTCATTGTAACGTTCCACTGGTCTTGTCCTGGGATTCCTCACTGGGGTCAGTAGCCATGAGAGGGACAACTGTTAGTCACACACTAACCCTTAGGGACAACCCCATACTCAGACCCCAACTTATACTGTGTGGGGACCTTGGGCTCATCTATTAGCCCCACCCGGTGCCTCTGGAGTTGCCCCATCACATAAGGGATGCTGCTATTCCTCAAGATATAGGTGTTATGCACAGGCCCAGGATATTTGGCCTTTACCTGGGAGATGCACTGGTCCGCCAAACACACCATTTGCACATTCATCGAGTGATAGCTTTTTCTATTCCTGTAAACCTGTTCACTTCTTCAAGAAGGGGGAGACAAATGCCACATGTGTACCATCAATGGCACCAATGATGTTGGGGATATGTCCCAGGGCATAGAAGTCATCTTTCACTGTGGGCAAATCATCCACCTGGGCGAACAGGAAAATGGAGCACTGACAGAACCTGCACTAGAAGGGGTATTCCTGTGGGCTGACAGATAGCTGACATCAGGTCTGGCTCCAGTTTTTGGATTGTGGCACAATCAAGTCTGTATGTGATGATAATGTGTCTGTCCTCCATTGTCGACAGATCCACCAGGGGTCTGTACACCAGAGGATGCTGCCATCTCATCATCTGCCTCAGCGGTTGTAGCCTATGGAGGAGAACGTTGAGCAGAAGGTCATATTTCCACATAGATGGCACAACTGTTGTTGAATTTACATCACAGAAGCAGTGTGTGAAGTCGAGAGTCAGTTGATGTGCCAATGTCTGCTGTGACGCAGTTAGGGGCATGCCATGTGCCCCCCTGAAATGGCGGCTGCCTGACCTGTGAGGAGGGACAAGGGGAAATGAGGTAAGTGCACTGGCATTGTGCTCCGTCGCGGTAGGCGGTCGATGATCACCCGGCGACTTCACATTAGTTATCAATGGGCCCTATGGGTTCCAGGAGCCAATGGCGATGTACGCGATATACGCCTGCGGTGACGGTACGCACCGCTGCGCACATCACCGCCATTTTCTAGCTATTCACTCACTTGCCACCTGACCATCAACAGGAGAGGACCTATACTGCATGTGCTGCTATGACCTGAGTCTGGAAACGACAATTGCTAGAGTGACTGGTTGGGCATGGCCTAGTGCATAGGGCTGCTCCCTTTGTGTTGTGTACGCCAACGGTAGTGGTGTTGCTGGCATTGACCAAGTGTATCCTCTGTCTCTCCCCCCCTTTTTGTTTTGTCACCCTGTCCTTGTGTGCATTAGCATCATCTGGCGGAGGAGCAGAGTCACCGGCGATGGAGGGAGCTGCATCCCACATGGGCCTGGAGGCCGAATCCACCGAGGGTGAAGGCACCAGTGGGAAGGAGGGCGGGGGGAGCTCCACGACGGGGACAGGATGGGAGACCAGTGACAGCGATTCCTCCTCTGATAGAAGCTCCATGGCGGTGGCGGACACCTCTGTACCCACCCCAACAACAGGTACAGCCACCACCACCCTACCAGCACTGCCCTCCCAGCAGCCCCACAGCGTGTTTGTTGTGCCCGCTCACCCAGGAGGGTGGGCATCTCCTTCGCCCCAGGCACCTCAGGCCCTGCCCCAGTCAGCCCTGCTGCCCTCAGTGAGGTACTATTGACCTCCTGAGATCCCTCCCAGTTGGGCAGTCAACCATTCTGAATGCCATCCAGGGTGTCGAGATGCAATTGCAACAAACAAATGCATACCTGGAGGACATTCATTCTGGTGTGGCAGCCCAACAGAGAGCATTTCAGGCTCTGGCCTCAGCACTGATGGCAGCCATTGTCCTTGTGTTCAGACTCCCCCCTCCAACTTCCACTACCCAGACCCAATCCCTCTACCTCACCCTATCCCAAGCACACCTTCAAGCCAGCATGCATACAAATCAAAACACAAAAGTGGCTCAGGAAAATATAAGCACCACACTTCATCTCACAGGCACTCACACAAGCACCATACCCATGCAAACATACCAACATCCACTGCCTCCACTCTGTCCCCCTCCTCCTCTTCATCCACCTCCCTCCCAGTAGCGTCTCTACTCACACCTGCATGCACTACATCATCATCCACTACCTCCATCACCGGTACGCCCATCACTACACACCCCTCACGGGCAGTCACCACCCCCACAACTATGCACACTCCCCCTGTGGCCTCTCCCAGTTTGTCTGTGAGCCCTCCTCCCAAATAACACAAACGCAAATACACACCCACCCAACAGCCATCCACCTCACAACAGCATCCAGCCCATGCACCTTCACCCAAACTCAGCAGACATACACCTCCTACCACCACACTCTCTTCCTCCACTCCCAACCCCCCTCCATCTTCCCATCCCAGTGTGTCTAAAAAAAAGGTTCCTGGCTAACAATGACCTGTTCCCTACGCCTACCCCGTCCTTCCTCTAGAGCCAGGGTGTCAAGATCCCAGGCCATTACCTCAGCCACCAACTCGGCTTCCGCTGTGGTACCCGCAAGTCCCAGGGGATCAAAGGGCGCACCCATCAGGGCTGGCAGTGTGCCACCGACCAACGCAAAGGTCCAACCGATTACGCCACCTGCCAAAGTGAAGAAGGGGCCCGCATGCAGCACGGCCAAAAAGCATGACCCACCCAGCAAGCCCTCCTCCAAAACTGCATCTGCCAGTGCCAAGGTCCCAGCAGCGTCTGCCAAGGTGGGGAAGGGCAAGAAAACCCAAGGCAAGGCACTTCAGGCCTCGGAGCCTCCAGGTGAGCTACTGGTGCCCACCATTAGTACTGACAGCCCCGCAACATGTACCTTGGAAAGCACTGCCTTAGGCACCGGCACCTGCACGGCCACCTGCACCGCCATATGCCCTGCCACCTGCACTGCCCCCTGCACCGCCATCTGCACCGCCGCTACCAGTGGAACATGTCACCCTCTTGAGAGACTGTGGCTTTGCACTCCCCAGGACCAAGCAGTGGGCAAACCACCCACTAGGGAGAATTAAGAGACTGTGGCTTTGCACTCCCAGGTACCAAGCAGTGGGCAGAGCACCCACTTGAAAGACTTGAGAGACTGTGGCTTTACACTCCCCAGGACAAAGCAGTGGGCAGAGCACCCACTAGAGAGACTTGAGAGACTGTGGCTTTGCACTCCCCAGGACCAAGCAGTGGGCATGTTGCCCCCTCCAGGAGCAGTGGTGTAGTACCATCTTCCGGCTGAGATGCCCCCCTCTACCCTTCCCCCTGAGGTGCCTGTGTGTTTTCGACCTGATGCCCCTGCAGTGTTCTCTCCGTTTTGAGGCAGGAGTCAAGTGTGGGCTTCGCCCATGTTTTTTTGCCCACTGGGCCACGGACATTTGCAAAGGACAGTGTACGGCCTTCTGTACATATTGTAAATATTTGTGTATACTGTTGCTTACAATTGTTAACTTTATCTGCATAGTTCTAAATATCACTATTTGCACTCAATTCCTTTTGTCCTTGCGTTCTTCCAGGCGGTTAAGGGATGTAAATGTAATGTTGATGCATGTTTTTGTGCCTATGGTGTTGTGGGTGTGTGTTGTGTGTGTGTGTGTCACTCTCTTTTTCCTCCCCCCTCCCCTGTGTGCTAGGTGCAGTACTCACTGTGGTCGTCGCCACCGCCTTCTTTGATATTCCTGGTGTATTAGCAGATACACCAGCATCAGCAGGACCTGTAGTTCAGGTTCCATGGCATCCTGATTCTTCATTGAGTGTCGAAAGGTGAGTGGTTCCCCTTCTGTGTATTGTTTCTGATGGTACCACCCCGGAAAAGATGGTAGATTGGTGGGTTGTGATGTGGCGGACAGTACATTGTCTTCCGACTGTCTATTGGTGGCTACCGCCACGGTGGTCGGAGTGTTAAAGTGGCTGTCTGTGTTCACGGTTGACAGCCACTGTATCACTCCGACCACCACGGCGGTATCAACAAGCACCATGATGGTAACCGCCAACAGCCAGGCGGAAGACAATGTACCAGCCACCCTATTATATCAAGCCAATCCGTAAAGGAAACAAGGCAACCTGGGCACTCCTAAGTCATGGATCCGAGATAAGTATATTTGTAGAGGAATTTATTAGTAAACCTCAGTGGTGAAAGCTTAATATTTATACAGCAATAATAGCGTCCATATGTTATGACGAGATACATGAAAATTCGGTAACAGCCAACACGTGTTTCGTCCTCAACGGACTTCTTCAAGGCTGGAAACAAAGACAGATTGGAGCTCTTAAAAAATATGTAAATTCACTACCATCCGGTAGGTACAAGTATGAATTACACACTTAATTGTAAATTGGAATTGGCGGGAAGCGAACATTTTTTCACAAATCAAGTGTAAAAACCCATTTAAAGTACATATGCAGTGAAAATAGAGATAACCCATTCATTCGTAGTGTGTTATGTCCAAAAAATACTCCTCTATATGGCAAAAATGGTGAGTGACAGTGAGAGAGCCCAGACGGTTTGTTTGTGAATGATAAAGACAGTGACAACCAACACCGGGAAATGGGGTGTGCTACGGAGGGTGTAAATTCTTTCCAAGAGAGAAGGTAGTGGTAAGATTGACATTCCATGCACATGCGTGATATAACATGGTGCAAGTGCTGCTGTGATCTGTGTCTGGAAGTGACCATGCCTCGAGTGTGTGGGGAAAGGGCTTCTGACTTCGCTTCGGAGGAGTTGGAGAGACTGGTGGATGGGGTCCTACCCCTTGTTGCAGTGTAGGTCCTCTCCTGTTGAAGGTCAGGTAGGAAGTGAGTGAAGGCACGTTTGTGGTGGTGCGTACCATCATCTCTGGCGTACATCACCATTGGCTACTGGAACCCAAATGATAACCAATGAGATGTTGCACGGCGGTCGTTGACCTTCTCCCCCAACAGTACACAACGCCAGCGGACTTACCTCATTTCCACTTGTCCCTCCACACAGGTCAGGAGGTTCCAATTTCAGGGGGGAACAGGCCATGGCACCTAACTGCATCACAGCACACATAGGCACATTAATGGAACTACACATTCACATACTGTTTCTGTCACAACATGCAAGGCATTTTACCCTGAGGATATGTATGAATATGACCATCTGCTCACCGTTTTTCATACTAGAGGTCAACCGCTGCAGATGAATAGGAGATTGAGACACACCCCTGTGTACAGACCCCTGGTGGACCTGGCAAGAATGTAGGACAGGCACATTATCCTCACCTACAGACTTGATAGGGCCACAATCCAAGAGCTGTATGCCCAATTGGAGCCAGACCTGATCTCAGCTATCCGTCAACCCACTGGGATACCTCCTCTTGTGCAAGTTCTATCAGTGCTCCATTTCTTGGCAAGTGGCTCATTCCAAGTGACAGTGGCCATGGCAGCAGGGATGTCACAGCCTTTGTTCTCAAAAGTGCTGACCAGAGTGTTGTCTGTCCTGATGAAACACAAGCGCAGCTACATAATTTTCCCCCAGGTGGAGGATATGGCCACAATGAAGGCTGACTTCTATGCACTGGGACATATCCCCAACATCATTGGTGCTATTGATGGTTGTTTTTAACTAAGGCAGCTTTGGCTTGTGTGAGTTGTGATTTGGTTGACTAAGTTATTGTCACTACTGTGAATGCTGTGGTGATGGGTGTCCATGCAGGTCTGTGATGGGTGTCCATGCATCGGTGTTGTATGCAGGGCTTGGTTGTGGGTTGTGATGGTGAGGTGTGTGGGAGGAGGTGGAGTGATGGAAGTGAGGGTGAGGGTTGGGGTATGTGATGGCATGCAGGTAGGGGGGTGAAAGTAGTAAAGATTTTACTTACCAGAGTCTAGTCCTCACACTACTCCCGCCAGGCCCTTAGGATGCATTGTTGCCAAGACTTGCTCCTCCCGTGTTGTTAGTTGTGGGGGAGGAGGTTGGGGTCCACCGACAGTCCTCTGTACTGCTATCTAGTGTCTTGCAACCCAGAACGTACCTTCCCCCGTAGGTCGTTCCACCTCTTCCTGATGTCATCCCTGGTTCTTAAGTGCTGTCCCACGGCGTTGACCCTGTCTATGACTCTCCACCATATGCAATGGATGTCTGCTGCACCTGTTATCCGAAAAGCTGTGGCTCTACCCGGATGATTTCCTCCACCATGACCCTTAGCTCCTCCTCTGAGAACCTGGGGTGTCTTTGTGGTTCCATGGGAGTAGTGTGAGTGGTGTGTGTGAGTGTGTGCGGGGTGATGTGTTGGGGTGTGTGCTGTGAGGTTTGTGGATGGTGTATCGGTGATGGTGTTCTGTGGCTCTGGTTCTGTGGGTGTTCCTGGCATGTCTCTCTCTCTGTTGTAAATTGTTAGTTGTGGTAAAGGATTGTGAGTAATGTGGGTGGGTGTTTTATAGTGGTGTGGGTGTGGTGTATGTATGTGTGCCAGGTGTGTATTGTTCAAATTGACCAATGTGGTGTTGTTTTGTTAGGTTGTATGCATTGTTACCACAGTTGAATGTCCGCCACAGTGATTCGTGGGTCATAATGCTGTGGGCGTATTTCTGTTGGCGTAACGGTGTGGGTTTTGGTACCGCCATTTTATCGCTGACCTGTGGTGTGGCGGACTTGTGTGTGTGTCTGTATAGTGGCAGATTTCTATTTGTGGGTCATAATACGCGTAGCGGTAGACCACCGCGGTATGTTGGCAGCAGCCAGCATGGCGGTAAGCGGGACTTACCGCCAATGTCATAATGAAAGCTATAATTGCTTCAGGTGACCCTATAAAGGCATCTGTATTAAACAGTGGTAGCAAGTATGAAACTGTAAGCTGCTCTTTTGCATTCAGAGAGTTAATTGACTTCAAATTGCAGAAGGGACAGTTGGGTGCATAGAGTCATTTTAGTTTAGACAGCATTCCATTTACTGATGGTTAAGTCCAAATTAGATATAGGGGTTTGTGTTTAGGCTCAACTAATGAACTGTATGAACCCTCCTCCCCAAACATGGTGTATTGGGGAGGCAAATAGCTCTGATAAAAAGTGTGACTTTATAGACATTTGTAACAACAATTTAGGGACGTTAATGGCTAACAACACTAACATTATTTTAAAGAACCACCGTGCTACAGATTATTGAACATTCCTCTAAATGTTATTGCGGAATCACAAACTGATCTTGTAGCAGGTTGTTTGAGTAACAAGCCAGATGAAAAAAGCACTGTTCTCCAATAATTATTTCTCCAGATTGACACTGCCATATAAGGTAGATGCCTTGGAGTTCAATCTGCTTTTATGCCCAAATTTGGTTTTTGAAGTCCTCAAAATGAATGCTAAATTGCAGTAATCTTTTTTGGTGGGCACTTTAAGTTGGAGCAATTTAATTAATAGAGATATAGGCTCAATTGCCTTTACATCGCGTTCTGGTAGTGCACTGAGAAAATCAAGGAGGCTGACACTGGCCAACCTTGTAACAGCAGCATAATTATATGATAACAGTTCTTCCTTTTGTGACTGGAACATTAGGGTCACTAAACTACAACTCTCTGGGGTGAAAAAGTCCACGACTTGAAGCTAGTGATTGCCCTGGTCTGATTGTAAACTGGAAAAAAGATAATGGGCTTAGCTGCATATTTAATCAAGAAATGTATCAGATCGTAGTTGACTTGAAGGTAGTCTGTCAAATTGCACCTAACAACATAGCACAAGACGTGGGGCTATCTGATCAACTGTTACAGTTTCCACACAAAATAAACATTTACTCATGGATTATTCATGGAATTTAGCAAATTAAGTCTGATCATAAACTTTTAATTTTCACCTGTGCCTTTGAGATAGTTTATGTTCAAGAGACTCTAGGGGCAGATTTAAGAGCCCCTAGCACCTCTTTGCACCTCATTAGCAAAATTGTTTTTACGCCTATGTGGCCCAACGAGGTCAAAATTGCTGCACCAAATTTACAAAGTGGCGCAATGCATGCATTGCGTCACTTTGTAACCCTTAGCGCTACATTATCCCTGCCCCAGACATCATGTATGCAAAGGGATCGTTCCCCTGTTAGGGAGGCTGAAAAAGCGGGGCAAAGAAATCTAAGAGATCGCTTTGTTTCATTTATTTCACACTTTTAAGGTCTGCTCAGAGCAGGCATTAAAAGGATGCAAACCAATGTTTACAATGAGACTCAATGGACTTTGCAGGATTAGCGTCAACCTTTTTGACGCTAATCCTGCAAAGCTCCGAACTTGCCTAAAAAATGTTGACACTAGTTACCTAACTACCCCCATGGTGAGCCATATCTTAGATAAGGCACACACATGGTGGTGTTAGGGCGCGCACGAAAAGTAGCTTTTCTTAAATCTGACCCCATGTCTTGTAAGAGAGTCTGTCAAATCTTTTCCATAAATACCTTGTTCCAGCGATGAGAAAATTGAAGCAAAACCATGCAGCAGGAAGTTAAACCATCTATGTTTCTAACAGTTACAACTGATACTACAGTACTAGATGCAAACCTCTCTCTTATAACCCAAGCTGTATTTTGGGTGGTTTCAGTGTATGAGAATAGTTATTACATTCTCTGCAACATCTACATGAAGAAGTTTATAGTGAGTCTGTCCAAATCTGTCATCAGGATTATGGCTGAACATACTGAGGCACACACAATTTTTATTGGTGAAATTACTTTAAATATGTATGGGAATGATGAAACTGAGGGTTGGCTGCTACTGTAGGTAACCAACAAACCATCTCATTATGTTTTCAGCCTCTGCAGAGGTGAGATACAGTGGAGATGGACGTTTCTTTTGTCCTGCATAGTTTCAGGCCCTTTTTGCCATATGGCTGTTAACTGTAAAAGTGTCCACCTTGTTATACTAATATTTCCCTATTCAGACACTGGTGCAGGACTATAATGTTGTGCCAGCTCAATTTTTTTAAACATTTGTGCATTTTCAAATATTAGTGAGAGCATGGAGTGATCACTGCTCATAGCTAGTGGCAACTTTAGCAGGCTAAACTCGCAATGAGTTAATTTTTAGATTGGCGCCCCTGTTGGCACCAAGAGAATAAAGAGGGCAAGATGGTCAGCAGATAAGGCGGACCATGTGCCAGCTTGGCTGGACAATAAATTAAAACCTATAATCTCTCTATAGGATAGGATATTTTATCCACAAATGTAGTTAAGGGGCTGTGCAACTTAATACAAGATAGTTTGAATGCCAACAGCAAAAGAAAGCATGGATAGGTCCCAGGATTGAGGGCTGGTATTTTGGGGAATTGAAGGCAATCATTAGCATTTTTAGAAGAACATTGTTGAACTGAAAACATTATTAATAAAAATTGTGACATTAAAATATAGTTTGAAAAAAACATGATGAAAGGGTTTTTTGAAAATCGTGCATTAATACTTAAAAAAGTATAGCTGAAATGGTGGACACCATAAAGAGCATGCATAATTATCAAAATAACTGTCTAATGAAAAATTATTTTGTTTATTCATAATTAAATCTACTGAAAATTAATATTAATATGTACTAAAAGGATTAATAGTTTAAATATTATGAAATGCTTTATTCTTCATGTTTTAGCATTGGTTTTAAAAAAGCCTCACATTTTAGTAATTTTCCTGAGGCAATGTTTAAAATTGTTAACTCTGCAAATGTTGTTTCTCTAAGTATCCTGTGTGACTTGCTCACTGTGGAAAAGTTATGTTCGTAGGTTGTTACATTTGTCTCTATTCCTGGGTTATGATGATGTGTACCCAGGAAGCAATAGTCTTCAGTGCTCATGTATAACCTGCAACAATTGTATTGTACTGACAAAACTGGTGACTACGGTGAGAAGAGAGTCAATCGTGAATGCAGAAAATGAAGAAAAGATACTTCTGAAACATGGAGTAAATGTAAACCACCCCATAAACTGACCAATAGAAACTTATCTCGTTGCTTTCTAGGGTTTTAATATAACACATTTTAGGTGATATAAGTTGAGCTGTTCTTTTACTCTGCTAGTGAAATGATGTGTTCCTGCTTCTTAGCTCTTTGATTCTGTCAGTTCGGATGCATTAAGGCCAATATTACTGAATTGTTTCCTATTATGCCATTGCCCAAAGAAGAAGGCCAGAAGATCCCCCACTGATGAAGACATCACTGCTTGCTGATCCATTTAGGTGAGGTATAACCAAATGTGCATTTGTCTTTAATGCATATTTTTATGTTTTCTCTCTCTAGAAAACCCAACTGCTATTTTGAGTAGCGACATAGTCAGGTCTTTTCCAAATTAACTTTTGTCTTCTTTCCTTTTTGCCTGAAGTCCAAACTTGCCTTTTGAATTAGAGTAATGGTTAAGGAAGCCACAATCTAAATTCAACTGTTTCATATAAATTGATTGTAAACAAATTCAACTGCAATACCTAAATGCATTCTGTTTCAAATATTCATCGGTGACTGCTATTATTCTGCATGGTGGTTCTTGAATGTTTAATGATAAATATTCTATCAACGTTGAAATTATTTCGAAGATTTGGTCAGCCTGTGTTCTTCTTGTACTTTTATCATTTGGTCTTGCATTTGATTTACTTGATCTTAGCATTGTTAATCTATGTGCAAAAAATGTCTGAACTTTATTAAACTGACGTGGCGATTCATGGCCACATAGGCCGTTGTGCATATAAATTACTGACTCCAATATTGAAAGTGGAGACCTCTAAGGGTAATTGATGGTTAGCCTATACGTGTCACCTTATAAATAAAGTATCAAAAGAAATATAAGGCTGGACATGCCCACAACATTAATGAAAGCAAATAATAAACCACGCACAAGATTTGAGGCTACACTTTGGAGTAAGAGAAAAGAAAGCTGAGAGTTAAAAAGGGCATTTGGCAAGCTAAATGCTCTGCAGAAGATAAGTGATGCATACTGGTATTTGACATGTGCAAGAGGTATGTTTCGAGTAACTTTTGGAACATTGTAAACAGGATTAATATTTGTTGGTCCAGATCTTTTCTTAATGGTATCTCTTTCAATGAATGCATTATGTTAATTCACTTTATGTGTCAAATAAAACTACTGGTATCAGGTATGATAGTGAGACTGAAATGATCTGAATATAAAGAGGCAAAGACCAAAAGTAAAAGTAAGTGATCTTTATTGCATCCTTAGTATCCACAACCATGCCATAGGTTCCATCTCCATGAACTGAATATCTTCAGACTTATAAATTCTACCTAAAGGAATTATATATTTATGAAGTTGCAAAACCTTCTAAGTGTGTGGACATACAACGAGCCATCCAAATTTACTTTTATATAGGGCATTTTGACTGGCCTCCTTATAAGCATTCAAATCTTTACCAAAAGAATCACCACACTTTGTCAAATAGTCATTCTAACCCCCTTGAGCCTCATTTCTCTTTATATAATCATTGTGATGGAAAAAACATGTTAACATTTTCCTTCTAAAATCAAAAACACTCCTTTGGTCCTTCAGTAAAGCTTTAGAGACATCTCCTTTGCATAATTCTAATCTACACACATGCCACAACCTACCAATGTTTAACTTGGCTGTCTTAGTAAAAGTTTTGTTAACCTCTAAAGAGTCAGAAAATACTTTGTCTACCTTCCACACCTTTTCAGGATGTTTTTACATGAGCTAAATCTCCCTTTCTCAAACTGACTTCCTGCACACCTTTCTTGATTTGCCTTTCACCCATAAAAGGTTCATAATACTTCCAGTGACAACTGAACCAATTTTCACTTCAACAACCAACAGTAGTTATACGTGGTAAACACTGTTCTTTCATTCTAAAAAAAAAAGGTACAGTACTCCATTACTTTGGGAGTAAAACTATAAGCCCCTACAATTAATTCCACTTCTTTCATCCAGTAGATTTTTTTGTTAATTATAGAGTTCATTCTATTAAACCTCTGAACTTTACCATTCACTTCAGGGTAAAATATAGAAGTACCCTGGTGTGAAAATCCATTTCACTCCAGAAAATGTTTAAATTCTAAAGCAATGAATTCGGTAACGTTGTCTGAAAATCCTATCTTAAGTAGGACTTTATTATGCAATAATATACTTAAAAACATAATAATGGTACTTAGATCAGCACTGTCCAGCAATGTAACTGCCAGTCATTTAGAAAAGTAATCTATAGTCAATGTAGAACACAACTTTTCTCCTAATATCTTCTAAAATGGAACACATTCAATCAACACCATCAATTTCCCATGCTATGTTAGACCAACCAACTGGGTAAAGAGAAGGTCTCAATAAGAGCCCAGTTTCATCTGTACCTTCACTTTCAAAGTAAGACTGTACCAACCCTTCCATATCTTTATCCAGCCCTGACCACAATACAGCTCTTTTACTCTTCCACCACTTTTTACAATCTCTACATTTTCTTGATGGCACTGTTGAAGGATGTTCCCCTCATAACTTGATAAGAGGAACCATTCTGGAACCTCTGACTATTTTACCTTCCTTGTAGGAAAGTTTGTGATAAACCTCCCAAAAACGTCTAATCCTTTGTTCCTAATCCCATTTCAGAGACAAAATTCACCAACATTTGCAAGATATTTGTCACTGATGTAAGCTTTCTTCCATTCATCCTTTGTTACAATTTGACATGCTTCATTGTCCAACCAATATTCTCTAAAGGTAAAGGTAATCTGCTTAAACAGTATGCCACACTGTTGTTAACACCTGGAAAGTATTGTAAATCATAAGTATAGTCTATGAATCACATGGAAAACCCAGCAACTTTGGGTGAAGCATTGTGGAACCTCTTTGTATTTAAAACATTGACAAGAGGTTTGTGATCAGGTCTAACTACTACATGTGAATCCCACACAAATTGTCTGAAAGGTTCCAGTTCCCAGACAAGGATAGGGCTAGAGCACCAGATGTGAATGTCACTGTGACTTTATTACCATCTAGACCTCTTTGGGATAACACCACAGTAATACCTTTATAGCAAGCATTAGTAGAAGTTTCAAAGGAAAAATCAAAAACATGAATTGTATTTGTTGTACATAAATCGTATTTGATATTCAAAACATTTTGTTGACATGAATCAGACAATATAATTGAAGTTCTATTTATTATATATTTTCTCATATCATCAGTTTTTTCCCACTATTTTTGACAAACTTGGAATAGAATTCAGTTTTCTGTTTAAAACCATCGACACCAGCCTCATGACCTGATTAGTTTAGTTGTGTACTGCAAAGTTACACCTTCTATCTGCTGTTAGCCCCCGTTCCTTCAAAATGCACAGAACCTATTTAAGACATTTATCATGCTGCTTTTTATCCTTCCCCATCACTAATATGCCATCTTGGAAGTACATCATCCCTTTTTGGAAACTAATAAGGTTCCCATTAACCTCTGAAAAACTTCAGCTGCTGACGCTGAGCTGAACAGCATATGCACATATTGAAAACATCCCATGGGTGTCATAAATGCTGTTAACTCTTAGCTCTCAGGTAAACAATTCTGGGGGTAAGTTGACGAAAGGTCAATAGATGAAAACTAATGCATACCTCTCGTCATCACAAGCAACTCAATAATGCTTAGCAGAGGTAATTTCTCAATACCAATATTGCTCAAGTCTTTAAGATAAATGCAAAATGTAATCTTGACATTGAGACTTCTTGCCACTACCAAGGGGGTAACTTTTTTCCAGCACTGATAGCCTCAATTATACCATTCTTGAGAATATTTTCTAAATCTTAGTTCACTTCCTCCTTCACAATTAACAGTAAATTCTTAAATGTATCTACCTTCTGTGTTGCTCCTTTCTATAGCAAAAGCCTACTAAGGCACTGGTCTCCCAAGAAAATACACTGGGAAATTCCTTAAGCTAATGTCCTTGCACTTGATCACCTCTACCCAGATCAAGTACTTCTTCTGGATTGTTAGAATTTAGTATAATGTCCAAAGCTCTTTGATCAATCCATCCTCGGAGAGACAGTCCTTCTTCAGCTTCATATAATTTACTCATGGGTCTTCTGCTTTTGAACTCAAAAGAAATCATGTGATAACCCACAGTAGTAATCAAATCATCAATTAAACTCTTGTTTAACATCAGAAGGTAGTAAGTGCTCCCCTGTTACTGTTACAAATGTTTTCTTCTGAATTTTATTTATCAATTACAGTACGGATAGAACCAGAATCTACCACAATGAGCTTTTTAACTCCTTGCAAAATAATTTCACACCATGTTTGTTAAAGGAATTTTTACTAAGCTCATTCATCTGTTCACTCTGAGAGCCCTCCTTTTCTATACTCAGAATACAGCCTTTAATTAGCTATTACCACTGTCATCAGAATTAGAACTTTATCTTTCAGAAGAGAAAGCTTGGCCACCCACTATTTTGACATTACTCTATGTCTGCAAATGTGCAAAATATCCCTTCATACCACTTTATGAATGTTACCGATTCAATGTAAGGCAACCTAACTGTAGACTAAACCCTCTTTCTTCCCACACGTATAACACTTTCTCTCATTGGCAGATCATTTATGTACAGCCTTCTTTTTTATGCATTTTCGATGCAGAGTTAATTTCACCCTCCTACTTAAATGAACAGTCATTTTTACATTGATTCTATTTATGCACCACCTTCCCTACCACTTCTCTCAGAATTTTATCTTTGTCACCTCAGACAACTTTAGCACACTTATTTAATACTTCAGTCATCTGAACTATAGCAATTACTCCTTCAACTCAGAATTCTTATGAAACTATCACCTTTTTGGAACAACTTAATTGTTTACATGTATAATTATCTGCTTTCTAAAACATTTATCATGCAACGGTCCAAAACAAATTTTCCGTGGCAGATACATAATTCTCAATGCCTACATGGCTTTTCTATTTACTCTATAAAAAGTAGATCTATCAATAGCAATGCAGACAATTGGTGCAAAAAAATAATCTAAATCTTGTTATGAATGTCAGAACACATCTGTCTTAATTCTAGATTTCTTTTCCACATGGTTATATGTTTTCAAACCTATTGAACCTGATGAATGCAAGTGGACTTTCTTTTTCATTTCTGCAGTAATGCCATTATTATCAACTGTTTTATTGTTATTGAAGAAATATGACTTCAGATTGGGAAATTTTGATTGGGGGTTAATCCAGTACTGCTGGAAATGGTAGAGGTAAAGGATTTAATGAAAAAAAGGCTTAATCAACATACATTTAGGAAATTATGAAAGGTACAGCTAATGTAATACATTCCTCAGCTTAAGAGTTAGAAAAGAAATGTGGAGCTCAGATCACAACGATGCACTCAAAGAATGAGGCAGAAACCTAAAGCCCTATGTAAGGAAAAACTAATATGTAAAAATTTAACTAAATAATACCTTAAGCAAGACAGCAGGATCAACTGAAAAAAAAAAAAAATCCATATGGTCGACCTTCGCAGAGCCAAGTGAAGAATTATGAGAACTGGTTATTGTGGAGGCAGCAGAATACATTAGTGTTTTATTCAGAGTGCTTCCAACAAAGATGGCCACCAGGAGGGGACACCTAACATGACCCATTACTGCAACATTGAAAGCAGTGCTGCATGTCAGAGGAGGAAGCACAGCACTAACAGGAGATGCAAGGTGTGGGACCTGAGCACTAACAATGGGCACCACACAACAAACACTGCCCATGCCCAGAAGTCGTCAGGTACAATATTCTGTACTCACTTGTGCACTCAAGCCAGATCTAGCGCCATCCTCTGGGTGCTGTAAAATGACCAAATTCAAATGATGGTCATGCTGACTTTACTTTGCAATCTTGCGATGTACATGCAGCTACAGCAGAGCATAAGTGCAAACATCCACAATGGTGATACTCAGATGACTTCAGTGACTGCCAGAATGTGATGAGGACAACTTCCAGTGTAATGACTTCACAGTAATCTGAGGCTGCAGATGGTTGTCACCAAATTTTGTAAAGCTGCAAAGACCAAAGGTAAAAGTATGTGAACTTTATTGCAGAGTAGACATTCCAAATATTGCACCATACACTCGATTTTCAATATCTGAACATCTTCAAACCTAGGTATTTTACTACAGAAGAAAGGTGTGTAATAATACTTGAAACAACAAGAAAAAATGAGAAAATGCAGCATCACACTGGGTTAAACGATAAACTGAAATGACCAGAAAAATTATGTATGGTATGCATTCAAAGGGCCCCCTTGGCCAATATGATTTAATGGCAGTGGTGTTCAAGTCCAATAATAATTTTGAGTCTGACAGATTAAGCCAGCTATACATGTATAACACATCAACAAAATGTATACTAGACAGCTGCACTGGAGTAGATCTATTCCACTGCAGATAAAAACAAATGTATTGCGTGATATAATGTGATAGAAAATGTAAGCAAATGTTCTATTACAAGTCATGGAGAGTTGGGTGGGCAGTAAGAACCTTATCCTATTTTACCAAGTTAGTTTTCAAGTTAGGTGTGTGACAGCGGTGTGTACATTGGTAAAACCGATATCACAGTCAGTACACTCAAGTGATCTTTAATTATACACAGCATGTATAGACTTTCATACTGCATTTGAGAATGTGGACCATAGCTTGCTTTGGTCCAAACTGGCAAGATGGTGTATACAAAATTCTTTGTGAAATGTAACAAGAATGGGCAATTCTGATACAAGGTTAAAGGTAAAACTTAGCCCAAGATGGCTACAACTGCAAGATTTATAAACCAACAAATGGCCAACTCAAAGATGATCTTCAACTTCAATACCTCTCATTTGGATGAAGCCATTATTTAGGCAAATACATTCCCTCCAAATTTGGAGGGAACACCTTACTTATGTGCATGTCACTTATTTTATCAAACAATAATAGGACAAAACAAATACATCTTGTGCAGTAGAAACATATTGTACTGCCAGCCACTTAGCAATCAAAAAAGAAATTGAGAGAAATGGGGTCTCTGGTTGGCAGTAATTTGCACTCTGTCCAAGCAGGGACCCTCAGTCTAGTCAGGGCAATGGAGCTACACACTTAGATAACCCCTGTTCACGCCCTTGGTAGCTTGTCACAAGCAGCCAGGCTTATATCAAATGCACTGTGTAAAGTATTTGTACCAACAGACACAGTAATACAGTGAAAACACCACAAATTGACACCACACCAGTTTAGAAAAATAGGCAATTATTTATCTAAACCAAATAAGACCAAAACGGCAAAAATTAAACATACACAAGTCAAGATATCAATTTTCAAAAGAACAAGAGTCCTACTCCATAGAAAACAATGGAAATGTTGTTCTTACACAAAGTACCTGATTTGGATCAAAAATAAAGCTGCATGGGCGAGCGTGCATCGAAAAACCCAACGATCAGTTGATTCCTTACTCACAAGTGAGGAAGTGTGTTGTTTCTTCTTTGGTTGGGTAGGCAAAGCATTGATTTTCTTTCCCGCAAGAGAGCATGTGTTTATTTCCAGATGGGGCACCTCGGATCCGTGCTGGCTTGTCTTGATTTTTGACTCCCAGCGATGATGCGTGAGAAATCTGGTCACACGGTGTTGGAAAAATGCACTACGTGGGGTTTGCATTGTTATCAGCATCTGCAAGTGGGTGTTGCATTGTTTTTCCAGCCACGGTGTAAGTGATGCATCAATTTCCCAGCCGCAATGCAGGTGATGCCTCGATTCCAGCTGCAAAGCAGGTGGTGTGGAGTTTTTCAGCCGTGTTGGAGATTATGCATCAACATTTTCCCCGCATGGCTTCCTCTGTGTGGGTTTCAGTCCTTGTTCTACAAACTTTACCTTTTGAGGGTCCAGGGACTAGATAGGGCACCACTTGTCAGGGCAGGGGTCTCAGCAAAGAGTTCAGGTGCTGGCAAAGGAAGTCTTTGATGGCCCTGAGACTTCAAATCAGGAGGCAAGCTCAGTCCAAGCCCTTGGAGATTCTTCTCAAGCAGGAATATACCACAAAGTCCAGTCTTTGTCCGCTTTCACAGGCAGAAGCAGCAACTGCAGAATAGCCCAACAAAAAGCACAGTCACATGCAGGGGCAGCACTTCTCCTTAGTTCTTCAGCTCTTCACTTGGCACAGGTTCCTCTTGGTTCCAGAAGCAAATCTAAACATCTGGGGTTTTGGGCCCACAACTTCTACCCCTTTCTGCCTTTGAAGAAGGCAAGCTTTAAAGGAAAGTCTCTGTTAGTCACAAAATCCTGCCTTGCCCAGGCCTGGCTCCAGACTCACACCAGGGGTTTGGAGACTGCATTGTGTGAGGGCAGACACAGCCCATTCAGGTTTAAGTGCCCACTGCTCCCTCCACTCTAGCTCAAATGGCCCATCAGGATATGCAGGTTGCACTCCAAACATCCCAACTGTCAGTCTGACCCAGACACGGAATACACAAGCAGGCAGAGTCACAGAATGGTTTAAGTAGAAAAATGCCCACTTTCTAAAAGTCTTTTTCAAACTGACAATTTAAAAAAAAACTTTACCAAAATATATATTTTTAAATTGTGAGTTCAGTGACACCAAACTTCATATTTCTATCTGCTCACAAAGGGAAACTGCACTTAAAAATATATCTAAAGGCAGCTCCCATATTAACCTATGAGGCAAATAGGCTTTGCAATGGTGAAACCCAAGTTTGGTAGGATTTCAGTGTTAGGACATGTAAAAACACATCAGTACATGTCCCACCTTTAACATACACTGCACCCTGCCCATGGGGCTACCTAGGGCCTACCTTTGGGGTGCGTTACATGTGTCAAAAGGGAAGGTTTTGGCCTGGCAAGTGGGTACACTTGCCAGGTCGAATTGGCAGGTTTAAACAGCACACACAGACACTGCAGTGGCAGGTCTTAGCCATGTTTACAGGGCTAACGATGTGGGTGGCAAAACTAGTGCCTCAAGCCCACTAGTAGCATTTGATTTACAAGTCTTGGGCACCGCTACTGCACTTTACTAGGGAATTAGTAAATCAAATATGCCAATCATGGAAAAGACAATTACATATACAATTTACACAGGTGCACTTGCACTTTAGCACTGGTCAGCAGGGGTAAAGTTCCCAGAGAACTAAAAAGAGCAAAAACAGAGTCCAGCACACAGTCAAAACATGGGAAGCAGAGGCAAAAAAGACAGGGGATACTACACCAAGGATGCCAGATCTAACAGAAAAGATGACAAATGTATTTGGAAAGTTTATGGCAAAAAGGAAAAGTAGTTTCTGTGTAACACCAAGCAAGAGCTCCACGTTTTTGTCTATTAACACCTTCTGTATAAGACTGAGTAGAAAATCCACAACTAGTCAAGTTCTTCACCTAATGTCTGCTAACCTCATGGCAACTCTAAGTTGGGGTTCTTTGGTCTTTCAAAGTAAATTATCTTGCAGGGTAGACACAGCATATGCTGTACATTGACAGAATTTTGTTTGGGTTGCAGGCTCAAATTTGTCTGGAGATTAATTTGTATAAGCAAGTTTGAACACAAGAAATTATTTTAGTCAGTGCCTGCTTGAAGCTTAGAGGAGAAATGAATATATTTTGCCGTGTTACGCTTCACCTGGGGAGGCGTAGCATTTTGACACATTCCCAAGTCTTCCACTAATAGTAAATCTAGGAATGCACTAAAAATTAATGAGTGGATGAGTGGAAACACCCATGCTCTACTTAAGAATGCCTCCCGGAGGCAGGGTAATACAATGCAAGGATTTGTGCAATATTGAGTTACTCTAGATTTATCAAAAACACTCAGGGCCATGCAACAAGGCATTGCGTGGCTTGATAAACCTTACTCAATAGTGGTGTTGCCCTTGCACCCAAAATTGTGGCTCAAGGATGATGCAAGTGCATGATAAATATCCCCTACACTACTGTATGGCCATAACTCTTTCACTCACAAGACATGTAAGCCATGTGACAAATCTAGGACAAACTATTAGGAAATAGCTGTTTGTAATTTGCAGCTTTAAACCATGTGGCAGGGACAGCTGCCTTTAGGTCAGGTTAAACCATTAATAATAAAGATTATGGGATGTTATAGAAGAAAACAATGTGTGGATGGCAAACGCATGTTATGAATATAAACAGACACAGAAGTACTTAAATCTCCCAATGCCTTTCAATCAGAAATGTAAGTGCATTAGACTCAGTTTGGGCATACTTCCTTTGATGTGTTTTTGGTCTGGCAAGAAAGGAGATTCTAAGGAAAAATATATAGTCAAATCAAATCAAAAACAGCTTTATTCGAATTTTTGTTAAAATCATAAAAGCACAGGATAAAAGACTGTAATAAATAGTTAAGAAAAACACTGAATCATTTACAGCTAGAATATAAGCTAACTCTCACTCCCCAAAAAATGTATCATCTTTCTATGCCTTCAAATAGCCCATAAAAACTTAGACATAACATTGCAGATATAAATAGTTGGCAAAGATTGCGAAAACACATAGGCTGTCCGACATTGTACCAATTCCATGGATCTCAACAATGGTAGCAGCAGTGGGTTTCTTTGTGTCTTATACAAGTTGCAGAATAAAACTTTCACTTTGGTCCATCACACGGGCATTTTTCCATAGGCTGTGACCAGTCATTCATAGTTGGAAAGCTCACCAAGTGATGAAAGATGCCCAATCTAAACCTACTTAGAACAAATCTGAGCTGCTCAGTGCTCACCTCCATTAAGTACAATTGCATGCCAAATGAAGTTAAAGTCAGCTGTTTTTTTAAAAAACATTTGGCTTAAGCAGTTCTGCAGTTAGACTTAGGGGGTAATTTTGACCTCAGCGGTCTTTTTCCAAGACCGCCGAGGGACCGCCGTGCGGAAGACCGCCAGCCAGTGTTGGCGGTTTGCCACTCGGCCTATTATGACCGTTGGCAGCTCTCTGTCCTTTTACGGGCGGAGAGCTGCCAACAGCCACACTGGCGGGAGGCGGGGAAGTGGAGGTTGCTCCACCTCCACCGCCACGCCAAAAGAACACCGCCCAGCGAATCACGTCCTGTGATTCGCCGTGGCGGTGTTCTGTTGACGGTGTGGTGTCGGCAGAGCTGCCCCCATGGCTCCCGTCCCCTCCCAGAGGATCGGCGGAACTGGGAAGTCCATCGTCCGTTAGGGGAGGGTGTGGGGGGGTGTTGTGTGGGTGCATGGGGGTGTGCGTCTGTGTATGTAGAGGGGGTGTGTCAGTGCGTGTATGCTTGCGGGGGTGTTGCATGTTTTGGGAATGAGTGCGTGTATGTCTGTGGGTATGTCTGTATGGATGTGTATGGATGTGTGCGTGTATGTTTGTATGTGGGTGTGCGTGTCTGACTGTGTGTGGATGTTGGCATGTATGTCGGTGTGTGTGATTGTTGGTGGTGCCTGCATGCGTGTCGTGTGTGTGTGAGTGTCTGTGATGTTGGGGGTCGGGGTGGGGAAGGGGGCCCTGCCACCTTTGGGGGCTGGCAGGGGTGGTGGGGGGTGTAGGGGAGGGAGTTGGGGTAGGGGATGGGGAAGACCCCTATCAGTGCCAGGGAAGGAATTCCCTGGCACTGATAGTGCTTACTGCCATGGATTTCATGGCGGTTCCAACCTCAGGAAATCCACGGCGGTAAGCCGGGTCAAAATACCGCCAGCGGTATAGTGACGGCCGCCTGGGTCTCCAGCCCGGCGGTCTTCTCCGCTCTGGCAGGCGGAACGGAGAAGCGGCGGATGACCATGGTGGTAACCGCAACAGTCATAATTCTCCGCCTTCCGCCAGGGTCATAATGACCCCCTTAGTTCTTCCAAATGTGACAGGCACTCATTCTTCAAGAATTTCCTTGCTACAGACCTTGAAGTTTCAGGTTTATAAAAATAGTCTTGATGCCCCATGTTTTCAAATATGTTACAAACAGGAAGAATCCTTTGTCCATGTTATCTGCATTTTTGATGAAGCTATTGTAACCAATTATGATTCCTCAGGAAATAAGAAAATGTGTGCATGCTGTAACAATGTGTTGGATCCACAACTGATGGTGAGTTCTTAAATTGTATTAACTTTGCACCTAGTTCACATAAAACTTAGCATGGGCAATCACTGTAAGCCTTTTAAGGATTCAGCTATACATCCTGATAGCGCAGTGTTTCTGTATTTTCAGTATGAGTTTTTTGGCAGTGTAGTTTTGCTTAAGTAGCCACTTGAATACTTTTATTTAGTATAAATCAGGTCCACAGTAGTTGATGTTTTATCCCCTCTTTTAACCATGTTTTATACAATGGTTTTAAAAATTCACATAATATAAATGCTGAATTGTTTCAATATAGTTGTAAGTTATAAAAGTAGAAATATATGTCTGATATTAAAATTGAAGTCCAGGTTTTAGGCACCATAGATAAAAAGGATGGAGATGTGTGAAAGAAGACAACAAAAAACACTGCCATTGGGAAAATAGATGAGGGAAGAACATTTTAGGTCATTGCTGGTTCACACAGAAGGTAGTGAGTACCCACATAACAAATTACAGCAGAAATGCTGTCTTTCTACTGACTTTGGAAAGAGTTGGTGATGGAGGGGAAAAAGAAAAACACTTTCTAATCACTGGTCCTTTGTATAATATTTGCTTCCATTTTCTGTATTCTGACCAATAGATTGAGATGAAGAGAAAAAATTCAAATGTATAGTTTTGAATATAGTTAAAATAATAAGTCTAGCATGTACCTATGTGTCAGTCTTGCCAGCAAATAAAAGTTATTTCTGTGCATTTAATTTCTAACGTGCTTTCAAACTATTTGCCACTTCAAAGCTCAAAGGCCACACATATGATTGTAAACAGGAAGTTTTGATGGATCGCCACCAGAGTGCGGACCTAAATATACTACTCGTAAGTGCCCTTTGTGAATTCCCAAAGTCGTAAACTAATTAGACCAAATAACTAAGTTTACTTTTTTGAATCAGGTCCACTGTTTCCAAGATTGAAGGGAACATACACTACCCTCTTTCGAGCGGTTTTGTAATATTAGGTGTCATTTATTTTTCTCCCAGGGTTTAAATAGCACTCCAAGTAAAAACGTATTGTCTTTCACTATTTTAGAAGTTTTACTGATTTGTACCTCAAATCTTTTGTCCCCTTTTTATGTTCTGGTGATGCCTCACGCATTATCCATATGCTCATTGGCTGAAATGTTTGAATGAAAACAATTCACATTGACAGTCATGACAATGGCATCTTTTCAAGATATCCTTTGTTCATGCACATAACACTGTGACAGAGTATTTAATTGTCATCAAAATAATTAAACATTTCAGCTGATAGCAATTGGGAGAGGAATCTGTGTTGATGTATTGAGTATCATACATGTGTCATTATACCTTCACATTGCCTGTTTGATTAATCATTACTCTTTATCTGCCTCTCTTGTCCGATGCAGTGATACAACTGTGCCTGATGTTCACACTCAAGCCAACACTGCAGACAAAATCAGGGAAAATCCTGGGAGCAGCAATTTGGTCCTTTGTTATCCTTTGGCCAGGTAAGTCTATAACCACCATTACATGTAATACTGTATGTTGTTATTTATATTTCCTTAGCATCATTTGAAATTTCTCAACAAAGTATGATTTCTGTGCATCGACAACATTGCCAACCACATGAAACAACTCTTCAGAATCATCAAGGAATTCTCTAACCTAATAGCCAGAGATAGCCAGACAGACCACCATCCACCCAGCCCAGAAACTCTATGACACCCTATCAGACTTCTTCCACAGCAAGATCACAACCATATACAACAATTGTGACCCCCAACCCTCCACCTGCAGCCTAGACAACATCTCTGAACCAACGAACACCAGCCGCACGATAACCTCCTGGTCTCTGACTACCACACAGATCACCGCAGTCATCATGTCATCCATCCACTCCAGGATACCCACCGACCAATGCCCCTACCAGCTTTTCAACCTCTGAGCCAACACTATTAGCATGGAACTAACCCGCATCCTTAACACCGCCATTTCCATTGTAACCTTCCCAGAAGAGTGGAAGCACACAGAGGCCAGACCCCTCCTAAAGAAACCCTCTGCCAGCCCCAGCTTTCCGTAAAAACTACAGAGCGATCTCCCTGCTCCCTTTCCCATGCCTGAGAAAGCCTTCAGCAACAGCTCACCGACTACCTTGAACAAAAACACCTTCTAGATACCTCACAATCAGGATTCCAGGCCAAGCACAGCATGAAGACTGCACTGATTGCTGCTACAAATGACATCAGGACCCTCCTTGACTGAGGAGAGTTGGCAGCTCTGATCCTTCTTGTTGGAAAATGGGTTATTGGTAGGGCAGGTAGGTACCTACACCTAGCAACAAGCCACAAACCTCCACAAAAGTACAGTTAGGTCTCAGTAAATTAATCCCAGCTCTACCCTTGGTAGCTTGGAATCGAGCGTCAAGGCTTAACTTAGGAGACAAAGTGTAAAGCATTCAAATATCACACAACAGTAATTAAATAAAACACAGGAAACAGTTTAAAAATCCAAAACCAATTTATAAAAATAGCTTATATTTTTATCTTTAAAATGACACAAAAACGATTAAAATCGGTTCAGGGGAACCGGAGATATGAATTTTTAAAGTATTATTATTTTCTAGCGCATAGAAACAAACAGCGCCAATCGGGTCATCTGGTTGCACCAGGACCGGGGCAAAGTCAAACTTTCAGGCCGACCGCGATGGAGCCCTGCTCGGCTACAAGTCGCGGGAGGCCTCGGTCAAAAAGTTACCTTCTGACTTAGTCTCTTTTTCGATGTTTTTCTTCCCCGGGACGAACCTGCCAGTTGGATCCGACCTCCTGGAGCCCTTGTCCGGATACGCGAAGTCGGTTTCCTCGGTGGTGATTTTTACCTTCGGACTTAGTCGTTTTTTCGAGATGAAAATCCTTCGACCGGGGTAAACCTGGATCTTGATCCGACGTCCGTGGAGCCCTTCTCGGATACGATGGCTGGAAGGTCCCGGTCAACTTTTTACGTTCGGACTTAGTCTTTTTTTCGGATGTTTTTCTTGACCGGGACGAACCACGAAGTCAGGCCGGGTCGCGGTTGAGGCAAGCCGGCTAGAATTTCCGCGTCGAGTCGGTCACTTTATGGAGCTTTTTTCTAAAATTTCTCCAATCTTTTCCAAACTTCTGGGGCTTCACCCAGATGTTCTTTTAAGGTTCTTTTGGGGTCCACAGCTCACCCCAAGGGTCCAGAAGTTCTGTGATGGTCCTTGGGAAGTGCGGACTTCAACTCCCAGAGTGCACCTGGCGCAAACTCCTTTTTGGCCACTGGGCAGTGGTCAGCTGGTCACTTTTTCAGGAGTTGGTGCAGGGGACTCTGGTTAGCAATTTTTCACCTGTAGCAAACAGGGAGTCCCTCCTTGAACCAGTGGAAGCCAGGCAAAGTCCTTCTTGTGGTGAAGCCCAAGTGTGCAGCTGGTGCAGTCTTTCTGAGTGCAGGGTCCAGGTGCAGGCCAGGGGTCCAGCAGGGCAGTCCTTCTTCTCCTTGTAGTTCTTTCTTCTTGAAATTTGGTGGGGATCTGAGGCGTGGGTGCAGGTCTGCCAGTTTTATCCTTGCTCCTGGGTGAAAAGCAGGGGGGCCCTGGTCCTCCAATCAGGGACAGGGTCTTCCCCCTGTGATGACCACTTCCTGGGAAGTGTGGCAAAAATCCATCCCAGAAGGCAACAGTCTCTAAAAATCCAAAATGGATGAATCTGATTTTTAGAGGAGAGATCTGGCTGAGCCCACCCACTGGTGTGGCTAAAAATCATAAACACACCCCTCTCCTGCCCTCTCCTAATCTAATCAAGGGGGCACCTAGCTGTCTGGGGTTGCAGGATGTGGGGGTGTTGCTGGGTGCTCCAGATGTCCTTCCCTGCCTTTGAAGACCAGTTTGGCAGCCCTCCCCCTTCCTGCTTCCCCATCTGCTGAGGGGAGATTCTCTCCCCCAAGCACATTCCTTTGTGTAAAGCCAGGCCACTTCACACCTCATAAAAGTGGCCTGGCAGAAGCTGCTGCAGGCTGGCCAATCAGAGCACAGCAGCAAAAACAATGCAGAGCTGAAATTGGCAACTTTTTAGGTAAAGTCTAAACTTTTTACCTGCACTAGTTATATTAAACCCAACAACTGGAAGTTGTGGGATTTATTATAACAATCAATTTGATACCAAATTCTTGGTATGTAACATTTAAGGAGACTTTAAAATTAAAAATAAAGTCTGCCCATTCTAGCCTATGAAGGCCATTTACTTCAATGAGGGAAAAACGAATTTGGCTGTTTTTACCTCACCAGGGCTTATAAATCTATTTTTATAAAGTCCCTGCTTATAGTTACATGGCACCCAGCCCTAGGGGCACATAGGGCACACCTTAGGGGTGAAGTATATGTAAAAATAAGGTAGTTTAAAACTTTGGAAGTACCTTTAATTCCAAAGTCGAATTTGCATATAACTTTAATTTAAAAGCAGCCAGCAAGGCAGGCTTGCTTTTAAAATGACACTGGGCACCTCAGCAATGCACCTAGGTGTGCACCACCTATGCTGTGGTCCCTAAACCTACATGCCCTACCATATACTAGGGACTTATAGGTAGGTTAACTTAGCCAATTATAATTAGCCTAATTTGCATATCCATTTTACACAGAGCACTGGCCCTGGGACTGGTAAGCAGTACCCAGGGCACAGCCAAGAGTCAGTAACCACCAGTACCTATCCAGAAAGAGTGGGGGTGATCAGGCAAAAAAAAGGACTTTCCTACACTGCCCCCCCCAGATGAAAGGTGATGGGTACTAACCTACACCCTGGTAGTCCTCATCAGCTAAGTGGAAAAACCTGGAAAGGCCATCTGCATTGGCATGAGCAGTCCCAGGTCTGTGCTCCACTGTGAAGTCCATCCCCTGTAGGGAAATGGACCACCTTAACAGTTTTGGGTTCTCCCCCCTCATCTGCATCAACCATCTGAGAGGTCTGTGGTCAGTTTGTACACGGAAGTGAGTGCCAAACAAGTAAGGCCTCAACTTCTTCAGGGACCAAACCACAGCAAAGGCCTCCCTCTCAATGGCACTCCATTTCTTCTCTCTGGGGAGTAGTCGCCTGCTGATGAAGGCAACTGGGTGATCATGGCCCTCTTCATTAACTTGTGCTAACACTGCCCCAATCCCTTCCTCTGAAGCATCTGTTTGCACTACAAACTCCTTGCTATAGTCAGGGGCCAGTAACACTGGTGCTGAACACATAGCCTGTTTTAGGGTGTCAAAAGCTTTTTGACACTCTGGGGTCCAAATGACCTTCTTGGGTTGTTTCTTGGAGGTAAGCTCAGTCAGAGGGGCCACTATGGTCCCAAAATTCTGAACAAACCTCCTGTAATACCCAGTCAGGCCAAGAAAGGCCCTGACCTGAGTCTGGGTTTTTGGAGCCTCCCAATCCAGGATAGTCTGGATCTTGGGCTGGAGAGGTTGTACATGGCCTCCACCAACAAGGTGGCCCAGGTACACAACAGAACTTTGCCCTATCTGGCACTTGCTTGCCTTGATAGTCAGGCCTGCTTGAAGCAGGGCCTGAAGCACTTCCTTCAGGTGGACCAGGTGGTCCCTCCAGGTGGAACTAAATACAGCTATATCATCCAGATAAGCTGCACTAAAAGATTCCAACCCAGATAGGACTCTATTCACCAACCGTTGGAAGGTGGCAGGAGCATTTTTCATGCCAAAGGGCATCACCTTGAACTGAAAGTGGCCCTCTGGTGTGGAAAATGCTGACCTCTCCTTAGCTCTTGGACTTAAGGCAATCTGCCAATATCCTGAGGTCAGATCAAATGTGCTCAGGAATTTGGCAGCCCCCAACCTGTCAATGAGCTCATCAGCTCTAGGTATGGGGTGAGCATCAGTCCTAGTGACTGCATTTAGACCTCTGTAGTCCACACAGAATCTTAATTCTTTCTTCCCACCTTGGGGATTAGCTTTGGGTACCAGTACCACTGGACTGGACCAAGGACTATCAGAGGGCTCAATTACCTTCAGGTCCAACATCTTAGCCACTTCAGCTTTGATGTTGGCCTTGACCTGGTCAGACAGCCTGTACAGCTTGTTCTTGACAGGCAAGCTGTCACCAGTGTCAACATCATGGACACACCAATTGGTGAGTCCAGGGGTCAGGGAGAACAGACTAGCAAACTGTCCCAAGACTTGCTTACAGTCTTGTTGTTGCTGATCTGTCAGTTTGGGAGAGAGTACCACTCCCTCCACTGACCCATCTTTTTCCTTTGAGGATAGGAGGTCTGGCAGAGGTTCACCCTCCTCCTCCTTCCCTTCATCAGTGACCATCAGCATGGTCATGTCTGCCCTGTCCTGGTGGGGTTTCATCCTATTAACATGCAGGACCCTGTGAGGATTCCTGGGGGTGCCAAGGTCCACCAAATAGGTGACCTCACCTTTTTTCTCTAGGATTGGATAGGGCCCAGTCCATTTGGCCTGTAGTGCCCTAGGAGCCATGGGCTCCAAAACCCACACCAGCTGTCCTGGGTGATACTCAGGCATGGTAGCCTTTTGATCATGCCAGAGCTTCATGAGCTCCTGACTGGCCTCCAGGTTCCTGCTTGCCTTCTTCATATACTCAGCCATGCGAGACCGCAGGCCTAGTACATAATCCAGCACATTCTCCTTGGCTTCCTTGAGAGGCTTTTCCCAAGACTCTCTCACCAAGCACAATGGGCCTCTTACAGGGTGCCCAAACAGTAACTCAAAGGGGCTGAATCCAACCCCCTTCTGTGGCACCTCCCTGTAGGCAAACAGCAGGCATGGGAGGAGGACATCCCATCTCCTCCTGAGTTTGTCAGACAAACCCATGATCATGCCCTTCAGGGTCTTATTGAATCTTTCCACTAGACCATTGGTCTGTGGATGGTAGGGTGTGCTGAACTTATAAGTAACACCACACTCCTCCCACATGGCTTTCAGATAGGCTGACATAAAGTTTGTGCCCCTATCTGAGACCACCTCCTTTGGGAATCCCACTCTGGTGAACACACCAAGTAGGGCCCTAGCCACTGTGGGTGCAGTGATTGTCCGGAGGGGTATTGCCTCAGGGTACCTGGTGGCATGGTCCACTACCACCACAATGTACCTGTTACCTGAAGCAGTTGGTGGGTCTAGGGGACCAACAATGTCAATCCTCACCCTCTCAAAGGGAGTCCCAACCACTGGCAGTGGATTTAAGGGAGCCTTTGGCTTGCCCCCTGTCTTGCCACTGGCTTGACAGGTGACACAGGAGCTGCAAAACTCCCTGACTTTTTCTGACATTTCTGGCCAAAAAAAATGGTTGACCAGCCTGTTCCAGGTCTTGGTCTGTCCCAAATGACCAGCTAAGGGGATATCATGGCTTAAGGTAAGGAGGAATTCTCTATACTTTTGGGGGACCACTACTCTCCTAGTAGCCCCTTCTTTGAGGGTCCTAGCCTCAGTGTAGAGAACTCCATCCTCCCAGTAAACCTTGTGGGTACCACTGGTATCCCCTTGTTCTTGCCTGGCAGCAATCTGCCTCAGGCCCTCAAGAGTGGGACACTCTCTTTGTCCCTGGCACAAATCTTCTCTGGTGGGCCCACCTGCCCCTTGCAGTTCTGCCAAGTCAGGCAGAGTTTGCAGGGAAGGTGTCCCTCCCTCAGAGTTCAGATCCTCCCCCTCAGGGTTGGATTCTTCCTGACCCTCTGTACTTGTTGGGGCTGGTAAGCCAGACCCAGTGCCCTTTCTCTTCTTCTTGGAGGCTTGGCCCATTGTTCCAGGGTCCAAGTGTCCAGCATTTCCCTGTTGTGCTGCCTGTGACCTGGTCACAGCACACACCCATTCAGGGAGATCCAGCATCTTTGCATGGACCCTTCTCTCCACTTCTGACCATTCAGATGCTTCAAGATCATTTCCCAGCAGACACTCTACTGGGAGGGCAGGAGCTACAGCTACTTTTTTAGGGCCAGTCACACCTCCCCATTCCAGACTCACCATAGCCATGGGATGGAGTTTGGTTCTGCTATCTGCATAAGTCACCTGGTGGAAGACACCAGGTAAGACCTGCTCTGGAGAAACCAGCTTTTCTGTGACCATTGTCACACTGGCTCCTGTATCTCTCAGAGCTTCCACTTCAGTCCCATTGACTTTAGGCCTCTGCCTATACCTCTGCATGATGGGAGGTAAGGTGGCCATAGTTGCAATGTCCACCCCACCCACGGATACTAAGGTGACTTCAGTGTACCCTGATTCCACCCCTGGGCCAACTTCCACCCCCAACCCTACACTAGCAATCCCCTGGGATTGCCCACCAGTGGGGGGCTTCTTGGTGCAGATAGCATCTCCTCTTTTATGTCCTGGCTGATAACAGTCAAAACACTTGCCGGCCTTAGCAAGCTCCTGAAACCTTCCTGCTTTAGCAGGATCAAAATTCTTTCCCTGATACCCTTTCCCTTTAGAAGTGAATTGGCTCGGGGCTCACCCTCCCTGAGAAGTTTTTGGGGACTCTTGTGAGGACTCTTTGGGTTTTTTGTCATCTTTCCCCTGGTTCTTCCCCTGAGAAGAACCATGTCCTCCCTTTTTCTGATCACCCCCTGGGGGTCTCTGGTTAACCCTAGTTCTTAACCAGTCATCTGCTGCCTCCCCCAGCTCTCTGGGGTTGGTCAACCTAGAGTCTACTAGATACTGGCGGAGCCTCTCTTGGACACAATTAGTTAGAAGGTGCTCCCTCATAATCAAATTGTACAGCCCCTCAAAGGTACTTACCCTGTTGCCCTGTATCCAGCCCTCCAGTGCTTTCACTGAAATGTCCACAAAGTCCACCCAGGACTGGGTGCTTGTCTTTTGGGTGTCCCTAAACTTAAGCCTATACTGCTCTGGGGTTAGACCAAACTTTTTAGTCAAGCATCTCTTCATACTGGGGTATGAGTCTGCATCCTCCCCACTCATGGTTAGGAGCCTATCCCTCCCAGAGTTGGGAACTAACTCCCAAAGGAGTGAACCCCAGTACTGAGGCTTGACTTTCCTCATCTGGAGGGCCCTCTCAAAGGCCCCCAGCCACTTATCAATGTCATCCCCCTCTACATAGGCAGGAACCACCCCTTTGGGTAGTCTGGGGGCAAAACCCCCACCCAGGGACACCTCAGTTTCTTTCTCGCTGCTTCCATCTTTTTTTTCTTTGCTTGCCCACTTCTTTTTTTCTAGGGCAAGCTTCTCTGCCTCCAAAGCTATGTAGGCTAGCTGGGCTTCCAGCTCTCTCTCCCTGATGGATGGGTTCTCTCCTCCTGAAAGGACCCTCTCCCTACCACTAGCTTTGGGTCTGCCCCTAGTGACTGTGTCCAGTGAGGACCGTTCCTCCTCTTCCTCACTTGGGGTCTGATGCCTTTCCTCCCCTGAGTGGTTAGAGTTAGCATCATCTTCTTTTGGTTCCTCCTCTGGAGCTTCCTCTGTCTCTACCTCTTGGGCCTCAGCCCATGCTGTCAGGGATTTAATCAGGATTTCCTTCCTGAGATTAGTGGTTGCAGGCAACCCCCTCTCAATACACAACCCCCTAAGCTGGACTACTGTCAGTGTGGGTAGGCTAGCCAGATCAAGCTCCATGGTTCCCTAGTTTTGTGTCAACAAAAGCTTTTTGCAAAAATTGGAAACAAGAATTTAGAAAAATTACAAAAATTCAATAATTGAAATTAATCCAAATTAATTTAAAAAAAATTAAAATTAAAAATTAAAAACAATTTTTGCACTAGGACAATTTAAAGGATTTTTAATTTGTTTTATCTAAAACTGTAACGTGATATTGAACACAAGTACAGGATCCCGTCGCTGCTTCCAATTATGTTGGAAAATGGGTTATTGGTAGGGCAGGTAGGTACCTACACCTAGCAACAAGCCACAAACCTCCACAAAAGTACAGTTAGGTCTCAGTAAATTAATCCCAGCTCTACCCTTGGTAGCTTGGCATCGAGCGTCAAGGCTTAACTTAGGAGACAAAGTGTAAAGCATTCAAATATCACACAACAGTAATTAAATAAAACACAGGAAACAGTTTAAAAATCCAAAACCAATTTATAAAAATAGCTTATATTTTTATCTTTAAAATGACACAAAAACGATTAAAATCGGTTCAGGGGAACCGGAGATATGAATTTTTAAAGTATTATTATTTTCTAGCGCATAGAAACAAACAGCGCCAATCGGGTCATCTGGTTGCACCAGGACCGGGGCAAAGACAAACTTTCAGGCCGACCGCGATGGAGCCCTGCTCGGCTACAAGTCGCGGGAGGCCTCGGTCAAAAAGTTACCTTCTGACTTAGTCTCTTTTTCGATGTTTTTCTTCCCCGGGACGAACCTGCCAGTTGGATCCGACCTCCTGGAGCCCTTGTCCGGATACGCGAAGTCGGTTTCCTCGGTGGTGATTTTTACCTTCGGACTTAGTCGTTTTTTCGAGATGAAAATCCTTCGACCGGGGTAAACCTGGATCTTGATCCGACGTCCGTGGAGCCCTTCTCGGATACGATGGCTGGAAGGTCCCGGTCAACTTTTTACGTTCGGACTTAGTCTTTTTTTCGGATGTTTTTCTTGACCGGGACGAACCACGAAGTCAGGCCGGGTCGCGGTTGAGGCAAGCCGGCTAGAATTTCCGCGTCGAGTCGGTCACTTTATGGAGCTTTTTTCTAAAATTTCTCCAATCTTTTCCAAACTTCTGGGGCTTCACCCAGATGTTCTTTTAAGGTTCTTTTGGGGTCCACAGCTCACCCCAAGGGTCCAGAAGTTCTGTGATGGTCCTTGCGAAGTGCGGACTTCAACTCCCAGAGTGCACCTGGCGCAAACTCCTTTTTGGCCACTGGGCAGTGGTCAGCTGGTCACTTTTTCAGGAGTTGGTGCAGGGGACTCTGGTTAGCAATTTTTCACCTGTAGCAAACAGGGAGTCCCTCCTTGAACCAGTGGAAGCCAGGCAAAGTCCTTCTTGTGGTGAAGCCCAAGTGTGCAGCTGGTGCAGTCTTTCTGAGTGCAGGGTCCAGGTGCAGGCCAGGGGTCCAGCAGGGCAGTCCTTCTTCTCCTTGTAGTTCTTTCTTCTTGAAATTTGGTGGGGATCTGAGGCGTGGGTGCAGGTCTGCCAGTTTTATCCTTGCTCCTGGGTGAAAAGCAGGGGGGCCCTGGTCCTCCAATCAGGGACAGGGTCGTCCCCCTGTGATGACCACTTCCTGGGAAGTGTGGCAAAAATCCATCCCAGAAGGCAACAGTCTCTAAAAATCCAAAATGGATGAATCTGATTTTTAGAGGAGAGATCTGGCTGAGCCCACCCACTGGTGTGGCTAAAAATCATAAACACACCCCTCTCCTGCCCTCTCCTAATCTAATCAAGGGGGCACCTAGCTGTCTGGGGTTGCAGGATGTGGGGGTGTTGCTGGGTGCTCCAGATGTCCTTCCCTGCCTTTGAAGACCAGTTTGGCAGCCCTCCCCCTTCCTGCTTCCCCATCTGCTGAGGGGAGATTCTCTCCCCCAAGCACATTCCTTTGTGTAAAGCCAGGCCACTTCACACCTCATAAAAGTGGCCTGGCAGAAGCTGCTGCAGGCTGGCCAATCAGAGCACAGCAGCAAAAACAATGCAGAGCTGAAATTGGCAACTTTTTAGGTAAAGTCTAAACTTTTTACCTGCACTAGTTATATTAAACCCAACAACTGGAAGTTGTGGGATTTATTATAACAATCAATTTGATACCAAATTCTTGGTATGTAACATTTAAGGAGACTTTAAAATTAAAAATAAAGTCTGCCCATTCTAGCCTATGAAGGCCATTTACTTCAATGAGGGAAAAACGAATTTGGCTGTTTTTACCTCACCAGGGCTTATAAATCTATTTTTATAAAGTCCCTGCTTATAGTTACATGGCACCCAGCCCTAGGGGCACATAGGGCACACCTTAGGGGTGACTTATATGTAAAAATAAGGTAGTTAAAAACTTTGGAAGTACCTTTAATTCCAAAGTCGAATTTGCATATAACTTTAATTTAAAAGCAGCCAGCAAGGCAGGCTTGCTTTTAAAATGACACTGGGCACCTCAGCAATGCACCTAGGTGTGCACCACCTATGCTGTGGTCCCTAAACCTACATGCCCTACCATATACTAGGGACTTATAGGTAGGTTAACTTAGCCAATTATAATTAGCCTAATTTGCATATCCATTTTACACAGAGCACTGGCCCTGGGACTGGTAAGCAGTACCCAGGGCACAGCCAAGAGTCAGTAACCACCAGTACCTATCCAGAAAGAGTGGGGGTGATCAGGCAAAAAAAAGGACTTTCCTACACTTCTGGACCTCTCTGCAGAGTTCGATACATTCTCCTCAACAGATTCCATAACATCAGCATTCAACAAAACAACCTTTAGTGGGTCGCCTCTTTCCTCTCAGGCTGCATGTAGAGCATCCACCCTCCTCCCGCCGCTTCTGCACCCAAGAACATCACCTGCAGTGTACCCAAGGATCCTCCCTCAGCCCAACCCTGTTCAACATCTACACGACCCCCCTTGCAGACATCATCAGATCCTGCAGACTCAATATAGACTCCTACGGCAATGACAATCAACTAATCCTGTCACTCATCGAACACCCCCACAATACCAAAGTCAACTTCCACACTGCCATGACCAACGGTGCAACATGGATGAAAAACAGCTGGCTCACACTAAACACTGAAGTCCCGATCTTCGGGAAGAACACCTCCGTAGGGGAACACAGCTGGTGGCCAGCAGAACTCGGACCAACGCCTTTTCCCATCAGACCACACTCAAAACCTCAGCATCATCCTTGACTGCCAACTATCCATGAATTGACAAGTAAACCCAGTTGCCTCCTCTTGCTTCTACATCCTCTGTATGTTCCATTGAATCTTCAAATGGATCCATACCAACACCAGAAAGACAGTCATTCATGTACTGGTCACCAGCTGCCTCAACTATGTGAATTGTCTCTACGCTGGAGTGTCCTCCCAGCTACTTAAAAGACTCCAGACTCTACAGAGCACCACAGCCAGACTCATCCTCAACTCCCCAAAGCACTGAAGCATCACCCATCACCTCAGCAACCTCCACTGGCTCTCCGTCCAGAAGAGATTCAAAATCCTCACACTCGCATACAAGGCTCTTCACAACCTAGGGCCATCCTACGTCAACCATCAACTGAGCATCTACGTCCCAGCAAGACAACTACGCTCTGCTTTGCTAAATCTTTCACACACACCCCACATCCATCACAACCGCAGCAAAGGCTGCTCCTTCTCCTACATTGCAGACAAGTCCTGGAACAGGCTGACTTTCCACCTCAGAACAGCTCCCTCGCTGGCAAACTTCAGAAGGAGACTTAAGACATGACTTTTCAATGAAGACATGGCACCCTCAGCATCAAGATAAGTGTGTGTGGCATTGTGCCCTGCCACAATGACTTCCCTCAGTTGATTGAGGCAATAACCCATGTTTTGGAGAACAATTATAAATGTTTTCAAAATATGGCAAAGTTCCATCTTGAACATCATTGTTTCTGAAGAGAGGCAAGCACAAGGCAACATGCATTGTCTATACAGATTATAAAGGCCAAACAAACAAGTACTGATGTTAATCTCCAGGGTCAAGCATGTTTAGAACTCAGCTGAAGCATCACAACAACCAGGCAGGCCAACACTCCTCAAATACTCTAACAATACACCTACAATGCACAGACCCTATGACAACCATCCATTTGCACCATGCGCAAACTGACCACTCAATCTCCACAACTACAATCACAAAGTCAGATTGGCATAGTTTTGTAAGGACAAGGATAACCTCCCCACTTGTCCCGGGAATATGGATATCATTCCCCTACCATGACATCTTAACAAACAATACCAGACTCATAATTTCAAATTATTTTTTTCACAACACCCACATATCTTTTCTGTTAAACTTTTACTTTTGCTTAGTACTTGAGTACTTTGAAAAATAAACCACAAATGCACTAAACAACTACGTTTGTATTTTTATTTTAAACTTTTACTTTTACTTGGCATTTGAGTACCTTTAAACATGCATTATAATTGCACTAGACAACCACTTCTCTAGGTTTTCCATTTATATGTGGTGCTATAAAGTACTTGTTGAAATATAAACATATCGAAGTGCGGTACCCCTCATGTAACAATTAAATGGATTGTAATCTGAATAAAAATCACTTCGCCACAGAAAAAAACAATTCGGAAAGTTAAGATTTAGCCAAAAAAGTCAAAAAACATTCATTGTGTCTCTTGAAAATTACACTTCGGTATGATTACAATTTCCAAAATCACTTTGGACACACAGTGTAACTTGTCCAACAAATTTTATAATTCAAGTCAATTTATAACAATTCATTCATTGTAATACAATTTTTTTTCATGCAATTCAAGCCACGATTCATTTAAGAGTTCGAGCCCGCCAACACGTGTTTCGTCTCAGGACAGTGTTGTCTCTTGTCCCAAACGACTTCTTCAGGGCTGAAAAGACGTATTAGATAAATTAAACCTGTGCACTTAAACAGATTTATTAAAAAGCTAAAAACACTCGTATGAACCAAAATGCTCCAATTTGAAAAATCAAAAGATCCTCAAACTCCCCTAAGGGAATATGAACATAAAATGGCTCTGGTAGACGTGCGAAAACGTGATAAAGGGTGAAGGAAAACAGCGATGGGGAACCCCCATCCCCAAATAACCTAGGTATACCTTGTGCTGACATCATGCAATACTCAAGCAACGTGAAATAAACCAACCAGTGTAAACCTTTAAGTACTACGCAAGAAACCTTCCCGTGTCATTCGCTACACCAATTTATATGTGCCCTAAAAAAACGTTTTTTTATTTTTTTAAATACTGCACTAAAGTAATCCAAATTCCTATAAGAATATTGGTGGCATAGATTAAGGTCCAAGAAATGCTATAACTGAACTTATCTTTTTTTACGAATACTCACCACTTGACTCTGATAATTCGTTCCTACTAATCGAAACAACAAAAACAAATCTCAATATGCTGACTGCATGTAATTCATCAAAACATGTTATTATCCAATGGAAGTAATTAATCATATGATACCTTATTTACAAGTCCTACTACTTCCAATTTTCCATCGCAACTTTGTATGTGACCTAATCCAATGCGAATCTAAATGTAAAATAATACATCATGAAAATTATTCCTCAAGTTATACATAAATTAATATGCTACAAATCATTGCCCTCGCTAAATTGCTCACCTGGCTCAAACAGGCGATTGTTTGTCAGTAATCGGCACTGAGACACGCAATGTAGTGAATATATACAATGCGTGTGTTCAATAACTCCAGGGCATATCTAGGTAAACAATTGTCGTAACGTTAGTGCTCATGTCAAGCGACAAAACATAAATAATGGTGCTGCCCTGTCTTCATAGATATTGTACCTGAGTGCCTCCGACGGGAATCAAAAGCCGACGTTCAGAATAGTAAGACCGCCGTGTTGCGAGTACGCACAGCGTGTCAAACTAACCCGGAAGTTAAAAACGCTTCCGAGGTGAGTTACGAGTCTACAAACATGGAAAAAGAAAGCGGACTAACGGAACGATCGTTACGCTTAAACCACCCATATTCCATGCCACCATAGTTACGAGTCTACAAATATGCAAACAAACAACGAACTACCGGACATATTCGTTACCATATTTAAACCAGCGAAAGTCAATGCGACCGTAATCCACACAAACCTCCAATCTGGCAAATTCATTCTACTACAGTCATGTGTGAACACAATCAATGTAGCAAATAAACGGATACTACTCCTCACTATTGTGTCATCTATAACTGCAACTGAATTCTATCATATCAGACCTAAAAAAGAGCCAAAACATGCCTGCCATATACCAGTATCATGTCTTATTCCATCTATTATTAGAGATCCCATAGTTATATCAATCTATATCCAAATTTGTCAACTAATAAATGTGTCCCCATAAACTGAACTCATGATTAATCAGTTCAAAAGCGTAATGAACTCGCCAACCTTGTGAACTACAGAAATATTTTTATGTTCATGTTCCACTACTAAAAATAGTTCAAAACTGTTAGAGAATTTTGGTTGTTATGAACATCACGATAAATAATATACCATCACAATACAAAAAAAAAAAAAATCATTTCAGTCCTTTCTTCATTTTCCAAGGAAAATTCTAATTCTAGTTTGTCTAAAAATTGTTGGAGAATTTTTTAGTTGTTACAGACAGTATAATATGCAGTGTACCAATATAATACAACAAGGTCATTTCAGTCTCCTCTTCATTTTCTCAAGAAAAATTCTAGTTGTTACAGACATCACAATATACAGTGTACCAATGTGATACAAACGGGTCATTTCAGTCCTCTCTTCATTTTCCCAAGAAAAACTCTAGTTCCCTATCCGAGTTAAGACCACACTCAACAGTCCTAAGTCTAATAATCCATAATGCCTCTTTTTGCCGAAGGGCCAATTCTCTATTACCACCTCTTGGGTCTCTGTGAACGTGTTCAAGTACAAAAAACTCAAAGCTTTTATGGGTCATCTGTGACTCACATTCCATAATATGTGAAACAATTGGGTATCTAATATCCAAATTCTTCAGAGCCCGAGCATGTTCGCCTATTCTCACTTTGAGTGCACGTATTGTACTTCCCACATACATTTTAGAACATTTACATCGTATTATGTATATCACGAAGGTAGTGTTACAATTTATCAATGATTTTATTATGTAGTGTTTGCCACCGTGTGCCAGATCTTTAATATTATGGCATGCCCAACGACACACCCCACAGTTACCGCACTTATAGAAACCTACTATTCCAGTGGATAACAATGATTCCCGTCGGAGGCACTCAGGTACAATATCTATGAAGACAGGGCAGCACCATTATTTATGTTTTGTCGCTTGACATGAGCAATAACGTTACGACAATTGTTTACCTAGATATGCCCTGGAGTTATTGAACTCACGCATTGTATATATTCACTACATTGCGTGTCTCAGTGCCGATTACTGACAAACAATCGCCTGTTTGAGCCAGGTGAGCAATTTAGCGAGGGCAATGATTTGTAGCATATTAATTTATGTATAACTTGAGGAATAATTTTCATGATGTATTATTTTACATTTAGATTCGCATTGGATTAGGTCACATACAAAGATGTGATGGAAAATTGGAAGTAGTAGGACTTGTAAATAAGGTATCATATGATTAATTACTTCCATTGGATAATAAAATGTTTTGATGAATTACATGCAGTCAGCATATTGAGATTTGTTTTTGTTGTTTCGATTAGTAGGAACGAATTATCAGAGTCAAGTGGTGAGTATTCGTAAAAAAAGATAAATTCAGTTATAGCATTTCTTGGACCTTAATCTATGCCACCAATATTCTTATAGGAATTTGGATTACTTTAGTGCAGTATATAAAAATAAAAAAAGTTTTTTTAGGGCACATATACATTGGTGTAGCGAATGACACGGGAAGGTTTCTTGCGTAGTACTTAAAGGTTTACACTGGTTGGTTTATTTCACGTTGCTTGAGTATTGCATGATGTCAGCACAAGGTATACTTAGGTTATTTGGGATGGGGGTTCCCCATCGCTGTTTTCCTTCACCCTTTATCACATTTTCGCACGTCTACCAGAGCCATTTCATGTTCATATTCCCTTAGGGGAGATTGAGGATCTTTTGATTTTTCAAATTGGAGCATTTTGGTTCATACGAGTGTTTTTAGCTTTTTAGTAAATCTGTTTAAGTGCACAGGTTTAATTTATCTAATACGTCTTTTCAGCCCTGAAGAAGTCGTTTGGGACAAGAGACAACACTGTCCTGAGACGAAACACGTGTTGGCGGGCTCGAACTCTTAAATGAATCGTGGCTTGAATTGCATGAAAAATTTTTGTATTACAATGAATGAATTGTTATAAATTGACTTGAATTATAAAATTTGTTGGACAAGTTACACTGTGTCCAAAGTGATTTTGGAAATTGTAATCATACCGAAGTGTAATTTTCAAGAGCAACAATGAATGTTTTTTTACTTTTTTGGCTAAATCTCAACTTTCCGAATTGTTTTTTTCTGGGGGGACGTGATTTTTATTCAGATTGCAATCCATTTAATTGTTACATGAGGGGTACCGCACTTCGATGTGTTTAGGTTTTAGGTTCTCTTTGGAACCTTTTGGCGGGTCGGGTGATTACCCTCGTGCAGGTTCCCTCTTACTTTGAGATCTTTGGTCCTTTTGAATCCTGAGCGCCTTGGTAATCCTAGTTATTTCACCCCATAGTTAGTATTACTTGTTGAAATATAAGCTAGACGTTCAGTATTGGTTAGAATTGTCCAATAATTTCCTACACTTGCATGCAAAACCTTGCAAAGCCACTTACTAATAACATATATTCTACACACCTATGATCTTAGTTTTCTTTATTGATATTTATATTGTGTTTTAACCCCTTAGCTGCTGAGCCTTCTTCCCCCCTCAAGTCCCCTAACCCCCCTCCCAGGGCTGAGCCATTGTATGACAGTTTGGGATAGTTTGCGCTTTGGACTCCATAACTTTCTTTTAACATAAAATATCCATGCCAAATGTTTGTCCTTTTTCCCATCAACATTGAGATTCTAAAGGTACCAAGGGTTTGTGAATATAAAAAAATATGGAAAATATGGCAACATATTTTATTTTTAGAAAAATAGGGAAACTTAGCTCCAGATAAAAGTGTCAATTTTGTTTACCTAAAAATTGCATCCACAAATGGTTTTCTGTACTAAAGTTACTACCTTTCCAGCTTTCAGGAACAAGCAGAGCTGAATACAAAAACCTCATTTTGTACCCCACTTTAGGCATTTTTCTGAGAGGTAGCCTAATTGCCCCTATTTTGTGGCCTCAACCTACTTCCACTTTGTGGTGGATACCAGTGTGAAACCCATGGGTGATCCAGAAAAGCTGTAGATTTCTTGAAAGTAGACAGTATTCTAAATTTAGAAAGGGGTGATATGTGAAGATTCTTCAAGGTTTTACCAAGGAAAATAACTGATGAATGGAAGAAATATTGAAAATGAGTAGGAAAAAATTGGCTTTTATTGCACCATTTTCATCAGCAAATTTTTGTCCCAATGGCTGATTGACAAAAGCAATATACCATTGTGTCTGCTAGACCCTTCTGGTAGTGGGATATACAGGGCTTGTAGGTTTTCCAAGAACCCAAGGTACCCAGAGCCAACAGCTCAGCTGCACCACATAATGTTTTTTCTTTGTGTACCGAGGCTAGACCAATTCTTATAGCGAAATAGCAGAGTGAAAAATGGGTATCAAGGAAACATATGTATGTCTGACTTGGGCATATAATACAGAGTTTGGGTGAAGTGGTTATTTGTATACCTCTGAATTTGTGAGTACCCGAATTAATGCATGATTTTGAGGGTATTTTTCAAAATGTAATCTGTCTTACACACTGCCTTACATTTGAAAAGCACAAATGCAGAAAAATTTAATGGTAGTAACAAACGTTCTCCCAATCTATGCTCCCACAATTCTCCCAAAATTGGTACCTCACTTGTGTGGGTAGACCTAGTGCCCGCAACAGGAAACTGCCCAAAACGTAACATGGATGCTGCAGAATTTTTAAACTGAAAACTGGCCATTTTTTATCAAATGTCAGTAGCTCAAGATATTCGATCCTAGCTCAGTCAGAATCTAGGAAAATATAGCCAACCTGTACATTTGGAAAACTAGCAGTATCTAGGGTGCACTGATGTGTGTGGCTCTCACCATGTTTTTTGCCAGAGTCCCTTGCAAACCTCAATTTCCGTGAAAGAAAGGCATATTCCCTGATTTTCTGTGATGAAAAGTCCTGGAATCTTTCGGGAGCCTCCCCCAGGTCTCCCAATAAAAATGGTGCCTCTTTGGTGTGGCTAGGCCTAGTGCCTGTGACAGCAAACAGCCCAAAATGCAACATGGATGCAGCACATTTTCTACCTAAAACTGACCCTTGTTTTCCAATGTGGGTAGCTTGAGATTTTGGACCTTAACTCGGCTGGCTCCTAAGGAATTCCAGACAACCTGTACATTTTTGAAAACTAGACACCTAGGGGTATCCAGGGTGGGCTGACATGCTGGGCTCTAACCACATTTGGTGACCCAAAATCCCTTGTGACCAAAAAGTGACCCTTTTTTACAATGTGGGTAGCTTGGGATTTTGGCACTGAGGGAAAACTAGCCAACCTGTACATTGTTTATAATTAAACACCTAGGGGTATTCATGGTGAGCTGACTTGAGTAGCCTTCACCATATGTTTTTACCCAGAAACCTCAAACTTTGACAAAATAAAAAACACAATTTCTTCACATTTCTGCAATGGAAAGCTCTGGAATCTGTGGGAAGCTACAAACTTCCTTCCACTTGGCATTCCCTCAGGTCTCCAGATAAAAATTGTGTTGGCAGAACTAGTATCTGCAAAGGGAAATTGCCCTAAGTGCAATAAGGATACTTCATATTTTTCCACTCAAATATGACCCATATTTTGCAATGTGTTTAGCTATGGAAATATTCTGGCTGGTGCCGTTTGAAGATATCCTGACACCCCATCAGTTTTTGGTCAATATATTCTACCTCCTCAAAATATTGTTGGAGTAGCACAGTCCTTTTTGCCAGAGTTCGAGACAGTTATTCCTCATTTCCCAGGAAAGAATAGGAATCCTTGTCTGGAACTGTTCATAAGAAGGGGAATTGTGTCTTTTAGAGTAAGGATCTTTTTATTCCATCCAATGATCTGAGAGTTTAAGTCTGCAAGATGTGTCATAGCTTTCCTGTTGCTGGCTATAAGGGTATTTAATCTATGTTGGAGATCATTCTTCACTTCTGTGGTGCCCAAATATCTGACTTAATAACAAACTCTATGTTGGTTCCTGTCTAACCTGCTCTCAGGGACAATCTCCTCGTTTCTGTCCATCATTATTTTTGCAATCCCTTCCTATTCCACTAGAACCATGGCATACTATTTATACTGATTTCATCATGGCTCTACCCCCTCCAGAAGGGAATCAGGTCATCATGGTCACTCCAGTTTTTGATCCATTGGAAAGGATACCCTCCTTGTGAATGGTCTTGGGAAGATGGCTCTTCTGTTCATGCTCTGGTTGTGGTTTATTGCTTCAGCTGTAGATGACTCAACTGCTGTTCCCAATCTGCAGCCCTATCAATGATAACTACAGTGGAGAAGAAGTAACTGGGTATAACTGCATCCCTGAAAATCCCAAACATCTTGATCCTTAGCCAGTAAATCATCTCTCTCCTCCTCAAATAACTGTCATAATAATGGGGAGTTTAACAAAGATTTTCATGGACATGGTGAACAATTTGTAGGCTGTGCCTTGCATTTTTATATGAGTGGTTGGTTGGTGATGCAATGAGCTTCATCTTTTGATGGATTTGATTTAGTCATGACTATTCACTTCTTCTGGCCTTGCCTTTGCAGGTATTCAGAATCTTAGTTTTGCCTTATAGCAGTATACTTTTTAGTTTCCATGTTACATAGATTGCAATTAAAATTGATTAATGATATAGATATTTAGTATTTGTACTTGCCTCCATTGATCTCTCTGAGAGTGTGCTGTAGTATCAGTGATTGACCATGACCATAAATATGTTTCATCTTTATTTTTTTTATTTTTTTTATTGAATAATTGTTTGTCCAGCTACATTCATTGTTCAGCTACATTCTGTGTTGATGAATGGATGATAATCCTCCCAGGAGATGCTTGCAGCTATTTGGGCAGAATAAAGCATTAAGTGGGAAGGGCTGTAATTGGTCACCCATCAAAAGGAAGGAAGATGAAGTGTCACTACATTAAAAATGTTCCTTCATTTTAATCCTTTAGCTTCAAGGTAACCGGAATTCCAGAAACGTTCCCAAAAGGTTTGGGATTCATTTCTATAATCTACAATATAAAAGCCAATATTCACTAAGCACATCAATACCACTTCTGGAGAGCTCACTGTAAGACTGCAATGATTAACATTGTGGTCATGAAAAGAGGTGCAGCTGCAAAAATGATGGCAAGGTAGCTGGAGGTACCTCAGTGAGTTATGTCCTTGCTAAGGACAAATGCTGTGATGGGGCATACGTGTTCTGATTAATGTGTTGTTTTAGAATGAACATTTAAAGGTGTGCCTGGAAATACAGTGCATCATGATATTTAATAAAGAGTGCTATTGGGAGTCCAGTGAGATCTGATTACAGGGCATATGTTGGGTGCATGCAGTCAGTACCTTTTTTAATATGATGGTTGTAAACATAGGTGGTGTCTCACAGGCTACAGTAGTGTAAACGTAAAACTATTCTGTAAGCCAAAGAGAACAATTGTGAGTGGGAAGTTAGCCAGTATAGTTATATAGTGATATTATCTCAGAAGAAATATGCACAAATGAACAAAACCAAGTTTTTACATAACAAACTACAGCCAGCTCCATGAACTCTTCAAAGAGAATGGCAGTGCTGATTTCTCCATATGAGCATTTGCGCTGCACTATTTCTTCACTTCACTTTAGAGATGTGTAAACAGTGCAGCCGTAGCCAACAAGCTAAAGACTCCATTGAGGTCTTTCTTTTAAAATATCAAAATGATCTCTTAAGGATAAATATTATTGCAGACAGTCTAGTTCTCAAGCTCAAGTTCATTGAATATTCTCACAAGCTACTTCTTCAGGGCCAGTACAAATGAAATGTCACCATTTCAATTATCAAAATACAGTTTTGACAGACCATAATTCAAAAGAAAAATAAATGGAATTCAACAAGATGGCGAAATAGTATCAAGTGTTAATTGCCAATAATCACAACTTGGTAATCGTACAGATAAGTGGACATGCCTCTACAGCAGTAGTATCTTCATGTTCTGTTTACCTAATACAACAATTCTTCCTATCATTGATGCCTACTGGTATCCCTTATGCTTTAACAGCTGGAAACAGCAGAGAGGCTTTCTGCTTATGTATGGGGTTATGGTCCAGCAGAGAGGCTTTCTGTGCATGTGTCAGGTTGTGTTTATGACAACACCTAAATTCCCATTCAAGCGCCAAAAACACATCAAGGGCTGTGGCCACAAATGTACTACTGCTTTCGGTGAGGGGCTGTGCAGATGACTTGAAGCTGAAGGCCTGTCTTTCATCCCTATGCTGCCTTTTGCCTCCACTTTTCCTAGTCACAGACTGGAGTGAAGCCAGCAGGTTCACTGACTCCAACCCAGCCTAAAACAAGGTGGGAAAAGAATGAGTCAGAGGCAGAGTCTCCAGATCTGGCCTTGTTTGCTTGGTATACCACTCAGTGAAACATGTGCATTCTAGATAGCCTTTGCACCAAACCTGAAAGCCCCGGGCATGTTTCCTGAGGCACCATCCTTGGTTCTGGTTTTGCTTATCTGCCATATGCAGGTGCTCAATCATTATGTGCCTCATTAGACAGAGATCTAAAGTGGGCATCTCTCTGTCTCCAAGATGCATAGGGAGGCCTAACACCACAGGAGGACTATAAGGGGCCAGCTGAGGCCCTCCTCCTGCCCCCAGCTAGTTGCAGCTTTAATAGAGGGGAGAACCTCAGAAGCATGAAGGAACCCCTGCAGAACCACTGGGGTGGGAGTTAACATAAAATACCCCTGCTGTGATAATATTCAATAGCTTATTGTGACTGTAAAAATCGAGGATCATAAGTGCTGTCATTCTGCTAAAATCAATGATGCTTAATTTGCATCTCTGAATAATGCCAGGGGAAGGAAGAGTGGAAAGTCCATGAGAAAGGTCAAGTAAGAAACAGGAAACAAAAACAACGGGAGGAACCAATTAATTTCAGAGAAAGCACAAGTGCAACTGACAGAAAGAAAGATGATAAAAGTGTGAGGGGGTGAGATGAGAATAAAAAGCCACAGCTTCCCTACTTGTCCAAACTGTATCATCCTAGGCAAATGTTTTATTTTACTGAGCATCCTCTTTCACAATGATTACATTTGAAATAACCTTTAAATAGATGAGTCACACATAACAACTGACTTGCCTTTTATTTCACTAAAGGCATTATTGTCAGGGCCTGTGGGCAGGAATGTTTAACTTCATGCTTATTCACTATCGCTCTTAACAAATAACTTTCAATCCAATGATATAATCTGATGCACTAAGGTGAAACACTTTAGCACCTTAAAGAAATTGCACTTTTTTTAATATTGAAGAGGCTTGATCATATTTTTACATGATGTTTGAAACATGATTTACATGCCAAAGACTCTCATAGCGTGGCTCATTGTTAGACTTGGCATCATTGGCATGGTCTCCCTAACTTTTTTCCTCTACTTCCCTTGTTGTTTCTGTGTGCTGGACTCTGTTTTTGGTGTTTTTGTTTGCTCTGGACACTTTACCACTGCTGATCAGTGCTTACGTGTACATGTTCCATTTATAAATTGTATATGTACATTGGCTTATCCATGGTTGGCATATTTGATTTACTAGTAAGTCCCTAGAAAAGTGCACTAAAGGTGCCCAGGGCTTGTAAATCAAATGCTACTAGTGGGCCTGCAGCACTGTTTGTGCCACCCACATTAGTAGCTCTGTAAACATGGCTCAGACCTGCCATTGCAATGTCTGTGTCTGCAGTTTTAGACTGCCAATTCGACTGATCAAGTGTACCCACTTGCCAGACCCAAACCTTCCCTTTTTTTATACATGCAAGGCAGCCTTATGGTAGGCCGTAGGTAGCCCCATGAGCAGGGTGCAGTGTATGTTAAAGGTGGGACATGTACTTATGTTTTTGACATGTCCTGACAGTGAAATACTAATAAATTTGTTTTTCACTGTTGCAAGGCCTATCTCTCTCATAGCTTAACATGGGGGCTGCCTTTAAATATTGTTAAAGCACAGATTCCCTTTGAGAGCAGATAGACCTCTGGAGTTTGGGGCCTCTGAACTCACAATTCAAAATTATGGGGGTTATTACAACTTTGGAGGAGGTGTTAATCCGTCCCAAAAGTGACGGTAAAGTGACGGATATACCACCAGCCGTATTACGAGTTCCATAGGATATAATGGACTCGTAATACGGCTGGTGGTATATCCGTCACTTTACCGTCACTTTTGGGACGGATTAACACCTCCTCCAAAGTTGTAATAACCCCCTATATCTTTTAGTGAAGCTGGTTTTTAGACTGTGTGTTTGAAAATGCCACTTTTAAAACGTGGACATTTTCTTGCTTAAACCATTCTGTGACTCCGCTTGTTTGTGGTTTCCCTGTCTGGGTCAGTTTGACGGTTGGGCTGTTTCCACCTGTCCTCTAGACAGTGACACAAAGGGAGCTGTGGTGTAGCCTGCATATCCTGATGGGCCATCTGGGCTGAGGGGAAGGGAGGAGTGGTCACATACACCTAAATGGGCTGTGTCTGTCCTCACACAATGCAGACTCCAACACAGTGGTGTGTGTATGGAGCCTGGCCTGGGCAAGGCAGGATCTTGAAAGCAACTGAGACTTCTCTTTGAAGTAGGCCTACTTCAAAGGCAGAAAGGGTTTTAAGAAGAGCACCCAAAACTCCTGAAAATCAGATTACTGCAGGAACCAAGAGGAACCTCTGCCAAAGAGAAGAGCTGGAGAAGCTGAAGAAGGAGTACAGCCCCTTTGCCTGTGACTGTGCTTTGCTGGGTTGGCCTGCAGTAGCTGCTTCTACCTGAGAAAGGAATAAGATGGAAATTTGTGTGATTTCCCAGTGGTGAAGAATCTCCTAGGACTTGAAACTGAGCTTGTTTCCTGTTGTTGAAGTCTCAGGGGCAACAGAGACTTCTTTCTGACAGCACTTGGGCTTTCTGCTGATAGTCCTGCCTGCCAAGTGGTGCCCTAACCTGTCTCTTGGCCCTTGAAAGGTGCATCGGGTGGAAAAGGACAGAAATCCAAGCAAAGACCACCGTGCGAGGAATCATTTGATGTACCACCCGCCTCGTGGCTGAAAAACAATGCGCCACCCATTTTGCGGCCAAAATCGCTGCTCGACGTTTATCACAGCTGGGAGATTACCGCAATGTGGCTGGAGAAACGACACACAGCACCCGCAGCGGCTACTGTTAACGACGCAAGCCATCACTCAGTGTGGTTTCCTGTCACCGTGCGACCAGATTTTAGGTGCCCATCTGAATTAACGCATTACTCTCTTGCAGGAGAGAAGAAACGATTCATTCAGACCCGACTGGAGGAGGAACGACGCAAGGTCTTGCTTGCGAGTGAGAAATAAATGCATCACTTGCCTTTTTTTGATGCACACTCTCATGTGCGGCTTTATTTTTTACACTACCCAGGTACTTTTGTGAACTAACTGCATTCTCACTGTTTTCTAAGGATTAAGACTCTTATTCTTTTTGAGATTCATAACTTGACTTGTGTATGTTGGATGTTTACTGTTTTGGTCGTGTTTTGTCTAGATTAATATTATATATTTTTCAGAACCTTTGTTGTGTCATTTTGTAGTGTTTTCACTGAGTTACTGTGTGTGTTGGTACACATACTTTACACCTTGCTTCTGAAGTTAAACCTGCCTTCTAGTGCAAAGCTACCAAGGGGGTTACCAGAGGTTAACTGATGGTGATTCTCCTTTACCCTGACTAGAGTGAGGGTCCTTGCTTGGACAGGGGGTAACCTGACTGCCAACCAAAGACCCCATTTCTAACACTCATGCACTGGCTCTTAGAGCCAAGACATACCCTTGGCTCTGCTCTCTCTTCTAATTTGTTGAGTCGCACACCTCTATATGGTTGTCAGAATGTACATTTACACATATGTGCATATATATGTGTGTTGGTCAGAGACAAGGGGGCTCATGTGTGCCTAATGATTCCCACCCATGACATAAAAATTCTGAAATATTGGGGTGCACTGATATCTCATTCTGTACCTTTCGAGTAGAGGACCTGAAAAAAAATTATGAATAAAAACAAAATCTCTTTTATAAGGTATGACTGAAAACTCAGGAGCTGTGAAAAAAAGGCAACATTTTGAAACTTTTAGGCCATGTGACCTTGCTTAGCTGCCTGTAATATATATAGCTGCTGAGCAATATTTTACAGACATCAGGTTGAAGGATCCGCTGCTCTGTCACCATGTCTGCAATGTTTGTTTGGCACAGGGTGCAAGGCACTCCTGAAGATAGTAGGATTGTTTGATATGTTTGATGCCAGACATCAAACAACTTGGAATATTATAAAAGAGCACTTTAAGAGGCACTGGAATTGTAGCTGATGTATGCCAAAATTGTGCACCATTTAGCCCTATTTTTTCCTTAATTTTCATAGGAATTAACCTCCTCCTAAACCATTTAAAGGAGGACGAGCTCACTGCCTTTGCTCTCTCATTCCAATTCACTTAAAGGAAGGCATTTACACCGACCACTTTTAAAGTTCACCAGACATCACTATGGAATGGCATGGTATATTGAATAAAATCAGGGCATAGGCACTCCAAAGACCTGCAGCTCCAAGTAGACCATCTGTGGCATTAACCATTGCTAATGCTGTTCCACCACAGGGAATGAGACTTAACTGAGTTTTATCAAGGATGTTTTTTTCAGTTTCAGATAAGAACACAGCTGAAAAGCCTAATGATTCCCTTAATTGTTTCCTACTATTGGCAGGAAGATCATTTGCTGGGAGTCGAGAAACCAAGAACAGGTTTCTTCATAAGAGGTTTGATTAGCCCCCTACCCCTTTGAATCCAAAGAATATAGCATTTTTTATCTATGCATCGCAATCCGGCTCAGTGTCTTATGATTCAGTTTGTGTGCATGAATGAGTGTTGACATTGTCTTAGTTTTATCAGCATATTGCGCAGCTGTATACTCGATGGGTGTGTGACAGTGCAATTGAGTTGGCAGTGCTTTTCAAACAATATGAAGTTTATTTTGTAAAGTGTGCACTAAAAGGAAGGTGTTCTGTTTAGAGTGTTCTGTGTGCATATGATTGTAGGTAAGATCAGAATAATAGGACTATTGTTCAGAATCAAGTGTTTCATCAATATCTCATCAAAGCCTAAATATGACAACACACTCAGAAGTGTGTTCGCTGAATGTGGTAGAAACTGTCTATAAGCTTTTGCGCTTGAAAAGTGAGTTTATCTAGAAAAAAACATTTACTTTTCAAAACCAAAGATGCTTTCATACATTAGTGTAATGTTTAGTGGGTCCTAATTGTCAGATGGGAGAAAAGCACAACAAGAAAAAAAGGCAGCAAGGAAGGTCAGTCACAGATATAAAAATCCTACAAAAGTCATATGATTAAGTGTATTATTAAGGTAGGTACCTTAATAAATACCTGGTAGCAATAAGTGTTGCACTTTGTGTTTTGATACAGAGGGCCTGATCTAGAGGTTGATGAATCGTGTTTACTCCACTGGGATAGTCTAGGTCAATACCTCTGCCATTGCAAGGGACATCTGCCCAGAAAATGTAGAGTTGTCTGCCTACCCTGCGACCACTTTTTCCATTGTCATGGTGGTTCCTGCCAATTTGAGAAGGGTTGGATGGATGATACTTTCAGCCATGACGCCTGGGCATGAAACTTTTCAAATGTATTTTTTGTTTTCGCCATGGGTGTGGTGGTCATTATTGTTTTTTTTCCTTCTTCTTCTTCCAGGTTTTCCCAGGCAGTGATAGACAGTTATACAATACTTTACAGTTCACCCTAAATAGGGCCTACAGTGCAGAGTTCTTCCTCTCATGCCCCCTATTCAGTCAGGCTGTCAGAGGAAGTATTCTGTCAACAGTCAATGGAAGCTCTGTTGATGGAATACTTATGGTCCACCTGACTCTAAGTGAGCCAGGCGGATAGATGGTTTGGCAGACAGGGTACTCCATCATGTTTGAAATAGGGTACCTTGTCTGCTATCTTTAAATCAGGCCCAGCGTCATCATACTAACACATGATTCTCAGTCATTTATAGTGGTAGGCAAGGAAAGGATTTAAATAGTTCAGCCTTTGAAGAATTAATGATTTCCACTATGTGGCAAACCTCTGGAAATTCTTGGTATGTGTTGCTTTTTGTTTCAAAGAGATTGTTTCATGTTTTCAAAAAGTTTTTCAAATAATTATTGCTTTCTAATGTCAGATGATGTAATCAGAGGCTCATTGAGAAAACTGCCAGGTTTTCTGATGTTTCTTAAAGCATCTCATGGAATTTGAAACATCGATATGATTCAAGCTTGATGTACCTGCAATAAGTGATGGGGACTGCTAGATACCTGAAATATATCAAAAAACATAATATCACTGAAAGGGGTTCCACATATAATTGTCGCGGTTCTCAACGGTCTTACCCTCACAGCGGAGAGGCGTAGGGGAACGGTCCTTGTTCCGACGGGTTCTGCTCTGGCCGAGGTAGGGGCGACCCCTTCCGGTAGCCACGGTGCTGTTTGGTATGAGCGAACCACTACAGTCCGTGCCCTCCAGAAGGAGTCCCAGAGGAAAAACCCCAGTAGGGTAAAAAACCTCCACAGGAACTCCCTGAAACGAAAGGAGGACACCAGGGTATTAGGACCGCAGTTCAGGAAGGCAGGAAAACAAAGCAAATCAGGAACAGACAGGATTCGCAGAAGGATAACAAATAGGAGTGTGACTATCACCAAGGAGTGTTGCAACGCAATGAACAGGCAGTTGGAATCCCCTTAAATACCCCTGGACAGGAAACAGGAAACAGGAAGTAGAACACCGCCATCTTGGATTGGGGAAAAGAAAACAGTAATGAATTAGGTATGTGTGTTAGACAATGCATGCTGGGTAGAGAGGAAGTGGTAAGCATGCTGGGAAGAGAAAAAAGGCAAGTATAAAGAACCCCCAGTGTAAGGGTTCGGTTTGTCCTAGGAACATCGGTAAGTGGTGGTGGGCAGGTGAATACATGCAAGAGAAATAAATGTTAAGCGCATAATGCGCTGTGTGCGGCCATGCCTGAAACCCCCTCGGGGTTTCAGGCTCTGCCGCGTCTGCCTTTAAGGCAGAACTTGAAAAAGGGGGAGCGGCGAGCGCCGTGACCCCCAGACCGGCTCCCTGGAGCCTTTATGGCCCTCGCCGGAGCCGCGGCGACCCCCGCGACCTGGGTGTCTGCCTCGGCGTCTACCGCGGCCCAGGCGTCGGCCGCGGCAAAATTAACGTGCCGCGCCGCGGCAACCTGAGCCCGCGGCCGCAGCGAGCGCTGCGGTGTAACAGTATGCCCCCTCCCCGAGGCCCCGGGTTTGTGAGGGAAGAGCCGAAAAAAGCGGCGGATTAAAAGAGGAGCATGGACTGAAGAGGCATCCTCCCAGGAACACTCACTCAAAGGGTACCCCTTCCAATGAATAAGGTATTGGAGGCGCCCATGGAAAAATCGAGAGTCACAGACCTCCTGCACTTCGTATTCAGGCACATTGTCAACCAACAAAGGAGGGGGACAGGGCAACTGCCTATGAAAGAGATCAGGACGGTAAGGTTTCAGTTGCGAGACATGGAATACTGGGTGGATCTTCCATGTCCGAGGTAGGCGAAGACGCATGGACACTGGGTTGATCTTCTTGAGAATGAGAAAGGGACCATAAAAGCGGGGCTTGAATTTGTTTTGGGTGAGTCGGAGAGGTATGAATCTAGAGGAGAGCCAGACCTTATCATGGACTTGATATAGAGGAGCCGCACAGCGTCTCCTATCTGCTATTGTCTTCATGCGGGACTTGGTGGACACAAGGTTAGAATGGATAATTCTCTGTATACCCCGTAGCTGTCGAACGAAAGAGGAGATGGCGGGAAGGTTGGAGTTGTCTCTCAGGGGAGTTGGGAAGGCCCTGGGATGGAAACCATAGGAGCCATAGAAAGGAGAGACTTTAGAGGCACTGTGTAGAGAGTTATTATAGGAGAATTCGGCAAGCGGTAAGTAGGGAGCCCAATTACTTTGTGTAGCGTTACAGAAGCTACGTAAGTACTGCTCGAGACCCTGATTGAGTCGTTCTGTTTGTCCATTGGTTTGAGGGTGGAACCCGGATGACAAGGCCACCTGGATCCCCGAGATCTTGCAGAATTGGTTCCAGAAACGGGAGATATATTGGGGACCTCTGTCTGATATAATAACTTGGGGTAGCCCATGTAGCCTGAAAATTTCTTGAGTAAAGACCTGACTTAACTCCTTTGCCGTGGGTAACTTTCTCAAGGCCGTGAAGTGGGCCATCTTGGTGAAGGAGTCCACAGTTACCATTATGACGTGGTTTCCCATTGAGGAAGGTAAGGCGCACATAAAATCGGTGGATATGGTAAGCCATGGGCCTGGGGGAACAGGTAATGGGCGGAGTAAGCCCACAGGTCTGGTTCGGGGTGTCTTGGCTTGAGCACATGTAGGACAGGATAACACATATGCCTCAGTGTCAGCCTTGAGAGTTGGCCACCAGAAAGAGCGAAGCAAAAGATCTTGAGTCGCTTTCACTCCTCGATGACCCGCAATAGGAGAATCATGGCACATGTGTAAGGCTTCGATTTGCACTGTTTTAGTGGGTAAAAACAGGGCCTTATCATGATAATAGTAGTCATGATCTATGTGCAGCTGTGGACGTAACCTCTTTAGTTCTGTTTCATGTAGACGGGCATATTCAGACTTAACTTGATCTAAAAAGGTCTGTGCTACCCCTATGATTTTATTGTTGTCGAATAAGTTTTGAACCGCGGAATCACCGCACCCAGGATAACGTCGGGACAGGGCATCCGCCAGGATGTTCTGAGAACCAGGGATGTAGGTGATATAGAAATCATACTGGCTGAAGAACAAGGCCCATCGAGCTTGCCGGCTATTTTGGCACTGGAAATTTCTTAAACACTGTAGATTTCTATGATCGGTCCGGGCTTCGAAGGGCTCCTTTGATCCCATCAAAAAGTGTCTCCATTCAGTGCACGCGACCTTTAAGGCGAGTAATTCGCGTTCTAGCACGGAATAGTTTCGCTCAGAATCAGATAGAATGTGGGATAGATAGAATACAGGGTGTTCTAGGTCATCATCGTCTTGTCTTTGTAACAAGGCAGCCCCAATGGCTCTTTCTGAGGCGTCTGTGACAACAATGAATTGTTTGCTAGTGTCTGGGTGTCGAAGAATAGGGGCTTGACTAAAGGCTTTCTTTAAGTCCTGAAAAGCTGACTCAGCGCCTGGTGTCCAACAAAAACCTTTCTTTAGGTGTTCCTTTTTGAGGGTTTGAGTAATGAAGCTGGTTCTCTGGGCAAAGTCTGCTATGAACTGCCGGTAGAAGTTGGCTAGTCCCAGAAAACATTGAGTCTCCTTGATGGAAGAAGGAGATGGCCAGTTCAATATAGCCTGTACTTTGTCTGAGTCCATGGCAATTCCGGTTTGGTCTATACAGTATCCCAAATATTTCACTTCTATCTGATCAAATTCGCATTTTTCAGGCTTACAGAACAAATGATGTTGTCGGAGTCTTTCTAAGACTTGGCGGACGTGTTTGGAATGTTCCTCTGGATGAACCGAATAAATTAGGATATCGTCAAGATACACTACCACTGTTTGTTGCAAAAGATCAGAAAAGATAGAATCCATGAATCTTTGAAAGATGGACGGGGCATTAGTGAGTCCGAAGGGCATTACTCTATATTCGTAGTGACCAAAAGGTGTTCTAAAGGCGGTCTTCCACTCATCACCTTCTCTGACTCTTAGCAGATGATAGGCTCCTCGGAGATCCAGCTTAGTGAACCTCTTGGCTCCTCTGACTGCTTCTAAGATGTCTTTGATGAGGGGTAGCGGATACCGGTCTTTGATAGTGATCCTGTTTAACCCTCTGAAGTCGATACAGGGACGCAGGTCTTTGGTTTTCTTTGGTACAAAGAAAAGAGGAGCCCCGGCGGGTGAAGAGGAGGGAGTTATTAACCCACTTTGTAGATTCTCATCTAGGTACTCCTTCAGAATTTGTTTCTCTGGTTCGGTGAGGGAGTACATCCGCCCAAAAGGAACTACAGTGTCTGGCTCTAAAGAAATGGCACAGTCGTATTCTCTGTGGGGTGGCAATTCAGGTCTTTCTGGCTTCTGGAATACATCGATATAGTCCTGATACTGTCTGGGAACTCCCTGTAGAACATTAATGGATCCTCCCACCTGGGCAGGTGCTGTTGAGAGACTTTTTGGGGACCAATAATCCCCGGCCGGATAGCAATGGTGTTGACAAAAATGGGAGGATAACGAAATGGTTTTTGTTTCCCAGTTGATGTAAGGATTGTGCCGTGTAAGCCATGGAATTCCCAGGATCATGACATGGTGTGGTGATGAGATTAAGTCAAACGAGAGAATTTCCTGATGTTTACCGAACTGTAAACAGAAAGTAGGGGTGGTGTATTGTACCGGTCCAGAGGCCAAGAGTGACCCATCAACAGTATGTACCTGTTCTGGTATTTCTTTGGGTATTTGTGTTATTTGTTGTTCTTTGGCCCAGGTTTCATCTAAATATAGGCCACTGGCTCCGCAATCCAATAAAGCCAAAGTTCTTGCTTCGCGGCCATCAGTTAAATGGAGGATAACTGGTAAGAGAAAAAGAGCAGTTCCTTCCTCCCTGGAAGAGCAAATAGAAGGTATATCACGATATCCCGTCCTCACCCTTCTTACTGGGGACGGGAGTTGGCGTTTCCCAAGGGCTTGGTTGGACGAATGGGGCAGGCGCGAATTAGGTGACCAGCTGCACCACAATATAGGCAAAGCCCCTTCCTTCGTCTATGTTCCCTTTCGCTGGCGGATAGAGGTCCGCGAGCTGTGTCAATCTGCATGGGCTCTTCCTCGGTATTCCCTTTGGATTCAGGGCGGGCTTCCTCGGAACGATGGGCGAAGGGACGAGATGGTACTGAGTGAAAAGGCAAACGACTCTTCTTTTTCTCCATTCGTCGTTCATTTAACCGATACTCTATAGTTAGTGCTTGGTCCATCAACCCTTTGAGGTTTTCTATCCTGGCAGAATGTACTAGTTCATCTTTGATGTCCTCTCTTAGACCTCTACGGAAGAGTGTCACCAAGGTACGTTCCACCCAGGTTGTTTCTGCAGCTAATTGTCTGAAACGGGTGATGTATTGTAATACATCCTGACTCCCTTGTTGGACTTCGCAAAGAGCCTCTTCTGCTGACGCCTCGAGTCCAGGGCGTTCAAACATCTGTTTAAAAGTAGTGATAAAGGTGGAATAATTAGATAGACAGGGATCGTTTCTGGTTACTAGAGGTGTGGCCCAGGCAAAGGCTGGTCCTGATAAGGCACTAATCAAATACCCCACCTTGGTCTTATCTTGTACAAATTGCGAGGGGCGAAAGGCAAAGTACACCGTTAAGGCATCCAGGAATTCTTTTAATGTGGTGGGATCCCCGGAAAATCGAGGTGTAGAGGCGGCTACTGCAGGGACATCTGTGGTCCTGGAGGCAAAGGTTTGTCGATAAACAGTATTCTCAGTACGTAATTGCTGGAGTTCTTGAGCCTGTTGTTGTATCGTCGCCAGCAGGTCCTGGTTAGTAGGTTCCGTGTTTACCACTGGGTTATCCATAGTTCCGGACTGCAACAGGAATTGTGGGAGTTGCAATCTGTCGCGGTTCTCAACGGTCTTACCCTCGCAGCGGAGAGGCGTAGGGGAACGGTCCTTGTTCCGACGGGTTCTGCTCTGGCCGAGGTAGGGGCGACCCCTTCCGGTAGCCACGGTGCTGTTTGGTATGAGCGAACCACTACAGTCCGTGCCCTCCAGAAGGAGTCCCAGAGGAAAAACCCCAGTAGGGTAAAAAACCTCCACAGGAACTCCCTGAAATGAAAGGAGGACACCAGGGTATTAGGACCGCAGTTCAGGAAGGCAGGAAAACAAAGCAAATCAGGAACAGACAGGATTCGCAGAAGGATATCAAATAGGAGCGTGACTATCACCAAGGAGTGTTGCAACGCAATGAACAGGCAGTTGGAATCCCCTTAAATACCCCTGGACAGGAAACAGGAAACAGGAAGTAGAACATCGCCATCTTGGATTGGGGAAAAGAAAACAGTAATGAATTAGGTATGTGTGTTAGACAATGCATGCTGGGTAGAGAGGAAGTGGTAAGCATGCTGGGAAGAGAAAAAAGGCAAGTATAAAGAACCCCCAGTGTAAGGGTTCGGTTTGTCCTAGGAACATCGGTAAGTGGTGGTGGGCAGGTGAATACATGCAAGAGAAATAAATGTTAAGCGCATAATGCGCTGTGTGCGGCCATGCCTGAAACCCCCTCGGGGTTTCAGGCTCTGCCGCGTCTGCCTTTAAGGCAGAACTTGAAAAAGGGGGAGCGGCGAGCGCCGTGACCCCCAGACCGGCTCCCTGGAGCCTTTATGGCCCTCGCCGGAGCCGCGGCGACCCCCGCGACCTGGGTGTCTGCCTCGGCGTCTACCGCGGCCCGGGCGTCGGCCGCGGCAAAATTAACGTGCCGCGCCGCGGCAACCTGAGCCCGCGGCCGCAGCGAGCGCTGCGGTGTAACAATAATAGGAATATATTTACTGAAAGCAACTAAGTGACTGTGAAGTGTAAAATACATGTCATAATACCCTAACTAGGTTAATAGGAGTGTAGGTTCCTAAAAGCTTTAGCGTGAAGTTCCTACAATAAATCTGTAACAAACAGCCTTATTATTTGTATGATGAAAGAATAACATTAGTTTGAATGGTTTTCAGGAGCAAAGGAGCTCTGGAATTAAATTAAGAATTTGGGAGCTTTAGTCATGTTTGCAGGGGACGTCTGTTATCTTGAAGCAAGCTATCTTTTCACAAATATTTTGAACATAGAATAAGCATGAAAGCTGATACTGAGTTGTGCCTGATGAAGAGTTGCAATTCTATGTCAGGACCGGAGGCTCCGATTATGCTTTCTCTTTCTTTACTGACTTAAACAGCAGCCAATGAAATACAAGTAACAGAAAAACTACAATACCCAGGACACCCAATATCCTTTTACATGGTCCAATCAGCATCCATGTCCTTAGCTATAAGTCCTTTGACCTATGAAGTCACTTCCTCTTTCTTTGCTGCTTCGCAGCAGATAAGTACATGTTTATTTTTTCTCCGACATATCGATGATTTGAATGCAATTTTATTGTGTATTGCTGTTATTCAAGCGTCGCGATTCAGCGCGCTTTTATTGTTATTAATTTTAGCGCTTTCGCGCTTCGATTTATTGCCGTTTTTCACAGATTTAGTTGCCCGTCTTTATTGTGGAGCGGGAGCTGACTGCCTTCGGGCGGTCTTTCTTCTATTTTTTGCGCGCACACGCACGCGCACGCATTCGAGCCGATTTCCTTTCGTTTTTTCAAAATCGATCGCCTCGAGTGTGTTGTGTGCTCGTCTGAGCCTCCCTGTTTACAAGATAGGTTGCTCCCTGACGCCCAGCAGAAGGAAATCTGACTGGGTTGTAAAATTTAAACAGGTTATTGCCTAGAGTGCCCTTCAGGTTGCTCCCTCCACACTTTAATTCAAGGGCTCTTTGAACTGTTTCCTGACCTGAACCTGGGGTTTTTGCACTCCCCCACTTGGTATCTTCATTTAAACAGATTATACATATTTCTCCTCATAAGATATTACTGCAATTTTGCATCATGTCCCAATGGGAAGAACAAGAAACTGAATACTGACTACAGAGGAACTGGGCAATCAACTTGAGGTTGATCTGGTGGAAGCCCTTGATACCAGGGTCCAACAATCAGTCAATGATGCTCTAGTGAGAGCTTTAGGCCCATTCTCTGGGCAAATATTTGATATCGCTCGATCACAAGTCTGGCCTCAGGGACAGCAGGAACCAAAAAAGGTAAAAGACAAAGCAAACAATCTGGAACCCGGTGCAGAGGTCAGCGCTATCCACACGGATGCTTTTGAGAAACTGCGGAAAAAACCCAGTGGTGAACATAATTATAGTTCGAAAAAAGGAACTCCCATTTCTACCTCCTCCTCTGATAAAACCTCTTCCTCTGACGACTCAGATGACTCTGATGTTCCGGTTCCGAGTAAGAAAAGTAAGAAAATGCCCCCTCCGTCCCAAGTCCTAGATTTTGACCCTACAGAAATTATTCATCCCAGATCTTCTAATTGGCTCCCTCCTCCCGAAGTAGCACAGCATGTCCAAACCAACTTGCGTAAGAGTTTTGATAAAGAGGTTAGATCACGTCTGAAAGTGTAATGCCCCAGACCTGATCTGGAGGGTAAAGTTTCTGAGACCCCAGAGATAGACCCCACCATGGTCACTTTTATGAAGAAGTACGCTAAGGATCCTAAAAAAGGTTTAGACCGTTCAAGGCGTAGCTGCCAGGACAAACTACTAGACCTTTCCGGTCCCTTAACCAAGATCCTCGAACTGGCATATGTAGCCAAGGAATCTGGTATCCCGGGGGACACCGATGTTCTTATCGGGTGGGCACAAAGGGCTGTGTGTCAATTAGGAAATTCTAACTGTGCCATTTCAGCAGAACGAAGGAAATCAGTGCTTATGCGTATTGACCCCAAGTTATTGGATCTTGCGTCCTCAGAGGCAGGACCTTCGGCTGAAGGTCTACTATTTGGTTACTCATTTATCAAGGACTTAGCCAAGTTCTGCTCCACCTTCTCTTCTCTTGACAAAGCACAAATGTCACTCAAGAAGGTTTTCAAAAGAGGCCTTTTTGGCAGGGCCGGTCGTTTCGGAGGACGTATGTCCAGCCGTAGTTCCTTTAGCAGTCCCCAAAACTACTATCCTAGAGGCAGAGGTGGTTGGTACGGAGATCAGGACTCCACCTTCTACCCCACAAGACACAGAGGGGGTCGCCCCTGCTTCCGCAGAGGTCACCACAGGGGACAACAAGGAGCCAACCAAGACTCAAGTTTCTCAGGTGTGCATTATTCATTTTTCTCAGGTCAAACTTGGGGGCAGAATTGCATCTTGTTTAATAAATTGGAAACGGATATCCAGAGATCCGTGGATTCTTCAAACAGTAGAAGGATTTCGTAAAGAGTTTGTCAGTACCCCCAAACAACTCTCTCCCCCCTTACAAATGTGTTTTTCCCAAACAAATCAAGATTTTATAGACAAAGAAGTACAGGCTCTCTTAGACAAAGGAGCCGTACAATTTGCTTCCCCTCATCCTTTCGGTTTCCTCAGTCCTATTTTTGTGGTAGACAAAAAGGGAGAAGGTCACCGTCTAGTCTTGAACCTAAAAGATTTCAACCAGTGGATCCTGTACAGGCATTTGAAGATGGAGGGTATTCACATGTTAAGAGACATCCTGTTAGAAGGGGATTGGATGGTGCGTCTGGATCTAAAAGATGCCTATTTATCAATTCCAATATTTCCTCCACACCGGAGGTTTCTACAATTTCTATGGAGGGATCAATGTCTAGAATTCCGAGCACTCCCATTCGGCCTATCGTCAGCCCCTTGGTGCTTCACGAAGTTACTGAGACCAGTGATGGAATTTCTCAGAACCAAAGGGGTCAGATTGAATATATATCTAGACGATATTCTACTGATGGCTCAGTCTCCTCAAGTCCTAATCTCGCACTTGGATTGGATCATCAGTCTCCTACAACATTTAGGTTTCCTGATCAATGTACAGAAGTCATTGTTGAAACCTTCTCAGATAGTAGAGTTTCTGGGTTTCCAGATAAATTCCACGTTATGCCAACTTCTTCTTCCCTCTCAGAAGATACACAACATCAAGAGGGAATTGAGGTCAGTACTGACATACCAGACCATATAATTGAGGACCATAGCCAGGATAGTGGGCTTATTAGCTTCATCTATTCAGGCGATTTTTCCTGCACCCCTACATTACCGAGCACTTCAAAGGCTCAAGATCAGACACTTACAACAGGGTCTGAGTTACTCAGAACTAATACCACTGACTTCCAAAGTAAGATCGGAAATTCAATGATGGCTTCATCACATGGAGGCATGGAATGGCAGAGCGATATTTGGCTCTCGCCCGGAAGTAGTGATAGAATCCGATGCCAGCAGATGGGGTTGGGGAGCTCGCTGCAACTCCCTAGTGACGGGGGGCAGATGGTCAGAATGGGAACAATCCCTTCACATCAATTGTTTGGAGCTTCTAGGGGGCTCATTTTCTATAAAGAGCCTCTCCCCTCAGAAAACAGATTGTTGCATACTATTACGGATGGACAATATATCTGCAGTAAGGTATGTCAACAAGTTAGGGGGCACGAAGTCCAGGATTTTGGCGGAGATTGCCAAGGATTTCTGGCATTTTTGTCTAAAGCAGCGTTTAGTGGTCATAGCGGAATATCTGCCGGGAGATCTGAATGTCATAGCAGACTGGAACTCCAGATACCTATCAGACTCCAGCGATTGGAAGTTGGATCCTCTTATTTTTGCCCAGATAGTACAGGAATGGGGCAATTGCGAAGTGGACCTTTTTGCCTCTCGTCTCAATTGCCAGATTCAAAATTTTTACAGTTGGCGCCCAGACCCTTATGCTCTAAAGACAGATGCTTTTCTTCAGGACTGGTCCAAGTTTCGGGGTTATGCCTTTCCTCCTTTTCTGATGATTGCCAGAGTTCTGGCTCAAGTGCGGAGACAAAAGACAGAGATTTTTCTGGTGACTCCGTTCTGGAGAGCACAGCTTTGGTTCCCCAGTGCTCTACATTTAGCTTGTGCCTCTCCTCTTCTGATTCCGCCTCTTCCGAATCTTCTTTTGAGTCCAGAAGGCCTTCAACATCCTCTGATCTTGTCAGGGAAGCTAACACTTCTAGTCTGATTAATTTCAGGTCGAGATGGAATACCCCAGATGTTTCACAACAAGCTGCGGAATTCATTAATCAGGCCTGGGCCAGTAGTACCCATAAGAGATATGATTCAACCTGGCGCAGATGGTCTAGTTGGTGTGATGGAAGGGGTGCCAATCCAGTGGAAGCACATATTGGCTTGATTGTTAATTTTCTAGCAGAACTAGCCAGCTTCGGTTTGGCTTATCGGATGGTCAATAATTTTAGATCTGCCATTTCAGCAGGACATTCGCAGGTAGAAAGCAAGCCCATTGGAGAACTTCCATTAATTTGCAAGCTTTTGAGGGGTATACGTCTTTCTAAACCACCTCAGGCAAAATATACTGTTTTATGGGATGTTAATATTATATTAAAATTCCTTGATTCATGGCCTGCCAACAGATATTTGTCTTGCAAACAGCTTTCGGCTAAGCTCACTATGCTTTTATGCCTTGTCTCTTGTAAAAGAGTATCGGATGTCAGGGCTTTAGATTTAGCAGGTAGAACCTTTTCACCAGAAGGAGTCTCCTTTTCGGTGACAAGAAGAACCAAAACGAATTGCAGGTCAGTATCTTATCCGGTTTATAAGGAAAATTCAAAATTATGTGTGGTTCAATGTTTGAAGGATTATGAAATTGTCACAGAAGAATTTTGACAGAATTCTAAGGGTCAATTGTTAATTGCCTTGCAAAACCCTTTTAAACCAGTATCATCAGCTACCTTAGCTAGATGGATGAGATGGTTGATGAATGAAGCAGGTATTGATACCTCGGTATTTGGGGCCCATTCTGCTAGAGGGGCTATGGCTTCAAAATCATTTGCCTTAGGCTCTAGGTTAGAGGATATAATGAAAGCTGCAGACTGGTCTTCAGAAAATACTTTTCAAAATTTTTATCATAAACCTGTATTGGATGTAGCCAGTGTGTTGATGGAACAGCTTTAAACGAGCATAATCGGAGCCTCCGGTCCTGACATAGAATAAAAAAAATTCTAGCTATCGCGTCAAGAATTTTCAATTCTATTAAGGACACGGAGGCGAGGATTATCCCTCCCTGATTGTATTTATACCATATTTATACAATATTATCATTTAGTATTTATTTCTGATGTGATATTGTTATTTAACCCTCCCATTATTTGCAATTATAAAGTTTGAGATAGATATATTTTATGAGATATTACCTACCTGTTTATTGTTACAGCTTCTGATCAGAAGAACGCCTGAAGATCGTAACTTCAAGGGAAGTTTGAGATATATGTTTTACTGGTGGTTTCTCCGGCATGGAGTCTCCAAGTTTCAGTTCTTCAGTATGGAGAAGAGGCTATGACTCCGGATTCAGGATGGCGTAAGAAGTCTGCGTTTTCAAGTTGACATTATCTGTTTGAACAAAGAAAGAGGAAGTGACTTCATAGGTCAAAGGACTTATAGCTAAGGACATGGATGCTGATTGGACCATGTGACAGGATATTGGGTGTCCTGGGTATTGTAGTTTTTCTGTTACTTGTATTTCATTGGCTGCTGTTTAAGTCAGTAAAGAAAGAGAAAGCATAATCCTCGCCTCCGTATCCTTAATAGAATTGAAAATTCTTGACGCGATAGTTAGAATTTTTTTTATCCTCCAATTAACTTCATGGATGCTAGTTATGAGGCAGCTTGAATATGAAAATGTTCTACGGAGGAGTTGATTTTGATAGAGGTGAAACAATATGCTTGGTTCTCATACTGGTTTACGTGGTCATTATTACATCGGCTGTAAATGCCACTTACCACTGCGGTGACGGATGCCAACATACCGTCGCAGAGGCGAACATCTGTTTGCCATATTATGACACACACAATAAACTGACAGAATTCTGCCACAAACACATATCCGCCAGAACAAAGTTCAGTGTTAAAGTGTTGGTACGAACTTCCATACTGTTATGCTAACAAAACAACACCTACCACTATATAACCCACAAATCACCACAGTGGACATTCAACAGTGGTAAACCATTGGTGTTACACACCGGTGCGGTCAGAATAGCCACCCAAATATAAAACAAGACAACATTGGGCAAAACGAAAATCACACACCTTACACTCAGACACACATCACACCCAACCCACAGTACTATAAAACACACACCCACATTACACACAACCCTTTGCCAACATGAAAAGACTGCAATAGCTAGCAACGCAAATCAGAGACAACTACACACACACACCACAACCACCCATACATTCATCATGCACTCCACATCCCCCACCCCACCACATTGCTCAACACCCTCTGCACAACACACACCACATAACACCCATGTCCCCACTAAGGAACCACTGTATCACAGATGAGGAGTTGCAGGTCGTGGTGAAGGGAATAGTCAGGGTAGAGACACAGCTCTTCAGAGCACAGGTACAGCAAATTTCCATTGCCAGGAAGATGGAGCTATGGTGGAGAATCGTGGACAGGGTAAACACCATGGGACAGCATCCAAGAACAAGGGACAACATCAGGAAGAGGTGGAATGACCTCCGGGGAAAGGTACGTTCTGTGGCAGCAAGGCACCAGCTCGCCATTCAGAGGACTGGCAGTGGACCCCCACCTCCTCCCCCACAGCTGAGAGCATGGGAGGAGCAAGTCATGGCAATCCTGCATCCTGAGGGACTCACTGGAGTAGCCGGAGGACTGGACACTGGTGAGTCAATATTTACTACTTATCACCCCACATACCTGCATGCCATCTCAACCCCTCACCCTGATTCCCATCACTCCATCCCACACAATGCACCTACACATGTGACTAACCCCATGCCAAGCCCTGCATGCTATACCAATGCATGTACAGCCCTCCCAGTTCTGCATGTACACCCATCACCAAAGCATGCACAACATGGAGAACTAACAATCCCACAATGCATCACTATACATAAACCAAGGTGGCAGGGCAACAGCCATTATATTGGGGAAGCTAGGGATGTACAGTATGTCACAGACATGGAGCATAATACATCACTTACATCCCCACAGGTGCCCCAGCCAGTCCCAGCGGGGAGGGGGTGCTACAACTATCCAGTCCCCCAACAGAAGATGCCCCAAGTGATGACAGCAACTCTGGACTTCTGGATCTGGATAAACTACCTGGCCCATCAGGGTCCACTGGTCAGTCACCACCCCAGCTCACCCCTAGTCCACCACAGAGCCTTCCCCCTCAGTATCCAACACCACAGCACCCACCCAACCTCCCCACACCTTTGTCCCCAGGACACCTCAATCAGCAGTGTGCCCACCTGTACAGGGACCCCAGTCCACACCTCACAACCAAGATAATCAGGGTCCTGGGTTCACTGCAGTATGCACACCATTCAGGGGACACAGGCACAGGGGACAGGGACAGCTGTGCACCAGGGGGAGGACAGGCCCAGGAAACTGACTCTCCAGGAAGCACTCACTAATGTCCTGTGGGCTTACCAACAATCTCATGACAAGATGGTCCAGATTCTTAACAACATGCAGAAGAACAAGGAAGTACACCATCAGGAGACCAGGGAAGGTTTGCAGGCCCTCAACACCACCATGGTCTCCATAGCAGGAGTGCTGGCTGATATCGCCAACATCATGATGGAATATACTGCACACCAGCATGCCCCTTCCACTAGCCAGTAAACTGAACAGCCCACCACATCTGCTGCAGCTAGTGGACAGGAGGCCTTGCCACAGGACCCGCAGTCCACCAGCACCCCTCCCCTGCAGAAGGTGAGCCACCCCGCAAACGTTCCCTGCTACCCAGATAGATGCCAGAGACACTTGCTAAGACCAAGACCACCGCCAGGAAATGAGACCCTTCTGAATGTCCACCTTGTGTTCCAATCTGTTACCTTCTTCACTTTGAACTGCCATTGCTCCCCTTCCTATGGCCCCTTGGAGACTGGACCTGTGCCACACACAGACTGGACCAATGCCCTGGACTTGCCTCTACCATCACCCCATTCCATTGCACTATTCCTTCTATTAATTGCACTACAATGAACACCCTTGGACACAACTTGAGTGATAGTGCTTTATGTGATGAAAATGGGCACCTATGTGGTACAGTTACATCTCGTGCAATTGACATTAACTTTGGTATAGTCTACAAATGATGAGCTGTAGCTGTCTGTAGTCATGACATCAGTGCACAGTAGCAATAACACCAATATCTGCAAATAGAGGAAGGCATAGGTGACCGTCAGTTGAGATGCAAAGGAAGTGACTGCCATCCTGCTACAGCCACACTGAAAACATAAATAATTAGAAGAATGGTCAGTTCCACTGTCTTAGCTGTGTGTCATTGGAATTACTGCTGTATTACTGATGTTCTGTTGTCCACATCCTAATCCTCTGCTACCTCATCCTCACTGTCCTCAGGGTCCACTACTACCACAAGGGCATTTCCAATCTCCTCCTCCTGCAGATAAGGCACATGTCGTCTTAGGGCCACTTTGTGCAATGGGCAGCATACTACAACTATCTGGCAGACCTTCTCAGGGGAGTAGCACAGAGATCCACCTGTCAGATGGAGGCATCTGAACCTGGCCTTCAGAAGGCCGAAGGTACGTTCTATGATTCAACTGGTTTGCCCCTGTGCATCATTATACCGATTCTCAGCCCCTGTCATGGCATTCCTCACAAGGATCAGGAGCCACAACAGTTTTATGTAGCCAGACTCACCTGTAAGAATCGAGGGACAAACATTAGCCTTGCACAGTGGTATGGGGGATGACTCCAGAAGGCATACACTGACACATCTTGGGTGGGGACACAGGCTCAACTATAGGCCACACCCTGTGCCTCTGTAATTGTGCCATTACATTTGGGGCGCTGCTATTCCCCAGGACCAAGGCGTCATGCACCGACCCAGGATACTTGGCAGTAACATGGGAGATGTACTGGTCTGCCAGGCACACCATTTGCACATTGAGTGAATGAAACTCGTATGATTCCTGAACACCTGTTCATTGTGGACAAATGCAATATGTGTTCCATCAATTGCCCCAATAATTTCAGGAATATGTCCCATTGCATAGACTTCAGCCTTCACAGTGGCCAGATCTTCCGCTTGGGGGAAGGTGACATAGCTGCACATGTGTTTGACCAAGGAAGACAAAACTCTTGCCAGCACTATTGAGAACATTGATTGTGACATTCCTGCTGCAAAGCCCACTGTCGCTTGGAAAGAACCAGCTGCCAGGAAATGGAGCACAGACAGAACTTGCACAAGAGCAGAGATCCCAGTGGGATGACGGATAGCTGATATCAGATCAGGCTCTAATTGAGTACAAACTCTGTGATTGTGGCCCCTTCCATCCTATAGGTCAGTATTACATGCCTCTCCTCCAAATCCACAAGGGGTCTGTACATAGGGGCTCCTCCTCCTCCTCTTCCTATTCCTCTGCGGTGGTAGGTATTCAAAGGACACAAAAGTAAGAAGGGTGCCACAAACTGAACAATGGAACCACCACCCCAGTGCAGTTGGGCATGTATGTAATCTGACAATGTGAATGGCAATGTATGTACAATTCATAGCAATGATGCAGTTTACAATTTCTGATTGTTGTCCACCACCATGAATTGGCGACCGCCTGTCCTCTAAGTATGGACAGGTGGAAGTGCTGTAACTCCGCCGGCGTTGGTCATCATGGCTGAAGGTGGTCTTGCACTGCTGTGCTATTTCTCATTGGCTAACATGGGGCTCTATGGAGTACAGCATCCAATGAGGATCACCGGCGGCAGTGACGGTGTACACCGCCACGGACGTGACCACCATTTTCTATTTTTGACCGGACTTGATTCCTGACTTTCCACAGGACAACACCTACACTGCATGTGCTGCTGTGACCTGTGTCTGAATCCTGTCATGGTCTGTGTGATCAGGGAAAGGACCCCTGCCTTCACTTCAGAGGAGTTAGAGTGCCTGGTGCATGTGCTCCTACCCCGGTATGGACAGCTGTTTGGGCCTCCAGACCAACAGGTGAGTACACCATGGGGACGATGCATGCAACAAGGTGTGGGGTATGTCTGGTGGTGGTGTACATGCAGGGCTGAAGGTGATGTGTGTGCGAATGGAGATGTAAATTTAAATTGTGTGACAGGCAGGATTGTAGGGTTAATGGTATCCTCCTGTCTGTATTACCTCTGCTGGTCAGTGCCCATCAGAAGAAGGGATTGTGGCGTGCCATTGTCAAGGATGCGCGGACCCTGGGGGTCTATAGCAGGCGGAGCACCCACTGCAGGAAAAGATAGGAGGACCTGAGATGCTGGGCCCAGAAGACTGAGGAGGCCCAGCTGGGGATGGCCTCCCAATGAGGGCGGGTGCCCATCTGAACCTGACCCCCCTGATGGCCTGCATACTGGCAGTGGCGTACCCAGAGCTCAATGGGCACTTGAGGGCAGCACAGCAACCACAAGGGAGTGAGTACAGTGAGTGTAACAACCATTTCTGTTGGCAGGCATTGGATTCTGGTGGTGGATTTCAGTTTGAGGGTTTCCCTTAATGCCAGTTCAGACATTGCTCTGTAGTCCAGCAGAAGGTAAATGGGTGTATTGCAAAATCTTGTATTCCAGCAAGGTGGCCTTCCAGGTCAGACAGGGCTTAGTGAGAGCCAGGAGGGGTGCAGTTGGTGGTTGTTGTCTCTCATCTTGCTGTGGTACCTAGCCAATGGAATGCCAGTGTGATGCATAGTGCCCAATCCTGATCCCTGTGTGTGATGGTAATGTGTATGCCATCTGTGGTGTTGGTGCTGTAATTGACCCAGTGATCCCTCCCCCCCTATTTTATTCTGTCATTCTGTCCATGTGTGCATTAGCATCATCTGGCAGAGAAGCAGGGGCACCAGCAACTGAGGGATCTGCATCCCACAGGACCCAGGAAGCAGAGTCCACTGATGCCGAGGGTACCAGTGTGATGGAGGGTGAGGGGAGTACTACAATGGAGACAGGAGGTGACAACACTGACTCTGATTCCTCCTCCAATGGGAGCTCCCTGGTGGTGGTGGACGCCTCTTGAATCACCCCAGCTACAGGTATAGCCACCATCACCATCACCATACCAGCACCTCCCTCCCAGTAGCCCCCCACTGAGTTGCCTTTGTCGTTCACCCATGAGGATGGGCATCTCCTTCACCCCAGGCACCTCAGGCCACAGTGAGCCCTGCTGCCCTCAGTGAGGAGGCTACTGACCTCCTGATCACAGATGCAGCAACGCAATGCGTTAGTCGATGGCATCCACAGTGGCTTGGTGGCCCTACAGAGATTGTTTTAGGCTCTGGACTCCTCTCTGATGGCAGCCAGTGTCCCTGTTCCTATCGTCCCCCCTCTAACTACCACTTCCCAGTCCCAGTCTCCTCAACCCCAATCCATACCCTGCACACATACAGACAAGCATGCACACAAAACATCAGACAAGAGTAGCACAGTCCAACACAGGCAGCACACTTCAGGTCACAAGCACTCACACAAACAACAGACAGTTGCACGCACAACCACATCCACTGCCTTCACTGTCTCCCCCTCCTCCTCCTCCACCCTCACAGTCACATCCTCACACACTCCTGAAAGCGCTGCATCAACAGCCACCACCACCATCACCACATCATGCGGCACACTCCCCTCACTTGCAGACTCCTCTACCACATCCATCCACGTGTCCCCTTTGACCTCTCCCACCCTGTCTGCCCCGCCTCCTAAGAGATACAAATGCACTCACTCAGACTCCAAACCGCTAGCCACCTCATGCCAGCCTGTTGACAGTATTACCGCCACTTTAACAGTCACCACCAATGTCACAATAAGGGCCTTAGTGATTTATCCTCTTTTTGTAACTGACCTTTTTTTAGTGTAGAAACATCTTAACACTGGAACATCCATGTACAGATTCTACCTGCTGTTTTTCTGGTGAAGTGATTTATTTTTGCACATAGATTTTACATATACAATTTTGTAAATATTTCAGTTCAGAATTGTTTTAAGTGAAAATGTGCCTGCAGACCATACTATTTGTGACTAAGGGACAGATGTGCAAAATCTTTATTTTATATTTATTAAATAGTGACTCTTTAGACATCGCGATTTAGGAAAAAAAAAAAAAAAATGCACATGGTAACCATTGTCTGGGAGTCAACAGTGATTTAATTTCCTAAATGCCTATTTAACAATTAGGAAATGCTTTATACATGCCCTTCAGAAATTGCAAATAGGAAAACCCTGTTTGTGATTTTCTATTTGGGTATCGCAAAACGTGATTTCTACTGGGAATAAATCTCATTTTGTGATTCCCTAAATGCTTTTGTACTTATGGAAATGTTGTTTCGCATTTCCTACTGGACCGAAATCTTCAAGTTAGTCTGTTAAGAAATGCTAAGTCCTTTTCTACATTTGGCCCTAAATGTACAGTACTAAATCAAGATATCCGACAAAATCTGGTATCAGTTTCATTTGCTCACCTAAAATCTACCACCCTAATTTGAAATTGATGACAGCTGGTGTTTTCCTTGGTAGATGAAACATCAGCTTTTCAATTAGAATTTGTATTTGGGCTGATGTAGATGCCAGCAACTAGTATGCCAGACTGAGGCACCAAATGGAGTGTGCCCAGTTCAGCACAATCTTTAATGGATCCAAACCCAAGATAAACAAATGCAGTAATAATTCAAGTAACACAATCGTTGAAAATCCCATCAAGCATGTCAGGGACATTTTTAATTGAATCTTTGATTACAAGATATACAATGATCAATACTTATATGCATAAAACATCATATATGTTTAAGAGTGGACAAGTCAAGAAGGAAAGGACAAAATGGGGTGATACAATCCATTGGCTCATTAGAAAAGGCATATTGCTGGATTTAAATCATACAATTACATTAACCAGTATTTCTATAGAAAGCGCATAAGGTGGTCATCTTTAGTTTTCAATGTAAAGTGTCATGCAGCAATTTTTACAATTTGTATTTCTATCTCATTTCAAAGTATGATTTTTTTTTAAAGACGGCAAAAGCTGCAAACGGGCAATTCATTTCATGCAAGATTTGTGAAATTTCACATTACCCTGTTTCTCTTAACTTTTTTACAAGAGTCTACACCTTGCATAAAAAAAGTCTCATGAGATGCCATCCGTAGACCAGTTCACAAAGAAAATGTCTCACCAAGAGATATTTTCTGCTTGAACCACTCTCCTCCCAGTATATTAGAAGACCCTTTCACACAAGGTACGTGCCTGGGTTAAACAAAGATATGTAAGGCACTGACACAGCATATTTCACCATGAAAGCCTAATTTACAGTTCATTGTAAGCCATTCAATAATTTGACACACCTGTAACATAAATCATATCATGAATGATGTTAGAACTGTCATTCTTGGTGTGGTCTTCACCCAAACCTTTTTCCTTCTCCTCTCCTGTTTTCAGAAATGTGTTTTTGTTGGCATTAGGACCCTGTGTGTTTTATCACTGCTAAGCTGTACTAAAGCACTTTCACTTTCTCCCCCAAATCGTGGTAAGAATGGCCTACACCTGATTGGCACTTTTAATTTACTTTTAAGTCTCTAGTAAATGGTCCTGAGTGAGTCCTGATACCCCCAGAGGTATCCATCCAGGTCAGGACCCTTGGTTGGGGTGTGGAATGTGCTGTCCTGACTAACCCCAAAAGATCGAATTTTTCTCTAAAATGTGGCTTGAGAACTGACAGAAGACTGGGACCTACCTGCCTGCTGATCCACCTGGGATGCATCGCTGGTCAGCCTGACGTTAAAGTAGTTTGAGCTAAGTTTTTTTTCATGCAGAATTAAATCCTGTTCAGCAGAACCTTCAAGTAACGGTATCCGGCCTCATGAAGCCCTTGTCGGCTACAGCCTGCAGCCTCATCTTGCTAGAGATTTTCCACTCCAAAATAAGTGACAAAGTCTGAAAATTGAAATCTTCACCATGATTCCATCCAGTGGCTATTTAACAACTAGTTGTACATTATCGCGGTTAGCCTGTACTCCTGGCTTTTTCCCCTGTCTCACGTGACCAGATACTTGTGGTTGGAGCCTTTATCCTTTAGGCTCTATTTTACATTTGAAACTTTTTAAAAATTCATAACTCTGGTTCGATCATTTGAATTTGGTTTGATGTGGTTTATTTATTATATTTGGCTCTATTTTTCTAAATTGGTTTTCATGTTTTGCTTTTTAACTTTATTACTGTTTGAGTGCTGCATAAATATTTTCACATTGCCAACATTGTTCTACATATTGGATTTTTATCATTTTGGTGTCATTTAAAACTTAATCTATTTATCTAAATTGGCTTAGGATTTCCCTTGTGTTGTTTTTTTACTTTATTACTGCTTTTAGGCTCCACAAATAATTTGCACAATACCTCTAAATTAACCCTGCCTGCTTTGTGACAAGCTACAAGAGAGTTAAGCACAGGTTAATTTAGTGACTTTTGTTATTCACCCTGACAAGGATTGTGGATGTTCTTTGAGAAAGGTCTTCACCCCCTTCAAACCCTACTTCCTACAAATGACATCAACAATTGTCTGCATATTATATGCAGAAAGTGCTTCTGCTCAAATTCAAAGTGATCTAGTAATCTCCCTATGAGCAAGGGTGCACATTATTGATTTTGTCCCCTTTCATTCTTCAGTAATTCTGCATAGGAGTAAGTTGCACGGGGGCCTTTATACTTAGGGCACTCTATATTTATATGTGCTGTGGCGCACCTTTAGTAAGGTGCAGTGCATTAGTGAAACACCCACTGTCTTCCACATTGCAGGTGGCACCTAAAACACACCTTAGAGGGGAAGGGGAGACAGAGATGCCCTTGCAGATGGGTGCACTGAGTGACAGTACTCACCAGGTTATGCCTACAGGGTCCATGAGACCTCATTTTCCTCCTTTGATGGGGCAATCTTGGGCGGCACACTTACTGTGTGCCTCCTCCATGTGGTACATAGCCAGTGCGCCCACTGATGGCCTCTTTACCTCTAAATCTGTGTTCATAATATGGCACAAGTGGAGCAACAAAGTGTTTTCATCATTTTCATGGAGAAACAGCCCTTGCAAATAAAGCAACACCCCTTAGGATTGTTCTGGTATGATCTGTATTACATAAGGAGCTTCTGAAGCTTCTGATGCCCTTTCTGCAATATGTAAGTACCCATGGGCTGCATAAAGTAGCTGCACATGCCAATTGTGTCCTCAGGCACTGTGTGTAAAATAGCTCCAGATCTTATTCAGTATACTAGTTAGGCCCATCCTAATCCACTTAAATGTTTCCCACTCCTTGCTAAGAGGCACTAACTTTCAAATTCAGAGCAAATGTAAGTGATTAATTATTCTGTACTTCTCTACATTCGCATCAACTACATTAATTTGCAATTTATGGGTTAACCCTTGGCCATGAGAAAGGGGAATTTCATAAAAGGGAAAACAAAGGCACTGGACATAGTCAATATGACTTGTCAGTCTCCTGGGCATTATTGTCTATGGGCCATAGTGGCTGTCTATGGACAAGAAAGGCATTTTGGTACCTGAGAACTATAGTACAACATAGAACTTTGATACCTTTAGAATATCTCTATATTTCTATGTGTTTAAGTGAAATACTGTTAGTCCTGAATGTTAGCACATACATAATTATTATCTAATCAGCATTATTCAACCCTTGACATAAAATTACTCTCTCCACAATAATTTAACTACTAACTTCTATTGGTTTGTACACGCTGTCCGTTGCTGTCAATATCCAAAATTCATTTTGTCTATACTGTAATGTTAACAACATCCATGCAAATGTTATTGCTCACAATGGATACCAATTTCTTTCTTCCATAAGCATGAATACTACTTTAAATTCAGTTTATGTATGTCTAAAGCCTTTATATAACTCCCTTTTATTGCTTCATAAAAATAGGATACAACTACATGGAACAAATGGTACAGCTTTCAAGGCAATTTAGACTCAATGATTTAAACTATTAATGTTTTTTTTCCAGACACATCAATATATTCTTATTCGTATCTCTGTCCTACTTCCATTTCCAAATATAATTCAAGGTAAAAACAAGCAGGCTCTAAGGTATCCACTAGAACTGAAATCAAGGTCTTAGTTGCAGCAACAAAGTATCTTGATTAGCTATTCAGGATGTTATACCAAAAGAAAACTCATATCTGAAAGACTTCAGAACAGCTACCATAATTTCCAAATAATGCGTCAATGAAATAATGGGAAATATAGTTGCATTCAGGTGCCCATGAGAGGTGTTTTCTACAGGCTTCCAAACCTTTTCCAAGTGGAGCTCTGACATTTCATGACCACCTCCAGCCTATACTTCCCTTGTGTCACAAATCAGGTGAACCAAGAGGGTAGACAGGCCCCGCTGCTGACAGCTAGTCTACTGGTCTACTGGTTATCCTCTAACCCTGGATGTGTGCTGTAAAGTGTAGCATATATCCAATGACTAAAATGTTTGAGAACATTTAAATATTTCTCCTACTTAATGCCTGTTTCAAGGATATGTTATTTTTTTTATGTAAAACCAGCTCTGACAGGCTTTGTAGATCAGAAGCATACCCAGGGCTAAGTGTGCTGGTGTGATTTACAATACAATGCACCCATAATTTGTATTGGAAAGTTTTCCAAAGTAAAGGAAAGATCGCTATGTACAACATTGAGTCAAGGAGGCATTCCATGAGTGAAACATGGGCGTTCCAGTGCAGCCACCCATGGGTTTTAATGCAAATCCCTATCAACTAACATTCATGGAGAGGGATTTGAGCCAAAACCTCATGTCTATTTGAGGCAGGTTTAATAAGTAGAAATATTTTCATTTCTCTTTTCATTTCTCCTTATTCTTCCAACTTTGCATGTGCTCTACATTGTATAGAAAACATACAAAATGAGAAAAAGACTTAAAAAATGTTTTTGTTCTTCAAGGGTCACCAGTGTGTAGCTATAATCAGAAACCAGTCACCACAGGAAATTGATTTTTTGTTTTACTACTAACTTTGGCGCTGTTTGATGAATTTTCATAAAACTTAAAAGAAAAAAAAAGTTCATCCACCTCAGCTCGATCCTGGGATGTTTCATGGTGATCCATCTGGTGCAGATGAGAAAAAGGGGGGAATCCTAAAATGCAGTTCCTACATGCATTTTTCATGGGGAATTTTGAACAGCACTACAGATTTACACCAAATCTGGGAGAAAGCTGGATCTTCCCCCCGCATGTCTGCATTTAGTGACTTGATGTAAATCTATTAAATAGTTTTTCAAAAAATTAAGTTTCAAAATCTAAATAAATCTGGATGGTTGAGTATGAAGGAGACCCGCTGGTACATAGCATCAAATATTAGAGCAATTTGATTGCCTGCTTTGATTTGTTGGCCTGGACATGAAGAGAAATGTTGTTGCTGTCATTAGAGGACTTGAGTACTTGGTCCCCATGTTGTGAAAATAAAAATATATATATAAAGGGGTAGAGTAGAGGTACTCTGACCCATTACACATTGTGTGTTTTCCAGAGGGACACCCCAACCCTGTAGCCACATTTAAACAAAAATGTTTTTTGGAGGGTGCAGGAGCTAGTGCAGCCTTATGGACTCCCGTGGGACCCCAGTGAGATTGTGATTTTTTTTTTTTAAAGAGAGATTTGATGTTTTCTTTTAGATTTGGAGGTTGGACCTTTCTGGAGGGGGCTGGGGACAGGACATGCCAGCAGCCCAGGACCTGTGGCCAATACCTGCAGCACACAGTCAAAGGCCATGCATAGCAGGTGGTTGGCTGTCCATGATGGTGGGTACAGGGCCTTCAGGCCAGCCCCTGCAGCCTATACCCGCTGCACATGGCTGAAAGCTGTGCATGGTGGGGGCTGCTATAGTTAGGTATGGTAATGAAAGAAATAGAAATTCAGAGAAAAAAAACAAAAAAAAACAAAGGTTATAGCGATGTTATAGCTAGGTATGGTAATAATATCTTACTTTACGTTGGAAAAAAGCCTAGAAATTCACTTGAATAGACAAATGTTAAAGTGACCTTATCGTTAGGTGAACATGTCAGCTAAAACATAACATTTTAATTTCAAAAACCCATTGAAATTCACCAGTTTTTCGTAACTTCCATAACTATAACTTGCACCCATGCTATACACTGCGTCTTACCTCATATATTACAACTCTCATCACATGTTCTATGACACCAAAGAAAAATGGGGGAGGGGCCCATAATGTAATTTCACTATTCAATTTATGTAGAGAATTTTAGACAGCACTCTTGCCAAAGGAGCTGAATGTTCTCACACCATATTTGTCAGAAATCGAAATCTTTACCAACAAAGCATGCTTTTTGTACTTTGGGTTAAATCTATGTAGGGGTTTATGATATTAGAAATATGAACAGCTGGATTAAATGAAAAGAATCGAGAATTTCTGACTAGCTGGTTGTGCTTGTTGGTGCAAGCGGTCTGGTTGGCTGGATGCAAAAGAAACATTGTGTCTGCCATTGCAGGTCGCAGGGACTTGGAATGAGTGTCTGTTGGGGTATTGGACACCATGGGAGGTTGGTTGCAGGCCCTGCTGGGAAGGCTGTTGATGGCAGGGGGTGGCCTTTCACGGGTGCTGGGTATGGTAGTAAGATCTTGCTTTACGTTATAAATTTACAGAAGAAACCAAAGGTGAAAGTGATGTTATAGGTAAGTGAACATGGCAGTTAAAACATAACATTTTAAAGTAAAAAAAACACAGAAATTCACCAGTTACAGTTTACTGAGATTACTAGAACTTGGGTTTTTAACACGGCAGAATGACATATTGAATGCAACACGTTAGAATAATATACAATAAACTAGAATCTGTTGGAAATAACCATTGCAACTCTATATACATTCAAATCTAAATACTTTTCAATGTGTTAGTGATATCTTTTTCATGACATATTGCACCAGACCTAAGCCACACCTACACATGTTCACCTTTCATTATTGATATGTAAACATTAATATCAATAGATCCATACTTAGTGATTATACAATAGCTGCAATTTCGGAAAAAATAAATCCTTGCTTTGGCGGTAACTTACTATAACAGACACAAAACAAAGGTGTTTTTTTATGGTGTATATAGGGTATATATTTACTCATGTGCTCAATTGTCTTATGTATTTGCACACAAATGTATTAAAAAAAGTCTGGATGACACAAAGTGAAGGTGGGTTCTTAACAGTGAGAATAATTCAAGTTCAGAAGTAATCAACATTTTCTTACCCATTGAATACTAACCACAGGGAATATAAATCCACGATTTCTTCAACAGATATGCGTGCAAAATATCAATGGATCATGTAGTTTCAAAGTTAGAAGGCAAAACAGATAGATCACAAGTAATGTACTAAAAACAGATTCATGAAACAAAGTGTCTGATTCCTCACAGCAATAGGTCATCAATTTAATCCATGGCATAATTAAATATTTTGAAGATAATGTCTTGAAAGTATATCAAGATACATGCTCCATTAATGGATGGATTTCAGTGAGTTTATAATGAAAGGAACAAATAGCAGAGACAAACTTTCGCAAGAAGCATTCCTCCCACAAAGCAATGATAAGGAATGATGAGACATGAGAAAGACATTTCAACAACGAAAGTTGTTCAATCACATCAAACGTTTTAGTAATTAAAATGCATAAAGGAAAACAGTAATCAATTATTTCAACAAAAAAAAGTGTGGATTTTCGGTGAAAGCAAAAATTAAGATGTTAGTGTGTAAAAAAAAGGTGTACCTTCCACAAAATTTGTTGCAGATTGCCAATGGAGCGCACATGAGAAGCACATGAGGAAATGTAAGCCAAGAGAAAAAAAATAAACAACATTATTGGCTAAAGAGACAGAGATTTAAACTGATCAACTGTGGGTCAAAAACAGGTTAAGCACAACCAAACTCAATCATCGTAAACTCCAAATCTCATAAGTTGACTGCAGCCTGCTTTATTGTGTCATTAAGAAAATGATCTAATTAATCCTTAATCCCTCAATGGAACCCTTAATACCATTTTGAGTCAGTGCAAAAGATGTTTCCTGCTACTGTTGATTTTTGGAGTTGTTTGACCTGTGCTGAAATTAACAGAGCAGTTGGCCTGCTAGACACTGTCTGGTCAATCAATGTATCAAGCAGCCTAGACTTCAATGTGGGAGAACAGTGCAGAAGGCCTGTCTAGCACTGGCTAGATCAAGAAATATCAGGCTTGCTTGAGCAAAGTACTGAGCCATATCAAGCAAGTCCCAAAACCACAGTGGATTGTTCTCGAGAGGGAGAGAGAAAACATAAGTATTGAAATGAGGAAATCAAAATCAGAGTATTGAATGATACCAGTAATTATCCCATCCATTACTTTATCATCTTCCTCATCATCTCATTCGTTACACTCAGATGATATATTAAAGAAGAAAGGAATTTGTCAAGTTCAAGGACTTTAGAATACCACTAACACACCACCAACAGAAGCAATTCAATGACAAATCAAATTGTGCCTTACCTGTTCCTTTCAGATATATGGGAATAAGTCAAACATTGAGCAACAGCTGACACAGTTTCAGCACAAACAGCCACTGGTATATTACCTAATACCAGAAATCTGCAAGAAGAAATGAATGTGAAATGAAACTGCCCAGCAAAATGTCAAAAGCTCAGATTTGAGACACCAGAAACCTTATCCATGCCAGTGGCGCTCCTGAACATCAGTTTGGCTTGACAACTTTTCAAAGAAGAAAGAAAGGACGACCACATCGCACAAAAATGAGCAAGGTTGATTTCAACAAACACCAGACCCACCAAGATATACATAATGCTCAATCTCCTCAGAAACAAAAACATCACAGCTGTAAGACACAAGCAAAAGTGATTATCAGTTGTTTTTTGCAGTGGCAGAAGCAAACATTGAAACTCAAATCAAAGCAGAGATAAAAGCTAGTCATATTAGTTGTAGTAGTAAGCTTTATTCCTTCATTTATAAATAGCCATAAAAAGCACATACAAATAGTAATAAGTGCATAAGCAACAATAAACATTCCAGCAGGTCACAATAGGAATGTAATTCATACAATAAAGTCTATACTATGATGGCCCAGCAGGGTTAAAACATGAGTGATTTCCTAGGTCATAATGCAAGCTTCAGAAAAGAACAAACACTGAAACACATATACAGAGGTGGGCAGAGCTGTTGAAGAAATAGAAAGGTGAGTCTGCTCCTCATGAACCCCACACTCATTAAAACAGGATTCTTTTTTTTTTCGAAAACGCTCGATAATATTTACAAAAACAGATAAAATGTAACAAAGTTTGTGCAGACCGCTCATCAAAGGACAAACAAAAACAGCTTCTGACCAATCCACTTCATATTTTTACAGCATAGACTCCTGAAATCAGAAAATCTATGGTTTACATAATTTATCACTAATCTGTTTAATACAGAGAAACTATTGAATTCAGAGTCCTGTGTCACAGGTCAGACAGTCCTCAATGATTTCCCTGTTGAAATTGGCCTGTGAATTTAACCATATTGAGCACCTTAACAGTAGAAGGGCAGATGTAATATGATTCTCATCGAAGGAGATTCCCGTTTTCTAATGAATTGCATAGGTAAGCAAGCTGGTTGTCAAACCTAAAATATGCCTAGAAAGTCCTCACACTTTTGAAACCCCAAACACCAGAACCGTTATTAGAACTGATGAACACTTCCTTTTATACACTTCTAGCAGGGGAGAGACAGGCTTCCTTCCAATGGGTGAAGCCAAATTAAAAAGAAATCCCACAGCATTTACGCATTTCTAGATGCTGCTTGTCAGGCTCAGCATCCAAGTGCCAGAGAATAAACAAAAATCACAGATAAGAAAACTCATGGGTTCTAGGTATTAGTTTACCATGGATGGTCACGGAACGAGTCTTGAGATTGCTTCAACAACAGGTTCTGACAAAGGTTTTAGTAAGGTTATGCTCATGTTGGCCCATAGAATTAACAAAGGCATCTAACAAAAGCCTAAGCCTATTAGACGTTCTAAGCAAAAACACAACATTGTCTTCATACATAAGAACTGAAACTGCTTATTAACTTTAGTCATATACTTACTATTCCTAACCAAATCAGTTTCATATCCATTAATATATAATTAAAAGAAGCATAGGGCAAGGACAGAGCCCTGTTGTGCCCCCTAGACAGTCCAAACGGCTCGGCACAGTCCCGCTTATTCCCGTACCTGACAGTAAAAGGTCAAAATGCAAGGCTCGTAGAAAGGCAACAATGCCTTTCTCCACCCTTAGCTGTTCTAATATGACTCAGAGCTTAGATCTAACAACACTGTTGAAAGCGCTGGAAAGATCCTTAAGGCCAGGTACATGGATCTGCACTTAAGAACCGTATACTTGCTGATTAAAAGATGTAGGTGTATACACTGTTCCATAGCACCTAGCCCTGTCCTGAAACAATTCTGCACGCTAGGTTTGGGCAGGAAATTGGTCGGTAGCAACTGGGGCTCCCACAGTTCCCTTTTGTGAAAATCGTAACAAAAATTGCACAATCTCATCAGCAGGGGAGACAGGTCTTCCAGACAGTATGTATTTATGTAGTAGTAACACTACCTCACTTCCCCCCTGTGTAGGCCACAACAGAAGATTGGGATGATCCGCCCACCACAAAAGCATTACATAAAATACATAAATCAAAACGCAACAGGTAGGAGTAAGGCATATGGCCCCTGCTAGCCATATCCCTCCCTATGTCATCCAAGCATGCTGGCTCAAACATATTAACATCTGTGGAGATAGGAATATTCTCAAGTTTTATTGTTGAAATCCCACACATTTATCAAATGTCGCCCTTTCCCTGATTAGCAAATTTTTCTTTGGGTTCCCCTATACAATTAAAAAGTTAAACAAACTGTGGATTATCCTTAATGGAAAAATTATAATTATAAAAATTAATAATAACATTACAGTTTCTTGCCCAACACACCCTAAATGCCGAATCCTCAGTAATATAAAGGACCTCGCCATTGGCACAGATATAAGCAGAACCAGGCTCGACAGCCTCTACATCTGCCTCGGATGTTATGGAAACATAGGAATATATAGGTGCTAAAGATGGCTCCATTGTGTTTAAATTCAAGGTCAGGCGTCTCGTTGCAAGCTGAATCTGTTTGTCTATAAGACCAACAGCCCTCTCGAAAACACCATCCAAAGTAGTCTTTCTTGCCTTTCCCATCCTGGCAGTGCCCAATTTGCGTTTTAGCAAACTAGCGGACGTGATTAATTAAAAAGCACTAGGTTATAGGACAAAGCTAAAAATAGTCTAGTCTGACCAACAGAGCCGTATTTAGAATAGCCCCATGAAAACTATAACGAGAAATAAATAGGAAAAACAGTCCTTACTGGTATGAAAAACAGAGAGTGAGCAAACCACATGAGGGGGTCCGGTCCGGGCCTCTTCCGATGGATGAGGGGCGAAGATGGATCCGCCATTGGCATGCGTTTTGCCCAGGACACTGACCAGCGCAAGGCCCCGAGCAGTGGGGTCAGAAACAATGCTATGTAGCGCTGGTCAGCATGCTGTGCCCCCAACTGTCGTACCTCTTAGCCGCTTCTGAGGAGAGTGGGACATGAAGTCCCTGAAGTCAAGTGCCTTGGATTCTCTGAAGCAAGTCATATGCAAGGAAACCTAAAAGCCCCCACAAAACTAAAAGTGTCCACGAACCTACCAAAGCTAATTAGAAGGTCACGAGTCAGATGACCAGGATTCTAATGCCTGAAAATCAGTTGAAGAAGATGGAATAGAGACACGTGAGCACATGATTTCACTGAACACCTCCAAGGGTGCCATTTCCACGCACAAAAGACCATGAGAACCCCACACTTGCCGGAGACCAGGGTGCCTTTTCCAAGGACAGACACACAGAATCAAAACTAGAGGTTGCTCAGGCACGTAAAAGCATGATGGGGTCACATAAGAGGGCGTGCCTGTGGAGAGAGTGAAGCAGAACATCAGTGTTTGAAGGGATAAGTAAACTTGAACTGCGGAGACGGACCACTGTTACGTAGTGTAAAATCTTGAAAAAGGAAGAGAGATTCAAAGTAGTGACGATTACTGTTACCAATCCTACATCACACAATTTTGGTAATCCATATTTGTAACGATAAATAACAATAATCTGTGTGTATTTCTACAAAATACATATCCTTCAGGATTTATTTTTAAGGAAATACTATGAGATTTACATGTAATCGTAACTGTTTTAGTCATTAGCAAGTTTAAACAAAATGTTTCTTCAAGCATTTACATATACGTGCCAGGGATTCCTTACTTTAAGTGCCGGCCTATGGTTCAAATCAACATGTCATACAAGCAGAATTATCACCGAATAACAGAGATAGGCAGTGCTGGGAATGCCCAGCCACTTGGTTTTTAGTTAAGTTGAGCAATATCTTTTTTTGTACCGACATTACACGGATATGTACATCTTGTATGATGTATCTTTTAGAATATTAATGATGATTAAGTGTTATGTTAAGATATCTTGGCATTTGAGAGGGTGCAGTGTGGTGTTCGCTTGGAAAATTCCTACAAAGTATTACACACTCAAAACCATTAGGAGGAAATGTTGCAGAAATGCTTGGAGTGACAACGTGCGTGCCTCGTCCATTAGCGCATTAATACTGCATGAATAAACTAGATGGCTTCATTATTACTATTCACATCATTGGGAATGCGATAGAAAGTTCAATACTTTTAGCCTTCGGTTGTTAAAGAACAAAATATACATTATTTTTCAATTTGCACTATGGATTTGAGGTCAAAAAGTTTTTAGATTCTCAACTATTCAACTCGGGGACATGTTACATGCTCACAAAATGTGATGTTTCTGACATGTTTCCTCGTCATCGTGATTATTTTAGAGCTAATTCAATTTCTCAGTTTTCTAATTAATAGATCCACCATCTAAATATATTTGTTCTTTCATGAGCACTAATGAGCAGAGCCACAGAGCTTTCCCTGTGAATTGAACAACTTTATTTTATTGCAAATTCTTCTAAACTTCTCAGCATCAAATAGAAAGTAAAATAATAGTAAACTATGAGAATGCTGTATGTGAAAAGTTACAACATGGCAACTAAATGGTGATTGTAGGCCAATCCTTAATTCTTAAAAAATTGCTGCAACAACGCCGATCAGCAGCACGTGTGCATCTTACATAATACAGTGCAAACATGGAACTGTTAGAAATGGGGTCTCTAGTTGGCAGTGGTTTGCACCCTGTGAAAGTAGGGCCCCTCACTCTTGTCAGGGTAAGAGAGTCACACACCTAAGATCACCCCTCCTCACCACCTTGGTAGCTTGGCAGAGCAGTCAGGCTTATCTGAGAGGTAATTTGTAAAGCATTGGTGCACACCCACACACACAAACCCCCACACACCCACACACACACACGCAGTGAAAAGCACAAAAGCACTCAACACCAGTTTAGAAAACTAGCCAATATTTATCTGAGATAAACAAGTCCGAAATGACAAAAATCCAACATACACAAGTAGAGATACCACTTTTTAAGGTTAATCCTGAAGAATTAATGGTTGTATCCTTATAACACACAGTACCTGGGATATGTCAAAATGAAAACAATGCGGGCCACAGAGTAGGTGTTGCGTTAGAAAAGCAAGCAATGCATTGATTCTTTTCCTGCCAGACAGGCGATGCGTTGATTCTTTTCCCACCGGGTTGGAGATGCGCCAATTCTTTTCCTTGCAGAAAAGGCGATGCCTGGAATCCTTACTGCTGTGCAGCGTTGATGTAGAAAATGATGTCCAGGGGTGATGAGTGGAAAATCCAGATGCACGGCACAGATAAATTTGCACTGAAGGCAGAGATGTGTTAAATCCGCAGCCGCGGTACAGGCGCTGAGTTAATTTTTCTGCTTCAAATAGCTCATTGCGTGGATTTTTCTTCAGGTAACCAGCTTCCACTTTCAATGGCCTAGGGACTGGATTTGGAACCTCCTGGCAAGTCAGGACTCTCAGCAGAAGAGACCAGGCACTGGAAGATGAAGTCTTTGATGTCCCTGAGACTTCTTAATAGGAGGGAAACTCAGTTCAAGCCCTTGGAGAACCTTGGAAAGCAGGATGTAGAGTCCAGTCCTTTCACTCGCAGGGCAGAAGCAGCAGGCAGCAGGCAGCAGACCAGCACAGCAAAGCAGCAGGCAGAGTGGGAGTTCCTCCTCAAGCATCCAGCTCTTCTCCCTGGCAGAATGTCCTCAGTCCAGAAGTGTTCTGAAGTTGTGGTCTCAGAGGCCCAATACTTATACTCATTTTTGTCTTTAAAGCAGGCAAATGTTAGAGGAAAATCTTTGTAGTGCACAAGACCCTACCTTTCTTGTCCCAGTCGCACTCCAGGGGGTTGGAGACTGCTTTGTGTAAGGACAGACGCAGCAGTATTCATGTGCAAGTGTCTGCTCCTCCCACCACTCGATCTGAGGAAGACCTATCAGGACATGCAGGGCACACCTTAGCTCCCTTTGTGTGATTGTCTAGAGTGAATTCACAAACAGCCCAACTGTCATCCTGACCTAGACGTGTATTCCACAGACAGGCAGAGGCACACAATGGTTAAGCAAGAAAATGCCCACTTTCTAAAGGTGGCATTTTCAAAGTTACAATTTAAAAACGACCTTCACCAAAAGATGTATTTTTAAATTTTGAGTTCAGAGACCCCAAACTCCACATCTCTATCTGCTCCCATTGAAATATTGCACTTAAAAGATATTTCAAGGCAATCCCCAAGTTACCCTATGGGAGAGATAGTCCTTGCAGTAGTGAAAATCAAATTTAGCAGTATTTCACTATCAGGACATGTAAAACACACCAGTACATTTCCTACCTTTTAAATACACTGCACCCTGCTTATGGGGCTGCCTTGGGCCTACCTTAGGTTTGACTTACATATAGTAAAAGGGAAGGTTTGGGTCTGGCAAGTGAGTGAACTTGCCAGGTCGAACTGGCAGTTAAAACTGCACACACAGACACTGCAGTGGCAGGTCTGAGACAGGTTTATAGGGCTCCTCCTGTGGGTGACACAATCAATGCAGCAGGACCACTGGTAGTATTTGATTTACAGGCCCTAGGCACACCTAGTGCACTTTACTAGGGACTTACTGGTAAGCCAAATATACCACTAATTTGTAAACCAATTACCAGTACCATTTTAGACAGAGGGTACTTGCACTTCAGCACTGGTGAGCAGTGGTAAAGTGCCCAGAGCCCTAAAGCCAGCAAAAACAAAATTCAGCACAGGAACAAAAACAGGAGGTCAGAAGCAAAAAGACAAGGAAAACCCTGCAGAAAGGGCCATTTCCAAAAGTGGCATACCATCATCCTATCACTGTTTGTCACAAAAATTGTTTTGTGACTCAGGCCATAATTTATGTAAATTGGGCTGCCATGAAATTCAGAATTATCTTTTAAATGACTGGAATAGTTTATTTTAAGGACTGATTTCCAAACCAAGCACTATCATGAAGCAATGTAAAGCAGCTGTCTTCTGATGCCACCAGCAGGGACCATTAGGTGTACTTCATTACATGGGGAGTTGCAACTATGAATCTTTCTGATGGGGGGATTAGCTCAGGAAATTTAAATGTTGTCCTTGGCAGTGGCACAGAAAGTCCTAACCTTATGCCTACTAGTATCACAACAGTAGCAAAGAGAGCATAAAAAAATCACCACTTTGGAATTCTCCAAATTCGAGGCCAGTAGCTGACCCTCCTGCTCTTTCATGGTTGGCCAGGGGACCTACATATTGAGGAAACTATTAGAAGTTTGATGAGAAATCTCATTTTTGTTTGTCAGAGCTCTTTCACAAGTACAAACTTTGCTCTAGCGGAAGAGATCTGGAAAAAAAACAGTTTTCAGGTCTCATAAATATGGAAGCAGATATGCGTAGGGCTTTAGTGGAGTCTAGCACTGCACTGGTGCCAAAGTAAATGTTTGTCAGGGAAATAATTCAGTTTGGAATTCTGGTTTAGATGCCAGTCTTCTCTAAGGAGCGTAGGCAAACTATATATTTTCACAGGCTTAGTAATTCATTGGTGGTGGCAATCCTTGCTCTCACTGATTACCTAGCTGGGATAGGAAGTATAAAATAATTGACTGAAAGGCAGAAATTTCAAGCTGTAGTAGGCATTCACATACTGATTGGGCATGTGAGCATACATTGCCCATGGTAAAGGGTTATTAAATTTGGACCATTATGTGAAGCACACTGCTTATGTATCTGTATCTCCTACAGAACACAATGCTGAGAAAACTGTTGTTTTCTTTTATATTTTCTGTTTATTGATGTTGATATTTTAAATTTTGAGATTGCAATCCTATCTAAATGTGAACTTTGAGATAGTTGCTTTCCTTTCTTTTTACGAATTGATCTATCCAAACGTAATCAGGGAAAGTGTTCCATCATTTAATGCACTCAAAGATACACCAAAGCAGTAGCTTCTAAGGCCACCAATTCAGAAAATAATTTCAAAACCCCATCCTGTACATAATTGTCTATCAGAAAATTGATTTTCAGTGATTTTGTCACTTGAATCATTGACATAAGCAGATGACAATTAGCCGCCAAATCCCCTCTGACCCATTCTATCAGAAAGGCTTCATTGCACATTATGATCCTCAACAGATAGTGCCTCGGATTCCCTAATCAAAGACACTTCAGACAAAATCCATTTACCTTTATCTCATCCAACATGACACATCAAAAGCTGTGTGCCATCTGTAGGAGTCTGGTTCTGTATCAAGTATATCAAAATTAGATATACTGTGTAAAGAGTCCAGGGGCTCCCGTACTAGTGGTCAGGGGCTTGCTCTAGCAATTCCAAGGTGCTTTCTTAGGGCATAATTTGGTTGAGCAGCCTTAGCTTTATCAGAGAGGAGTATTATACATTCACCATAGGCATGCAGTCATTAAATGAGACACACAACTCAAGAAGGAGTTCAACAACAATTTACTAAAAAAGCAAGTATCTTTATATATGTTAAGGCACCAGAATCATAACAATTGGGTAGGTATATTTTACAGAAGAAATTCTCTGTACAATTTTCTGAAGGGGCAGGGTCCTTGGACATGACAAAAGGTCACCTTGAGTAGCATTGGGGTGGCTGGGTCCAGGGTTGCAGTTCAGTATTGGGTGCACCATTGAAGTCAAGGGGAATTGGTCTGGTCAGAAAGGCACTGCAGTCGGGACTGGGGAACCAGTACACTTTTGGACCTCTTCTCCTGAGGCCAGGGTGGCCGTCTGCAGTGATGTCCTTAGGCATTAGGTTCCTGTCACTGAGCGGTCACGGTGGAGCAGCCCTGCAACTAGAGGCTGTAGGTGTGGACTGGCGATCTAATCTGACCAAGCCACCAGGTGGGCTCGGGTCTCATGAGGCTGGGAGACAATGGGACACTCTTGGTTCTCTTCTCCTTAGTCTGGGGCAGAGGGGTACAGGGGTGTCCTGAGGCATAGGGTCTTTGTCTCCTGGTCACTTGTGGTGGTAGACGGGGGCCTGCACAAAGAGGCTGCAGGTGTTTTTTGGAAGGTCATAGTGGGGAGAGCCAAGATGGACTTTGTCTCTGGAGGGTCTGGGGATTACCCTGGTGCAGTTGGCTCACTTCGACTCAAGGTAGGGGGCATGGGTGCAGTGGTACTTTCTGGTATCAGGTCTTGGCAGTCCAGAGTCTTCTCAGTTCTTCTTTAGGTGCCTGCAGGATGCAGGGAAGCAGCTCCACTACTTCACAGGGGTGCCTAGTGCTGGGGTGAAGGCTGGCAGTGCTTCCAGGCTTTTGGAGGCACAAGCAACTGCAGGAATAGGCGTCTTTGTCACAATTGATAAAGTCCGTGGTCAGGCTGGCAGGGTTGGCACTGAGTCAGTCGCTGATCTTCAGTTCTTGCCTTTCAGCAGGGTCTGAGCAGGATCAGAGTTTCTGGTGCCAGGAGCTGCCCTAAATACTGAAGTTAGGGTTGTTTAGAGTAGTGTTGGGTAGAAGCCAATGGGCTACTAACCCTTGGGATCACTATGCCCCCTATATGACCACTTCCTGCGGTAAGTGGGCATAACGGTGTCTCAGAGTTCCTAATTCTGCCATCACCAAGATGGCAGATTTCTAAATGTTGGTTCCACATCAGTCAGCCTACTTTAGAGGTGGGACTGACCTGAGGGGTGGACACACCTCTCTTCCTACTAATTTTCGCACCTGTCCAGGTGCCCCCTGTGCCCTGGGGGAAGAGGGGTCAGCATCTCCCTTCTGAGAGAAGCCAGATCTGCAGAACAAGGTTGGTGGGCTTCTTTGAAGCCCCCCTGTCTTAGAATGCAGAATTACAGGTCATCCCATTGGGAGGGGTGTGTTAGCATCCCTGCCAGAACAGGCTATGTTCCTGGTCCAAGAGCAGAGGCTCTCACCCCTAGGGATCAGAAACATGTCTGTTGGTGGCAGGCTGGCTAAAACTAGTACATCAGCAGGTGGTAGGTTTTGAGCTGCGACTCTAAGGTACCCTCTAGGTGCATGTAATAATAAATTCATCACTGGAATCAGTGAGGGTGTATTAATACAAGATGTTTGATATCAAACATCCCTAGTTTCAGTGAAGCTATCATGTAGCTGAGGAACTCGTATTGACCAATGTCCAGCACATGCACTGGAAAATGGCTTACCAGAACACTTACTATGTCTAAGAATTGACAAAGACATAGCAGGGGCATGTCTGTTCTTGCAGATAGATCTACACATGTAATATAATTCACCCTTCCTTAGGGATGTGAGGTCTCCTGTAGGGATGACTTACATATTTTGCATGCAGTGTTAGGGAACAGTGCACACCGGCTGTGTTCCTTGTTTTGTTTTCACTTTTGGCTGCCCCAACACACGCACGCCACAATGTCAGCCTGCATGTGCTAGACGAGAGGTCCCTGAGGGTGGCACAATACATGCTGCAGCCCCTGGGGACCCTCTTTGATGCCCCTGCCTTAGTACCATTAACTAGGGACTTACAGGGTTGCCAAAGGTGTAGTGAATCCTAGTTTGTTTTAATGGCATACAGGAGTTAGCTTAGCCTTTGGCTTGCAGGCTTGTGCCCCCGTCACCTAGTGACTTTTACCCTACTTAGCTTGCTCTGTTTTAGTGCATTTATTTAATTAAAACTTTTAAGATGGCTGCCTTGTTTTTTAGTTAGTCACATGTTTTAGTTTGCATTATCAGTGCCACCCCATTAAGATGTCAATATCAAGCAACAAAGATAAACAAACTGTAGGTATTCACATTAGGTACTTTCCCTCTTCACGCTTTTGAGGGAATTGTTTATATAAATTACCATCCCAAGCATGTCTTGTTATCTATCGTTTGAGAACAGACCTACGTCAGGGGTCCAAGCAGATCTGTATAAGTATTCCTCACTTAAATCGGTAGTCAGAGGGATTGCGACCAGCTGACATCGCTGCTATTGATGCTGCACGTCAACTTGACACTGACCCAGTCTTCGTGTCCCTACGGAGTCTGAGGTAGAGACCTCATTCTGAGGTAACGAGAGTTGGAGGGCTCTTCTCATGGACATGGAACTGGCAGAATAGTTTTAACATACCTACCTCTCTTTTAGGTTAAAGGTTAGGCTCACTATATTTCATACCTCATGTCAATACATGTTATTGCAAAAAGGATGGGGGTCTTTGTGTTAATGACTCTTTTCTTTACCATTCTGTTTCTTGCACTGTTCATTATCCTAATCATTGCAGCCCATGCAACCTATCGCAGATCGCAGTTTTGCTAAATAAAACCTATTGAATCCTTACTGCATCTTCTTCATTGCCTGTGTTTGATTGAGACGTTGTTTTTGTGGGAAAGGGGTAATCTCCGTTTAACCACGACACTCCATGAGATGTCACACTCTTGAGTCCAGGCATAAAGGCTGCCACAAATCACCTTTTACTATTTGGGTTTTTGGTGAGGTGCTGCTTGTGAGCCAAGAGGGTTGGGACCACAGTTGTGACTTGTTGTAGGACTGGCATAGTCACCTACAAACATAAGTACTGTCATCCCTTGAACCAGCAGTCTTGCCTAGAGCAAGAGTCCAACTACGACAAAGGTATTGCCAATTGGGAAACAATTGCACAGTTGTAGGGAAAGAGGTCTGGCACTGGGGCCCTGATGTTGGAAAATGGCTCCCTGTTGCAGTTACCCCCTACTTTTTGCCTGATATTGATGCTGACTTGACTGAGAAGTGTGCTGGGACCCTGCTAACCAGGCCACAGCACCAGTGTTCTTTCACTAAAAATGTACCATTGTTTCCACAATTGGCACACCCCTGGCACACAGATAAGTCCTTTGTAAAAGGTACCAGTGGTAACAAGGGCCCTGTGACCAGGAGCGGTCCCTAAGGGCTGCAGCATGTGTTGTGCCATCCTAAGGGACCCCTCACTAGGAAGACAAGGGATAACCAGGCCTAGGTGTGACCTTTATCTGCCAGTGACAAAGCAAGCAAGTTCAGAAAGGGGCTGGGATACCTCCTATTGCCATCCTGTCAAGGGAGTGGCCCCACTCCCAGGAACCTTTGTTCACTGTCTGGGACCAATACAGATCTGACCACAGTCTAACTATCAAGGGCCAGGTGACAGCTAAACACTGACAGGAAGGCCCTTTTGGCTTAGACAGGAAAATAACAAATGACATTTATACACCTGCATCTCAAGAAAATAGCAATATAAAATCTGACGGCCATAGGATTGGATTTTAAATTACTATTACAATGAGTCCTTGAAACATTTTTATGCCTACTCCCAAACAGAATTTAGCACATATTAAATGTAGTAGTGAAAACCATTGTTAACAAATGGGAGAGCCAGCCTTTCAACAGTAAAAATGATTTTGGGGGCCTTTCATTGCCAAACATTAAATATACATGTCCTACCTTTTAAATAGCTTGCACTCTGCTCTCTGGGCATTGGAGGCCTAAATTAGGGGTGACGTAGATACTAAAAATAAAGGTTTAGGCTTGGCAAATGGATTGTTTTTTCAGGCCAAAATGGCAGTTTAAAAACTGCACACCCTGGCTGTGGGAGCAACCTGGAGACACACTTTATAGTGCTACCTTGGTGGGTGGAAAATGAATGCTGTAGCCCACTAGTAGCATTTAATTTCACATTTACTAGTGACTTTCAAGTAAAATATCTGTACCAGTTATGTATATTCCAATTTTACCAGTTCTAAAAGGGAGAAAACATGCACTTCACGAGTAGTTAGCAGGAGTAGTGTGCACAGTCCAATGGCTATGAAAACGGGGTTCAGCAGAAGACAAACACCTGGAGGAATGCCATGCAAAAGATAGCAATTTTTAACAGGCGTGCATACCTTCTATTTATATCTTTATTTTCTTCATCATCAGTCCTGTGCCTTTTTTCGGATAGTCTTTTTTTATTTTGATTCATTCTCCATATAAGAGCATTTGTTCTCTCTGCATTTAATAACCAATTTACCTTTCAGCTGGCTGACAAGATCTATTCAATGCCTGTGTCACATTTATTTCAGACTCCACTCGTTCTTCCTTTTCTGCATTGAATGTTCCATGCTTAGCCCTAAATTAATGCTTCCAATATTACTTCATCAACGCATTTCCAAGAGCTATTCGCAGCCCAATTTATATTTGTGAATTCCGATCTATGAGGTCCTGCTGAAATAAGGTTGCTCAGGCCCTCAATTCTTTTTGAATTTCTGGTTAAAAGCGGGTAGCTGCAGGGAAAAGGTCCTTACTAGGAATTCAACTCAATCACGTGTTGTCAAATACAATTGACCAACAAATTTGAGGAGGTATCTATTAGAACCATTTAAACATATAAACCTCATCACCAATTAACGCTATTTCTCTTATAGGTGAACATCACCTATCTTTCTTCATTATACTCATTTCAGAGCAAAAACAAATTGAGAGACTGTGGCCCAGATTTACAAAATTTGTCATGTAGAGCAGTATCCAATTTGCTCATCTGGATTGCACAAGGGAGAAAACATGACACTGTATCACATCTACAAAGATTGGCCTGCCGCTGTTGTCCTACCCTGTGCTGGGCAACAAACAGGTATCCTTGTGCGGTACATAGCCCATACCATGGTGCAGAGGTGGGAGTGTGCTCACCAGCATATGCTTTCAGCTGGTGTGGAGAAATGAGTAGGTTCTCTTGCTTGTAACTATTTCAAGTAGATGGCAGATTTTGAAGCACAGCTCGGTTTGGTTGCATCAAAACATATGGTGGATTGTGTTGATCCGCCTCAATAATGCCCCCGTAATGCATAGCCACTCAGTTATGCAAAACACCCTGAAAGGCCCCCTTTCCATTGCAAAACACCAGTTGTGCTTGATGGTAATTAATAGGCACTGTTTTATGTTGCTATGAACAATACTGAGCCTTAGTCAATCTTAGCCCAAGTCAGCAACGAGGGAGCAGAGCCTGAGTGATATGTGCAACAGACAGACGGCCGGAGCTGTGCAGTGGCTAAGAGAAAGCATTCTTCACACCAGCACGTCAGACAGACAGGGAGAGGACAGGCACCGAAAGCATTATACACTGCCAATAATGGTTGTCACTGCCTGCAAAGGAAGCATTCTGATTCGTTGTCCTTGTCTCAATGTTCTTTTCATGGGTTATCATAGTATAATGTATCATACAATGGCGTACAAAATGGAACTGCATGTTTTTCACTTCACCAAGAATAATTTTACATGAATCTGAAAGCATTTTAGCAGCAAATGTTCCAGTGATGCAAAGGCGGATGTCATTTTCTTTTTTACCACGAAAATAATAGCAGGTTGTGGTTATGGTAGCTGGCTAAATAATCTAACTTGATTTTTGTTCATCTATTTGTATTCAATGGCACGTTCCTGTGCTTTGCGGGCAAGTGTTTAGTGTTACATGCAACAGCCCCACCAATGCCCTGAAAGATTATCTAGATTAATCAGGTAAACCGAGACGAACTCCAGTTGCAATTACACGTTTTTAATTTGTGGGAGTTGCATTTAGCTTCTTCTGTAAGTGACTGAAGGCCCTGTAAATGTATTTCATAACTTCCTACCAGTGTTGAGAATGCTCATCCTCAGTTCTGGTCTGCTAAAGCATATGAACGTTTATCAGACGCCTGAGACTGATCTAATTAAATGTTATCCCTTCATCAGAAATCAGAACCATTTTGCGCTGCTAGCACGGGGCCTCCCTATTTACAGGATATTACATTGAGAATTCTATAAACTGCTGAAAAAGTCGAACTTGTCCTTCGCACATGGCTCCAATGAGGCACCTACGAGAGCGTGCGTAGTGACCAAATTATTTTGATATAATATGTTATGCCTGATCTCCCATGTTGAAAAACTCGCTGACATAAGGCTGTGCAGCACAGTGAATAGGAAAGTAGCTCATGACTCCTTTCTAAAAATTGATAAACAACACAGACAAATACATCACAATATATACGGTGGAGATAGAACAATTATTAAAGTGTGGGTGGCGCTGACCATCATTACAATGCCACTCTAGGTCATAATAGATTTAAAAATTCATCTGTTTGTAAAGAGTATTCCAAAGTGGCCATACAAATTATCTTCACAGATATACGGCTGTGCCTGGTAAGAATGGGTAATGTAAATAAACCATTAACCTTGCACCATTAAGAGGAATCTTTGTGCTACTGAAAATGAGACAAGCCTATTGGTCTGGCAAATCGGTTTTAGCGTGGAAACTAGAAGCCCTACTCTTTCACAACTTACTCTGATGGTCGGTTTTTTACCTAGTGAACCGTGGTGTATTACCTTAAATTGACACTGTGCTTCGATTCTTCGTTCTCAAAGTGGACATTATCTACACCAATTATACCTGCAATTGGCCCGTGCAAACATGTGAAATTAGTCAGATGATCTCAACATCTCTTCTGGTTAGTGTGATGTGCCTGTTTCTCTGTCAATGAGAAAAAAAAAACTGCTCTCCGATTTACCTCATTCCTTCTGCCCAAAACAGAGACCCATAAACCGCATTCAAAGTTTGCTCTTTATCTCCTTTTCTCTGTCTCCTTTTTTCAAAGTCTTCCATTTCTCAAATTCTACTATAATTCAGTGTTGAGAGCCAAGAAACCCTGTCAACGATGAGGGGAAGTTATGTTAGAAATTGTGTCTCTATTGTGCAGAGGTTTGCACTCTGTCCAAGTAGGGACCACAATCCTAGTCACGACAAGCAAGATACACACTAAAAGCTTACCTGTGCTCACCCTCTGGTAGCTTGGCACAGAGCAGTGAGGCTAAACTAAAGAGACAATGTTTAAAGTATTTGTGCACACATACACACAGTAACACAGGGAAAACACCACAAAAGGAATATAGCCAATATATATCTGTGTCAAGCAAGACCAAAATGGCAACAATCCAACAAACACAAGTCAAGTTATGAATTTTCAAGTTTTAACTCAAAATGCAGTGGTTAGAAGACAACAGCAGCCATATGGGGCTATCTATAGGTGCCGGACCGGGGCAAATCTAAAAGTGCAATCTGACCATGATAGAACATGGGCCGGGTACAGGAGTCAGGCAGACCGGCTGACAGGATCTTTGTTGCGTTGATGTTCGGTGATGATGTGTTAATCTAAAAAAGGGAATGTGCCATGCTTGCAGGTGATGCATCATTTCCTGATCAAGCAATGTCACTGATTGGTCGATGTCCAGAAGTGATAAGTACTGGTTCCAATGAGTTGGTGCTGCGTCGGCCAAGCTGGGCTGTGTTATGTCAGGGTCATTGCATTGCGCAGTCAGCGAGCGCTGTCCGCGACTTTGTTGCAGGCAGCGGCAAAGCAGCATTTCTGCAGTAATATGTGTTGGTTACAAGTAACATGCTGGTGTTGCTGCATCAGTTCTTTTGTTGCAGCATCATACTCACCTCCAAGGTCCCAGGACTGGATTTGACACTACTTGACAGAGCAGGAGTCACAGCAAAGGACCCCAGGTGCTGGTAGCAAGATGCAGGTGAAGTCTTTGATAGCCCTGAGACTTCAGAAACAGGAGACAAGCTCAGTCATGCTCTTGAGGAAATTTAGATTGCAGGATGTAGAGAGTTAGATCCAGTCCTCTCACCCCCAGGCAAGAGAAGTAGCAGTCAGCAGGCCAACACAGCAGAGCAAGCAGCAAAGTTGCATTCTCTCCTGACAGCACAGCAGGCTTTCTTCCTGGTAGATGTCCTCAGTCCAGAAGTGTTCTGAGTATATGGTGTCAGAGGCTGAGTACTTATACCCAAAATGGAGTTTGATGTAGGGGTAGCTTTAAAATATTTATCTGAAGTGCACAAGATTCCCTTTCAATCTAACCTTGGATCCAGACTACACTTTAGGAGGCAATCAACCCTTTGTGTGAGAGCAGGACACAGCCTATTCAGATGTAAGTGTGAATGGCCTCTCCCTCTCCCTGCCTAGGATGCCTATCAGTATGCAGATGAATGCAGATGTATCTCCTGTCACACCCAGCCCTTCCTGTTTGTGGCTGTCTATTCAGAGACAGGCTAAGGCACAGAATGGTGAAAGTATGAAAATACCAGCTTTCAAAAAGTGGCATTTTCAGCCCTGCAATTTTAAAACCCCCTTTACCAAAATATGGATTTTTAAATCGCGAGTCCAGAGACACCAATATTTACATTTAAATGTAATTGGAAATTACGTTTTAAAAGACATTTTAAGGCACACCCAATGCTAGCCTATGAGAGAGATAGTCCTTACAGTAGTGAAAAACACATGTAAGCGTTTTTCACTATCCCGACATGGTAAACTTAAAAGTGCTTGTCCAACTTTTTAAATACACTGTACTCTGCCCTTAGGGCTAACCAGGGCCTACCTTAGGGGTGACTAACTGGTAATAAAAAGGGAGGTTTGGGCCTGGCAAGTGGGTACACTTGCCTGGTCAAACTGGCAGTTTAAACTACACACACATGCTCTGCAATGGTAGGCCTGAGACATGCTTGAAAGGCTACCGTAGTTGGTGGCACAACCAGTGTTGCAGAATTTGCCTGGGCACACATAGGGGGTCATTACGACCTTGGCGGTATAAGGCGCTTACCGCCGTGCAGAAGACTGCCAATACACCGCCTTGGCCGCGGTAGGCCGCCATAGCTGTTATGACACACATCTCGGAATCCGCTGAAATTCAGACACCCACACAACACCGCCACACCAAAGGTCAGTGATAAAATGTCGGAAACAAATCCTCCACCTCCACGCCAACAGAAACACGCCCATGCTATTACGACCCACGAATCCACGTGGCGGTCTTTCAACCGCGGTATTCCATTGGCGGTACACACCGCCGCACTCAAAATACACACACAGCTCCAAAACACAGCCACATTGGACAATTCCAAATACACACACCTGATACACATACAAACAACACTCCCACACACCCAATACAATATAAAACACACACCCACATCACACACAAACCCTTACAACCACAATTTCTGAGAGAAGGCCAGAGAGAGACAGCACAGAATAGAGAACCCCATCACACAGAGGCACACTACACCATCACCCACACAACACCCACGCACAACACACCACATACCACTACACTCACCACACTCATCAACACATACACCACCCCACACATCACACACACCACCCCATGGCACGCCAAAGACACCCCCGCTTCTCCGAGGAGGAGGTCAGGGTCATGGTCGAGGAAATCGTCCGGGTAGAGCCACAGCTATTTGGCTCACAGGTACAGCATACATCAATAGCCAGGAAGATGGAGCTATGGCAAAGAATAGTCGACAGGGTCAACGCTGTGGGACAGCACCCAAGAAATAGGGAGGACATCAGGAAGAGGTGGAACGACCTACGGGGGAAGGTGCGTTCCACGGTATCCAGGCACAACATTGCAGTGCAGCGGATTGGCGGCGGACCCCCACCTCCTCCCCCACAACTAACAACATGGGAGGAACAAGTCTTGTCCATCTTGCATCCTGAGGGCCTCGCAGGAGTCGTTGGAGGAACGGACACTGGTAAGTCAAATTTCAACTATCCCCACCCTACCTGCATGCTACCACACCCCCCCCACCCTCACACCCTCCCCTATCACTCCAAATCCTCACCTATCTACCCATGACACCAACAACCCATCCCAACCCCAAAACCTGCATGACCTAACTAAGCATGGATACCCATCACTAAAGCATGTCCACTGCACAGACCCACAACACCCCCCAACTATCACCACACAAGCCCCCACACAGGAATGCCTGCACTGGGGTACACGCACACCCAAACATTGCACATCATGAAACACACACATGCAATAATCATGTACTCATACCCCCGCAGGAACCCGAAGGAACGTTACCACACCAGAGGGTCCAGACAACACCACTCCACCCCCAGAAGAGGCCCACAGTGACGACAGCAGCTCTGCCCCACTGGATCTTGATGACCAGCCCGGACCATTGTGGGCATCAGGACAGTCGGTTCCCCTTGCCCAGCCACAGCCCAACACCGAACTGCCACCCTCTGGGAACACCAGCACAGCACCCACCCAGCAGGCCCAAACCTCCCTACCCAGGACAAGTCAATCAGCGGTGTGTCCACCACTACAGGGCACCCAGGGTAACCCACCACCCCAACAACAACAGGGACCTGGGGGCAGTGGTAGTGGGCACACGGTCCAGGGGACGGAGGCACAGGAACACAGGGGAACTGGGAGGGCTGCTGTGCGACAGAGGGAGGACAGGCCAAGGGAACCTACTCTCAACGAGGCCCTCTCCTACATCACGGGAGCATACCACCACTCCCAGGAGACGATGGCAACGGTACTGGCCAAGTTGCAGGAGACCCTGCGTCTGCAGGAGGAACAGTATTTGGGGTTCATGGAGGAGTTCCGGACCATCGGCTCTGCCCTGGACACCATTGTAGGGGTGCTGACAGACATTCAAAAGATCTTGAGGGACACCGTGGCACTCCCAGGGGCCCCTGACACTAGCCACGACGATGAAATGCCCACCACCTCTGCCGGCGCTAGTGGACAGGAGGCACCGCCACAGGACCAACACACCAGCACCCCATCCCCTGCAGACGGACCACCACCACGCAAGCGGTCTGTGAGATCCAGGAACAGGACAGAGCAAGATGGCAAGGCCCCCGCCAGGGAATAAGACCACCCTGATCGTCCTCCCACTGTCCCACTTTGTTACCCTGTCCAAATCGGAACTGCCCCAGCTCCACTTCCAATGGCCAGATGTGCAATGTACCTGTGAGACTAATAGACTGGACTCTGCCATGGACATTCCTCCACCATCACCCATCCCCATTTCACAACCCCCCTTCATTGTTATGCACTTAAATAAACACCCTTGAAACACTAATAAAACTGGAGTCAGTCAATGATTGTGAACTTTGTATTGTCAATTACAGTGTTAAAAAAGGTGACCCATTGGAAGGCCAACATACCAATGTCACACATCACAAGTCTATCAAGGGTGCAAGCTGTTGACACATAGGTTACCACAATAGTGAAACTGAAATGGAAGGGGACAACTCAGTTAACAAATAGGGAGTGAAATGTAGGTACAGGATAGAGGTAGACGTGTGAAAGTTAATAATATGTGAAACATGAAAATGTACTCACCTGTGTCTCACTGAAAATATTGCTGTATGACTGACTCCCTGTTGTCGTTTTCATCTTCATCAGCTTCATTCTCATCACTGTCCACAGGCTCCACAGGCTCCCCCGCTGCAACAACACCGTCATCTGGATCATCCTCCTGCAGAAAAGGCACCTGGCGTCGCAATGCCAAGTTATAGAGCATGAAGCAGGCGATGATGATGTCGCACACCTTCTTCGGTGAGTAGAATAGGGATCCTTCAGTCATATGGAGGCACCTGAACCTGGCCTTAAGAAGGCCGAAGGTGCGTTCGATTACCCTCCTAGTCCGCCCATGGGCATCATTGTACCGTTCCTCTGCCCTGGTCCTGGGATTCCTCACTGGGGTCAATAGCCAGGACAGGTTGGGGTAACCAGAGGCCCCCAATAGCCATACACGGTGCCTCTGGAGTTGACCCATTATATCAGGGATGCTGCTATTCCGCAGGATGTAGGCGTCATGCACAGAGCCAGGGAACATAGCATTTACCTGCGAGATGTACTGGTCTGCCAAACAGACCATCTGTACATTCATAGAATGATAACTCTTCCTGTTCCTGTACACCTGTTCATTCCTGCGGGGGGGACCAGAGCTACATGGGTCCCATCAATGGCACCTATGACGTTGGGGATATGTCCAAGGGCATAGAAATCACCTTTCACTGTAGGCAAATCCTCCACCTCAGGGAAAATGATTTATCTCCTTACGTGTTTCAGCAGGGCAGACAACACTCTGGACAAGACGTTGGAAAACATAGGCTGGGACATCCCTGATGCCATGGCCACTGTTGTCTGAAAAGACCCACTTGCAAGGAAATGCAGCACTGATAGTACCTGCACGTCAGGGGGGATTCCAGTCGGATGGCGGATTGGTGACATCAGGTCTGGCTCCAACTGGGTACATAGTTCCTGGATTGTGGCATGGTCAAACCGGTAGGTCACGATGACATGTCGCTCTTCCATTGTCAACAGGTCCACCAGCGGTCTTCCAATATGTCCCAACTGACGGTGCCTCAGAAGGACAACAACGAAGAAACTGTCAGCATTCCTCCAGGTATGTACCCACAGTCACACACAAGACTACAACAGACAATTAACCCATCCGGGAAAGATTTTGAGTGTAGGCCTCGGTATGTGTGACGCAGTAGTAATTGAAGCCATGTGGGCCCCTGAAATGGCGGCTGCCTGACCTCTAAACTGGGACAATAGGATTGTGGGGTAACTGCGCTGGAGTTGGACACCGTCGCGGTAGGCGGTCGTAGAGCGCGGCCCAATGCTGCATTGGTTAACATTGGACCCTATGGGTCCCAGGAGCCAATGAACAGATGCGCCGCCGGTGATGATGCGCACCGCCGCGGACGTCACCGCCGCGGACGTCACCACCATTTTCTATCTCTTCAATCACTAGATACCTGACCTTCGACAGGAGAGGACCTACACTGCTAGTGCTGCTATGACCTCAGTCTGGAAGCGACGATGGCTGCTGCGTCTGGGGAAAGGGCCCCTGCCTTCACTGCACAGGAGTTGGAGAAACTTGTGGATGGGGTCCTCCCCCAGTACACGCTACTCTACGGTCCTCCAGACCAACAGGTTAGTACACAGGGAGCACGTTGGATGGGCTAGGCTTGGGTGGAGAGGGCTGGGTGGATGAGGGAAGGGGGCAGAGTACATAGAACAGTTCTGCATGGGGATGAATGGGCCACAGGGATAGAGTTGGGAGGGGGCCAATCACAACGACGGTGCAGTAGGTGATGACTGTCCTCTTTCCTTGTGCATGTCATGTAGGTCAGTGCCCACCAGAAGAGGGACATTTGGCGTGCCATCGCCAAGGAAGTCTGGACCCTGGGGGCCCACCAGAGATGGGGCACCCACTGCCGTAAGAGATGGGAGGACATTTGCCGCTGCAGCAAGAAGACGGCGGAGGCACAGCTGGGGATGGCCTCCCAACGTGGGAGGGGTGCCCGTCGCACCATGACCCCCCTGATGTTCCGGATCCTGGCGGTGGCCTACCCGGAGTTGAATGGGCGCTTAAGGACATCACAGCAGACACAAGGGGGTGAGTACTACCTCATCATATGGACTTTGCGTGCAGTGGAGGTGTCTGGGGGGGGGTGGTGGATTGTGGGTGTCCCTAGGCCAGGGCGAGTTAGGTAGGCAAGGCCCCTCCGTTATGTAGGCCATGTGGCATCTCTACCCCAGCTCAAAACAGAGGGAAGTTGATGTATAGTTGAGCACGGCGTAATGCATGGGGCTGCTGCGTCTGTCTTGTCCGCCAACGGTAGCGGTATGCCATGCACTAAAACTCTCTTTCTTCTGTCTCCCCCCTTTTCCTGCTCTCCCTGTCCTTTTGTACATCAGCATCAACAGGCGGAGGTACAGTGGCACCGGAGCACGAGGGAGCTGCATCCCACATGGCCATGGAGGGCCACACCACAGCCTCTGAATTCACCAGTGGGACAGAGGGCGAGGGGAGCTTCACGTCGGCCACCAGATCACCATCCAGCGACACGGACTCGTCCGCCGATGGGAGCTCCCCTGTGGTGGCGGCACCATCTGTGCGCCCCACTTTTACAGGTACAGCCGCCACCTCCCCTACCAGCACCGCCCTCCCAGCAGCCCCTCAGCGTGTGTCCCGTGCCCGCTCACCCAGGAGGGTGGGCATCACCTTTGCCCCAGGCACCTCAGGCCCTGCCCCAGTCACCCCTGCTGCCCTCAGTAAGGAGGCCATTGACCTCCTCAGGTCACTCACTGTTGGGCAGTCTACCATTGTGAATGCCATCCAGGGTGTAGAACGAGAGTTGAAACACGGTAATGCATTCCTGGAAGGCATTCATTCTGGTCAGGCTGTCCTTCAGCGAACCCTGCAATCTCTGACTTCAGCACTGATGGCAGCCATTGTCCCTGTGTCCAGCCTCCCCCTCCAACCTCCTCCACCCAGACCCAATCCCCTGTACCCCAGCCCATCCCAAGCACACCTACAGACCAGCAGGCACACAAGTCAACACACACAAGTAGCTCAAGCAAACATAGGCACCACACACACCACAGGCACTCACACAAGCATTACACCCATACAGACACAGCAACATCCACTGACTCCACTGTGTCCCCCTCCTCCTCTTCTCCTTCCTCCCTCCCAGTCTCGTCTACACACACACCTGCATGCACCACATCTACAGGCACTAGGACTCGCACCAGAACACCCAGCACCACAAGCCTCTCACCTGCACTCACCACCTCCACTGCAATTTACACGTCCCCTGTGTCCTCTCCCAGTGTGTCTGTGACGCCCCCTCCCAAAGTACACAAACGCCGGCAATCACTCACCCAACATCCATCCACCTCACAACAGCCTCCAGTACCTGCACCTGCACCCAAAACACCTAAAGTGACACCTCCTACAACCACCTCCTCTACCTCCACTCCCAGACCCCCTCCAACTACCCATCCCAGTGTCCGTCAGAAACTGTCCCTCTGTCAAATTGACCTGTTTGCCCCCACCCCCCCTTCAGTTCATCAGTCCCGTCATAGCGCCTCAGCCAAAAAGCCTCCAGTACCAGTGGTGCGTGTTCCAGGTTTTTGGAGTGCACCGTCCACCAGGGCAGGCAGTAGGACACGGAGCCAAGGCACTGTCAGCCCGCCCCCTGTAAAGGCACCGGAATTGGAGAGTGGACGAGGGGACCGTGTCAAGACTCCTGGTGGGACAACAAGTGAAATGGGATCAAAGGCGAGTGGTGAGTCAGCTGTAACTCCAAAGAAGGTGGGGAAGGTTCCAAGGAAGTCTGCCCAGCCTGTTGTGAGTGTCACGGCGGAGAAGTGCGCCATCATTTCCGGCGGGCCAGACACAACCGCCAGCACCGTCGTTACTGGTCCAGAGTCCACCGCCAGAGTCATTGCCCAGGAGGGCCCAAGTATTGTTACTGGTCAGGAGACCACCGCCAGAGTCAGTGCCCAGGCGGGCCCAAGTATCGTTACTGGTCAGGAGACCACCGCCGGAGTCAGTGCCCAGGAGGGCCCAAGTATCGTTACTGGTCAGGAGACCACCGCCAGAGTCAGTTCCCGGGAGGGCCCAAGTATCGTTACTGGTCAGGAGACCACCGCCAGAGTCAGTGCCCAGGAGGGCCCAAGTATCGTTACTGGTCAGGAGACCACCACTAGAGTCAGTGCCCAGGAGGGCCCAAGTATCGTTACTAGTCAGGAGACCACCGCCGGAGTCAGTGCCCAGGAGGGACCAGGATCCCACAGCCCCGCTGGGCGATGATGGAACGTCATGCCACACCCCAATGTCAAGTGTGGAGTTCGTCATGCCACACCCCAATGTCCAGTGTGGAGTTTGTCATGAAACACACCAATGTCCAGTGTGGAGTTCATCATGCCACACACCAATGTCAGTATCTGAACCGCCATCTCAGGCTACCGCTGAACAGTCCATAGCCAGCCATGGCAAAGCACCGCTGAACAAGGCCAAGACCGCCATGGTGAAGACCGCTGAACAGTCCATAGCCAGCCATGGCAAAGCACCGCTGAACAAGGCCAAGACCGCCATGGCAAAGCACCGCTGAACAAGGCCAAGACCGCCATGGTGAAGACCGCTGAACAGTCCATAGCCAGCCATGGCAAAGCACCGCTGAACAAGGCCAAGACCGCCATGGTGAAGACCGCTGAACAGTCCATAGCCAGACATGGCAAAGCACCGCTGAACAAGGCCAAGACCACCATGGCAAAAGACAGCTCAACAGTCCATAGCCAGCCATGGCAAAGCACCGCTGAACAAGGCCAAGACCGCCATGGCAAAGCACCGCTGAACAGTCCCTAGCCAGCCATGGCAAAGCACCGCTGAACCAGGCCAAGACCGCCATGGTGAAGACCGCTGAACAGTCCATAGCCAGCCATGGTAAAGCACCGCTGAACAAGGCCAAGACCGCCATGGCAAAGACCGCTGAACAGTCCATAGCCAGCCATGGCAAAGCACTGCTGAACAAGGCCAAGACCGCCATGGCAAAGCATCGCTGAACAGTCCATAGCCTGCCATGGCAAAGCACCGCTGAACCAGGGCAAGACCGCCATGGTGAAGACCGCTGAACAGTCCATAGCCAGCCATGGCAAAGCGGCAAAGACCACTGAACAGTCCATAGCCAGCCACGGCAAAGCACCGCTGAACAAGGCCAAGACCACCATGGCAAAGCACCGCTGAACAGTCCATAGCCAGCCATGGCAAAGGACCGCTGAACCAGGCCAAGACCGCCATGGTGAAGACTGCTGAACAGTCCATAGCCAGCCATGGCAAAGCACCGCTGAACAAGGCCAAGACCGCCATGGTGAAGACCGCTGATCAGGGCAAACACCGTGTGGGTATGAATAGGCCGCCACATCAGGCATCCTTCTCCCATGTGCAGCTGGGACAGTGACAGGACAGGAACTTTCACGGGGAGACTCATCCAGTCTGGCCACCAGTCCCACCCAGTACCAGTTGAGAACTGCATCTACTTGCGTCAATGTGGCTTTGCACTCCCCAGGATGGTCCAGTGGGCAAGCCACCCACTGTAAAGACTTGAGAGACTGTGGCTTTGCACTCCCCAGGATGGTCTAGTGGGCAAGCCACCCACTGTAAAGACTTGAGAGACTGTGGCTTTGCACTCCCCAGGATGGTCCAGTGGGCAAACCACCCACTGTAAAGACTTGAGAGACTGTGGCTTTGCACTCCCCAGGATGGTCCAGTGGGCAAGCCACCCACTGTAAAGACATGAGAGACTGTGGCTTTGCACTCCCCAGGATGGTCCCGTGGGCAAGCCACCCACTGTAAAGACTTGAGAGACTGTGGCTTTGCACTCCCCAGGATGGCATAAATGGGCATGGAGCCCCGTCGTGGATCTGGCTTAGCATTCATCTGGCTGAGGTGCCCCCCTTCCCTTCCCCCTGAGGTGCCTGTAGTATTTCAATCTGATGCCCAGGCAGTGTTCTCTCAGATTTTGGTCAGGTATCTATTGTGGGCCTTCGCCCATGCATTTTTGGACTGTTGGTACACGGACATTGTTGTGTACATATCTGCACTACTTCTTGTATTGTATATATAAATATGACAGATTTCGAGGTTTGATTCAGTATATTTTTATATGACATGTATATTGGCACATTACAATATTTGAACGGATCTCGCTTTGTCTTTGCATTCTTCCGGGGGGATTGTGGGTTGTTAATGTGATATTTTTGACTGCATTGGTGTGTATGTTGTAATATGCGAGGGTGGGGTTGGGGGTATTTGGTGGGTGTCCCCCTAACTTTTGCCTCCTCCCTCCCCCGTGTCGTAGATGCAGTACTCACCGGTATGTTCTGCGCCTACGTCGCTGTTGTTCGTAGAGGAGCAGATAGACAATGGCAGGTAGTATTTGGAGTTCCGGCTCCATGGAGTTGTCGTTCCTCGTGGAGTGTGTTGAGGTGAGCGTTTTCCCATAGCAAAGGCTGTTTCCGCCGTGTTTTTATCCACGGTGAATCCGCCCCGGAAAAGGTGGCGGATTGGTGTGTTGTAATAGTGTGAGCGGTACATTGTCTCCCGCCTGTCTGTTGGCGGTGACCGCCACGCTGCTTGTCTGTACCGCCGTGGCGGGCGGTGTGTTAAAATGGCTGTCTTTGTTGGCGGTTACCGCCAGGGTCGTAATTCCCTTTTTTGTCCACCGGCCTGTTTGCGGTATTTCCGCAGCTTTAACACCGTCCGCCAGGGTCATAATGACCACCATAGTGTACTTTACTAGAGACTTATTAGTAAATCAAATGTGCCAATCATGGAGAAGCCGATGTTACCATGTTTTAAACACAGAGCACATGCACTTTAGCACTAGTCACAGTGCAAAAGTGCACAGAGTCCTAAAACCAAAACAAACAGTGTCAGAAAAAGACAAAGAGGGAGGCAAAAAGTCTGCGGATGGCCCAGCAGAAACAGGCCATTTCCAACAACCTACTATTTTACTTTTCTGTTTATTGCACCTAGAATACGCTTACAAGATAATGGCCCAGTTCCCAGAAAATGAAGTACAGCTTTTGGTAAAGTGTTTGTTTTCAAAAGGGAAAACATGTCCCCCTCCATGGGGAAAAGTTTTCCATTACACCTCTGTGATGTTTGAAAGTGCTCTATTCCCAAGAAGATTTACAGGAACCCTTTGCTAAAGCAAATATCTGAGCATTTCCATGTGAGGGAAGGGTCAGAGACAAGTTTGTAAATGCTAACAAACACACATGGTTTGATCTATCTATCCTCAACTCAGTTTACTCCTGCACAATTGATGACAAGAATGCACTAGGAATTACATTTATGTGCTATCCAACAAGAGTAAATTCAGCCATTTTTTGGTAGTAAACATTAGCTCTGGAAGTCGAAGTGTGACAGGTGCTGCAGCACCTTCAGCTAATTTACATAGAGTTTGGCAGGGGAATGGGAAATAAACAAGAAGTTTGTTGTGTTTTATTTTTCTGGCAGCAAGATGCATGCATTAAAGGTAGTCTTGAATTGGATTTAATTAAGCCAGTCATCTCTATGCAACAAAGCATTCTTAAATTGTATTGTATTTAATATTTTGTTTACAATTGTTCTTGTCTGCATACAAGCTTTGTTTAGTTTGTTTAATTCAAACATGTTGATTGAGATATAAGGTGTGGCAAAATGCACTTCAAATTGAAAAACTAAGGCCTTTTTGAAATCTTTTATGACATTATGGCCCTCATTATGACATTGGCGGTGACTGTTAAAGTGGCAGTAATACCGCCAACAGGCTGGCTGTAATTACCGCCAAATTATGACCACGGGGTGAGCCCTCCCATGGATGGCCAATATACCACACCAACCGCCAGGGCATTACCACCACTGACCACGGCGGTAGCCAACAACAGCCAGGCAGAAGACAAGGGACACCCCACCATACCAGGATTTCCTGGGCGGTACCAACGCCATCAAAAGCCTGGCATAAACAGAACACAGAAAACAAAAGCTTCCCCAACAGGTACAGAGAGGACTCCACCGCCACCATAGCACTGGAACTTCAAGTCTTCCTGATGCTTTTCTATGCCATGGTCCTTCTGGAACACCAACGCTGATGACGACGGTAAGTACAGCCACCTAGCACACAAGGGAGGGAGGGAGGAAAAGGAGAGTGACACACGCACCACACACACCATTCACACACACACCATAAACAAAACCAACTGCAGAGTAAAACCAATGTCAGAGGACCCACATCTAATTAAAACAAGGACCACATTGAGGTTTAAGTGAAACTGTTATTTGATGCCAAGAGCCACCATTCTGCCAATGCAAAAACAAAAGCATCCGTCAATATTCAAAAAGGGCCAATGGCCAGTCGAAAGTCCAAAAGGCCCACATGGCCACAGGGCACAGTCCAAGGAATCCACTATGCAGGGGCATCATGTTGGAAATGGGCATGCACCTCAGAGAGAAGGGTGGTGGGGCTGGGGGGCACCTCAGCTGAAGAGAGGAACAAGCCCACTGGTTATGGAGGGGGCTCCTTGCCCAACTGTCCCTGGTGGGGAGTGCAAAGCCACAGTCTCTGAAGTGGAGAACATGCCCACTGGTTCTGGAGGGGGCTCCATGCCCAATTGTCTCTGGTGAGGAGAGCAAGGCGAAGTCCCTGGTGAGGAGAGCAAGGCGAAGTCTCTGGGCTCCGTGCCCAATTGTCTCTAGTGGGTGGCCTACATGCCCTCTGCTGGAGGTGAGGGCTTCATGCCCACTGCTGGTGGAGGTGTTACCCTGGCTGCCTCTGCTGGAGGTGAGGGTTCCTTGCCCACTGCTGGTAGAGGTATTAACCTGGCTGCCTCTGCTGGAGGTGAGGGATCCTTGCCCACTGCTGGTGGAGGTGATACCCTGGCTGTCTCTGCTAGAGGTGAGGGTTCCTTGCCCTCTGCTGTTGGAGGGGGCCTCTTGCCTCTCTTTGCTGGTGGAGTGGGAACCTTCCCTTTCTTGGGTGGTGGAGTGGGTACCTTCCCTTTCTTAGGTGGTGGAGTGGGAACTTTCCCTTTCTTGCCTCCAAGGCTAGGAGGTGCCTCCACTGTTCCCGTCTCTTGTCCCTTGGTTTTCAGCACCCTAGTCCTCCCTTTCTGAGGTAGAGGTGTGCTCACAGCAGTTGTCACACTCTGGGGCCCCTTTGTGCCAGCAGCTGAGGATTTGATGGGAGCAGTGGCAGATTGTTTGGCTGAGGTGCTGGGTCGTTGGGACCCTGCTCTTACGAACAGGACGGGGGTGGAGGGGGAGGGATGAGGTCAAGATGGGCAAGGAAAAGCTTCTTAGGTACGTTGGGGCGGGATGTGGGAGGAGGAATGAGAGTGGAGGTTGAGGGACTAGTCGTTGGAGGTGTACGTCTGCTGGACCTGGGTGCAGGTGCATGGACAGTGTACATGTGTGAGGTGGATGGCTGTTGGGAGTCTGAGTGCATGCAGGAGGGGGGCAGACAGGGTGGGAGAGGACAGAGGGGATGTGTGGATGGATGTTGTGGAGGCACCTGCAAGTGAGTTGTGTGTGCTCCATGATGTGGTGACGGTGGTGGTGGCTATTGATGCAGTGCATGCAGGTGTGAGTGCGGATGTGACTGTGAGGGAAGAGGAGGAGAAGACAGTAAAGGCAGTGGATATGGTTGTGTGTGCAACTGTCTGTTGTTTGTGTGAGTGCTTGTGACCTGAAGTGTGCTGCCTGTGTTTGACTGTGCTACTCTTGTCTAATGTTTTGTGTCCATGCTTGTCTGTATGTGTGCATGGAATGGGTTGGGGTTGAGGAGACTGGGACTGGGAAGTGGTAGTTGGAGGGGGACGGTAGCAATAGGGACACTGGCCAGAGCCTGAAACAATCTCTGTAGGGCCGCCAAGCCACTGTGGATGCCATCCAGGAACACATTGCATTGCTGCATCTCTGATGCCAGCCCCTGGATGGCATTCACTATGGTTGACTGCCCTACAGAGATGGATTTCAGGAGGTCAATAGCCTCCTCACTGAGGGCAGCAGGGCTGACTGGGGCAGGGCCTGAGGTGCCTGGGGCAAACGAGATTCCCATCCTCCTGGGTGAGCAGACAAGGCAACTCAGTGGGGGGCTACTGGGAGGGCAGTGCTGGTACGGGGGTGGCAGCTGAACCTGTAGCTGGGGTGGTAGAGGTGTCCACCACCACCAGGGAGCTCCCATCAGAGGAGGTATCAGAGTCAGTTGTCACCTCCTGTCTCCGCCGTGGTGCTCTCCTCACCCTCTGTCCCACTGGTCCTTTCGGTGTCGGTGGACTTTGCCTCCTGGGTCCTGTGGGATGCAGCTCCCTCAGTTGCTGGTGCCCCTGCTCCTCCTCCAGATGATGCAAATGCACACATGGACAGGATGACTGTAGAAAATAAGGGGGGAGATTGAAAGGGAGCAATGGGTCAATTACATCACCAACTCCACAGACAGCATCCACATTACAATCACACACAGGGATCACGATTGGTCACTATGCATCACACTGACATTCCATTGGCTAGGTACCACAGCAAGATGAGAGCCAACCACTGCCAACTGCACCCCTCCTGGGACCCACTAAGCCCTGTCTGACCTGAAGTGCCACCTAGTTGGAATACAAGATTTTACTACTCACCAATTTACCTTGTGCTGGACCACGCAGCAATGTCTGAGCTGGCATTAAGGGACACCCACTTACTGAAACCCAGGACCTGGATCCCATGCCATCCAAAAACAATGGTTGTCACGCTCACTGTACTGATCCCTTGTGGCTGCAGTGCTGCCCTCAAGCACCCATCCAGCTCTGGGTAGGCCGTCACCAGAATTCAAGCCATCAGGGGGGGCAGGTTCTGAGGGGCACCCCGACCTGGTTGGGAGGCCATTCCTAGCTGGGCCTCTGCGGTCTTCCGGGCCCAGTGTCTCAGGTCCTTCCACCTTTTCCTTCAGTGAGTGTTCCACCTGCTATAGACCCCAGGGTCCACACATCCTTGGCTATGGCATGCCACAAACCCTTCTTCTGTTGGGCGCTGACGCAGAGGTAATACAGACAGGAGGACACCATTAACCAGACAATCCGGGCTCTCACATATATGTCCCACAAATTACATTTCCATCTCCATTGGCCACATATCACCCAGAGCCCTGCATGTACACTATCACCAAACATACCCCACACTTTGTTGCATGCATCGTCCCCATGGTGTACTCACCTGGTGGTCTGGAGGCCGTATACAACTGTCCATACAGCGGTAGGACCCCATCCACCAGGCGCTTTAACTCCTCCAAAGTGAAGGCAGGGGCCCTTTCCCTGGTTGTCCTGTGGAAAGTCGTGAATCAAGTGAGGTCATTGACAGAAAATGGTGGTCACGTCCACGGCAGTGTACACAGTCACCACCACCGGCAATCCTCATTGGATGCTGTACTCCATAGAGCCCCATGTTAGCCAATGAGGAACAGCATGGTGGTGCAAGACCTCCTTCTGCCATGACCCCTAATGCCGGCTGAGTTACATCACTTCCACATGTCCATAATTACAGGACAGGCGGTCACTATTTCATGGTGGTGGACAACAATCAGAAATTTTAAACTGCCTCATTTCTGTGAATTGTACAAACATTGCCATTCACGTTGTCCAATTACATAAATGCCCAGTTGCACTGGGGTGGTGGTTCCATTGTTCAGTTTGTGACACCCTTCTCACTCTTGTGTCCCTTAGATACCTAACACTGCGGAGGAATAGGAGGAGGAAGCAAGCCCTCTGTGTACAGACTCCTTGTGGACTTGGCTACGCTGGAGGAGAGGCATATAATGCTGACCTATATACTGGACAGGGCCACAATCACAGAGCTGTGTTCTTAATTGAAGCCTGACCTGATATCAGCTATCCGTCATCCCAGTGGGATCCCACCTCTTGTACAAGTTCTATCAGTGCTCCATTTCCTGGCAACTGGTTCTTTCCATATGTCAGTGGGCTTGCCAGCAGGAATGTCACAGCCAATGTTCTCAAAAAGTACTGGCAAGGGTGTTGTCTGCCTTGCTCAAACACATGTGCAGCTACATCACTTTCCCCCAAGTGGAAGATTTGGCCACTGTCAAGGCTGGATTCTATGCAATGGGACATATTCTTAATATTATTGGGGCGATTGACGGAACACATATTGCATTTGTTCCCCTCCCCCTGCCACAGTGAACAGGTGTTCAGGAATCAGAGGAGTTTATACTTACTCAATGTGCAAATTGTATGCCTGGCTGACCAGTACATCTCCCACCTCACTGCCAAGTATCCTGGTTCGGTGCATGACACCTTCGTCCTGAGGAATAGCAGCATCCCAAACGTGATGGCACAATTATAGAGGCACTGGGTGTGGCTGATATGTGAGCCTGAGTCCCCACCCAAGATATATCAGTGTATGCCTTCTGGCATCATCCCCCATACCATTATGTAAGGCTAATGTTTGTCCCTCAATTCTTGCAGGTGACCTTGGCTAGCGAAAAATGTTGTGGATCCTGACCCCTGTGAGAAAAGCCAGGACAGGGGCTGAGAATCAGTATAATGATGCACAAGGGAGAACCAGGAGAATCATAGAATGTACCTTCAGCCTCCCGAAGGCCAGGATCTGATGCCTCTATCTGACAGGTGGATCCCTGTGCTACTCCCCTGAGAAGGTCTGCCAGATAGTTGTAGTATGCTGCATGTTGCACAACCTGGCCCACAGATGACATGTGTCTTATCTGCAGGAGGAGGAGATTGGAAATTCCCCTGTGGAATCAGTGGACCCTGAGGACAGTGAGGATGAAGAGGCAGAGGATGAGGAGGTAGACAAAAGAACATCAGTAATACGGCAGTACTTCCAAAGACACACAGGCGAGACAGTGGAACTGACTATTCCTCTAATTATTTATGTTTTCAGTGTGGCTGTAGCAGGATGGCAGTCACTTCTTTTGCATCTCAACTGACTGTCACCTATGCCTTCTCTATTTACAGATGTTGTGTTATTACATCTGTGAACTGATGTGATGACTACAGACGGCTACAGGTCATTATTTGCATGGTATCACAAAGTTCAGGTCCATTTCACAAGATCAAACTGTGAAAATAATTGCACATTTTCATCACATAAAGCACTATTACTCAAGTTGTGTTCAAGAGTGTTTATTGTAGTGAAATATATAGAAGGAATAGTGCAATGGAATGGGGTGATGGTAGAGGTAGAGGTAAGTCCAGGGTATTGGTACAGTCTGTTTGTGGCACAGGAATGGTGTCCAAGGGGAGGAAGGAGAGCAATGGCAGTTCAAAGTAGACAAGGTTAGACTGTGGAACACAAGGGGGATATTCAGGAGGGGCTCATTTACTGGTGGTGGTCTTGGCAAGTGTCTCTGGCATCTGTCTGGGTCTCAGGGACTGTTTGCGGGATGGTTCACCTTCTGCAGGGTGAGGGGTGCTGGTGGCCTGTGGGTTCTATGGAGGGCCTCCTGTCCAGTAGCTGCAGCAGATGTGGTGGGCTGTTCAGTTGACTGGCTAGTGGAAGGGGCCCCCTGGTGTGCTGTAAATTCCCTCATGATGTTGGCCATATCAGCCAGCACCCCCGCTATGGAGACCATTATGGTGTTGAGCGCCTGCAAATCTTTCCTGATCTCCTGATGGTGTACCTCCTGCAGCCGCTGGTTCTCCTTCATGTTATTAAGAATCTGTCCCATCTTGTCCTGGGATTGTTGGTAAGCCCCCAGGACATTAGTGAGTGCCTCCTGGACAGTCAGTTCCCTGGGCCTGTCCTCCCCTGGTGCATAGCTGTCCTCTGAGTGTCCCTGCCCTACTGTGCCTGTGTCCCCTGAACGGTGTGCCCACTGCCACTGACCCCAGAACCCTGACTGTCCTGGCTGTGAGGTGTGGACTGGGGCCTTGTACAGGCAGGCACACTGGTGATTTACGTATCCTGGGGATAGAGGTGTGTGAGAAGGTAGCCTCTTTCTAGCCTTGTTACCCCCACTTTTGGCCTGTTTGTGAGTGTATGTCAGGGTGTTTGTCACTGTTTTCACTGTCTCACTGGGATCCTGATAGCCAGGCCTCAGTGCTCATAGTGAAAACACTATGGGCCTGATTCTAACTTTGGAGGACGGTGTTAAACCGTCCCAAAAGTGGCGGATATACCACCTACCGTATTACGAGTCCATTATATCCTATGGAACTCGTAATACGGTAGGTGGTATATCCGCCACTTTTGGGACGGTTTAACACCGTCCTCCAAAGTTAGAATCAGGCCCTATGTTTTCAGTATGGTTGTTATGTGTCACTGGGATCCTGCTGGTCAGGACCCCAGTGCTCATAGGTTTGTGGCCTATATGTATGTGTCACTGGGACCCTGTCACACAGGGCCCCAGTGCTCATAGGTGTGCATGTATATGTTCCCTGTGTGGTGCCTAACTGTCTCACTGAGGCTCTGCTAACCAGAACCTCAGTGGTTATGCTCTCTCATTACTTTCAAATTGTCACTAACAGGCTAGTGACCAATTTTACCAATTTACATTGGCTTACTGGAACACCCTTATAATTCCCTAGTATATGGTACTGAGGTACCCAGGGTATTGGGGTTCCAGGAGATCCCTATGGGCTGCAGCATTTCTTTTGCCACCCATAGGGATCTCTGACAATTCTTACACAGGCCTGCCACTGCAGCCTGAGTGAAATAACGTCCACGTTATTTCACAGCCATTTTACACTGCACTTAAGTAACTTATAAGTCACCTATATGTCTAACCTTTACCTGGTAAAGGTTAGGTGCAAAGTTACTTAGTGTGTGGGCGCCCTGGCACTAGCCAAGGTGCCCCCACATTGTTCAGAGCCAATTCACTGAACTTTGTGAGTGCGGGGACACCATTACACGCGTGCACTACATATAGGTCACTACCTATATGTAGCTTCACCATGGTAACTCCGAATATGGCCATGTAACATGTCTATGATCATGGAATTGCCCCCTCTATGCCATCCTGGCATTGTTGGTACAATTCCATGATCCCAGTGGTCTGTAGCACAGACCCTGGTACTGCCAGACTGCCCTTCCTGGGGTTTCACTGCAGCTGCTGCTGCTGCCAACCCCTCAGACAGGCAGCTGCCCTCCTGGGGTCCAGCCAGGCCTGGCCCAGGATGGCAGAACAAAGAACTTCCTCTGAGAGAGGGTGTGACACCCTCTCCCTTTGGAAAATGGTGTGAAGGCAGGGGAGGAGTAGCCTCCCCCAGCCTCTGGAAATGCTTTGTTGGGCACAGATGTGCCCAATTCTGCATAAGCCAGTCTACACCGGTTCAGGGACCCCTTAGCCCCTGCTCTGGCGCGAAACTGGACAAAGGAAAGGGGAGTGACCACTCCCCTGACCTGCACCTCCCCTGGGAGGTGTCCAGAGCTCCTCCAGTGTGCTCCAGACCTCTGCCATCTTGGAAACAGAGGTGCTGCTGGCACACTGGACTGCTCTGAGTGGCCAGTGCCACCAGGTGACGTCAGAGACTCCTGCTGATAGGCTCCTTCAGGTGTTAGTAGCCTTTCCTCTCTCCTAGGTAGCCAAACCCTCTTTTCTGGCTATTTAGGGTCTCTGTCTCTGGGGAAACTTTAGATAACGAATGCATGAGCTCAGCCGAGTTCCTCTGCATCTCCCTCTTCACCTTCTGATAAGGAAACGACCGCTGACCGCGCTGGAAGTCTGCAAACCTGCAACATAGTAGCAAAGACGACTACTGCAACTCTGTAACGCTGATCCTGCCGCCTTCTCGACTGTTTTCCTGCTTGTGCATGCTGTGGGGGTAGCCTGCCTCCTCTCTGCACCAGAAGCTCCGAAGAAATCTCCAGTGGGTCGACGGAATCTTCCCCCTGCAACCGCAGGCACCAAAAAGCTGCATTACCGGTCCCTTGGGTCTCCTCTCAGCACGACGAGCGAGGTCCCTCGAATCCAGCGACGCTGTCCAAGTGACCCACACAGTCCAGTGACTCTTCAGCCCAAGTTTGGTGGAGGTAAGTCTTTGCCTCACCTCGCTGGGCTGCATTGCTGGGAACCGCGACTTTGCAGCTACTCCGGCCCCTGTGCACTTCCGGCGGAAATCCTTTGTGCACAGCCAAGCCTGGGTCCACGGCACTCTAACCTGCATTGCACAACTTTCTAAGTTGGTCTCCGGCGACGTGGGACTCCTTTGTGCAACTTCGGCGAGCACCATTTCACGCATCCTCGTAGTGCCTGTTTCTGGCACTTCTCCGGGTGCTACCTGCTTCAGTGAGGGCTCTTTGTCTTGCTCGACATCCCTTCTCTCTTCAGGTCCAATTTGCGACCTCCTGGTCCCTCCTGGGCCCAAGCAGCGTCCAAAAACGCCAAACGCACAATTTGCGTGTAGCAAGGCTTGTTGGCGTCCTTCCGGCGGGAAAACACTTCTGCACGACTCTCCAAGGCGAGAGGGATCCTTCCACCAAAGGGGAAGTCTCTAGCCCTTTGCGTTCCTGCAGAAACCTCAGCTTCTTCTGTCCAGTCGAAGCTTCTTTGCACCCACAGCTGGCATTTCCTGGGCATCTGCCCATCTCCGACTTGCTTGTGACTTTTGGACTTGGTCCCCTTGTTCCACAGGTACCCTGGATTGGAAATCCACAGTTGTTGCAGTGCTGGTTTGTGTCTTTCCTGCATTATTCATCTAACACGACTATTTTGTCCTTAGGGGAACTTTAGTGCACTTTGCACTCACTTTTCAGGGTCTTGGGGAGGGTTATTTTTCTAACTCTCACTATTTTCTAATAGTCCCAGCGACCCTTTACAAGGTCACATAGGTTTGGGGTCCATTCGTGGTTCACATTCCACTTTTGGAGTATATGGTTTGTGTTGCCCCTATCCCTATGTTTCCCCATTGCATCCTATTGTAACTATACATTGTTTGCACTGTTTTCTAAGACTATACTGCATATTTTTGCTATTGTGTATATATATCTTGTGTATATTTCCTATCCTCTCACTGAGGGGACACTCTAAGATACTTTGGCATATTGTCATAAAAATAAAGTACCTTTATTTTTAGTATAACTGTGTATTGTGTTTTCTTATGATATTGTGCATATGACACTAAGTGGTACTGTAGTAGCTTCACACGTCTCCTAGTTCAGCCTAAGCTGCTCTGCTAAGCTACTATTATCTATCAGCCTAAGCTGCTAGACACCCTATACACTAATAAGGGATAACTGGGCCTGGTGCAAGGTGCAAGTACCCCTTGGTACTCACTACAAGCCAGTCCAGCCTCCTACATTGGTTGTGCAGTGGTGGGATAAGTGCTTGAGACTACTTACCACTCTTGTCATTGTACTTTTCATAAGAGAAAAATATACAAAACAAGGTCAGTGTATATACACATAGCCAAAAAGTTTTGCATTTCCTCTTTTCACTCTTTTCTAAGTGCTGAAAAGTACTTCTAACTTTCTAAAAAGTTCTAAAAAGTATAAAAAGTTTTTTCTCTGTCTTTCTAAAAGCTCTGACAAACTTTTTATCTTTTACTATCACTTTAACTCTCTCTAAAAATGTCTGGCACAGGCCAAAATGTTGATCTGTCCAAACTTGCATATGATCACCTTAGCTGGAAAGGAGTAAGGAATCTCTGCATAGAGAGAGGTTTGAGTGTAGGGAAGAATCCTTCCTTAGAACTGTTAATTAACATGCTTAGAGTACAGGATAAGGCCATAAGTGCCCCATCTGTAGAAAAAGTAGCTAATGGTTCTCAATCTGATCCAGGGACTCCCCCAGGAAAAGATTCAGGAAAGAAACTTCATAGCCTGCCCATTACTAGACAGTCTAGCATAGATGGTAATGATGATGAGCCACACCAAATAAATAGTGTTGTCTCACATCATAGCAAAAGCATATATTCTCACCATACTGGTAGTAATGTTTCTGTAAACCAAGCTGTTAGGGTGCCTTCTGTAAGGGACAGGTCTCCTTCTGTTCATTCCCATCATAGCTCTGTTTCTAGAAATGTCCCTCCCACCAACCCTGATGACAGAATGTTAGAGAGGGAACTCAATAAGTTGAGGGTGGAACAAACCAGACTGAAGCTTAAAAAGCAACAGCTGGATTTGGATAGACAGTCTTTTGAATTAGAGAAGGAAAGACAGAAGTTGGGTTTAGATACCCATGGTGGCAGCAGCAGTATTCCCCATAGTCATCCTGCAAAAGAGCATGATTCCAGGAATCTGCACAAGATAGTTCCCCCTTATAAGGAGGGGGATGACATTAACAAGTGGTTTGCTGCACTTGAGAGGGCCTGTGTTGTACAGGATGTCCCTCAAAGGCAGTGGGCTGCTATCCTATGGCTATCATTTAGTGGAAAAGGTAGGGATAGGCTCCTTACTGTGAAAGAAAATGATGCCAATAATTTTACAGTTCTTAAGAATGCACTCCTGGATGGTTATGGCTTAACCACTGAACAATACAGGATAAAGTTCAGAGAGACCAAAAAGGAGTCTTCACAAGACTGGGTTGATTTCATTGACCATTCAGTGAAGGCCTTGGAGGGGTGGTTACATGGCAGTAAAGTTACTGATTATGAAAGCCTGTATAACTTGATCCTGAGAGAGCATATACTTAATAATTGTGTGTCTGATTTGTTGCACCAGTACCTGGTAGACTCTGATCTGACCTCTCCCCAAGAATTGGGAAAGAAGGCAGACAAATGGGTCAGAACAAGGGTGAACAGAAAAGTTCATACAGGGGGTGACAAAGATGGCAATAAGAAGAAAGATGGTGAAAAATCTCAAGATAAGCATGGGGATAAGGGTAAAACCAAAGATCCCACTTCAAATCTTAAACACTCTTCAGAGGGTGGGGATAAAACAAATTCTTCCTCTTCTTCCCAACCTGCACACATTAAAAAGCCTTGGTGCTTTGTGTGTAAAAATAGAGGCCATAGGCCAGGGGATAAGTCCTGTCCAGGTAAACCCCCTGAGCCTACCACCACTAATACATCAAGCTCTAGTGCCCCTAGCAGTAGTGGTACTAGTGGTGGGACTGCTGGCAACAGTCAAGCAAAGGGTGTAGTTGGGTTCACTTATGGGTCCATCATAGAAACTGGGGTAGTCAGTCCCAAGACAGTTTCTGTCACACCTAGTGGCATTGGCCTTGCCACACTGGCTGCTTGTCCCCTTACAATGGATAAGTACAGGCAGACAGTTTCAATAAATGGTGTTGAGGCCTTGGCCTACAGGGACACAGGTGCCAGTTTCACTTTGGTGACTGAAAACCTAGTGCCTCATGAACAACACATCATTGGACAACAGTATAAGATTATTGATGTCCATAACTCCACTAAGTTTCTTCCCTTAGCTATAATTCAGTTTAGTTGGGGCGGAGTTACTGGCCCTAAGCAGGTGGTGGTATCACCTAGCTTACCTGTAGACTGTCTCTTAGGTAATGACCTAGAGGCCTCAGGTTGGGCTGATGTAGAGTTTTATGCCCATGTAGCCATGCTGGGCATCCCTGAGGAATTGTTCCCTCTCATTTCTACTGAAATGAAAAAGCAAAGGAGAGAAGGCCTGAAAACTCAGGATCCCTCTCCATCAACAGGTAAAAAGGGTATCACAGTATCCCCTAACCACCCTACCAATCAGGATACCATTCCTGTGGTGGGAGAAACCTCTCCTGGGGTGGCACCTGTTCCAAGGGAATCATCAGTTGGCAAAACTGTACTCCCTGAGGTGGAAGTACCTCTCTGTGGGATAACTAACATTGGTGAGAAAAACAGCACCATTTTAGTTAACATGGAGCATCCCTCCAACCCTCCCAGAGAAACTTTAGTGCAGAAACCCTGCACTACCTCACAACACTTAGGACAGCATCCCTGCCCTAGTATGGAGCTCATAGGACAGCATCCCTGCCCTGCTCCAACTCAAGAGAAACAGCATCCCTGTTCTCTCTTCCAGCCAGATGGACAAAGTTTTTGCCCAGCTATGGCTTTTCTGAGACAGCATCCCTGTCTGGCATTTCCATCACTACAAATAGGTTCAGTGGACAATTCCCACTGCTCTAAACTAAAACTTACTGATAGAAACTCTGAAAATACATCTTCACATTGTTGCTTAGCTAAAAAACTTCAAACAGGGTGGTTTACATCCCCACAGGGAAGTAACCATATAGTGGATGATAAAGGGAGTAACCAGTCTATTGCAGAGCTACTCTCTACTTATCACCACTTAGACAATAAAGTCTCAACTGGCCAAGGTTAGCCTTATTGTCCTTCATTTGGGGGGGGGGGTTGTGTGAGAAGGTAGCCTCTTTCTAGCCTTGTTACCCCCACTTTTGGCCTGTTTGTGAGTGTATGTCAGGGTGTTTGTCACTGTTTTCACTGTCTCACTGGGATCCTGATAGCCAGGCCTCAGTGCTCATAGTGAAAACACTATGTTTTCAGTATGGTTGTTATGTGTCACTGGGATCCTGCTGGTCAGGACCCCAGTGCTCATAGGTTTGTGGCCTATATGTATGTGTCACTGGGACCCTGTCACACAGGGCCCCAGTGCTCATAGGTGTGCATGTATATGTTCCCTGTGTGGTGCCTAACTGTCTCACTGAGGCTCTGCTAACCAGAACCTCAGTGGTTATGCTCTCTCATTACTTTCAAATTGTCACTAACAGGCTAGTGACCAATTTTACCAATTTACATTGGCTTACTGGAACACCCTTATAATTCCCTAGTATATGGTACTGAGGTACCCAGGGTATTGGGGTTCCAGGAGATCCCTATGGGCTGCAGCATTTCTTTTGCCACCCATAGGGAGCTCTGACAATTCTTACACAGGCCTGCCACTGCAGCCTGAGTGAAATAACGTCCACGTTATTTCACAGCCATTTTACACTGCACTTAAGTAACTTATAAGACACCTATATGTCTAACCTTTACCTGGTAAAGGTTAGGTGCAAAGTTACTTAGTGTGTGGGCACCCTGGCACTAGCCAAGGTGCCCCCACATTGTTCAGAGCCAATTCACTGAACTTTGTGAGTGCGGGGACACCATTACACGCGTGCACTACATATAGGTCACTACCTATATGTAGCTTCACCATGGTAACTCCGAATATGGCCATGTAACATGTCTATGATCATGGAATTGCCCCCTCTATGCCATCCTGGCATTGTTGGTACAATTCCATGATCCCAGTGGTCTGTAGCATAGACCCTGGTACTGCCAGACTGCCCTTCCTGGGGTTTCACTGCAGCTGCTGCTGCTGCCAACCCCTCAGTCAGGCAGCTGCCCTCCTGGGGTCCAGCCAGGCCTGGCCCAGGATGGCAGAACAAAGAACTTCCTCTGAGAGAGGGTGTGACACCCTCTCCCTTTGGAAAATGGTGTGAAGGCAGGGGAGGAGTAGCCTCCCCCAGCCTCTGGAAATGCTTTGTTGGGCACAGATGTGCCCAATTCTGCATAAGCCAGTCTACACCGGTTCAGGGACCCCTTAGCCCCTGCTCTGGCGCGAAACTGGACAAAGGAAAGGGGAGTGACCACTCCCCTGACCTGCACCTCCCCTGGGAGGTGTCCAGAGCTCCTCCAGTGTGCTCCAGACCTCTGCCATCTTGGAAACAGAGGTGCTGCTGGCACACTGGACTGCTCTGAGTGGCCAGTGCCACCAGGTGACGTCAGAGACTCCTGCTGATAGGCTCCTTCAGGTGTTAGTAGCCTTTCCTCTCTCCTAGGTAGCCAAACCCTCTTTTCTGGCTATTTAGGGTCTCTGTCTCTGGGGAAACTTTAGATAACGAATGCATGAGCTCAGCCGAGTTCCTCTGCATCTCCCTCTTCACCTTCTGATAAGGAAACGACCGCTGACCGCGCTGGAAGCCTGCAAACCTGCAACATAGTAGCAAAGACGACTACTGCAACTCTGTAACGCTGATCCTGCCGCCTTCTCGACTGTTTTCCTGCTTGTGCATGCTGTGGGGGTAGCCTGCCTCCTCTCTGCACCAGAAGCTCAGAAGAAATCTCCCGTGGGTCGACGGAATCTTCCCCCTGCAACCGCAGGCACCAAAAAGCTGCATTACCGGTCCCTTGGGTCTCCTCTCAGCACGACGAGCGAGGTCCCTCGAATCCAGCGACGCTGTCCAAGTGACCTCCACAGTCCAGTGACTCTTCAGCCCAAGTTTGGTGGAGGTAAGTCTTTGCCTCACCTCGCTGGGCTGCATTGCTGGGAACCGCGACTTTGCAGCTACTCCGGCCCCTGTGCACTTCCGGCGGAAATCCTTTGTGCACAGCCAAGCCTGGGTCCACGGCACTCTAACCTGCATTGCACAACTTTCTAAGTTGGTCTCCGGCGACGTGGGACTCCTTTGTGCAACTTCGGCGAGCACCGTTTCACGCATCCTCGTAGTGCCTGTTTCTGGCACTTCTCCGGGTGCTACCTGCTTCAGTGAGAGCTCTTTGTCTTGCTCGACGTCCCCTCTCTCTTCAGGTCCAATTTGCGACCTCCTGGTCCCTCCTGGGCCCCAGCAGCGTCCAAAAACGCCAAACGCACGATTTGCGTGTAGCAAGGCTTGTTGGCGTCCTTCCGGCGGGAAAACACTTCTGTACGACTTTCCAAGGCGAGAAGGAACCGTCCACCAAAGGGGAAGTCTCTAGCCCTTTGCGTTCCTGCAGAAACCTCAGCTTCTTCTGTCCAGTCGAAGCTTCTTTGCACCCGCAGCTGGCATTTCCTGGGCATCTGCCCATCTCCGACTTGCTTGTGACTTTTGGACTTGGTCCCCTTGTTCCACAGGTACCCTAGATTGGAAATCCACAGTTGTTGCAGTGCTGGTTTGTGTCTTTCCTGCATTATTCCTCTAACACGACTATTTTGTCCTTAGGGTAACTTTAGTGCACTTTGCACTCACTTTTCAGGGTCTTGGGGAGGGTTATTTTTCTAACTCTCACTATTTTCTAATAGTCCCAGCGACCCTCTACAAGGTCACATAGGTTTGGGGTCCATTCGTGGTTCACATTCCACTTTTGGAGTATATGGTTTGTGTTGCCCCTATCCCTATGTTTCCCCATTGCATCCTATTGTAACTATACATTGTTTGCACTGTTTTCTAAGACTATACTGCATATTTTTGCTATTGTGTATATATATCTTGTGTATATTTCCTATCCTCTCACTGAGGGGACACTCTAAGATACTTTGGCATATTGTCATAAAAATAAAGTACCTTTATTTTTAGTATAACTGTGTATTGTGTTTTCTTATGATATTGTGCATATGACACTAAGTGGTACTGTAGTAGCTTCACACGTCTCCTAGTTCAGCCTAAGCTGCTCTGCTAAGCTACCATTATCTATCAGCCTAAGCTGCTAGACACCCTATACACTAATAAGGGATAACTGGGCCTGGTGCAAGGTGCAAGTACCCCTTGGTACTCACTACAAGCCAGTCCAGCCTCCTACAAGGTGTGGGGACATTGAGTGGGTGCTGTGGTGTTGGATAATGAGGGGGAAGCTCTGTGGTGGACTGGGAGTGGGCTGAGGTGGCTGGCTGACCAGTGGTCCCTGATGGGCCAGGTAGGTCACCCAGATCCAGAAGTCCAGAGTTACTGTCATCACTGGGAGCATCTTCTGTTGGGGGACTGAATAGTCATGGCACATCCTCGCCGCTGGGATTGGCTGGAGCACCTGTGGGCATGTAAGTGATGTATTATGCTTCATGTCTCTGACATATTGTACATCCCTAGCTTCCCCTGTATCATTGCTGTTGCCCTGCCACCTTTGTGTATGGTGATGTATTGTGGGATTGTTAGTTCTCCATGCTGTGCATGCATTGATGAACATGCAGGGCTGGGAGGGCTGTACATGCATTGATTTGGCATGCAGGGCTTGGCATTGGGGTAAGTCAAATGTGTAGGTGCAGTGTGGGGGATGGAGTGGAGTGATGGGAGTCAGGGTGAGGGGGTGAGATGGCATGCAGGTATGGGGTGAAAAGAGCTGTGGCTCTACCTTGACTATTTCCTCCACCATGACCCACAACTCCTCATCTGTGAATCGGGGTTGCCTTAGTGGGGGCATGGGTGTTATGTGGTCTGTGTTGTACAGAGGGTGTTGAGTAATGTGGTGGTGAGTGGGATGTGGAGTGTGTTACAAATGTATGGGTGGTTGTGGTATGTGTGTGTAGTTGTCTCTGGTTTGCGTGGCTAGCTATTGCAGTCTGTTCATGTTGCCAAAGGGTTGTATGTAATGTGGGTGTGGGTTTTATAGTGTTGTGGGTGAGTGCTCCCTTTCCAAAATTTAGATGTATTTTAAATGTACTACACTAACAGAAGAACACATTTGACTGTGCCATTCAATGCTCATGTGAGAAGGGTGCTGATGTTCAAGGCAATGTCAAAAATACATTAATTACAGGTTAATACTACAGTCATGTATCAATCTGTGTCAATAATATCTCCTGTTTGAGACATGTTTGATGAAATTACACAATGCTGTGTATGACATCATAGGCATTAATGGCATTCATTGTATAATTTTCTAGATTTCTATTTTTAGTGAGCAGTTATCACCACCAATCTGAATATCGTTCCAGCACCACTGGTTGTAATTATTAAGTTTGGGACTAAAATGGATCAAACAATAAACTGCATTGTGTCAGAGGGTGGTTGCAAACAAGCAGAGTTGGGTGACATTCACTATTTTACACTCTTTAAAAGGCTTGAAAGGTTCGGCCACACCATTCCTTTTTCAAGTCATTGCTGGCAGTTATTTCAAAGGAAATGATTTAATCAGGGGCGTAGCTTGATCAGTAAGCTTGAGGGGGTGTGAGCTTAAGATTTCCTATAAATCACACTGGCACATGATGCTAAAATACATTATATGAGCAGTCACAGCTGGCAGAGGGGCAAAGTGGTGGGGCGGAGAAGGGGTGAACAAAAAACAAATAATACAAAAATATAAACTTACCTCGATCGCCGCACCGCAGCTCTTCAGGTCTCCACTGCAGGTAGGCAGATGCTCCCAGCCTGCCCTGTGGCCAATCCTGACACTGCTCTTATGCTGCTGCAGCATGAGAGCAGTCACAGGATTGGCCTGAGTGTCCTGGCTTTGCGCCCCCAGTCAGACTGGGAGCCTGAGCCTTCTGTATCCAACACGGCAACGCAGCTGGGTTGGAGATAGCTCAGTGTTCATGTGTGTTTGGCCATCCTGAGACAGCCAGCCAAACACAAATGTTCACTGAGGGGAGTGCACACCACTCCCCCTCCCTGCCTATCATTCCCCATGGCCCGGCCCCCCTAAAAATAAATCAATAATAGTCATTATTTATTATTGTTTTATTTTCAAAGTTTTGCAGGTGCTGGCAGGGGGGCAATGATCCACTGCCATAGCGGAGGAACTGCTGCTGTAGACGACAAGCAGAGCATGCAAGAGGGGCTTAAGGGGCAGTAGAAAGGGAGTGGAGAGCTGATTGGTTGGGGTAGTAAATGACAGAAATACTTTATGAACCCTTTCCAAACAGGGAGAGGGAAAGAGTATGTATGTTTTTGTCTGTGTACGTAAAAGTTGCTATGAAATCTGACGGACACCTACCATACCCGAATGAGAGCACCTGTACCCAATGATTTATATCAAAATACATCTATTAGGGGGGAGGGCGTAACACTCCAAGCACCCTCCTGAACCTAAGCCCATGGATAAATTAAAAGCCGTTGAAGATGACAACTCTAAGACCACCATTATTTTTTGTGATAAATATTTGTTTAACATTTAAGGTAAAATTCTATGTGGCACAAGCCACATTGGAATTTGTTTTATTTATTACTTATTTATAATACAATAGAGACTCAAATGCCTCCATAAGAACATGCCTCTAATTTTCTTATTATAGTCAAATCTCTAGACATAACTAATAAAGAAATGAAAGAACAGAACCACCGCCCTCAAATAGCGAAGTGCTCAGATAAAGTACAAAACATTATTAAATGTAGTAGATCCGAAAGAAAGCAGTTCACAGTTCTTCTTATGTTCCAGTGGGTCTTTTTATTCGGATTGTAAATCCACAGTATGACTTTATCAAGGCTATATAGGTTGTGTAAGGAGCGGTAACGACCAGGGTCACGTATGAGACGTACCTCGGGAGTGCTTTAATGGATAGGGTAGAACATAAAACTGGTCTGGTGTCAGAGGACAGCTAGTGTTGTCAGAATGTAAACTAGAGGACAATGCCCAGTCTCAGGCCATTGGCTCAAGTGGCATTCACCATTGACAACAGTTGCCACTACTACCTGTGCTATGTGTGCTGGTCAATTAGAAAATGTGTGTTAGGTGCCCATGGCACAAACCCACTCGAAATGAGGGTTCATTATGGCTACGTGATCAATCCGCATCAATCCCTTTCCTAGTGCAACTCCAGTCAACTGCTCATGTCCATAGACTCAATTGCCATCAGGCACTGTCACATACATAGTGATGTACACAGCAGTAATCACATACCCAGGCTGCCCATTCCTGGGTTTATCCCTGTGCCTTTGCCACAGTAGCTGCAATGTCACCGTGCAACATCTCAGGTGTCATAGTGCATTGAGGGGAGGACATATGTGTGTAGGAAGGCAAACACACCCACACAGTCACAAAAGGAAATGGAACTCTCTCAGGTCCATCAGTGCAATAAAATGTAGCACACATTCACAAACATCAACATGAGAAACTACCAATGGTAACACCTGTATTGTCTCATGGAAATGCCATGCATGGTGTGCTGCTAGGTCTCAGTACCGCATAGGTGTGTGTGAAAAATCATAGACTGGGACAGGGCCATATTGTTATGTGTGGTACTGTGGCATCAGCACAACAACAATCACTGCAAGGCCTTACCATGAAAATTGAAGCAGAGGGAGGGTTGATGAGGACAAGAAGGTGGCAAGCAACAATTTGGACAGGACCCACGCCTAGAAGATGTGAAGCAGACAATTGCCAAAACTGCCCACACTACATGTGACATGCAGGTGGGGCATAGGGCTGAGAGACTGCAAACATTAATGACAGGAACAATGTATGGGAACCAAGATGACAATGTACCACCAATAGGAAGTCAGTGACATAACATTACAACTGGCACAACACAGACACACTAATTGTACAATATCTCATTGCAGAGGACGATGGCTCGCCTGTGGATCTGCCTGTCCTGGACTATTCTGATGACCTGGATAACCAGCTGACAACCATCAGCCAGGAAACCCTCCAAGATGTCCTGGGAACCCTCCAGACACCACATCCAGTCACAAGAAGAAGCATTCACGTAGCAGCCATTCCAGATGACCCACCACCACCCCAATAGTACGACCTGCCAGCTCAAACACAGCTGAGGACTCTGATGACACAGGGACCGCCTTTGAGAGGACAGTAATGGGAGTACGGCGGGAGCTGGCCAAGGAGGTGCAGGTGGAGATGAAAACTATGGCAGCCAGCCTTGAGGGGATGCACATGTGCATGATGATGTCCACAGAACAGACAGCAGCCAAAGAAGTCACACAATCCCTACTGCATGGAGTCCAACAGTGTGTGAGGGACCTAACCACTGCTGTGAGGGAGTTGCCACAACACCAATCTTGCAGCTGCATGCATGACAACAAGCTAGACTCCATGCACCGGGAACTGGCCTCCCTCAGGCAGACATGGCTGCCTACCACAAGGATGTTGCTGCCATATTCAATAATCAGCAGCTCCTTCTTGCTGCATTGCTGCAGTTATGCCATATGTAGTTCCACAGATGGCAGCTGCAGGTAATTTGGTGTCCACTTTTCCAATCACTGAAGTGTGTGTTGCCCCCTCAAAGGCACCCGCACCACCATCAAGGGCAGAAGAGACGACACACACATCAGAGGATGAAGATGTGGAACATATCATCTTCACCCGTAGGAGTACACGGTAGCACCAGCCAATGCCACATGGGCACTGATTTTCCTTTGTCCTGTGCTTGACAAAATGCCAGTATTGCTACAGTTGGTGATATGCACTCTTCACTGACACTCTGTTAAGCTTTCCACTATGGACTGCAATTGTCTCTCACTACTCAATTGGCAATTCATGTTCCTCTGCCCTGAATGTCACTTCATCTCAGCATGTCCAATAACATGTCCGTCAACCTTGCACTTGTGTTGCATCACAATAGAATGCTTTACAATAATGGGGTCACAGACCTGGACTATGTAAATATTGTCCTACAACACTTTAAAATAAACATCACCTACACTCCCACTTTGTCTCTGTGTAATGTGACACATCTACTTTACTGGATATTTGTGATGCATGTAACATGTCTATGGTCACAGAATATCAATACCAGAGTGCAGAAATAATGTGGGCAGATACCTACGCACAAGGGCCCTGATTTATACCTTTTTTGTGCTGCATGTGCGTCATTGTTGATGCAAAAGCAGTGCAAACTTAAAAAATATAATTGTATTTTGTAAGTTTGCGCTGCTTTTGCATTAAAAATGACACAAATGCAGCTCAAAAATAGTATAATCCAGGGCCAAGGTATCTACAAGATGAAAGTCAATGATGGCCAGATCCCCTACAAGCAAGTCATTGTGTATGTGACATTTGTTTTAAAACATACATGCCTCATCTACAACATACAGCAGGAATGGATGTGTAAGAGTGTTTGGCCAAAAACGTCAGCTGGGAGTACAAGTAAAACACACTGGCGTGAAATTTGTATACTTGACCTCATCTGAAATTGGCACTACTCACTTTAGCAGTGTTGACATGAACTTCAGCCTGCAGGCAGACGTCCCGAAGTGCCCAACATCACGACACAGGATCAAAACAATTACAGCTTAAAAAGTACACGTGCCTGTCCAATACATGGGAACCATAGTCACGTTGAGTGGTGGGTACAATGGGTGGCAGATGCATTGAGATTTAGATTTGTTGTAGCTGCCAATGTGACAGCTCAGTTGGAAATGGGAATTAACATGTCAAGAGAGGGATGTCGATGCAGTACGGAATTCACAGACCAACAGACAATTGGCACTGTACACTCATGCAAAGACCCTGAGTCCCAATCATATGACACATGCAGTAAGGGAGTACATACATCTTTAATAACTATGTACAAAACAGAACTTAAAACTATGAAGCACACCTATACTAACCTAATCTAACTTTACATTACCCACAGCTGGCCCTAACTACCCTATGCTAAGCTTACTTACCACATTTACATTTAACAACAAACTCTAAACATTTGCCGCCCCACCGCCCTTATATGATGAGATACATGTAGGACAACATATACTAACCTAAACATATACTACCAAATACCAAACAAATATACATTTTTTTGTATTTTTAAAAAAAATTGTCTAATTTGTTTTTTTTTTAAATACATAAAAGCCACAACATTTATTGAACACCCACCCAACCACAATCTAACATGTAATAATATGTAACCCCCCAACCTACTTATCCTATCTAAACAACTACCCTATTCTAACCTATCACTAAAGCCCTTAAACCCACAACAAAAGAGGATGACGAAAGAGGAGGGAGGGGACTGAATTAGGGGTGAGGGGAGGCAAGAGTTCACAGGTTTGCCCTCCTCAGTGTCTTTTTAATTGCCTTCAGCCTCTGTGTATTTTTGTCCACATCCTTCTGTATTGTGTCAAGCTTTTTCAACACTTTCCTCATGTCCCTCTGGAGCTCAGCAATTGAGCCATGTCCATTGTAGCAGGTGTAGTGGTGTGTGTGGCAGACGTTGAAGGTGCAGCAGGTGTGGTGGTCTGTGTTGCAGACTTTGAAGGTGCAGCCGGTGTGGTTGTTGGTATTGCCAAGGTTGACAGTGCAGCAGGTTGGGCAGATGTGACGGAGGCTGCTGTGTTGTGGTACTGGGTGCAGTTGTGGTGATGGCTACAATGTTTGTGGCCAATGCCGGTCCCTCTAGGCTGAAACCCCACCATTCTCCTGTGGCTCTCTCTCTCTGATAGGGTCTTGCCATCCTTCAGTCCCCAGACTCCACATCCAAGATGTGTCTGTATCTCTATGCCCACTTCTGGAAAGCCCTGATCTCAGCTACATCCATGTTGGCAGCTGTAAAAATTAGACAGGAAACCATCAGTGTCAACATTGTGTGATGCATGTACAGATGATAATCTGACACTCTGCCTCAATTTGCACATGCAGTCCAAATCACAGTCCAGATGCTATAATGTCACTGATGAATGCAATGCTACCTTCCCATCATGTCTTTTACACCACAGCAAAGCACAACCAGATCGGGACCAAATAAAGTGATCTGTGCATTGATGTAGTGCAATGTGTCACAATGCACAGGCAGCAACTACTTCACATGGGCCAGGCCGAATAAACTTTATCAACTTCAAGCCACCCAAGACCAGTGATATGTAGATGGAATTGGCAGGATGTTATGCAGTTGCTAATCATAAGGGATCAGTGTTGTTTGGGATACATGCATGCTTGAATGAGATGACTGTCATCTACACTGTGACCATCACATCTACCTACATATATGTTGTTCCCCTACCCCTGTGCCTCAGTGGGAATGGGCATGCAATACATCATCACAACTGTTGAGGACAACCATGAAGGCATGACTATTAGTACATGGAAGCGATGCTTCAGCTGGTGCTCATTCCCGCTCATGAAGAATACTCGATTGAGGTGGTAGAGCATCTTGCCGCACTGCAGCCGTCTTGCCTCTGTGTGATACCCCTGTATCACATGCCCACCCATCTCCAGCATCAATGGAAGGAAGTGGCACAGCAGCCACACAAAGCCACCACGCTCCTCCTCCCCCACTTGGGTCAGCCTCGCCCTTCCCGACATGTCCTTGCACAACAAAGCAAAACAGAAAAAGTGTAAAAAGGAAGGAAAATAAATGTAAAAATGAATACAATCTGAAAGACACTAAACTGCACAAAAGCACATACACAGGTACAATAAACAAACAGAATACATAAAGACACCACAAGATACAAGAAACACAATCCAAACACCAGCAATACCGAGACACAGCCACACAGTAAACAAAAAGCCCAGACTGTAAATTAAAGTGAAAGTACACCCAGTGTACCTTGCTGGTAAAAAGGATTTCCTATTACATCACTTCCTGTCCCCTTTGCGGCCCGTTTTCCGTCATGCGTATATTTTTTTACACATACGATGTTTGTGTGAATATTTTCGATGCATAACCTACATGTGAAGCAATATACCACGCATTACCTGTAGACTTCTATTTCAATGGATAGCCGCATGCGTGCGGTGCACAGGTGGAATTAACCCTAAGGGCCCATGTATGTTAGTTAGCGTTTGCGTTATTTTTTAATGCATTTACGTCAAAACCTTTGACTCATAATGTGATTGCGTGATTTTTAATTATTTAACATGCATGCACCCTGTATCAAGATGAAAATAGGATGGTATGGCCTGCAGTGTGTGGTATAGAGGTTGGCCACATGTGATAGAGCATACAACTGTGTGTTTTGTGTGTGAATGATCTGTACCAACAATATGTGTGTTTCTGAAGGAACGGCATGCAATACATTGGCTCATGTATGAATGTGTCATAAATGGGTATTTACATCCGATGGAAATCAGTGATCTACAACAGTCATGATATGTGTTTGTAATCTGTGTTGACTCGTGATGTGCGTAGTTGTTTGACTTGGGGGACATTACATTTCACACAAAAAACAAAACTCAGGGATGATTGAGGATGGCTGATGAGTACTATGTTGGATATGTTACCCTCATATGTCATTAATTGTTGGTTATGACTTCATGGTGACTTGTGTGTGAATTACACATATGTCAGCCATGTGTACATGTTTGGTACGTACAGTGTTTGAGACACTGTGCTTTAATTCCACCCATAAAATGTTAGGTACACGTCAGTTAGACTCATAAGAATTACCTATGTTACTTATGTTGCTGTGGTGGACCTGCTGCCCTGGCTGCATGTGTTCACATGTGTTCAGATGCGCATTCCATAGAAGTGTCCAGTTCAACTATGTGGGTATGTGTACCCTGTGTCAGGATTGGGCTCCATGGTGTTATGGTTTCGTGCGGGTCTAGTCAGGAGTCTGTTAGGGGCACCCCTTGAGTTAACAGAGTATCTCACAAGCAGGCAGTGTACCAAAGCAGAAGAGCAGTTAAAGGCATACAAGAGGAAAGACCAGCTACTGTAAGGCAGAAAAAGAAAATATGAAGGCAGAACAACCTTAGTGTGAACAAATATGGAACGGGTCAGCAATGGACAAATACTCAGGGCTTTTAACTAAGATTTTACACAGGGTAGGGCTCAGAACTTTCCACAGCAACAGGAAACGTCAGTGCCTCTGTGCAGATTAATCTTACAAATAGTCACCACGCAAGCCCCATAGAAAGGAGACAGCAGAAGTGATTCTGTGTCTGGTCCCTTAGGGCACAAACAAGGATTGTACAATGAGACTAGCCCTTGTGGGTCCAGCTGGAGACACAGTGGCAATTCCTGGGATACAGCAATAGCACACTGTCACTGTTAGGCACTAATGATTGCATGCAACACTAGACAAAGGATGGGGGCCGGATTTGTCTCCTGGAAAGCAGGTGCCAGCCCAAATACAAAGGAAAACACTTATACAGAGGTGAGGATTGATAGGACACTTACCAGACACGATAACCCAAGAGGAAACAGAAAGCGAGGGAACCAACTATGAGGTAAAGCGAGGCACAGGGAACAGGCTCAGTTTGACGTAAAGGCTGGAACAGGTCTAGGTAACAGAAAGAAGGCCCTGGCAGAAACAAAATGATCAAGGCTGAGAAACTGGGAGCAGACTCTGACTGGAACAAGCAGGAACAGGACTGGGAAAACAGAGAGCAGGTTCAGGCTGAATCAGGACTGTAACACAATCCAACAAGGGGTCTGGAACACAAAAGAATTGTACTCCAATTCACGATAAGGAGCTTCAGGGAATGGCAGCTTATAAGCAGTTCCAGGCAGCAGCAAGGCCAGGGCAGAGCCACATGGCTGGGCTGCACAAGAGAGATCACAGGTGTGTGCAGCTTCAGTCTCTCACAAGTCCTGGAGGAGAGAATCCAGTATAAAGGGACAACCTGACTTTTCCCATAGGAAGCAATGGACAGACGATTGCAGGTCTTACCGACTACCAGGCAGTGCATTATGGGGCCTGAAGTCCATGCAAACTAATGTAGTTCTTCTATAGCATGCCATATGGAAAAGGGAAGCAAACAGGAGTCAGAAAGGGACTCTGGGTGAGTGTTAATGATGATTCCCGGGTACAGATAGTCTGTTTGCAGTGCCCCTAGAGATGGGAGGGTGGAGACGTAACACATGGCGTGACAGGACTAATTTCCAGGAATGGACTGCACAGGGCATGTGTTGTGAACATTGCTTGTCATACCTGGGACACTCATGTTATCCATTTTCAGAAATTATGTCCCCCTTGTCACACAAGCTCCTTGCAGAAATTGCAAATGTCACACTTACTAATGTCAGGGGGCTGTTCATACATTCCTGTTTCCACTGGTATTTCACATCCACTGCCTAATGTATGGGGTGCCTAGTTACCTTATGATTGGAGATGTCATAGTTGTGTGTCATGTGCTACAGTAGACCATGTTGGCAACGAGGATGTGTGTCATATGCTGTGGTCCAATGATTTTGTCCTTCATATGTGAAATTCAAAAGATGTGTATTTTTTTAAATGTGTGTGATGTTTGCTATACAATCATACGCATCAAATGTGATGTTGCAGCAGAAATAGTCAGGTTTGTCGTTGTAACATGCTCCCTGAGGTATTACTCACATTCATAAAGAACATGTGATGGAGAAAGAAAAAACCAGAGCAGGATTGTGTGATCAAGTAAGGTGATTATTTACATATCCTAACAAGGTGTGTAGAGTGACTATTGGTTGAAACATTTTTATGCGATTAGCTGTCTGCGGAGCATTCCTGCAGCTGTTTTTTGCTGTTCCCCCTCATTTTCTCTGCCACCATCTTTCTCCTCAGGCAGTTCTTGCTCTGGCTCATATAGTATCAGGATTTACAGGAGGCGCGATCTCTCACAAACGTCCCATGACAATCTCTCCACTAAAACACGTTCCTGCTACCTTCTCTCTTGCACCAGGCCACGCCTTCCATGCCATCCTTGTGGCAAATCACATCTGCCTAGAGGCAGTGTTAAATGGTGGATACAGTGCCCTCATTTCTATTCTGGGCTTGCATTTTCAAGTGGGGACTTCAGGTCCATCGGTGGCCATGTTGGGGTGTGGCTGAGGTATAAATACCAGCCACACCCAGTTTCCAGCGCTTTCTATTCTGGAAACCTCCCTGTGAGTGAGACTTCTCTGTTTTTCCTCCAGCCGTCTGACAGAGGATTTTCCTTGGAGCAAGTTGACGGACTCACTGCTGGTAAGTTCGTTCCGACAGAGCCTCCCCGCCGGCCTTTGTGGTTCTTTTCTGGAAGCTTTGCTACTTTGTGTCCGCTCCTCCTTTGGGTTTCGGAGGGGAGCGGTTTTTGGATACTTTGTTTCCGCTCCTCCATTTGTTCTCGGAGACGAGCGGTTTTGACAATTACGATCATTACCGATGTTGTTTAGTTTAATCTTTAGCTGGCATTCCTCTCTGAAATCTCGATTCTGTGTTGGAATTCTTGATAATAGAAGAATCGGGTTCGTTTTGTGGGGGAACGCTATTTATGTGTTGACAAACTCATATCTTGCTGAGATTTAATGTGGATGTTATGAAGAAAATACATTAACACTGTTTCAAGTGAATGTTCTTTTGTGCTTTAGAAGAGATCGTGAACAACTCTAATTCAGAGCACTCTTTGTTATAAAAATTGTGATTGCTTAATACAAAATGTTCTATAAAGAATTGTAGTGATCCTTCTTGAGCTCCTGGCATATGCTCTTTGGAAGGATTTCAGTGACGGTATTTTATCGCAGTTATTTTGGCTTGGAGTGCCATGATCTGGGTTTAAGCTATCTTAAGAAATTTGTTTTTTCTAGCTAATTGGCTAATTTCCACATTACTAGAAAAAGTGTTTTCTTGCATGATTTTAAAAACATAAGATTATTGTTACTGTTGTTTTTTCTTTGTACTTAACCAATTCCTTTTCAGATCTCCTTCCTGGCTGTTCCTTTCCTGCTTTCCCTTCCCCCCGCCTGGCCGCACCAATCTTCGGCGCCATTAAGGCATCTGAATTGGTGATGCCTGGAGGTGGGCTCTTGATTAGCGTTGTGCAGATACAGAGGAATTGGGCCTTGACATATAGAGGGATGTTCCTCCTCACACAAATGTTTTGCAGGATAGCACAGGTAGGTATGATTTTGCAAACAATGTGTGTGGCATAGAGGAGGCTACCTGAATCTGGACTTCAGGATGCCAAAGGTCCTTTCAATAATGGTGCATGTCCTCCGATGTGCCACATTATAGGCACACTCTGCTGATGTGCTTGGGTTGGGGAATGGGGTCATGATCCATGGCTGGATCCTGTAACTCTGATTTGCTGCAAAAGATAATAGGAGTGAGTATTTTGTTAGTGCTTGCAACAGGAATGTCATGTAGCATGGCAGTTGATATCTTGTGTCGTCTGTGACTCACATGTGTTTGTGGAATTGTGTGAGATCCTGGGCTTCTGTGAGGTTTTTTCTGCAGTGGGTTGTTTGACTTGACAACTTGTGTTTGTTCTTTGACCTGGGATCTATGATTTTGTTTCCAAACTGCTGGTCAGTATGCAGGTACCATGCATTATGTAGTGTCCAACATGTTTTAGTGTGCTTTCACTGGAGGGGATATGATACTTCCACACACACAATAGATTCTGATGTGGTAGTAACATGGTTGCACTACCCCCATCCCATCCAAATAGACATGTGGCATGTAGCTGAAATGCAACAGTGAGGCCCTTTAATTTGGCTAGGTGACAATGCACAACACATCTCCATACATTGGAAGCACTGAGGTGTTCAATATTGACAATGCACAATTGCCCCATGTGTGACGTGGTTCTAGGCAAACCTTTGTTGTTTCCTCTGCCAGTGGCTCATGTGCAACCATGCACCTATACTACCAAACTTGCTCCTGGTAACCTGGGTAACTGCCTTGTGGAGGTGGATGTATCTGTGCAGGAAGGGCCATCTCCCTGTACATATGTTATTTTGATGGACAATTGGCTCTTTCAGTGTGTGCAGCAGAGTGCAGTTGGCCTTAGTAGCACATCAATATTGTTCATAGCACAGTCCACTTGCTTATAGCCATCTCGCAACGGTACCCCAAGAGTGATGTATGATGTTGGGACTGCCTCAGTATTTCCATGTCTCCTACATGTGAGTCAGCATCATCATGCGATGTGTCTCACGGTGTTAGACCTGCAGCAACAGACATTGTACACCCCATCCACGCTCCACACTGCTTGGGAGGGTGTCAGATTGACTATGTGGACTGTTGTAATTGTAAATGGTTCATCTTCCAAGTTGTACTTCCAGTGCAGGCCATGTCATTGTCACTGTGTGATTTGACATTGGTCCCTCATTGTTCTAGAGTGGTAGCTAATGTTTGCGGCAGCCATCATTTGTCCATAGGTGTGTATCCCATTGTGTCAGGGTGTACAACATTACCTGTGTCACACCTCAGTGTCATCCTGCCCACGTGTCAATGTAGTCTTGTATGTTTTGTGTGTCCTACGGGATTGTTGTGCTGTGTGTATATTACTAGGTTTATGGTCTTACTGACAAGAAGGCCATTGCCGTATTGTCTGTCCTGGAAGTGCTGATTGATCGTGCTGTGCAGGAATATGAAGGAATCATGTACACTCCCAGGATACTTGGCCAAGATGTTGGTGAACAGTCCCTGGTGGTCAACTATGACCTGCACATTGATTGATGGAATGCGTGTGCTTTCTTTTCCGGAATAGATGCTCTGTTGCGGCAGGGGGCACGATACGGACATGGGTGCATTCAATTGCACCGAGTACATGCTGGAAGCTATGTATTTGGTAGAAGTCCTGTTTTATCTCCTGCTGCTTCTGCTGGGTGTTGGGGAAGCTGATGTGGTGGGGTGTGAGGGAGATTATGACATCTAAGACCTTGGGCATGAAGGCGGAGAATGAAGGCTGTGATATCCCAGCAAACAGGGCACCCGTTGTTTGGAAGGAGCCACTTGCGAACATATGCAGGAAAGCTAGCAGCTTGGTCACCGGCGGAATATTGTGCTGTATCTGCAGGATACCTGTTATTTGTGGCTCAATTTGGCGCAGCAGCTGTTATATGGCTTCCCAGTTCAGGCGATACCTCCGGATGATGCCCTGTTCCGTGAGGCCTTGGAGGGTTGTCTTGTTCCTGAAGACCCTCTCCTGCCTTCTGCGTTGCCTTTGTGGGCCATGTTGGGGTGGTGGTGGCTGCTGCTGTTGGTCCTGTGCTCGGCGTCGTCTTGCAAGCTGCATCAGTAGCACCTCCAACTTGTCTTGTTGGGTTGTGATGTTGCTTGTGTGTGTTTTCCTTAAGTAGTGGTGTGTTTGCCTCATTTTAATGCCTGATTTTGGTCAGGAGACCGCTCCCCCACGACCGCAGCACCACCAAACTGTCCCCCTGCCCTTGACCCTGCACGCGCTGCCAAACGCGCGTTCGAGGCCCTCCTCCACCAGCAGGCATCCTCCTGCGCCTCATCCCTGGTGTCTAGTGGGCTCTGGTAAGCTTCACTAGACTTGTGCTTTTTGCCGTCTTATGTGATTGTGACTCGCGTCCTGTGCCTTGAATTATTGTGCCTTTCGCTCATCTGTGACTCGTGTTCTGTGCCTTGAATTATTGTGCCTTTCGCTCTTCTGTGACTCCTGTTCTGTGCCTTGAATTATTGTGCCTTTCGCTCATCTGTGACTCGTGTTCTGTGCCTTGAATTATTGTGCCTTTCGCTCATCTGTGACTCGTGTTCTGTGCCTTGAATTATTGTGCCTCTCGTCTATTTTTGACTCGTTTTATGTGCCTTTGAATTTTCTGTGCTGCTCTTTTTTGCAGTTTCCTTCTGTTATTTCTGCCACTTTTTTTGCCCCTTGTGCGCTCCCCCCGTCCCCTTGTCGGCTCTCCTTGAGCCGCTTTCCCCTCCGCTGCCTCTCTGCGGCCCCGCCCCCTCGCGCCCCCATTCGCCGCTACCTCCCGCCTCCCAGCGGCTCCTCCCTCCCTTCTTAATGGTGGTTGCTGTACGTCCGCGCTGCTGGCGTGCCGGGGCGAGCCAGAGGCAAGCCCGTCTGCTCCCGTCCGTGCCTGGACTGCACCCAGCGCCACCCCCCCTTGTCCGCGAGACCCCTGCTTCGCCAGACGCCGCTGCACGCCCGACCAACTCAACGCCCTCAATCCCGGCTGCATCACAGCATGCTTCCAGTCCTCACCATTACTTGTGACCCTTCACATGCCACAGCTGCAAATTCACCTGCAACAGAACAATGAAACCTGCAAAGATCGGAACAAATCACCTGCACTGCATACTCCTCAACACCCGCTCCGCATGCAAGCATGCCATCGAGCTCTGGGACCTGCTCGACTCCACCGCCCCAGACGTAGCCTTCCTGACCGAGACCTGGTGGAACGACTCCTCGGCACCCGACATCGCAATAGCCATCCCAGACGGCTACAAGATCATCCGAAGGGACCGCACCAACAGAATCGGAGGAGGAATAGCCATCGCCCACAAATCCACCCTCAAGGTCTACACCCACACTGACGACACCCTCAAGACCGCCGAACACCTACACTTCCGCATCCACACCGAACCCAAAACCACTCTCAGAGGAACGCTCATCTGCAGACCTCCTGGACCACGAGCACCCTTCAGCTAATCCATCGCCAACCTCACTAACACCCACGCCCTCACCTCAACGGATTACATCCTCCTCGGAGACCTAAATTTCCACCTGGAGAACAACAACGACACCAACTCCACTACTCTGATCGACAATCTCACAAACCACGGCCTCAGACAACTCGTAAACACACCAACCCACATCGCCGGCCACATGCTTGATCCCATCGTCTCCTCAAGCGCCCACGTCACCTTCAACCACACCACCGTACTCCACTCGACCGACCACCACTGCATCCACTTCACCTACAAGAAACATACCGAGCACCATCGCACCCAACAACCACCCCGCCAATGCTGGTGCAAAGTTACGGAAGACCAGCTTACAAACACCCTCACCCAGAACCCACCATCCGACCCCACTGACCCATACGCCGCCGCCCACAACCTCACTCTGTGGATCAACGATTGCTCCAACATCCTCGCGCCACTCAAGAAACCCACCAACAACCAAGTCAGAAAAAAAGCCGCCTGGTTCACCGACGAGCTCCTAAACTCCAAGCGCGACTGGCGAAAACAAAAAAAGGAATGGCTCCTCAAACACACACCTGACAGCCTCACTGCCCACAAGGACGCCACCCGCAGACACCACCAACTCATCAGACAAGCCAAACAATCCCACTACAAAGACTGCCTGGACAACAACGCACATGACAACAAAGAGCTCTTCAGCATTGTAAAAGAACTCTCCAACCCCAGCGCCAACGTCAACGACATCCCTCCATTCCAAGAACTCTGCAATGCACTGAGCACCTTCTTCCACCGAAAGATCACCAACATCCACGACAGCTTCAACACCACTCCTACGCCAGCCCCCACTCCTGAAAGCTACACCTGTGCAAACCACCTGACCTCCTGGACCAACGTCAACGACACAGAGACACGCAAGATCATGAACTCCATCCACTCAGGATCCCCGTCAGACCCCTGCCCCCACCACGTATACAACAAAGCCGACTCCACCATGGCCCCCCAACTACGGAAAGTCATCAACATCTCCTTCGAAACAGCGACTTTCCCAGAAAAGTGGAAGCACGCCGAAATCCGCGCCCTCCTCAAGAAGCCCAAAGCAGACCCCAATCTCCTCAAGAACTTCCGACCGATCTCCTTACTCCCCTTCCCAGCGAAGGTGATTGAAAAAATAGTCAACACACAACTAACCAGCCACCTCGAAGAGAACAACATCCTGGCTCCCTCCCAATCCTGCTTCAGATGAAACCACAGCACTGAGACCGCCCTTCTCGACACCACAGAAGACATCAGACGTCAAATGGACAACGGCAAAACATCAGCCCTCATCCTCCTGGACCTATCTGCCGCCTTCGACACAGTCTTCCACCACACCTTGAAAATCCGCCTCCACGAAATCGGAATCCAAGAAAAAGCCCTCGACTGGATCATCTCATTCCTCTCCGGCAGAACCCAAAGAGTCCGCCTCCCCCCCTTCCGCTCCAAAGCCACCAACATCATCAGCAGCGTCCCCCAAGGATCATCCCTCAGCCCGACGCTGTTCAACATCTACATGGCCCCCCTCGCACAAGTAGCCCAACAACACAACCTCAACATTATCACCTACGCCGACGACACCCAGCTCATCCTCTCGCTCACCAAAGACCTGTGCACTGCCAAAACCAACCTCCATGAGGGAATGGAATCCATTGCCGAATGGATGAAAAACAGCCGTCTAAAACTCAATTCGGACAAGATGGAGGTCCTCATCCTAGGACCCAACCCCTCCGCCTGGGACGACTCCTGGTGGCCTACCACACTAGGAACCTCACCAACACCAACCAACCACGCACGCAACCTGGGCTTCGCCCTCGACTCCTCCCTCACCATGTCTAAACAGGTCAACGCAGTCTCCTCTTCTTGCTACAACACACACCGCATGCTCCGTAGGATCTTCAAGTGGATCCAGATAGAAACAAGAAGAATGGTTACACAGGCCCTCGTCAGCAGCAGGCTAGACTACGGCAACGCACTCTACACAGGCATCCAAGCAAAACACCTACTGCGCCTCCAACGCATCCAAAACACCTCGCCAGGCTGATCCTCGATGTACCCCGCCAGAACCACATCTCCCACCACCTGAGAAACCTTCACTGGCTCCCCGTGGACAAGAGGATCTCTTTCAAGCTTCTCACCCACACTCACAAAGCACTCCATGACACCGGACCAACCTACCTGAACAACAGACTCAGCTTCTACACCCCCACCCGTCAGCTCTGCTCCGCAAACCTCACCCTCGCCGTCGTCCCCCGCATCCAACGAAAAACGTCCGGCGGCAGATCCTTCTCCTACCGCGCCGCCGAAACCTGGAACACGCTCCCTACAAACCTGCGACAGACCCAAGACCTTCTCACCTTCAGAAGACTCCTCAAGACCTGGCTCTTCGATCAGTAACACCAGCTCACCCCCCCAGCGCCTTGAAACCCTCTACAAATTCAATGATTGATTGATTGATTGATTGCCCTGACCCAGGCATTACATTTTGACGCAAATCGGGTTTAGTGTCAATTTTCGGGTCCGCCTTCTACCAGTGTGTCATTTTGGCCCTTTTGGATAAATATGGCGCTAAGGTGTTTAAGTCATTTTTTGGACGGGAAGGTGGAAGGTGGGTTCACGCATCCTTAAAATTATGCTAACTCCGTATTTTTGATGCTAGACAGGTCTACAGTAAAAATATAAACATGGAGATAAGTTTGCGCTGGATTTGCCTAAAAAAAATGACGCAAATCCGGCGCAAACCAACTATAAATATTGGCTTAGGTATCTAAACAGTTTATGGGAAGGATGGTGGTGCAGTGTAAGTAATAAACTATCCTCTGCCATATGTTAAAAGAATACTGCAAGTCACCTCCGACTTTCATGACTCCATAAAGGAACACAGACTTCATCCTTTTCCTCTATATGGTCACACAACTTTTCATTGTCTTGCAATAGTCACAGAATGTACTTTATCCTGTACATTAATAATGAAAATAGAGCAGTCACATATTGTTATAATGTGACTGTGCTACTTATTAAAGAGTATGATTTAAAGAAGTTTTTATTTCCCTAAAGTGTCATAATCATATATCCAATTCGAGGCACTACATTACTTTATTTTTGTAAGCACCCAGTAATATGTAGAGTTATGAGACACTGTGGGGGTCATTATGACCCCGGCGGTCCCGGACCGCACTGCTGGCGGTGGCGGCAGTACCGCCAACAGGCTGGCAGTGCGAACTGCTGTATTATTACCGTGGTGCATTCGCCACAGTCATACCACTGGTACCACCAGGCTACCAACAGCTGGCAAGAGTATACAAAGGGTCTAATTGAATTACTTCCCGAGTCAAATGCCTATTCCTACAAAGAATGTGGGGACTCAAACCTGAGGAAATGGACCCTTATCCTCCAAACTTGGCGTTAAGTAGCAGATATGTGGTAGGGTCCCACTTGTAACAATGACTATTAAAGCAGCCAATCGCCAAATATTCTTGAGATTCCTTCAAATATTCAAAAACTTTTTCCAAGAGTTATCCAAATTAAAGTTTATTCAGAAGAGAGAGATCAATTCCATATTGCACTTGATTAATTAGGTCATAGAACAGAGTGAACATTCAACCAGCCGACACCTGTTTTGCCAAACTAGGTGCATTCACCTGGGCTTTCTCAAGGCGTAAGGATAATCAATAGTAACAAGAAAGTCATCTGGTGACCAATCAATATTTTGTAACTTTTGTAATATATCTTGGGTATCTCTGACAAAAGATGGTAGGTTACTCATAAAAGGTTGAAGTTCTTGATCAATTTGAACAAACTGAGTTGATGCCCGAGATAATGGGTCTCCCCTTAGGTGGGTGACCTTTTTTATGAATTTTGGGAAGTAAGTATAGGGTCAGAATGGTGGGAAAAGGTAAGTAAAGGGCATTTTTTTCTTTGCTAGAAATGGTTTGACGAGAGTACCAATACTCTAACAAGTCAGACAGTCTACGTTGAATTTCAACTGTGGGATTGGAAGTACGTTTTTTGTAACATCATTAAGTTGTCTGTGTGCTTCTTGTAAATAATCATTAGTGTTAAGTATAACAATGTTACCGCCCTTGTCTGCTTCTTTGATGATAATTTTGTTATTGACCCTCAGTTGTGAAAGGGCGGATACCTGATGTCTATTAATGTTAGTAGGTAGGTATTTCCGAGTTTTGCAATAGCGTCTGTATTCTCTGTCAAGATCCTTAGACATAGCTGTTAAAAAAAAGATCAATTGAATTACCAGCTGGAAGATTAGGAGTAAAGGTAGATTTGGACCGTAAGTCAGATGGATGGTACTGATTGATCTCTATATCTAGCTCTTGTGCTAAAGAGGCGACAGTCAAGTCAGGTTCATTGACATTAGAGAGGTTACATAATAGGCAAATTTCTTCCAGATCTTGGACAGTCAGATCACTAGTGTTTGGACTAGAGGACAGTAGGGATGGTGAAACAGGAAATGTAGATGTAAATTTAAAAAGATCTATTTTGGTTTGGACAATATTCCAAAAATTGGTAGGACAGAAGGAAAGGCCTCTGTTCAGAATCTCATTGTCAACGGGGCAAGGTCATGGTCAGAGAGATTAACAATCAGTTGTTCGTCAAGTTTCAAGGTCTCCTATTTTTGCTGCGTGCTCTGGTTTGTATACCGGATGTACTTGGTGCTTCTGTTGAGCTGGCAACCTGGTGGTCATAATCCACCAGGGCAGCGCTGCTCTGGGGATTATGAGTTTCCATCTGCCAGCCTGCCATGGCGGTAAACAATGCCATGAAAAGGCTGGTGGGAAGGGGGACTCGGGGTGCCCCTGCACTGCCCATGCACATGGCATGGGCAGTGCAGGGGCCCCCAGGCACAGCCCATCGTGCATTTCACTGCCTGAATTAGGGGCAGTGAAATGTGTGACGGGTGCTGCTGCACCCGCTGCACCTCAACATTGTCGCTGGCTTAATTACGAGCCGGCTTCAATGTTGTTGTGACTTTTCTGCTGGGCCAGCGGGCAGAAACGCTGCTTCTGTCCGCTGGCCCAGCAGAAATTTCATAATCAGGTGCCAAACATACCCCCAGCACTGACGGTATTTTGGCATCCATGGCAATAGTGGTCTTTTCCAAAGCCCGACGATGTCATAATGAGGGCCAGTATGTCAGAGACACTGTTTACAGCAAATATCTTAGGCCATCTGTACATAGAAAAAATGTACCAGGAATTGACTCATAATCACTGGTTAAGGTCTGGCATTAATGCAGGACCTCAGGGGGTAAATGCACCTGTCTCACAAAGAGTGAAAATGACAATGTCATATATAAAAAAGTAACAGATGTTGCAATAAGTATATATGAATCAACCATCAACATAATGTTTAAAGAAACATAATGGTGCCATTTAGAGCACAGTGCTAACCCACAAAGTAGAATCTAGTTGGGGCTTTACTTCCAAGTTTTGCGTTTTTGCATGAAACTGTGAAATTATATGGTATCACCAATGGCATGTGCTCATACACATTTGTATTATATTTTAGCATACTGTCAGGGTAAGCAAGTCATTGTTTGGTATAAATGTATATTAAAACTATCTGTCATACAGATTATTTTTCATTTAAAGGACTGTACTACTAAATTCAAGTTAGAGAATAATCTATTTTTATTAAGAGAAGAAAAGTAAAATGATGATCTCCACAATATAATAATTAGCAGCTGTTTGTTCAAAGGTGTTGTTTGAAATGTTACATGTTGCCATTAGGAAAAAGATTAAAATTAAACAACCTTATACTTGTTTATTCTCCATCTAAGCCCCTTCAAGATTACCTGAACATATGGCACTACCTCCCACACCCATAGTTTCACCGACCCTAGATACAAGCCTCATTACTGTTGAAACATTAAGCATATCTCTCACAGAGAGCCAGGAACATGAATTCTGAACCTAGATATCTAATTTTACTGTGTCACAGAAGGGGGAAAAATCTGAGTCCTATTGGTGTGATATCATACGGGGAAGTGCTCACTTCACCTGTGACAACTATCACATTTCCCAGTCACTGGCAGTCTAAGTAACCCCTTTTTTAAAAAGGAATTTGATTTGAGAGACGGTCTGACACAGTCAGTCAGTCTGCATGGAAATGTTGTTTGTGTCTGATCCATGAAGAGGAGAGAATAGCCCCTTTAGTGTGGATTCGAAAGGAAGATGTAGAAGGTGGATGGCAAGAGGCCAGATATTAATTTTACATTTGGCAGAAGGCAGGAGGATTGTGTGACTTTTATGTCGTTGGGTGCTATGACTGCAGGTGTTTTTTATTTTTATTTGGGCAGCAATAGAGAGCCTAAATGGGCAGGGTGGAGAGTCTGGGTAGGCCAGGTATTATTTTTTAAATATTTGGAAGTAGACGAAAGAGTGATTCTAAGGGCTGTATACTCAGGTGGCAGAATGTCAGACACTGTTTTTCAGATTTGAGTGGTAGAGGGGAGGGGTAGCCAGTTGGTGCTCAGGGTGGGTAATAGGAAATGTGCTTTAAAACTTCATTGGGGCGGGACGTGATGAGACCGCATTGTGTGTTGCTGCCTCATGACTCCTACCCTCCTGCACAACTGATAAAAGCATGTTTAAATGGAGCAGAAGGGTAATAGATAACATACAATGAAGATCAACTATGAATAAATCAAATGGTATTTACATTACGGTTCTAAATTACGTCACAGACAGCTCAAGGTTCACTCTCGTTGTCTATTTGATGTCTCTCAGAACCCCATGATAAAAAAGGTCCTGCTTATTCATGGTTACAAATGTATGATTCTATATACTAAATCTGAGTCCTTTAACCGCCCATTATAATTTACAGGCTTTTCAAAATGTCATAATTTACTGCAGTTACATCACCGCTGTGATGTACAAATGCTCAAACCTGGAGCCGGAACCTGCCGCCTTGTTTTGATCTTAATTGCTGTATTTAAAGTACACCAATTCGAAAAACCTCTTGATAATAGTGAAATGATTTGGAACTCATATGTTGATGGTAACTGTGATCCAAAGAGATGTTTTTAAGCTGGGGATTCTGAGCTACATTATAGAGAACTCTAGCTTTGCTCTGTCTATTTTATGTCATTCACATCCCCTCAGTGAAACATGCCCCTGCTACTCAGAGCTACCCATCTAGAATTCGGTACATTCTATAATTCTGTATTTTATGAGATACATACTTTAATAAGAATTACAGATTTTGATTTTCATTACGTCATAACAATCCAGTTACGCCATTGAGTTGTAACTGATGTGGCATGTTAGTAGTAACGTACCAGCTATTTGAGTGCTGTCCGCACATTCAGAAGGTGATGTACAAAATCCCTTATGAAAGCAAAGAAATATGCTGCTGCTCCTTTTCCAACTTTTACACATTCTCATTATGCCTTTACTAGTAGTCTGGGATCTAATAAAACTCTGAAAAGCACAACTATCAGTGATTATTTCTAACCTGAGAGAATACTATTACCTGAAACCGTGGATAATAATACCTAAATCACTAGAAGACTAATTGTCCCAATCTTTTATACCTTTATTAAGAAGCAGAAAATATCAATCTATATTATGAGATTCACAAAGTGAGGTGTAAAGAGCAGTGACATCTTCAACTGTCAGAAGAATTTCCACTCAGAATTGTTCAATACTGAAACGTCTGGTATGCACCTAGTTTCAAATACAGAGCAGCAATTTTATTATACTACCGGCAATTTATAACAAAATAAGACAGACAGCTCTGGCAATTAGGAAGCTGCCAGTGTGCATTAACGTTACAGAGGCAGCCTCTTAAACAAGCTTTGGCAAAGGCTAAGGTTTGAGGCTCAGACTCAAAACTGAAGAAACGTGTCTGCTGCAGTGCTAAACGGTTTTTAAATGATTTCTTTGTGTATGTAATAGTTGGTTGAGATAATGACTGAAGTGTATGGTCGTAGGGTGTTTTTGCAAAATAGTGAATAGTTTCGTATGTATTCTAATGGAGACGAAAAAATGCAACTAAACAGCCAACAGAAAGAATGTGAGACTAAAATAACCCTGTGGGCTGATCCAATTATGATTGTGTGTTTCTCAAGCCAATGGACAAAAACTCCTTTATTTAAAGAAGTCAGCTGGTGAAAACGGCTGATCCAAAGCTCCTTAGATGATGTGTAAAATACAGTATGTTCACCGTGATTGGTGAAATCTTCATTAAAAGTCAAACCCTAAAATTGTGAAAGAAATGTCTGCTTCTATAAATGCTGAATCACTAAATCAAATCAGTTTAATACTATATGACTGGGCATCACGGAGGCCTCCCTCCCCAACCACAGCCCTACCACCTCCCCAGCACCGCCCCTTTACTCTCCATATCAATGGATAAGGATAAACACACATTTTTGGGTTACGGGTTATAAACCCCTTGTTGCATTTTTATTAAAAAATCAAGAATTTTTAGCAAAATCATCCATCATTTCCAATATTTTATATGCAGTAACTCTTAACAATTACAACATATTTTCCCATGTTGATGTCTAGCCTTAACAGAGATGCTAATACATCAGATTGCCTTGCACGATCTAAAGATGTTCCTGTGTATCACAAATTGCAGACTAGGCCTGGAAGTGAGATCATGACTGGCCCAAAATGGAGTCTCCTGTTCTGGAACTCCTTCCTTTCCTGTGTCTTTACCTGTAGTGGGTCCCTCCTTAGTGGAGGACCCCACCCACACACATCCCCTCCCAGGGTACTACCTCTGTAGCGGGCCCACCACTCTGCCAAGGATACCAAGCTCCAGGCACCCCTATAGCTATCAATACCCCCTCAAGTGACAGTGCTAGCTTCCTGCCAATTGTGCATGCATGGGTGGTTGGCCCAAGGGAATAGATGTCAGTGAAAGTGTGCACTCCCCCCGTGCCCCTGGATTCTCTCTTGGACTCCCTGCCAACACCCCTTAGAGGGCTCTGTGACCTGCTTATGTAAGGGCCGGTGAATAAGCCAGGCCAGTAGGTTCTCCAGGAACATCTTGTTTCCAAGTTTGGACAGGTGCACTCCGTCCTGCAAGAAAAAAGTGCTCACCCCTTATGTAACCATGGGAAATGGTTGACAGCTTGGGCAATATGAAGAGCTTACCAACTTTGTTTATTCACTTCACTGAATCATTTAACACCCTGATCGACCTGGATGAACGCCTCATCAGCTCCAGACATCGCCACTGCCATCCCCGAAGGCTACAAGATCTCCAGAAAAGACCGCACCAACCAAGTAGGAGGAGGTATCGCCATTGTCTTCAAAGACTCCATCAGCGTCACCACCTCCACCGAAGACACCCCTCTCGCCGCTGAACATCTGCATTTTCAAATTCGCACCGACCCCAGGACCACCCTCAGAGGATCCCTCGTCTACCGTCCCCCCGGACCGCGCGCCCCTTTCAGCGACGCCATCGCCGACTTCATCTCCCCGCACGCCCTCGCCTCGCCGGACTACATCCTCCTAGGCGACCTCAACTTCCATCTGGAACAGAACAACGACCCCAACACCACCGCCCTGCTCGACAACCTCGCCAACCTCGGCCTCAAGCAACTGGTGAACACCGCCACCCACATCGCCGGACACACGCTCAACCCTATCTTCTCCGCCAGCAAACACATCTTCTTCAGCCACACCTCCGCTCTACACTGGACCGACCACAGCTGTGTCCACTTCACATTCCGACGCGAGACCCGCCACCTCCGCACTCAACCCATCCCTCGTCGACAGTGGAACAAGATCCCCGAAGAGCAACTCTTCTCCGCACTCGCCGCCAACCAACCCACCCTCACTACCGACCCCAACGACGCAGCCCTCAGCCTCACAAACTGGATCTCCAACTGCGCAGACAACCTTGCTCCCCTTAAACGCACGCATCGACAGACCAACACCAAAAAACCTCTCTGGTTCTCTGACACCCTCAAAGAATCAAAGAAAACTTGTCGCACCCTCGAGAAGGCTTGGCGCAAGGACCACACCGCTGACAACATGACCGCCCTCAAGAACGCTACCCGCGAACACCACCACCTGATCCGCGCTGCCAAAAGGAACTTTTTCACCGACAGACTGGACAAAAACAGCCACAACAGCAGAGAACTTTTCAGCATCGTCAAGGAGTTCTCCAACCCCAACGCCAACACGTCACGTCCTCACAGGATTTGTGCGAATCCCTCGCCACCTTCTTCCATCGCAAGATCAGCGACCTCCACGACAGCTTCGGACACCAGACCCAACCAAACATCACCGAACCCGCACCCCCGGCCTTCACCCTCAACAACTGGACCCACATCAACACTGAAGAAACCAAATCCATCATGAACTCTATCCACTCCGGCGCCCCTTCGGACCCCTGCCCTCACTTCATCTTTAATAAAGCCGACGACATCATCGCCCTGCACCTCCAGGCCGTCATCAACTCTTCTTTTTCTTCTGCTACCTTCCCCGAATGCTGGAAACATGCCGAAGTCAACGCCCTCCTAAAGAAACCTACGGCTGACCCGAGCGACCTGAAAAACTTCCGCCCCATATCTCTCCTGCCTTTCCCAGCCAAGGTAATAGAGAAGACCGTCAACAAACAGCTGACCACCTTCCTGGAAAACAACAACCTGCTCGACCCTTCACAAACCGGATTCTGAACCAACCACAGCACGGAAACCGCCCTCATCTCAGTCACAGACGACATCAGAACCCTGATGGACAACGGTGAAACAGTCGCCCTCATCCTCCTCGACCTCTCGGCTGCCTTCGACACCGTCTGTCACCGCACCCTAATCACCCACCTCCGCTCCACCAGGATCCAAGGCCAGGCCCTGGACTGGATCGCCTCCTTCCTATCAAACCGTTCCCAAAGAGTTTACCTCCCACCGTTTCGCTCAGACCCCACCGAGATCATCTGCAGCGTACCTCAAGGCTCATCGCTCAGCCCGACACTCTTCAATGTCTACATGAGCCCCCTCGCCAACATCGTACACAAGCACGACATCATCATCACCTCCTACGCCGACGACACCCAACTTATACTCTCCCTCACCAAGGACCCCACCAGCGCCAAGACCAACCTACAAGAGGGGATGAAGGACGTCGCAGATTGGATGAGGCTCAGCCGCCTAAAGCTGAACTCTGACAAAACGGAAGTCCTCATCCTCGGCAACACCCCGTCCGCCTGGGACGACTCCTGGTGGCCCACGGCCCTCGGCACCGCACCGACCCCCACAGACCACGCCCGCAACCTCGGCTTCATCTTGGACCCTCTTCTCACCATGACCAAGCAAGTCAACGACGTGTCCTCCGCCTGCTTCCTCACCCTCCGCATGCTCCGCAAGATCTTCCGCTGGATCCCCGCCGACACTAGAAAAACCGTGACCCACGCCCTCGTCACGAGCCGCCTGGACTACGGCAACACCCTCTACGCTGGGACCACCGCCAAACTCCAAAATCGCCTGCAACGCATTCAAAACGCCTCGGCCCACCTCATCCTCGACGTACCCCGCAACAGCCACATCTCCGCATACCTGAGACTCCTGCATTGGCTCCCAGTCAGCAAAAGGATAACCTTTCGACTTCTCACCCACGCACACAAAGCCCTCCACAACAAGGGACCGGAATACCTCAAAAGACGCCTCAGCTTCTATGTCCCCACCCGCCTCCTCCGTTCCTCTGGCCTCGCGCTCGCTGCCGTCCCTCGCATCCGCCGCTCCACGGCGGGTGGGAGGTCTTTCTCCTTCCTGGCAGCCAAGACCTGGAACTCCCTCCCCACCAGCCTCAGGACCACCCAGGACTACTCCGCATTCCGGAGACTCATAAAAACCTGGCTTTTCGAGCAGCAGTAACCCCCCCCCCTTTCCCCTAGCGCCTTGAGACCTTCACGGGTGAGTAGCGCGCTTTATAAATGTTAATGATTTGATTTGATTTGATTATCTTTCCACTGTAATTGCTGAATGCTGTTGGAACATGCCAGTACAGCATGAGGAAATTTCTTGGCCAGCCAACAAAATTCAGTAATGACTAGTTCAAATAGATGTTTCCTGCCAATATGCAGCAAATCTTAAAAATCTAGATGCAAAAGAATGATCCCAGGGGATGTGTACCCAGTGATTACCTCAAGTGAGAGAGCTTCAGGCCTCCGTGACCATAAAAGAACAGGCGATAACTAACTTGCTGTGCCCTAATCAGAAAGTCACGTGCAAAGTAAACCTCCTTTGTGTGTCACATAAAAGAATGGCCTACAGCCCACACATCTATAATTCTGGGTGCCCTCACAGAGACAGGGGCCGCCACAAACTCCAGGCACTAACACCACTTTTTGCAGCTACTACCTGTATCATCATGAAGAAAAAAAAAAGGAAAAGTCAGAGGTCAGGGGCCGCCTTTACAACATACATAACCTTACATAATGCTTTTAGCTATCTAAAGACCACCTGGAGTCCCATCCACATGGACGAGAAAGGAACCCTCCACATTCCTGTGCCTGTTGAGATAGGAATGACTCAAGGTTATTTACGGGGCAGTACACATTACCCTGGGTCTGTGTAAGGAGATGTGATCATCACTAGCAACATTGCCCATCGTGGAGTGGGGTGTTAATTGCCAGGGCCTGAGCCCCATTCAATCACTGTATATTTGCTTGTTGTAGCCCCCTCAGCTCACCCTGAAGGCTCTGTTAAATGTCAGGGTAAGTGCTGCCCTAAACAGGCAGACCTCCTCGGTCACCTACAGATGACCCCTGAGGACACCAGAATTGCTGTCAACTTGGCCTGGCCCCCTGAAAGCATTCCCAACACACCTCAAGGCTGTTTGAACCTAGAAAGACTAGGTCTTGGCAGTGTGCCCATGCACCCTTGGAAGGATAATGCTGCAATGTGGTGCCTGGCACAAGCACACCAATCAGCCCCCCAAATGTGCCCCAAGAAATTGCAATAAGCAATGAAATGCCAACTCATAAACACACTAGGTCCTGGGTGCCAGGCTGGCTCCCACATGGTTTGGTAAGCTGCATCAGCAGCGTTGTTTAACACACCAGGGACATGTTTTGCTTTGAATAGCCCATTTAGCTCCAAACATAGCAGCTCAATCTCCTCTAACAGCCTCCTTTGCATTTTTGTCGCTTGTTGATTGATGCATTTAACCGCTGTGATATTATCCAACCAGAAAGCAACTGACTGGTTTCAGAACTGCTCTGGCCAAATGCACAATTCCAGCAAGATTGAAAACAGCTCAAAGCAACATATATTAGTGACCAACCCATGTTGCACCCACTCCTGGGCCACTGCTCTGCACACAATGCTGACCTGAAAAAGGCACCAACTTCTTTGCCACCTACTGCATCAGTGAAAAAGGCCCACTTTCTAATAGGTCCTGGGTTGACTGGGCTACACCACCGTCCTATTAAATTCTCACAGAAATGACTCCCAGCTTCTCATATCCTTCCTAACCTCACTAGACAACCTGATATGATGATGCTTTACATTTAGTCCAGACATGGCTTTATCAATGACTCTGGAGACGGGGCACCCAAAGGGGATGTTCTTTAAGGAACAATTCAGTTGCCCAACCAATACTTCAAACTGATGTAATGTGACTGTTTTCTTTTGTACTGAGACAGCCTTGCAAAGCTTGGGAAAAAGGGTAACCTTCTCAAGGGGAAACCTAGATAGTACTGTCAAGGAATTCAAATTGCTTCCCATAAACTCATTCTTGCTCTCTGTTAGTAATGGGGTCTCTAGTTGGCACTGGTTTGTTCTTTATTCAAGTAGGGACCCTCATGCAATTCAAAGTAATGGAGCTACACAGCTAAGATAACGCCTGCTCACCCGCTTTGTAGCTTGGCTCAGGCAGTCAGGCTTATCTCAGAGGCAATATGTAAAGTGTTTGTACACATACACACACACAGAGTAACACAGCACAAACACACACCATAGAAGTACTCCATACCAGTTTATAAAAATATCCAATATTGATCTGAGTAAAACAAGACCAAAACAACAAAAATCCAACATACAGTAGTAAAGATATCACTTTTAAAAGATGAAATGGAATTGCAGTTCCTTGAAATTAATGAAGTGCTTGACTGAGGCAAAGTACCTGAGATGCGTCGCAAACAAGGATGATGCAGGCTGCAGGGAAGGTGGTGCAGCGTAAAAGCCAGAGATGTGTTGGTTCCTTACTTTTGCAGGGAACGTGATGTGGCAGTTCCTTACTGCTAGGCAGGGGAGGTGATTCTTCAGTTCCATACTTCTACAGGGGAGGTGATGTGTCGTTGGTGGCATAAAGCATTGGTTCCTTACAGCAGTGCGTTATTGAGGACACCCAGGGACAAAGCATCAATGATGCATTGTTGAAAGTCAAGCCGCAATGTGCCAATCTCACAGCAATGAAGCAGACGCTGGATCAGAGTCAGGGCAGTGCCTCATGGACTTTGGTACTTTGGTGCTCAAAACCCATGCAGTGGTTGTCCTTCTTATGCACTCTGATGGAAAGCTAGGGCCTGCGTTGTAAATAACAGTTGAGTCGATGGGTGGATTTTCTTCTTGTGGTACCACAAACCTCCTTCAACGACCCAGAACTGGATATGATACTATTTACCAGAGCGGGACTCTCAGCAGAGGAGCCCAGGGGCTGGCAGATGAAGTCTTTGATGTCCCTGAGAATTCTAAACAGGAGACAAGCTCAACTTAAGACTCATGTTGAAAGCAATGTCCAGTCCTTTTACTCCCAGGATAGAAGCAGCAAGTAGCAGGCCAGCACAACAAAGCAACAGGCAGAGTAGCAGTCCCTACTACAGCATCCAACTATTCTTCCTGGCAGAATGACCTCAGTACAGAAATGTTCCAACTGTGTGGGGTCAAATGGCCAGTACTTATATCCATTTCTATCTTTGAAGTAGGCACAATTCAAAGAAATGTCTTCATAGTGTACAAGACTATGCCTTTCCCTGCTCTGGCTCCAGACACACTCTAGGGGGTTGGAGACTGGTCTATGTGAGAAAAGGCACAGGCCTGTTCAGGTGCAAGTGTCAGCTCCTCCCACCACTCTAGAACAGGAAGACCCATCAGGAAATGCTGGGCACACCTCAGCCCCCTTCATGTGACTGTCTACAGTGAATTCACAAATAGCCTGTCATCCTGACCCAGCTGTGTATTCCACAGATAGGTAAAGGCACAAAATTGTTAAGCAAGAAAATGCACACTTTCTAAAAGTTACATTTTCAAACTCACAATTCAAAAACCACCCTCACCAAAAGTTGTGTTTTCAAAGTGTGAGTTCAGAGGCCTCAAACTCCTCCATCTGCTTCCAATGGGAATTTACACTTAAAAGATATTTTAATGAAATCACCATGTTAACCTAAGATAGGGATAGGCCTTGCAATATTGAAAACTGAATTTCAGCAGTATTTCACTATCAGGACATGTAAAACACATTGGTACATGTCCTATCTTTTAAATACACTATACCCATGGGACAGCCTACTTTAGGGGTGACTTACATGTAGTAAAAGGGAAGGTTTGGGACTGGCAAGTGGGTGCACTTGCAAGGTGGAAGTGGCAGTTTAAAACTTTCCACTAAGACATGTTTACAGGGCTACTCATTAGGGGGTCTCAAAATCGGTGCTGCAGGTCCACAAGTAGCATTTTATTTATAAGCCCTGTGGACACATAGTGCACTTTATTTGGGACTTACTAGTAAATCAAATATGCCAATCATGGATAAACCAATCACCAATACAATTTAGACAAAGAGCTCATGCACTTTAGCACTGATCACAGTGGTAAAGTGCCCAGAGTCCTAAAGCCAGCAAAAATGAAATTCAGTGCTGGATCAAAACTAGGAGGTTAGATGCAAAAAGACAGGGGAAACCACACCAACAGCTGACAGGCCCAACAGTCATCAGGCCCCGATGTCTTACCCAGCGCTAGGGGGATCCCAAACTCTCCCATCACATCCAGAAAGATTTTCAAGGCCTCAGCACCTTGAGCTATTCCGGGCAGCCCCAGAAAAGAGAAAAACGCTGATGTAGAGCAACCCCCATTGATGACCTGACCTCCACCTGAAGACCCATTCAAGAAATGTGCTGAACTTTTCAAAGCAAGAACATGATACAGAGCAGCCCATAGGGATACAAGTAGCAAAGTAGAAGGCACCTTAGCAATGGAAACTGGGAGCAAACAAAACCATCAAATGGGGTTACATCAAACAGGCCTGCCACTCTACTGTCACGATTTTGGGCGGGTCTAGTCAGGACTCTGGTTGGGGAACCCCTTGAGGTCACAGAATATGTCCCAAGGAGGTAGTGTACCAAAGCAAAAGGGCAGCTAAAGTCATATACAGGGAAAGGACAGCTGTGGTAAGGCAGAGAAAACAGGAAAGTGAAGGCAGACAACCTTAGTGTGAACAAACAAGGAACGGATCAGTAATGGACAACACGCTGGGGTTATTACTAAGGGCTCAGAACTTCCCACAGCAACAGGGAACGTCAATGTCTCTGTGCAGATTACTCTTACAGATAGTCACCCCGCAAGCCCCATAGAAAGGTGGCAGCAGAAGTGATTCTGTCTCTAGACCCTTAGGGCACAAACAAGGATTGTACTTACATACATGGGACTAGCCCTTGTGGGTCCAGCTGGAAGCACAGTGGCAATTCCTAGAAAACAGCAATAGCACACTGTCACTGTTAGGTACTAAAGACTACATACAATAGTAGACAGAAGATGGGGGCTGGAATTTCCTCCTTGAAACCAGAAGCCAACCTCAGTACAAAAGAAAAAACCCTTATACACAGGTGAGGACTGACAGTACACTTACCAGACATGATAACCCAAGAGGAAACAGAAACAGAAGGAACAAACTAGAAGGCAAAGGCAGGAACATGGAAAAGGCTTAGGCTGAAGCAAAGGCAGGAACAGAACTGGAAAAACAGGGAGCAGGGTCTGGTGGGAACAAGCAGGAACAGGGCTGGGAAACAGAGAGCAGGCTTTGGCTGGAACAAACAAGAACAGGACTGGAATACAGGGAGTTGGAACAAGCAGGAACAGCACTGGAAAACAGAGAGCAGGCTTTGGCTGGAACAAGCAAGACAGGCCTGGAATTCAGGGAGCTGGAACAAGCAGGAACACGAGTTAGGAAACAGAGAGCAGGTTCCGGCTGAAACACAGCAGGAACAGGACTGGAAAACAGGGAGCAGGCTCTGGCTGAAACAAGCAGGAGCAGGGATGAGAAACAGTGAGCAGACTCTGGCTGAAACAAGTAGGAACAGGGCTGAAAAACAGAGAGCAGGTTCAGGCTTAAGCAGATCAGCAACATGACTGAAACAAAATCCATCAAGGGGTATGGTACACAATGTAATCAAACTCAAATTCACGACGAGGAGCTCCAGGGAATGGCAGCTTATAAGCAGTTCCATGCAGCAGCAAACCCAGGATGGGGTCACATGGCCGGGCTGTACAAGAGAGGTCTCAGGTTTGTGCACTTTCAGTCTCTCACAAGTCCAGGAGGAGGGAATCCAGTATAAAGGAACAACCACATTTTTCCCATAAGAAGCAATGGACAGAAGATTACAGGTCTTACCAACTACCAGGCAGTGAATAATGGGACCTCAAGTTCAGGGGAGCAAATGTAGTTCTTCTATAGCATGCCATAACAAAAAAAGGAAGCAAACAGGAGCCAGGAAGGGAGTCTGGGTGCGTGTTAATAATGATACCAGGCTACAGATGGTCCGGGTCGAGCACCCCCTAGAGATGGGACAACAGAGCCGTAACACCTACGAAGACTCAATTCCTTCTGGATCTTCACCCTCGCCACCCCTGGCTTGGACCTGAGTGACCGCTGATTTTATAATATGGCTGTAGGAAAGTACCATCTTGCCTGGCATGTTACCCCCCTTTTTTACTTGTGTGTCAGTTTGTTTTTGCCTGTCTCACTGGGATCCTGCTAGCCAGGACCCCAGTGTTCATAACTGTGACCTGAATGTGTTCCCCTGTGTGGTGCCTAACTGTGTCACTGAGGCTCTGCTAATCAAAACCTCAGTGCTTATGCTCTCTCTGCCTTTAAAATTGTCACTGCAGGCTAGTGACCATTTTTACCAATTCTAATTGGCACACTGGAACACCCTTATAATTCCCTAGTATATGGTACCTAGGTACCCAGGGTATTGGGGTTCTCGGAGATCCCTATGGGCGGCTGCATTTCTTTTTCCACCCATAGGTAGCTCAGACAATTCTTACACAGGACTGTTACTGCAGCCTGAGTGAAATAAAGTCCATGTTATTTCACAGCCATTTTTCACTACACTTAAGTAACTTATAAGTCACCTATATGTCTAACCCTCACTTAGTGAAGGTTAGGTGCAAAGTTACTAACTGTTAGGGCACCCTGGCACTAGCCAAGGTACCCCCACATAGTTCAGGGCAATTTCCCCGGACTTTGTGAGTGCGGGGACACCGTTACACGTGTACATTACATATAGGTCAATACCTATACATAGCTTCACAGTGGTAAATCCGAATATGGCCATGTAACATGTCTAAGATCATGGAATTGTCCCCCCATGCCAAGCATGGTATTGGGGTGCCAATCCCATGCAGCCCCGGGGCTCCAGCATGTACCCCGGGCACTGCCAAACCAGCTCTCTGGGGTTTTCACTGCAGCTACTGCTGCTGCCAAACCACTGTCTCCCTTTGGAAATAGATGTTAAGGGCTGGGGAGGAGTAGCCTCCCCCAGCCTCTGGAAATGCTTTGAAGGGCACAGATGGTGCTCTCCTTGCATAAGCCAGTCTACACCAGTTCAGGGATCCCCCAGCCCCTGCTCTGGTACAAAACTGGACAAAGGAAAGGAGTGACCACTCCCCTGTCCATCACCACCCCAGGGGTGGTGCCCAGAGCTCCTCCAGTGTGTCCCAGACCTCTGCCATCTTGAATGCAGAGGTGTGAGGGCACAATGGAGGCCTCTGAGTGGCCAGTGCCAGCAGGTGACGTCAGAGACCCCTCCTGATAGGTGCTTACCTCACTATGTGGCCAATCCTCCTCTGAGGGCTATTTAGGGTCTCTCCTGTGTGTTTCTCTTCAGATAACGAGTGCAAGAGCTCACCAGAGTTCCTCTGCATCTCCCTTTTCGACTTCTGCCAAGGATCGACCGCTGACTGCTCCAGGACGCCTGCAAAACTGCAACAAAGTAGCAAGAAGACTACCAGTGACATTGTAGGGCCTAATCCTGCCGGCTTTTTCGACTGTTTCCTTGTGGTGCATGCTCTGGGGGCTGTCTGCCTTCACTCTGCACTGGAAGGCAAAAAGAAATCTCCCTTGGGTCGATGGAATCTTCCCCCTGCTAACGCAGGCACCAAACTTCGGCTTCACCGGTCATCTGGGTCACCTCTCATCGTGATGAGCGTGGCCCCTGGAACACAGATCCAAGTGACCCTGACAGTCTAGTGGTCCATCTGTCCAAATTTGGTGGAGGTAAGTCCTTTCCCCCCACGTCAGACAGTAATCCTGTGTACTGCGTGAACTGCAGTTGCTACAGCTTCTGTGCACTTTTGCAAGGAATCCTTTGTGCACAGCATAGCCCAGGTCCACAGCACTCTGTCCTGCATTGCTTAACTCGCTGAGTTGACCACCGGCTTCGTGGGACCCTCCTTTGTAGTGTTGAGATGACTGCCATGCTCAGTTTTCTTGTACCTGTGTTCAAGTACTTGTGTGGGTACTGCCTGCTTCTGTGTGTGCTCTCTGTGTTACTGAGTGCCCCCTCTGTCTCCACTTCCAAGGGGCGACCTCCTGGTCCTTCCTGGGCCCTGGCAGCACCCATTTTCTTCAACCACGGCCTTTGCAGCTAGCAAGGCTTGTTTGTGGTATTTCTGCATGGAAACAATGCTGCATCCTCCAGCACTCCATGGGGCATCTTATGTGCAAAGGAGAAGTTCCTGGCATCTTCCATTGCTGCAGTATCTTCAGCATCTTCCACCCAGAGGCAGACATTTTGCACCTTCATCCGGGGTTTAGTGGGCTCCTGCCCCCCTTGTGACTCTTGGACTTGGTCCCCTTCCTTTACAGGTCCTCAGGTCTAGGAATCCGTCTTCAGTGCTTTGCAGTCAGTCGTGGTCTTTGCAAAATCTCCCATCACGACTTTAGTGTGTTTCTGGGGAAGTAGGGTCAATTTACTTCTACTTTTCAGGGTCTTGGGGTGGGGTGTCTTGGACATCCTTAGTGTTGTTTTACATTCCCAGCGACCCTCTACACACTGCACTAGGCCTGGGGTCCCTAAGTGGTTTGCATTCCACTTTCTTAGTATATGCTTTGTGTTGCCCCTAGGCCTATTGCATCCTATTGTATTCTACAGTGCTTGCACTACTTTCCAAACTGGTTACTTACCTGATTTTGGTTTGTGTGTATGTTTTGTGTATTTTACTTACCTCCTAAAGGGAGTATATCCTCTGAGATATTTTTGGCACATTGTCCCTAAAATAAAGTACCTTTATTTTTAGTAACTCTGAGTATTGTGATTCTTATGAGATAGTGCTATATGATATAAGTGGTTTAGTAGGAGCTTTGCATGTCTCCTAGTTCAGCCTAAGCTTCTCTGCTATAGCTACCTCTATCAGCCTAAGCTGCTAGAACACTCATAATCTACTAGTAAGGGATAATTGAACCTGGCACAAGGTGTAAGTATCATCAGGTACCCACTATAAGCCAGGCCAGCCTCCTACAATGGCACACCCACAAAACCCTCCACTGGGATCCTGAAACCTTCATTGAAACACTTAAACAATGTATGTGCTACAGAATGATTGTTGTAGAAGTTGAGCTATGGGATCATTGCTGTCAAGTTGACTAGTGAGGGTGTTTTAACAAAAAACAATGTGACTATTCGTATATCTTGGTGCCCTTCTCCTTAGATTTCCTAACACATTTCGACACAGGATGTGATGCCAAGACATAAAATGAAAAGTAGTTTTTGAACCTACGGGTCCCCGCTGGTTGGGTGCAAGTACGTCCTTTGAAATCCAAACAGGCACCTTTTTTCGTCCCTCCCCCAGAACTGCTAGTGAACCCGGCCCCTGGGCTAAATGGCTGACTGGCAGTAGTGTCTGCCCAAGAAAACTTCATAGAACTTCATAGAATGGAGCCACGTGACCACATCTATCTGATCCCATGTAGCTTAATCCTCATGAACTCCTTATTATAGTCCTTTCAAACAGAACCACCATACTTGTCATCACTCCAATTGTGCGCCCAAATCATTAAAACACTCTGCCAAAATGTCCTGGTAAGTCGAGAATCCTCTAACTCAATTCACCAACATATCCTCAACCTTCCTCTTGGATTGCCAATGGCCACAATCCCTAGATTACGAACAACCTTTGCAATGTTTGATTTCCTGTGTTTTGGACTTATCCACCAGTAACTCAAAGATATCTACATGCACCCCGTTCCAAATTTGTTCTTTTACCACCATTGAAACATGCCTGCCTAGCTGCTCCTGTTCAGACCAGATATCACCTAAAACAACAGCTGGTAAAGGGACTCCCATATGTGAGCTCACTGATCCCTAAGCAAACGGAGGAGTCATTGTTGCTGTAGGTCCCAAAAATGAAGGAACATGGCCACTTGGATGATGTTGAGACGGGGACACACATCTGAAAAGCAGGATGTCTGCAGGGGTGATGGTATGCCCCCGACCTCCTAGAACACCTCTCGGCACTTCCTGGTGGACACAGAAACCCCAGCAGGTGTCCCAGAAGGAAAGGGGCAGTGGAGGAGAAAGAGACAAAACACTGCCACGTCTTGCCGATTCAGCCAGGCACCCTGTATCTTCTGGGGGCAGGTCATTGTTGTCAGAGTGATAGTAGAGTTAGTGCACTCAACTTCCTTGAAACTGAATCACTCTTTCTGATATGGTGCACGGGCGTGGTAGAAGAACACCGGCATGCTCCAGCACTTTTCTTGGATAATAATAACTGTTGGCACAATTACTAACACTGTATTACCAAAAACCCAAACTGAGTACCATAATAATAAGTACTGCGACACTAGGGCTGGCTTCACAGAGATTCACTGTTGCACACTACAATTAAAACTGTGGTTGCACTTATCATGCACAAGAAAGACAAATAAGGGCATTAATTATGTCACATATAACTTTCCTGAATGCATAGGGTTAAACTAAAAGGAACAAAAATAATCCAAGAAATACAAATGTCCACTCTGGGTTCAAACAGTTAGGGTGGCACAGTTTGATTTGGTTTCACTGTGTGTGTGAAAAACCCTTTAGAAAGCAAATCCTCAAACCTGAAACACAGGCATGAATTACACAATTTAAATCCAAGAGTTATGCTATTAGAGAAAGAAAAGTCACGTAAATGCTCTTTTAAAATTGCACTGTCACTTTTTGTAGTACTTGAGCTTAAGCAGATTTCCTGAAGCACATTTAGGCAAGTATCTACAATATTAATGTAGAATGTTCAGAAATGCATTTGTCTCTTTAAGATAAGCACTCTGCCAAAATACGAGGTTTGAAATACACCAGCTGTTCTAGGAAAGCGCAGCGCTCAAAGACCAAACTCCGTGGAGAATACTAGTCACTTAGCTGCAGTCTTTTCTAGAGTGCTGGAGGAATGCCTGGTGTCAGCTGGTACAGGAACGAAGAAAATAATTGCCTCAAAAGTCCTGAATACGAGGATGACAGCAGGGGTGGGACTGCCAAATCAGATGCTGAGATCAGGAAGCAAAACAAAAACAAGCAGGGAGGCATGCATCACTCTGCTATTTAGAACCAATCAGGAAAGCAGTTGAGTTTCCACACGTGGATGAGTCACCATACCCAATTAGAAGCACATGGGTACACCACACCCAATTAGAAGCACATGTCTACACCTGCTCACATTAGCAAACAAGCATTGGCAAAACAAGCATTGATAAAACCAATTGTGTAACACAGCACATTGTGTTTACTTAGAAACATGAAAGTTTAACCAAGAACAGAGATATGATTTAACCCTAATCCCTGGGGATGCTGGCAGATAATGCACAAGGCACCTTGGGGATTCCTGACAGTTGAGCAGAGCCCCCAGGAGTCTTGATGTAGGGGTGACCCCAAGTGAACCCTCCCTACTTCCTGATGGGGCTGCAGTACTCTCTGTGGGCACCCAGCAGACCCCTGTAATTGCCCGTAGAACAGATACACCCCCTTGGGTTCCATGCACACTACCAGAACCAACCAGTTGAGCTACCAGGTGCCTGGCCCTTTCCAACACATCACCCTTGCAAGTATTCGCCAATTCCCCCCGACTAGGTGGGCAGACGATGTTCAAACTTTGGAAAGCCAAGGCAACACATGAGCTAAATTAGCCACTAAATCGGACTGAGCAGGGCCCTTCGCTGACACAACCCAAAACTCATATACCTGTCATTCTGTCCCATGCCACAGCCTGCCACCAGACCCATCACTGCTGTGACATTACCATGAGCTGCAACCTGGACTGACTTACCCGGCGCTGTGGTCCAACCTACCAACGTAACTTCCCTAGAGCTCGCGCCCTAAATTTCTGATGTATTTGAGATCACAGCTGCGTGTCCCTGAAAGCCCCCCTTTGTTTCCCCTGTGCAGGTGCCCTTTTAGGGACCTGGAGAAATGTCTCCTTGGGCAGTGCTCCCACCCTTCTAGGTCACTCATCCTTTTTGTCCGGTTCTTCAAGAGGCTGTAACTTTATTGACGCAATCGCCTCATCCATAGCATCCATTCTTTGCACCAAGTACCAATGCAACATAAAGCACTTCAGTCGGCAAGCACCTGGCCCCTTTTGTGCACCACCAGACATGATCTTATGGGATAAGATAGCACCAGCTAAAATTCACCTCCAAAATATGGCACTGCTCAGCAACGACCCAAGTAGCACCGAGCCGAGAGAATGTGCCAATCAGCCACCTATACAGAGTAATTTAAATTCTTTGAATAAACCACAAAGTAGTTGCCCTATACAGAGCGGGCCACTACCCCAGTCAGAGGCACCAGGAAAAATCCCCCAAAACACCTACTTACACCTTATACCAGGTCCAGGTATCTCTTATTAGTATAGTGTAGTGAGTGTTTAGAAGCCAGGCTTTCTGGAGGTAGCTGTGGATGAGCAGCCAAGGCTTATCTAGAAGACATGCAAAGCTCATGCAGTACCACTGTAGTCACACTTAGAACTTACATACATGAAAGAAAACACACAGTGTTACAAAAATAAAGGTACTTTATTTTGGTGATACAAATACCAAAAACACTATAGAGACTATACGCCCTTAGGAGGTAAGTAACTCACACATTATATACATTAGTTTGCAGAAATAGAACAGATAGAAAACAGTGCAATTAGTGAAAATCACATTAGAAAGAAAAGGGCCTGGAGGAGCACAAATCATATACTAAGAAAGTGGAATGCGAAAGTCGGTCCCCCACCTAGGTAAGTGTAGTGTGTAGAGGGGAGCTGGGAGTACTAGGAAAGCCCAAAGGTAAGTACCACAACCCACCCCAGCGACCAGGAAAACAGGAGTAAATCACAGTAAGTTTTCCAGGACACACACAGAGAAGTAAAGAAGAATATTGCAAAACCCAGAAGAGACTGCAAGACACCAAGAGTGGATTCTTGGACCAGAGGACCTGTGGAAAAAGGGGACCAAGTCCAAGAAGCACTGAAGAGTCCAGGAAAGGCAGGAGCCCCTACCCACCAGGGTGAAGGTGCAAAAGGTGAACCGCCAGTGAAGAAGAAGAGTCAGCACTGCACCCAAGAAGATGAAGTTGGGTTCCTTAGGGGGTACAGGTGATGTCCCAGAAGGAGGATTACAGTCTGGTTTGTGCCATCGGGCTCCGCTAAGAAGCCTTGGTATGTGCAAAACACGCGGTTAGCATAAAGTGGAGCCGCTGGGGATCAGGAAGGACCAGGTGGACTCTACCCGGGAGTGGGGGGCCAACGGTGGCCCTCAGCAACACAGAGAGCCCACAGAAGCCCAGGCAGCACCCACAGGAGCAGAAGAGGCCCATGAGGCACTACGAGAAACAATGCTTTGAAGAAGGATGCCAATAAGCCTTAGCAGCTGCAAAGGATGTGGTACACGGGGTACTGTCCTGAGAGGGCAGGCAAGGGCTTACCTTCACCCAAGTTGGACAGTTGGAAGAGAGGGCCGTTCCAACTACTTCAGTCCACCACCTGTGATGGAGGATCCATGCAACTCAGCAGGAGAGGGGATACAAGCAGCTGGTTGTCGTTGCAGTTGGGGCCTTCAGAAGCAGGGGAGTGAGTCCTTCACTTCAAGGGAGATTGCTTCTTTCTTCTGATGCAGGCTGAAGACTGTCTGTCCTCAGAGGATGCACAACTGGGGAAAGGTTGCAGTTGCTGGAAGGAGCTGGAGTTACAATGTTGCAGAAGGCATCTTGCTTCTTTGTTGCAGCTTGTGGGGTTCTGAAGAGTCCAGAGGCAGTTTCTTCAGTCAGAATTTGAAGTGGAGGGTGCAGAGAATTCCTGCAGGAGTCTTGCGATCCGAATCTGAGGAACCAACCAGAGGGAAGACCCTAAATAGCCCTGAAAGGGGGATTGGTCACTTAGCTGAGTGACCACCTATCAGGAGGGGGCTCTGACGTCACCTTCTGGCGCTGGCCACTCAGATGCTCCCAGAACTCCCTGAAAGCCTTGAATCCAAGATGGCAAAACCCAGGGACCCTTTGTAGGAGCTCTAAGCTCCACCCCGGGGTTGGTGATGGACTGGAGAGTGGTCACTCCCCTTTCCTTTGTCCAGTTTCACACCAGAGTGGGAACTGGGCATCCCTGAACCGGTGTAGACTGGTTTATGCAAGGAGGGCACCAAATGTGCCCTTCAAAGCATCTCCAGTGGCTTGGGGAGGCTACCCCTCCCAAGCCTGTTACACATATTTCCAAAGGGAGAGGGTGTTCTGGGAGGTGGCAGCAGCTTGGGCTGCCTGGAAACCCTCACAAGGCAGTAATGGCAATACTAGGGGCCCTCTCAGGAGCCCTCGGAGTGCACGGAATCAAACAACCAATGCTTGCAAAAGCTTTGAGGTATGATTTCAACATGTTTGATACTAAACATGTCTATGTTCTGAGTTGCCATTATGTAGCTGGACATAGGTAGGGACCTATGTCCAGTAGACCGGTAAAATGGCATCGCCGCACTCACTAAGTCTGGGAAAATGGCCTGGAAGTCATGGGGGAACCTCTGCTAGTTCAGGGGTGTCCTCACACACAGACACTTGGCACCCTACCCTCTGGGCTGGAATGCCTGCCACAGGGGTGACTTATAAGTGACTTGGTGCAGTGTAAATGGCAGTGAAAGGGTGCTTGCACCTTTTCATGCAGGCTCCCATGGTAGTCCTGCAGAACTCTTTGCTTGGGCCCCCTACGGGTGGCAAAATATGTGCTGCAGCCCATAGGGATCCCCTGGACCCCTATTGCTCTGGGTACCTAGGTACCATACACTAGAGACCTATAATGGGGCACCAGTATGCCAATTGTGGGCAGAATACAAAGTTTTGGGGGACAGAGCATAATCACTCAGGTCCTGGTTAGCAGGATCCCAGTTAACACATTCAAACACACTGACATCAGGCATAAAAAAGGGGGTAACCATGCCAAGAAATAGGGTACTTTCCTACATGATTCAAACAGCATCAACTTTCATGAGAAAAGCTAAATGTGCACCAGAATCACTCCCAGACTGTCTTTAATAAGACAAACCCTGACAAGTTGCTCTTACAAAAGCCCCTTTAACTTCAGCGCCAGGGTCTCCAGCTGGAGCAGCCATCAGGTGCACTAGTACTCAGGTCAGATGAGCAATTCTCAAACCTGTACAGCTCTCGAGCTGGACACAACTGGGCTATTGCTGTGGAGATATACGTGAAGGGGACAGCTGGAATGCAGAGAGCAGAGCTTCAGACCTTCAGGAAAACAAAACAGAAAAAAAGGAACAAAGAAATTTCCTCCTTGTTGCCAATGAGAGGAGGTGACATCCTCATGCGCCAGGTGGCAGGTGGAAGGGAAAGACCCACCTGCCGCCTAGCAGCCACTTTTAAGGGTGGAGCTGGTCTGGGCACTACGAATGTGCGACCTGTAAGCACTGTAAGGGCCAAATTTACAAGAAACAGTCACAGTGCAGTGATGTGCCAAAATCAGCACCACCGCACTACGCCAGGTTTGAAATGCAGGGCTGCACCGTAATCACAAGAATACAGCACAGCCCCACATTTCCCCCTGCATCAGTGCTAAATTAAGCTGCCTGCACCATTGCAGGCATCCTTGCACTATAGTGTAAGTGTGTCAGCATTGAGGGGAGTGATTGTTTATGTGCAGGAAAGTATCTCTTCCTGCACATAAACAATCTGCAGTAGCGATTTGTAACTTCTACGTGTGCTACAGAATGCAGCACACAGAGAAATACCAAAATGTTGTTTTTAAATGATTGTTTATGTGGAAGAAGGGACAGCTTCCTGCATATAAACAATCATCTATGGCCTTTGCTTCTTCTATGTATGCTGCAGAATGCAGCACACATAGGAAAAGCAAAAAATGAGGAGGAATAAAAGCATTCCTCCTCATTTTCCCATGTTAGTTTTTGGCACTGCCACAGTTTTACGATGTCTTGTAAATCCGGGGCAGCTTCAAAAACAATGAGTCTTGCAATGGAGTGCCCGCTGCAACACCCATTGCACACTCCTCCGATGCAGAAAACTGAGATGGAAGGGCCCATATTTACAAGGAGGCGTAATGCCACAAAAAGTGGCATTACACCTCCTTGTAAATATGGAGCAGTGGTTAACGCCACTGGAGCGATGCAAAAAGTGATGCTCCAGTGGTGATAGGACGTTGTAAATCTGGCCCTTAGTGCTTCCGGGGCTGTGACTTTGCGGTAGGCAATAACTGTCCTAGATACTGTGAAGTGGCAGCGCGTAGTGCAGTCACCACCCAGCCTATGTACGGGCCGGCAGAGTTTGCCATATGTGCAGCTCCCCTGATATGGGGAATATTTGCTAGTTAATTAGTTCCAGGGCTGCTCTATCTGACAAAAGCGGTGGTATGGGACCATCCTAGTTAAACACATCTTTAGTCATATAGGCATGTGTGTGTAATTAGATTTTATTCCAATGTATTTAATTAGCACATTTAGCTCAGTCCGTTCAGTTTTAGTTAATTGTCATTTACCACAAGGTTTAAAAGATTTTTGTTACATTAGATCTCAGGTTCACCTCTCCGAGTTGCTTAGGAAACCTTTCTCGTAGTGAATTATGTTCACTGTAGCTCTACATGCTAGGAAGAATAGCAAATCAGCTCTGACCATAATTTGAGCTTAAAGGGGATACTGAGTATGAGCATAATTGATGAACAGATGTCCTTAAATGTAACTGGAATAGTTAGGGTTGGTGCATGAGTTTTTATTTCTCTAGTCCAAATGGCATGTGGTCAACTCCTGGCAGGATACACAACAACCTTTGCTGCTTGTAGGAGCCCCCTGCTGGTGACTTATTAGGAAGGCATCTATTCTTGTCTTGCCTTCTAGCCGACCGTGGTAGTAATATAAAATGATAGTTTATTCCACGTAGGAGCAGTGGAATAAAAAAACAACAATGTAAAGAAACACAATTGGAAAACCACATTTAGGCCCATATGTACGAACACTTTATCCCTTAGACACAGAATGGGTAAAAACCTTTGCTACATCTGGCCCGTAGACTCCAATTTCCAGTGGTGCAGTAATACTGATCTCTGATGCACAACCAATTCAGCTTTTCAGTCTGGGTGCAAGCTGCGCACCCCGGAGGTTTTCCCTGTATGATTTTTAGTCCAGCCTAATGCAAATCATCTGGGCAAGTGACATACATGCGCTTTTTGCACTAGTCAGAACGGGCAACAACATGCAGTTTTAGAACAAAATAGACAAAATGACAGGAGAATAGGAGACATTAAACGGATAAAATAAAAAAAGCAAAATAAAAATTATGAAGTGTTGAATCATTATATTTGAAAAAATGTAAAACGATCTTGAAACGTCGTTTTATCTGTCTGACACCACAAAGAATAACGTGAAAAATTGAGGCCCAGCTTTTCTCTTGGTAAAATGAGCTATGTTTACAAGGCGGTCGAACCAGTCACAAAGAGAAGGGTTCCTCACTTTCAAGGTGAGTTTGTAATTTGACCTGAATGTCAGCCACAAAACAGAACCAACATTCCTAGCAATGTTGCCACATCAGCGAGGATTCCGTTACTGAACCAAATGGTTCTTCTGATTATCATCAGGACTGTTCTGAAGTAATTTGACTTAGTTCATCATTTCATTATGAGAGTCTCCATCTTTACTTGAGAATAAGTGACTATTGATATGCCTTGAGAGTCCATTGTCAGACAATTTGCGTGCTGTAATATTTCCTTGAAATACTTCTAAACCACCTTTACTGGTAAGCCTGATTTTGCATTATGATTAAAGTGGGTTGCGACATAGTTTGCGCTTAATGTCTCGATTTGCATATTTTATTACCTTTTACTACAACAATTCACTGAAGGGACCTCCACGTTCAGTTCTATTAAAAAAACACTGCTTACTTACAGTTGCCCACCTGATCCTTCTATGTGTCATGTCATTCTAATTGTAATCCATTGTCCTATACGCTGGATCGCGGTGACATTAAGAAATAACTGTAAGACTGAGGATGTTTCAAATCATTGACTAGTGTAAATGATATTTATGTTACTTCCAAAACTCTTGAAAACTCAGCACCCAAGCTGTAGCCTTGGAACACTTCGGACAACAACATAAAAGAAGTGGACGTATCTTCAGTGGGTGGAATTTCAGGTGAATCACTTTACATGTAGTAATTCACATTTTATGATTTCCAAACATTGTTGTATACACTATCAATTTCATTTCATTTAAAAAATGTTTATTTCGAAACCAATACATCCGTAAAACATCTTAAAAGATACAACACATGAAATGCAATACCGTGAATCGAATAGGTTCATAAATTCATTGCAATCAATGCATCCTAGCATAAGTGAGCGTTCAATAAGCTAGCATGAGTAAACTCATTAATGTAAAACAAATGAAAACACAGATCATTTCTAACGCCAATCAAACTCTACTGGGTACCCATTAGTGGCACCGGTACATTAAGAATGGGACTTCAAGGGTGGTCGGAGCAGCACACACAGTCACATGAGGTGCCACCTATAACATTCAGGCTAGGACCCATCACAAACAGTGGTTGGCACTACAATAATATCAAAAATCACACTGTTTAAAGTGCTTTGTATGAAGTGCTACATGCAAACAGTGCATAGTTATTCTCCAATGCAAAGGCTCGATTATCATTAACATTAACTCAGTAGCAATGCGTGGTTAGCCTTTAGTGCCAGGATGTGCATAATTTGTGGCTAAATACATTATCAGCACACGTTTGAGTGGTTATTGCATGGCAACTAAACACAGTGGGAAACCCTGCAGTGGTACTAGGAGAGATGGATACTTCTAATCAGAGTGCATACCTAGCAGACACTATAGTGCAGAATATCTTGATGGCTTCTATTGCTTTACGCCTAATTGTCCACATCCCACCCAGGAATTTTGCCACAGCACATACATATAGAGGTCTAGGATCAGTTTGTGAAATACTCATAGCTGTTAGACAATTTCTTGTGCCTAAGGTTTAACAGACCGACCGGATCCAAAACCTTCTTGGATGGGCATAAGCGGGGCAAATAAACAGCACATAGGCTATATTTGCTTTGTCCTTTTTGTAGCTCAGGCAGATCAGTGAGGGATCTGGTTGCAATGAACATTATGCAGTGAAGGCCTTCAGGGCATAGAGTATAGCCTGAACTGAGCATATATGGCTTGATGTAGTTGGAAGTGGAACAGCTTGGTGCTGCAAGTAATATTGCTGCTCTGAGCTGTGTCATTTCCAAAACACAGGGATGCACCCTATATGCAAGAAAATGGCACATCCCTGTGTTTTTTCCTGCACCAGTGCTAAATCGTCTGTCTTGCCCCATGGCAGAATGCAGCACACATAGAGCAAAAATGAGGAGAAATAAAAGTATTTCTCCTTGTTGTGCCACTCTAATGCCAACCCTGGGATGGCATTAGTTTTTGAAGCTCCCTCAGGTTTATGATTTCTAGTAAATCTGGGGCAGCATCAAAAAGCAATTGGTGTTGTGTGGGTATGCCCAAAGCAACACCCATTGCACACCCTTTTGCCACAGAAAACTGCACTGAGCGGCTCATATTTACAAGGCTGTGCTAAGCCACATAAAGTGGCTTAATGCTACCTTGTAGATATGGAGCAGGGCACAGCGTTACCAGAGCGTCGCGTTAAGTGATGTTCTGGTGGTGCAAAGGCCTTGTAAATGAGGCGTATAGTTTCCTATTTATAATTTTTTTAATTGTGAATTGACCTCTTCATTTGAAATAGGTCCAAAGTTTGGATGTAATATTCAGAAGTCTGCTTCATTGAATAACACCTCCATTAGTCTCAAGTCCTGATTGAAGGACTTAATTTCAAATTATTTTAAAATAGCTTTCTAACCTCAACTCATTATTGAGGTTTAGCACCAATTAATTTTCTCTAATTCACAGATATTATCACATACTTTTAGTTATAGTCCAAGTATCATTAAAGTTGGCTATTGTCCTGGAGAACTGTATTAGGACATATTTTGTTATTTATCAGTAATGTAGACTTTTTGGTGAGCTGCATTCTGATATCTGTAGGACAAACCTAAAATTGATGTTTATAATCCGTAGCTCATAACCTGAGATAGAGCTTTGAGACATGCACACTCTAGCACATGGTCAGACCATTTATACTATACTTTCCCACAGGTTTAAATATGAAAGTCAAAAGTTTCAATGTAAGGCAGCAAATGTTTTCTTCATAAACTGGTTTGTGCCTAGACTTAGCCTATGACATAGTGAGTTGTTGTACTGAGAAGAACGTGAGTCACCCAGGGCCCTGACATGGCCCAATACATACTGCTAAACATGGAGAACTTGTGACACAAAATGAAAAGCCAGCTTCCCAAACACTACTGTGTAACATTTTCCACATCATTTTGTTTATGTCTTCTGGAGCTTGCTAACTGTGTATGATACCATGTTATATTTATTTGGTGAGCACACATACACAACAACAGTGGTCTCACTTCTCGGAACTGAAACGAGGAAGGGAGATCTGTTTGTGTGGGGGTGACAGATGAAATAGTCAAGGTGTGAGAGAACAGGGCTGATTGCAGAGGCCCCCTAACGTTTTGCTCCCATTTTCCACTTGTTGCTGGTGTGTTCCTGACTCTGATGGTGTCCTGGGTACTGCTGACCAGTCCCAGGGCCTGTGCTGTGTGTAAAATCGGTATGCAAATTAGGCTAATTATAATTGGCTAAATCAACTTACCTATAAGTCCCTAGTATATGGTAGGGCATGTAGGATTAGGGACCCTAGCATAGGTAGTGCAGCCATAGGTGCACTGCTGAGGTGCCCAGTGTCATTTTAAAGGCAGCCCTTGCTTAAATACATGCAAATTCGACTTTATAATTAAAAGTAGTTCCAAAGTCTTAAACTACCTTATTTTTTACAAATAAGTCACCCCTAAGGTGTGCCCTATGCCATGTAATTAAAAGCAGGGACATTATAACAATAGTTTTATAATCCTCAGTGAGGTAAAACAGACAAATTAGTTTTTTCCCTCTTTGTAGTGAATGGCCTCCTTAGGCTAGAATGGGGAGACTTTATTTTAATTTTAAAAATCCCCCTAAGTAACAGATACCAGAAGTTTGGTATCAAGTTAATTGTTATAATAAATCCCCCACCTTCCAGTTGTTGGATTTGATATAACTTGTGCAGGTAAAGAGTTTTGAACTTTACCTGAAAAGTTGCCAACTTCAGCCCTGCAGTGTTTTTGTTGCTGTGCTCTGATTGGCCAGCCTCTGGCAGCCTGGCCGGGCTGCCTTGATGAGGTGTGAAGTGGCCTGGGTCAGCACAAAGAGAGGTGCATTGGCAAGATCTCCCCTCAGCAGATGGGGAAGCAGTAAGGGGGAGGGCTGCCAAACTGATCTTCAAAGGCAGAGAAGGACATTTGGAGCAACCCAGCAACACCCTCACATCCTGCAAACCCAGACAATTAGGTGCCCCCTTGATTAGATTAGGAGAGGGCAGGAGAGGGGTGTGTTTAGGATTTTTAGCCACACCAGTGGGTGGGCTCAGCCAGATGTAACCCCCAAAAATCACTTTCAGCTATGATGGATTTTTGAGGAATGATGCTCCCTGGGATTGATTTTTACCACACTTCCCAGGAAGTGGTCATCACAGGGAGAAGGACCCTTCCCCTGATTGGGGAACCAGGACCCCCCTGTTTTCACCCAGGAGCACAGATAAAACTGGCAGACCTGCACCCACACCTCAGATCCCTATCAGAGTCCAACAAGGAAGAACTACAGGAGAAGAAGGGCTGCCCTGCTGGACCCCTGACCTGCACCTAGACACTGCACTCTGGAGGACTGCACCAGCTGCACCCTTGGGCTTCACCACTAAAAGGACTTTAACTATCTTCTATTACTTCAAGAAGGGACTCCCTGTTTGCTACAGGTACAAAGGAGCTGCCCAGAGTCCCCTGCATCAAGTCCTGCAAGTAGAGCCCAGTTGACCAGCGTCCAGTGGCAACTTGAGGATTCTGACCAGGTGCATTCTGGGAATTGTAGTCCCAAATCCCAAGGAGCAACTCAGAGCTTCTGGAACCTTGGATGAAGTTGTGGACACTTCAAGGACACAAAAAGGACCTCTGGAAGAATATCCAGAAGTTTGGAGACGTTTGGAGCAACTCCATAAGTTGAAGAGGTGCATTGTGGGAGTTGCAGTCCCAGACCCCAAGAGGCACACCAGAGCCTCTGAACCCATGGCTGGTGCTGTGGACCCCTTTCCTGACTCAAACACTTCTGAAAGTAAGTGTGACAGTGTTACCTCATGGGTGGCCTGAACTCTGGACTTTGTTCCTTTCCAGTATGACCTTTTTTAACCCTTTGAGCGCTAGTTGCTTCTATGCGCTAGAAAGCATTAATTCTTTAAAAAATTCATAGCACTGGTTCCCCTTATCTGATTTTATTTGTTTTGGTGTCATTTTAAAGATAAACATATAGGGGGTCATTACAACTCTGGCGGTCTTTGACCGCTAGGGCTGGTTTCACGGAAGCACCGCCAACAGGCTGGCGGTGCTTCCTGGGGAATTACGACTGCGGCGGAAGCGCCGCGGTCGCACCCCCGGGACCGGCGGTTTCCGCCACTTTAGTCCCGGCGCTTTAAATCCCCCAGGGCAGCGCTGCTTGCAGCGCTCCCCAGGGGATTACGAGTCCCCCTCCCGCCAGCCTTTTCATAGCAGTTTGAACCACCATTAAAAGGCTGGCGGAAAGGGGAGTTGTGGGCCCCCTGCCACGGCCCCATGCTGCTTTTCAGTGTCTGCATAGCAGACACTGAAAAGCGCGACGGGTACAACTGCACCCGTCGCAAAGCGGTTCCATTTGGAGCCGGCTCCTGTGTTGCGGCCGAGATCCTCGCTGGGTGGGCGGGCGGAAACCAGGTTTCAGCCCGCTGGCTAGCGGGGATCTCCAAATAGGCCCCGCGGGAGTGCGGGTGCATTGGTGGCCGCCCGGCAGTTTCAACTTGGGGTGCCCTTACCAATGACCCATTTTCCAACACAAGGCATCAAATCTTTCTGAAAGGCAAGGTGTTTGGCAGGTGACAAGTTGGTTTAGTGGCATTATCCCAGGAATTGACACCATGGAAGGAGAAGACATAGACCTGTGTTTGGGAACTCGTGACTCAGAACTATCAGGATATCCTTGGCTTGTTTAGGGCCCTCATCAGGCAATTGCACTGGAATTGGACCAACAGCGAAGGATGTTTGTGGTGTTGTGAGTCACAGTGTGATACTCATTGTTTTCAATTTGGCCTTTTAATTGAATGGGGAACAATGCGGTGTGGTAAGGGGTGGATGATGTTGTGAAATTTCTTTTGAAAGAGGACCAGTGTAGGTTATAGGTCAGGGATACAAAACTCTGCACTATGTGTATTTTGCATTTAGCTTTGGATGACATTGGTACGTTCACCGCTGTGACGTTGTTAAGGAACATTATGATCAGAAAGGTGGTGTCATAGATGCATAAAAGCAGTTGAGCATCCAGGTGCATGTTCATGTTATTGATTTTTTTTAGCATTGTACCTGTGGTAAAACGGGAAACTATGTGGCTATACCACCACATAAGGTTCTGATGCAAGTTTCACATCCGATAGCCAAAACCTATGTGCTGTCGTTATACAGTTCTAAACACATCGATCTTCCAGAAATTGAAAAACACATATAAGAATTCATCATGTAGGTGTGTTTAATTTTTTATGACGTTTTTTGACGAATAATTTGGAGGAAACCATTAGCGGCAAGTTGTCTTGATTGTATAATACTTCAAGAGCAGAACTTGGTGTAGAATTTAAGAAGTGAAATGCTTTGTTAGCGTCTTTAACACTAAAAAACGGCAATCTCTCAGATTAATTCTAGGCTAAAGTGAAGAAAAAGTATGTACTATTGTATTTGGAACCTAAATCAACAGATAACAATCTTGTGAAGTACTCTGTTTATTATTAGAAAGATTGCTAATAGTTGCGAAGCATGTTTTTGTTTTTTTATGTTAACGATACAAACAATGATGAAGTGGATAAAAAGAGACATTGGAATATGGAGAGTGATATATTTGGGCACACAAAGAGGCGTCTGGCAGAAATATACATAACTGACCTGTAGAAGCACGTAAACATCAGTTATTTATTAGATATAGCTTGCAGAAAATGTACTTCAATTCTTGATGTTTGGGCCCATAATTCCAATGCGAAGAGTGAGGCTATTTCTGCTTTTTGAAATATCAACAAAAGGGAATTGTGTCGCTGATACATTTGCTGTGGGGGGTGGTGCTATTTCTACACATTGAGGCAGGGTGGCATAGACTACATAAAGTTGTTTTACTCTGTGTTGTTTCCATAGTCGAAAGGATGAACTTCGACTCAAATACCAGGGTTTATGGCTGTCCATTTTGTGTAGAAACAGTGATCCTGGAACGTCCTCCAATGTTAATCGAACTTGTTATATTTTTCTGCAAGTAAAATAGAAGGTTTTCATAATTCTCTCGAGAGTGATGAGTTGCTTTATTGGGTTGAACGATGATGGACTGCCTCACAATTTAAAACAGTTATTTTCGATGGGTTCTCATCACTGCCAATTTTCTGAGGCGATAAGTAGCTTTTGCATCATTTATGCCTTTTTAAATTGACCTTGGCACATTTTAAGTTCCGATTTATTAATGTCAGGTCTCATTTGTGTCCATCAATTTTCCAGGTTCCTCATTAACGTGTTGTTTTAGAAAACTGATCTGAATGACAAAGAAATGAAGATTCCTGTTTCACCTTAGCAGCTTTATCGGAAACCAGAGTTACCTCTTTAATTTGTTGTGCTGATGAATTTTGTTTCTGGGAGGTGGACTTGTAGCATGTTTTCTGTTGTTGGTTTATTAAGTAGAATAGCATATTTTCAAACTTGTTACTTGGCTGACACAACTTCGATTCAATTGCCGTTTTGATAATAAAAGAGTTGTGTTAAAGGATACCGTACAAAAGCTACCACCTGCAATGCAACTTGTCCTGAATGGGGCCTTTTGACATATGTCAAGGGCATTCAGGAAATGTACATCTCCTGTAAAAGAAGTGACAGTGACTCAGGTTTCATTCACGAATACCACTGGTTATAAAGGAACAATATGATGTCCAGTTCCTTAGGAATGTGCTTATTTAATGCATATAGGATGAATATTCAACCCCATGGGATATTGTTCGATATGCGGTTCTGGCTTTACGTGTAAAATAATTAGAAAGTAGGAGTTTTTAGCACTACATTGTAGCATCTTGGACACGAGAAAGCAATTCCCTCTAAAAACAAAGTGCAAAAAATCGCAGGTGCCATGAATAAAAGCTCCCGGTTCAATTATATAATGTGATGTAATGGTTTCGTTTTGTGAATTTCTAGCAACAATTGTAACACAAAGCTGCTATATTATGGCGCGCACCGAATGAGCCTCACGGGCCTAAATAGAAGTTATGGTGTTCCTAAAGCTGGTGCTAAAATACACAACTGTGCCCAGCTCACGGCATAGTCGAGTTCCAATTTTAAAATGGAGGAAGCAGGAAATAGGCCAAGGACTTTGGCAAAGTAGATGCAAAAATATGGTGGGCTGCAAAAATGTGCTGACGGGCTTAGTGTTTTTTTTTATGCCACCATATGGAGGGGTATCTTCAAAGGCACTGCTAGACGATGAGGCTGGGGCTGTATTGTTATGTCAAGCACTCCTGTCTGCCCCATAACTACACTTGTATGAGACTACCCCCAGCAGCAAGCAGAATGTGTGTATATTACATTGTGCTTAGGCACTTTGCTAGCATTGAGACCGCCCTGAGACGTGTCTCCTGCCATTGCAAGTCTTGTGGGGAGGAGTGGACGGGCCAGGGGTCTAAAAGGCCATAGCAGAAATTCACGCATGTACAATTACTCAGCTTCTTCTAATGCTGGATTTGAAGTTTAGATCACAAAACATACCAGTGAGAAGCAAGAGCGTGCACAATGAAAATATCACTCTGGACGTGCGCAAAGTTGACAACCTTGTAATCTTAGACAATCGAAAGTTTCCTGGAAAAATATTTTGCTGGGAGATGCGTCACAAAAAATATATGTACAATCTTTGTTCAGGCAAATCCTATTTTTCGTGTGTATATATATATATATATATATATATATACACATATATATATATACATATTTATATATATATATATATATATATATATATACTACGTTATAGCTAGGTTCGGAATTTACTCCATATATTCATATATTTAAACCATATAAATTCAGCAGTTATAGTTAGAGTTCTTTTAAGTAATTAAACCTCTCACCCTAAGTTAACTATAACTTGCGCCCTTGCCATGCACAGTTTTCTTATCAATATTTTTATGGGAAATGTTGCAGAGATAATATCAAAGATTCCATACATGATCTCATTAATGATATAATATGTGGAGTAATTAGCTGTGCATGGTCAAGGTGCGATTTATAGTTGCCTTAGGGTGCGAGTTATAGTTACTTAAAAGAACTCTAACTATAACTGCTAAATTCCTATGGTTTTGTATGAGTAAATTGGGAACATAACTATAACGTCCCTGTAACCTTTGTTTTTTTCAGTGAATTTCTATGGTTTTTAACGTAAAGCAATTTAAATTACTAAACGTTATTCCAACCCCCGCCGCGCATGGCCTTTGGCCGTGCAGGGCATGTGTTGGTCACAAGGCCTGACCTGCAGCCAGGCCTTGCAGCAAAGCGTGCACGTCCTTTGGCTGAGTGCAGCGCAGGTTGGCCACAGAGCTTGTCTGCATGAGTGAATCTGTGAGCGGGTGTGTGAGTGTTTGAGTGGGTCTGAAAGTTGGTGTGCGAGTCTGAGTGGGTGTGACGGGGTGCATGAGAGTGTGAGTGGACGCATGAGTCTCTAAGTGTATATATGAGTGAATGAATTAGTGTATGAACAAGTCTGTGTTTTTTCTTTCAAATTTTTCCATATTTGCAAATATCGCGCATAGTGACTCAAAATTATTTTATATCCAAAATTTGCACCTAAAGCACACCTATATCACACCCCTGAGGTCAGGGTTTCTTCACCCTGACCCCTCATACTGCTTTCAATTTGGAGTTTCATCCCTGGGGACCGTGTCCTGTGAAATAAAATGACAGCCGCAACTTTGTAGTCAAGTTGCAGTCAGCCAATTGCAGCGCTTTGTTTTGCACACGTATTTGTGAAAAATTCACAAATTTTGCCAATTATTCACAGCTAGAGATATACAAATGTATTTTCCCTTCAATATCTCAAAAACGACAGAACTGATTAAACACCAAAAAAGGGAAAGCATAACCTGCGTACTGACAGCTAGCTTTCTGCCAACTTTGGTGTAATTCATTCCAGTGGTTCGGCCTGTAGTTGTGTCTAAATAATCCTATGGAAATTAACATGGGAAACACAACCTTTTTTTAGCTCCTTTTTTCTCAGCCCCCCCTTGACGGATCACCCTGAAACTTTCTATGTGCTGCAAGAATCACCGCAATACTTCTTTTTCGAGAATTTCATGAAGATTTGTCAAACGGTGCCAAAGATATAGGCAAGTCAAAAAAACATTTCCTCTGGAAAGATGGTCTTAATTATACCTACCTAGTGACCACCACTGGGTGATATATATATATATAAATCCTCATAACAAACCAAAGGTTACAGGGATGTTATAGCTAGGCTCACATTTTAAATGTATGAAACCATACAAATTATACAGTTATAGTCAGACTTTCCTTAAGTAACCATAACTCGTGCCCTAGGGTAACTATAACTCGTGCCCCAGCTATGTACAGGTATGTGATCAATAATTTTACTACAAGTGTTACAGTGACTTTATCAATGATGTTATCAAAGATGTAATGAGTGTTGTATTTTGTCCAGTAGTTAGCATGACGAGAGCATGAGTTATAGTTACCCTAGGGCACGAATTATAGTTACTTGAGGTAACTCCTAGTATAACTGGTGAATTTCTACAGTTTTGTACGCTTAAAATGTGGACCTCACTATAATGTCCCTGTAACCTTTGTTTTTTTAAGTGAATTTCTATGGAAATTTTTTAATTCTATAATGTCCCTGTAACCTTTGTTTTTTTTCAGTGAATTTCTATCTTTTTTTAAACAGATAGTAACTTTCATCAATATACATGAATCTAACCACTGCTGCGCATGGCCAAAGGCCATGCATGGCGGTGGTTGGCCACATGGCCTGGCTGCAGGCCAATCCTCTATAAGCACTCAAATTTGTACCATGCACAGCTATTGCCTGTGCACATCAGAGGTTGCCTGCAAGATCTGACCTGCAGCCAGACCCTGCGGCCAACCCCCCTAACCACCCAACCCGATGCTGTGCACACCCCTTTGGCCATGCGCAGCAGAAGTTGGCTGCGGTGTCTCCGGGTGTCAGAATAGGTGTGAGAGGGTGTATTTGGGGGTGAGAGTGTCTCTCTGGGTGTGAGGGTGAGTACTTCAGTGTTTTAGTGAGTGTGTCAGTGTGTGCACAGGTCTGTGAGTGGGTGCATGAGAGTCTGTGAGTGGGTGTTTGAGAGTCTGAGTGGGTCTGTGAGTGGGTGCATAACTGTCTGAGTGGGTCTGCGAGTGGGTGTGTGAGGGTCTGATTGGGGCTATGAGTGGGTGCAAGAGGGTCTGAGTGGGTCTGTGAATGGGTGCATGAGTGTCTGAGTGGGTCTGCTTTTGGGGGCGTAAGTATCAGAGCAGAAGTGTGAGTGGGAGAAATTGATAGAGAGACAAAGAGAGAGAGAGAGGAAAAAAGTGAGAGAGATAGAGATTTTTTAGGCTTTAATGTATGATTTACTAAGAATGAGATATCTTCTCTATAATTTAAAATAAAAAAAATGTATTTGTCATTTTAAAAAATAAAACTAATGTGTACTTTAAAAAAGAAAAAAAGGGGAGCGAGTCTGGCTGAACTCGAATCCTGACTGCTCAGTGTGAAGTTATAGTGACCTTCACACTTAGTTTTAGTTTTTTTTTGTTTTGTTTTTTTGTTTTTACCTTCTTAGACCCTTTTGGACTATCTGGGACGGCTGGGGAGCCCTTAAGGGCTCCACTGTGGTCCCTCCATATATGTATATATTTTTATATATTATAAGTATATTCCTTTTCAGGCTATCTGGCAGCATAGGGGAAGCTTTATGGCTTCCCTCGTGGTGCTATTGCTACAGCTTAAGCACGGAGCTGCTTTGACTGTAGCACCGTGGCTGCAGAAGCATTTCATCTCGGTTCTCTGCGCGTGTGCAGGGCACAGAGATGAAAGCTTCAGTTTTGACAGCTGGACCTGCTTTACATGTCAAAAACTAAAGTGTTTTCAGTGGCTTGGCTGTCTCTCACTCCTGAGTCGTGGCTAATGCATGTGGAGTGTACACATGGGGATACAGACCTGGAGCCGGATTTATCAAGGGTTTGCGATCCCCTTGCATCACACAAGGTGACACAAGGGCAACGCAAGCCTTAAGTGAGATTTAGTATGCCACACAGAGCCGCTTTATGTAAATCAGGAGTAAGGCAAGGCAGCAACAATTGCTGCCATGCATTACTCTGCCCTGGGAAGATGTTCTGTGGGTGTTCCCATGCACATTCCAGATTTGCTAACAAGAGTAAATCTGAGAATGTGTGACAATGGGAGGCATAACAATTATAAATATGGCTTTTTCTCCATGTTTGCTTTTTCACCTTTCAATATATGCTGCATTCTGCAGCACACAAAGAAAGAGGAAATATTATCAGAGGATTGTGTTTGTGACAGTTAGAGTCTAGATATATTATTCAGCTGAGAACTAAGGCCCTCCTAGGTTTGAATAATGATGGGGAGCTTTCTGTACATTTATAAATTGAGAAATTTAGAAATTCGCAGTTTGCGCCATGCAAAATGGGCATCTGGATGCACATTCCCATTTTGCGAGTCAGTACCAACTCGCAAAATGGGAATGTGACTCGCAAATAGGAAGGGGTGTTCCCCTTCCTATTTGCGATTCGCACCGTGATGCAGAATTGCTTTGTGACCACGAACGCGGTCGCAAAGCAATTCGCAGTTCGCACCCATGTGAAGTGGGTGCTAACTCATTCGCAAAAGGGAAGGGGTCCCCATGGGACCCCTTCCCCTTTGTGAATGGCGCCAAAAATATTTTTTCAGAGCAGGTAGTCATCCAATGGACCACTGCCTACTCTGAAAAAATGAAACCAAATGGTTTCATTTTCCCAAGTGTATTGCAACTCGTTTTCCTTTAAGGAAAACAGGCTGCAATACAAAAAAAAAAAAAACTGCTTTATGAAAAAAACAGTCACAGACATGATGGTCTGCTGTCTCCAACAGGCCACCATCCCTGTGAGTGCAGGGAATCGCAAGGGGTTCGCAAATTGCGAACCACCTCATTAATATTAATGAGGTGGGTCTTTGCGACCCCCTAGCGATTTGCAGATGGTGTCAGGGACACCATTCTGTATATGGTTTTGCGAGTCGCAAATTGTGAGTCGCTCCGACTTGCAATTTGCGAGTCGCACAACCATTTCTACCTACAACTGGCCCTTAATTATAACCCAATTAATCAGATGATCTATCATATAAATCTAAAATTAGAAAATTGGCATCAACAATTGCTAATTAATGACAATGAATATCAATTCTTAAGGAAAGAAAATCCAACAATTCCTACAATATATTTTGGCCCAAAGATCCATCAAGACCAATTGTATCAGCATGTGATTCACTTTATGAGAGAATGTCTGTTTATGTGGATCCTTATCTGGCACCTATTGTAATGACAGCTCGGAATCCGCCACAATACAGACACCCACACAAGTCCGCCACACCAAAGGTCAGTGATAAACTGGCGATACCAAAACCTACACTGTCACGCCAACCGGAATACGCCCACAGTATCACAACCCACGAATCAACTCAGCGGTCTTTCAACTGCAGTATTCAATTGGTGGTACACACAGCCGTGCTCAAAATACACACACATTTATAAAACACAACCACATTGAGCAATTCAAAATACACACACCTGACACACATACACACACCACACCCACACACCCAATCCAATATAAAACACACACCCACATCACCCACAAAACCTTACAACCAAAACTCTGAAAGAAGGCTAGAGAGAGAGACTACCTAACACAACACCAGCATCCACAGACACACAACACCATCACTCATATAACATCCACGTACCTTAAACAACACACACCAACACATCCCTTCACACATCACAACAGACACCACCTCACACATCACACACACCACATCATGGCACCTCAAAGACACCCCAGGTTCTCTGAGGAGGAGCTCAGGGTCATGGTGGAGGAAATCGTCCGGATAGAGCCACAGCTATTCGGATCACAGGTTCAGCAGACCTCCATTGCAAGGAAGATGGAGCTATGGCAGAGAATTGTCGACAGGGTCAACGCAGTGGGACAGCACCCAAGAACACGGGATAACATCTGAAAGAGGTTGAACGACCTACGGGGAAGGTATGTTCCGTGGTATCCAGACACCAGATTGCTGTACAGAGAACTGGCGGTGGATCCCCACCTCCTAACCCACAACTAACAACATGGGAGGAGCAAGTCTTGGCGATCATACATCCTGAGGGCCTTGCTGGAGTAGCAGGAGGACAGGACTCTGGTAAGGCAAATCTTTACTACTTCATCCTCCCACCCTGCCTCAATGCCATCACATACTCCCACCCTCACCCTCACACCAAACTCCCCAACAACCCACAGATACCCCACTAACACAATCCACACATCCCAAAATCAAGCCCTGCAAGTAACACCAATGCATGGACACCTATCACCAAAGTATGTCCAGTAGAGAGACTCACTCATGCCCCCAATTCACCAATCACGCAAGGGCCAAGGCAATAATGCAAGCAGAGGAGTAGAGGGTAACTCACCCATTGCACAAGATGGCACACACAGATACAATAACTATGCATTTACACCCCAACAGTACCCATACCAACGTCACCGGACAAGAGGTGCCAGACATATCCAGTCCCCCAACAGAAGAGGCTCACAGTGACAACACCATCTCTGCACGCCTGGATCAAGATGACCAGCCCGGCCCATCAGGGACCTCTGGACAGTCGGTTCCCCTGACACAGTCTCAAACCACCATTGAACCTCCCCCCTCAGGAAACACCAGCACAGCACCCACTCAGCGGGCCCATCCCTCTGTCCCCAGGACACGTTAATTAGCAGTGTGTCCACCACTACAGGGAACCCAGGCAACCCCACTAACACAGGACGATCAGGGACCTGGGGCAGTGGCAGTGGGCACACGGTTCAGGGGACAGAGGCACAGGATAACAGGGAAGCTGAGAGGACTGCTGTGCGACGGGGGGGACAGGCCCAGGGAACCCACTCTCCACGAGGCACTCTCCAACATCATGGGAGCTTACCACCATCCCCAGGAGACCATGGGCATGGTACTGGCCAAGTTTCAGGAGACCCAGCGGCTGCAGGAGGAACACTACCTGGGGATCAGGGAGGACTTGAAGTCCATCAACACCACCCTGGTCACCATTGCAGGGGTGCTGACAGACCTTCTCAACACCAGGAGGGACACAGTGGCACACCAACGGGCCCCTGACACTATCCTGGACGATGAACAGCCCTCCAACTCCGCCAGTGCTACTTGACAGGAGGCACCGCCACAGGAACAACAGGCCACCAGCACCCCACCCCCTGCAGATGGAGGACCACCCTGCAAATGGTCCCTGAGATCCAGGAACAAGACAGAGAACATTGCCAAGACCCCCACCAGGAACTAAGCCCCCCCTGAATGTCACCCTTCTGTTCCACTTTGTCACCCTGTCCACCTTAAACTCCCATTGTCCACTTCCTATGCCCCATTGGACAATGTACCAGTGAAACAAATAGACTGGACTCTGCCATGGACATTCCTCCACCATCACCCCAGCCTATTTCACACACCCCTCCACTTATTTGCATTGAAATAAATACACTTGAATCACAAAACAATCGTGAGTCTGTCTGTGCTTTCACTAATGTGCAAAACCTCTGGAATATAGCAATGTCAATGTACTTGTTCACAAACCAATATAACACAGCTGTAGGCCAGCAGTAAACATAGCAGAGGGCAGAAAGTCGGACCCAGATCTGTGAAATGGAAAGGCAAAGTAACAAGTCAGGGTCCATACACTGAGTGAAAACCACAGACTTGTGCTAGCACCAACAATAGTATGAGATATGGGAAGCAGTTACATCTTCTTACCTGTGTCTCACTGGAAGTATTGCATGATGATGTTGTTTCGGTTGTCGACAACTTCTTCTTCTGCCTCCTCTTCTCAACTGTCCACAGGCACCACAGCTGCCACAAGACCACCATCTGGCCCATCCTCCTGCAGAAAAGGCACCTTGCATTGCAAAGCCAGGTGCAGCATACAGCACGCCACGATGATCTGGCACACCTTCTTCGGTGAGTAGTATAGGGAGCCACCTGTCAGATGGAGGCACCGGAATCTGGCCTTCAGGAAGCTGAAGGTGCATTCTAAAATCTTCCTAGTTCGTCTATGTGCCTCATTGTAGCGTTCCTCTGCCCTTGTCCTGGGATTCCTCACTGGGGCCAGTAGCCATGACAGGTTGGGGTAACCAGAGTCACCTACAAATGTCGAGGGACAACTGTTAGACACACACTAACCCTTAGGGACAACCCCATACCCAGACACCTATGTCAACTGTGTTGGGACCTTGGCCTCACCTATTAGCCACACACGGTACCTCTGGAGTTGCCCCATCACATAAGGGATGCTGCTATTCCTCAAAATGTAAGCATCATGCACAGAGCCAGGATACTTGACATTCACATGGGAGATGTACTGGTCTGCCAAACACACCATCTGCACATTCATTGAATGGTAGCTTTTCCGGTTTCTGTACACCTGTTCATTCCTGCGGGGGGGGAAATGCCATATGTGTACCATCGATGGCACCAGTGATGTTGGGGATATGTCCCAGGGCATAGAAGTCACCTTTCACTGTGGGCAAATCCTCCACTTGAGGGAAAACGATGTAGCTGTGCATGTGTTTCAGCAGGGCAGATAACACTCTGAACAACACATTAGAGAAAATTGCCTGGGACATCCCTGATGCCATGGCCACTGTTGTTTGAAAAGACCCACTGGCCAGGAAATGGAGTACAGACAGAACCTGCACTAGAGAGTGGATTCCTGTGGGATGGTGGATAGCTGAAATCAGGTCTGCCTCTAACTGGGCACACAGTTCCATGACTGTTGCACGATCAAGTCTGTATGTGATCATGATGTGTCTCTCTTCCATTGTCAACCGGTCCACCAGGGGTCTGTACATCGGAGGATGCCACCATCTCATCACCTGCCCCAGCAGAGGTGCCCTATGGAGGAGAACAGGGAGCAGAGGGTCATCCAACACTTAGGTATCACAATGTGTTATTTGCTAAAACGTAGGTAAATCGCAATGTGCCAGTATGTGTTGGTATTCCAGGCCTAGATAGGTGTGATGCAGTTATTTCCCATCCCATGTGGCCCCCTGAAATGGCGGCTGGCTGACCTGTAAGGTGGGACAAGGGGGAATGAGGTAACTGTGCTGGTGTTGTGCACCGTCACGGTGGGCTGTCGAAGACCGCAGCACAATTCAGCATTGGTTAACATTGGGCCCTATGGGTCCCAAGAGCCAATGACGATGTACGCCGGTGGTCACGGTATGCACTGACGTGGATGTGACCACCATTTTCTTACTATTTGCAGCGCCGTCAACACGACGTAGAGGGAAACGCTTGGAGATACTCGAGGCTTACCATGGTCCTCATGTTTTTCCTTCTTTGACCGCTTTTCCAAATCATACGACATTAATTTGTCTTTAGCACTTTGGAATATCGAGATATTATCCTTACTATAGCCTTGATAAAGTCTATCCAGACGAAACACGTGTCGGCTGTTGTATATTTTTTGGACTGCTGTCCATCTGAATAAGGATTTCTGTTTCCATCTTCGATTCTGGCTCCAAGATGTCAGCTTAGGCCACAGGCCATTGTTCTTATCCAAAGACAACACGAGGAATAAAACTGGAACATTACAACTTCTTGGGATGTGCCTTGGTTTTTCTTCTATGACCATTTTCTTACTGTTCACTCACTTGATACCTGACCTTCAACAGCAGAGGACCTACACTGCAAGCTGCTGCTGTGACCTGTGTCTGGAAACGACGATGGCTACAGTGTCTGGGGAAAGGGTCCCTGCCTTCACTTCAGAGGAGTTGGAGAAACTGGTGGATGGAGTCCTCCCCCAGTACACGCAACTGTACGGTCCTCCAGACAAACAGGTGAGTACACTGTGGGCATGGTGGATGGCACCTGAGTGTATGGAATGTCGTGGATGGAAGAGGGTGGTGAGGGGGACAGGCCAGCATGTCAGGATTGTGTGTGTATGTATGGCAGGGCCCGGGTGGGAGGTGTTTGGAAATGCGTGAGATGAAATGTACGGGATAGAAACATCCATTTTTACTTCACTTTTCCTCTAGGTCAGCACCCACCAGATGAAGGGTATTTGGCATGCCATTGCCAAGGACGTCTGGACCCTGGGGGTCTACCATAGACAGAGCAACCACTGCCGTAAAAGATGGGAGGACCTGCTCCACTGGAGCAAGAAGACGGCCGAGGCCCAGCTGGGGATGGCCTCCCAATGTGGAAGAGGTGCCCGTCGCACCATGAACCCCCTGATGTACCGGATCCTGGTGGTGGCCTATCCGGAGTTGGATGGGTGCTTAAGGGCATCAGAGCAGCCACAAGGGGGTGAGTACACTCTAATTCAGCTGACTCTGCACGCATTACGAGGTGTCTTGGTGGGGGAGGTGGGCTGTGGGTTCCCTTAGGCCAGGGCGAACTTGGTAGGCAAGGTCACTTGTTGAGCAGGCTCTGTGGCACCCCAACCCCACTACTGGTAATAGCCATCTACACCTGGTCAGGCTCCTGTGACTTCCAGGTGTGCAGCAATTAGGCTAAGGCCTCGTCCCCCATGGCACTTTGAATTTGCTCGGAACTGTTAGTGCATGGCTTAGTGCAGAGGGCTGCTCCCTGTGTGTTGTGTCCGCCAATGGTAGTGGTGTTGCATGCATTGGACATGTGTTTCTTCTGTCTTTCCCGCCCATTTTTGTTTTTGTGTACCTTTTTCTTGCGTCCAATAGCATCATCTGGTGGAGGAGCAGTGGCCCCGAGCAGGAGGGAGCTGCACCCCACTTGGCCCTGGAGGGTGAAGCAACGGAGTCTGAAGCCACCAGTGGGACGGAGGGCGAGGAGAGCTCCACGACGGGGACAGGAGCATACACCAGCGACAGCGACTCCTCCTCTGATGGGAGCTCCCTTGCGGTGGCAGGCATCTCTGTGCCCACCTCATCAATAGGTACAGCCGCCACCCCCCCCTACCAGCACCGCCCTCCCAGCTGCCCCTCAGTGTGTGTCCCGTGCCCGCTCACCCAGGAGGGTGGGCATCTCCTTCGCCCCAGGCACCTCTGCCCCTGCCCCAGTCAGCCCTGCTGCCCTCAGTGAGGAGACTATTGACCTCCTGAGATCCCTCACTGTTGGACAATCTACCATTTTGAATGCCATCCAGGGTGTTGAGAGGCATTTGCAACAAACAAATGCATACCTGGAGGGCATTCATTCTGGGCAGGTGGCCAACAGAGAGCATTTCAGGCTCTGGCCTCAGCACTGATGGCAGCCATTGTCCCTGTGTCCAGCCTCCCCCTCCAACTTCCTCCACCCAGACCCAATCCGCTGTACCTCAGCCTATCCCAAGCACACTCATCAACACACAAGAGTGGACATGGCAAACATAAGCACCACACATCCCACAAGCACTCACACAAGCACCATACCCATGCAGACACACCAACATCAACTGCCTCCAATGTGTCTCCCTCCTCCACGTCCTCCTCCTCCCTCCCTGTCTCTTCTCCACTCACACCTGCATGCACTACATCCTCAGCCACTACCTCGATCACCAGCACACCCATCACCACACACCGCTCACGTGCAATCACCACCCCCACTACCATGCACACATGCCCAGTGTCCTCTCCCAGTGTGTCTGTGAGCCCTCCTACCAAAGTACACAAACGTGGGCACACATCCACCCAACAGCCATCCACCTCACAACAGTCTCCGGCCCATGCACCTTCACCCAAATTCAGCAAACGTACACCTCCTACACCCACTACCTCTTCCTCCACTCCCAAACACCCTTCATCTTCCCATCCCAGCGGGTCTAAAAAACTTTTCCTAGCAAACTTTAACCTCTTCCCTTCAGCTTCCCCCCATCCTTCCCCTAGGGCCAGGCTTTCCAGGTCCCAGCCCAGCACATAAGCCACCAAATCCCCCGGCACAGTGGTGCCAGTAACTGTGGGGTAATTGAGTGCGCCACCCATCAGGCCTGCCAGTGTGCCACCTTGCAAGGCCAAAGACATTCCGCTACCTGCTAAGGTGACGAAGGTGCCCACATCCCGGAGGGAGAAGCCATACCTACCAGCCACCAAGGGCTCCGCCAAAACAAAAGGGGACAGTGGCAAGACACTTGCGGCACCATCAAAGGTGGGGAAGGACAAAAGCAGAAGAGCAGGTCAGGACAGGGCATAGTGGCACCGACTGAGGGACTAGTGTCACCACCTCTGTCAACGACTACACCAACCTGTATGGCGGCGAACACCGCAACCTGCCCGCCACCACCACTGCCTCCTGCACCGCCACCAGCACCACCAACTGCACCGCCACCTGCACGTCTGCAGCCTCAGCAACAGTCCCCAGCAACTTCCCCAGTGGGCAGTCGTCCGAGGCTGCTGGAGACGTCCTGCTGTGTCCCTCAACAGGTTCTGACACATGCACCACCGCCAGCACCGCCGCCACAGACACCGCCACAAGCACCGCCACCAGCCCTGCGAAGTGCTCGGACAGTGGCACCACCGCTGACATGGCTACCATCCCCAGTGGTCAGCCGTCTGAGGCTGGAGGAGACTTGCTGGACCCTGGCCAGCTTCCATGAGGCATGACTCTCATCACTGTTTGCACCTGCGGGTGGAAGGCGAAGCTGCAGCAGGGTGGGGTAAGTCTCTGCCTCCATGGTGCATCATGCTACCTGTTTCTAGGCAATCTCGTGGCACACACACCCAGGTGAGGGAATGGGACCGTCCACACTGCATGTTGAGCACTCTGGGCACAATGCCCCCTCCAGAACCAGTGGAGAATCACATCCACTACCTCAGTCCTTGGCAGGATGAAACACCCTGGGCACAATGCCCCCTCCAATACCAGTGGAGAATCACATCCACTACCTCAGTCCTTTGCCAGATGAAGCACTCTGGGCAGAATTCCCCCTCCAGAACCAGTGGAGAATCACATCCACTACTTTAGTCCTTGGCAGGATGAAGCACTCTGGGAACAATGCCCCTTCCAGAACCAGTGGAGAATAACATCCACCACCTCAGTCCTTGGCAGGATGAAGCACTCTGGGCACAATGCCCCCTCCAGAACCAGTGGATAATGTTATCCACTTGAGAGACCGTGGTGTTGCACTCCCCAGGATAGAACAGTGGGCAAACCATCCACTGGAAAGACTTGAGAGACTGTGGCTTTGCAATCCCCAGGAGAGAGCAGTGGGCAAACCACCCACTGGAAAGACTTGAGAGACTGTGGCTTTGCACTCCCCAGGATAGAGCAGTGGGCAAACCACCCACTGGAAAGACTTAAGAGACTGTGGCTGTGCACTCCCCAGGATACAGCAATGGGCATGCAGCCCCCTCGTGCAGCAGTGGCGTTGTACGTTCATCCGACTGAGGTGCCCCCCTCCTCTTCCCCCTGAGGTGCCTGTTTAATTTCGATCTGATGCCCCTGCAGTGTTCTCTCCGCTTCGAGTCAGGTACCTTGTGTGGGCTTCGCCCATGCATTTTGGGACCACTGGTCCACGGACAATGATTAGTACACTATCCGGACTTGTGTAGTTGGTGTACATATTTGTATATACTGATTGTTGAACTTTCACTATCTGATTTTTCATGATTACAATCGTTACAATCATTTAATTGTGTCATTGTGTTCTTCCAGGGGGTGAGGGGATGTATATGTAATGTTGCTGCTTGTATTTGTGTGTATGGTGTTGTGGGTGAGGGTGGGGGTGGGGGTATTGCGTGTTGAATGTGTGTGTCACTCTCTTTTCCCTCCCCTGTGTTGTAGGTACAGTACTCACCGTGGTCATCGATGGCGTCTGTGCTGCTCCTGATACAGCAGGAGGAAGACCAGCATGGGCAGTACGTGTAACTCGGGCTCCATTGCATCCTGGTGCCTCGTTGGGTGTCGAGAGGTGAGTTGTTTCCCTTCTGTGTACTGTTTCCGCCGTGCATTTGATAGTGTTGGTTCCGCCCCAGAAAAGGTGGCGGATATGCCTGTTGTTATACGGTGGGTGGTACTTTGTCCTCCGCCTGTCTGTTGGCGGTTACCGCTGCGGTGTTTGTTTCTACCGCTGTGGCGGTCGGAGTGTTAAAGTTGCTGTCTATGTTGGCAGTTTCTGCCATGGTCGTGATTCCATTTTTTTTACCGCCGGCCTGTTGCCGGTATTACCGCTGCTTTAACACCGACCGCCAAGGTTGCAATGAGGGCCTAAGATCCTATATTAAAGACTCAGGTGATCTATTGAGAATTTTAACAAACATCAATTGGAGTGATGAGTCCCTTTTAGTAACAATTGATAGTAGTATCCTTATATACATCAATAAAGCATGAAATAGTGTTAAAGGCCTGTGATTACTTCTTAAGAAAAAGAAGTATTGGAGAACTGGAACATACTAAGATGCTACTTTCTATGATTGAGTTATGCCTTAAAAATAATGTCTTTATGTTCAATCAGGAGATCTTCCAGCAAATATGCGGACAGCAATGGGAATTTCTCTATCTCCTAATTACCCCAATCTAGGAATGGGTTGGTGGGAAAGGGAAATAGCATAGGACATAACCAACGAAATGTATGTGGAGAAAATTGAATTGTGGGTAAGATTCATCAGTGATTTGTTCATTATTTGGCATGGGTCATGGAAAGAATTTATGACTTAATTTTCAATTCTAAATTCTAACAATGTTGGATTACAATTTATATGCAAAACAAGTCAAAACTCAATTCATTTTTTGGACTTGACAATTTATATTCAAGATAGTAGAAAAGAAACAACACTATAAAAGAAACGTCAAAAAATAGTATATTAGATGGAGAAAGTTTCCATCCTAAGCCATAGTTGAAAAGTATACCATATGGAGAACTAATAAGAATGCAGAGACATTGCTCAAATGATGAAGAAGCACAAATTAAATTTAAGGACACAATTCACAGATTTGAAATAAGAGGTTATGGACAAAGTTTCCTGAATAAGAATTTGGAGAAAATGAGGATCATTAAGCGTAAAGATGCGTTGTTTCCAAGAACATTTAAAAAAGAAAAGACAGATGAAGAGAATCAGTTGAGGATGATAATGAATTACAGTAACGAAAGTGGAAAAATCAAAAATATCTTACATAAACATTGGAATGTGATCTCCAAAGATTTCGATCTAGGTCCTAAAGTGGAACCCACACCTTCAATAACATATCGTAAGGAACCTTCTATTTGGGACAGCTTGGTGAAGAGTCATTTTTCACAACAATCTGGGAATAATTGGCTAGTTAAACAGCAAAAAGGATTTATAAAATGTAATAGACATTTTTGATGCATAATAATACCGAAATTCACACTAGGCATAGGATAACTTGTGATACCAAGTACACAGTATATGTGAGTGAATGCCATTGTGGTTTAAAATACATTGGTAGTACCATTTGTATGCTTAAAAAGAGAATTTTGAAACATATAAGAACAATAATGCACAATGATTTAACTTATGCAGTGGCTAAACATCTGAGAGCATATGGGATGAATAGTTGGAGAACATTGAGACACCATGGGGTCAATCATATTCCAAAGCATGAGAGAGGTGGGGATAGAATAAAAATATTGCTACAGTTAGAGTCTAGATATATTATTCAATTAAGAAACGAAGGCCCCCCTAGGTTTGAATAATGACGAGGAGCTTTATGTACATTTATAAACTGGATTTAGGTTTCAATTTAGCCTTTTTTCTGAAATGATGTATAATATTCAATTCATGGTCATGCTACATTAGGATTTGCTAATTCGGGAGATTGAAGAGAGTTGTTATAACTCTGGGTACTACACCTTTATTAGGATATTTATGGTAGACACTTTACCTAGAAAATTATGATTGATTTAGAATAGATGAACTAAGAAATATAGACTATGCAAGCCCTTAAGTGAGATTTAGTATGCCACACAAAGCCGCTTTATGTAAATCAGGAGTAAGGCAAGGCATCAAAAATTGCTGCCATGCGTTACTCTATCCTGGAAAGATGTTCTATGGGTGGAGTGTGGGTGTTCCCATGCACATTCCAGATTTGTTAACAATAGTAAATCTGGGATTGTGTGACAATGGTATGCTTTCCCAGGGGAGGCATAACAATTAGAAATAATGCTATTTCTCTGTGTTTGCTTTCTCCCCTTTCAATATGTGCTGCATTCTGCAACACACAAAGAAAGAGGAAACATTCTCAGAGGATTGTGTTTGTGCAGGAAGGTGAGTCTCCCTGCATACAAACAATCCTGCCTGTAATGCAGGCACTCTCTACAATGCAGGCACCCTTGCACTATGGTGCAAGGGTACCTACGTTGGAAGCCAATTGTGCCCCAGTTCAGAGAGAGCAGTAATGCACCATATCTTACTAGATATAGTGCATTCCTGCCCTCGACATTTAATGCAGCACAGCAAGTTGCCTTGCTGTATTGTGCTGTGTCAATTGTTAGCAAATATGCCCCCAAATGAGGAGAAGCTTCCTCCCCCACCTCATACTGCTGTTCCAGGATATGAACGGATCCCCTCACCCTTCACAGGCATCGGATGCTTTGCCCTGATTAAGTTAGCTGTTGTAAGACCAATTTTTCCTCATTTTTGATACCTGCTAAGAATCACACCCATTTGGTTAGGATCATCTGCACTATTATAGATCCCCTGACTAAAGGCAGCACCACATCTCCCTTTCAGCAAAAAGTCATCATGCCTGACTTTGTGTCTGCCAACCAGCAACAGCTATGCCAGGTATTGCTCTAGCTGTTCATCCTCTTCCTCAAGCTTGCATAGAAGAAACATAGAAGAGACAGCTTTTATTGTAATTATAAAAGGAACACAGGTTAAGAGAAATGTATTGAGAAGTGTTTTTTTGATTTATGAGGGAGAATAGTTTATAGGTGTTCTTGCTTAGGCACGTGATACACAAAAAGGGAATGGAAGTGACTGACAAGGATTTTATTTTATTTATGAAATGAAATAAGAATGACTAATAGAAATGCCTGGGAATGCACTGTAAGAAAGCCCAGTTACGGATATATTACTTTATTTATTTCAGAAAAATCTCAAACAGAGATGCTGTAAAAAATGTTACAAAACAATCATAGATGCTCACATAACCATTGTCGGCTGATTAACAGAAGTACTACGATTTCGGCAATTGTGTTACCACAATGAGTATAATGTGCATAAACAGGGCTTCTACATCTATTGATGTGGAGTCAGTGTCAGCATTTTTTTCTAGTAGTAATCAGTAGGATTTCCCATGTAAAAAAAAGCATCATTTAACCATGATCCGGATTAACTAAGTTTTCATGCCTTGCAGGACGCAGCCAAATTTGATGTGCTGCATTTCATAAGGGGGAAGTCACAGCACAGAGCTGTATCTTCTAACATTGGCCAGCTGCTGCTGTCTTCTCCAGTGCTAGCACTCAAACAAGGCTGTGTTGGGCGACATACAGCCTTTCTCCATGGTGCAGAGGTGAGTATGCATTGACTAGCACATGGACAAAAATGACAGGAATGAGTATGAGTCATTCAAGGCTTTTCCTATACCATCTTCCCCTGTCGGTTGTCCTTCTACATCAAGACACAATATACCTTTTGTAGCCACAGACAGAGGCCCTGCCGCAGAAGGAAACTTATCCACCCACCCCAGTCCCTGTACCTGTTCGCCCTTGCCACAGGAGGGGACATTCATCTGGACCACCAGGAGAAGATGGCAAGACCTCCACCACCACCTCCAAGAGATGATTAGCCTTATTTCCATTAGTGTGTGGCTACCATTTACTCTGTGGACTAATACATGGACACATTTACCTTTTATGAGGAGAGATGTAATTTGTACATTGGACTCCAAACTATTTGTGCTCAACAAATATAGGGCCAGATTTAAGTAAAAGTGGGGCTGCACCCAGTGTGGTGATACTTTCCTTTCCCCCGTTAGTGGCCCCCTAATGCCACCATGTGTGCACCGTATCTATGATAGTGTAAACATTTTTGGTGCTAATCCTGTAGAGCCCATGGAGGCCCATTGTAAACAATCATGTGCCTCCTTTTAACACCTGTTCTGAGTGCCATTTTTCAGCCCCTCTAACAGGTGAATTCCCCCTTTGCATACATCATGCCTGGTGAAGGTGCAAAGGTTTACAAAGTGGGACAAGGTACCGCTTTGTAAATATGGCATGGGGAAAAGGCCACCTTAGCACTGCTTTAGCTTAAAATAATGGTGCTAAGGCGGTGCTAAAATTATGATAGGCCCTCTCAAATCAGGGCCATAGTTTCTTCCACCATGATGGACTTAATTTTATTTCTTGTTCTTTTTCATTCTGGTTTCACAGCTATTGCACTCATCTTTTTTTCAAAAGAAATACACATAAAATAAAGTGAAAGCCTGGTGTAATTATTGTGCTAATTCCTTTTCTATGTCTTCTGTACACCATCATTTTTTAAATCTGTTAAACAATGTGAGACTAAAACAAACAAGAGATACCAACTAGATAATGTGTTTCCCATGTTAAAAGACGATAAAGAAAACAACAATGAAACCTGAATGTTATGGTGTCATACATTTCTAGGTAACACGTTTGTGACACAATCAAATATGCATTTCTCAAACCATGAAGAAGCCAGTGTGTGCCATGTAAATGTTGAACTTCCACAACATTGGCACCATGGAAGAAAGGGAATATTACATGAAATCAAATTAAAAAGGCAAACTATTATTGATGCATGACCTCAGCTGGAGAGCCACACATCCTGACAATAGAAATCCTACATCATTAACACCAATAGTGTACATCATGACAGTAGCCACATTTGAGGCCACATGACAATTTCAGGACACTGTGGCAGTATCTGGTGCAATGTCATAACAACCATTCAGTGGTGTGCTAAAAGAAGTCCTTTCATCTATGAGGAGACACATTAACAGCTTCCTACACTGAACACAAAGTGAAGATTTAGCCAATGTGGAGGGAGACCAATATACTGTGGCTACATGTGGTTAGAGCAAGTTAAGCAGCACATATTGCCTTAGTGCAACACCCCACTGTCAACAGGTCTGATACAATCTCAAGAACTTGCATTTAATCACAGTGCAAGTTGTCTCTGTACAAGATCTGTACATTCCAAGTGGGTGTCTGTCCCAGGATAAACACATGTTCCCTTTGTACCTTCCAACAGCAATTTATCACTATAAATCCCACAACTTTGAAATGTCCAAATGAAGTGGACATAGTGAAAGTCCCTGAAACATTCTCACAATGGAAAACTAGGGATTTCACATATACAATTTGACTTAAATGATAAGTTTGGAGGACACATACACTTTGTACGAGCAAAGTTAATCTATGTGAATAAACACAGTAGTCGCTCCCCTGTCCTCACAGCGCCACCAGATCCCCTGTTCTGCCTTCTCTTTTGCCTGCATCGCTGCCTGTGCCCCGAGTGTCTGTGTTGCCGTGTGTCTGCGTTCGCGCTCCCCTTTTTTCCTTCTGTATCCCCGAGTGCCTGTGCTGTGTGATCGCGCTCCCCTTTTTTCCTTCTGTATCCCCGAGTGCCTGTGTTGTGTGATCGCGCTCCCCTGGTTTTCTTCTGTATCCCCGAGTGCCTGCATCTTCTGAGTGCCGTCCCCCTTGCCCTCCCGCCGTCTCCCCCTTGTTTTTCCTGTTTTTCTGTGCCTTTCGGCACTTCGCCATTTTTCTAGGCCTCCTCGCCTTCGGAGCCTTTTTCCCGCCGCTTTTTTGCCGCTTTTTTCACCCTACCCGCCCTCCTCCCGCCTCCCAGCTGACCCCGCCTCCCCGGCTACCCCTTAAATGGCGGCCGCGCGCAGCGGGCGCACTGCTGGGGCACCGAAGGCGCGCCTAAGGCAAGCCCGTCTGCGCCCGTCTGCGCCTGGACCGCGCACAGCGCCCGAACCCCTGGCCCCCGCGCCCCCCGCCTGACCTACGACTCCGCCACCCTCGTCAACCTCAACCCCGGCCGCACTCCGGGCTGCTACCGCGCCCCCCCCAAACGGACCCACGGACCCTTCACCTGCAGCAACTGTCACTTCACCTGCCTACGGACCAACACCGCTCCCGTCAAGAACGACTCCCCCGGAAGCAATCTCCACTGCATCCTGGTCAACACCCGATCCGTCCACAGGCACGCCATCGGACTGTGGAACCTCATCAACTCTACGAACCCGGACATCGCCTTCCTCACCGAGACCTGGATGAATCCCTCCTCGGCACCCGACATCGCCATAGCCATCCCCGACGGCTACAAAATCATCCGGAAAGACCGCACCAACCGCATCGGAGGAGGCATCGCCATCGCACACAAAAACTCCATCCGCATCTCAACCGACACCGACAACTCACTCCCCGACGCCGAACATCTCCACTTCACGATCCACAGCGACCCCAAGACCACCCTCAGAGGCACCCTCATGTACAGACCACCAGGACCCCGCACCAAGTTCAGCGAAGACATCGCAGACTTCGTCAACCCTCACGCACTCTCGTCCACCGACTACATCCTCCTAGGAGACCTCAACTTTCACCTGGAGAACCTCACCGACAACAACACCACCGCCTTACTGGACAATCTCACCAACCTGGGACTGAATCAGCTAGTCAACACCCCCACCCACTACGCCGGACACACGCTCGACCCCATCTTCTCCTCCAGCAAACACATCACCTTCAGCCACACCACCGAACTCACCTGGTCGGACCACAGCTGCGTCCACTTCATCTTCAAGAAGACCACTGTGCACCACCACACCCAGCAACCACCAAGAAGACACTGGAATCGTATCACCACGGATCAGCTCGCATCAACCCTCTCCCAGAACCGACCCACCAGCACCACCGACCCAAACGAAGCCGCCAACAACCTCACCAACTGGATCTCCGACTGCGCCAACCTCCTGGCCCCCCTGAAAACTCAAGCCAGCACCAACAACCACAAGAAAAACTCCTGGTTCACCCCCGACCTCAAGGACTCCAAGAAAGAATGCCGCGCCCGCGAGAAGACGTGGTGCCTCAACCAGACCGAAGAGAACATGTCAGCTCTCAAGGACGCCACCCGCCAACACCACCAACGCCTCCGCGCCGCACGAAAAACAGCCTACCGGATCAGACTTGACAACAACGCCCACAACAGCAAGGAACTATTTGGCATCGTCAAAGAGCTCTCCAACCCGGACGCAGAAAACAACTCCATCCCTCCATCACAGGACCTCTGCGACTCCCTCTCGACCTTCTTCCACCACAAGATCACCGACATATACAACAGCTTCCCGACCACCGACGCAAACCCCCCCCGGAACCCGCTACCGACATCGCCACCATCCTCACCTGGAGCCCAACCACCACCGAGGAGACCACCCGCGTCATGAACTCGATCCACTCCGGATCCCCATCGGACCCCTGCCGCACCTCATCTACAACAAAGCCGACGACATCATCGCACCGCACCTCCGAGATGTCATCAACGCCTCCCTCACCACCGCCACCTTCCCGGAGAGCTGGAAACACGCAGAGCTCAACGCCCTCTTAAAGAAACCCACAGCAGACCCCACCGAACTCAAAAACTTCCGGCCCATCTCTCTCCTGCAGTTCCCCGCCAAAGTGATTGAGAAAATTGTCAACACTCAACTCACCAACGCCCTGGAAACCAACGACTCCCTCGACCCCACACAGTTCGGTTTCAGGACCAACCACAGCACCGAAACCGCCCTCATCGCAGCCACGGACAACATCAGAGCCCTGACCGACAAGGGTGAGACCGTGGCCCTCGTACTCCTGGACCTCTCCGCAGCCTTCGCCACGGTCTGCCACCGCACCCTGATACGACGCCTCAGCAACGCCGGCATCAGAGGCAAGGCCCTCGAATGGATCATCTCCTTCCTCTCCGGAAGGACTCAGAGAGTCCGCCTGCCCCCCTTCAGATCCACAGCCACGGAGATCATCTGCGGCGTACCTCAAGGATCCTCCCTCAGCCCCACTCTCTTCAACATCTACATGACCCCCCTGGCGAACATCGCACGCAAACACGGACTCGACCTAATATCATACGCCGACGACACCCAGCTCATCTTATCCCTCACAAACAACCCCACCTCAGCTAGGACCAGATTTCATGAAGGAATGAAGGAAGTGGCGAACTGGATGACAGACAGCCGCCGGAAACTGAACGCCGACAAGACGGAGGTCCTCATCCTCGGCCCCACCCCCACCGCATGGGACGACTCCTGGTGGCCCCCCACCCTAGGCAGCACTCCCCAACCCACCGACCACGCACGCAACCTCGGCTTCATCCTGGACTCATCCCTCACCAAGACCAGACAGGTGAACTCGGTGACCTCAGCATGCTTCAACACCCTACGCATGCTCCGCAAGATCTTCCGCTGGATCCCCACTGACACCAGGAAGACTGTCACCCACGCCCTCGTCACCAGTCGCTTGGACTACGGGAACACCCTGTACGTGGGCATCACCACCAAGCTGCTGAGGAAACTCCAACGGATCCAGAACGCTGCCGCAAGACTCATCCTGGACATCCCTCGCCACCACCACATCTCAGGACACTTGAAAAAACTCCATTGGCTCCCAGTCAACAAGAGGATCACCTTCCGACTCCTCACCCACGCACACAAAGCCCTTCACAACCTCGGACCCAAACTCATCAACAACCGGGTCTCCTTCTACACTCCTCCGCGCACTCTACGATCCGCCGGACAGGCCCTGGCAGCCGTACCCCGCATCCGCAAAGCCACCGCCGGAGGAAGATCCTTCTCTTTCCTGGCAGCGAAGACCTGGAACTCTCTGCCCAGCCACCTTCGCGCCATACCTGAATACCTCTCCTTCAGAAGGCAGCTCAAGACCTGGCTCTTCAAGCACTGACCCCCCCCCCCCCCCCCCCAGCGCCTTGAGACCCTTTATGGGTGAGTAGCACGCTTTATAAATGCGAATGATTGATTGATTGATTGAATGTAGGGAAACTGTGATCAACAAACATCTTTGCATTGGACTTTCCTCAACTGATCAATCCTGCCACATTACCATCACTGACTGATATGTTCCCTATGTCACAAGTTGTTCTGACCTTGGATGTCACAAAATGTAATGGTACACTTGCCCTCAGGTCAAGAAGTGGTCAATGACATCTTGACATAGGTCAAATCCTGCCTTTTCACCACTCTCATGTTCTTTGGGTATTTCAACATCTTCAATCTGTGGCTCTTCACTGTCTCCAACTTCTACTATGATTGGGATGCTCTATCGCAGGGCAATGTTGTGCAGCATGCAGCAGGCACCCGTGATTTGGCATACCTTTCGGGTGAGTTGAGGAGGGCTCCACTGGTCTTGTCCAGAAACCTGAATCTGGCCTTCAGGATTGAAAAGTTCACTGCACTGGCCTCTGTGTTCTTCCAAGGGCTTCATTCAAGTGGACATACACTGGCATTGTTGGATTCCTCAGTGGTACCAACAACCATGGTCAGTTAAGATACTCTGAGTCTCCTACATGGAAGCAATACATTGACTAATTAAAATCACATCATGCCATTAGGAAATCCTAAACTAGGAATAATCCTCAAGTCATACTGTACTTACCAACAAGCCAGGCCCTCTCAGGTCCAAGTCATGATATTTGCAGGGGTAGGGTGCTGTTCCATAGTACAAAGGAATCATGTGTTGACCGAGGAAAGCAGGCGCACACACTTGAGATGTATAAATTCGGCAAGCAGGCAATCTGCACATTGATGGAATGGAAGTTCTTCCTATTGCCGTAGACCTTGTCCCTTACATGTGGTGGCACCAAAGCATTATGTGTGCCATTAATTGCTCCACCACATTTGATAAGCCACCCAAATCATACAATTCTAACTTCACACTGGCCAAATCCTGAGGTCTTGGAAACTGGATGAAGCTGTTGATATGTCTTATCATTGAAGCAAGGACTTCTTGTAGCACATCACTGAAAGTTGGGTGTGATATGCCTCCAGATACTGCCACAGTGTACTGAAAAGAGCCAGTGGCTACAAAATGAAGTACTGCCATGAGTTTCATTATCAGTGTTATTGTTTTTGTGTTTATATATTGTATGCCATGAGATCCCGCTCCAGCTCCTGACAGAAATCCAGTATAGTTTGCAGGGGTGGATTTGTCGCAATGGCGAAGGAGCGTCACCCCACTGGCTTAGAGCCAGCAGCTGAAAAATACAATTATATTTTACTATTATTTTGTTTTTCAGCTGCTGGCTCAGCCGCCAGGTGCAGGAAGGGTCGGGCCGGGCCATGAGAGGGAAAGGCAGTTTTAGGCTGACCAAACTGACATTCGCACTTAGGTTTCTCCAACCCGGCTGTGTCATACAGCTGGGTTGGAGAAACAGCACAGACCCCAGTGCGCTGTCTGAGAAGCAGACCAAGCCACTCAGACCAATCCTGGTGCTGCTCACATGCTAGGTATAGCATGAGAGCAGTGCCAGGATTGTGAGAAGAGCCTGTACTGGTGTCCCAGGGACTGCTGGGAAATCATGAGAAGAGGAGCGGGGTTGCAAACGGTGATGGCAGCTGCACAGGTAAGTTTTATTTTATTATTATTTTATTTCCCCTGTACCCCCTCACCCCTCTCCTTGAGATTTGCGGCAGCTGCCACTGATAGTTTGCCTATTTGATCTAAATGTTAGATTATGTCCCTCTCCTCGATGGTGGCAAGATCTAGAAATGGTGTGAATGAAGACTTATGGATGCCTTCTTCTACCCATTGCTGGGTTCATCCGTCTGCATGTAAAGGAAACAAATTATTAATACAAATTGTCACACAAGACTTTCACAACCAACACACATTTTATATCTAGGTTAGATTAGTGATCTTATTGTGTGATATATGTTTCCATAGTTTTCAAAACAACTTTGCTACTGATATTTGCTATTGCTATTTGCAATGTTTTAAGATGTCTGACAATTTCTACAAATAATGTGTGAATAATACATTTAAAATATATTATTTGCAGACTATGGCCCTCATTAGAACCCTGGCGGTCAGAGACCGCCAGGGTTGAAGTGGCGATCGTACCGCCAACAGGCTGGCGGTACAATTCACCATATTTTGACAGCGGTGGTAGCACCACGGTCACACCGCCGGGACTGGCGGTTTTCTTCCATGGTTGTCCCGGCAGTTGTAATCCTCCACCACCACCACACCCACCACAGCAAACACATGCACCAGCCCATGCACAGGCACCACAACTACACACTGCACCCCTACAAAAGACACATTCACACACACACATACTGTACACATACACCCACACTTATCCACACAACAGACACCCAGTGAAAAACCCAAACCAAAACATACACCACATGCACCAGACCCTCAGGCACCACATCATCAACAAACACATGCACAAAATACACTGCTACTCCCTCCACTTCCCAACACCTACTCCTTCCCTAAACCTTAGCTTTTTACTGAAGGAGAAAGTGTTGTTTGCCCTGGGCCTGACACTTTCCTTACCCTAGGCCCCTCCCAAACAGAAGTCCACCCCACCCAAATAACTAGGTACCCTTTCCACACCCCAACCCACAGCTTCAACATCCCAACATTCCCTTTTTAAAGCCACCCCTTCCAAATCCAAACCCACCCCTCCCAAACTCAAGGACCCACCAAGCAACTTTATTGAGGTGCCTGCCCTATCGATGCCTCTTCATGAGGAAGTTTATTTTGTCAGTGAAATTAGGAGGAAAGTGATGGGTATGGACTGATATGTGAAAGCATAGGTTTTTTTGTTTGTAAAACTGTTTACAAACATTATTAGAGAGTTATCGCAAGCACAGGTTGCATATCATAGATATATTGTTCTTAATGCATACATCAGTGTTGTACATTTGTGATGGACATGTTAATTGTGGTGCAATTATTCTCCACGCTACTGGACATCAAAATTAAATGTGTTTCTGTTATTGTGACTGGAGAATTTATGTCAGTATATTTTGACATGATGTGTCAATATTATTTGCATATGCATTACACAGGGAACCTGACTCTTTAGGGTTAAATTATATCTAATGTTTGTCATAAATTGCACATACTAGGGGAGCATGTGACCCTCATGCATCTCTGACATGTTTTCAGATTAGAGGTAAGATTGGTTATACATTATGGGTACACCCTTTTTAACATTGTGTAGTGCAAGTGCTACTGTATCATGGATTTGAGTAGTTCTTATTGGGTATACTGTTTATGTTTATGATATGGTTGTTTACAGAATATTATTGTACACACTTGTATGGACACATTTTTCTTGCAGGAAACTACTGCTGTCAAAGCAAGGGAGACCTGGCATGGGCACATTTTACAGTGGACCATCACTGCCTTTGTTAGTCTAAATGTACTGAATAGACACCGAAAGCAGCAGAAGTGCATGGCAAGACATAAACCAATACAAACTAGAAACTTCTCTACACTAAAAACACCAATATGGTGCAATGTATATGGTGCTCAGATGAGGCATGCCGATCATGGAGTATTGAAGAAAAAAGCAAAATACGCAATCCTGCCCGTAGTAGAAAACACAGGATGTGCAAAACCGAGGGAAAAATAAGTGCTCACATTTCCCTTCTCTATATCAAACTGCCCACTGTGACACCGCTGTACACGAGCAAACCTAAAACTTAGAAGATTACCTTACTTGACCAATGTTGCAGAATACTGCTGTCAAAGTACTACCTCCTCGGGCATCATAACTCTCCAACCCAGTTGCAGTCACAGCAATCTCTCTAAAATACCACATAGACATTACATCAGGGTATCAATATACACCTTCCCAAACCAGCTTACGGACACTAATCACACAGTGGGATGCCTTTCCTGGTCTACATGTTAGTAGAAAGATTATATTGGCAAGAGGGCTGGCTATGGCCTGAAGCCCCGATGTTACACTCTTGCTGGCAGTCAGGGGAAGATAGTGCTGTTAGAAAAAATTTAACACCTTGGGCTCTGTTGCGTATGCGCACTTCTGGCCGAGTGCAGCGCTTCAAATAAACTGGAGTCACACACACACACTGCTGCCGTAAACTGGAGTTGCGGGGGAATACCTCTCCCGCTCTCCACTTTATTATTTATATCATGGCAATCCCCCGGAACCCGCCTCCCCCTTCCGGGTCAGTGTCACAGGTGACCGGTCCCAAAACAACTAGACCATCACAGGACACTACATCCCTCCCCAACTGGATCAAAAGTTAATACACATACGTAGTCCTTCATCCTTTCGCTGGGGGTGGGATTGGGTCTCAAATGTACCTCCTCATCTGGTATCTGGTCTCACTGCATTGAGTCGTAGGAGTCGCGCTCACTGATTGTCTCAGGCAGACTGGTCCAGCCTCTGTTTGCAACTCATCCTCACGATCATGTTCAGGACTCTCAGTGGCCAACCAGTCTGGGAATTGATCCTCTGCCTCCTGACCCCTGGTGTGTTCCACAAAAGTTCCCTTTTTAAACCATGAAACCTTTGTGTCACCCGATCACTCCCTTTCTCCGCTGTCACCATGGTCCCGGACACCCCAGTCACTGTCCATACTTCATAGGGTGTGCGGAATTTCCATCCAGGTTTCCGATCCTTGATGATCACCTGGTCCCCAACCCGGATGTCCTTTACCATGGCACGCCTTCTTTTGCTCGTCTTGTCATTGACTTCTTTCCTCTTGGCTTGTGTCTGCCTCAGGTGAGAGGGGTTGGGTCGCCACCCAGGGGCTTTGGTGATGGTATCTCGTATCTGTCCGGCAAGCATCAGTGACTGGCCAGTTGTACAATGGGGGGTTCCTCTGTATTCCCGTAGGAATCGATGAAGGCTGAGCTCTGGGCCAATGGTTTCTAAGATGGCCATTCTAAGGGCCTTATTGAGGAAGGGCATGAATCGCTCAACCTCTCTGATGGCTTGAGACCACTGTGGTGTGATTCTTCTACGTCTAATGCCCAAACACCTCATCATGTCCTGAAAGTTATTCCCTTGGAATGGGGTCCATTGTCAGTCTAGATCTCCTCCGGGAGACCAAACATGGCAAAGATCCTTTCAAGAGCTGGACCCACATGTGTGAAAGCAGTGGACATAATGACCTCCACAATATGATATTTGTATGAGTGCCAGGATGGTCCTGCCATCCAGAACATTTCTAACGTCTAGGCTGACTTGCACCCACAGGTTTGTACAGGCTTCTTTTGGTAAGGATTGGGGCCGGTACCTCTGGGGTGGCCGCTAGCTGACAGGCTGGGCATTGTCGCACACATTGGTCCACTCCCTCTTCAAGTCCAGGGAACTACACTTTCTCCCTCATGTGCACTTTCATTTTTGTCATCCCGTGATGCCCTCCAAGTGCTAGCAAGAACACGTGATCTTGTAGTTGCCGTGGTATTACTAATTAGTGTCCCCAGAGAAAAAGACCCTCAGGCATGGAGCTTAGCTCATTCCAGACTCTCCATATTTTCGTTAAACGTTCCCGTTCGGCTGAGGTCAGGTTGTCTGCATTCTGGAGAAAATTGTGCCAGGAGCCACCTTCCAGCGCTTGCTTCTTGAGTGCTAGGAACGCTTCTTCTTCACGTCTCCCCCATACCCACGATGCATTCATTTTCTTGAGGGCTCGGAGCGGCTCTGACAGCGTGGCCAACCTGAATCTGCTACTATATGTTGCCGTTCCCAGAAAATTCTGCACTTCAGTCAGTGTTCGGGGTGGGAGCTTTCCTGATAGTGCTGGAATTTTGGGGGTCTACTTGGATAACTTCCTGGTTAAATACGTATCAAAAGAATTCAATTGCCATGTGAAAGAAAACAAACTTGTCTTCATGGAGGGTGAGTCCATGTTCCGACAGCCGTTGGAGGGTGTCTTTCACATGCTAATGATGATCTTCAGCCATCGTGGAGTATATTAGTGTGTTGTCACTTATGTTTATGACGCCTTGTAGTCCAGATAGGGTTTGTCGAATGGCATCCTGGAATACCTCCGCCACCGATGACAAGCCGAAACTCAGGCGCTTGTATCTTCTCAGCCCAATGTGCATCGAGAACGTGGTGATGTATCTGCTCTCCTCCCCCAGCCTGAGTTGGTGATATCCGGCATTTAAGTTTAATTTGGAGAACCACTTGAATCTGTTTAAATCAGCTATGATGTCGTCTATGGTGAGTGTAATGTGTCTTTCTTGCTTGCTGGCCTGGTTTGGCATTCTCATGTCAATGCAGAGGCACCTTTTTCCTGGTTGGTTCAGCTTTTCTGAGATCACCTTGGGCAATACCCAGGGCGTGGGGCCAGACATTCTTTCGATTACTCTTTGTTCTTCGAGGCTAGCCAGCTCTTGTTCAACTAGCTGCCTTAGGTGAAACAATATCCACCAGTGTTGTAAGGCAACCGGCTTTACAGCCTTATCAATATGCAACTTGATTGGAGGGCTTTTGAGGCACCCAAGGCCTGTGAATAGTTCCGAAAATTCTTTCAGCAGCTCATCGATTTGGCAAGTCCGTATGCTTTTTGCGAACATGACCAGACCCAACTCCTTTGCCACTTGAATGCCAAGTAGCGGGTCTGCCTCCCTGTCGACTACATAGAACGTGGTATCTATCGTTCTTCCCTCTGCCTGCACTGTCACTGCCATGCGTTCCTTTAGAGGCAATGGTGTGTGTCTTCCGTAATTAAATATTTTGGTGTTTGATAGGGTTAATGCAGGACAGGGCTGGAGACAGCGATATTGTTGTACGCCCATCACATTTACTGATGCTCCTGTGTCTATGAGGGCCTTGACAGGGGACCCTGCTACTTCAATCATGCAACTAGGATGAGGCCGCAGGTGCCTCTTTAAGTCATTTGTAAAGGATATTAAAAACACTTATTCTTCGTTGTCTTCCCTGGGAGAGGAGTCCTCTAGGGTATGACGCGACGCTGGATAGTATGCACCTCGTGCCAAATGGTCATATAGCGATAGCTGTTTGACGCTCTGGTGGGCGGGAGCCTCCCTCTCACTCCTCTTCCTCTCACTCCTCCTTTGCAGACAGCTGTGAAATGATGAATTTTTCTGCAGTTGGAGCTTGTCCTCCCTTGAGCTGGACAGTCTCTTGGGTTGTGTTCTTCTCTCCCACAGTAATCGCACTGTTCTCCTGGCTTAGCAGGGGCATATGATCTAACTTTTCTCCTCGTTTGTGACAACTGCACCGTGTCTGCATGTTCTGTTTTGACCACCGGGGTTTTCTCTGGAATGTGTGACATTGCTATGTCCATCTCAGCTGCTCTCTCTGCAGATAAATCATGGTACCATGCCATGATTAAGATCTTGTCCAGACTGATGTTTGGTTGTCTCAGTATTAGTCCTCTCAGTGTTTTGTTCCTGCACCCCTGTATAATTTGCACGTGTACCTCTTTCTGTTGATCATCTTCGGTGCATGTGCTTGCCAGTTCCAGGAGGCGAGCGTAAAACTGGTTGATGAATTCACCTTCTCTCTATCTCTCCTGTCGTAGTTTGAATCTTTCGAAATCCGGGATCAGCTGCGGATCGAAGTGCGCATTCAGGGCCTTCACCACTGTGTAGTAGTTGTCATGGGCACCTGTGTTCGGTAGATGTCTGAAGAGTTTGTATATTTCATCACCCATGAAGTGTAGGAGCAACGACCTCTTGACTGCTCTGTCCTCGTGGGTGGCCACAAAGTAGTTCTCCAGGCACCCAACCCATACCTTCCATCTAGGTGATGGTGTGGCGGGATCCGCAAGCTTGCTTAATGGCGGGAGTGGGCCTGTCATTGTGTGCTGTGGCGGTTGATGGATGGTTGGTGCTGGTTCATCTGCCATGATGATAGTGCTATTAGTGTTGGTTATCTCAGGCTCACAGCTCAGCATGCTGCGCTGTGGTGCTCCTTCTATGCTCATGTCGTGATCTGGCACAGATTGTTGGCATCTCCTGTTCGTGCAGCGCTGGTTATGTGTTGCTTGGGGTGTCTGCTTGAAGGGTGCAGGAGTGAGATGCCTCCTTTACCTCTTTCCAAGGGTGTTGGTGTTGTTGTTTCACTCTGGCTTAGGGCTTGGCATGCCCTTTTACTCCTACCCACCAGTCTTATGTGCACAGCTCGTGGTGCCCCAACTGATGATCTGTGTCCTAACGTGAGGCATGCATTGTCAGACAGCTCTCATCAGGCACAAACCTTCAGAACAAACAGCAGCAGCAGGTGCACTTGTTTGTGTTCTGGCCTTCACCCGGCCCAAGAGCTTTATCGTGTGTCCTGCACGTCGGATTAATCAGGCTGCCTCCCACGTAATAACAGTGCCACTGGACCCCCTTAGCGCACAGTCCTACTCGTGCCGACACGTGGCTGTAGAGGCCACCCTCATTGCGAGTGTTGCGTTGCGCACGTCTGGTGGAGCTTGGCACTTCAAATAAAGGCACACACACACTGCTGCCATAAACTGGAGTCACGGGGAATAACTCTTCCCCTCTCCGCTTTATTATTCATATCATGGCAATCCCCTGGAAGCCGCCCTCCGCCTTCCGGGTCAGTGTCACTGGTGACCGGTCTCAAAACTACTAGACTGTTACAGGACACTACAGGCTCCAAAGACCCGCAATTACCATCACGAAGGTCTGTGAGTCTCTCCTAATGATGCTGCGCTTGTGAAAATGTCAGAACCAGCTGCGTCACTGAAATGGGTATGTGCTGATACGAGTGTGGTCAAAAAAGGAAGTATTGGTTGTCATGAACTAGTCCCACCCTGTTGCGGTGAACGTTCACAAAAAGAATGGTGTGCGTACTTCCATTAGTCTGTGCATCCATTACCTCTATATGACACTCAATTAAAAGCATGGGGACAAACCAAACCCCACCTATTTAAAATGAGAATCCAGACAAGTACAGAAATAAATCCAAAGTAATAAAGAGGCTGCCCCAAAGTATCTTTTTAAAACAAAGTGAGGGTCATAAAAGCCACTTGGGACTCACACACTTGCATGGGGAAACTAAGAGTAAACAAGGGTGAATAATTTCATGTAAGCAGCAGTGCACAATATAAAACGCTCTATCTTAAACAGTGTGTAGCATATTACATTAGAATTGTTTTTTACAAAAATGAACACAAGTAAAGAAAAATCAAAATGAGTCCTTTACATTCCTATTGTTTAACCAATTTCTGGTATATGGGGGAACAGTTCGACTGTACCCCTAAAATTCAGAAAAAAAATTGTTTAACTGATTTCAGAAAATAGGGGAATTTGTCCGACTGTACCCCTAAAATTCAGAAAACATTTTCAACGTTATGTAGTGATTAAGGAACACATCTCATCCAGGTCGTTCAGATCTTCGGTCACTGTGCTGTATTTCTCAATCACTTGTACCTCTACAAAAGCCTGGCAGGAGAAGATGTCTTTGAACTTATTTTGTAAAAATATACAACCCTGTCCATCTGATATCCTTTCCCATGTGGTTGTATTTCTGAAAATGTTCCACTAACTGTGCACCAGCTGTTCTACATGTAATCCTTGACATATGTTGTAATATTCTACTTTTTCCAGTCTGAATAGTTTGTCCTACATATGTGTGTCTGGAGGGACATTGGATGCAGTAGACAACCTGTTTTTTGTTAAAGTTCAAAAACTTAACTTGTTTATGTGTTTTGGCATTCATGTTGGTTGTTTTTGTATCTCTAGTAAACTGGCAAACACTACATTTATTACATTGAAAGTTTATGGTGGGCAATCCTAGCATTTCCCTTAGTTGCATTTTCTTTTTTGTAGGACGAACTGCTCTCACTAGGTGGTTGTGTAGTTTTTTTGCCTTTACTAAAGGAAAATAATGGTTAACGGATATCTAAGGGGCTCAAGATCCTCTAATATTTCCGTATGATTGTCTTTACTTTGATTGCCTTAGGGTTTTATGTGAGGACAGATGTCAAAGGATTGTGATCCTGTAGTATTTTTGGGGACCACAATGACTCACGGGGTGTAAACCAGGCATGTTTTGGTGTAGTTTTAACCAGTTTCTTTGGATATCTTTGGATTTCTTTGGAATACAGAGAAATTGCCCATACTGTAAGTTCTCTTTTAATTTTTGTGGTTGACTGCTTTACAAATGTTAAAGTGTATGCGGTCAGTGGGTTTAGTAAACATGCTAACTTCAATCTGTCTGTCTCTGTTCAACATCCATTGGTCAAGGAAATTAATCTTGCTCCTATCATAAGTGATGCTAAACTTTCGGTCTGGTGAGCGTGCATTAAAATACTAGAATATCATCAATGTATTTGAACTAATGTAAAATGTTTTCTCTATATGGGTTGCCTTTTGTCCACATCCCACTTTTCTCGGAGTATAACATAACCATATTTGATACCTCAGGAGCGAAGCTGCATCCCATTGCTACACCCTTCACTTCAGTATGTAGGTGAAAGAAGTTGTTTGTATACTTCCCAGATCAAGTAAAAACTTTCTAAGGACTATGGCCCTCATTACGACCCTGGCAGTTGGTGATAAAGTGGCGGTAATACCGCCAACAGGCCAGCGGTAATAACAATGGAATCTGCCAATACAGACAGCCACTTTAACACTCTGACCACCACTGCGGTAGCAACAAACACCATGGTGGTAACCGCCAACAGACAGGCGGAAGTCAATGTACCCCCTACCACATTACAACACGCCCATCCGCCAGCTTTCCAGGGTGGTACCAACGCCATCAAAAGTACAGCGGAAACAGTACACAAAAGGGAAACCACTCACCTTTCGACACTCAACGAAGAACTAGGAGGCCATGGAGCCCGAACTACAGGTGTTACCGGTGTTGGTGTATCTTCTCATCTACCAGGAGTACGATCAGTGGCGGTGACGACCACAGTGAGTACTGCACCTAGCACACAGGGGAGGGGGGTGGAAAAAGAGAGTGACACACACACACAACACGCCCACCCTCATCCCCAACACCATACACACAAATACATGCATCAAAATTACATATACGCCCCGTAACCTGGAATATTGCAAGGACAAAAGGAATTGAGTAAAATGAGTGCCATATTAGAAATAGTCAGATATACGTTACAAATTCAAAAACAGTATTTACGGTATATACAATATGTACATAAGGCGTACATTGTTGACTCAAAATGTCCATGGGACACTGGGCCAAAACTCATAGGCCAAGCCCACACTTGACTCCTGCCTCAATACGGAGGGAACACTGCAGGGGCATCAGGTCAAAAACACACAGGCACCTCTGAGGGATGGGGAAGAGGGGGCACCTTAGACAGAAGATGGGACAATGCCACTGCTCCTGAGGAGCCTCCATGCCCACAGTGAAGTCCTGGGGCATGCAAGGCCACAGTCTCTCAAGTGGGTGGCCTGCCCACTGCTTGTTCCTGGGGAGAGCAAAGCCACAGTCTCTCAAGTCTCTTAAGTGGGTGGTTTTCCCACTGCCTGGTCCTGGGGAGTGTAAAGCCACAGTCGCTCAAGTCTCTGAAGTGGGTGGTTTTCCCACTGCCTTGTCCTGGGGAGAGCAAGGCCACAGTCTCTCGAGTCTCTCAAGTGGGTTGTTTGCCCACTGCCTGGTCCTGGGGAGTGCAAAGCCACAGTCTCTCAAGTCTCTCAAGTGGGTGGTTTGACCACTACCTGGTCCTGGGGAGAGCAAGGCCACAGTCTCTCAAGTCTCTCAAGTGGGTGGTTTGCCCACTGCCCCGTCCTGGGGAGTGCAAAGCCACAGTCTCTCAAGTCTTCAAAGTGTGTGGTTTGCCCACTGCTTGCTCCTGGGGAGTGCATAGCCACAATCTCTCAAGTCTCCTATGTGGGTGGTTTGCCCACTGCCTGGTCCTGGGGAGTGCAAAGCCACAGTCTCTCAAGTCGATGCCTTTCTCCACTGGTTCTGGAGGGGGCTTGGTGCCCAGTGTGCTTCATCCTGCCAAGGACAGGGTGAGTGGATGCCTTTCTCAACTGGTTCTGGAGGGGGCTCTGTGCCCAGTGATGCAACACTTGGGGTTCACAGTCCCTCACCTTGGTGTCTGAGCCACATGATTTGCAGTGACCAGGATGCATGATAGTCCATGGAGGCAGGGCTAGAGTCCATCCAGCGGCAGCTATGTCGGCACTGTGGTGGTAGTGCCAGTGCTGCTGGGGGTGCTGCCAGTGTTGGAGGGAGTCTCCAGCCCCTCTCCTGCAGACCTGGACAGCTGCCCACTGGGGCTGCTGCCAGTGGAGCTACTGTCAGCAGTGCAGGTGGTGGGGCTTGCGGTGGGGCTTGCAGCGGTGCAGGTGACGGTGCTGTCCGAGGTGCAGGTGCTGGTGGTGCCAGTGGTGGGGGGAGGCTCCAGCCCTTCTCCTGCAGCCTCGGACGGCTGCCCACCGGGGCTGCTGCTGCTGACAGTAGTGGTGCTTGCGGCGGTGCAGGTGGTGGTGCAGGTGGCAGTGCTTGTGGCAGTGCTTGCGGCAGTGCTAGCGGCGGGGCTTCTGGCAGTGCTGCCCGCGGTGCAGGTGGCAGTGCTGGTGGTTGTGCTGGTACCCACCAGGACTTCACCTGCAGCCTTGGACAGCTGAAGTCCCTTGCCTGGTGTTTTGTGACCCTTCCTCACCTTGGCAGGTGGTGGTGTCACCTTGGGTCTGGCAGCTGGAGTCTTTGAGGTGGCCTTGCTGGGTGGTTGTGGCTCCTTCCCCTTGCTTGATGCTGTCCCCTTCTTCACCTTGCCAGGTGGCGGAATGGATTTGGCCCTGACAGGGGTTGGTGGCACACTGTCTGGGCGAACGGGTGCCCCCTTTGATCCTCTGACAGTTGCAGGAACCACAGCGGATGGGGACTGAGGTGCTGGGCTGGGTTTTGGCCACCATGGCCAGAGGGGAAGGACGGGGGGAGGGGTAGGGAAGAGGTCAATGTTTGCAAGGAAAATCTTCTTAGGGTCACTGGGGTGGGAAGATGGAGAAGGTCTGGGAGTGGAGGAAGAGAGAGTGGTTGTAGGAGGTGTCTGTCTGCTGAGTTTGGGTGCAGGTGCATGGCCTGGAAGCTGTCGTGAGGTTGATGGCTGGTGGGTGGGTGTGAGCTTGCGTTTGTGTACTTTGGGAGGAGGGGTCACAGACACACTGGCATAAGACACAGGGGGCGTGGGCATAGATGTGGGGGTGGTGACTGCCAGTGAGGGGTGTGCAGTGATCACCGTGCTGGTGATGGAGGTAGTGGATGAGGATGTAGTGCATGCAGGTGTGAGTGGAGATGCAACTGTGAGGGAGGTGGACAATGAGGAGGAGGGTGACATAGTGGAGGCAGTCGATGTTGGTGTGTCTGCATGGGGATGGTGCTTGTGTGAGTGCCTGTGAGATGAAGTGTGTTGCTTGTATTTGCCTGAGCCACTTTTGTGTGTTGATTTGGGTGAATGCTGGTCTGAAGGTGTGCTTGGGATAGGCTGGGGTTGATGGGATTGGGACTGGGTAGAGGAAGTTGGAGGGGGGAGGCTGGATACAGGGACAATAGCTGCCATCAGTGCTGAGGCCAGAGCCTGAAATGCTCTCTGGTGGGCCGCCACGCCAGAGTGAATGCCCTCCAGGTATGCATTTGTTTGTTGCAAATGCCTCTCGACACCCTGGATGGCATTCAGAATAGTTGACTGCCCAACAGTGAGGGATCTCAGGAGGTCAATAGCCTCCTCACTGAGGGCAGCAGGCCTGACCGGGCAGGGCTTGAGGTGCCTGGGACGAAGGTGATGCCCACCCTCCTGAGAGAACAGGTATGGGAAACACTTTGAGGGTCTTCTGGGAGGGCGGTGCTGGTAGGGGGGGGTGGCGGCTGTAACTGTTGTTGGGGTGGGCACAGAGGTGTCCGCCACCGCCATGGAGCTTCTATCAGAGGAGGAGTCACTGTCTGTGTTGTCCCCTCCTGTCCCTGTTGTGGTGCTCCGCTCGCCCTCCGTCCCACTGGTGCCCTCACCGGCAGTGGATTCGACCTACAGGCCCATGTGGGATGCAGCTCCCTCCGTTGCCGGTGCCTCTGCTCCTCCGCCAGATGATGCTAATGCACACAAAGACAGGGTGACAAAACAAAAAGGGGGGGGAGAGACAGAGGATACACTTGGTCAATGCCAGCAACAACACTACCGTTGGCGTACACAACTCACAGGGAACAGTGTATGCACTATTCCATGCAATGCTAGTCATCAGCCCATGGGGTACAATGCCTAACGCCATCAGCTGCACACCTGAAACAAACAGGGCCCTGACCAGTAGTAGATGCCCACTAACACTATTGGGTTTGGAGTGCTTCAGAGCCTGCCCACGAGGGACCTGCCCTGCCATGTTAGCTCTGGCCTAGGGGCACCCACAGTCCACATTCTCACCCAGGTAAAAGCTTAACACGCGCAAAGTACTGAATCAGAATTTGTACTCACCCCCTTGTGGCTGCTGTGATGACCTCAAGCGCCCATCCAACTCCGGATAGGCCACCGCCAAGATGTGGAACATCAGGGGGTCAGGGTATGACGGGCGCCCCTTCCTCGTTGGGAGACCAGCCCCAACTGGGCCTCCGCCGTCTTCCTTGCCCAACGGCGCAGGTCCTCTCACTGTTTGCAGCAGTGGGAGCTCCGCCTGTCAAAGACCCCCAGGGTCCGCACCTCCTTGGTGATGGCATGCCAAATACCCTTTTTCTGATTGGCGCTGACCTGAAGGAAAAACACAGCAGAAAAGGGAATTAATTAACCGTCCTGACCATCACACTCATGGCCCACCATATCCCTCCCATCCCCTGACTCACAAACATTGACCACCATACATGCAGCACTCTGGCCAGGACTTCTCAGCCCCCCCCCACATGTGGCTTACATACACAGCACTCATACATTCATGGCCCACGCATCATGCTCACAATGTACTCACCTATTTGTCTGGAGGACCGTAGAGTAACGTGTACTGGGGTAGGACCCCATCCACCAGTCTCTCCAACTCCTCTGCAGTGAAGGCAGTGGCCCTTTCCCCAGACACATGAGCCATTGTCGCTTCTAGGCACAGATCACAGCCACACTTGCAGTGGAGGTCCTCTCCTGTTGAAGGTCAGGTAGCAAGTGAGTGAATAGATAGAAAATGGCGGTCACATCTGCGGTGTTGCGTACTGTCACCACCGGCGTACATTGCTATTGGCTCCTGGAACCGATAGGGCCCAAAGATAACCAATGCGAAGTTGCGCGGCGGTCATTGACCGCCTACCTGAACGGCAAACAACGTCAGCGGAATTACCTCATTTACAACTTGTCCCTCCTCACAGGTCAGGCAGCCGCCATTTCAGGGGGGCACAGGCCATGGCACCTAAGTGCGTCACAGCAGACATTGGCACAGAAACTGACTTTCGGATTCACATAATGGTTCTGTAAGGGAAGAAATGCATCATTATTGCAATTGATGTGTGATTATGACCCTCTGCTCACTGTTTTCCTCCCTAGGCTTCAACTGCTGAGGATGAATATGAAATGGAGACATCCTCCTGTGTACACACCCCTGGTAGACCTTGCGACAATGGAGGTCAGACACATTATACTAACATGCATGCTTGATCGGGCCACAATCCAAGAACTGTGTGCCCATTTGGAGGCAGGCCTGATGTCAGCTATCTGCCAGCCCACAGGTATCCCCCCTCTAGTGCAGGTCCTGTCAGTGCTCCATTTTATGGCAAGTGGTTCCCTCCAAACAACAGTGGCCATGGCATCAAGGATGTCTCAGCCAATGTTCTCCAACGTGTTGACCAGAGTGTTGTCAGCCCTGCTTAAACACATGCACAGCTACATTGTATTCCCCCAGGTGGAGGATCTGGCCACAGTGAAAGCTGACTTTTATGCCCTGGTACATATCCCCAACATCGTTGGTGCCATAGATGGTACACATGTAGCATTTGTCCCCCCCCCCCCCAGAGAAATAAACAAGTGTTCAGGAATAGAAAAAGCTATCACTCTCTGAATGTGCAGATGGTGTGTTTGGCGGACCAGTACATCTCCCATGTGAATGCTAAGTATCCTGGCTCTGTGCATGACGCTTTTATCTTGAGGAATAGCAGCATCCCATATGTGATGGGCCAACTTCAGAGGCACTGGTGGATCCCTGTACTACTCACCCAAGAGGGTGTGCCAGATCATCGTTGCATGTTGCATGTTGCACAACCTGGCTTTGAGACGCCAGGTGCCTTTTCTGAGTGGAGGATGAGCCTTGAGATGGTCTTGTGGCAGCGGTGGAGCCTGTGGACAGTGAGGACGAGGAAGTAGAGGAAGAAGATGTGGATAACAGAAGTAATATCATACAGCAGTACTTACAGTGAAACACAGGTAAGACACTGTAACTTCACTTTACTGTTATGTTTTGTGGTGGACATTGTACATGGCAGCCTGATTTCCCTATGTCTATGGCCACTTACTGTACCCTTTGGCATCTCTATTTTCAGATCTCTGTGGTATCAACGACATCAAAATCCTGGCGGAAACAGATCTCAGAAGTCAAAGGACTCACCTGTGGAGACTCAGGGAAGAACCACGCCGCAATGGAGCCCGAGTTGCATGTCTTCCCCATGATCTTCTACCTTCTAATCCATTACGAACACCAATGTCGGCAAAGACGACCACGATGAATACTGCCACCTAGCACACAGGGGAGGGGGGAGGAAAAAGAGAGTGAGACACACACGCAACACCACCACCCCCAACACCATACACATAACCATATGCAGTAACATTACATATACACCCTGTACCCCTGAGGAATAATGCAAGGACAAAAGGAATTGATTAAAGTAAGTCTAATAAGATAAAATACTATAAATAGTCTCTCAAGTGGGTGATTTGCCCACTGCCTGGTCCTGGAAGTGCAAGGCCACAGTCTCTCAAGTGGGTGATTCTTCCATTGGTTCTGGAGGGGGCATTGTGCCCAGTGAGCTTCTTCCTGTGGAGGATGGGGTGAGTGGATGGCTTTTCCACTGGTTCTGGAGGGGGCATTGTGCCCAGTGAGCTTCATCCTGTGTAGGATGGGGTGAGTGGATGGCTTCTCCACTGGTTCTGGAGGAGGAATTGTGCCCAGTGAGCTTCATCCTGTGGAGGATGGGGTGAATGGATGGCTTCTTCCACTGGTTCTGGAGGGGGCATTGAGCCCTTTGATGCAGATCTTGGGGAGTGCAAGGTCACAGTCTCTCACCTGGGTGTCAGAACCACAGGATTTGCTGGGGCCAGGCCGCACAACAGCCCATAGAGGCAGGACTACACACTGTCCACCGGCGGTGATGGCTGCTCACTGGTGGTAGTGGTGGTGCTGCTGGTGGAGCTGGTGGCGGTGCAGGTGGCGGCGCTGGTGGCAGTGCTGGCAGTGGTGGGTGGAGGCTCCAGCCCTTCCCCTGCAGCCTCGGGCAGGTGTCCACTGAGGCTGCTACTGCTGGCAGTGGTGCTGATGGCGGTGCTGGTGGCGGTGCAGGTGGCGGTGCTGGTGGCAGTGCTGGCAGTGGTGGGTGGAGGCTCCAGCCCATCCCCTGCAGCCTCAGACTGCTGCCCACTGGGGCTGCTGCTGGCAGTGGTGCTGGTGGCAGTGCTGGCAGTGGTGGGGGGAGGCTCCAGCTCATCCCCTGCAGCCTCAGACCGTGGCCCACTGGGACTGCTGCTGGCAATGGTGCTGGTGGCAGTGCTGGAGGTGGTGGGGGGAGGCTCCAGCCCTTCTCCTGCAGCCTTGGATGGCTAAACCACCATGGTTGGTGGTGCGGGCTCTAACTGAGTCCCAGCACCAGGTCTCTTGTCCTTTCTGCCTGCTGGTGCAGGCCTCTTGCCCTTTCTTTCAGCAGCCAGGAATTGCTCCTTGCCTTTCCGTTTAGCAGCTGGGGGTGCCTCCTTGCCCTTCTGTTTAGCAGCTGGGTACCTCCTTGCCCTTCCTTTCAGAAGCTGGGGGTACCTCCTCGCCCTTCCTTTCAACAGGTGGGGGTGCCTCCTTGCCCTTCCTTTTAGGAACTGGGGGTGCCACCTTGCCCTTCCTTGCAGCACTTGGTGCAGGCACCTTTTCAGTGTGGCTGCCTGGTGCCCGGGATCCTCTTCCACATGCAGTAGCTGTGGACACTACTGTGCCCGTGGTCTGGGTGACTGAGGTGCTTGCCTGGGTTTTGACCGCCCTGGCCTGATGTGAGGGACGGGGTGAGGGATGGGTGGGGAAGAGGTCAATGGTGAAGAGGAAAAGCTTCTTAGGGACATTGGGGCGGGAAGATAGAGATGGTTTGGGAGTGGAGGAAGAGGGAGTGGTGGTAGGAGGTATCAGTCTGCTGTGTTTGGGTGCAGGTGCATGGGCTGGATGCTGTTGTGAGGTGGATGGCTGTTGGGTGTCTGAGTGCTTGCATTTGTGTACTTTGGGAGGAGGGGGCACAGACACAGTGGGAGAGGACACAGGGGACGTGTGCATTGAAGTGGGGGTGGTAACTGCCAGTGAGGGGCGTGTGCTGTTAGGTGTGCTGTTGATGGGGGCAGTGGTTTAGGATGTAGTCCATGCAGGTGTGAGTGGAGACACAACTGGGAGGGAGGTGGACGACAAGGAGGAGGGGGCCTCAGTGGAGGCAGTGCATGTTGGTATGTCTGATTCTGGATGGTGTTTGTGTGAGTGCCTGTGGGATAAGTGTGGTGCTTGTGTTTGCCATGTCCACTCTTGTGTATTATCCTGGGTGCATGCTTGTCTGACTGGGTGCTTGGGATAGGTTGGGGTTGAGGGGAATGTGATTGGATACAGGAAGTTGGAGGGGGAAGGCCAGAACAGGGACAATGGCTACCATCAGAGAGGAGGCCAGAGTCTGGATTGATATATGTTGGGCTGCCATGCCAGTGTGTATGCCCTCTAGGAATGCATTTGTCTGTTGCATTTGGACTGCCAGCCCCTGGATGGCATTAACAATGGTTGACTGCCCAACAGAGATAGATCACAGGAGGTCAATAGCCTCCTCACTCAGGGCAGCAGGGCTAACAGGGGCTGTCCCTGAGGTACCTGGGGTGAAGGAGATGCCCACCCTCCTGGGGGAGCGGGCACGGAAAACTCACTGAGGGGCTGCTGGGAGGGCTGTGCTGGTACAGGGGAGGTGGCTGTACCTGTAGATGGGGTGGGTACAGAGGTGTCCGCCACCACAAGGGAGCTTCTATCGGAGGAGGAATCCGTGTCCAAACTGTCCCCTCCTGCCTCCGCCGTGGTGTTCCCCTCGCCATCCGTCCCACTGGTGCCCTCACCGTTGGTGGATTCGGAATCCTGGGTCCTGTGGGATGCAGCTCCCTCCGTCGCCGGTGCCTCTACTCCCTTGCCAAATTATGCTAATGCACATAAGGACAGGGTGACAAAAGAAAAAGGGGGGGAGACACAAAGGATACACTTGGTCAGTGGCGCCAACACCACCACTGTTGGCGTACACGCCACACTCACACACAAGAAACAGCCCTATCACTAGGCAATGCACTACCAGTCACAATGCTAGTCACCAGGCCATGGATAGGGACACTTAACACCAATTGCAACATAACTAAGACCCAAAGACCCCTGCCCAGTAGTGGATACCTACTAGCTTGGTTGGAGTACTTTCACATCAGATCCCTGCCCAACATGGGACCAACCCTGCTATGCCAGACCTGGCCTAGGGGCACCCACAGGGCCCACAACCTAACCCGGACCCCACCCCACCATGCGAAAGTTGTATATTGGGGCATTGTACCCATCCCCTTGTGGCTGCTGTAATGCCCCCAAGTGCCCATTCAGCTCCGGATAGGCCACCACCAGTATGCGGGCCATCAGGGGGGTCAGGGTTCGACAGGCACCCCTTCCTTGTTGGGAGGCCATCCCTAGCCGGGCTTTCACGGTCTTCCATGCCCAACGTCTCAGGTCCTCCTACCGTTTCCAACAGTGGGTGCTCCGCCTGCCGTAAATCCCAAGGGTCCGCACGTCCTTGGTGATGGCACGTCATATACCCTTCTTTGATGGGCGCTGACCTGCAGGGAAATAGACACAGGGAAAGGTATTAGTCCAACCGTCCTGCCTTTTACACTCATGGCCCACCATGCCCCTTCCCATCCCCAGTAGCACAGACATAGCCCACCATACATGCTGCATGCTGCCCAGGGCCCATCTACCAGCCACCCCCTACATGAGGCCTTCACACACAGCACTCCATGCATTCACACACCATGCATCATACTCACTGTGTACTCACCTGCTGGTCTGGAGGCCCATACAGCATTCGGTACTGGGATAGGACCCCATCCACCAGTCTCTCCAACTCCACTGAGATGAAGGCAGAGGCTCTTTCCCCAGTAACACGAGCCATGGTCAGTTCCAGACACAGGTCACAGCAGCACATGCAGTGTAGGTCTTCTCCTGTTGAAGGTCAGGTAGTAAGTGAGTGAACAGATAGAAAATGTTGGTGACATCCACGGCGGTGCATACCGTCATCACCAACATACATCACCATTGGCCACTGTACCCATAGGGACCAATGTTAACCAATGAGGAGTTGCACAGTGGTTAGAATTAGCCTTCTTATCAGGCTGTGTTGTTTCACTAGGCTTAGTTGTGGATGTGCAGATCACTGGAGAGAAACTTGCCAGTGATGACACTGAGGTGAGTTCTCCTGATCATTAGGAGCTGCCCAGTTGGCTTAAAGTGGGCTGATGAGGTACTCATTTGCTACTTTTTGGTAATGGGCACTGAATGGTTGCTAGGAGGGGTCATGGTACATGAACTAAATCACACTCTTTAAAAAAGTAAAAAAATGAGCCAAACATGATTACACATTAAAAGAATAGGCTGGAAAATTATAAAAAATTGAAGTAGGTTTTAGAGCTATAAGTGGGCCAGAATTGACACAGGTATCCATTACAGATGCTATAAAAAACTATAACTGACAGTGTTAAAACAAGAATTCTCATTCTCCTGGGCTGATCAACAGGATTTGACATGGTGAACCATATGATTCTGCTCAATTGCAGAGCCCTTTTGTTAGAAATTGGGTTTCTGGTTACCAGAGGTATGCACCCTGTCCAAGCAGGATGCATAATCCTGGTCAGGGCAAGTCAGATACACACCATAAAGTAATCTGTGCTCACCATCTGGTAACTTGGCACAGAGTGGCCAGGCTTAACTTGAGAAGCAATGTGTAACGTATTTGTGCAATACTTTTAAAAGAAACACTGTGAAAATGCAACAAAAAGACTCCACACCAGTTTAGAAAAATAGATGATATTTTTATGAACAAAACAGGACCAAAAGAATAAAAGTCCAATAAGTGTTAAAGGAGTTCTGATTTTTCAATGATTAAATTGCACTGTTGTGCTTAAAAGCTTAAAGCGCCAATTGGGGCTATCTGGTCAGACTGGACTGGGCCAGATCTGAGAAGTGAGGCTAACTGTGATACAGGGACCAGCCTTGACCTGCTGAAAAAATACCTTGGTTCTTGGATGCATCGACGTCAAAACTGTGTAGCAGGGAGCAGAGGAGGTGATGTGTTATTGTCAATTCTTCAGATGTAGGCCGTGCATCTGTATAGAGCCGGGCAAATTGGGAGATGCATCAGAAGCTCCTGATGATGCACCATGCAGTCAGTGATGCTGTGTTTGCAATCCTTATGAGTGCAGGGATGCATTGGCCTTGAGGGTGAAGTGCTGGTTCTGATTGTCACATTGACATTGATGCACAGGTTCTGATAGTTGCTGGCACAGGTTCTGATAGTTGCTGCACTTTGTATCCACTTCCACGGCCCCAACACTGGATCAGTATCACTTGCCAGGGCAAAAATTGCAGAAAGCAAACTCCAGCTGCTGTTTCAGGATCATGAGAAGTCCTTGATGTGCTTGAAACTTAGAACAGGGGCATGCCAACATGCCTTTAGAGTCACTCTGAGTTCAAGTAAGGTGGGTCCAGTCCTTCCTTAGCAGGGCAGAGAGTAGCAGGCAGTGGGCACCACAGCAGAAAGGACATTCTTCCAGAGCAGCAGTCCAGAGTGGCAGTCCTTCCTTCTGGTGGAGTTCTTCATAGGTCCAATAGTGTGCTGAGTTGGTAGGGTCAGAGGTCCAGTACTTACACCCAGTTGTGCCTTTAAAGTGAAAGTGACTTCAAAGAAGGGTCTCTAAATACACAGATGCCCTTTCTTCCAGCCCTGGCTCCAGACTCACTACAGGTGGTATGCAGCCCTTTGTGTAGGGACAGGACACTGCCTATTCAGGTGTATGTGTGAGGATGTGCCCAGTTTGTCCCTACTGCCCTGTCCAGGATGAATCATCAGGATTTTGATAGTCCATCAGTCATACCTAAGCTCCCTTTGTTTGTGGCTGTCTAGAGGGAATGCACAAGTCCAGCTCACCCGCACCCCAGACGTCTATTGGAGACAGGCTGCAGGCGCACAGGGCTAAGAGCAGGGAAAAGCCAACTTTCTAAAAGTGACATTTTCAAAATTGTTACACTAAATTTTATTTGACCATTAAAGATGATTTGTTATTAAAATTCAATAGGTGCTAAACATCACATATGTACTCTTTCTCAATTAGGAATTGCAGCATATTTAATGTAAAAAGGAATCCTCAATGTTAACCTAAGAGAAGGGTATGCCTCACAGTAGTGAAAAACTAATTTGGGAGTTCTTCACTACCAGGACATGTAAAACGTAAAAGTATATGTCCTGCCTTAGGCTACCTAGGGCCCATCTTAGGGGTGACTTGCATGTACCAAAAGGGGAGTTTAAGGCCTAACAAGATGTTTTAAATGCCAAGTCGGCATGGCTGTGTAAACTGCACATTCAGGATCTGTAATGGCAGGCCTGAGACATTTTTAAGGGCATGCTTAAGAGGGTGACACAAGTAGTGCTGCAGTCCTGCTAGTCTCACCTAATTTACAGGCCCTGGGCACATGTAGGGCTCTTTACAAGGGACCTATAAGTACATTAAGTATTCCAAATGTGGCTGTACCCATCAAACCATGTTTAGGGGCAAGTACACATGCACTTTAGCACTGGTCAGCAGCAATAGGGTGCTGAGTCCTAAAGCCAACAAAAAGAAATCAGCAAAATATGAGACAAGTAGGCAAAAGGTTTTGGGGCAGACCACCCTAAGGCTGTCATGTCTAATACCTTTTCTCTTTCCTCTTAGACAGCACTTAAACCATATACAAAGCCCCTTAATGCTCTGGGAACCGCCTACTGCAATTTTTGATTACCCCACGGGGCGATGTTATCATCATTACTTTAAACACAAATTAATTTAATCACTAATCTGACTTGTCCTTTCTTTAAGTGTAACATTCTTCAGCTATGCCAATGACAGACAGAGCTTCTTCAAAGTAGGAGAGACATCATGGTCAAATGCCACCATCTTTTGGGCTGCGTTCAAACCATCAGAAAGTCGACACAGACATTTCTGATATCCTGATACCCTATGGCATGTTCGGAGCAGCGACAACCTGACCTACACCACTCAGTTTGGGCCCCTGGACTCCCGTTCCATAACATTGAAAACACTCTTGGGGTACATGTAGGTCATGAAATCTCCCAAAGGTCACATATTAAGAAGTATTAAAAAATGGGCTGGGTGGATGAGGGAAACAGCAATGCTCGAGGCAGGAGAACTATTGGTTACGTATAAAGAGAAATAAAACATCTACTTGGACTCAGAGAAAGTAAAGGAGCTTTATAACACTGTTAAAGGGCTCAATAAGGGAAAGAAGGAATAGAGCTGTTGGAAGTTTGCTGAAAATAAGTACTATAACCAAAACATACTCTAACAGAAAGAATATGAAAAGATGAAACGCATATCGTTTATTTTCGATATCGTGGCCATTAAGTTACATTCATCAGGAGGTTTACTGCGAATTAGTAGTCTAAAATTGTTTCCACGATTAAGGTGGAAACACAAAAAGCTTCAGGGATGCTAACAACTCTTGTATATAGATGATGGTGTTTATATAATTTAGAGCACAAGGTCTCGGTCTCTGTAGTGTTTGCGGTGCCTAACTCTGAACAGAAACCTGAACAAAAAGGATTTAAAATAAACAGACGAGAAAAAAATAACAGTCAGTGAAATTATGAAAACTTAAATGAATGTCCTACATCATAGTATTCTGTATTGGAAAGTGTGAAGGTGTGATTTAACTGGGTTGAAGCAAAGCTTATTTATCGTAGATGCAAGTATTTTGAAGCATATAAAACAAATTATGTCATATTCGTATCAGTTTTAGTTTGAAATCAAATCGCAGTGAGTTTTGAGGGGTAGGATAACCATTTTAATTATTTCTTTCTTTCACAAAACCTTTATGATTGCAGCCACTATACATATTAGATTGCTTTCAGATTATGGGCACTCAACTATAAAGCCTTATACCTGAAAAATCAAGCATCGGTGTGGTAACACATTACTTTAGGGGGCCTAATTCATCCATGTACTCTACAGTTAGAAATTCAACAAATCAAAAAATCTCATGCACAGAAACACTCCTTTCTTTTAGAAATACACCCACACTTCACACATTGAGAAATAATGTGAAAGGAACCCCTCCTCCTTTACCTGAATCAAGGCCTATCTCTCTCCTCCTTACCTTTAAGAACATGTGTTCACTACCTACTAGCTGGTTTCACTAGCACTCTAAAAACTGCTCCTTTCCTAACATTGATTTTTTTATCCCGTCTTATGCTATTCTAGTCAGTAATCAGTTGAAGTGTGCATTCAATTAATTCAACATTGGTGTATGTAATGCAGTCTAATACGCTCAGCTATACCAGTGCAGCAAGCAAAACAGATAATTACACGCCTTCTGTAGAGAATTTAGGGACTTTGAGTTCCTGGGTTTCTTTGTGAATCGTAAATACGAAATCGCAATTCCCAATGTACAAAAAAGTTAGTATTAGCAATTCCTAATGGAGGTTACAATAGACCCCCCTTGTGAATATTAATGAAGCAGGTCGCAATTTGCTACCCATTATGAATTGCACCCATCATAGCAGATCACCATGTCTGTGATTTCTTGTTGATAAAGCAATCACAATTTGTTTTTCTTGTAGGAAAATGGAATGTGTTCCAAAAATGAAAATATTAATTTTTTAGGAGAAGGCCCTGGTACCTTGGACCTGATTTGTTTCAACATTCAGAAAAGGGAAGGTTTCTCGTCGGGACCTCTTCCCATTTGCGAATGTTTGCTATCACCCTTGAGGTGTTTGTAAAAAATGAACGTTTTGCGATCATAATTTGATCGCAAAACATTGAAACATACGACAGCAATTCATTATTTGGAAGAGGTGTCATAAACACGCTACTCCTAAATACCGAATCGCTAAACAGAAATTATGATTTGGTAATATGTTACTGAATTGCAATTTGTGCTCTGAACATTTGTACAGGTATGTTTGCTGTCAAAAAAGGCCTGATTCGGATAGGGCCATTTACAACAGCAAAATAGCTTTTGTAAATATGGGCCCTAATGACTAATGGCTAGTCAGATCCACAGATCCAAGTGTTGCCCTACTCACAATCATTCTAGCCCTAACACTGGGAAGCACTTCACAATCTCTGGATCGCACACTGAACATATTCTAGTTCAAGTATGGATCTGCCTGGTGAACCATGACATTCGAAAATCCCTGGTGGATGGAGAAGAACAGAACAATTTTAGTGGATATATGAGCTGAGAGATCCTTAAGTGGCAAAGACAAGAAATGGATGGACTGCTTAAATTAATCTGAGTCACACCAACAATGATTGTCAAATTATATTTAATTAGCTTTTTTGTCACTGTGAAACTAAGGACAAAGTCCAACCATATGGGTGTAGTCCAACCGGCACACTAACAGTATTTTATTACTATTGGGTCTCACTGGTGAAGTGCAACTGATGTCCCATTGACACCACAAGCTACAGGAATCATAGCTGGTCATACCCATGCCACTGTAGGTTATTTACCAACAAAAAAAAAAACAGATTGATAGAATGCTTACATTAACCATGGCCTCTGGAAATAACTCATTCCATATGTCTCTACTCACTGTATAATTATCAAAAAAGAGTAAACGTACCCAATGTAGTCTAGGTCTGCCCCAAATGGGTCAGTCCATTTCTGACTGAAAATAGTAGTAATTGTTGTGAGTTGCATCTTGGGTTCCTACAGTGAGCTACAAAACTCACATAATTTTTCTTCTGCAGTGAAATAATGCCAATGGAAATCGCGCAAACAATAGCAATATCATTGTACTAAATGATTTTCATCCAATACAGATCCTAAAATTCTTTGCCATTTTAGCCACCAGATTTGGGAACTTGTGTTTTAAATGAATTTATCCCATTTTAGAGAAAGTGCTAAATGCACATTAAGTGATACAGAATGAATGAGAGTTATAGAAAGAATTGGAAGCAAAAGGTTGCAGATTAAACAATGACTAGCCCAAGAGTAAACCTTGGAGTTTAGGGGATAATGGAAGGGTATCATGACTTACTTGAAGTCACCATTCAGTAGTTCCATTCCAAAGCGGTGATAGCATACTACACTTCAAATCAAGAATCTCTCTCTCTCTCTTGCTCTATATATATATTTACAGACAAAATAAAAGTTAGGATGATGATACAGTTAGGTGTTGACATTATATGAAGCATATAGTTAAATAAATTACCAGTTATAGTTCGTTGAGATAACTATTAGTGGAGCTCTAACCTTGCATTGCGTCTGACCTCACATATTACATCACTCATGACATGTTAAATGACATCATTGATGACATCTCAAATTACATTGTTGATTACATTATTGATGACATCACTGATGACATTATGCAAGATACTGCTGTTCATATTACTCTATAAACCAGTAAAGCATTTTAGATATGGAAAGTAAGTACTAAATAGTGCAGAATCATGTACAGCATAACTTACTCTTAAGATTCACAAATCCTTTTAGAGGAATCACGTTCCACCTACACACATCCTTCGCTCCCTAACAAACACTTTGTAGATAGCCGACCTAAAGTGGACAATCGATCACACACAAGTGGGCAAGTTATCCTGCGCACAATCTTCACCCTGTAAATAGCTCTTGATTCAAAACCCACTCCCTCCAGACACCCAAGCACCATTAGATGGCCAAACCCCTACTATGTACAGACTTTGCACTGTATGGAACCCTTCATGGATAGTTGACTGCTTGTGGTTAATGAGCCCCACATGAGTAGGAAAGAACCTACTGTGAACCATCTTTACCTTGTGTAGACCCATCTATGGAGAGGTCACTTCCTTTAGACATTGTAGGTCCATTGGGTGGTGAAGGCCCTACTATGCACAGCCTTCACCTTGTAGCAAACACTTTGCAGACAGCTGGCCTATTGTAGTCAATTATACACATATGCATAGACTTATGCCCATAGTTATACTTTTTTAGCACCGCATTTGCGTAATCTTTTTTACGTGAAAGCGGCGCAAACTTGCAAAATACAATTGTCTGCTTCTAGTAGAACCTCTCTTTGAGTCGGTTCCCCTGGTGCCTCGGTTGAGATAGGCTCACTGTCACCCTTCTGGTTCTCGTTTGCTATTTGAGTGACCAAGCCGTCCTCAACGGGCTCTCCTCCAGTCTCAGTTCCCCTTTGATTACTCTCCGGCCCTGAGACTTCCTTTTCTGCAGCTGTTATTTTCGACAACTCAAGTTCCTCATCAGTTGGACACGTCACCTTCTTTGTTTGACTAGCATGTATCCAGTTTGGAACTCCCGCACATTTCACAGCAGTAGTAGTTGTCAGTATCACTTGATACAGCCCCTTCCAACGTGGCTCCAAACACGACTTCCTCACGTGTTTCTTGACAACAACCCAATCACCAGCTTTCAGATTGTGACATGGATCATTAATCAGTGGCAGTGTGGTTGCTTCCACCTGGTGAGAAAAAGAGCGGACCACGTCAGCTTGCCCCTTGCAGTAGTCCAACATCATATCATCTGTGAAATTCACAATAGCATTTGCAGGCACTGCGGGCAATCTCATAGCTCGGCCCATAAGAATTTCATGTGGAGACAGTCCTGTTTTCTTGTTGGGCATATTTCTCATTGACATTAGCACTAAGGGCAGTGCATCTGGCCATTTTAAATTGGTAGATGCGCACATTTTCGCCATTCTTGACTTCAAGGTACCATTCATCTGTTCTACCAGTCCTGAGGCTTCGGGACAGTAGCTACAATGCAACTTCTGTTCAATGTTCAGTGCGGCACACAAGACCTTAACCACCTCGTTGTTGAAGTGACTTCCTCTATCTGATTCTAAAGAGATCGGAAACCCGAAACGTTGTATCAATTCCCTAAGCAGCAACTTCGCTACTGTGAGACTGTCATTCCTACGTGTAGGGTAAGCTTCAATCCAATGACTAAAGATGCACACAATCACCAACACGTACCTCAGACCTCCACACACATGCATCTCAATAAAATCCATCTGCATTCTGCGAAATGGACCTCCTGCTCTCCCAATGTGGCTCAAGTTCACCACGGTCCCTTTACCCGCATTCATCTGCTGACAGATGATGCACCTGTGACAGATTACTTCTGCAGCTTGTCTGAACTTCGGATTAAACCAATCGATTTTGAACAACCTGATCATGGCATCTCTCCCAATATGTGCTTGACCATGGTAAAACCTTGCAAACTGTGACAAGAGACTGGCAAAACCAGTTTCCCCTCATCCGAAACCCACAAATCATCAGGTCTTTGTACACATTGCATTTTAAGCCAAGAACGTTTCTCTTCTCTGCTGGCACGTGCCTGCAACAATTGTAACTCTTCCATTGTGTCAACCACCCTCAATGCATAACCTGTGCACGTCTCATTTTCAGTTTCAGGTAACAATTCCCACTGATCCTTGAACGATATACAGTTCAATGCACAAAACCTTGCGACTTGATCTGCAGAACCATTCCCCATTGACACAAAGTCTTGTGATTTCACATGAGCATTGCATTTCACCACGGCAATTTCAGGAGGTAACTGAATCGCGTGCAACAACTCCTTAATTCTTTCACCATTTTTCACTGGAGAACCAGTAGAGGTCATGAAACCCCTCTGTGACCATAGCTGGCCAAAAACATGGACAATTCCAAATCCGTACCTGCTGTCAGTATAGATAGTGACTTTCAATTTGTCAGCGGCATGGCATGCCCTAGTAAGAGCAATCAATTCAGCCACTTGCGCGGAGTACACTCTCTTGAGCCAAGATGCTTCTAGGATACCAGTGATTATACACACAGCGTATCCAGCTCTCAGTTCTCCTACTGAGTCTCTCAGGCATGAACCATCAACAAAGATAATGTAATCATTTTCTTCCAATTGAGTATCTTTAATGTCAGGTCTTGGTTTGGTGCACAGTTCTGTTACCTCAAGGCAATCATGTTCTAACTCCTCAGCATCATCAACATCAGTATTCTCATTAGGAAGCAAAGTTGCCGGGTTCAACACAGTTCATCCTTTCAGTGACACATTAGGTGACCCCAAGATAATCGTTTCATACTTGGTCAGGCGGGCATTTGTCATGTGCTGCGTCTTTGTTTGGGTGAGTAGTATTTCAACTGAGTGAGGGACCATTACTGTTAAAGGATGTCCCATCACTATGCCTTCACACTGAGTAAGGCTTTGACCAACTGCTGCAACTGCATGCAGACAAACCGGTAAGGCCGCTGCAATTGGGTCCAAAGTATCTGAAAAATATGCTACTGGGCGGTTTGCACCACTATGGACCGGTGTCAAGACAGACAAAGAACACGCATTGTGTTCATGACAAAATAGTACAAAAGGCTTTGTATAGTCAGGCATACCTAAAGCTGGAGCCCTGCACATACACTCCCTCAGTTTCATGAATGCCCTTATCTCTTTCTTGGACATAGTTAGGGTATCCGGTCCATCCTTAACCTCCTTAACGGTAAACCTTACCAAAGGCTTAGAGATAATTGAGAAGTTCGGAATGCACTGGCGACAGTAGCCCACCATTCCCAAGAACATCCTAACGTCTCTCTTGGATGTCAGGCGGTTCATCTGCAATATGGCTGTCTCTCTTTCTTTAGAAATTCTCCTTGACCCCTTCTCAATTAGATGACCTTCACCTCTTTCTGACAGTACTGCATCTTCTTTGGGGACATTTTATGTCCGTTCTTTCCCAAATGATTCAGTAAGGCAATAGTATCGTACCTGCACTCATCTTTCATTTTGGATGCAATCAACAAGTCATCAATGTACTGCACTAGAGTCGAATTAAAAGGCAGTTCCAATGATTCCAAATCCTTCTTCAATATCTGATTGAAGATGGAAGGGGATTCTGAAAACCCTTGAGGAATTTGACATTAACTATAAACCTTGTCCAGGGATTTGAAACTGAAAAGAAATTGGCTATCCTCATGAAGAGGCACCGAAAAGAACGCTTGATACAAGTCCACAACTGTGAACCACTCTGCATCACAGGGAACCTGAAACATGATCACGGCTGGATTTGGCACTACAGGGCAACACTTCACTACTATCTCATTGATCTTTCTCAGATCCTGGACAATTCGCACTTTCCCACAAGGCTTTCTCAGTCCCATTATTGGCAAATTACATGGGTTGCTCATCACATCTTTTAGTACCCCTTGATCTGCAATTATCTGCATCACTTGTATAAGGACATCTTGTGCCATGTGGTACTGCGGTACCTGGGGAAACACTGCATTTGGCTTCACATCTACTTTGACTGGTTCTACTCGTTTTATCAGTCCCACTTCTTTTCCTGTCAAGTCCCACACTTTTTCTGTCACTTCCCTGTAATTCTGTTGGCAAATCGGTCACTGTGAACTTTAGGAAGAAGCTTATCAAAGGGTACTCCTCATCTGTAGTCTCCGTCTCTGGCTCTGAGATCAGCCCATCATCTCCATCATCGTCACTGTTTGTCTGCACCTCTATTCCTTCATTGGAACAAGTGATTGAACACCTCGTCTTACAGAACAAGTCTCTTCCCAGTAGGGACACAGGACTTGAGTCACAGGCTACAAACCTGTGCAATCCCTGAAAAGTTCCAATCCCAACTTGGACCGGGTCTGTAATCAGGTTTGTCAGGAGCTGATTTGCTACTCCTCCTTCCTTTATAGTACGTCCTGAAAGCAGCTATTTCAGAACTTCCACACTTCTGAATGTGGAGCGTGTAGCTCATGTGTCAACCAGGAATGAAACCTTGTGACTCATCACCTTTCCTTGACATAAGGTCCCCTCTGATCTACTTCTAGGGACGCTGCAAGCCTGCACTCCTCACTGTCTGAGCAATCATCCGACCATTCATCGTTTATTCCATTCTCACCACGTAATGGGAACTGTTGTACTGCATTATTTTGACCCATTGTTTGACCCATGACCTGCTGAGGAAGCATCACCTGTTGCTGTCCCATCGGAGCTAAAGGCAACTGCATTTGCTGTCTAGGTACCAAGGGAATCTGCTGCTGTACTTGCTGCACCTGTGCTGGTTGGACACGTGGCATCTGCATCTGTTGCATGGTCTGGAGACCCTGCATCTGAACCATGTTATTCTGGAAGTTCGGATTTGTACCCCTCACTCTTGGACCTCTTACATTTTGAAATGCATTGACATCATTGCTTTGTTGAACAACACCATCCTGCACCATCATCGGACATTCCCGCTTGCAGTGTCCCACGCCCCGCACGCATGGCATGGTAACATCTTTTTCATCCCTTGCACGTCATTTTGAACCACAACCGTATTTAAATCTGGACCACGGTTCACAAAACCTCCTCTGCCTCTCGGTTGCGTCTGAAACATCCCATTCCCTTGTGGTTGCTGTACCATCTGCTGCACTCCATTTCCCTGCATCCCTGCTTGAGCTGCCTTAATTTGCATCACCATCACCTTCTTCTTCAGCTTTCTTTGCTTCAATTCAATCTCATCACAACAGTATTTTGTATACTGCAACACCTCATCAATCAGTTTCGCTTGCCTACAGATCAAATGGTTCTTAATCATCTGGCTAATCTCTGGCCTCAACCCTTCAACAAACCTGAACCTAATGTGATTCATGTCTTTCTGTTCTATGACCTCCGTACCACTGTAGTGTTTGAATGCTTTTAACAACCTCTCATAGTAAGCATGTATCGACTATTTGCCTTCTTGTGCCGTTCAATCAATTTTCTGCCAATCAGTAACTCTCTGCGACACCTTCTGTTTCAAATACTCAATAAACTAATAGTAATACCTCATTACTTCGGGAGACGGTGCTCCCGTAATATTGTCCCTTGCCGGTTCATCTGTCGGCCAATCCACACTTCTCTTGCACTCAAGCCACAAATCAGCTGGAACTATAATCTCAAACAGTGTATTCAGGTCTTCCCAACGACACTTCGCAAGCTTCACAAACCTATCTGTCTGCTGATACCATTCTATCGGCTTTTCCCTTATCCTGGGATAGTCATTCATGAATGACAAAATGTCTCCTCTAGACCACGGTACATGAACTAGAACCCCTCCAGCTGTTTCTCTCATCGGCAACATCTTTATTGTCCCCGTTTCCGGCACAGCCTTCGACTGCTTCGGCTCCAGGCAGTCACTCTTCCTCTTCTCTCTTTTCTTCGCCCATCTGCCTTCCCACTTCTCAAATGCTCCCCAAACTTGAGCACTCTGTAGTATTTCTTTAAGGTGTGCCTTCATTCCAGTAGACCTCATGTGATCAAAGTCTTTATGCTTGGTATTATCTAATCTATGCCATATTTGTCTGCCAAGTTCGCTAACCTCTGATGTACCTTACTCACTTCTTTGGTTATTTTCGGGCACAGATACCTCAATTCCGGCTCAGTGTATCACTCTAGTCTGTTCACCCCCACAGTTACTTCAACTAACTCAGCTGCTTCCACAACCTCACAACATTCAGGTATTCCTCTTTCTCCGACCGCTCTGCTGTTGCAGGAGTAGTCTGCGGAGTATCAACCTGTATAGCCATTCATTCAACTGTTGCGCAGTAAACCCTTGCAACGAGATATTTCCAGCTTGCTATCGGCGGTTGCGACGTATTTGCACTCAATACCAGCGGAGTCAATAGACCCAAACCTGCTTGTCTCATTGTCTCTAGCGGAACCCCAATCGGACTGAAGTCCAACAAGGATCTAGATCCTTCTGCTGTCTGTTCTCCCGGTGTCATCCTTTGAGAGCTTCCCGTGAACCCTCCTCTTATCACCTCTTGAGTCATTACCCCTTGGTCACACACACGAGGCTTCGCCTGCGCATATAGCGGTACTGGCGGACCAACAGTAATTGGCAAAGATATCGCAGCTGGTGTCTGTCCGTTTCCCAATCCTGGTGGAGCATTAACTCACACAGCTTGATTCATTATAGGTGCTGTAACTGACTGCGGTCCTGTGACCGGAGTATAATTCGGAACCATTTGCTGCTGCGGCTGGGGCAGCAATTGTGGAGCTGGCTCAATCTGCATTAATTTCGATCTCGTGCACACTGGATCAGGCTGCACCATCAAATTCGTAGTTGTCTCTAACACTGGGACATCAGGATAGAGCCTCTGAATTGGTGGTGGCTGCAACTGTATCTGCGTCTCTGGTGCAGTGGATACACTAGCACCATTCTGTATTGGGGCTGATGTGGTAACATTATTTGCCTGTGCTGCACTTGTGGTTCCCTGATTCTGGGTGGAATTTACAGGACCTGTACTAGCACTAGTACTCAGTCTATTGTCATTTATGGCATATGGTGGCGGTCGATCATGTAACAACTGATTAAGGAACTCATCATCATCTAAATCATCTGCATCTGCCCAATACTTCTGAGTCTCTTTCTGCTTACTAGAGCCCCTGTCTGTTTTACAAGTTGCCTTCCTTCCCTGTGCCTCAGCTTCTTGAGTTATTGCCGGAAACATTCTAACTCCGTCTATTATTTTCCTTCTCCACATCCTAGTCTCACTATCCCATCTAGCTTCCGCTAGAGTCTTTTCAGCTTTCCTCATTCTCCTCGGAAATTTCTGTTGCTGTTTCTGAATTGCCGCCAGTTCCCAAATTGCTAACGCCTCAAACTGAGCTGGTCTTGGAGGCGGCTCCTGCTCATTTAACACCCTCTGCAAATTTTCTAGAATCCTTATGTTTAAACGTTCCGTGCTCGGGAAACGCCAAACATCCTTCCTTTTCCGTCATTTTGCACCATTGCTTTAGCCAAAGGCATGGCGCTACTCCCTTCTCCTCCATTACATCATAAGCCGGAGTATCCTCTGGCAGTGTAGGCTCCCCAACACTCGCTGTAATGTATGTATCTCCCCTCAAGGCACTCTTTAAAGCCTTGAAAAACGTCATTTTTGCGTCCTTTATTTTGTTTAGAATCTAATCAGGAAGTGACTTTAATTCCCAGAACACTCTTCGCTTACCTTCTCAACCAATTGCCTCTCATGGACGGCTGCCAATCTGTGCGCAACCCCTCTCCGCAACTTACCTATCCCAGCGCGGCTCCAGTGACGTCACACTCAAACACTGCGGCTGACAAAGTCTTGCGTCTTGTCCTCCTAACACTCGATCCATACAAAACTAATGCAATATATTGCGAGCACCTGAACAATAAAAACCCAAATTTGTCGGTTTACTACAGGAAGGGTAACACAATCGCTTCAGAACTTTACAGAGATTTCACTTGAAGCCTCGGCAGCTACTCTCTCCTTCTCAGATCACGCACTCGCAAGCAAAATTTGACCCGCAAATTTCACTCTTGACTTGTCAATGGCTCGTCCTAGTGCACTTTAGGACTTACCAAATCTCCATTGAAGGTTTCACTCACACACTTTGACTCAAACTTGACACGTCAACCACGCCCGATTGACCTATTAAACCGCACATATTACAACATAAACCAAGTGTCTCATACACTTATCAATATATTCTGGAGTCTTAGACCACGCCGGGTCCATACATCACCAACCAACCACGTGGATAATTTTGAGCACAAAGCGCCACACTCACATGAAGCTCGCCGACTTCCCTACTCTCATACTGTGGAGTACACCCACTCCTACTAAAACATTACCTGGCCTAAATTCTCCAAACTTCACAATTCACCTGCGATATGCATGAGCTGAGCAAGCGCAAATTCTACGTCACACATACTATCACTAGAACACCAAGAACATACCCAACTCACTTAGGCAAGCTCTGAGATTCCGGGAAAGTCATTTGGGACTTAGGGGCACATCATATCTCCAAGTTGCATTATTTCAAAAACAATTTCTAAAACAATGGTCCCTCATCCTAGGGACCCAAAGGGCCTAAACCGTCCTCTGCTACCAGAACTGATAACGCCTCCCAATCTAGATAAATTATTCACTCTGGGACTCGTTTTAGGCCGATGAATCTTTTAACCCTGATTGAAGTCCCCTTAGGACGAGATTTCTACTCAACATGTCAATCAATAGATCAATAACCTCATCAATAATCACAATAACAAACCAATCAAATTAATCAATGACATTAAGAAGAATTGAATAACCACACCAAATTTAGCAAGATTTATGATATTTATTCCCTATTGATTACAATGATATCAGTAAGTTTATTAGTCTCAATACCAGAAAACTCATCAACTGTCTGTCATGTCTGTCTGCGTCTGTTCAGTGAATTCCTTAACTAACCTCGAATTAGCATTGGCATGTTGGGCTTCATGCAAAACAATTTAGCAACATAAATTAAGAAAAAGTCTATGGTCTCTATGAAAGTTAGCAGTTGGTATCTATAAGAAAAGGCAAACAGACAATTACAATTTCATCTTCATATAGTTACCCTCTGTAATGGGTCAGCATACAGAGTCAGTCTTCGTCCTCAGGACATCAGTAGATTTGCCATCAGCCAGGAAACTCAGCAAAGTTCAGCAAGACAGGCAAAAGGGACACTTCCCTCATAAGGAGGAAAGGTATAGAATGGGCTAAGCAAAGTAGGGTAAATATAGTTCGAAGAATCAAACAGCAAAGTCAAAATGACAAAAGGCTGGGTAATAGTAAAAGGCACGTAATGGCAACAGCATAAAGGTGGCTCAGAATAAGGCTTATAATGGCTGATTTCTCCTTGTGTCATATGGTTATATCAAAGCTTGTTGTACAGTCCCCTAATTCCCAATTGGACAAGTTTTGGTGCATCATTATCTCCACCCAATAATCCACTTGTCACCTCATTAAGATTGTCACCCCATAACAGTTCTCACGTAGTTTATTGGCTCCTGTGTTTGACGTCTCCAACTGGTAGAATGTCAGGTGAAAACCTTTAGTTTCTCAGGCTCAGTCAGTAGCTCCATTGTCTATACCAGTTCAGTCGACCTTGTACCTGTGGCAAATTTACACTGTTGCATTCGGCAAAAATGTCTCCTTGAGAAAGTCGAGTCTCATGAGAAAGGATTTACTACAGTTACACACATCTTCTAGCTCCTGGAAAAGTACGGCTTCATGTCCTTCAACAAGTCAGCACATTGCACGTTAGAAAAACACATTTAATATGAAACCGGGCAACTTGGCCCGACTCATGCTAACTAAGGCCTAGTGATTAATTTGCAAAACCTTAACATATAACTTTTAATACTAATACAAAATCATACATTAGTACATTAATATTTCATTATTAGTCAACTTCATTAATCATCATATACATTGGTGGCCACTCCCCATGGGCACATCTCGAACACACGTTTTAATAGAAGCACGTTAATACATTTTCTATGCAACATCATTATACATTAATTTGCAAACATTTCATGTTAATTTTGATTATAAAAGCTACACTTTAACACCATGCACAGCACAGGGTTGGCTGTAGAGCTTGGCATGCAATCAGACCCTGCACCCATCTGTTGTTGGACAACCTGTGGGTAGGAAACTCCCCCACATACCCCCAACACCACATTTTTCCTTTTTTTGTGTTTTTTTCGTGGTGTCCAGTAGTACTCCAACAAGATGGCATGGGAGAGCAAATAGGGTTCCCATGGGAAAGGGGTACCTGTGGGATGTCCCACCACAGGGGACAATTGGTCAGGATACCCCTGCTCTGCCACCTTATAAGATACTTTTTCATAAATTCAGGACAAAGGGACTGAGCCCTCGAGTCCTGTAACAGCAGCCACAACATTAATTTCTCGTTGAAGCCATTCATTCAGATTATTTGGTACCAAAGTAGTTGATAGGGAAAAATCCTCTTAAAATCATTCTCTTTTTAAATTTGCAGTCAAGCAAGACTCCTGTTGGAGTCCCTTACGACCAACCCTCAGGACATCACTACATTTTGAACTTTAATATCTCACAATGGTTTAGACCCAATCACAAAAATCACACTTTCTGAGTAAAGATGTAGTTTTCTGGCAAATAATGTGCAATTTTTGTTCAGCCTTTTTAATTTTTTTATTTAATTTGATGTATTTCACATGCATGATGAATTAAAATAATTACAAGCAATAACCATTTGCGCAGTTTCTATACATTTTAAAAACAGTTGTAATAAAAAAGACAATGTAAAAAGGACTGGCAGGTTGGATCACTTGGTTGAGCTAGTCCAATGTTTAACTTCCCTAGTGTAGCCTCTGCCACATAGCGGAAGAAGTGGCTAAAACAGAGAAACTTAGGCCAACATTGCAAGTTCTCTTCTTCATGGCACAAAGTCATTTTAGAGCAGGGTACATTTAGTTTTTATGCTATGCCCATAAATTCAACTGCTTGAAAGTTCAAAGCCATGTTCATGGGGTGTAATGCATCTATGACAGAAAGGCTTTATCAGTGAATACTGAGGCTCTTTAGGCTCTTACATTGCTGCATAGCAGGGCCTTCCTTTCCCTATGTAGAGTAGGTCACATGTAGACAATGAAAATTACTGACTTGCTTTGGGTCCTAGAGTCTGCAAGTGATTTCTTCATGCGTACGCAGCCACTTGGAAAGAGTTTCCAATACTAGAAAAGTTCCAAACCTTAATGTCATGTGCTTTTATTGTATGTGGATTTAAAAAGGTGCTTGTTAAGTTACCTTGAGGTTTTTGGTCACCATAAGAGTGCATGACCATAAAAGTATGAGATCACTTTGCCAATACTGCTTTATCATCTATCCAACATAGATATGTTTGGTGTTTGTTCATAAACATTTTGAAGACCTGCTGGTCCCTGTGCCAGCTCCCCCTCGCTACAGTTGAGCAGGTCTCCCAACGCTGCCAATGTGTGCCACTTGCTTCCCTTTTCCTGCCTGCCACCACCTGCTGCTCGCCCTCCCCCCATTGCTGAGTGGACTGCTGTATTATTCTGTCAAGCTATAAGGAACAAAGATCCCTAAGCATACACATAACAGAGTAATGCCCTAAGTGGGCAATAATAATACACAGGGAAATTTCGAAACAATCACTAATTTATTTTTTGGCGAAAAGTTAAAATCTATTCTTTTAGTGGTATGTAGCCCTACAGGTAACAACAAAGCAGGTATTACACAAACAAACAGGCAAAAGATCGAGGTTGTGACATGGAATTATTGAGGGTCAGAGTGATTTGGTCAACAACATTTCCATCCCCTAAGCATTTGGGATCATCATCAGGACAATACAGTATTTGCCTGGCCTACATAATATATATACAATAAATCAATGAATGTACATTGCAACCTAATAAAAGGTAAATTGCAGCCACATTCAAACCCAAAGGAAGATATTTAAATAGGGCTTCATTCAAAACGGAATAACTGTCAGGCCAACAGTTCCCCACAATTAGACTTTCTCGGTAGAAGGGCTTCAGAGTTAGAATTTCAATCAGTGGAGGGAAGCTCAAAGCATTACTATCCAGTACAGTAACCAATCAGTCAGTTAATATATAACCTAGATAGTAGTTATTGTGGGAAACTTCTAGCCAACTAAATGCAGACTCTAATAAAGAAGAACCTGAGAGTCAGCTATGATGGAAATCATAGCAGGTAGTTCCTGGAGCTAGTGCCATGTCGGGCAGCAAAATGAGGCCTTCCGGTGGTGCACCAAGAGGGACCTCATCAAACAGGCAATTAAACTGATGTGAAAACAGCATGCAAGTAAATAGAAATAGTGCCAGCATAACCTTTTTGCTTAGTTCCTCTGCTGAACTTAGCCCTTTGTTTCCTGCATAGTTAGCCGGTATAGTTTAGCCTTTGTTTCCTATATAATTTAGGTAGTATAATTTAACACTTTGTTTCCTGAACAGTTTAGTCTGCACACCTGTCATCACTGTTGCTTTTGACATTAATCCATTACTGTCGTTTTGCTTTTTTCCTTTGCTATTGCAGTGAGCTGCCCCAGCTCCCCGCTCACATTTCTTCCAATTTCTATCCTCCCATCTCCCGCTGCATGTCATGCAGCACCCTTCCCTCCCCCAAGGGCCTACTTAATGGTGGCCGCGTAGAGGTCACACAGCAGGCATGCCACTGGGGTGCTGAATGAATGTCAAAGGTAAGCCTGTCTGCGCCTGCCCAAGCCTAGACCACGCCTAGTGCCAGAAATACAGGTCCTTCTGCCACCCACAGATACTCCACCGCAGATCTCCAAACCCTGGACAAGAGGTGCCGTAACAACAACTGCTGCTTTGCATCTCCCTGATCAGTGCTAGGACCCTTCACCTGCGACCGTTGCCTCTTCATCTATTACTCAGGACCTCCCGCCCTCACAGAAACCCACACCACCTCCACCTCACCTACCACCACCAACCCAGAACCATTTTGCTGCATCCTACTCAGATCTCTCTGCAAACATGCCACAGAAATCTGTGACACCATCACCAGCCTTGCCCCCATTGTTACCTTCATCACAGAAACCTGGCACAACCCCCCTACCGCTGACATCACAATCCCCAAAGGCTAAAAGATGATACACCATGACCGCACCAACAAACACGGATGAGGCATCGCCATCATCCACAAAGAGACCATCCACTGCACCACCACCAATGATGAAACCACACTGATCATGGAACACCTCAACTTTCAACTCTAAACTGACATCAGAATGATCAGAGACACCCTCGCCTACAGATCCTCAGAATAATGCACCAGCATCTGCAATGCTATCCCTGAATTCATCGCCCTCCTCACCATTGACTCCAATGACTATCTGCCTCGGTTAGCTCAATGTCCATCTCAACGACCCCAATGACACAAACTGCACCAACCTCCTGGGAAGAATGAGCAATAACAGGCTCACCCAACTGATCATCAACCACACACACAGAGTAGGACAGTCATGTCACTGAAGTCACCTTGATGGACCATGACATCGGCCACTTCACCATCGCAGGATCCTCAGTCACCATCATCAAGCTGCCCATCTCCATCCACCACAGTTAGAACATAGTGACAAGGGCCAATGGACAGACCCCCTCAAAACCACAAATCCTGACTGCGCAAACAACCTGCAACAGGCCAGCACGACTTTCTCCACTTGGCACCAACTGCTCCAACAGTTGCCCCCATCAAACCCACCAAGACAGGCAAATCCACACAACTGCAGTTGGTTAGAGAAAAGATGGCACACTAGCAAAGATCCCACTGACTGAGCTGCCCTGAAGACAGCCCTCAACAAATACCACCTACAGCTGAAAGACACAAAAAGGGGCACAGCAAAGAACTCCAGCATCATCAGAGAGTTCTCCTATCTGTCAACCACCGAGAAGATGATCCTCCATCCCAGGAGCTTTGCGACACCCTGGCAGACTACTCCACAACAAGATATCTTCCATCTAAGCAACTTTGGACACCAGCCCATAGGCCTTCACAACCTCTTCACACCTACTGACTCCACCCACAATCACCCGCTCCCCACATGGAAACAGCTCACCAATAAGAACACCACAGCCATAATGAACTTCATCCATTCTGGAACACACAGGAACCCTTGCCACCGCCACATCTTCCACCTCGGGAGCAAGGAGATCAGCTGCAAACTTATCTTAATCCTTAACTGATCCTGCACCATGGCCACCTTACCAGATGGATGGAAACATACTGATGTCAGACCTCTCCACCAGAAACCCTCAGCTGACCCCAGCACACTCAAAAACTACCAACCCATCTCTCGGCACCACTTTACTGCAGAAGTCCATACGAAGGCCATCAATCACCAACTCACTAAAGATCTGGAAAGAAACAATCTGTTGAACATCTCCCAATCCAGGTTCCTGCCAACCACAGCAATAAGACTACACTTATCACTGCCACAGACAACATCAGAACCCTCCACACACAATGTGTGCCCAGGGCCTGGAAATCAAATGCTACTGGTATGATAATTTCATTTTTCACAGTTGTAAGACCTATCTCTCCCATAGGGTAAGAGTGGGTTTGACTTGAACTATCTTTTAAGTGTAATTTCGCATTTGGAGCAGATAGCGATGTGGGATTTGGGGCCTTAAAAATACATCTTTTGGTGGTGTTGGTTGTTGAATTATACATTTGAAAATGCCACTTTTAGAAGGTGGACATTTTCTTGCTTAACCATTCTGTGCCTCTGTCTGTCTGCTGAATACATGTCTGGGTTAGGATGACAGTTGGGCTGTTTGTGCATTCACTCTAGACAGTCACACAAAGGGAGCTGAGGCGTACCCTGCATAACCTGATGACTCATCTTCGGGCTGATGGGTCTTCCTGAGCTAAAGTTGTAGGAAGAGCTGACCCATGCACCTGAATAGGGATGTGCCTGTTCTCACATAAAGCAGTCTCCAACCCCTTTGAGAGTGTTTGGGGCCAGAGCAGGAAAAGGCAGGGCCTTACGCACTGCAAAGACTTCTCTTTGCATACTTCAAAGAGAGAAATGGGTATAAGTACTGGACCTCTGCCACTACATAGTTAGAATGTTTCTGGACTGAGGACATTTTGCCAGGAAGAAGAGCTGGATGCTGTAGGAGGGACTGCAATTCTTTCTGTTGGTTTGTTGTGGTTGCCTGCTTCTTGCTGCTTCAGCTCTGGGGGTAAAAGGACTGGACTACATCGTGCATCCAAAGGTTCTCTAAGAGCTTGGACTGAGCTTGCCTCATGCAAAGAAGTCTCAGGGACATCAAAGACTTCACTTGCCAGGGCCTGGGCTCCCTTGCTAAGAGTCCTGACTTGCCAAGTGGTGCCAAATCCAGCTCTTGGGTCCTTGGGAGTGAAATCCGGTGCAGCAAGGAAGAAATGAGTACATCAACTTTCAGAACAAATTCAGAAGTATGACGCTGTCTGACCCCCGACCGATGCCTGCAACTGAGCCATGGTCCCCACTTAGTGCAACAAACGCAACATACAACACAGAGCCCATGCCACCACAGTGCCTCAGAAGTCCTGGCGCATCATGAGTCCAGAGTATCATTTCGCCAACATTTGTGGAACCTGACTCAGACTCTGCCACAGCAACTGTGGCCCCATGGTGTGATTGTGACACTGCAAAGTCGAAGCCTCGCTTTTAACCTGCTGAATTCATCAACTCCACCTTGTCATACAGAACCTACATCTCGCCGCCAAAACTGCATTACCTCCTCTGCAACCATAAGGAACCAATGACTCACCTCCCCTGTCTAGCAGTAAGGAACTGATGCCTCACCTCCCCGGTGGCAGTAAGGAGCCAACACCACAGTAGTTCCAGTGACTCTGCAAACTCACCTTCTCGACTCTGTACAGTATCTTTGCTTCCTCATCCTTTTGAAATGTAGTGTAACCGGGGTCTACATGACTCCGTAGCCAGCCTGTTCTCCCTTGCGGATGGTGGCAGACTATTGGAAGCAATTTTGTCAAGTCATCGTGATAGTCTCAGTTGGAGCTATTGTGTTTCTAAGCGCTATACTTCATTTAGGGCCAGATGTATCATCTAACCCTTTTGCGAATCGGTAATAGCGATTTTTAAGAAATCGCTATTTCTGATTCGTAAAATGGTATGTATCATATTTGCGATTCGGTAATATTGATTTCTTAAAAATCGCAAATGCTATTACCAAATCGCAAATTGCAAAACAGACCCCATTCGCACCTATGGGACTGTAGGCCAATATTTGCGATTTGTTTGCATTTCCCAAATTGTGAATTCGTAACTGGAATTCGTAGTTTAGGAAATGCAAAACACCAGGGTGCTCGGGACCTAAGGCCCCCTCTGCTGCACCCCAAAAAATATTTTAGGACATATAAGGCACACATATGCCAAAGGGGCATGTGTGTGTGACATGTCAATTTTAAAAATGCATATTTGATGCATTTTTTGAATTTGCACATGGTTACCACCAAGTTTTACTTGGTGGCAATTGAGATTCCTTAATGCCTAATTCACATTAAGGAAAAGCTTCATACATGTGCTTAAGAAATCGCAAACAAGGATTCCTTATTTTCGATTTCTTACTTAGAGAATCGCAATTTGCGATTCTCAAGACGGGCTCGCAATTTTTAGGAATCGCTATTTTAGCAATTCCTTAAAATTGCACTGCCAATGCCTTTCATACATACTGAAAGGCACTTTTGCATTTGCAAATGCGCATTTGCACCGTTTGCAAGTGCAAAAAGGCTTGATACATGCGTCCCTTAATCTTCGAAAAGTTGTATCTTTACTTGTGTATGGTTGATTTTTGTCATTTTGGTCTTGTTCTTTCTCAGCTAAATATTGGACATTTTTCTCAACTGGTACAAATACTTTACACATTGCCTCTGAGATAAGCCTAACTGCTTGAGCCAAGCTACCAAGCGCAGGGGTTAACTTAGCTGTGTGACTCCTTTACCCTGTTTACAGTGAGGGTCCCAACGTGGACAGAGTTCAAGCAGCTGCCAACTAGTGACCACATTTCTAACAACGATGCTGACACATGCCTACACACCCTCCATGACCAAGGACTAGCATACATCAACCACCCCCTGAACTTTCATAAACCCTCCAGATACCTGTACTCCGCCTCTCTCGCACAAACTCCGCACATTCGCTAAAGGCACAGGGAGGACAATCATTCTCCTACCTCACCACCAAGTCCTGGAATGACCTTCTCCTCCATCTCTAAATAGCATCCTCACTCCGGGAATTCAGAAAGGGACTCAAGATCTGGTACATGGATAACCTCATGTGTGTTTAGCTGTGCTATACAAATCTGAGTTGATTGACTGATGTGTCATGTGGAGAGAGCCTCTAGTTCCTCCTCTAAGTAGAAGTCACGGGTGAACGAGTTTCCTAAATTGGCTATCTGTTTCCACACAAGGTTGTCTAAGCAATCCTGACTGGATGATCTCACCTTTTGGAATAGCTTGAGGTAGAACCGGCACCTAACTAGGAGTTGTTTCTCCAGACCAAATTCGAGCTGCACCTGTGCTGGGAAGGCTGTTCTTGAGACCCGAATACTGCTTTGTACATTTTTTGTGCAGCTTGTCTAGCAAGCAGAGTCTTTCACAAATAATACTTTGCTTTTATATGTGATGGTTGGTATCAATTGGCTTGGATCTAGCAGTGGATCTAGACTAGGGCCTTATTGCCCTCTTCTTGACTTTATAAATACTGACAAAAGGGCGAGGCCGTTCACCTTTTCTGCCTCCTTTTGAAGTTAGTAGGTGCCTGTCAAATGTATTTGCACGCCTAAATATTTATAGTAGTTTTCCTTCGAAATTATGTGGTTGGCAATGCACCATGTTCCATTTTCTTTCTTTTGTTTTCTAAAAGGTACTATCTTGTCTTGCTGAACTTACTCTCTAGTTGGTTTTGCTTTGTGTACTAATGTAGTTTATCGATTAGTCTTCGCAGCCTGACTTTTGTTTTACCCTATAATACCAGATTGTTGGTACAGAGTAAGTTTGTTATTTATTTACTGCCTAATTTAGGAGGGTGTACACTGATATCTTCCAATTCTACTGACAAATCCAAAATAAACAGGTTGAAGAAGGTAGGTGCTAGCAAGCAACCCTGTTTCAAGTTGTTTGGATGGTAAATTTTTCTGAACAGGTGAGTCTCATTGGCCAATTTCATTTCTACTTACATGATTGTGTACAAAAGATCAATTGCTCAAAGGAAGACTGTAGGGAGCACCTAGAATAACAGCTTAGACTTGAGTTTGTCTTTGAGTACCTAGTCATAGGCAGTTTTGAAGTCTGCAAAGCAGGTAAGTACACATTACTGAGTTCGGATTGACTTTCTCTTTAACAGAGCAACATCTGTGAACTTTAGTGTGGTTCCAGTTTTTTGCCTGAAGCCACACTGCTTATGAAGGATTTTGTCAAGCACTAAACTGTTTGTCCCACTGAGACACAATGTTGACTAAGTTGCTTAATCCCAATTCCTCCTAGACATTACGTGCCTCCCACTTAAATGCACATGATCGGCATTGGAATACCCTGGGGGAAATGGAATGGATAAAAGAGAGAGACACTGGAGCCACAGGTTCGGATCAGAACGATTGGTGCGGGTCCTTGAAGAACACGATTTCCTATGATAAATTACATATCAATAAATAAGCTCATAACTTTTAACCATGTATGTACTAGTCTCTGACTACTATGTGCAAGCTTGGTGTACCTGTTTGGTTCCCCTTTCCCGCTTTAGATGGCTCTCCCTCTCTCTAGGAATTTTCGGGCAACGATGTGGATTACGTGTAATTAAATGAGAACCTTGAACCTCCTATAATATCTATGACTACTCTCACAGTAATGCAAAACACAAATGATAACCTCAGATTGATCCCACATCACCTTAATTAATGGCTACTTAAATGTACTTGAAGTTCTGTGGATATCTTGTTTGATGACCTTGTTGAGATTTCTTGAGATGCTGACTCACTCGACTCCACAGACACTTAAGTAGGTAAAAAATAATGACAACACATTCTCAGGTAATCAGGTTTGCAGACAATCATGGGTTAATTTACCCACTGTACCTAGAATTCCAAGGAATACACATTCTGTGTCTTTTGATCACACTGAAACCATAGGGTTAATATCAAAGATTACGGTGCAAAATTTGCATCACTCTGGAAACATAGGTTTAATACCAAAAGATCACAGTGAAATGTTTACACCACTTTAGGGAACATAGGCTTAATATCAAAAGATCACAGTACAATGTTTGTGACACTCTGGGAGCCTAGGGTAAATATCAAAAGATCACAGTGCAATGTTTATTACACTCTGGGATCATAGGGTTAATATCAATAACACAAGCACTCGGTTTTATCACTGCTACATCAGAGCGTAAGTTGGGCATAGCAATGAAACTTTCAAGCCAATCACAGAGTGTTCTGTATCACCAGCACCAATTATGCAAATGTTATATTAAACTTAGCGATAACAAATGTATTCACAATACATCGTTTTTATGATAATTGCACGAAAGAAGTTCCTTTCTGCAATATATTGCAAGCAATAACGATAAGCGTTATTACATGACTAGCTGCGAGCATCTCGGTGACCTTAAACACCAATGATGTGCCTTCTTATGCGCATTGCACTATGAAACATCTGACTTTTGAATATCAAGTCAGCAGAAGTCAAGTTTTCACAAATAAATGCCTTTGAGTGCATGCAGTGCATTACTGCCTTTTTAGTAGTCAATTCTCTCGATCTCTTCAACTCCCCAGAAGCAGCATCCAGGATATAGGACTAAACAAGAAAATAAAACGTAGAGAAGCAGACTCCTTCTCTGCAGCTGGATACCTTTACAGCAAGCAATTCACTCAGGCCAGGGGTGGTTTACATACCTGCTGCATCCAGCCACACCAAGTCTGAGTCAAAGGAGCCACACCCAATCTAAGTCATAGAGCTACTGGAGGCTTGAGCAATACTTGACCTAAACAAGCATTGGTCTTTGAAAACAAGCACTGGTATCTGTAAAACATTCTTATGGGGTTACAAAAAAACATTGGCCCATGCAAAGGAATATGGATGGTTAAAAGTTCTTTACTGGAGCATATCCAGGTTTGTGGGCCCAACAGATGTTCCCTCCTCCATATGCCCAGCTGTTTAGATAATTTTATAAGAGGCTGGCAAAATATGTTGCCTCATTATTGATTAAAACAATGAGGTGGTGTTGGAAAATGGGTTATTGGTAAGGGCAGGTAAGTACCCACACTTAGCAATAGACCACTAACCTCCAATTAGGTCCAGTTAGGTCTCAGTAAATTAAACCCAGCTCAACCCTTGGTAGCTTGGCAACGAGCGACAATGCTTAACTTAGGAGACAGAGTGTAAACATTCAAATATCACAAAACAGTAATTAAATAAAACACAGGAAACAGTTTAAAAATCCAAAACCAATTTATAAAAATAGATTACATTTTTATCTTTAAAATGTCAAAAAACAAATCAAATCGGATAAGGGGAACCGGAGATATGAATTTTTAAAGAATTATAGTTTTTTAGCGCCTTGAAACAAAAAGCGCCCATCGGGTCATCTGGTTGCACCTCGACCAGGGCAAAATCAAAGTTTAAGGCCGACCTTGATGGAGCCCGGCTCAGCTACAGGGCGCAGGAGGCCTCGGTTAAAAGTTTACCTTCGTACTTAGTCGTTTTTCTGAAGATTTTCTTCAGCGGGACAAACCTGCCAGTCCAATCCGACCTCCTGGAACCCTTCTCCGGATATGCGTCGCGGGAATCCTCAGTGGAGATTTTTACATTCGGACTTAGTCGTTTTTAGGTGAAAATCCTTTGACCGGGGTATACCTGGATCTAGATCCGACGTCCTTGGAGCCCTCCTTGGATACGCTGGCTGGGAAGTCCCGGTCAATTTTGTACGTTCAGGCTTAGTCTGTTTTTCAGAGATTTTCTTCACCAGGATGAACCCGCAACTCAGGCCGGGTCGCGGTTGAGGCAAGCCGGCTAGAGTTGCAGCGGCGGGTCGGTCCCTCTATGGAGCTTTTTTTCAAAAGTTCTCCAAACTTCTCCAAACTTCTGAGTCTTCTACCAGATGTTCTTCTAAGGTTCTCTTGAGGTCCACAGCTCACCCCAAGGGTCCAGAAGCTCTGAGATGATCCTTGGGGGTGTGGACTACTACTCCCAGAATGCACCTGGTGCAAATTCCTTTTTGGCCACTGGGCAGTGGTCAGCTGGTTGATTTCTTCAGGAGTTGGTGCAGGGGACACTGCTTAGCATTTTTTCACCTGTAGCAAACAGGGAGTCCCTCCTTGAACCAGCTGAAGCCAGGCAAAGTCCTTCTTGTGGTGAAGCCCAAGTGTGCAGCTGGTGCAGTCCTTCTGAGTGCAGGTTCCAGGTGCAGGCCAGGGGTCCACCAGGGCAGTCCTTCTTCTTCTGTAGTTCTTCCTGGTAGGGATGTGGTAGGGAACTAAGGTGAGGGTGCAGGTCTGCCAGTTTTATCCTTGCTCCTGGGTGAAAAACAGGGGGGTCCTCGTTCTCCAATCAGATGCAGGGTCCTTCCCCCTGTGATGACCACTTCCTGTGAAGTGTGGCAAAAATCAATCCCAGGAAGCAACATTCCTCAAAAATCCACCATGGCTGAAAGTGATTTTTGAAGGTTACATCTGGCTGAGCCCACCCACTTGTGTGGCTAAAAATCATAAACACGCCCCTCTCCTGCCCTATCCTAATCTAATCAAGGGGGCAACTAGTTGTCTGGGGTTGCAGGATGTGGGGGTGTTTCTGGGTTGCTCCAAATGTCCTTCTCTGCCTTTGAAGACCAGTTTGGCAGCCCTCCCCCTTCCTGCTGCATCCATCTGCTGAGGGGAGATTGCCTCCCACAGGCACATCTCTTTGTGTGAAGCCAGGCCACTTCACACCTCATCAATGCAGCCTGGCCAGGCTGCCAGAGGCTAGCCAATCAGGGCACAGCAGCAAAAACAATGCAGGGCTGAAATTGGCAACTTTTCAGGTAAAGTTTAAAACTTTTTACCTGAACAAGTTATATTAAATCCCACAACTGGAAGTTGTGGGATTTATTATAACAATTAATTTGATACCAAACACTTTGGTGGTCATTCCAAGATAGGACCGCCGGGCGGCCACATATGAGGCCGCACTCCAGCCACGGCCATTTGGAGACCCCCGCTGGGCTGGCGGGTGGAAACATGGTTATCACCGCCGGGGCAAATGTGGCGGAATACCGCCGGCCCCGGCGGTGCGACCGCGGCGGAAGATAATAGCCCAGGAAGCACCGCCAGCCTGTTGGCGGTGCTTCCGTCATTTTAGCCCTGGCGGTCTTGTATCGCCAGGGTCAAAATGACCCCCTTTGTATCTGTCATTTAAGGGGACTTTTAAAATTAAAATAAAGTCTCCCCATTCTAGCCTATGGAGGCTATTCACTACAATGAGGGAAAAACTAATTTGGCTGTTTTTACCTCACCAGGGCTTATAAAACTATTTTTATAAGGTCCCTGCTTATAGTTACATGGCACCCAGCCCTAGGGGCACATAGGGCACACCTTAGGGGTGACTTATATGTAAAAATAAGGTAGTTTAAGTCTTTGTAACTACTTTTAATTCCAAAGTCGAATTTGCATATAACTTTCATTTAAAAGCGCCAGCAAGGCAGACCTGCCTTCAATATGACAATGGGCACCTCAGCAGTGCACCTATGGGTGCACTACCTATGCTGTGATCCCTAAACCTACAGGCCCTACCATATATATTAGGGACTTATCGGTAGGTTGACTTAGCCAATTATAATTCGCCTAACTTGCATATTGATTTTACACAGAGCACAGGCCCTGGGACTGGTTAGCAGTACACAGGGCACCATCAGAGTCAGGAAAACACCAGCCAAAAGTGTAAAATGGGGACAAAAGGTTAGGGGGCCTCTGTGATCAGCCCTGTTTTCTTGCAGGTGGTAGTTGTGAGGTAGCAATGGTCTGCAGTGGAACCTCACTGTGGAAAAGAATGCTGTGGTTTGAAATAAAGTCCAGTTACCAGTGGGAACTGAATGGATGAGATGAAATAAACTATCTGCTTGTGTTCATGAACCTTTCTCGATGTTCGGCATATTCCTTACAACCTCACAATTGGTGACGAAGATGGGATGTAATGTCTCTTCACTTCAACATTAGTTCCTGAATCACTGCTCTTGTTGGTGGTGAATTTAGCAGTGGGGCGAAGGCCTCCATCTCGAGACTGCAGTTGAGTTACTATGTTGCCAGCCAATGCAGAATTGGAGAGGGACTCATCTGAAACCAGTCAGGTGAGACATTAAATGCATTTTTGGGCCCCTGCTGTGACCTGAAAGGTTTTCAGCATTTCATTCACAGCATGGTTCACAGTGATTGTTGCTCTAGGTAGAGCTTGGAGAAGAATCTGCTCCTGATTTAATACTATTCTTGGTACGTACTGTGTGCTGCAATATGTAACTATGAGGTGGACATGTGGCTTTCTCTTTACAGTTGTGGAAACATGACCTGTGGTTCAGTGATGTCAGAAAGGGGTGTGTCTTGTTCAAGTGTCTGCAGGTTGGGAAGAGCTCGCAACAAACTCTATCAGCATTAAAGAAAGATTACTGTGCATATGTGGTCACATCGGCGGCCATATTGGATGCCTGTGCTGGATCAGCATCGCAGGAGAGTGTGTCATGTCATTTAGAGTAGCTGGTTGGAGTAATCAGAGATAGTGAACATTTATTTACAACACTGAAGTATATTATCTGGAAACAGTGACTGGCACACCTGCATTACCTGGTGGTCGATCGTAACCTTTACTCATCGTTGCTGGTATATTATTGGTTTGATACAGTGACAAGTACACCTGTTATTACTGCTTGTCTATTAGGAGGAAACATGGGGTCAAGCACACCTTACATTTATTATTATTTTTTTTTTTAATTTTGGTGTTGTATTATTTTTGTTGTATTAATGTTTTCTTTGTTCATTTCAACAATATCTAATTCTCTTTATAGGTCCAAGATGCAGATTACGCATGTGGCTCTTTTAAAAATGTAATGACAATGTGTGTATCTTATTTTCATAATTGAAGAGTGCATGAGTAGGTGGAAATAGACCATTGCAAAGGACAGTCTGTTTTAAGAATCTTAAATAGTTGTTAGTGTCATAGAGTGGCGACACTGCAGGGAGTGGGAAGGAAAAGTGATAAAGAAGAGTTGAAGTGCAGAAAGTCACACCACTCCCATTTTTCTTTCAAGTCCTGGGAAACACTTGTCAAATGTCAGAAGTGGAGGAAAGATTTTTTCAAATTACTCAAGGGTTTGTGGTATTAATCTTAGTACGGAGCATAAACATTCACTTTTGCTTCTTTGTTGGGGAGAGGAAAGTCAGGAAATTTTAGATGCTCCTCCAGAGTTAAGTACTGCTGATCAAAGGTCCTTGAATGAATATGAGATCTGTATCCTGAAGTTGGACGGGCATTTTTAACCTAACATCAGCAACATTATGGAGCGTTACTGTTTTAGTATAAGAGAACAAGGGAAGGATGAGTCTGTGGAGGATTTTGTGGCAGGACTTGGGAAATTGGCAGCAAGTTGCAAGTTTGTGGCTCTTAACGAAGAAAGGATAAGAGAACAAATTGTTTTAACATGTTTTAACAAGAAAATAAGAGAGGAACTGTGTCTAAAAGACTAATTACCCCTGGAAGAAGGTATTGTTATAGCAAAGCATGTTGAACACATGGTGAAGTGTGCGGGTAAGTTAAGTAAAGAGAATAAACAGAATGTGAATACAGACAAGATTACAGAAGTAGTATGTCAAGTCAAGCAAAGGTCCTACATTTTAGAAAACAAAAATATTGTACGTGAGGCAAAAGTGGCTTCAGAGTTTCAAGGCATCTGTTTCAGGTGTGAAGGTTCGGACATTAGGCCAATGCTGCGTCTTGTCTGGCAATTCAAGTTTTGTGCAACCAGTGCAGGGAAAAACAAGAAAGAACAAAAACGTGAGGCTAAGGAGATTGTATTTCAGGGGAATGGATGTGAAAATGAGCATGCTTCGGAATGGGTCAATACTAATGATTGCAAAATCAAAATTAATTTTGATTCATGCTCGCAGTTAATTTTGATTTCCAAAGAGGTGCTTGGTAGTAATTTTGCAGGCAGAGTGAAATTTTATAAGTCAGATGTGAAACCTAGAGGGTAAGGTGGATCACCTATAAAACATTATGGATATTTTCTTGTGTGCCTTGAATGCAATGGAAGATGTGAGGAGGTAAAGGTATATGTGTCAGACAAAGGAAATAACTTGGTAAATTGGCCATTTCAGGGATAATTGGGAGTTACAAGTAAACACAATGTTATTCTACCTATTCAAGTACAGGAAGTAGCAAAAGATGGGAGTAAATATGAGGTAATGTTAAAAGATTTGTTCAAGGACAAACTAGGTTGTCTGAAGGGTGAAAAACATTGAATTAAGTTGAGGTTGGATGCCAAGACTGTTGTGGCCTAAGTGAGATAGATACCCAGAAAGGTTCAAGAAGGGGTTCAACGGGAGATCACACATCTAATTGAATTAGTGATATTTGAACTGATGGAAGCCACTGAATAGTTAGCTCCCATTGTTGTAGCAAAGAAGTCAACAATGAGATTTGATATTGTGTCGACCTCAGTGCACTCAATAGAGAAAATACAATGGATACATTTTGACTTCCCAACATTGATGAGATGGTGACAACTTTGGCTGGTGCAAACTATTTCACCGCTTTAGACCTAGCTTCTGCCTACCATCTAGTGATATTAGATGATTTTTCTCCAGTGCTGACAGCTTTCATTACTCGTATGGGGGCCTTCAAGTTTCTACGCATGTTGTTTGGATTAGTATGGATGGCCTAGTTTTTTCAGAGGGTTATGGCCACCATTTGGAATTTAAGGGGTTTGTTGTCATGAGAATGACATACTAATTTTTAGGGAAAGCTAAAGAGGAACATTATGTTAAGGTCAAAATGATGTTAGGGAGATTATTGAGTGCAGATCTAACTTTGTGGAGAGACAAATGCAAGTTCTGTTTGAAGCAAGATAATTATTTAGGGCACAGTATTTCGGGAAATGGAATCAAACCAAAGAAAGAGTAAGTAGGAACTAGCACGTTTTCTTTCAATGGCAGAATCTTATAGTACATATGTTAAATCTTTTGCAGATAGAACGTGTAGATTTGTAGGCTAAGGAAGTGGAGTTTGTTTGGAGTGAGGCTTGTAAGGAAGAATTCATACAGGTGAAGAAAGATCTTACTGATGCCCCCAACTTACAAGCATTTGTTCCAGATGAGGACGCTTGCATAATCACTGATGCTAGTAGTAAGGGTTTAGGAGCACCTGTTGTTCAGAAAAGAAGTGGTGCTGAACAGTAAATTGCTTGTGCATCCAGATGTTCAAAGGTTGCAGAGTTGTATTATTCTGTTTTTTAAAAGGAGTCACTTGCCATCTTTTGGGCTTTAAATAAATTCTGGAATTTCATATGAGGAACAGCTTTCAAGGTCATGCCTGAGAAAAAACCTTTAAAGGAGATTTTTGAAAAAAAATGGTTTAGATTCCATAACTTCCAGGATTATGATTTAGGTTATTGCTCTCCAGGACTTTGTCTTTACTGTAGAATATATTCCTGGAGTTAGAAATTTTTCAGCAGACTATTTATCATGTTTGGTTGATGAGGTGGGGACCCAGATTCCCCAGGATGATGAGGATGATTGATGTTAACTGGAGGCAAACGTGCATAAAATTACTCTTGGTAGCCACTTAAAAGGATGAAAGATGAAGTGCTGAAACTTTTGAAACACTCACCCCCCAGTCACAAATCTTGGTTAATCCATTGCTCTTTTGCTCACCATGCTACGCCAGCATGGACCCGACAAGCGCAAATCAGTCTTGACCCTGTTCTCCATGGGAACAGTCCAGCCCAAACTGCCAGGCCAGGTTCTCCCTGGACTGGAAACAAACATTATGGGAACAGTTTGAGAATGTCACCCTTCATAAGCCAGGCTAACTGGAATCCAGTGTCACAGGGAGCATGGGACCCGTGTCTAGGCATACCCTTCCCACTTAGGGCAATTATAGCAACACAAAAGGATGATGGAAGAAGTGCTGAAAATTTTCAAACACTCACCCCCAGTGAAAGATCTGGTTTTAATCTATCATTTTTTTGCTCACCATGCCACCCTAGTTTGGACCCAGCCATATACAAATCAGCCTTGACCCTGTTCCCCATGGGAGCAGTCCAGCCCGAACTGTCAGGCCAGGTCCTCCCTGGTCCTGAAACAAGTATCTTGGGGCCGGTTTCATGGTATCACCCTTCATCAGCCAGGCTAGCTTGTATCCAGTGGCACAGTGAGCACAGGGCCCATGTCTAGGCATACCCTTCCAATGTAGGGCAATTTTGGACAGGATGATGGACAGAGTGCTGGCACTTTTCAAACACCACCCCCCAGTGACAGATCTGGGTTAAATTCCCCATTCTTTTGTTCACCATGCCACCCCAGTTTGGACCCAGTCATATGCAAATCAGTCCTGACCCTGTTCTCCATGGGAACAGTCCAGCCCAAGCTACCAGGCCAGGTTCTCCCTGGAAGGGAAAATAGCATGCTGGGTCCAGCTTCAGAGTATCACTCTTCTTTGGGAAGGCTAGCTTGAATCCAGTGGCTCAGTGAGCTAAGGGGCCCTTGTCTGAGCATACCCTTCCCACTTAGGGCAATTTTTTTTTAACACAAAAGGATGATGGATGGAGTGCTGAAACTTTCCCTACACTCACCCTAGTCACAAATCTGGGTTTAATGCATTGTTCTTTTGCTCACTGTGCCACCCTAGTTTGGACCCAGTCATGTGCAAATCAGTCTTGACCCTGTTCCCCTTGGGAACAGTCCAGCCCGAACTGCCGGGTCAGGTTTAAAACTGCCCTCACAGGCTCTGCAAGGGCAAGCCTGGGACATGTTTAAAAGGCTACTGAAGTGGGTGGCACAATCTGTGCCACGGGGCCACCAGTAGTAGTTACTTTACAGACCCTGGGAGCACTTTATCTGGAATTTAGAAGGACATTAAATATGCTAATTTTGGATAAGCCAATTTTACCATGTTTTAAGCATAGAGCACATGCACTTTAGCACTGGTTAGTAATGGTAAAGTACCCAGAGTTCTAAAGCGAGGTAAGAGGGAGCTCAGCAAAACAGGAGGCATGGAGGAAAAAACATCAGGGGGAACAAAGATCATCTTCTGTTACTTCAAATAAAATTGATTCTTCAGGGATCATAATTAACAACAAAACTGTTAATCTATAATATTTCCATTACTGTTTGCTAATTTTGCTGTTTCTTATTATTATAAAGAATAGTTGTCTTTGCCCTATTGACATCTCTTTTATAGCTTGAATGTACCACAGTGCCCTTTGCTTTTCAAACTAAGGTGAATCTGTTGTTTTTGTTGATCTAATGAGAAGATTAAATGTAAGTTCAACAAAGGATTTGATTTGTGGCAGATAATAAGCTCATCCATCTTTGTATTAGATACCTGTTCAGGTTTGAATGGTGTTAAATGTCGTAGTCATCCGTGACCCTTCAAAATGAGAAATAATTTTGCAAACATTGAATTACTGTGCAGACTTTTAAATGGTATTGCCTATTCAGAGGAGTTTAACACTACCATTACCACCAGCTCTGAGTAAATTGTAAATGGAATCATTGCCTTCCCTTCATGGAAGGGTGGCAGGAAAGGAGCTGAGAAGGTTGGAAGTGAAAGGGTCAGCGGCGGCCGCAGCAAATCTCAAGGGGAGGGGCGAAGGGAATGAGGGACGGGGACTGGGGGACTGGGAGGGAATAAAACATAATTTAAAAACTAACTTACCTCTTTCCGTCGCCACCACATGTTGCCTCAATCCTCTTCTGGTGTCCCAGCATTCACTGTTGGGACACCATCACAGGGTCACCAGAAATCCTGGGGCTGCTTTTATGCAAAACCTTGCATGAAAGCAGCACCAGGATTGGTCTGTGCGGCCGTGACTGCTGCTCAGACACAGCCCTGTGGACTGTGCAATTTCTCCAGCCTGGCTTTTAAACACAGCTGGGCTGGAGAAACCTAAGTGTGCATGTGTGTCGGCCGGTCTCAGACAGGTGGCCAAACTCACTTTTGCACTTATTGCACTCTCCCCACCTCGCCCCTTTCCACCTCCCGCGTCCCAGCCTTGTTCCTCCCAGCACTGCTGTGTCAGAAGCAGAAAAATAAAATGATACAAAAACTATTGTTTATTTTTCTGCTTCTGGTGCAGTAAGTGGGGCGACGCTCCTTCGCCACAGCGAAGGAGACACCCCTGGAAAGGAATGATTATTTTGGGCCTGGTAGAACTCTCCTTGCCAAAGAAATACTTTTTCTTGACCACAGGGCAAGACTGGAATCCTTTAAGACCATTCTCAAATGACATAACAGAGAAAGCACCACTAACCATGCACCTCATTCATCAACCACACCTAATTCACCAGTCTTTTTGCGTGTTCAACCACAGGTGTAACTTGTCACATGTTTACACTTAAAGGCGTTCCCAGTACCAACGAGCAAATGAAAAATGTACTTTTTTGTGACAGGTTACTTTGGGCCTTCCAGTGGGTGTTAGAAAAGATGTAGAAGGAAATGTGTGCAGCCTTTCCAGTAAAAGTGTTCCAATAGCCCTAAACGTTGCCTGATTGGTTGGTACATTCCTTGGATTGTTGACAATACAGCCTTTGTCCGATTTTATGGCTGACAATGTAGGAGAATACATACAAATGCAATACCATGTTTAGGGATACAATTATGTCAAAACCAATGGCACTTTTCTCTAGAACTAAGGGGCATATTTACAAGCCACTAGAGCCACCTTGCTCCACTTTAGCATATTTTTTTATGCTAAGGTGGCGTTAAGGAGGCCTTTGCCCTGCATTGTATTTACAAAGTGGTACAATGCTTGCATTGCACCACTTTATAAACCCTTGCGCCACATTATGCCTTTGCCAGGCATAATGTATGCGAGGGGGTGTTTTGACGCAGGGAAGCCCGAAAAAAATGGTACAGTGAAATTTACAACATTTCACTACACCATTTTTTCCATCATCATAATGCCTATTCAGAGCAGGCGTTTAAAAACGACTAACCCATTTTAATCAATGAGTCTCCTTGTTCTTTGCTGCACTAGAGTCAAAATGTTTGATGCTAGTGCAGCAAAGCACGACAATTGCATCAAAAATGTTGGTGCTATTGTCCTAATGACTGCCATGGTGCAGCGCATTGTAAATACGGCACAACCATGGTGTTGTTAGGTGGGGCAGGGGTGGTGCAAAAAAAGTGAGGCATTGAGACGGATGCACAAAAACAATTAAGAGAGGTGTTTTCCTCCAACTATGTAAGCTGCTTCTGTAACACACATAGAAAGAGGAAAAAACGGGGGGTAGGAATCTGATGCATTCCCAGACTTGTACATTCCTTAGCGTTTCATGGGTGTTGTGTGGGAACACCACCAGCAGCACCCATGGAATGCCCTTTGCATGCAGTTTTTCATGGAAAAGGGGCCCATATATACAAGTCCATGAAAAGCCATGCAAGTTGGCTTTGCATGTCCTTGTAAATATGGGCTGGCACACTGGGCCACCGCAACGTAAAAAAAAGAAAAAGCTCTGTATGGAGCAGTGTGTCGGTAGGTAGGGCCTCATAAATGAGGCCCTAAATGAGGCCACTTTTCTTGCACCCCCTGCGACCCCACCGCACCATGGGTGTGCTGTATTTACAATATGGTGCAGCATGGTGCACAATACCACAATAGTATCAACATTTTTGGTGCTATTGAGGCACTTTGCTGCAATAGCACCAAAAACGTTGGTGCTAGTCCAGCAAAGCACTTGGAGGCCCATAGGAGATTATAGGTGTGTCATTTTAAAGCCTACCCTGAACAGACATTAAAAATTATGCCAAAAATGGTGAAGCGAAATCTAGTAAATTTCACTGCACCATTTGTTTGGGCCTCCCTGCTTGAGAACACCCTCCCCTTGCATACATTCTGCCTGGTGCAGACATTACGTGGTGCAAGTGTTTCCAAAGTGGCCTAATTCATGCATTGCACCCCTTTGTAATAAGGTGTGGGGAAATGGCTGTCTTAATGCCACATTAGCTTAAAAAAAATTAGACTAGTGGGGCGCAAGGAGGCACAGGGGGCTTGTAAATATGCCCCCATTATGTTAACACATCGACGTTTTTTCTCCAAATATGAATATTTTATAATCCTTAATAATTTGCCTAAGGACATAAAGTTATCAGATGAATTCTTGAAAAACTGATGATTTGCACACAATATATAAGCAAATTATTATTTAAATATTCTTGCTTAAAAATAGTATTCATGTGAGAAATGTCATGAGATCTAAAGAAATCTTAAAGTATCTTGTTTTTAACACAGACAATGTTCGCCTAAATTACAGACTGAAATCTGTAAATGAAACAAAGAACTCTGCATTCATTGCAAAACATATTAAAAATTGATTTTTTCCTCAGAGAAAAACAAACTTTATGTTACAATAGGTCAACATTTCCCATGCTAAACTAACATACCAGAAAGGTCACTTAACGGGTTTTAAAATCAATCTAGCAAGACTTATTTACTGTATGTTTTTGTTTTATTAAAAATAACATAAACCCCCTGACAGGCAATTATATTTGAATTTCCACTAAGAAGGAAACTAAACACCTTTGATACCATCAGATAATTCATTTGAATTTTAACTCGTATTACAGACTGCATCATTGCATTTTCTTCAGCAAAGTTTAACTTTGGCAATTTTGCCTGGTGAGGTGTATAATACGAAATTATTAAAATATGTCTGCAAATAGCGTACAAGTTTGCCCAGGCTTCAAGGCACTTGAATTGAAAAATGAAAGGACGGGAATCTTTTCCGTGAAAGCTTGGGTTGAAACTAGACTATAAAGGGATTAATCTAGGATAGGAATTAATTTGGCATCCGTGGCTACTTAGTGCTACAGAATGATACATAACATAACACAACATAACGGTATACTGTTTTAATTGAAACTGTCCTGAAGTATAGTTTTTTGCTCACTTTATCGCTGGGCCAGTTTAGTTGGAAGTTTGGGGATTCCTTTTACTAGTCTTTCAGGGGCTCCGTGAGTCATGCTGCCCGTGGCAGTTTGACCGTACCTGTTTGTATTCTATACCCCAGCAGAGAATCGAGGTCTCTAAGGAGACTTTAGCCACTGCTACTCTGCCAGATGATGATATTAACATTCATACCAAAGCCATGGCAAGGCGCAATCAGGTATATGAAATGTCTGCTCCCTTGATAAGTGTTTGCTCTCTTCATAAGCATTCCCTCCACATTTCGGATTTACTTAATAATTGTAGGTTAGATGTGTTTTGAATGATGGAGACCTGATTAAAAGAGTCCTCTGCACTGGATATCGCATTGGCCATTCCTAAGGATTATTCTTTGGTTCACTGCAAACAAAGTCATAAACGAGGTGAAGGTGTTGCAATAGCTTTTAAACATCCTATAACATGCTCTACCTTTGAGCTTCCTGCGCTCCAGGATGCTCAGAATCTTGGTTTTCATCTCTCACTGACAGCACATTTCCTTCTCGGGCGCACTGATCTATCCCCCTCTTCATCCACCTCCGTCCAGCTGGACATTTTACTAAATCTCTGGAGGTGACCTTGGCCCCTTCTTTGAATCAATGATCCATTTTTACTGAAGGCTACTGACTGGGTGGAATGTTTAGCTAATACCAGTCCCCTCTTAACTAATGACACCTACCAAGATGTTGGAATTGACAATTCCTGACCGGTGGGTGAAGCAGGTTCGTTAGCTCCTCTCCAAGTGCTGAGAGAGAACAATGGCAGGCTATCTGCCACCTGGTTCTCTTCATCTCTTACTGCTGAACAGAAAAGTTGCACAAAACTCGATAGAATTAAGCCTAAGGGTTATTCCTTCAATAGTAAATTGACTTTTAAGCCTGCTCCTAAAGCATACCATGCTTCCATTAAATGGTCCTAAAGTTCATTTTTCGAGGCCAAAATTAATTCTGCCACACAAAGCTCTTTCAGATTGTTGAATCTATCCTCTCACTCGATTCTTGTAATAGGGCAGCCATGCCCTCTCAAGATTTGTGAAATGGGCTGGCTACATTCTTTGAAACCAAGATCTCTGACATTCCCAAGTCTCCACCCACTTTACAGGAGTGCCTATCTCCTGGCCAGCCTGTTAGACTTGATGGCAGCAAGAGCAGGTTCAATCAGTTTAGCCATATTTCTCTTGAGTGTAAATCGAGCTCTCCTATGGATGGCTGCCAATCTGCTTTGTTGGTTGCCACAGTAGATGATATCAATCGGGTTATTAATGCCATTTTTAACCTCTCTCTTTCATTGAGGGTTATGTCTACTGCTTGGAAACTTGCCAGAATGATTCCTCTCCTCAAGAAACCTCCTCTGCAACCTAACATTTTTGGCAATTATAGACCAGTATCCTTGCTTTCAGCTTTTGCCAAAATGTTTGAAAAAACCTGGTCAATGATCAGCTTACTATCAGGAGAAAGGAAAGCTGCTGCATCCAAGTCAGTGTGGCTTTCATTCCCACTACAGTACAGAATTGGCAGTATTGGAGATCTCTGATCACATCAAGTGGTCATTAGAATTGGGGTAAAAATGCAGTTCTCATTTTCCTTGACTTATCCGCCGCAATTGATACTGTCTCACACACCATCCTTTCAAACAATTTGACCACTCTGGGTGTGAGCGGTATTGCTTTGGACTGGCTCAAATCCTTTCTGGAATTCAGAGGCCAATCGATCTGGCTCGCTAATTTTATCTCTGAGGTCAGAGCAGTCAATTAAGGTGCCCTCCAAGGCTCCTTCCTGAGTCTTACCCTTTTTAATGTTTTTATGTCTCCCCTGGCTTCGTTAGTTGACCCTCCCTATTGTAAAATCAACTCATACGCCAATGATACTCAACTATTCTTTGCTTTGAGGGATCCCCCGTGTCGCTTAAGTCCTCATTCAAGAAAAAGCATGTCTGCGGTCTTTGAATGAATGCAGATTAGTAAACTCATATGTAGTACAAATAAGACAGAAATCCTTCTGTTTGGATCATATGCCTCAAATTTCTGGGTAGGTATTTGGCCCCCTGCCTTGCTGGTCCCTCCTCTCTCTCTGGTGATAAATCATTTGAGGATCAAGCTGGACAACTGCCTGTCAATGCAACTGCAGATTTTGGCGATAGAGGGGCAGTGCTTTGAGATGCTCATACATTGATGAAATATCTTTTCCTCCTCCATTTGGAATGAAGAAGAATCATGATCCATGAGCTGATTACCTCATACCTGGATTACACCAATGCTCTCTATCTGGGACTGTTGGCAGCTCTGCTTAAGCGCTTTCAAATGGCCCAAAATGCTACTGCCAGGCTCATCATGCACCTGCCGAGCTGCTCTTCAATTTCACTTGTTCCTAAATCCCTACACTGGTTGTCAGTTAGGAAATTGATTTTATTCAAAGCCATTGTTTTGGTCCACGAGGCTTTTGTCTTGCCAGCCCAGTATACTTAGCAAAGAGATTTGAGTCGTACTGGTTGTCTACAGCACTGCGCTCAGTTTCTGGGGCACTGCTGGTTGTTTCGCACACTAGGCAGGCTAGGAAGGGTGGTAAGACTTTTTTTTTCTCGCTGCCAAAGCCCTGAACAAGTTCTCCTGTGAATTGTGTAAGATTTCTCATGAGGCCGTCTTCAGAAGAAAATTAAAAACTTTGCTCTTCTCCCTGGTGATATAGAGCTGGTGTTCTAGGTGCATACCATTTTTTTGTCCTTCTCCTGCATTGGGACACTCTATAAATCACATTCATTCATTCATTCATAACATATAAGATATCATAAAAGTTCCATGTCACTAAACCTTGGTGAAGGAGTGAACTCTTATCAACATAAAATAAATTATGGTGCACAGTCCCCTTGCAGTGTGTGTTATCACATTTGCATTTGAGTTATCAGCTACAATGATGCTCTTTCCTACACTCATCTTGCAATCTTGAAACCGATTACAGTCCTGAGACATTTCTTTTCTGTTGGCAAATCAGATGGAAGACAATACTGGACTGGCCCAAAAGACAAAATCCATCATGTAACCCAATTATGAGAAATAAAATATCAAAACCATGGGGCATAGATGACAGCTTTTTAAAACGTCTCCAGAAGACGTGCATTTTGTTGAAAAATTAAAAGTGAAGGATGAGAACTTATTTGGCGAAAAGTTTAGACATCTAAATCTAGAGAAGAAAATTAGAAGGTATAAGGTCTTTTTTCCACAGAAAATGTGTAAAGTAAGACCATACAGATTCTCACTGTCCCAATAATGTTCTGGCATGATGTCTGTTAATGTAAAAATAGATGTTGTTGGTCAGCAGTTAGGCACTTTACAAGCAGCTGCCTGTCTCAATTCAGGGAATGCAATATTGTTGAATAAGGTGTGAGTGGCATGCGCCTTCTAACATGTACCTCACACAGTACATGATAGAAAGTGTCAGATTAGACACTTCCTGTAGGTCAATTAAACTATCTGTGCAACACCCATTCATGAAACTATCCAAATAATGGTCCTTGTGGAAGGGCCCTCTCATTACATTAGATATATGACACACTGTTGTACCAGGGGATGCTACAATTGAGACAGTTTCACAACTAGTCAAATAATATTTTGGGGTACCCAATAAGGAGCACAGTCTAGGAAATCGGCAATACAAATATGATGGAAAATACCAGATTTATTTCACATACGTATGGTCCAGCTTCACATTCCTCAGCTTCCAGTATACTATAAATGGACCCCAATGTCACATGTAACAGAGGAAGTTCAACAAACATATTTATATGCACATCAATATTGTAAGAGGCTTAGGAAGCCTAAGCATTGCATGAAATGACAGGTGCCTTGGTGTATATGCACATACATGCATCATAAACTGCAAATATCTTAACACTTTTGCAAACAGGTCTACTTCCCATTTCCACATTATACACAAATGTATCATCTTTATACCTTTCTGCACACACTTTTTGTCCAAGGGGGTCACATTATGCAATATGAAGCTCAAGGATCAATAGTCCCCATTTATCCCACAACCCCCTTTTATTTATGATAACATCTTCTAGATATACTCTATGTGTAATGTTGCCATGTTTCTTCAAAGATCCCAGCCAACTCAATAATCACTAGGCCATATCAGAGTTGTGTTATTGGAAGACCATCAATTAACAGATGGTACTTAGAAACACATTTTTACAATGATAACCACGGCAACGCTTATTATAAAATGCACTCATGGAAAGTGACATTACAGTCAGATTGTACAAATTTGTGAAGTAATAATTAATAGAAAATATTCGAAACACTGTTCACATACGTTCCAAGGACCGCATTTCATCATTCATTCTTTAACTTTAATTAATTATGTTTGACTCTCAATGCATACTTGTATTTCTTTAAGTGCTACTGTGGCTACTTCAAGTGATTTGGTGACATCCTGTTGGCATTAAAACCCACACATGTAGGTGACATTTTGGTTTTCCTACCACATTTACCATTTTACTGTTACATTTATTGTCATTTTGTTGGCTTTCCCATGTGGCAGTGGATCAGTGCAATTTAGACTCCACCCTTAACATTGTTACTACGCAAAACATGCATTTATATTTGACCTTATATTTTCTAGGTGCCCTGAAATTAGTGCGTGTATATCTAAATGCATTAATGAAATGTAACCACTGAATGACGGAAGCTTTATAAACTTGCACACTAATGTCCATTTAAAATGCTTACATATATTAATTATTTACGTTTTATATTTACACTTTAAAGCTCTTATTATGATGCAGTGGTGGACTCGAAAACGGAAAGCAAGATGGCGGCCCTGTAATTCGTCCGCAAACGTCTGCTCTGGCCAGAACCCTCCAGTTCGGCGGAAGCTTTCCTGTGAGCTGGAGGCTCTCAGTGTCGATGGCGTCCTCGTGCGTCTTCGCGCCAGATACAATGTAGCGCCTTCATTTCTGGCGGTCGTACTGGATACTTTACAACGGCGGTTTGTTGCTTTTGGAAAAGACAAAACCGTGGATACTGTTGCTAATGCTAAAGGATTACACATCTTCATGGGAAGTGCTCTAGCTCGCTCTGCTCCTGTTCCTGCTCGAGGGCAATAAAACTGCGTGGATATTGTTGTTGGAGTCAAAGGAATATACACCGTCTTCGAGGAATGCGTTCTGGTTCGCTCCTGTTTCTGCCTGAGGGCAACGGCTGGTTTGCGCTCCCGGACGCTAATTGGGGAAAGCTTCAGACGTGGATCCATAAAAAGGTCAGAATCATTTTTTATTACAGATGCTTGGCATTTGGTATATACTACAATAACGCATTTGTGCTTCAGAAAACGAAGAAAGTAAAAATGCCGCCAAAGGGGGCGAAAAATATGACTTTGTCTGGACGGGGTAAACCGTTAAGGGTCAGTTCGTCAACTCGGCAGGGGGCAACAATGGATATAAAGTATGGCTCGGGGGAGAAGATTGTCTCTAAAATTAAGAACGCCTCGTTGGACAGGTTTCTTGAGAAAGGGAAGGACATACCGGCGGGGGGTATAGATACCCCCTCTGTTGCGGTGGTGGCTGATCAATTAGCAACCATTGAGAGGGTGGCTGCAGAAGAACCCCCCCACAGGAAGAAGGGGGGAGGGAGAGTGATGTTTTAGATGTGGCGGCCTTAGAAACGCAGGTTGCTGGGAGTCAGGTGGAGCAGAGGAAGAACTTTCAAGATGATATGATACTGCCACAGGTAGATGTGGGAGGTCAACAACAACCAAAACAAAAATTTCTTGGCAGTAACGGAGATTCGTCACATCTTGCCGGAATAAGTTTGGTAAAGCAGGGGCCTATGGTGTTCCGTGATAATGAGACAATGCAAGGAGATACGTTTTTTTCATTATCAGATCATTCAAGCTGGTCAAGCAATGAGCAGCTGGACTTAAAGGCGGATAAGACTTCTTCAGAGTTTGATTCCCACTGGGGAAGGAAACAGATGAAAGTAGCAAGAATACCACGGTTAGGAAAAAACAGAGGAAGAGAAGCGAGCAAGTAGGACCTACCAAGCACTCTATTAACTCGCTGGATACTAATGGTCTTCAGGGTCTTCAGTGGGAGTATTCTAAGGATGACTTAACTCTATATGACAATGTTGAAAAACAGCCTAATCCTGTGTCGCTGGAAACCATATATCAAAGTATTATGGAACATCGAGAAGAATCTAAATCTGAGAGTCGTAGGACTCAATTAGCTTGCCGAAAGATGCAAATCCAAATTCGTCGGGTGGCTAAGACATGTTCGGAGTTTGCTACACGGATGGAAGAAGTGGAGACTCGTATTTCTCATCTGGAGGATGAGGCCGGATCTCACCAAGTGACTCGAGAAGCTATGGAGAAACAACTTGAGGATACTCAGTGGAAATTGACAGATTTGGAGGATAGACTAAGAAGGAATAATTTGCGCGTACTGGGTATACCAGAGGGACTTGAAGGATCAGACACACATAGCTTTATGGTCGCACTTTTTAAGGAGGCCTTTCCGGATTTACATCAGTGGGATTGGGATAGAGAGATTCAAAGAGCCCACTGATTTCCCTTTAATAGAGCAGGGTCAAATTCAGTAGGAGGAAGTGGGAGACCCAGAGCAATGTTAATCTCTCCGCTTAATTTTCAGGCAAGACAGGCCATATATGATCGTGCCCGACCCAATTCTAGAAGTAAGGCTAAGGGATGCAAGTTTTTTGTGAGGCCAAATTTTTGCCATACTACTGTTGAAAAAAGATGGAGGCTCCGTCAGTTAATTCAACTACTCCAAAATAAGGGGGCACAGGCTTTTTAATTAAACCCAGCTAAATTGAAAGTAGTAATGGATAATAGGACTCAGTACTTCACGTCAGAGGTGAAAGCAGGAGCTTTTATGGGTGGACTCAGTGGTCCGGGTTCTTAACGTAGAGTTCTTTGATTAAGGTAGGGGGTGGGGTAAGCAGAAAGGGTAAGGTGTTGAGAGTTGAGAAGATGAGATGGTGGTAAATAACCCCTTTGTGCTCCCCCCTCACGATTATTCAGACAAAAATAGTACTCAGATAGATAGAGATAGAGATAAGGAAAGAAGGGAAAAACTCTAAAAACAGGCACTGGGTGGGAGCGGATGTTCTACCATCATTATGGATAGTGGGATCCCAAACTTTCCATAAACTGGGCGTAAGGGTAAGGGTAAGGTAATGGGGGGTGTAGGTGGGCGGGGGGGTGTGGTTGGTAGTAGGGTTGGGTGGCAAGGGGTGGGTGGGTGTCTGAGGGGTGGTGGGGAGCGGGGGGATGCTAATATAGGTAGGAATGTATGGAATAAGTTAATGAAGACATGCCAGAAGAGGAGGATTAATATGGCTCAAAGTCAACAAGTAGGTTTGCTCAGAGGAAGAAGCAGTGATGCGAGATTGGTACAACAAATTGAGCGATATGGCAAATAGATTAAGGATATGTACGGTGAATATTTGCGGTCTTAATATCCCACAAAAAGGAATAGAGTGGCAGCTGGGCTTAAACTAATTAAATTGGATTTATACTGCTTACAAGAAACACACATTTTGTGGAGCAACCGTGAGCTCTTGCGAGAGCTTGGATTAACGCCTCTGGTTTGTACCCGGCAGGAGGTGTCGACACGTGGTGTGGCGATATTTGCTATGTTTGTCCATCTCGAGCAAGCAGCGATGGGCGCTGGGCTCTCGCAGAGCTCTCTGTGATCACATTTAAATTTACCCTTTGCACTATATATGGATCAGTTTTTGACGAGGTTGAGCCTCTGGACACATTGAATGTAGAATTAGCCGATTGGCCCTTACCAATAATTGTATGTGGTGATTCAAATATTCACTTAGAGGTAGGTAGTAATAGTATGGGTGCTCAGAGCTTATATCAGGGCCGAAAGACCAAAGTATGGAAAGCTTTAAGGAGGTTAGTGATGGATCATGGGTTGACGGACGTTTGGGAAAATATTAAAACTCCATATCCAGGGTATACCTATTACTCTTTTACACACGCAAAATTAGTAAGGTTGGATTACTTTTTTATTTCACAAAGTTTAATTCGAGGGGTTGGAATAGAATGTAAGCCCAGATTTTTATCAGATCATAATCCGTTAATCTTGTCTATAGTAGTAAGGGGGCCATCAAGTCCACGGCGTGTGTGGACATTTGATAGGAAATTGTTGGTTGACCCAGGATATATATCCTACATGAGAGTGTGGATTCACCAATTTTTTTAAATAAACAGGAATACGGCGGATCCTGGGATGGTATGGGACTCATTTAAAGCTGCTGTAAGGGGTGAAACCCTCAGTTATAGTTTGGGAGTGCAGACAGCTAGGGGGAAGGAAATCGCAGAGCTTCAGCAAAGATTAATAACAAAAGAAAGGGAATTAGCCCCTAAAATTGTTAGTAAGGAAGATGTTACTTTCACACAGACCCAGACGATGATCCTTAATGATCAAATAAATGCTCACTTGAACAAAACATTTGCAGCTGACTATCAAAGTCATCGATCTGAACATTATGAATATGGCGAAACAACAGGAAAAGTCCTAGCTAGGCGGGTTAGACAAAAGGCTGTTAAGCAGAATATTTTGAATATCACTGACAGTAACGGGCAGAAACATTGTAGAGTTAGAAGGAATTCTAGAAGTTTTCAAGGGCTATTATCAGGATTTGTATAGAGAGGATATAATTTACTCTGAACAGCTTCAAAAAGAGGTCAGCGGATTTTTGGGGGAATTATAAAGCACAAGGCTCTCTCCTGAGGAACAAACTATATTAGATGCACCAATTCAGATTGAAGAGATAATTGGGGCAGTGAGCTCCCTGGCAACAGGGAAAGCCGCTGGGCCGGATGCCATACCACTCGAATTTTATAAGTTTTTTTTAGCAGACATAAAAAGGGACATGCATAGTATTTTTTGCATAGCGCAGATAGGTCATGCGCCTCCATCGTGGGAATGCGCAAGTATTATAGTGTTAAAAAAAAAGGATAAATCAGCAGAGCTCCCCAGTTCGTATAGACCTATCTCCTTGTTGAATGTAGACGGAAAGATTTATGCAAAGGTTTTGGCTAGTAAATTGCCAAATGTAGTAGTCAGTTTGGTAAGGAAACAACAACATGGATTTATCCCTGGCAGAGGTACAATTGATCATATAAGAAGAATAATATCCATGTTTCATCTTGCAGAATTGCATCAAACAACTCTTGGGCTATTACTTTTAGACGCCGAGAAGGCATTTGACTGTGTATCATGGAACTTTTTATGGGAAACTATGCGGTGGAAGGGCATAGGGAGTGGGTATATCACAGTCATAAAAGCCTTATATGCAGCTCCAAAAGCTAGAATATGCATCGCAGGTTTGGAATCAGGTATTATTTCAATTTCAAGGGGACCAGACAGGGATGTCCCTGCTCCCCCTTGCTCTTTGCTTTATACATTGATTCTTTTTTGCTAAAAATATCAAACCTTTATTATATCACGGAGAAGCATATAAGGTGTTCGCATATGCTGATGATGTAGCCATAGTGACAAGCAACCCGGAGGAAGCTATTAAGGCAGTAGAAATAGAGGCAAGAGAGTTTGGAAGATACTCTGGATATAAGCTGAATTCCGATAAGACACAGATAGTATGTTCTGAGCATGTTTCGTTAATAGACAGGTGGCTGGTATCTGAAGCGGTGTATTTGGGGGTTAAAATCACTCCTGTGGTTAATCGCCTGGTGGAAATTAATTTTGTTCCACTGTTAAGCAGAATAAAGAAGGATTTAGATAGAATACATAATTTGCACTTATCATTAGAGGGTCGCTGCAATGTATTGAAAATTATGGTTCTTCCAAAAATTCTATACTTATTTCGGGCTATTCCCCTCGAGGTTACCAAAAAGTGGCTCAAGAGATTGGAAAAAATGGGGAATAACTTCTTGTGGGGATATGCTAAAACGAGAAGGGCAATGAAGTATATGACACTTCCCAAGGACCGAGGTGGCTGGTCAGTCCATAATTTCACACTGTACTATTATGCTTGTTGTCTTCAACATAAGGACGAACTTATAAGGGGAAGCTCTAGAGGAGATGTAGAAGTAAATCAAACCCCTATCTATGTTATGATGGTGGGTGGGGAGGCAAGTGGATGGTTATCGAAATTTGAGGAACCAAGCTATTTAAAAAAAGTATGATTCAAGCCTTTCTTATCCGCCTACAAGGTTTGGGCTCAGGTAAAACGGAGTATGGGATTGGGAAAGATTACGGCTTACACACCAATGAATTTTTTGGCTATTCCGAATTATATCTTTAAGGATCCCATACTAGCGTTTTGGCGTTCTAGGGGAATAAATAAAGTTGGAGACTTGTATTGTAAATCCGGACATAAATCTTTTATGGAGTTGCAGTCCCAATACGGTTTACCTAGGACCCATTTCTTTAAGTTTTTGCAAATACAAAACTTTTTTCATTCTCAGAAGTACGATAGGTCAGGAATGACGGAGGTTCCAATAGTTGAGGCTGTTAAACGTGGTGCAAAGATTGGCAAGATATATACTTTACTAACTGAGTTACAATCAGATGATATGGTACATCAGAATGAGCGATGGACTGTACGGTTTGGTTTGGCTGGGGAATGGATGGACCAATCTTTAGCTATGGCTGATACAACACTTCTCTCAGCTAATCTGAAAACCCAGACACTACAAGACATTGATGGACCTATATTATACACCTGCAAAGTTGAAAAAGTGGGGGAAATCCTCTGGAATTTGTAGTCGTTGCGGGGAAGCTGAAGCTGAGATAACGCATATGTTTTATGCATGTCCAATGCTGCGAGGAATTTTGAATGAGATAGAGGTATTCCTCAAGAAGATTACAGGTTGCAATGTTCAGGTAACAAATATGCTGGTAGTACTTGGGGTTACGGATTCATCTGAAAGTATGGAGCCTGCACTGTATAAAATAAGGCGATTTTTATTTTTAACAATGGCAATATATCGTCTTTGTATTGCTACAGACTGGATTAAAAAAGAACCCCCTACGTTTGAGGGATGGCGTTCTAGATTACTTGTTATCTATAATATTGAATTAAGTCTTTAAAAACTAAAGGGTCATATGAAGAGGCATAGGGGGGAACGGATTTGGGCACCACTGACTAAATGGCTGGAAAATCAAGACATATTGTAGAGGATGTTAGCTGCTTTGATACGCGATGTATATAACTGTCTTCTTCCAGGCCCTCCTTCTTCTTCTTTGTTTCTTTTTTTCGTGGATATATTATGTCTTCTTTTTTTTGCATAGTCCTCCCCCTCTGCCATATTAAATAAAAAAAATAAAAAATGATGCAGTGGCGGTCTTACCGCTGCGGTCCCTGCAGTAAAGACCGGAGCATTACGAGTTCGGCGGTTTGGCTGAATCCAACCACCACACCGCCGCCAGCCCCGCCGGTGCGGTCAGACTGGTGCAGGTGGCGGTGAGCTCCTCCGGACTGTCGGCATGCCTAAGACCGTTAGCCATATTACAATGCAGCAAACTGCCAGGCTTTTCGAGGCGGTTGCCCGCCACAAAAACCCTGGCGGTAATGCACCCGGTGACAGGAATCCACATTCCTGTCACTCACATACGCATCCCCACAAGTCTACACACTTGCAGACATACAACCCCACTCACCCACACACTTCCTGACACACACCCTCACCCAACCGCATGCATACATTCAAACACCCCCAACCACCCAAACACAAACATACACACACTCCCACCCAACCAAACACAAACATACATGCACCCCCACCCAACCGGACACAAACATACATGCACCCCCACCCAACCGAACCCAAACAGACATGCAGCCCCTCTCGCTTGCACACAAACAGACACTCGTACACATATGCACGCCCGTCTGTGTTCACACACATCCCCAACCCCGCATTCTTACACACTCCTGCTCTGCATTCATACACACCCCACTCCCCATCTGCATACATTCACACACACACACACACCCTTCTGCGTACATTCACACACACACATCCCCTCTGCATTCATACACCCCCACCTACCCTCTGCATTCATATATACTCCATTCCCCTCCACATTCATACACACCCCCGAATACATTCACACACACACACACACCCTTCGCAAACATTCACACACACACACACACTCTCCACATTCATACACATCCCCACACTCCATATACATTCACACACGCACACACACACCCCCTCTGCAAACATCCAAACACCCCCACCCAACCAAACACATACATACACACACCCCCACCCAATCAAACACAAACATACCTGCACCCCCACCCAACCGGACACAAACTTACACGCACCCCCACCCAACCGAACTCAAACATTCACACACACCCACTCGCTTGCACACACACTCACCCCCTCTTGCTTGTTCACAAACAGACATGCACCCCACTCACTTGCACGCATATGCATGCCCCTCCTACATTCATATACAACCCTGCTCTGCATTCATACACACCCCCATCCCCCCACTGCATACATTCACACACACACACACCCTTCTCCATACATTCACACACACATCCCCTCCGCATTCCTCCCCCCACCTCCCCTCACATTCATACACCCCTGCATACATTCACACACATACCACTCTGCAAACATTCACACACACACATACACACACACCCTCTGCATACATTCACAACCCCAACACCATGCATGCATACAGTCTCACACACACTCGCACGCCACCCATTCTGACACACACAGGCACATGCTTGCACACATACACGCACTCACCACACACAAGCACCTTCCACATACACACATCGTCATTCCGGTTGGGCCACCTACCTGTCTGGACCACACAGCAGCCCACGTCGAGGTGGCGGTCCGGTAGGGGGTGGATGTCAGCGGTTCCATCACCAATGCTCCACCACCATGCAAGGACCGCCATGCCTTATTACATCTCGTAATATGGTGGGCGGAGCCCTTCCGGCATGGTGGTGCTGGCGGTGAAACCACCTCTCACCAACTGTCTGTCAGGCCAAAGGTGTCAGATTTCCATCTGTTTATGGGTGGAAATCTGTTGGTGCCTCGTAATATGGTGGCCTTCGGACCCCGATCCAACGGTGGTCTTTGCAAAAGACCACCAATGGTGTAATGAGGGCCTAAGTTGCATTTGTAGAAGAAAACATATTCTTTATTCATCCTCAGCCTTTATTTTTGACAAATATATGCATGCATCATGTATTTGAACTGCACACTCAGGACCTCATTACAACCCTGGTGGTAAATCCTGCTGACCGCCTTGCAGACAGCCGCCAACATACTGTGTGGCAGAAATCCACTATGGGTATTATGACCCACACTGAGAAATCCTCCACAATACAGACACCCACAAAAGTCCACCACACCAAAGGTCAGTGATAAACTGGCAGTACCAAAACCCACACCATCCCGCCAACAGGAATACGCCCACACTATTATGACCCACGAATCACGAATCAACGCAGCGGTCTTTCAACTGCGGTAAACCATTGGCGGTACACACCACCACACTCAATATACACACACACTTACGAAACACAACCAGGTTTTCTGAGGAGGAGCTCAGGGTCATGGTGGAGGAAATCATCCGGGTAGACCCACAGCTATTCGGATCACAGGTGCAACAGACCTCCATTGCCAGGAAGATGGAGCTATGGCAGAGAATTGTCGACAGGGTCAATGCAGTAGGACAGCATCCAAGAACACGGGATGACATCAGGAAGAGGTGGAATGATCTACGGGGGAAGGTACGTTCCGTGGTATCCAGACACTAGGTAGCCGTACAGTGGACTGGCGGTGGACCCCCACCTCCTCCCCCACAACTAACAACATGGGAGGAGCAAGACTTGGCAAATCTGCATCCTGAGGGTCTCGCAGGAGTAGCAGGAGGACTGAAATCTGGTAAGGCATATCTTTACTATTATATCCTCCCCACTCTACCTGCATGCCATCACAAACCCCTACCTCTACCCTCACCCCCATCACTCCACCACCTCACATATACCCCACTATCACAGCCCACCCATCCCAATACCAAGCCCTGCATGCAACAACAATGCATGGACAACCATTACAGACATGCATAGACACCCATCACCAAAGCATGTCCAAGAGAGAGACTCACCCAGGGCACACAATCACCACTCACATAAGGGCCAAGGCGATATTGCAAGCACAATAATAGAGGGAAACACATCTATTGCACAAGATGGCACACACAGATAAAATGGCAATGCTTTTACACCCCAACAGGACCTCTACCCAAGGTCACCGGACACGAGGTGCCAGCCATATCCTGTCCCTCCACAGAAGAGGCCCACAGTGATGACAGCAGCTCTGCACGCCTGGATCAAGATGACTAGCCCGGCCCATCAGGGACCTCTGGACAGTCGGTTCCCCTGCCACAGTCCCAACCCACCACAGAACCTCCCCCCTCAGGAAACACCACCATAGCACCCACCCAGCTGGCCCATGCCACTGTCCCCAGGACCCGCATGACCACTACAGGGACCCCAGGCAAACCCACTAACCCAAGAAAATCAGGGACCTGGGGTCAGTGGCAGTGGGCACAAGGTTCAGGGGACGGAGACACAGTACAACAGGGAAGGTGGGAGGACTGCTGTGCGACAGGGGGAGGACAGGCCAAGGGAACCCACTCTCACGAGGCACTCTCAAGCATCATGGGAGCATACCACCATTCCCAGACCATGGGCACGGTACTGGCCAAGTTTCAGGAGACCCAGCGGCTGCAGGAAGGACAATACCTGGGGATCAGGGAGGACTTGACGTCCATTAACACCACCCTGGTCACCATTGCAGGGGTGCTGGCAGACAAGGCCAACACCATGATGGAGACGGTGGCATACCATCAGGCCCCTGACACCAGCCCAACCGATTAACAGCCTTCCACCTCCGCCGGCGCTAGTGGACAGGAGGCCCTGCCACACGAACAACAGGCCACCAGCACCCCACCCCCTGCAGATGGAAAACCACCCTGCAAACGGTCCCTGCGATCCAGGCAGAAGCCAGATAACATTGCCAGGACCCTTGCCAGGAAATAAGACTCTCCTGAATGTCCCCCTCGTTTCCCACACTGGCGCCCTGTCCACCTTGAACTGACATTGCTCCCCTTCCTATTCCCCCTTGGACAATGCACCTGTGATACCAAGAGACTTGGCTCTACTATTGAACTCATTCCACCATCACCCCAGCCCCTTCCACATACCCCTATACACATTAGCCCATAAATATACACCCTTGAATCACAAACCAATCTGGAGTCAGTCTGTTCTTTCACAAATGTATAATTACATCATCCACAAATATCAATGTAAGTGTTTATTTGCTCATACAAATGTATGACAGTTGTTGGGCAGCAGTAAATATAGCAGAAGGCGGAATGAGGTACCCAGATCTGTGAAATGGAAAGCCAAAGTGAACCTTCAGTGTCCATAGACAGAAGTGAAGAGGCTGACTTATACAATGTCCTACAGTAGTCAGATATGAGAGGAGCAGTGCCAGTCTCTTACCGGTGTGTCACTGGAAGTACTGCATGATGATGTTCGTTTGGTTGTCAGTATCTTCTTCCTCTGCCTCCTCTTCCTCACTGTCCACAGAGTCCACAAGTGACACAAGACCATCATCAGGCCCATCCTCCTGCAGAAAAGGCACCTGGCGTCACAATGCCAGGTTGTGCAACATGCAGCATGCCACGATTATCTGGCACACCTTCTTCAGTGGGTAGTATAGGGAGCCACCTGTAAGATGGAGGCACCAGAATCTGGCCTTCAGGATGCCGAACGTCCTCTCAATAATACACCTAGTTCGCCCATGTGTCTCATTGTAGCATTCCTCTGCCCTTGTCCTGGCATTCCTCACTGGGGTCAGTAGCCATGAGAGGTTGGGGTAACCAGAGGCACCTACAAATGTCGAGGGATATCGGTTAGACACACACTAACCCTTAGGGATGACCCCATACCCAGACACCTATTCATACTGTGTGGGGACCTTGGGCTCACCTATTAGCCACACCCGGCGCCTCTGGAGTTGGCTCATCACATAAGGAGCACTTCTATTCCTCAAAATGTAAGCGTCATGCACAGAGCCAGGATACTTGGCATTCACATGAGTGATGTACTGGTCCGCCAAACACACCATCTGCACATTTATAGAATGGTAGCTTTTTCGATTTCTGTACACTTGTTCATTTCTGCAGGGGAGGGACAAATGCCACATGTGTACCATCAATGGCACCAATGATGTTGGGGATAAGTCCCAGGGCATAAAAGTCAGCTTTCACTGTACGCAAATCCTCCACCTGGAGAAAAAAGATGTAGCTGCGCGTGTGTTTCAGCAGGGCTGACAACACTCTGGTCAACACGTTAGAAAACATTGGCTGAGACATCCCTGATGCCATGGCCACTGTAGTTTGAAAGGAGTCACTTGCTAGGAAATGGAGCACTGACAGGACCTGCACTAGAGGGGGTATTCCTGTGGGCTGCCGGATAGCTGACATCAGGTCTGGCTCCAATTAGGCACACAGGTCTTGGATTGTGGAACGATCAAGTCTGTAGGTGATAATGATGTGTCTGTCTTCCATTGTCGACAGGTCCACCAGGGGTCTGTACACTGGAGGATGATGCCATCTCATCATCTGCCCCAGCGGATGTGCCCTATGGAGGAGAATGGTGAGCAGAGGGTCATGTACCACATAGTTTGCACAAGTGTGTTTTCAGTAATGTGAGTAAATCTGTGGGCATAGTTTGTCTGTATATCTGCCAAATTGTGCTGTGACGCAGTTAGGTGCCATGCCATGTTCCCCCCTGACTGACCTATAAGGAGGGACAAGGGAAAATGAGGTAACTGCACTGGCATTGTGCAGCGTTGCGGTAGGCGGTCGAAGACCGCGGCGCAATTTAGCATTGGTTATCATTGGACCCTATGGGTTCCAGGAGCCAATGATGATGTATGCCGGTGGTCACGGTACGCACTGCCGCAGACGTGACCGCCATATTGCATCTGTTCACTCACTTGATACTTGACCTTCAGCAGGAGAGGATCTACACTGGAAGTGCTGCTGTGACCTCAGTCTTGAAGTGACAATGGCTACAGTGTCTAGGGAAAGGGCACCTGCTTTCACTGTGGAGGAGTTGGACAAACTGGTGGATGGGGTCCTCCCCCAGTACAGGCTACTCTACGGTCCTCCAGACAAACAGGTGGGTACACTGTGAGCATGATGCATGGGAAATGCCTGTTTTGAGTGATGTGGATGGAAGATACATGTGGGGGGGATGAGGCCTGCATGTGAGGATGGTGAGTGTATGTGCGTCAGGGCATGGGTGGGAACTGGTGGGCAATGAGTATGACGGTCCGGACGGGAGAGTAATTTCCTTTCATCCTGTACCTTTCCTCTAGGTCTGCGGCCACCTGAAGAAGGATATATGGCGAGCCATCGCCAAGGAAGTGCAGACCCCGGGGTCTATCATACACGGAGCACCCACTGTTGCAAGAGATGGGAGGACCTGTGCCGCTGGAGCAAGAAGACGGCAGAGGCTCAGCTGGGGCTGGCCTCCCAACGTGGAAGGGGTGCCCGTCGCACCATGACCCCCCTTATGTTCCGGATCCTGGTGGTGGCATATCCGGAGTTGGATGGGCGCTTGAGGGCATCACAGCAGCCACAAGGGGGTGAGTACACTGTCATTCAGTTGACTCTGCGTGCTTTAAGAAGTGTCTGGGTTGGGGATGTGGGCTGTGGGTTCCCCTAGGCCAGGGAGAACTTGGTAGGGTAGGTCCCTTGTTAGGCAGGCTCTGAGACACTCCAACCCCAATAGTGTTAGTGGGCATCTACAACTAGGCAGGCTCCTGTGGGTTCCAGGTGCGCAGCAAATGTACCCCATGGGCAGGTGATTACTAACTGCTAGTGCATGGCCTAGTGCATAGGGCTGCTCCCTGTATGTTGTGTCTGTCAATGGTAGTGGTGTTGCTGGCATTGACCATGCCTTCCCCTGTCTTCCCCCCTTTCTTGTTTTGTCACCCTGTCCTTGTGAGCATTAGAATCCTCTGGCGGAGGAGCAGAGGCAATGCGACCGAGGGAGCTGCATCTCACATGGCCCATGATGGTGAATCTTCGGAGTCTGAAGGCACCAGTGGGACGGAGGGCAAGGGGAGCTCCACGACGGGGACAGGAAGGGACACCAGCGACATCGACTCCTCCTCTGATGGGAGCTCCCTTGCGGTGGTGGGCCCCTCTGTGCCCACCACATCGACAGGTACAGCCGCCACCCCCCTACCAGCACTGCCCTCCCAGCAGCCCCTCAGCGTCTGTCCCGTGCCCCCTCACCCAGGAGTATGGGCATCTCCTTCGCCCCAGGCACCTCAGACCCTGCCCCAGTCAGCCCTGCTGCCCTCAGTGAGGAGGCTATTGACCTTCTGAGATCCCTCATGTTGGGCAGTCAACTATTCTGAATACTATCCAGGATGTTGAGAGGCATTTGCAGCAAACAAATGCATACCTGGAGGGCATTCATTCTGGTGTGGCGGCCCAACAGAGAGCATTTCAGACCCTGGCCTCAGCACTGATGGCAGCCATTGTCCCTGTGTCCAGCCTCCCCCCTCCAACTTCCACTACCCAGACCAAATCCCCTCTAATTCAGCCTATCCCAAGCCTATCCCAAGCACACCATCAAACCAGCATGCACACACATTAACACACAAAGGTGGCTCAGGAAAACATAAGCACCACACATTCCACAGGCACTCACACAAGCACACCCCCATGCAGACACACCAACATCCACTGCCTCCACTGTGTCCCCCTCCTCCATGACCTCCACCTCCCTCCCAGTCTCGTCTCCACTCACACCTGCATGCACTACATCCTCAGCCACTACCTCCATCACCACCACGCCCATCACTACACACCGCTCCCCCTGCAATCACTACCCCCACTGCCGTTCCCTGTGTCCTCTCCCAGTGTGTCTGTAAGCCCTGCTCCCAAAGTACACAAACAAAGGCACACACCCACTCAACAGCCATCCACCTCACAACAACTCAGCAGACGTACACCTCCTACAACCACTACCTCTTCCTCCACTCCCAAACCTCCTTCATCTCCCGTCCCAGTGTGTCAAAAAAACATTTCCTAGCTAACTTTGACCTCTTCCCTTCACCTCCCACCCCCGTCATTCCCCTAGGGCCGGGATGTCCACATCCCAGCCCAGCACCTCAGCCACCAAATCTGCATCCGCTGTGGTCCCTGCTACTCCAGTACGGTATATGGGGGCACCCGTCAGAGCTGCCAGTGTGCCACCAACAGAAAAGAAGGATCACCCTATTTCACCACCTGCAAAGGTCAAAAAGGGGTCAGCTTCCAGCAGGGGACAGTCACACCACCCACCCAGCAAGGCCTCACCCAAACACCGAGTGGACCTTGCCAAGCTCCCTGCAGTGACTGTCAAGATGGGGAAGGGCCACAAGCCAAAGGGCACATCACCACTGGGCACGATGTCCCCTGGTGAGGGGCTGGTGACCACCAAATCATCAGGGATGGCAGCCACATGCACCACAGTCACCATCGCCACTCCAACTGCCACCTGCACCGCCACCTGCACCGTCACTGCCAAAATGTCAGTCTGCAGCATCCTCCCCAAGGATCAGCTATCCAAAGCTGCCGGAGACGGTATGGTGTCTCCATCCACCACAACAGTCACTTGCACCACGGCCAGCAAGGCAGCATCTCCGCTGCAGCCATCGCCACCTGCACCACCATCAGCACCGCCACGTGCACAGCCAATGCCACTCTGTCGGACGTCCCCATCTCTAGAGTCTGCAGGTGACGTCCTGGACCCTGGACACGCCACTTGAGACACCACCTCCAGCAATGACACGAGCCAGCAATTGGCAGCCTAAGTCGCCGCAGGATGGAGTGTGGGTCTGCCTCCATGGAGTAGCATGCTACCTGTTCAAGGTACATTACGTGGCTGAGACACCCAGAACCAGTGGAGAAGGCATCCACTAGAGAGACTGTGGCTTTGCACTCCCCAGGGCCAAGCAGTGGGCAAACGACCCACTTTTGAGACTTGAAAGACTGTGGCTTTGCACTCCCCAGGACCAAGCAGTGGGCAAATCACCCAGTAGAGAGACTGTGGCCTTGCTCTCCCCAGGACCAAGCAGTGGGCAAACCACCCACTTGAGAGACTTGAGAGACTTTGGCTTTGCACTCCCCAGGACCAAGCAGTGGGCAAACCACCCACTTGAGTGACTTGAGAGACTGTGGCTTTGTACTCCCCATGACCAAGCAGTGGGCATAAAGCCCCCTCGAGGAGCAGTGGCATTGCAACATCCTCTGGCTGAGGAGCCCCCCTCCCATTCCCCCTGAGGTGCCTGTTCTTTTTTTTTACCTGATGCCCCTGCAGTGTTCTCTCCGTTTTGAGGCAGGTGTCACGTGTGGGCTTTGCCCATGCTATTTGGGACCACTGGTCCACTGACATTTAATGGGACAGTGTACGGACTTGTGCACTTGCTGTAAATATTTGTGTATACTGACTATTTGCTGTTCTCTTGGGCTATCTGATTGTTTGAATATTGCACTAGTAAACTCATTTCGGTTTGTCCTTGCGTTCTTCCAGGGGGTGACGAGGTATATCTGTGATGTTATTGGATATGTGTGTGATGTTGTGGGTGAGGGGTGGGGGGGTTGTGTTTTGCGTGTGTGTGTCACTCTCTTTTCCCTCCTCCCCTCCCCTGTGTGCTAGGTGCAGTACTCACCGTCGTCGTCGCCGCCTTCTTTCCTCTTCGTGGTGTATTAATAAATACAGCAACATGGGCAGGGCCTGTAACTCGGGCTCCATGGCGGCCTGGTTCTTCCTTGAGTGTCGAGAGGTGAGTGGTTTCCCTTCTGTGTGCTGTTTCTGCTGTGCTTTTGATGTCATTAGTACCGCCCCAGAAAAGCTGGCTGATTTGTGCCTTGTAATAGTGTGGGCGGTACATTGTCTTCCGCCTGTCTGTTGGTGGTTACCGCCGTGGTGTTTGTTGCTAACGCCATGGCGGCCGGAGTGTTCAAGTGGCTATCTGTGTTGGTGGTTTCCGCCATGGTCATGATTCCATTTTTTTAAACGCCGGCCTGTTGGCGGTATTACTGCCACTTTAACACCGACCGCCAGGGTTGTAATAAGGGCCTCAATGTTGGCTAAAGTTAGTCTGACTAAAGGTCAAATTTCAAAATGTATTATGCTTGGATAGTGTCTTCTGTCTTTGCAGGTGTGTTGCAAGGCAGCATTAGCTAGAAAAAAGGAGAATTGTTTTATGTATTAATTTGCTGATAGTAAGGCCTGAGAAGAGAAATCTTGGCAAGAGGCGTGAAGATCTAATGAGCAGCTGAAGTCTTCTATACATTGCGGACCAGTAACAGGATGTTCAAGGTTGCAGTAACTGTCCGAGTACTGTGTGATGGGAAATTCAGGTGATGTTGCAAATGCCCACAACGGAAATAGAGCTCATTGGTTCCTGGTGGGGAGGAAAGAGACAGCATTGATGTTGAGGGTTTTTCTTTGATTTAATGAATATTTAGGCTGTTAGACGTTAGGGCAGATTCCCTTAGACTATGAGGGTTAGAGGCATCTCTGCTTCCTTTTTTCTTATAGAAGTGAAGCTTCATGCTAAACTCTTAGGCACAGATTTATGGGCTATGTGGTGCAGTGCAATGCAGCAATCCACCTTCCTGCAGCACAGGGAAAGCACAGAATGCACTATATTTATCCAATACTGCTCATTCCTGACACTTGCCCTGCACTGGGACCCTTTTGGATACCTAGCTCCAAAGCAGGCACCCTTGCACCATGGTGCAAGGGTCCCTGTGTTGCATGCAGGATTGTTTTTGTGCAGGAAGGGACACTTTCCTGCACAAAAACAGTCCTGAGAGGCCTTTCCCTCTTTCTATGTGTGCTGCAGAATGCAGCACATATAAAAAAAGTTAAAAACTAGGAGAAATAAAGGGATTTGTTACACCTCTCTGGGGAGGCGTATCTTTCCGGTGCATTCTCAAATTTACAAGTTCTTGTAAATCTGGGAATGTGTCAAAATCCATAGAAGTTGCATGGGAACACCCACGCAACACCCATGGAAACGCCTCCGTGTCACTGAGCAATATAATGTGACCTTGTGTGGCTTTATGAATTTCACTTAAGGGCAACACAAGCCCAGCCATAAATGTATCCCGTATTCCTTTTTTGGATGACTTGTACAGAAGGCTTCACTATGCCGACACCTTCTTGCATTTCCAAATATCTCTAAGATTTCATTCCAACCATCTTCAATCCAGATTTAGAAATCTGATTAGATGATTTTAGAATCATTTCATGTTTAGAAGACAGGACAGGGGTATTTTCATGGAACACCCATATCTAATTCTAAGTTTCTGTATTGCTATGGTTGTTATTCCTTTGTATCTTAATCTAAAGAGACTGAATCAATTGCAATATTTCAGCATGCCAACTGTAATTCTGTAACTTTTTAACATTTTCATGACTTGCATTTACATTGTATTGATTATTGACTGGAAATAAAACTTCTTAACTTCAGTTAGTGATCCCTGGTTCTCATTGTCTTGCCAAATGGGCTTCTTATATTGTTAATTCGCTTAATGTCTCAGTCAACTTAAAAAGATCCATCAGATGAGAGATTGCAAATCAAGTGCTGGTTCACTCAGCAGACAGAGGTAAATTCTGCATGCCTATTTCTGAAAGAAAATAATGCGTTAGATGGTACGTTAGGTGACCAGAACAATAGCTTCTGGACCTTAAAGTGATAGATGCTTGTTGCACACAGTGCTCACCAGTTCTCTCCCTGCAGGTGCTAGAACCATCACTGATATGAATCCATAATGGACTGGAAGGACCAAGTCTAGTCAGAGTGAGTCTGATGCTGATGAATGGCAATGAGTTATCATTTAAACTTTTCTTCAGTAAAACCCACATCCTAAGCTATTTTGCCAACCACTGAATGATAGGAGCTTCTCTAGATACCACATTAATCACTGATTGTTAACCATCAGCACTCAGAACCTCATTTCGAGTTTTACAAACCAGTATCCCTAGTGGGATACCACTCTATGCAACTACAAGTTTTCAGGTGTCTTTAGTCTCAGAATGTTTGGGTCCAATAACTCCAGGCCTGATCATTCTGGAGACAGAGACACTGAACCAGAAGACATGTGAGGATCTGTGGGGCCTGCACGCAGATGCTCTGTCTGTCCCATGATCATCACTGTAATTAATTATGGAGGGAGCCGAAAAAGCTCATCCAGAAGAAGTAAAAGAAACTCTGCCCTCATACTACCCCTCCGTCTCACCCTGAAATGATCATGCTTTGAGTTTTAAGAACACACCACAAGTGTGGGGACTCCACCCCATGTGTGGAGACACTGAACTCGCAACTGTACCAGTTTTAAGTCCTTTTGTCAATTGGCCCCTAGGTGTTTAAGTGAGTGTGTTCCATGTTCTCAAGGAACTATTTATAAAATGTCCATTGTAAAGCTGTGTGCTAAATATGGTTGTTTATATAATAAATAGGTCTGCTTTTCTCTGACAACTCATAAACCAAGACAATTACTGTTATGCTTTGTGTCAGAAAATTCCTTTCTTTGATGGCCAATCCCTTTTTTAACTGATGCTCATGGGATTTTGCTTCTTAACTGCTAACCAGGCCCCAGTGAATATGCTCTGAACCCCTCAAACATGTGAGAATTGCCTCTACTCTTCATTGGCCCATTTAATTTACCAAAATTCTCTAGTATATAGTACAAAAGTATATCCAGGGTCTGTAAGTCAAATGCCACTAGTGGACTGCAGGACATATTGTGCCCCATTAAAGTCCCATTGGAAAGCATGTTTCCATGCCTGCCCTTGCAGACCTTATGCTCATAGGTGTCGGGATGTAAAAAGTAGAACACGTATATTTTATATTTTACATGTCCTGGTAGGAAAACATCTCCAAAGTTGTTTTACGCTGTGTCCGGCTGGCTCCCTCATAGAAAAACATTGGCTTATACTATAACAACTTATAGGCCTATATTTATACTTTTTTAGCGCCGCATTTGCGTAATTTTTTGATGCAAAAATTGGCGCAAAATAAAAAAAATACAATTCGTTTGTAAGTTTGCACTGCTTTTTGCGTAACAAAATGATGCAAATGCAGCACTTAAAAAATATAAATATGGGCCATAGTGCCTTCTTTCAGTTTGGGAACAGCTGGAAAAACAGTTCAAGATTTTAATAGTATTTTTAAAATTCCATTAATTGGTCAAATCAGATTTAATATTACTATTTTGAAAGGGGCCCTTTTAGGAAGTTCTCATTTTCCTGCTTTAGCAAAAAGGGGACTTTTTCCACTGTCCAGTGTAACCTGACTCATGAGGGCTCCACTGTGGAGAGATGTGGATTGCTCCCACACATTTGACAAATGGCTTGGGTGTGAAGAGGTGTTTTTCTTTCTTGAGCAGAATGGCTATTCTTCTTGAATCTGAAACAATGCCTACCTTATTACTGGCAGAAACTCTTCACATCTAGGCCTGGTTCCCTTTTGCCTTGCTATACAGTTTGGCTCCAAACCTAGTTGGAGGGGGACACTGCCCTAGGACCGGTCTGGAGTGACCATAAGGGAGAGTATACCTATTATCATAGTTGCTCCTCTGAGTGGGCATGGGGAACTCTAACCAGCAGAAGGATTGTTCTACTGTGTTCAATTTAGGTAGAGAAAGGCACTGTGGAATCATTTACAGTAAAGCACAAAGATAGAGCTGTAAAGATAGGTACTCTCACCCTTCTGTACTTTTACCATAGTGGCTAGGATGTGCACTGGAGTTTCCCCCACCCTCAGGCTGCCACTGGGCATAAATGTGACATCCCCAATACCCTCATCTGGACATTCCTGGACCAGTGAAGGGTCAAAAGAAGCACTGTTTCTATTGCCTAAAGAATCTGAAGGAAGACTAGTACTGCTTGTCTTGAACTCAGGTCCCCAGAATTGATTCCAATTTGGAGTCCAGTGTCTCCTGTTTGAGTTACAGGGACACCGCAAGCTTCCTGCAACTTCCTTTCCGATGAGTGCCAAATGGACATGCACAGGATCCTCCTACTGGCCTCTTTTCAAGTCCTAACCCCCAAGTAGTGCTTCCACAACTCCTGGATCATTAGCTGGTGTTACTGTCTACACCGCCTGTCCCCAAATTGCAAGAAGGGGGTTTTAGAAATTGTTCTCAACTTTCTGCCAGTGGAACCAATGGAGAGCAGAATCTCCATTGAAGTAACAATCATCAAAATCAAATCAGCAGCCATTCTCAGTTTGCCCCACAGAAAGAAACCTGGGCCCCGATTCTGGGAAATGACATGCAATGCAGTGCAGCGCTGCACCCAAAGTTGCTGTGCTGCGCTGCGTTGCATGAAAAGGAGAGAGGAGGAGAGCACCTTATTCTCATAGAAATTGCACTATCCTTCACTCTCCTTAGCACCAGTGCAGTTTTCTGCTGCCGTGCGCCACGCACACACCTCAGCATCAAAGTGCTAGGATCTGTGCGTGAGTCTAGCATGGGATTTGTACAGAAACGGTATCCTAATTTTACAAGATACTATGCAAATGTTTTTCCCACTTTGTATGTGTGCTGTACAGTCGGAAAGCAGGGAGAAATTAACCATTTTTCAGTTTTGTGCCTGCTTTTCAAATGTGTTAATTTTTGGTGCTAAACCCTTTCTTCTGATGTTTCAGAATCGGGTTTAGCATCAAAATGCATGGGTACACCCATGTACCACCCATGTATTGCCCCCTTGACACAAGGTAACTCAATGCAAAGTTTCACACTACTTGGCAATATTTTGCCAAGAAATCTGTTTGTGTTGCTTTGTAAATGCCAAAAAAGGTTTCACGTCGGTTTAGAATTAAAAAAAGTGATGCTAAACCGATGCTAAACCTTTGAGAATCTGGGCCCGATTTTCAAAAATGTGTTTATGTTTGACATAGAAGTCTTTATCAAAAGTGAGGCCAAGCTGAAACAGATCGGCATTGAGACCATCTTGGGCACGGACACTGGATTTTGCCTACTCAAATCTTTCGACACCGAGATCCTGCTCTTTAGCAAACTGCTATTGTCAAGCCCTTCTCCAGATTCAGCTTTAATCTTGCCTTGCCAGCCACTGTTTCTCTATGAAAGTTTCTAGTTCCAAAGTTAACATTCCCCTGTGACAAACCTTTTTCCTGTATCCACCAATGATGCATCACAGTTGACCTTAACTTTTGACTGTGACTCAATGACCGCATTCTGACCTCGGCGGTAAAAGGCGCTTATCGCCGGTCAGAAGACCGCCATAACACCGCCGCGGCCGCGGTAAACCACCACGGTCATTCTGACCCGCAACTTGAAAACCGCCAAAAACCCGACATCCACAAAAGTCCGCCACACCAAAGGTCAGCGAAAAAATGGTGATGACCAAACCTCCACCGTCACGCCAACAGAAATACGCCCATGCCATTACGACCCATGAATCCACGCGGCGGTCTTTCAACCGCGGTATTCCATTGGTGATACACACCGCCGAGCTCAAAATACACACACACACATACAAAACACAGCCACATTGGTCATTTTGAAACACACACACCTGATACACATACTAACACCACTGCCACACACCCAACACAATATAAAACACACACCCACATCACCCACAAATCCCTACGACCCGAAATTATTGACGAAGGCTAGAGAGAGAGCACAGAATAGACAATCCCACAACACAGAGGCACACAACACCATCACCCACACAAAATCCATGCACCAAACACCACACACGCACCACACTCATCACCACAAACGCCACCCCACACCTCATCCACACCACCCCATGGCACCCCAAAGACACCCCAGGTTCACTGACGCAGAACTCAGGGTCATGGTGGAGGAAATAGTTTGTGTAGAGCCCCAGCTCTTCGGGGCACAGGTGCAGCACACCACAATTGCCAGGAAGATGGAGCTATGGCAAAGGATAGTGGACAGGGTCAACGCGGTGGGAGAGCATCCACGCAATCGGGATGACATAAGGAAGCGCTGGAACGACCTACGGGGGAAGGTGCGTTCCATGGTATCAAGGCACAACATTGCGGTGCAGAAGACTGGCGGCGGACCCCCACCTACTCCCCCAGAATTTACAGCATGGGAGGAGGAAGTCTTGCACATCCTGCATCCTGAGGGCCTCGCAGGAGTAGGCGGAGGAATGGACTCTGGTAAGTCAAATCTTCACTACTGCTTCCCACCCCCACCCCAACTGCATGCCAGCACATACCCCCACCCTCACCCCCACCCCCATCACACCAACTCCTTGCAAATGGCTCACCATCACAACCCACCCATCCCAACACCAAGCCCTGCATGCGACCACAAAGCATGGACACCCATCACCAAAGCATGCCCACTGCACACACACATCACCCCCACAAGCCACCCTCACAAAAGCCCCCACAAGGGAATGCCTGCACTTGGGTACACGGACACCCACCCATCACATGAAATGCCATACACAGAAGCAATAACCATACCCTTATACCCCTGCAGGACCCGAACGCCACCACACCGCCACGGAGGGTACAGAGATGTCCATCCCACCCCCAGAAGAGGCCCCCAGCGATGACAGCAGCTCTGTCTCCCTGGACCCAGATGACCAGCCCGGCCCATCGGGGACCTCTGGACAGTCGGTTCCCCACAGACAGCCACAGGCTACAGCAGACCTAACCCCCTCTGGGAACACCAGCACAGCTCCCACCCAGCTGGCCCATGCCTCTGTCTCCAGGACACGTCAATCAGCGGTGTGTCCACGACTACAGGGCACCAAGGTTGACCCACCACCCCAACAACAACAGGGACCTGGGGGCAGTGGTAGTGGGCACACCGTCCAGGGGACAGAGGCCCAGGAACACAGGGGAACTGGGAGGGCTGCTGTGCGACAGGGGGGGGACAGGCCCAGGGAACCCACTCTCCAAGAGGCCCTCTCCTCCATCATGGGAGCATACCACCCCTCCCAGGAGACGATGGCGACGGTACTGGCCAGGTTCCAGGAGATCCAGGCACTGCAGGAGGAACGGTACATGGGGTTCAGAGAGGAACTGAGGAACATTGGTTCCGCAATGGGGACCATCGTCGTGGCCCTTAACCAGATAGTCACCACATTGCGGGACCATGTGGCACCCCAAAGGGCCCCTGTCACTAGCCCAGGCCAGGAACAGCCTACCACCTCCACCGGCGCTAGTGGACAGGAGGCCCCAACACAACAACAGGCCACCAGAACCCCACCTCCTGCAGAAGAAGAACCACCCCACAAGCGGAACCTGAGATCTCACAAGAAGACAGAGTAGGATTGCAAGACCCCCGCCAGCATAAGATACCCCCTGATGTCATCCCACTGTCCCACATTGTCACCCTGTCCAACCTTTAACTGCCCCTGCTCCATCCTTCCACAGGCATATGGACAATGCACCTGTGAGACTGAGAACTGGACTCTGCCATGGACATTACTCCACCCCCACCCATCACCGTTTTACAATCATGTACCTATATGTAGCACTTGAAATAAATCACTTATTGCACTTAAAAAATCAGGAGTCTGCTTGTATTCTTAACAAATGTATTACACATAACGGTGCAATAATGTTCAGTTACTTTGTGATGACAACATACCAATGTCAATAAGCTTTAGTCCATGGTCAAACAAAGCAGAAGTCACGCAGTGGGTCATACAGCTCTGAAAAGGGAAGGGAAAGTCACAAATCAGTTAAAAGGAACTGGGGGGGAAACACAGACATTAGAGACGCAGGAGGCCTTAAGTAAATGTAAAATGGCGTGGGTGATTCTTACCTGTGTGCTACTGAAAATATTGTTGTATGACTGTATCCCTGTTGTCTGTGTCGTCCCCGTCGTCTTCCTCCTCTTCACTCTCCACAGGCTCCACAGCTGCTACAACACCACCATCTGGACCATTCTCCTGCAGAAAAGGCACCTGGCGTCGCAAAGCAAGATTGTGAAGCATACAGCAGGCCACGATGATATGGCACACCTTCTTTGGTGAGTACATTAGGGATCCCCCTGTCATATGCAGGCACCTAAACCTGGCCTTCAGGAGGCCGAAGGTCCTTTCTATGATCCTCCTGGTACGCCCATGGGCCTCATTGTACCGTTCCTCTGCCCTGGTCCTGGGATTCCTTACTGGGGTCAGTAGCCAGGACAGGTTGGGGTAACCAGAGTCACCTATGAGCCACACACGGTGTCTCTGTAGCTGTTCCATCACATAAGGGATGCTGCTATTTCGCATGATGTACGCGTCATGCACTGACCCAGGGAACTTGGCATTTACATGGGAGATGTACTGGTCAGCCAAACAGACCACCTGGACATTCATAGAATGAAAACTTTTTCTATTTCTGTACACCTGCTCACTTTCTTTCGGGGGAACCAAAGCCACATGGGTCCCATCAATGGCACCAATGATGTTGGGAATATGTCCAAGGGCATAGAAATCACCCTTCACTGTAGCCAATTCACCCACCTCAGGGAAAACAATGTAGCTCTGCATGTATTTCATCAGGGCAGACAACACTCTGGACAAAACCTTAGAAAACATAGGCTGAGACATCCCTGATGACATGGCCACTGTTGTCTGAAAAGACCCACTTGCCAAAAAATGGAGTACTGACAGAACCTGCACCAGAGGGGGAATCCCTGTGGGTTGGCGGATGGGGGACATCAGGTCTGGCTCCAGCTGGGCACACAGTTCCTGTATAGTGGCTCGGTCAAGCCTGTATGTAAGTATGAAATGTCGTTCTTCAATTGTCGACAGGTCCACCAGCGGTCGGTACACGGGAGGATTCATCCGTCTCCTCGCAATTCCCAGCGGACGGTGCCTAGGAAGGACAACATGGAGCACAGAGTCAAGCAAACCACAGGTACGTAACCACAGCTTGCACAGTACACGATTCGCTATGCATTGAAAGGCTTGTATGAGTGGCAATGCAAGGCCTAGGCCGGTGTGACGCAGTAGAAAATATGCCATGTGGGCCCTTGAAATGGCGGCTGCCTGACCTCTGAAATGTGACAATGGTGTGTGAGGTCAATGCGCTGGCGTGGCACACCGTGGCGGTAGGCGGTCGAAGACCGCGATGCTAAGCCGCATTGGTTAACATTGCACCCTATGGGTTTCAGGAGCCAATGACGATGTGCGCCGGCGGTCACGGTACGCACCGCGGCGGTACGCACCGCCGCGGGCGTGACCGCCATTTTCTATCTGATTAATCACTCTAGACCTGATCATCCACAGGAGAGGACCTATACTGCAAGTGCTGCTGTGACCTCGGTCTGGAAGATACCATGGCTGCTGCGACTGGGGAAAGGGCCCCTGCCTTCACTTCAGAAGAATTGGAGAAACTTGTTGATGGGGTCTTCCCCCAGTATGCGCTACTCTACGGTCCTCCAGACCAACAGGTTAGTACACAGGGTGCACGTTGTATGGGCTATGCCTGTGTTGAGTGGGGTGGATGTAAGATGGTGGTGAGGTGAGCGAATGAGGAGTGCAAAGCACGACAGATGAGAGCATGTGCCACATGGCAAGGTTGGGGAGGGGGGGCCACTCACATTGACCATGCAGAAAAGTGACGATATTTCCTTTCCCACCCGGTACATGTCACATAGGTCAGCGCCCATCAGAAGATCGACATTTGGCTTGCCATCGCCAAGGACGTCCGGGCCCTGGGGGTCCACAACAGACGGGGCACCCACTGCCGAAAGAGGTGGGAGGACATCCGCCGCGGGACCAGAAAGACCGCCGAGGCTCTGCTGGGGATGGCCTCCCAACGTAGGAGGGGTGCCAGCCGGCAATTGACCCCCCTGATGTCCCGGATCCTGGCGGTGGCCTACCCCGATTTGGATGGGAGCGTGAGGACATCACAGCAGACACAAGGGGGTGAGTATCACCACAATCTGCTATCTTTGCACGCAGTGGAGGTGTCTGGGTGGGGGAGGAGGGCTGTGGCTATCTCTAGGCCAGGGCGATTTCTGTAGGCTAGGCCCCTCCGTTAGGCATGGCCCTATGCCCCCGCCCCCCACCTCTGTAGGGTGCCAAGTACAGCTATCCATGGTCCGGCCTCACCTATGTGTGCATTTGTCGTCCATAGACCTGTAGGCCTAGTCACAATAACTGAGTACTGTACCCCGATTGCGCGGCCTAGTGCTGGGGGCTTCTGTGTCTGTCCTCTCCGACAACGGTGTTGCCAATGCATGCACTCAACCTGTCTTCATTTCTCCCCCCCCCATTTACTTTGTCTTCCTGTTCATGTGTGCATTAGCATCATCAGGCGGAGGAGAAGTGGCATCGACGCATGAGGGAGCTGCATCTCACATGGCCCCAGAGGGCCATGCAACCGACTCCGAGTACACCAGTGAGACGGAGGGCGAGGGGGGCTCCACAACGGGGACCCGTGGAGACGTCAGCGACACAGACACGTCCTCGGAAGGGAGCTCCCTTGTGGTGGCGGCAACATCCGTGCCCACCGCCACAACAGGTACAGCCGCCACCCAGCGCACCAGCTCCGCCCTCCCAGCAGCCCCTCAGCGTTCGGCCCGTGCCCGCTCGGCCAGGAAGCCGGCCATCTCCTTCGCCCCAGGCACCTCAGGCCCTGCCCCAGTTACCCCTGCTGCCCACAGTGAGGAGATCATTGACCTCCTCCAGACGCTCATTGTTGGGCAGTCTACCCTTTTGAATGCCATCCAGGGTGTAGAAAGGGAGGTGCATCGGAGCAATGCATACCTGGAGGGCATTCGTTCGGGTCAGGCTGCCCATCAGCGATCGTTCAACGCTCTGGCCTCAGCACTGACGGCAGCCATTGTCCCTGTCTCCAGCCTCCCTCTTCAAACTCCCTCCACCCAGTCCCAGTCTCCTGTTCCTCTGCCTATCCCATCCACACCATCAGACCAGCCTGCACACACCTCAACACCCAAGGGCAGCTCATCCAGACATAAGCACCACAGATCACACAAGCATTCACCCAAGCAACATCCAGATGCAGACATGCCAACAGTCACTACCACCTCTGTGTCCCCCACCTCCTCGTCTCCCTCCTCCCTCCCTGTGACGTCTCCACTCACACCTGCATGCACACCACCATCAGCCAGTACTTCCATCACACCCTCCAGTACAGTCCGCACACGTGCAGTCACCACCCCCACTGCCATTTACACGTCCCCTGTGTCCTCTCCCAGTGTGTCTGTCACCCCCTCTTCCAAACCACACAAACGCAGGCAGCCACCCACCCAACAGCCATCCACCTCACGACAGCCTCCGTCACAAGCACCTGCACCCAAAGGCAGCACACTTGACTCTCCTACAACCACATCCTCTTCCTCCACTCCCATACCCACTGCACCTACCCTTCCCATTGCTCCTAAAAAACTTTTCCTCTCCAAAATTAACCTCTTTGCATCACCTGACCCACCCCCTCCATCTGGTAAGAGTACCAACAGCACCTCAGCCACCACAAGCCCTGCATCTACTAGGACCATAGTTCAGGGCTATTGGAGTCCACCAGGACCAAAAAAACTAAGGGCCGGCGCGACAAGCCTGAGACGGCTGCCACCAAGGACAGTAGCCTTGCCCCATCACCTGCCACATCAACAAAGGGAGGCAAGGGCCACAGAGCTTTAGCGAAGGAGGGCAAGGGCAGCAGGGCGGACAAGTCAGACAGCAGGCGAGCTGACCAGGAGGGCCCCACCAGCCCCATTCCGGGGGTGATGGACGACACCCACGGGCCCAGGACTCCATCACAGGAGGGCCCCGCAACCGACAGGTCTGATGGCGACTGAGCGGGTAGTATTGGCCAGGTCTGGTTCCCAATAAACAAAGGCCAAGCACCGCTGAACAGGGCCCCGCCAAGACCAGGACCGCTGAACAGGGCCCCGCCAAGACAAGCACCGCTGAACAGGGCCCCGCCAAGACAAGCACCGCTGAACAGGGCCCCGCCAAGACAAGCACCGCTGAACAGGGCCCCGCCAAGACAAGCACCACTCCGCTGGGCCCTTCCTGTCAAGCACCGCTCCGCTGGGCCCTTCCTGTCAAGCACCGCTCCGCTGGGCCCTTCATCTCAAGCACCGCTCCGCTGGGCACCGCCGTCTCAAGCACCGCTGGCCCATTGGCAGTGCCGGTTCTGTGTCGAGCAGGGCTTCACGAAGCACTGTGGCCACCATGCCTCCTCCATTACCAGTGGAGTCGGTACATTTGATGGACTGTGGCTTTGCACTCCCCAGGATGGCACAGTGGGCAAGCCACCCACTGTAGAGACTTGAGAGACTGTGGCTTTGCACTCCCCAGGATGGTACAGTGGGCATGGAGGCCCCTCGTGGATCTGGCGTCGTGGACTCATGTGGCTGAGGTGCCCCCCCTTCCCTTCCCCCTGAGGTGCCTGTAGTTTTATCATCTGATGCCCCAGCAGTGTTCTCTCCAATGGTATCTGGTCTCGTGTGTGGGCTTTGCCCATGTGTTTGTGCACATTGGCCCACGGACTATGGAACTTTGCCAAAATGTGCAGGACTTATTGCCTATGTATATATTTTTCACAATGTTCATTCTTTAATATGTATATTTCATATTGCATATTTCCCATAACTTCAATTGAGCTATAATATTCTTAAATTTTGAAGTTCATTTTTATTTTGTCTTTGCATTATTCCGTGGGGTTTGGGGGGTGTCACTCTGACTTGTTGCTCTGCATTGGTGTGTAGGTAGTTGGGGGGGATGGCGGAGGGGGGTGTATCGCGTATGTGTGTGCCCGTAACCTTTCCTCCTCCCCCCTCCCCTGTGTCGTAGGTGCAGTACTCACCGTTGTCGTCTGCGCCGGCGTTCGTACTCCTGGTAGATGAGCAGGTAGACAATAGCTGGTAGGATGTGTAGTTCGGGTTCCATGCTGTCCTCCTTCCTCGTGGAGTGTATAGAGGTGAGCGTTTTCCCGTTCGTAGTCTGTTTCCGCCATGTTTTTATCGGCGGGGCTCCCGCCCCGGAAAAGGTGGCGGATTGGTGAGTTGTGATAGGGTGGGCGGTACATTGTCTGCCGCCTGCCTGTTGGCGGTGACCGCCGCGCTGTTTGTTTGTCCCGCCGTGGCGGTCGGAGTGTTAAAGTGGCGGTCTGTATTGGCGGGTCCCGCCAGGGTCAGAATTCCATTTTTTTGACCACCTGCCTGTTGGCGGGTTGGCCGCCGCTTAATCACTGACCGCCAGGGTTAGAATGACCCCCTTTGTGCTTTTTGGTGCTATTTTTAATTCGGACTTTAAAAATATATATCTCTAGTTGTGCTTGTTATTTGTCATTTTGCTGTCATTTAAACCTTAATCTATATGTCTAAATTGGCTTAGGATTTTTCTTGTGCTTTGTGTTTTGACTTTTTTACTGTTTGAGTGCTCTATAAATAATCTGCCTAATACCTCTAAGTTAAACCTGACTGTTTTTCTGTCAATCTACCAAAGGTTTAAGCGCAGGCTTATTCAGTGACTTTTGTGGTTCGTTTTGACAAGAACTGTGGTTATTATTTGAGATGGGTTCTCACTCCCCTCAACTAATGCTCACATTTATAGCATGTGGTTTATAGTAAAACAAATACGAAGTGCTGCACCTTTTACCTCATTTGTTAAGGAGCAGCCAGGAGTTTCTCACAACTAGAGGTCGGCACTGAGCATATATTTGGCACACCCAGTAGCTTCCTCATAACCACTTTAGACCTGTGGAGGACAGAAGAAGGATTGCTCCTGCTGTTGTGACTTGCAAGGTGATCCCTAAGGACTAGACCTGCTCCACATGTACCCAGGACAAAGAAGTATACTCCAATGTCAGTTGGGTGACTTTCTGAAAAGCTACAGGGACACAAAAGCTACAAGAAGACTACTTTGATGAAAGGGTCCAGCTGACCATTTCCAACTGGACCTACCCTGGCCCTGATGGTTTCTTCTGTTGGAATGAGTCCTGACCGGCAACTGCTGCTCCTGAGGCCCTGGTCCCCTTGGCTGCAGTTAGAGTGTATCCTTCCTGCCCATACTGCAAAGGCTTTGACTTTTTGCCAACCTTTCTTCTGTTAAACTGGCAGGAGACCGAGACTGCCATTGAGCGGAAGCCGTCAATATGAAATCACACGTTGGACCAAACTTGCTAGTCTGTCCCGCTGGAGGATATCTAACTTCCCAGAATGTGTTTGAGTCTGAATGTAGCAGGATTCACCGAGATCGACAGTGAGTTAAGACTTTTCTGAGCAAGGATGCTTGACTGGGTATCTGCTCAGAACTTTCACGACTCAGTTAATGACCCCACTATTCAGCAACCTGCCATTGAAGAACCCTCACTCGGATTCAGCCTGCCATGCCAACAACTCGTCAATAAGACCGAGGTAACTCATTGGCTGGAAAAGGCTTGTGTACCCAATATACGCTGTAAATTGGTTGGCCATAAACCTTTCCATTATCCTATTGTAACGCAACAAGTTGTTGCATCCTGCGAAAGCCAGCATTCTATGATGGGCAACATGTGAACTCCCATGGGAGGCAGAAGGACCGCTGAGGTACCAGTGGGGTACTTCTGTCCTTAAACACACTCACCTAAAGGTGGCGAGCCCCCCAGTTCACCCTTCGGTGGTGGTGGTGGAGGAAATGTTAGAAGATATTCCTAGCATCGCCAGGTTTCTTCTTCTTCTTCCCACATTCCACCGGAGAGGAATTCTGGCATAGGATATACTGGCCTATCTACGATGGTGGATTTTCCATTCCTCTCTGGAGACATTTCCAATCCAACATGGTGGTCTAAATTCCTGTGATGTAATTCCTATCCAGGACCTATATAAGGAGGGGTTTTCCATTCATTCCTTGCAGGGCAACCCTTCCAGATATCATGTGATGTGTTCTAGTGCTCCACTCCTTCCTCAGGTTTCTCTGAGATTTGAATGTCCGCTTCCTATATCATCACAGTTTGTCTCCAGTCATCTCCTTGGGCTTTTTTCTCCTTCCTGGGGCCAATTCTGGAAGGCACATTCTGCCTACACACTCTCTGTGTCATCAGCAATGCGACTGCTGGAAGGGGTTGCCCCTACCTCTGGCAGTCAAGAACTGTGAAAAGCCATGGACTCTCCATCATGGCATCAGCTTCATGACACAAGTTGCCCACAGTTGGCACATTGTGCCTTTGGCGTTAACATTTAATTCAAATTTAAAAAATGTATATTGGCAGTTCCCGTTATTGCATTTTTGTCATTTTGGTGTAATTGTGTTCTTTAAAATATTCTGTATTTCTGTAAATTGGAGCGTCACTTTTACTGTGTTGTGTCTTCCACTTTTAAAATGTTTTGGACCTCTAAATGCTCTTCACATTTAAATTGGGTCTATCTACTCTGTCCCATAGGTACCAAGGGCTGAGCTTGAGTTTAACCCCTTCGCTGCCAGGCCTTTTCCCCTCCTGTGCAGAGCCTTTTTTTGGCTATTTGGGGCAGTTCGCGCTTAGGCCCTCATAAGTTTTTCTTCACATAAGCTACCCATGCCAAATTTGTGTCCTTTTTTTCCAACATCCTAGGGATTCTAGAGGTACCCAGACTTTGTGGGTTCCCCTGAAGGAGACCAAGAGATTAGCCAAAATACAGTGAAAATTTAGTTTTTTCAAAAAAATAGGAAAAAAGGGCTGTAGAAGGCGGCTCGTGGTTTTTTCACTGAAAATGGTATCAACAAAGGGTTTGCGGTGGCAAGATCACCATCTTCCCAGCTTTCAGGAACAGGCACACTTGAATTAGGAAACCCAATTTTTCAATACAATTTTGACATTTTACTGGGACATACCCCATTTTTACTATTTTTCGTGCTTTCAGCCTCCTTCCAGTTAGTGACCAAAATGGGTGAGAAACCAATGCTGGATCCCAGAAAGCTAAACATTTCTGAAAAGTAGACGAAAATCTGACTTCAGCAAGGGGTCATTTGTGTAGATCCTACAAGTGTTTCCTACAGAAAATAACAGCTGAAATAAAACAATATTGAAATTGAGTTTAAAAAAACTGCCATTTTTCTCCATGTTTTACTCTGTAACTTTTTCCTGCGATGTCAGATTTTTGAAAGCCATATACCGTTACGTCAGATGGACTCTTCTGGTTGCGGGGATATATAGGGCTTGTAGGTTCATCAAGAACCCTAGGTACCCAGAGCCAATAATTGAGCTGCACCTTGCAATGGGTTTTTATTCTATACCAGATATACAGCAATTCATTTGATGAAATATAAAAAGTGAGAAATAGGTATCAGGAAAACCTTTGTATTTCCAAAATGGTCACAAGATAAGGTATTGAGAAGCAGTGGTTATTTGCACTTCTCTGAATTCTGGGGTCCCCCTACTAGCATGTGAATTACAGGGCATTTCTCAAATAGACGTCTTTTTTACACACTGTCTTACATTTGGAAGGAAAAAATGTAGAGGAAGACAAGGGGCAATAAACACTTGTTTTGCTATTCTGTGTTCCCCCACGTCTCCAGATAAAAATGGTACCTCACTTGCATGGATAGTCCTAGCAACCGCGACAGGAAATGCCCCAAAACACAACGTGGACACATCACATTTTCACAAATAAAACAGAGATGTTTTTTTAAAAGTGCCCAGCTGTGGATTTTGGCCTTTAGCTCAGCCGGCTCCTAGGGAAACCTAGCAAACCTGTGCAGTTATGAAAGCTAGACACCTAGGGGAATCTAGGACGGGGTGACTTGTGGGGCTCTGACCACGTTCTGTTACCCAGAAACCTTTGCAAACCTCAAAATCTGGCCAAAAATACTTTTCCTCTCATTCCGGTGACAGAAAGTTATGGAATCTGAGAGGAACCACAAATTTCCTTCTACCCAGCGTTCCCTCAAGTCTCCCGATAAAAATGGTACCTCACTTCTGTGGGTAGGCCTAGAGCCCACGAAAGGAAATGGCCCAAAACACAACGTGGACACATCACATTTTTCCACAGAAAACAGAGGTGTTTTTTACAAAGTGCCTTCCTGTGGATTTTGGCCTCCAGCTCAGCCGGCACCTGGGAACACCTAGCAAACCAGCGTATTTTTGAAAACTAGACACCTAGGGGAATCCAAAATGGGGTGACTTGTGGGGCTCTGACCAGGTTCTGTTACCCATAATCCTTTGCAAACCTCAAAATTTGGCCAAAAAAACACTTTTTCCTCTCATTTCGGTGACAGAACGTTCTGGAATCTGAGAGGAGCCACAAATTTCCTTCCACCCAGGGTTCCCCCTAGTCAGCCAATACAAATGGCACCTTACTTGTTTGGGTAGGCCTAGTGCCCACAAAAGGAAATGGCCCAAAACACAATGTGGACACATCACATTTTTTCACAGAAAACAGAGGTGTTTTTTACAAAGTGCCTACCTGTGGATTTTGGCTTCTAGATCAGCCGGCACCTGGGGAAACCTAGCAAACTAGTGCATTTTTTAAAACTAGACACCTAGGGGAATCCAAGATGGGGTGACTTGTGGGGCTCTGATCAGGTTCTGTTACCCAGAATCCTTTGCAAACCTCAAAATTTTGCCAAAAAAACACTTTTTCCTCTCATTTCGGTGACAGAAAGTTCTGGAATCTGAGAGGAACCACAAATTTCCTTCTACCCAGCGTTCCCCCAAGTCTGCCAATCAAATGGCACCTCACTTGTGTGGGTAGGCCTAGCGCCCACGAGAAGAAATGGCCCAAAACACAATGTGGACACATCACATTTTTTCACAGAAAACAAAGGTGTTTTCTACAAAGTGCCTACCTGTGGATTTTGGCCTCTAGCTCAGCCGGCACCTGGGAAAACCTAGTAAACCAGCGCATTTTTACAAACTAGACACCTAGGGGAATCCGAAATGGGGTGACTTGTGGGGCTCTGACCAGGTTCTGTTACCCAGAATCCTTTGCAAACCTCAAAATGTGGCCAAAAAAACACTTTTTCCTCTCATTTCGGTGACAGAAAGTTCTGGAATCTGAGAGGAGCCACAAATTTCCTTCCACCCAGCGTTCCCCCAAGTCAGCCAATAAAAACGGTACCTCACTTGTGTGGGTAGGCCTAGTGCCCACAAAAGGAAATGGCCCAAAACACAACGTGGACACATCACAATTTCTGACAGAAAACACAGGTGTTTTTTACAAAGTGCCTAGCTGTGGATTTTGGCCTCTAGATCAGCCGGCACCTGGGTAAACCTAGCAAACTAGTGCATTTTTGAATACTAGACACCTAGGGGAATCCAAGATGGGGTGACTTGTGGGGCTCTGACCAGGTTCTGTTACCCAGCATTCTTTGCAAACCTCAAAATTTGGCCAAAAAAACACTTTGTCCTCTCATTTAGGTGACAGAAAGTTCTGGAATCAGAGAGGAGCCACAAATTTCCTTCCACCCAGTCTTCCCCTAAGTCTCCCGATAAAAATGGTACCACACTTTTGTGGATGGGCTTACTGCCCGCAAAAGGAAATGCCCCAAAACACTGTCTGGACACGTCAAAATTATCAAATACAAAACTACATGTTTTTACGGGGGCACCTGCGTTTTTGGTCCTGGCTCAGCAGCCTTCTAGGAAAACCTACCAAAACCAGACATTTCTGAAAACTAGACACCCGAGGGAGTCCAGTGAGGTGTGACTTGAGTGGATCCCCCAATGTTTTCTTACCCTGCCCTTGGGGGGTGGGAGGTAAGAACACAGAGGGAGCGCTAGTGCTCCCTCTGGGCTCTGTGCCCAGGACGTAATGGTTACGTCCTGGGCACACGAGCACTGTGCCGCAGGACATAACCATTACGTCCGCGGTACAGAACTGGTTAAAATCCTGAAACCTTTTCAGGACCAAACAAGAATATTGACATTATTTTCTATGGGGGACTACCATCCACCCTAACTATTAATCAACTTTCTCACATGTTGTTTTACAGGATCCTGAAAGGCAAGAGACAAATAAATAAAGTTGCATAAAAAATTAGATATAAGTAATTACAGTGGTAGATTTTTCTAAGAGTTGCCAAATAGGTTATAAGGTGTTCTTTAAATTCAAGATAAATGTAATCTTGATTTGACAAAATATTTACATTTTCTAGATTTTTTCAGAGTCTTAACTAAAATATTTGAGGAGGCCATTGTTATTAACCATTTCTCATAATCATATTTTTGAGCTCGGGATTTGCTGAAACATGATAAGACTTGGCTTTTAAACGTGTCTTCTCTCCATGAGTTATTATTTTTCTGTATTTGACCATGTTATTATAGTAGGAAAATCCAACCCTCGCCAAGAGGGGGAACTTAACCATACTGGATCACTGACAGAATAGCGGAAAGACAAATATCACATGAACAGAATATTGTGTCAAAACAATTGAGGTCCAAAACATCAGGACAGTAAGTGCAAATAGGTAAATATAGATTTACTATTTCTAACTCCACATCTATGTACCTTGACACTATATATATATATATATATATATATATATATATATATATATATATATATATATATATATATATATATATCATCAAGGTACATACATGTGGATCTTTACGTAGTAAAACCTTGCTTAATTATACTTATAGAAAGTGATCTTCACAATATTTTTGTTCTCAATATTTTGACTTGATATTTTGTACACATGATACTTTTTTCCCAATATTTTGCTGGCACACCTCCATATCAGTCACACCAATGGAGAGCTGTGCACATCATGCCCTAGCACAGTGCTTCTCAGATCACTATACACCACAGACCAAAATACTTGCTTCATAGTGCATAAAAGTGAGCCTTTCTCTTCAGTGTACAAAAGCCTAACCTGTTTTACTAATTGAGTCATTTGAAAGCATGAGACCTTGAAAAGGGCTCCAAAAGCTGAGCAGATTATGATTCTTAAATAATCATTTAGCTAGTTATGTTTGGGCATGTGGGATCCACCACAAGAAAGGCTGGCACTTATTTTTCTGCTTGATATTTACTGAAGAGAGAGGGAGGAAAATAAACAAATTACAAAGATGGAGGAAGAAAAAGAAAAACATCCTAAAGTGAGAAAGAGGTACAGGGGTAATTTCTCCATTAGGGCCCTGTGATGTGCCCCCTTGCAATTCTTACTTGTTTACCTTAAACAATATTAAGTAGATTTATTTATTTAGAGATACAATGGTATCGCTAAACAAATCAATGTATTTATATCTGGGCTGTCTGTCCCAGGCTGCCTGCCCCACCTCGCTGTGAGTCAGGAGATAGAACCAGGCAGTAAATAAACTTTCTGCAATGTGAGGCATAACCACACGGGCTTACTTTTCTAAAGCCCTTCATTGACATTTCAGTCTATGGTGGTATCCACTGTACTAATGACACTGTCAGCATCACTTTTTACGGGCTTTGAAGTCTGCATCCATGCGTGAGGCCAGACGTCCGCCATCCACTGGCATAGATCCCACCCTATCCCATTTGTCATACAGTAAAACTGGATGCAAGCAGGTGTGATTTGGGGATTTGTCCTATGTAATGGTAAGTATTATAATGTGTTAATCTTGTGTTATGTATATTGTGCTGAGACCCCAGGTCATGCTAACCTCCTCCACAGTGACACACCTGGGTCCTGGCTGCAGGTGTGTGGCCCCTTTAGAAGTGGATCTGCTGTATTTCATCTACCCTGAAAATAATCCAAAAGACTAGCAGGGGTTTTGATCTCTTGTGAAGTTGATTGAAATATCCGAGTGAAGTGCAAAGGAGAAACATGGAAAGATTTACGAGCAATGATTGTTAAAGATGTCAAGGAAATGCATGTCAGCAATTTAATTCCTCTTGTATTTCACGTGTTTTACTTAATCTTGAGTACCCCAAGGTTATTAGCTGCTCCATCATTTTATGTTTCTCTATTCTTTTTGTGCATTTTATTACTATTGTATAGTACATACTTTGAGTTGTAACAGGTGTCTATGAGGGGGTTTGATTGAGACCTCTAGCGCTGACGTTGAAGGCAAAGCAAAGTGCCTGTCAGTCTGCTGCTTTCTCTGCATAGCCCACAGAACAATGGTTATGTATTCCAGTTGCAATGGAAATTGTGTGTAAATATGTGTGAAGGGGGTACCTAGATATCAAAATATGTACAAGGCAAAAGTAAATAAAAATGCTTCAATGTGAGTGCAATGTATGTTTGGGGTGGTGAACTGAAGAAGATGCAAGGAAGTGCATTCAGGGGAGCGAGAAAAGCTAGTGCTGAAGAGGAAAGAGATGAGGTTGAAGATGTGCAGATAGATGAGATGTGCAGAGTGAAAGGGCATACATTTCTGTTGTAACGCATGCATAACTGAAGACTAATACCCCTGCCAGAGGCCTCAACAATATTTATTTCGCAGTCTCACACTTTCAGAATTGAAACATTTCCAATGTTAATTATTTTAACAAATCATTTTTGTTACTAATTTTTCTTAAACAGCTAACAACCATTGACTCTGCCAATAGTACTGGGTTTTAGGTGTATGTCAGTTGTTGTGTTATGCATCTGGATACAATAAAATCTTAGAGAGAAACCAAAATATCAGTTGGGGGCACACTATGAGCATCACAGATATTTATTTTACATGTTCCCTTTTAGACAGCCCCCACATTTGTCAGCACATTTAAAGACCTGTCTACACATATTTGTGTATGACTGATTGCAGCCACCTGCTGTGGGTGCTTCCCGAAGCCTGATTAGAGAATTTTCCTTCAAAGTCAATGCCGCCTGCAGTACAAGACACAGAGGTAGCACTCACTTTAAAAGGCCTGAAGTTGTGATGTACAATTTGCACATTAGAGGAACTGTTGACCATATTAATGCACTAGGATATGAGGCAGTTTTAAATATATGTTTAATATTTCAAGACTATACATTCCCATTGCTTTATAAATCTTGCTTTCTCACAAAATCAGCTTCCTTTAAAATGCACCATTTGTCAATCATTTTCAAAAAATGTTCTCAGGATGAGGACCCCCATGCTTAATAATGGACATTCAAGCTTGGTCACTTTCAAATATCACCAGTTGCACTAAAGCAGGAACCTACAAGAGTGATATAAATGACCAGGGAATATCTGTAGTGGAATAAAGGGGCCTGAGGTGAAATAAGGAGTATGCAGCATTGGCGCACAAACATTTAATTGCACCAACCACAGGCTTCTGAGTAGAGCTTTTGGCACTGGCACTCATTCTTTTAGAAATTAAGAGACACATTTACAAGCCCTGTGGTGCAGGGCAGTGCAGGAAGTGACCTTGCTGTACTACCCTGTGCCAGGGAAAGGGCAGAAATGCACTGTATTTACAAGATATGGGGCATTTCTCTCTTGTCCCCCCCTGCTGGCACACATATTGCTGCCTAGCAACAATGCAGGCACCATTGCACCAGGGTGTAAGGATGTCTGCATTGTTGTTTGGATTGTTTTTGTGCAGCAAGGGATATCTTTCTGCACAAACACAATCCAGATAGGAATTTTCCTCTTTCTATGTGTGCTGAAGAATGCAACACACATGAAAAGAGGTGAAACGAGGAGAAATGAAGATATTTCTCCTCGTTTCGTCTGCCCTGGGAAGGCATACAGTTTTGACACATTTACAATATTTACAGATTCCTGTAAACCTGGGAATGTGTCAAAACCAAGGAGTGCTGCATGGGAACACCCACCACAATGCCCATGGTATGCCTCCCTGACGCAGTGTAAGGCAACACAGTGACTTGCGCTGTATTGCCTTGCACCTTATCCACAAGGCCATGAAATGCCATGCAAAGTGGCTTTGCGTGGCCTTGAAGATTTGGGTCTGCACTATTCTTGAAAATATATCCCCTAAATACTGTACATATCCTTTCTGTGGTGGACGATTGTACTGCTGCTGCAAGTTACACATGTTATAAAACTTCTGTGTGACTGTGTTTGAAGTAGAAAGATTGAACTGGAAAAATGTTGCTGTTTGGGAAATGAAAGTCTTTTCTTCTACTGTCCTATACTAATTTTAGAGGTCTCAGATGGCGCCAAACCAGCAACGAAAAGCTAGTCTAGTCACGTATTTTGCGTTTTGGTTCTTGAAGTTCTTTATTAAATGGAAAGGCATAACTATATCTACCTGAATCAAATAAAAAAACAAAACAGGAATGCATGAATTCCTTGTGCCTGCATTACAACAGCTTACTTGAAACTGTTTTGCTCCGAACAGAAGAAATCTTGTATTGATGCAGCCTGTGCGGCATTTGTTTTATGCCTGTGTGGGGAATGCTTCTGTCCTGCCTTTCCAACATTAGGATTTTTCATTGAGAAGTGTGATACCTTCAATCACACGTGACATTAGAGTGCACAGCACATAATTACCAAGCAGGGATGTTTTAATCCCATACTTGGCTTTCATTCTGTGCCAACTGGGGACGAAAGGGAATATTGCTTTCACAGTGGCTGTGTTGCACCTACACAATTTTGTGAATACAAATTTGGAAAGCTTTCACTCATGCTGTAGATTTTCTGTGCATTTTCATGAGTTTAGTAATATTTATGCACGTTTTGCACCCTTTTTCATGTGTCTTAAAGAAATCTGTATGCAAGAAAGATTCCTTACATCTGGCACACAGACACTTGTAGCATTTAGGCCCATATTGATACTTGTTTAGCGCTGCATTTGTGCCATTTTTTCATGCAAAAGCAGCCAAACTTACAAAATATAATTATATTTTGTAAGTCTGCGTTGCTTTTGCGTCAAAAAATGACGCAAATGCAGCGCTAAAAAAGAATAAGTATGGGCCTTAGGCCCATATTTATGCTTTTTTAGTGCCGCATTTTCGCCGCTTTTTGACGCAAAAACGGCACAAATGCGGTGCTAAAAAGGCAGAAATATGGGCCTTAGTCTGCAGTGTTTTGGGGCACGTCTGGAGTGACAGGCCAAAGAGGGGGCATGTTCTTTGCCCAGGATAACAAAATGTTACAGACAGTGTTAACGCATCCCAATCTAGATAATTTACTCACTCTGGGACTCGTTTTAGGCCAATGAATCTTTTGACCCTGATTGAAGACACCTTAAGACGAGATAACTAATCAACATGTCAATCAATAAGTCAATAATGACGTCAATTATCACCATGACAAATCAATTAGATTAATCAATAACATTAATAAGACTCAGAAACCACCATGACCTTTTAGTCATGAATAACCACACCAGTTTAGCACGATTTTATGATGTTTATTCCCTATTGGTTAGAATTGTACGAGCAAGTTTATTAGTCTCAAAACCATGAAACACATCAGCATTGTCATAATATGGCAACCCGAATAAGATTTCAACAAAGCAAAGATCACGAACATTAGAACATAACACAACGTCAACATAGGTTAGCCTTAGCGAGTATCATTAGCGCATTATTCAACAAAGCATTGATTCAGTCATTTGTCTATTTGCGTTCGTTTAGTGAACCCCTTAACTAACCTCGAATTAGCATTGGCATGTTGGGCTTCATTCAAAACAATTTAGCAACACGGATTTAGAAAACATATACCTATGGTCTCTGTCAAAAGAAGCAGTTGGTACCTAGAAACGAAAGGCAAACAGACAATTACAAATTCATCATCATATAGTTACCCTCCGTAATGGGTCAGCATACAGGGTCAGTCTTTGTCCTCAGGACATCAATTGATTCGCCATCAGCCAGGGAACATAGCAAAGTTTAGCAGGACGGGGTAAGTAGGGATACTTCCCTCATAAGGAGGAGAAGTATAGAACGGGCAAGATAAGGGTGAGGATGGTTTGAAGAACCAAACAGCAAAGTCTCTAGGCTGAATGACAAAGTGTCTAGGTCATAGCAAAAGTTCGCAATGACATCTACTAATGGCTCCTTGTGTCAAAGGTTTTTATCCCTTTTCTGTTGTACAGTGCCCTAATTCCTAATTTGGTAGGGTTGGCACCCCACTATCTCCATCCAGTGGGTTTCCAGTGGTATCATCAAAATTGTCCCCTCATAACAGTTCTCACGTAGTTTATTGGTTCTTGTGATTGATGTCTCCACCGGGTAGAATGTACGGTATGATTTCATACTCTTGTGGTCCTCTCGCATCCCAAGTCAGTAGGTCCATTGTCTATACTGGTTGAGGCGACCTTGTACCTGTAACGAGTCTACAATGTTGCATTCAGGAAGAATGTTTCCTTGAGCAAGTCGAGTTTCATGAGAACGGATCTGTTACAGTTACACTCATCTTCTAGCTTCTGGAAAAAAATACGATTACATGTCCTTAAGCAAGTCAGCACACTGCACGTTAGAAAAACACATTTAATATGAAACCGGGCAGCTAGGCCCCGACTCATGCTAACTAAAGCCTAGTGAATTTATTAGCAAAACCTTAATATGTATATAGTTCTTAATACTAATACAAAATCATACATTAGTGCATTAATAACTCAATTTTAGTCAATTTTCCTAGTCCCCGTATATATTGGTGGCCACTCCCCGTGGGCACATTTTAGACTCCTGTTTAGTTAAACACCTTAATACATTTTCTTATGGCCATTATTATGCATTAGTTCATAAACATTTCATGTTAATTTTGTTTATAAGAGCTACGCTCCATCAACAGCTCTGTGTACAGTAACGCTAGTCATGCTCTGACTATTCCATATGCACATGTGTCAAGCAGCTTCGGTCCATATTTATAATTTTTTAGAGCTGCATTTGCATTGTTTTTTTACACAAAATCGGTGCAAACATACAACATACAGTTGTATTTTGGAAGTTTGCACTGTTTTTGTGTCAAAAAAGGATGCAAATACGGTGCTAAAAAAGTAGAAATTTAGGCCTTCGTTTCATGTGCAAAGCCTTAAGCAGTGCTGGTCTTAAGCGGGTAGCACTTGCCATACTAGGAATTTTTAAGACCCAAAATGGTAACCGTGAACCTAAAAAAGTAAAAAAACAAAGGCCCATATTTATACTCCCTTTGCGCCGGATTAGCGTAATTTTTTTACGATAGTCTGGCGCAAAATTAACACCATATTTATACTTTGAAACTAGACCCGTTTTACGTCAAAATATCCTAGTGTGCACCATTTTCTGGATGAGTGAAACCACCTTGCATCAATGATATGCAAGGTAGGCGTTCCCGTCCAAAAAATGACTTAAGCACCCATGCGCCATATTTATCAAATCACGCAAAAATGGCGCACGTCTTGTAGGCAGAGCCGAAAAATTGCACAAATCTCGATTAGCGCCAAATTTTAACACCTGGGTCAGGGCAGGCATTCAAATGGGCCAAACACACCACTACTTAAGGAAAACTCACACAAGAAACATCATTGCTCAAAAAGGAAGACATGGAGGTGCTACTCATGCAGCATGCACAAAGATGCAGAGCACAGGGGCAACAGCAGCAGCTACCACCACACCAACATGGACCCCAAAGGCAACACAGAAGGCAGGAGAGGATTTTCAGGACCAAGACAACCCTTCAAGGCCTCAGGGACCATGACATCATCCAGAGGTACAGACTAAACTGGCAAGCCATACAGCAGCAGCTGCGCCACATTGAGCCACAGTTTGTAGCCAGCTTGCAGACACCCCACATCACTCCACCAGAGACCAAGCTTCTAGCTGTCCTGCACATGTTGGCAAGTGGCTCTTTTCAAACCACTGGTGCCCTGGTTGCCGGGATCTCACAACCCTCCTTCTCTGCCTTCCTTCCCAAGGTACTTGATGCCATCATCCCCCCCACAACCACCACATCAGCTTCCCCAACACACAGCAGAAGCAGCAGGAGACCAAACAGGGGTTTTATCAAATTCATGGCTTCCCGCACGTGCTTGGTGCCATTGATTGCACACATGTCCGGATTGTGCCACCTGCTGCTACTGAGCACCTATACCGTAACAGGAAGCACACACTCTCCATCAATGTGCAGGCCATTGTGGATCACCGGGGATTGCTCACCATAATGGCAAAGTATCCTGGGAGTGTACATGATTCATTCATCTTCCGCCACAGCACCATCAATAGGCAATTCCAGGATGGATGATATGGCAATGGCCTACTTGTTGGTAAGTACAGAATCCTAGTAATATACACACAGCACAGCAACCCTGTAGGACACCCAACACATACACCACTACATTGACACATGGCCAGGAAGACACTGAGGCGTGACACTGGTAGTCATGTTTGATATCCTGACCCAATGGGATACACACCTATGGACAAATGACAGATGCAAATAACAAGAGATGCCACTCTAGAGCCACACAGGCACAATTTAAAACCACACAGTGACAATGACATGGCCTTAACTGGCAATACAACTTGGAAGATGAACCTTTCTAAATCACATCAATAACACTCAATCCCACACCCTTCCAAGCAATACGTCCTATGTAAGGGGTGTGTAATGTGTGTTGCTGCTGGTCAAACACCATGAGACACATAGCATGATGACGCTGACTCTAATGAAGGTGACATGGAATTATTGAGGCAGTACCAACATCTCACATCACTCCTGGGGTGACATTGCCAGCTAGCAATAAGGAAGTGGACTGTGCTATAAAACATGTGGATGTGACACTAATGCAAAGTGCACACTGCTACACATACGGATTGAGACAATTCCCCATATACATAACAGATGTACAGGCTGATTGACCTTCCTACACTAAAACCTTCACCCCCACAACCAAGTTAGCCAGCTTACCTGGAGCAAGTTCAGTAGTGTAGGTACACGTTTGCTCATGAGCCAACTAGGTGAGGGCACAAAAATGGGTTTGCATAGAGCTTGTCACACGCGGGATAATTGTGCATTATCAGTTGTGAACACTTCAGTGCTACCAACTTATGGAGATGTGTTATGCATTATCACCTAGCCAAATCAAAGAGCCTCACTGTTGCATTTCACCTGCAATTATATATGTCAAATTGGATGGATGTTCAGGCCATATAGTGCAATCATGTTACCACCACAGTGGAATCGATTGTGTGTTTGGAAGTATCATGTCACCTCCAGTATAGGCACATGGACACTTCTTTCACATTACATAATGCATGGGAGATACACACTGTACAACAAGTTCCTAATATACCACTGATATCATGTCAATCAGCCAAACACCAGTTTAGATAGTCAAACAACCCAATGCAGAAAGAACATCACAGAAGCCTAGGATCCCACACAATACCACAAAAATAGATGAGTCACAGATGATACAAGATGACAACTACCATGCAAAGTGACAATCACGGTGCAACCAACAACAAAATACTTACCCTCATTTTCTCTTTCAGCTGATCAGGGTTACGGGATCCAGTCATGGATCATGACCCCAATTGCCAACCCAAGCACAGTGGCATAGCGTGCCTATAATGATGCACATCGTAGGACACGCACCATAGTTGAGCTGACTTTTGGCATCCTGAAGTCCAGATTCAGGTGCCTGGACATCACCGGAGGCAGCCTCCTACATTCCCCTGAAATGGTCTGCAAGATCATTTTGACCTGTGCCATCCTGCACAACATTTGTGTGAGGAGAAACATTCCACTCTATGAACCGGATCAACAAATGCCTGAAGAGGAGGAAGAGGAGGATGCTGTCTGTGAAAATGAGGGTGAACATCCAAACCCACTGCAGGATTGGATCGGAGACAGCACATTGTACAAAACTTCTTCTAACTATAGTCAAAATCACCACTTTGTTATCATATGTAATTAAACACCTCACTTCATCACTCAATCATGCTCTGGGTAATTATTTATGCATCACATGATCTCTAGGAATCATAATCAGAGTTTTGCCTCATGGAGCATTGCAGAAATACACATTTGCATACAGAAAAAGCCACATCACATTTGATGGGTATGAATGTACAGCAAACATCACACACACAGTGTTAATGACATATATCGTGTCTATTTCACATTTGAAGGGCCATATCATAGGACTAAAGCTATGAGACACATCCACGTTGCCAACATGGTCCATTGTAGCATACAACACCCAACTAAGACACCATCAATTATAAGGTAAACAAGTGCATCATACATGAGGCAGTGGATGTGCAATTACATTGGTAACAGGAATGTATGACCAGACCCTTGACAGCAGTAAGTGTGACATCAGCTATCTCTGCAAGGAGCATGTGTGACAAGAAGTGCATCAAACCTGAAAATGGATAGCACAAGTGCCCCAGGTATGACAAGCATTGCTCACAAGACATGCCCTCCGCAGTCCATCCCAGTCCTGCCACTTCCATGTTTTAAGTCTCTCCCCACCCTTCTCTAGGGGGCGCTGTAAATGGACTATCTGTACACTGAGAATCTTCATCTACACTCACCCAGACTCCCATTTTGACTCCTGTGTGGTTCCCTCTTTAGTATGGCATGCCATAGTCATAGTTCATCAGTCTGCATGGACTTCAGGTCTGATAATGAACTGCCTGGTAGTCGGTAAGACCTGTAATCAGCTGTCCATTGCTTCCCATGTGAAAGGTCCTTTTGGCCCTTTGAAATTAATTCTCAACTCCAGGACTTGTGAGAGATTGAAGGTGCACACACCTGTGAGCACTTCCATGCAGACCAGCCATTTCAACCTGCCCTGTCCTTGCTGCTGCCTGGAACTGCTTAGAAGCTGACATTTTCGGAATCTCCTTGTTGAGCCCTTGGGGGATTGTATAACAGTGCAGACCACAGCACAAACAGATTTTTGTTCCCACAGTGTTGTTTCTGCTTATCCCAGTCAGAGTCTGCTCACTGTGTATTTGCCGTGTTCATGTTTGTTACTGATAGAGCCTGCATCCTGTTAGCCAGACAGATTGCAGTCTTTGTGTTAAACATAGATTTTCCCTGGCTACATTTGTCTCATAGTTGCTTTCAATTCCCTCTGTTTCTTCATGGGGTAGGTCTACGATGAATCCTCAAACGTATAGTATAGTTTAATCAGTTTACTTATCGTATTCTGTTCTGGGACATGTATTCCAATGGCCTAATCCAGACCCCCTCCCTTGTCTGGTTTTGCATGTATTCATTAGTGCCAAACAGTGACAGTTTGCTATGGCTGTATGCATGGATTTTGTACTGTGCCTCCAGCACAACAAATAAGGGTTGCTAATGTGTTTGTAAGGACAAAACATGTTTGTGCCCTGACAGTCCAGACACAGATTCACTTCTGCTGCCACCGTTTGATGGGGCTTGTGTGGTGACTAGCTGTGAGATTAATCAGCACAGAGGCACTGATGTTCCCTGTTGTAGTGGGAATTTTAGAGCCCACCCTGTGTAATAATGTGATGAAACCTGCATGTTTCCTATTACTGATCCATAATGTATTTGACCACACCAATGTTGCTCTCTTGTCAGCCTTTGAAAAGTTCTGCTGTGCCATAGCTGGACTATCCCCATGTGTGTTGTTAGTTGATCTTCGGCCTTTGGTTAAATCTGCTTTGAAGGCTCTGTTAATTCAAGGGTTGGCTCCACAGACTCATGACTAGACCTGCACGTAACAGTGACAACATGGAGGCCAATACTGACACAGGGTACACATGGCCACACACTTGAACTGGACACCTTTGTGCAATGAACCACTGGAAATATGTGAACACATGCAGCATGGTCTGCTGGTCCTCCACAGCCACAGTAGAAACATAGGTCATTTACATGACTCAAACTGTGGTGTACATAACAATTTTAGGATTGGATTTGAGACTCTGTGGCACAAACACTGTACCTACCTAGCATGTTCAAATGCCTGACTCATGGGTAGTATACACATAAGTGACGATGAAGTGGTATCCAACATTTCACTACATGTGAGAGGTAACATATCTGCCATAGCCATTATCAACCACCCTCCATCATTCCTGTGTATAGTTTGTCATGGGAAATGTTTTGTCCCCAAATTCAAGGAAGTACACCCAGCAGAAGACACAACAGATATGACAAACACATATCATGACTGATGTACCTCAATGAATGGCATTTGATGGTTATACACATTTCTAACACATTCACACATGCACATTACGCCAAAAGTTTCTGATGACGTTCCCACAGAGGCACAACAATAATTCGAACAGACAATTCATAGTCATAAACACACAGGCCATGAGTCTATTTGTTTAGTAGTGTTGCAATGCTGTCGTCTATTGATGCAACACCTGCTCAAACTAGAAAATACCTATTTTATTTCCAAAGTTTGTGTTGCTGTTGAGTCAGTTAAGAGAGCTAATCCTGCACAACAACATGAGTATTATGGGCCTCAGTAGTATGGTATGCCACATGTGCCCAAACACTAGAACACACACTGCAGGTCATACCATCCTATCTTTGTATAGTTATAGGCTGCATGCATGTAAAAAATTGAAAAATCACGCAAACACAGTTTAAGACAGATTTTTGGACGCAAACACATAAAAATAGATGCATATGCATCAAAATATTACGCATATGTGTTAAAAAATGAAGCTCACACACATTGCTCACACACATTATACATCAATCTGTCCCTAGCGTTAATTCCAACACCGCACCACAGGAAAACAGTTATCCATTTAAAATGGATTGATCCTTGAATGCGGGGACATTTTCATGCATATGCGTCAAAAAATATTGACGCAAACCCTGTAAGTATCATAAAAAAAGGCCCGCAATTGAGACAGGAAGTGATGTAATAGGATATCCTATATACAGAAATAGTACAGTGGGAGTACTTTCACTTTCACTTTGCAGTCTGTGATTATTCTAGACTGTGTGGCTGTGCCTTGAGATGTCTCTGTGAATATTGTGAATTTGTCTCCTGTGTGCTATTGATATTGTATAATGGTGTTTTGTAAGTGTCTGTTGTAATCTGCGTAAGTGTTTTTTTTGTCATTTAATGTAATTAGATTTGTCTTTGTACTGTTGGGAGTCTGTTTGTGGTTATTGTTAGTTGGGGTATTGTTGGGCTGTCTGTGGGTTAGTTAAGTTTCCTTTATCTACCTCCTTTCCCTGTTTTTCCCTCTTTACCCTTTTCTCTGCTAATTTGGTTGATATGTTGGGAAGGCCACGTCAGGGGCGAATGGGTGAGGAGGAGCTAGGGGCATTTGTGTGGCTGGTGTGCCACTTCCTCCCCCAGATGTTGGAGGCTGGGGGCCAGGTGATACAAGGGTATCACATGGAGGCAAGAAGGCTCAGGTTGGCAAAGGTGTTGTTCTACCTGCAGCGCATCTTCAACAGCCAGCGCAACGACCACCAACTGAAGCATTGCTGGGCTGACCTGGTGGCCCGAGAGCAGTACCTGCAGGACCACCTGGGTGTGGTGATTGGTGGCCATGTTGGTGAGTACAAATTTGCCTAATGTGTACAGCACAATGCTCTGCAGTGACAGTAGCAGATTTTGTGACATGCTGCATGCAATGTTTGTGGACATGTGGAATGCAAGTTGAACAAACTGTGGCCCTGATTTATACAATTTTTGCAACACATTACCGTCATTTGTTGATGCATAAGCTGCGCAAACTTACAAAAGGCAAATTTATCCTGTAAATCAGTGCCGCTTTTGTGTCAATATATGATGGTAATGTGGCACAAACAAAATTAAGAATCAGGGCCTTTGAGTGTACCAGGAATGGGATGTATTTCACATGCTAATACAAGGAACCATTGTAGTCCCCCGTTTTTTTAAACCATGTCTGAACAGTATTCATGGCAATACGTACAAAGCTCTTCCTCTCCTCTGCTAATATCTTAGGCTGATATTTCGACTTTGTTTGTGCTGCATTTGCATTATTTCTGGATGCAAAAGTATAGCACACTTGCTACAATTTATTTCTAAGTTAATGAATCTGGCAAAGTATGATTTACAATACCTGATATAGGTACACAGGGCCCAGAGTAAGACATTTCATGTGCAATGACTACACCTGTGCCCATGCATTCTGTCAAGGATGATCAGATTAGACACTGTCAGCATACATCTTTTTGTTGCTTTGAATCAGAAAAGTGGCCAATCCATGTTTAGTGTAACATTATCATCAAGTAACACAGGATTCCTGCCATCATGTTGTCATGGGGGCATATATGGTTCAGGGTACACTGCCAATGTGGCATATGTAACCTACATACAACACTGGCACACATATAATGGACCACTGAAAGCACAAAAATTCTTGAACTCAAATCAACCCACATGAGCATCACACAGTTACTCATTGTCCCTTGATGCACAAGCCACAATGCCTGAGTCACTGGTATTATAGTGCACCAGGAATGTGGCATTGCATGTGTCTCCCAATTACAAATGATGAGATGGAGTACCCTCTGGAATGAATTAAGCACAAAATTGAGTAATCATGTTTGACACCACATGATTGTTAGCAACAGTGCACGTGTGCATATGTGTGTCTATCACTCACTGGAGTGACAGTGTCAATGCATGTTTGCAGTGGTATGTCTGTTGGGGTGTCTACATGCCTGATGTGCAGCTCTATCATATAAAATGTCACACACAGTGATTTGTTGTTCCAAGTTTTGTACAGTGATCAGACATTGAGCACATATCACCATTCCATGTTTTACAGGTGGACCAGCCCCCTATACAATTGGTGAAGTGGCTTGATTTGCGGACCCAGCCGTATCCAGTAAATGTTAATATGTTTGTCCTATGTTGGGTTTGCAGCTGTTGTGTGATTGACTCCTGTGTGTTGAGCTCATTGCAAGGTATGATGTGCTGGCCATTGATCTGATATGTGACTTGACTGGAGGTTGATATTTTGTTCCATGGTAGAGTTAGACATTCTGCGGCGGAGAGTCATATATTGGGAGTTGAGTGCTGCGCAATAGGCGTGGGTAGGTGAACAAGGTGATTTGTTGCTACATGTATGCCAAGAATTGATTTGGAGGTGGACAGTTTAATAATTTAGTCAGCAAGTCATACCCTAATTCACACATACCAGGGATGCATCCGTTTTACACACAGACTTGCGCATCCCTGTTAAGTAACGAACATGTAGGACTGTATGGGTGACTGTCCCGCAGTATCTAGCTCCACATGTTGTACTCCATTTACATGGCACTTGAGTGAAATGTCATAGACGTGCATACAGGTCAAGGCCAGATGGGTGCTTGCATCAATGTGCTTGATTTTGGAAATGTGTCAGTGAGATCTAATAATGTTGACAATTGTCCACAATTAGATAAATAAATGTAGATGTGATTGTCCAATGGTTGACTCATTCCTAGTTGGCAGGCCTCCTTACCTGTGGTGGACTGACTAAACCCATGGACAGCTGTCCAAAGCTTTGTGGTTGTCCTTGATGTTTGAAAGTATGTGTTGCATGTCCATCCCCTCTGAGGCATAGGGTTAGGGCTAGAAACTATGTGTACGTAGGTGTGATGATCACAGTGTAGATGACAGACATGTAACTCAAGCATTTATGTGTTCCAAACTACAATGCCCCTCATGATTACCAATTGCACACCGTTCTGGCAGTTCTATATACAAATCACAGGTCTAGTGTCCCTTGATTTTGATCCTGAAGATAGTTATTAGTCGACCTGGCACATGTTGAGTACTTGCAGCATTTGTTGTGTGACTAATAGCAGTACAAATATGCACAGATCATTTAATTAAGTACACACCTTGTTGTGCATTGCTGTGCTGTTAGATAGTTGATGGGTAGGCTGAGATGGCATGTCATTCCTCAGGGACATTCTATCATCTGTACTGTGATTTGGACTGTAGGTGCTATTTTTGATGAAGTGTTAGAATATCATCTGTACATTGATGTCACTAATGTTTGCCTGTCTCTATTTTTACAGCTGCCAACATGAATGCCCGGGAAATACGTGAATTTCAGAGGCGAGCAGTGCGGTACCGCCACATACTCGATGTGGAGGCTGGGTTCCGCAATTTGGCAAGGAGATATCGTCATGAGAGAGCCACAGGGGTATGGAGGGCATTTAGCCAAGGGAGGCCAGCAATGCCCACAACTGTCACCACCACCACAGCTCAGACAACAGTTGCCCCAGGGATGACAGACACTCCAGCAGGTCCCTCGACCTTGTCAGTCCAGGGTCCACAAGCAGCACCTCCTTCACCTCCCCCTCCAACCACGACACCAGCACCAGCTTCTACAAGTGCTACCCAGATGACTCCAGCTTCTGTATTGGACATGACTGAATTCCAGACACTAAAACGTGACATGCAATGTATGTTGCACTGGATGGACAGGCTGCAGCAGGAGGTGGCACGCAATAACAGGAGACTGCAGGGCATTAAGAAGATCCTGTGGAGGGCCAATTTGTGACTTTTTGATCCTCATCCATAATTCACTCACCTCCCACCTTTTTCCTCGTTCTTTTCTTTAGTGGGTTTAGGGGGCCAAGTGTTAGGTTAGAGTAGGCTGTTAGTTTAGTTAGGATAAGTGGGTTGGGGTGGAGGGTGTTATATTATTACATATTTGTTTGTGGGTAGGTGGGTGGATGGGGGATGATGTTGGGGTTTATGTGTATAAAAAAATATATAAAATAAAAAGTACAACAAAATATATATTTCGTTAGGATAAGTTAGTCTGTGTTTAGGTTAGTATGTTGTCCTACACGTGTCCTGTCATATAAGGAGGGTGGGGGTTGATGTTTAGAGTGTTTAGTTAAATGTGGTAAGTAAGTTTAGCTTAGGGTAGTTAGGGCCAGTTGTGGGTAATGTATACTTAGGATAGGTTAGGTTAGTTTAGGTGTTTCCCATAGTTTAATTTTCCTTTCATACTGATATAATAAATATTATATGTACTCCTTTGCATTATGTTTCACATGTTTGGGGATCAGGGCCTTTGCATGAGTGTACAGTGTCAATTTAGTATTTGCATTTGTGTTCCATCCTGCATCCAAATCCCATTCTTGACATGGTTATTCCCACTTCCAAATGAGCTGTCACATTGGCAGCTACAACAAAGCTACTTCTCTATGCATCTGCCATCCATTGCACCCACCACTCAAGGTAACTATGGTTCCCAATGTGTTGTTAAGGTTGGTGTGATTTTAAATCTGTCATTGTTTGAGTCCTGTGTTCGACTCTTGGGCACTGTGGGACGTCTGCCTGCAGCCTGATGTTCATGTGAACTCTGATAAGCTGAGTGATGTCATAATCTTATGAAGTTCTGTATACATAACTCACACCTATCATTTCTTACATTGTACTCCCAGGTTACATAATTGTCCATACACCTGTACACATCCATTCCTGATGTATGGCGTCTGTATGTGTGATTAAAGTTTAGAGTCAGATGTCACATACATAATGATTGTCTTGAAGGGAATGTGTTCCACATTGAGTTTCATCGTGTACATACTTTGGACCTGACATATTCAGTTCTACACAGCATTATACTGTTTGTGATCTTTTAACTTCAGATATAAGCCTAAGGAAGCACAGATGATGATACAATCCAGACCCCTGTGCATAGTTATCAGCCCACAATCTTTCTACACTGTTGTATTGACATTCTGTGGCCATTGCCATGTTACATACATCACAAATCTCCTACACAGTTGATGTGTCACATTACATAGAGACAAAGTGGTTGTGTAAGTGTTATTTATTTTAAAGTGCTGTAGAGCAATATTTACATAGTCCAGGATTGTAAGTCCATTAGTGTAACACCTTCTATTGTGACGCAACACAAGTGCAATTGTGAGGGACATGTCATTGGACATGCTGTGGTGAAGCGTCATTCAGTGCAGAGGAACATGAATTGCCAATGAGTTAGTGAGAGGCAATTGCAGTGCATAGTGGCAAGGTAAACAGTGTGCTGGAGAACAGTGTATGTTACCAACTGTAGCAGGACTGGTATGTTAACAAAGACAGGACAAAGGAAATCAGTGTGCATGTGGCATGGACTGGTGCTACCGGGTACTCCTATGGGTGAAGGTGATCTGTTCCACGTCTTCATCTTCTGATGTGTGTGTCATCTCCTCTGCCCTTGGAGGTGGTGGGTTTGAAGGGGTAACACACACTTCAGTGTTTGAAGACGTGGATTCAGAATTCCCGGTAGCTGCCAACTGTGGGGCTGTTAAGGGCATTACTGCAGCAAGGAGGAGCTGCTGGGCCATGATTGCAGTTGTTCATGCAGTGAAATGGTTGCATGGCTGCTGACTGTTCTGCAGATTACATCATGCACATCTCCTCATTCTGGCTGCCATATTTTGAATCCCCACCGGCACCTCCTTGGCCAGCTCCCGCTGTACTTCCACTACTGTCACTCAAAGGTGGTACCAGTGTCATCAGAGTCCTCAGCTGGGTTGGAGCTGGCAGGTCGTACTATTGGGGTGGTGGGTCCTCTGTGATGGCTGCTGCACCTGTGCTCCTCCTTGGGACTGAAGGTGGTGTCTGGAGGAGTCCAAGGACATCTTGGAGGGTTTGCTGACTGATGGTTGTCAGCTCGTCATCCATGTCATCAGGGAAGTCCAGGACAGGCATATCCACAGGAGAGCCATCGTCCTCTGCAATAAGATATTGTACAATTAATGCGTCTATGTTGTGGCAGTTGTTATGTGACGTCACTGACTTCCTATAAGTGAGATATTGTAATCTTAGTTCCTGTTCATTGTTCCTGTCATTAATATTAGCATTCTCACAGGCCTATGCCCCACCTGCAAATCACATGTAGTGTGGGCAGTTTCGGGAATTGTCTACATCCTCTAGGTGTAGGTTCTGTCCAAATTGTGTGTTGTGTGTTGCCAACTTCTTGTCCTCCCTCCCTCTACTTCCATTAGCATGGTGAGGCCTTGCAATGGTTGTGGGTGTTCTGATGCCACTTGCACCACACTTAACAATATGGGACTGACCCTGTCTCTGATATTTCACATACACCTATATGTTGCTGAGACCAAGCATTTACTATGTATAGCATTGGCATGGCACGATACAGGTGTCAGCATTGGTAGTGTGTCATGCTGATGTTTGTGAATGTGTGCTACATTGCATTGCACTGCTGGGCCTGGCAGTGTTCCATTTCCTTTTATGACTGTGCGGGTGTGTTTAACTATCTAGACACATATGTCCTCCCCCTCAATGCTGTTGTCTTAGCAGTATGACATTTGGGATGCTGCAAGGTGGCATGGCAGCTATTGTAACACAGGCACGGGGTAGACCCTGGAATGGGCGGCATGGGTATGACATTACTGCTGTGTACTTCATAATGTGAGTAACAATACCTGATGTTTCTTGCGCCTATAGACATGAGCATTTGACAGGATTTGCACTTAGGTAGGAATTAAAGGGGATTGATAAAGTTGTCATCTTGAACCCTCTATTTTGGGTGTGTTTGATCCATGGGCACCTAACTGCCATTTGCTAGTTGACCAGCACACACAGCACAGGTGGAAGTGGAAACTGTTGTCAATGGTACATGCAACTTGCGGATATGGCCTGAGCCTGGAAATTGAGCCCTAGTTCATGTTGTGACAATACCAGCTGTCCTGTGACAGCAGGCCAGTTTTACGTTCTACCCTATCCTCCTGGACTGGCTTCGCCTTTCAAACAGCCTTGGCAAGGCAGAGTACCCCCATGCAAATGTTGTTGGTGTAGTGTTGTGCTGTGCCCCTGGTTTTTCAAGCACAGCCTATGCACCCGTGCTGTGCCCCTTTGCCCTTTCCACTGCCTGATTTCCATGGCTGACATGCATTGTGTAGTAGGTATGTAACTCCCCCTGCTTGCAGTTAACATCTAGGCATTTTTTCCCCATTCAACTTACCCTGCATCTGTGTTGTTTCCTGGTAGTCTGCGCTGTACTTTCCTTGAATTCCTGTGATGATCTCCTCTGGGATGACTGCTGCCACCATCTCCTCCATCTGGTCCAGGGCCTCCTGCAGGGCTGGACTCCCACCTCCAGTCTGCAGTGCTGCCCTCCTGTTCCTTGCCATTTTTTCCTTGGTCCTGCGCTTGCAGTCATGCCAGCATTTCTGGCACTCAGTGACTGTTCTCTGTACCTCTGCCACACTGTTGATCTTGTCAACAATTTGTTGCCAAATTGCCTCTCTACTTTCAATTGGTCATTTTGAGGTGACAAAAAGTTGATGCTGGTGTTCCGTCACCTCTCTGACCAGTATTTTCTTCTCCTCTGCACTGAAATGACACTTCCTTTTCTTCTTCTTCCTCTCCTGGGTCTTGTCTGTGTCCTCTTGGCTGATTCCTGGTCTCCGTGGGATCTCTCCTGGCTTCTGGGATCCATTTTGGGGCTCCTTAGCACTGTTTGCTGTGTTTGTGCCGCTTTTTGATGCTATTGCGGGGAAAAATGTTGCGTATCCAGTTGGCGACGTAGTAAACCGGATTAGAGTCATTTTCTCCACATTAACATCAGTTTGCTTTACGATGTGGCGCAATGGTTAGAGTTAAAAAAATGACTCTAACCCGTGGTTTGCGGCATGGTGCATCAAAGTATAAATTTGACGCCCGGACATCGCAAAGAAATGGCGTTAGCCGGCATTAAACATTTTGACGCAAAACTACGTTGGTGCAGTTTTGTGTCAAAAAGTATAAATATGGCCCGTAGGGGCATATTTATAGTCTGTTTGCACTGAATTAGCATCACTTTTTTTTACTCTAATTCGGTGCAAAACTAACTCCATATTTATACTTTGGCGCTAGACCTGTCTAGCACCAAATTTATGGAGTTAAAGTCATTTTTGGGATGTGGAAACCTACCTTGCCTTAATGAGATGCAAGGTAGGCATTTCTGTGCAAAAAATGACTCTATTGCCTTAACGCCATATTTATACTCCCATGCAAAAATGGTGCATGGGAGGGAGGAGGAGTCAAAAAATGGGGCAAAGCTTGCTTTGCCCCATTTTTTAATGCCCGGGTCAGGGCAGGGGTTAGGGGACCTGTGGGCCTATTTCCATGGTGGAACACCATACAATGAGCCCTCAGGTGCCCGCCCCAGTCCCCAGGGACACCCCCACCCCAACCAGAGAGGCAGCGGAGAATGAAGGTTTCCTCATCCAAAAAATGACTTTCACTCCATAAATTTGGCGATAGACAGGTCTAGCGTCAAAGTATAAATATGGAGTTAGTTTTGCACCGTATTTGCATCATAAAAATGGCACAAATGTGGTGCAAAACAAGTTTAAGTATGCCTCTTAGTTTGTTGTACAGTTTTAGCGCTGCCTGCCGCGCTAAAGCATTTCAGTGTGTATTGAGATAGGATTAATCTTTAGCCTGGATCAGATCTATCTTTGCACTGATGGTACGGGGATAGTGCACCCTGATGGGGGTAATATACATACTTGAGGGTAGTCCACAGACATATGTTTTGCACAACAAAAACTTCGGGGAGACTTAACAGTTTTGACCTTGAAAACATGGAAAAGCAGATTATGAGTTTAATGCCAGTCAAAAATGTTTGAGCGTTTTAGGCTACTCTTTTTTGCTGCTACTCTTATTTAAGGAGGTATGAAGACGATGCCTCAGACTCAATGTTAATTACTCAGGTATTTGTACTGATTGTTGTGGGGTTATAGCTTAGATTCTGGTTGTCACGGTCTGATATTAGCTTGATGAAAGTGCCAATGAGGGAATTTGCCACCTTTTTGACTCATTTGGAAACATAGGGGGTCATTCGGACTCTGGCGGTCAGGGCAGCGGAAGCACCGCCAACACGCTGGCGGTGCTTCCTGGGCTATTCTGACCGCAGCGGTAAAGCCACGGTCAGAAAAGGGGAACTGGCGGTTTCCCGCCGGTTTTCCCCTGGCCCAGGGAATCCTCCATGGCAGCGCTGCTTGCAGCACCACCACGGGGATTCCGACCCCCTTCCCGCCAGCCTGTTTCTGGCGGTTGTCACCGCCAGAACCAGGATGGCGGGAACAGGTGTCGTGGGGCCCCTGGGGGCCCCTGCACTGCCCATGCCACTGGCATGGGCAGTGCAGGGGCCCCCTCACAGGGCCCCATACAGATTTTTACTGTCTGCTTAGCAGACAGTGAAAATCGCGACAGGTGCCACTGCACCCGTCGCACCCCTGCAACTCCACCGGCTCCATTCGGAGCCGGCTTCCTCGTTGCAGGGGCTTTCCCGCTGGGCCGGCGGGCGGCCTTTTGGTGGTCGCCCGCCAGCCCAGCGGGAAAGTTGGAATGGCCGCCGCGGTCTTTTGACCGCGGGGCGGTCATTCGGCGGTAACCGCATGGCGGGCAGCGACCGCCGCCCGCCGCGGTCAGAATGACTGCCATAATGTGTTTTTAAATGCACCCCAGTAAATTTGCTGTGAAATCCTTTCCAGTTTTGAGTGCTAGAGGCCTGATGTGCTGTAAAGTAAACCTTTTTCAAATCATGTGACAAATATTTATTGGGTGGGATCTGAAAGTGTATTTCTTAGCTGTGAAGTAACGACTTCTTTAAATTTTGTCCAGTTGTTATGAATATTACTGCCTTGATACGCTTTAAAATGCAACGTCTACCATAGACTGTCATAAATGGATTTCAGGTAGACTGTCAAATATTGATACCTTTTCAACGGAATCCTGTGCCACACTCCTCTTACCTGCTGTCTGCACGCAGGCACAGGCTCCCAGCCTGCTCTGTTGCCAATCCTGATGCTGCTTGAAGTGCTCCAAGGCAGACTGGGAGCCTGTGCAGGCTCTCTCCAGCCCGGCAACTGTATTGCTGGGCAGGACAGAACCTACCACGCATGTGTGTTTGGCTGGCCTGAGACAGCCGGCCAAACATACATGCTCAGTGAGGGGGCTTGCTTACAGCTCCTCATCAAAGATGCCCCGCCCCTTTCACAACAAGAGGGGTAATAAACATTGATTATTATCCCCTCATTGTGAAAGTTTTGCAGCTTCTGCGGCTGGCGGGGTGGTGATGCTCCTCCGCCCTAACGTAGTAGCCGCCCCCCACCTAAAATGCACTGTTTTGAGAGCTACCCCTAGAAGTAAAGCGTGCAACCTCCTTAAGCAGATGCTGCTAATTCTAAATTATGTTATTTCATATTATGCTGTTATATTATTCTAAGAGAGTTGGAAAGCACACTGTTACTGTAATGGGTTGACCTGGGACTCGGTGGGAAAAGAGGCACTCTTAGAAAGAACATGCATTAGGTTGTAGGAAATATTAAGCTCTTTAGGCAGCCACATATTTCCAGATGGTTGGTAATAATAGGTAATTCGCAAGGGAGTGAGTTCATGTGTATTGTGGGTAGATGGTAACAGGAGAGAACTCCCACGTGAGCCTGTTTCACATTGGTGATTTGCTCAAGATTAGCAGAAACAGGGCAAAGTGTTACATTTGCATTATAAGGAGCAGGACGCTGATTTAGATAAATTAGTACATTTTTGTCAAAGGCAAGATGACATAATCATAGTGCCATGAAAAGAGAACGCTTGGCCAGAGGCAGCTAGTGAAGAAAGAGGAAATGGTGTACAATCGAAGAATGAGTCGGTAAACCTAAGAAAAACAGGTGATTGAATCTTAGGTAAGCTGAAGGTGTTGAAGTCATACAAAATTAAGTGATTTACAGTAATCCATGTTGAAAAAAATGTATTAACTGAACAGACTGAATTAAAAACTGTCTACATGTAGCCGGAAGGATGGGAACAGTCTTGGAAAGGAATTTCAATAGAAACAAGTTACATAGAGTTTAATAATTTAGACTAAGTGAAGTTGCAGTGAAAATTATTGCCTGTGTACCAATGTTACTTCTTACTGTAAAGTTTAACAAAGTGTACTGCACAAGTAGTGCATAAAAGCACAATTTATCACTTTTTGTTTCAGAATTAGCTTGTGAGACTATCTCAATCACACTTTAATCACACTTTAAAGTGAAATGTACTTCTCGTCCTCTTGTCTACCTTTGTGCTGGTTCATAGGCCGCAGAAAGCACACAATCCAAAAATTACTTGAAAAAGTTCCTTGCAAGGTAACTAGGACAGGGAGTTAACTTGCAATTTGTGAACTGGGACCCAAAAAAGGTGTTAAGGCTGACCTTCTCCCCTGACATATTTTATATTTTAAGCTGGAGGCAAATGATTTGTTCTACAGCACAATCTTTTAAATAAATTAGCTATGTAAATATTGCTTTTATATATCTGAAGAGCATTGCATGACATATAGCAATACTTCAGGGATTTTCACAGAGCCTCCACACTATAATAAAATTGTGCACCACCTCGATGACTGCTTTCAGAGCAGAATTAGCTGATTCTCTGTCACACAAGGCCCCCCCACCCAAATACGTTGATCTAAATTTTACCTTCTTGGAGAAGTGTGGCACAATGATTCAAGTGCCAGACCCTGATGCAGAGATACAGAGATCTGGCCCAGGACCAGGGTTCAATTCCCACCTTGGCGGGTCTTGGGCTCAATTCCCTTGGACCAGATAATTCTCACCTCGTGCCGTATCTAATTAATGGGTCCCACTCTGTAACTCTGGGCAATAGCTTGCTTAATCTCCACAAAGACCCTCACAGCGCTTGGATGCCTGGTTTCACCCTGGGGCTGTCCAGGAGTGGGCACCTCACAGGGAATAGCTGGAGGGGTTCCACAGCGGTATGTGTACAGCACCTTGAGACCCTAACGGGTGAGTAGTGCACTATACAAGTGCAAAGTTTACAGTTTACACATGTCATACAAGTGTGCTGACTGACTATGGCATAGGGGTGGGTGCTGCTAATTTCTTTAGATACTGCTGAAAGCAAATTCCACCTCTTATCTGTGGTACTCTCATATTTTTCTGGATTCTATTGCTGTTTTTCAGACTTCGCACACTAGAGCACTGCTGGTCATTTCCAAGTGTATGTACTCCTACCCCTACAACATTTAGGGCCTGAATACAAGTATATGTTCTATTTACCACATGTTGTAAATGGCGATACCACAGGGTTTGTTATATCGCGGATGCAAAATATGAGTTTTGGGGGAATAAGTTGTAGATGTTGGTGTTTAACACACCAACATCCACATGATACAGTAATTATTACTATATGGTTTCCCCTGTTAAAGGTTTGGGTATCAAATGTATCCGATGATTTTCAGATGTGTTAAATAACACTCAACTCATAATTCTGCCCCTTGCATTAACAAGCGCTTGCGCACAGGTCAGAAAAAAATTGAAAGACTCATACTCAGGCCCTAAGAAATTGGCCAAACCCTGCTGCTTTTCTAGAACACCATAGTATAGGGTGCAGAAATACACTAATGGCATGAAAAGTTAAATGTCACTGTTCTATTCTGTATCTAACTTTGAAATGACATTCTGTATTTCTGACTTCTGTAACCAGTTGTAGCTCAAGGGTTCTGTAACTAAGTGATGGTGTGTTGCTCTGTAACTAAAACATAATCACTAGAATTTAGAGAATAAAATTGTAAGAGTGTGGTCAGCTGGAGAGACCATGTAGACCTGACCTGCAGCAGCTTCTGTTGTGGATGGGGTCCCTGCATTATCTGGACTTAATAAAATAATATGTTCTTGTATCACCTTCAACTATTGCTGTGTGAGGAAATCTTGTGAATTTTAACAATGGTGATGAGGGATCCTTTCAAGACTCACAGTGAGCTGAGCGCCACCTGTTCTAAACTATACCGGCAAGAACAGGGAAAGGAATAAGAGATTGAGACCTCAACACATCTTCTGAAAAGAGAAGCCACCTCACCTCCAACACACCAAAGAATGTGAGTTGTCATCATACCCAGGTGATATAGAAGCCACATGACAGCCTACAGACTTGAGGGAATGAGGACTACACAACTAAAGCTGAAAAGCTGCATAATGGGAGCTGAGAGAGCAACTTTACAACTGTTTGCTGATATAAATTTTGGGGGATATATGACAGTCAATCAGGTACTGTGCAGCATTACCTTTAACTGCAGCAGCCACTTTGCACTTGAGCGGGGGCACGTGCTCTTCAAGGATTCCTTCCCAAATTGCTCAAGCGCTCCCACATCCTGTGCATTCCTTCCTCTGAACCCCAACCATCCTCCATACTCCATTTCTGCATCAAAAACAAAAGCAGGTGAGCGTGTGCAGATGTAGCACATCTGAAGTGTGTACATGCAGTACTTCTGATGTGAGTGAGCCATCTTGAAATGGGTTACATCGATTCCATGAGCATTGGTTTATCATAAACAAAGCCGACGTGTGGGAGCCACACTGCTTTGGGCAACATTTACCAGAAGCCTGTGTGGTGTGAAGTTTATTTTGGGAAGCATCAAAGTTGCTTGGAGACGCTTTAGTGCTCCTTCATGGATTGTATCACAGTGGTCTGAACCTTTCTCATCTGTACCGTTGTGTTGTGATGTCTCCTCCCTCACAACGCTCATACTGGAGGAATGATACTCACTTGGACAGCTTGCAGACAAGCAGTATTTCATACAAGGAGGTAACTTTTACCTTCTACCAGCTTTGACTCAGTTGTAACATGAGTGTTTCTTTAGTGAATGCTGCCTCTTGTTGGAAGAAGGTGTTCAAGAAAAACAATAATTGACTTTGTGAGGAAGATTATGGGATTTCTAACAGTCTTGGTTACTCATCAGTTTCTCATCCTTCTTCATTCCTCACTGGTTATCTTATTTCATGTCCTTGGCATTAGTGCCATTACCTTCACACATCACCCTATTCTTTTGAGTCTACCTTTGTACCTTTGGTTTCTAAGAAGTGTTCTAGTGTATTTGAGTCATACAGCAGAACCACACTGCTCTGCCATTTTTCTTTGCATTGGCATGTAATCCACCTATACTGCGGATTAAGTGGAAGAAGGTCTTCACTAATTATGCAAGGGTGTGTGGTACTTCTGTTCTGAGAGACGAATGTCATTATTATTGCACTGTCTTGGTCCTAAATTCACTATGCATTTGAGCATCTACCTGACCTGTCAGATGGTATTGTGGCAAATTTGAATGAATATGTGATGGTCTCAAGAAACTGGATTTGCAATATCTTCCCAACTTGAGCGCAGTTCTTGAACGCTATCGCTTCAGGAAGAGGATACAACGCCAATTAGAGACAGTTGAGCAATCTATAGCAGAAATATGTAGATTAGCTTCCACATGTTGCTTCGGTGGTTCCAGTGAAGAACGTTTACAGGACCAATTTATGTTGTGGTGCACGTTAGAAAAGACCAAGGAAAGTATGTAGCAGAAAGACAATCACTTATTGCAGAAAGTCTTAATTATAGAAAAAGCTTGTGAACATTCTAAAGCTTGTGTTGAGATTATTCATAATCACTTATCTTGCACGGACAAAAGAGATGATGTAGCAGTTAAACTTGTGTAAGATAAGTCAGCTACTAGTAAGGTAACCCAGGATAAAGTGAGTATTTACAACAAAGCTACTTAGGCATTTGGGAATGTAGCCCACATGGCAAATTACAAAGAGTGCCCCAGGTGGAAAGCAGTTTGTAAGAATTGTGGAGAAAAGGGACATTTCAGAAAATGCTGTAAATCATCACCCAACACAGAAAAAGTAAGGAAAGTGGAATGTGAAGATGGTGATGATGTAGTGTAAGAAGTAGTAGTACTACAAACCAAAGAAGGTGTGTCCAAAGGGCTCTTGAGATTGTACAGGTTAATGGTGAGCTGGTCTAAATTTTATTTGACTCTGGTGCTAGGATAACATTGAAACCAAAAGTGTTTTATTAACAAAATCTAAAGGGTAAGGTACAGCTCTTGAAACCAGATATGAGACCTTGAGGGTATTGTGGTGAACCAATCAAATTGTTAGGATACTTTCAAGGAACAATTGAATTAAAAATTGCATCATACCAGAAGAGAGTTATGTTTCAGTTAAGGGTCATTCTCTTTTAAGCTGGTTTCATCGACAAGACCTTTTTGTGTATCTTGATTCCACTGAGAATCCTCCTGTCAGAGTAAAGGATATGCCAATGGACAAAATAATTACAGAAGTTTCTGATGGGTTACTGAATAATTTCTCTGATGTCTTTAAAAAGAATTTAGGATGCCTAAAAAAAAATGTAAATTTAATGTTCCAAAAATTGAGTATTTCAGACATTTGATAACAGAGTCCAGTATTTGGCCCAAATTTGGTTCAGTAAATGCCATTAGGAAGTTACTGTTTCCCAAGAGAAAAGATGAATTGGTAAAATTCCTGGGCATGGTTGAATGTTATCATACATGTGTCCCAAGTTGACAGAGACAATGGTGGGCATGAGGTTGCTATTGAAGAAAGGCAGGGAATTTGTGTGGTGTGAAACGTGTGAGAAAGAATTTGAGGATAAGAAATTGAGTTTAGAATATGCTTTGGATCGTTGGGGTTTTGAAACCAAAGATAAGACAGTGTTCATGACTGACCCCAGCTCCAAATGTCTTGGGCCGTTCTGATGCAAAAATCAGGAGGTGTGAATAGAACTATTTTGCTTGTATCATAAGGTTTGAACGGAGCTGAGTTGTCCTTAGTGCCTGGTGTGAGTAACTAACAGGCAAATTGTTTTTCAAGGATGTGTCTTGATTCCAAGGTTGATGGTCATGTGTATGATAAATATTTTGGAGGGGAAGAGTTTGATGAGGAAGTGAATGTCTATTTGATAATGGAAGGTACTGTACAGGATGGTGAGTAGAAAAAAAAACTTCAAGAAGATGAGGGTCTGCAGAAAGTGATCAAAATGGTGTTAGGTGGTTGGGTCAATAGAAACAGTTGTGATGAAAAGCTGTTTGGATTTTGGCAAGTAAGGAGTCAATTGACTATAACAAATGGATTATTGTTGAGAGGAAGTAAATTGGTACCACCACAGAAGTTAAGAAATAGATTGATAGACTGTGCCCATGCTAGTCAGATGGGCATGTCAAAAATTAAAACTGAAAATTAAAGAAGGATGCTGGTGGCCAGCAATGGACTTGATGGTTGAGCGAGAAGTGAGGAATTGTGATGAGTGTATGTAGAGTGACAGGGTATCAAAATACAGAACACAACCCATGGTTCTAAGAGAGCAAGCCTTGGGTCCGTGGGTAGATATTGCCTTGGACATGATTGGGCCTGTAAGAGTGAAGACTTGTGATAAGTATGTTCTTGAGTGCATTAATATGTACTCACATTGGTCAGAAGTTAAAGTGGAAAATTCAATAGAATCAAAGGATGTGATTTGTTTCTTGGAGGAATTGTTGGTGATAACACAGTAATAAAGCATATTTCTCCATTTCCAGGTGCTAAGCTGTGAATATTGCTATTTTGTTTGCACAAAAAGAATACAACATTTTTGCAGAGAATACCACAGTAAGCTGCAATATTCACACAATGTAAAATCTCGATTTCAGTGCAAATGTTATCAGAATTATCAGTCGTCTAAGAGAAAGGTAAAAGCACAGTTAGGACATAGAACATCTATAAATAGACTTTTCGGTCGAGGAATTCCCTGGTATTGAGATTTCCTAATCTTGCAAGGTTGCTGGAGAAAGCAGTTTTCCATTCAATTACTGATACTCATAGCAGGTAACCATTTTATAGGTGGTAACCATATTTTGCGTCCATTTCAAATGGGCATCAGGTAGAAGCATAGAATTAATTTTACTATCAGCAATGAGCTGCGCCGCTGTCTACATTACAGCATCTTGTTTTAAACTCACTGGATCTATTAGCAGCCTTTAATACAGTTAGCCATTCTATCTACCTGTTAAGAAAGTGTAGATTAGGTGTCATGCCCTTGACTGGTTTTCTGACTTCTTTTCCAACTACTCATACAAGATCTGTCTTCCGCCATTTCATTCACCTCTCAAACATTGCTCTTTTGGTGTTCCTCGTGGGTCTATTTTGTTGTCTCTCTTATTTATTCTTACAATTACTCCATTGGCCCATGTCCTTGAGGCCCATATTTATGATTGGCTTGTGTTGCCTTTGTCCCACACAAGGGGGACAAGGGGAGACATAAAACCTTGAATGATATTTAGCAAGCCACTTGTGTGACGTGCATGACTTGGTAAATGTTGATTAACTCTTCCTTTCATTACTCTGCCAGAGGGAGGCGCTCCATGGGTGGGGCATGGGTTTCCCCATGCATCAACCCATGTATTTTGGTGCATTCCCAGATTTACAATTAGTGGTAGACCTGGGAATGAAGCAAAATGCTTCACCTCTCCAGAGGAGGAGTATTGAGGAGTAAAATGTTTATTTCTCCTCGTTTTTCCTCTTTCTACATGTGCTGCATTCTGCAGCACATATAGAAAGTGGACAATGCCCCTAAGCATTGTTTCTGTGCAGGAGGGGATCCCTTCCTGCAAAAAAAACGATCCTGACTATAACGCAGACACCCTTACACCATGGTACAAAGGCAGCTGAATTGGCCCTAGATGACACATTGTGTGCCAGCGCAGGTAGAGAGCAGGAATGCACTGCACAATGTTAAATACAGCACATTCCTGCGCTCTCCCCTTCACGCAGCACAGCAAGGTGGCTTGCTGCATTGCTTTACCAGAAAAGTTGATAAAGATGTCCCTGAATCCTTTGGCTTTGGCTTATTTCTTCACACCAAAATCACCTATATTATTGTTTCTATATCTGGCTATGGACAATCCACTGCAACTCGGCTGCATGACTGCCTTTACCTTAAACCTTTTCAGAAATACACATCTGGCCATATTAACTGCGACATATGGCCCGCCTGACCCTGTTGTAAAAAATAGGGGCATTTGAATCAATAGTTCTGCAACACTTTTTGATAAGATTTCCACAGTGGTGAAGTCCTGTTTTTTATAGCTTCATTCATTCATATCACCTTGATTGGATTGTTGTAGTTGCATCTATCTCGAACTCCCATTCTACCGGGCACATAGACTGCAAATGATCCTAAACTACCCTTCCAGGATTGCATTAGGCCTCCAAGCCAGAAACCAGACCATATTTCAATCGATCTCTCTTCCTTGCACTGGCTTGCAATGAAGCAACATAGGGGGTTATTCCAACTTTGGAGGAGGTGGTAATCCGTCCCAAATGTGACGGATTTACCACCAGCCGTATTACGAGTTCCATAGGATATAATGGACTCGTAATACGGCTGGTGGTATATCCGTCACTTTACCGTCACTTTTGGGACGGATTAACACCTCCTCCAAAGTTGGAATAACCCCTATAGTCTTTTTAAACTGATGTGTTTGGTTTCTTGATTCGATCTACATCTCACACTGCTTGCCGTTTTACTCCAGCTTTAACTGTTACTGTCCCAATCACCAGTTTAGATGCGCAAATCTTCCTTTGGAATTCTCTACTTCCCTGTCTTTGAGCTGGTAGGTATCGATGCTCTTACGTTTCAAAAGCCTTTGGAAACCTGGCTATTTCCCACTAATTTGGTACAGTTGACCCCTTAATTGTATTTTCGATGCATGTGCATTGCGGATATTGAGTTGCTCTGGATTTTTTTTCTCAGGTGAAAGAAACTCAGTTTGTGTGTACTGTGTGCTCTAGAATCTCCACAACCACATAAATAAATACATAAATAAATAAATAAATTAAAAAAAAAAAAGTAAGTAAAGTCTACACTAGGTATTTCACAAAACCTTAAAAATGAATACAGAACAGAAAACATATAGCACTGGTTTATCGGGGCACGGGCACGGATTTGCTGAAGTCAAAAAGAAGATTCCGAGAATAGCATTGCAGTTGCCACCAAAATGTTCTATTGTCTCCGTATCATTATAGCGGTGGAACATTATGATCTAGTGGAGAAGGGCCTGTGTCATGCAAAGTATTTCTACATTTGCTGCACAGGACAAAATGTTGTATCTTCAGAACTGGAGAGAAACCATTTTGATAGGATTACAAATGGGGATAACAAGAATGGATTCAGTGGTAAATGTACTTTTTAAAAATTCATAAGCATGGGTATTATCATAAATGTTCGGATTTCAGATCGTGTAAACCAGAACGCGGCTGTGTCAACAGAAACACCTTCTGCATCACTGCATGCGCAGAGGATGTGTGGAGATCATGTGTGTCCCACAGCAAGTACTACTAGCTTTTATGACAGAAACTCATCATATTCTTGGTCTTATTCCACCAAAATTCTGCCGAAAAGCGACCACATGAATGCACAGTGTGGCTATCTCTCAGAGCAGATGGTTGGCAAGCTAGGTTGCCAACGATGCATATTCACTCCGGGAAACACTTTGACACCCATTATTACCCAATTGAGACTGATGTGAGATCCTGTCACAGCCTCCTTGCGGTGTTCACAGTAAATTCAATTTTTTGAAAAAATGCACCTACCAAGAAAAAAACACTAACTATTTATTATCAAATATTAACAGTAATGTGATGCAAGCACGAAGTGTTAAAAAAGTGTTATGGAAGTTTACTTTCTAGGACCACATATAACATTTCTGTAAGCACTAGTTGCCTGTTTTTGAGAAACCGTAATTACAAAGAGAAAAAAGAAGGGGTGTTATAGCCTTTGTGAAAATTGAAAAATAGATGCGCCACACAATGGCCCTTTTCTCTCCAAACAAAAGAATCCAATAAAGCTGGTGCTTTCTATGCAATCTTCCGACCACTTACATATGTAAATTTAGCAAACGCCATTGAGAAAACAGTCGAGATAGGCAGCATTGCACCTTAAACGTCCACACGGATGCCGATTGCCTCTTTGTTTGCAGAGATAGCAAATTCAGCACCGAGCCTACCATGGCAACCGCAGGTACAGCGCGAGCCCAGTCACAGCTTCCAAGCAACTACACTTTCTTTCTCAACATCAATTACAGGGACATATTTGTAATAATGCTAGCAATTCAGGAGAAGTCCTGAAAGGAAATATAGATCAGATACTGTTAACATTTCTTTGTGAAAGAAACAATTGCTTAACTAACTTTGGCTGGAGATATTGGTCTCTGTGAATAACATGGAACAAGAAAGACACATTTGTTTACCTCCGATGTCCTTTCTTTAATACCGTGACTAATAAGTATTCGTAGCATAAAATGAAATGCCCTAAAGGGTTCCTGGCACAGTAACATAATTGAAGCACTAGGGTGTAGATCTTAGGAATCATGAAGTAAGCCACCTAAGTAAGCTGCTCAATTATTTTGTAATTATTCAGAGCGTAATTTAATAACCATGGGTTTGAAATACAAAATGATTTTTGTTTGGTGGCAGGGCCTGTGATTCCTAAAACTACAGCACTTTACACCATAAAATACTTTTGAATTACTATCCAAAACCATTTTTGTCAAAACAATCGTAAAAGAACAGTTGCAGCCTATTACAAATTACAAATAGTGGGTGCATTAAAGAGACATCTACTTTTCTTGTTTAGATGTGCAGTTGAATGTATGATTGGTTTGTGATCTCAACTGCTGTCACAATCCATTGATCAGTTTGAAACAATCAGGTTGGTTTGATAACTGATTCACAAAACAGAAGCTGTCTCTGTGGGAACTGTACTGGGCAGTTCTAGTTGGCTACTTCATGCACATTCAACGTCTTTTCAAAGTGAACTTTTGTTTTCAAAAGCGTCCTGCATCAATTTAGGAGACATAGGGTTCTTTACTCACTTGAATGCTAGGGTTTCCTCTTTGGGTGAGGAGCCCTTTTTGGGATGATTAAGGCAGTGCAAGCTTAAACTTTCATAACTGGTTTCCCACAAAAGGTATCCAGGCCAAATTTGCAACTTGTTTCCCTACTTCTTGGGGACACTACCAGTATTCAGGGTTTTGGATTGCCTTGGAGTGAATCACGACAATCACCTACAGCTAACTTTATTTTGATGTTGGCGAAATGAAGAAATAAAAACTGCAAAAATATATGTTTTTTCCCTTAAAATGGTATCAGCAAAATATTTTTTGTGCTCAGATCAGCATCTACTATGCTTTCAAGAACCGGACAGTTGTAAAAGAAAGCCAATGTTATCACCACAGTTTTAACTGGTAGTCCATAATTTCAATTATTTAGCAGATTCAAACTACTTGCAGTTTGCGGTGGAAACAAGTGTGGAACCAATAGATGAGCCCAAAAATCTAAACATCTCTGAAAACTGGGCAAAATCCTTAAATCAGCAAAGTTCAAGTGTGCAGATTGCTCATGGCTTTCCAAAAGAAACTAATTGTTGAAATAAAATATAACAATGAGAATACGCTGGGAAAAATCACAACTGGTGACAACATTTTCATCTGTAATTTTTGCCTAAATTAATAATGTACAGAAGCCACATACCATTATGTCTGTCAGATCCTTCAAGTCATAGGGGTGTATAATATTTGGGAGATCTCCAAAAAAGTGATACCCAAACAAACAACTAAGCTGCAGCTTAGATTTTTTATTGTGTACCGCACTTGCAGAAATTGTTATGGTGCAATCCAATGTATGAAAATGTGTATGAAGGAAATCCATGTGTTTTGAGATGTGCATAAGCAACTGAATTTAGGAATAATGGGTATTTGTTCACTACACTAAATGTGTGCCTATCCTGCTCTAATGGATTTAAAGGGCAATTTGCAAAATGTGAACTTTATTGCATTTGCTGACATTTAGAAGCCAAAAATAGAGTGAAATTCAGTTCATAACAACAAATGTGAAACTATTCTATGTTCCCACACTTCACCTGATATAAACAGTGCCCTACGTATGTGGCTTATCTGCCACTGCCTAGCACGTGAGACACAACAGACCCCAAACCATGGAGACATCTGCATTTCCGATCAAAAATCTTTTTTGGTTTTGGTGATGGCATTGCTGCAGTGTTAGGGCCCGGGCTCGGCCCTCATCCAGAAAAACCTACAGAACCTTGACATTTTTAAAAACTAGACATTCAGGAGCTTTAATTGTCATGCACCTTGCCTGGATCTCATAATGTTTGATGGTTTGTTACCAACAATGTCCTGCACTTCTCAAACTGTGCCTATCACCACAGATTTGCCTCACATTTCAATGAGAAAACATTTCCGATATGCAGGGATTAAAATAATTCCTATCTGTTGGAAGTGGACCTTTTACAGGGTCATTCCCCAGACCTTTTGCTTTTTGACTCCTATTTTTCCTGACCTTCGTTGGCTGACGTTTTGACTCTGAGCACTTTTTCACTGCTAACCAGTGCTAAAGTGCATGTGCTCTCCCTTACAAAATGGATATGATTGGATTATACCTAATTGGCATATTTAATTTACCTATAAGTCCCTTGTAACGTGGCATCCCTACACCCAGGGCCTGCAAATTAAATGCTACCAGTGGCCCTGCAGCGCTGCTTGCGCCACCCACTGAAGTAGCCTGTCAAACCTATCTAAGGCCTGCTAGCACAGAGCCTGTGTGTGCAGTTTTCTGCCACAGAGACCTGGCATCTATATTTACTTGCCAGGCCCAGAACTCCACTTGTAAGTCACCCCTAATGTACGCCTTAGCTAGCCCTTTTGGCCAGGGTGCCATGTATGTAGAAGGCAGGACATGTGCCATGTTGGGTGGTCTGTCCTGGTAGTGACAAACAGCCTAACTTGGTGTCTCACTGCTGTGAGTGCTGCCTTCGCATAAGATTACATTGGAAATGCCCTGCCTTATGTGTAAGTGGTATTGTCTGATTTATGAGGGGCGGCATAGGCATGTTTGTTATGGTTGTGATAGTGGTGAGAAATGCTGCTTAACGGTGTAGGTGTATTTTTTATTACTATCACTGAAATGCCACTTCTAGAAAGTGCACATTCATCTGTGCTTATGACTTTGGTGTTTTGCAGCTTGCCTCCAATCCACGTCTGGACAGACTGACAGTTGAGGCTTTGTGCATACTTCTCAGACAGCCTGAACACAGGGAGGGTGAAGGAGTCACAGAGCTACATCTACATATTGTAAATCCTTCCTGGGCTGAGAGAAGGGAGTGGCAGGGCACATCTACATTTGTAAAAGCTATGCCCTGGCCTCACACAATAGGGTCGTTTACCCCCCACTGATGTTTGGAGCCTGTGCTGGAGGAGAGAAAGGGCACTACCAGAACCAGTTGTAACTGGTTGGAACACCCCTCTCCTTCCCATTGTAAAACAAACTGAAAACTTAGTATAAGTACAGGGGAATTTTCCCCACAATTTAGACATCCTTTGGACTCCAGAAACCTTACCTGGAGCTGGGCGCAGGACGCTGTTGAGAGGACTCACCAAGACCACCTTGTACTGCTGCTTCTGTGCTGACCTGTGACCTGCCTGGTCACAAGAAGGAACTGCCACTGCTAGCACACTTGTTGCGCTGACCTGCTGCTGGGTTTGCCAGCCCTGTGCCCCTTCTTCAATTGTTGTCTCCAGAGGCAGGGTGCTGTGGCCCCTGAACTCTGTAAATCACCCCAGCACAAGGAGCGCTGTTTTGCCGGTCTATGCTCCTGTGTGATTTTTAGGTGCTTTTTTGAAGCGCTCCCTGGCTGCCAGAAGTCACAGCCCGGGGTCACTGTGGGGCCCCTCGCGCTTTTTGGGAAGGGCTCTATGTGCCCAACATTCACGGCCGGTGCCGAAGCTCGAGGCCTTTGCACTCTGAAAAGCGCTTTTCAAGTTGCTCTGGGATTCACCGCCGCAGCCCGGGGAGTGTTGTGGCTTGAGCGCATCGCTCTCCATCTAGCGCCCCCAGGGCACCCAGGAAAAGAAGGACCGGAGCGAGCGTGCTCCAACAGTGCCCCCGGGTGAAGCAAGCTTTTTGACGCACCCCCGGGGCACCAGCAGGCACCATCCTTGGTGCCTGCCCCACGAGACAGCCCAGGTCGGGCTGGAAAGTGGCTCGCGCACTGGACCGGATGAAGCCGCATTGGAAAGCAGGAGGGAAGCCTCATCGGAGGCCCCTGCTTCCTTCCCCATTCTTGGCAGCCACACCGAGGACGAGGGTTGCTGCCTATTGCTACGCAGGACACGGGGCGGAAAGGGAGTTCCCTTCCCCCGGTCACTGCCTTAGGAGGCGATCGCCCCAGGTACCTACTTCTTGTCAAAGGTCGTGGGTCCCAGGAGGGGCCCTTTCCATTTTTCTGCCAGGAGAGGGTGCCGAGCACCCCTCTCCCCCCAGGAGCACTGCGTGGCCCCCGTTCGCACATAGGAGCGCGGGGGGCCCAATACTCATCTCCTAGGCACAGGGAGGGCCTCTTCACTAGGAAACCAGGTACTTTTAGAGATATAGTGGCTCAGGGAGGGGAATCTATATGATTTACCTGCTTTTCCTGCCATAACATATGTGTACTAATGTTCCTTTTATGGGCATATTGGGCAGATATGTATTTTTATGACTTCTGATATGTTCTCTAATGCTCCTTTTAGGGATATTTACGAGGTAATCATGACACATACATAGATTACTTTACTGTAATTCCTGACTAATGCTTATGTTGCAGAATCCTGAGTACTTTACTTACGTGTTCCAATGTGACAACTGCATATTCTTGCAGAGTATTAGTAACTTGTGTAACATTCTGATAACTGCTAAGGTAGCAAGGTATTACTTTCGTGTAATGTTGGTCTAATTATGTTTTGTGCAACACAGATTATTTTTACATAGCTCAGTGTTGTGTTTACTTTGTGGTGTACATTTTGCATCATGTGTGTTGTGTGTGTTGTGCAAATGCTTTACACATTGCCTCTGGGATAGGCCTGACTGCTCATGACAAGCTACCAAGGGGGTGAGCAGGGGTTATCTTGGACTTGTAACTCCCTTGCCCTGAATAGAGTGGGTAGGTTCTGCCTGGCTGAGGTGCATACCCTAGCCAACAAGAAACTCAATTTCTAACACTATCACTAAGATTTCCCCAAATTCTCTGGATGAAAAAACACTACTCCACCATTTTTATGGCTCAGCCTGGTGCTCGTGACACTGTGGGTAGGGTAAACCCCTAAAATCATATACCCAAAAAGATACCGCAACAACATGCCCACGGGTAGATAAATCATGGACGGTGTTCAACCACAATGTCATGAAGCAATGTGTCACCAAGATAGGGCAGCACATATCATATCATAATACAGTCAATTCAATAAGAACAGGTTCATTAAATGAGTTCTAGTGCAGAATTAGAAAATTTAGGATAAGGTACAGTGCATAAGTTGCAATTGCAGATGCATAAGTTCATTGCAATGAAGGCTCTCGGTAATAGGGCAATACAGTCCCAATTAGGCAACAAAATCAATAAGAAATGGGACAGCATCCATAGTAACATATGAAAGTTATCTGGCTCATCCCCAAATTTGAGGGTTTATGTAGGAAATCTTCTCTTAGGTTACATTGAATGTGCAAATTCATCATGGTGTGAGCAAAAGAATACAATTGTGACAAATCAGAGCACAGAAATTACAAGCATCACACAACCTTACTACTTAAGCTCTATCCCACTACAAAATTTTTAATTCAGACCCTTTCTGACCTAACATCATCCAGAGATGTAAGAGCAAACAGCAGTGAACTCTTGTGAATTAATGCATTACAGCAGGCAGCAGAAGAGGCCTTGAACAGTTGGAACATTACTGAGCCCGGGTTGAAAAGGTTTCTTAGAGAACTAAAAGAATAATCTCATTCAAAAATAAGCGAACATGACTGTGCTTGGCTGTGTGCAGCAGAAATAATAAGCAGTGAATGTACAGGGGGTGGGATTCATTTTGAACAAGATGGCATTGAGGTCTAACTGAATTCTGGTTAGGCACTTTAACAGGTCATAGCAAAATTGTTTCAAAATCAAAACATCAAATGTGTACACATGTAATTTTCAAGAATAGGTCCATATTCTAAACTTTGATAACAATAACCAATTTTTATAAATGACATCCAGCCGTTTTTGCGTCATTTTTTAGCGCCTGGTCAGGGCAGGCGTTAAGGGACCTGTGGGCTCGGAAGGAGCCCAGAGGTGCCCTACCATGCCCCCAGGGACACCCACTGCCACCCTTGCCCACCCCAGGAGGACGCCCAAGGATGGAGGGACCCATCCCAGGGAACTTAAGGTAAGTTCAGGTAAGTATTTTTTTTCTCTTTTTTTTTTTGTGGCGTAGGGGGGCCTGATTTGTGCCCCCCTACATGCCACTATGCCCAATGACCATGCCCAGGGGACATAAGTCCCCTGGGCATGGCCATTGGGCAAGGGGGCATGACTCCTGTCTGTGCTAAGATAGGAGTCATTTCAATGGGGGTTGGGAGTCAAAATAAATGGCGCAAATCGGGTTGAGGCCAATATTTTGCCTCAGACCTGACTTGCCCCATTTTTTGACGCCCAAGCTCCATTGTCCCCTACGCCGGCGCTGCCTGGTGTGGGTCATTTATTTTGACGCACACCAGTCAGCTGCGCCGGCTAACGTCATTGTTGGACTTTTGCTTATGCAGGGTCATCCCCAGTCTTTTTCGCCTCCTGCCTCCTATGTTTTTCTGACATGTTGCTGTTGGCTTTTCAACTCTGAGCACTTTACCACTGCTAATCAGTGCTAAAGTGCATATGCTCTCCTGTTTAAATTGTATGTAAGTGGTTTATCCATGATTGGCATATTTGATTTACTAGTAAGTCCCTAGTAAGGTGCACTAGAGGTGCCAGGGCCTGTAAATCAAATGCTACGAGTGGGCCTGCAGCACTGGTTGTGCCCCCCACATAAGTAGCTCTGTAATCATGTCTCAGACCTGCCACTGCAGTGTCTGTATGTGTATTTTTACACTGTAAATTCGACTTGGCAAGTGTACCCACTTGCCAGGCCTAAACCTTCCCTTTCCTTACATGTAAGGCACCCCTAAGGTATGCCCTAGGTAGCCCCAAGGGCAGGGTGCAGTGTATGGATAAGGTAGGACATATAGTAATGTGGTTTATATGTCCTGACAGTGAAATACTGCCAATTTCGTTTTCACTGTTGCAAGGTCTGTCTCTCTCATAGGATAATATGGGGGCTACCTTTAAATATGATTAAAGTGTAGATTCCCCTAGAGAAGAGATGGACAGGTGGAGTTTGGGATCCCTGAACTCACAATTTAAAAATGCATCTTTTAGTAAAGTTGATTTTGAGATTGTGAGTTTGGAAATGCCACTTTTAGAAAGTGAGCATTTTCTTGCTTAAACCATTCTGTGACTCTGCCTTGTTTGTGGATTCCCTGTCTGGGTCAGTTGACAGTTGGGTTGTTTTTCACCTCACACCAGACAGTGACACAAAGGGAGCTGGGGTGTGATCTGCATTCCTGATTAGCCATCTCTGCTAGGAGGGGGGGGTGGAGTGGTCACTCTCATCTGAAAGGACTGTGCCTGCCTCTGACAATGCTGTCTCCAGCCCCCTGGTGTGTGTCTGAGGTCTTGCCTGGGCAAGGCAGGATTTCACAAGAAGGTGTGAGTCCCCTTTGAAGGAAGGTGACTTCAAAGACTAAAATGGGTATAAGAAGGGCATCCAAACTTACAAACTTTAGAAACACTTCTGGAATCAAGGGGAACCTCTGCCTGGAGAAGAGCTGATCGCTGAGGAACAAGTGCTGCCCTGCCTGTGACTGTGCTTTGTGGAGCTTTCCTGCAGTGCTGCTTCTGCCTGAGTAAGAGGGCAAAGACTGGACTTTGTGTGCCTTCCATCTTGAAGAAGAAATCTCCAAGGGCTTGATGTAGAGCTTGCCTCCTGTTGTTGAAGTCTCAGGGATAGCAAAGACTTCTTCCTGCCAGCACCTGGAGTCTCTGGAGAGACCCCTACTCTGCTCTGTGGTGCCCTTCCAGTTCCTGGGACCCTGAAAGGAGAGGCTGGCAGCCTAAGGACAAAAATACACGCACCGAGCACCGTGCGGAGAAAAGATCGACGCGAATCCGATCGCGGCTGAGAAAACGACGCGACGCCGGCTCCGCAGCTGAGAAACGACGCCGCAGGAAACGCGACCGGAGAATCGACGCCCGGAGCAGGAGAAACGACGCGCAGCATCGCTGACGAAGGCTGAGAGATCGCAACCAGCGCCGCGGGACGTTCGGACCGTCGCGTGGCTGGCTTTTTCGACGCGCCTCGCCGTGCCGAGCTGTTTTCGACGCATATACCCGTGCAGGGTTATTTTCGACGCACACCGCCCGTGCGGGGTTATTTTTGCCGCAAACCAGGTACATTTTCACGCTAGCAGCGCTAGTGTGGTGTTACAACTACCTAAAGACTCTTTTTATTTTAAACCTTTAAAAAATCATAACTTGACTTGTGTATGTTGGATTTTTGTCGTTTTGGTCTTGTTTTGTCTAGATAAATATTTCCTATTTTTCTAAACTGGTGTTGTGTCATTTTGTAGTGTTTTCATTGAGTTACTGTGTGTGTTGGTACAAATACTTTACGCCCAGCACTCTGAGGTTAAGCCTACTGCTCTGCCAAGCTACCAAGGGGGTAAGCAGGGGTTAGCTGAGGGTGATTCTCTTTTATCCTAACTAGAGTGAGGGTCCTTGCTTGAACAGGGGGTAACCTGACTGTCAACCAAAGACCCCATTTCTAACAGTCATTCAATAAATAAGGCGCCCGCGTGGCGCTTTGGAATGGCGTTAGCCGGTGTTAAAATCTTTGACGCACAACTGCGTTGGCGCAGTTCTGCGTCAAAAAGTATAAATATGGCCCAGACTTTTTCTCTGGAATCACAATTAAATATCATGACTTATAGTGAATTTAGATTCTGAATTGCAATTCTGAAAATGGCAATTTTAGAAAGTTGCCTTTTTCTTTTCTTAGCCATTTGGTGCCTGCCGCCTGTCTCTGATTACTAGTCTAGGTTAGGGGAGAGCGGGGCTTTGTGTATTCCTCCTAGACAGTCACATGTTAAGGGAGATTAGTGGTGAATTGATGGTCATATGTATCCTGGGCAGGATGATATGGAGGTGCTGGACACAATCTCACTTACACCTGATTGGACTATGTCCTGTCCACACACAAATGGCTGTATACCCCTGCTGCAATGAACCTCGAGCCAAGGGAGGAAAGGCAGGTCACTGGTGCACTTCAAATACATGTGTTTAAAGTCTCCCAACTTCAAAGGCACCACTGGGTATAAGAACTGGACCTCAGACACCACCAACTTAGTACCCTTCTGGACCTGTGGATGCTCTGCCAGGAAGTAGGATTGTTGTATTGCTGAAGTCCTGCCACTCTGTTGGCCTGCTATCTGCTGGGCGTCTGCATTGCTGTGCTGGCCTGTGTCTGCTGCCCTCCTGCCTCAGAGAAGGACTGGCCCTGCATCTGTCCAACCAAGAACCCAGAGTGACTCCAAGGGCTAGTTGGCTGGTCTCATGATCTGAAGTCTCAGGGACATAAAAACCCATCCACCCTGCACCTGGACTCTGTCATCTGTAAGGCTATCTTACCAATTGGTTCTGCCCCTAGGCTTGGGAGGAGCTCGTGGGGTTCTTCTACATGGAATTCCATGGAGTGCTTTAAAAACTCCATGCCTCACTCCATGAACAGGCAGAGTTATGCTTGGCCACCCATTTGCACTGATTGGTGTGAGTAGCGTGTTCTGCGCCCAATTTGTTTTTCATACTCTGTGCATGGTGCTGGGGCTAATTTTCAATCTACTCTCAATCTCTGTAATCCTTCCCTTATCCCATGTATAAACCCCTGTTTTACCATTATTATATTAGGGTGTATATTTCTGTTTATGTATTTTAAGTTTTTGTCTTTTTTATTTTCTGTGACTTTATGCCATTTTTACCTTTGCTTCCTCATTTCTTCCTTTCTATTTCTTCTATTTCATATTTTTTCCCCTACCCAGTGCCATGGCAGAGCAAAGATGAGGGTGCACTAATGCAGGAGGTGCTAACTGCACAACCTGTGGTTGCTGGTGCAGCCAAGGGGTGCAGCTCTGTACCATTTTCACTGAGGTGGCCACTCTATTTTGTTTGTGCAGCGCCATCCTGCTTCAATGCTGGCAGCAGGACCCGGAGTGGTTACGACCTGTGGGAGCATCAGCTGCTTTTGGGGAAGATGTGCTCATGTGTGCAAAGGTGTGCTCGGGTTCAGCACACCCGGAAGCAGTTGACACACCGTTACGCTGACATCCTTGACCAGGAGCAGGACTTGCTCGATGTGCTGGATGACCAGGTTGCGGGGCTTGGTGAGTAATTACTAATTATGTATGTGTTGTGTCCTGCAGTGCTATTTTTCATTTTTCAAATAACATGGTGTTCACACTCAGAGGTAAGTTAGTTTACGTAACATTACAAATATTATGTGATCCATATTGAGGTAGCCAGTACCTCGATGCTACCTAGTTCTACTCGTCACTGTAGGCGCTTGCTTGAGCTGATTATTTAAGAAGTCATGCAGACTCATCTGCCCTGTCTCCAAGATAGTAGTACTTTAGAGGTGAGTTAATGTTCTCTGCTCCTTTCTTTTTGTGCAGTTCCTACAGTCTCAAGCAAGCTCCCAGTGATATGTGGTACACTTCTATGCAGTGAAAAGGGAAACTGACTGAATTGACACATCAAAAGGTCAGTCATTGAAATGCATTATTAATTCCAAATATTCTTTAAGAAATTTGGAATAGGGCTTAGGTAAGGTTTACGAAATAAGGAATAGGTCAACTCAATACTAGTAATATAGACAATTTGATTTAGAAAAGTACAATTTCAACAGGTTACTACATTTGCCTTTGCCAAAATATTTTCTAGGAGATTAACTGTACCACAAATCTATCTTTGTTATTGTAAGGAAATGCCTCCTTGGCATGGTTGCCCCCTGACTTTTTGCCTTTGCTGATGCTATGTTTACAATTGAAAGTGTGCTGAGGCCTGCTAACCAGGCCCCAGCACCAGTGTTCTTTCCCTAACCTGTACTTTTGTATCCACAATTGGCAGACCCTGGCATCCAGATAAGTCCCTTGTAACTGGTACTTCTAGTACCAAGGGCCCTGATGCCAAGGAAGGTCTCTAAGGGCTGCAGCATGTCTTATGCCACCCTGGAGACCTCTCACTCAGCACAGACACACTGCTTGCCAGCTTGTGTGTGCTAGTGAGGACAAAACGAGTAAGTCGACATGGCACTCCCCTCAGGGTGCCATGCCAGCCTCTCACTGCCTATGCAGTATAGGTAAGACACCCCTCTAGCAGGCCTTACAGCCCTAAGGCAGGGTGCACTATACCATAGGTGAGGGTACCAGGGCATGAGCATGGTACCCCTACAGTGTCTAAACAAAACCTTAGACATTGTAAGTGCAGGGTAGCCATAAGAGTATATGGTCTGGGAGTCTGTCAAACACGAACTCCACAGCACCATAATGGCTACACTGAAAACTGGGAAGTTTGGTATCAAACTTCTCAGCACAATAAATGCACACTGATGCCAGTGTACATTTTATTGTAAAATACACCACAGAGGGCACCTTAGAGGTGCCCCCTGAAACTTAACCGACTGTCTGTGTAGGCTGACTAGTTCCAGCAGCCTGCCACACCAGAGACATGTTGCTGGCCCCATGGGGAGAGTGCCTTTGTCACTCTGAGGCCAGTAACAAAGCCTGCACTGGGTGGAGATGCTAACACCTCCCCCAGGCAGGAGCTGTGACACCTGGCGGTGAGCCTCAAAGGCTCACCCCTTTGTCACAGCCCAGCAGGGCACTCCAGCTTAGTGGAGTTGCCCGCCCCCTCCGGCCACGGCCCCCACTTTTGGCGGCAAGGCTGGAGGGAACAAAGAAAGCAACAAGGAGGAGTCACTGGCCAGTCAGGACAGCCCCTAAGGTGTCCTGAGCTGAGGTGACTCTGACTTTTAGAAATCCTCCATCTTGCAGATGGAGGATTCCCCCAATAGGGTTAGGATTGTGACCCCCTCCCCTTGGGAGGAGGCACAAAGAGGGTGTACCCACCCTCAGGGCTAGTAGCCATTGGCTACTAACCCCCCAGACCTAAACACGCCCTTAAATTTAGTATTTAAGGGCTACCCTGAACCCTAGAAAATTAGATTCCTGCAACTACAAGAAGAAGGACTGCCTAGCTGAAAACCCCTGCAGAGGAAGACCAGAAGACGACAACTGCCTTGGCTCCAGAAACTCACCGGCCTGTCTCCTGCCTTCCAAAGATCCTGCTCCAGCGACGCCTTCCAAAGGGACCAGCGACCTCGACATCCTCTGAGGACTGCCCCTGCTTCGAAAAGACAAGAAACTCCCGAGGACAGCGGACCTGCTCCAAGAAAGGCTGCAACTTTGTTTCCAGCAGCCTTGAAAGAACCCTGCAAGCTCCCCGCAAGAAGCGTGAGACTTGCAACACTGCACCCGGCGACCCCGACTCGGCTGGTGGAGATCCAACACCTCAGGAGGGACCCCAGGACTACTCTGATACTGTGAGTACCAAAACCTGTCCCCCCTGAGCCCCCACAGCGCCGCCTGCAGAGGGAATCCCGAGGCTTCCCCTGACCGCGACTCTTTGAATCCAAAGTCCCGACGCCTGGGAGAGACCCTGCACCCGCAGCCCCCAGGACCTGAAGGACCGGACTTTCACTGGAGAAGTGACCCCCAGGAGTCCCTCTCCCTTATCCAAGTGGAGGTTTCCCCGAGGAATCCCCCCCTTGCCTGCCTGCAGCGCTGCAGAGATCCCGAGATCTCTCATAGACTAACATTGCGAACCCGACGCCTGTTTCTACACTGCACCCGGCCGCCCCCGCGCTGCTGAGGGTGAAATTTCTGTGTGGGCTTGTGTCCCCCCCGGTGCCCTACAAAACCCCCCTGGTCTGCCCTCCGAAGACGCGGGTACTTACCTGCAAGCAGACCGGAACCGGGGCACCCACTTCTCTCCATTCTAGCCTATGTGTTTTGGGCACCACTTTGAACTCTGCACCTGACCGGCCCTGAGCTGCTGGTGTGGTGACTTTGGGGTTGCTCTGAACCCCCAACGGTGGGCTACCTTGGACCAAGAACTGAACCCTGTAAGTGTCTTACTTACCTGGTAAAACTAACAAAAACTTACCTCCCCTAGGAACTGTGAAAATTGCACTGTGTCCACTTTTAAAACAGCTATTTGTCAATAACTTGAAAAGTATACATGCAATTTTTATGATTTAAAGTTCCTAAAGTACTTACCTGCAATACCTTTCGAATGAGATATTACATGTAGAATTTGAACCTGTGGTTCTTAAAATAAACTAAGAAAAGATATTTTTCTATAACAAAACCTATTGGCTGGATTTGTCTCTGAGTGTGTGTACCTCATTTATTGTCTATGTGTATGTACAACAAATGCTTAACACTACTCCTTGGATAAGCCTACTGCTCGACCACACTACCACAAAATAGAGCATTAGTATTATCTATTTTTACCACTATTTTACCTCTAAGGGGAACCCTTGGACTCTGTGCATGCTATTCCTTACTTTGAAATAGCACATACAGAGCCAACTTCCTACAGTTATCCTCTTTATTTTTTACATCAGCACCAAGGGCCAGAAGAAGAGGGCATTGGAAGGTCGATGCTGCCACCACCAGACCGTGGTGGGTGAAAGTGCCACCACTAGCTATGTGGTTGTTGCTGACAGCTATTCTGGTGCAAGTAAACTCTTATTAATAATTTTTAATCCTCTAACTTTAACCTCTACCCATTAAAATAATTTTCCATGTTTCTCTTATACTGTGGCATCTTTTTAAAATCCTCTTTGTTCTATGTAATGTTTGTTCATTCTTGTTACCCCGTTGAATTATCCCTTTTTCTATATTTCTTGTTCCTGTAACTGACTTCTTCCTGTCTGTATCAATCTGTAGCTTTCTTCTGCTTGGTTATGAGTCTTTCCCTCACCCTTATGTTATATACTCTGTGGACTGGTACTGTAAGACTAAGAGAATATATCAGGTGCTCTTTGTTTGTTTCTTGAGAGAGCTTTTCATTTCTTACTTATGCACAAACTACGAGACAGTGGCCATGGTTATGGTGACCTCCCCCATTGTTGTGTTGTATGTATTATTCAGTATCGCAACAGTTTTGATGATAGTGCAGCATGGCAGCAAAAAAAGTAGTATGATGATGGTCCCATACATTTGGCAATCAAAACCAAATGTCCTTCATTGACCAATTTATTCTACCTATCATTACACTTCAAATGATGCTCAGTCATCATCATATCTCTGCCTCCATTACAAAACGTTTTTGCTCGACTTGACTACCTGACTTTTCTAACATTGTCAACCAAAATGCCCAAAGTGAGATTTTAGATAGAAGAGAAAGAGAAGATACTGCAAACCAAACTGCAGTCATGTATTGCGGTTGTATTTTGATTCACAAAAAAAAAAAGAGGAGGCTTACCCAGAATCTAAAATGTGTAATGTTTTTTCTAGCTGCTCTGAACACCAGTGCCAGGGCCAGCAACAGTGTGCCAGACAATGCATCAGTTGAAGGTGGGAGTCCCTGTGGCCGCAGGAACAAGTGGTGGTAAGTCACATTACTTGATATTCACATGTACTAGTATACCTGCTGTATTTGTTAAGTGAGGCAGATCCCACCTGCCCTCATCCAGGATGACCCTGCCCATGGCATTTTACAACCCATGGACCATGACCCTATCTAACTGCAGCATGGTTTTATTCACCACTGAAGTTTTAATGAAACATTTACAAAGTTTTCTATGAATTACAAACCAAAACTAAAACAAAGTTTCTTTCCTTTCCCTCCCATTTCCCACTCGGTCATCTCCTAGCACGGCACTCCCTTTTTCATTCCTATGTTCTGTCCCAGCCTACCAAAAACATTGAAAAACAATTCTTGCCATGTGCCACATGTTACCGGCCAAGTGGTTCATATATATATTTAATGGATTCCATAATGGATTTATGGCTGTTTAAATTTCTTTCTTTTGACATTCATCAACTTCAAGTTTCTATAGCAGAACCTCAACCTTACCTACCCGACCTTTTCCCTGTAACTTTACCCTGCAGTAGAATAAGTGATATTTCCTTTCCTCATTGGCAAGGCATTATTTGAAATAAGGTATGTTTGAGGGCAAGACCAGGAAGTAAAGTGATATTAAGTGCCTGTGATTTCATGTTTTGCGGATGGAATACTCTGTGATGAACATGTTCATAAAAAGCCATATATCCTGTTACTTTCTGAATACTGCAGTCCATTGTTTTTCCCACTGTCTACTTCCTGCAGACAAGATATCCATTATATGCATCTTATACATTACGTGTACATCATTTATTATTCATGTGCCTCTTTGGAGTCAGGGTATAATTAAAGGCCATTTGGAGAAGAGCAGGGCCATTGGAACTAAAGTAAGATACTTGTTCTTGCAGCTGCCCCAGCTGCAGACTTTAGAGAGTAGCAATTTAGTACCCAATATGCTAGCTAGCACGCCTCCATGCATTTAGCACAACAAGAGTACAATACTTGTACCGTATAGTGGATGATGCCTTATTCATTAGTGAGAGCTATTTTTTCTCTTTCCACACAAAGTGTCTGTTTGATGTAAATTTTTGGGAAATTCTCTACACAAATAAAATCACTCTGTTTTTTTAATCAGGGGTTACGCTGCGTTATTTCTTTTCAGGCAGTGAGTGATTTTATGCGAGGCATGTGTTGGTAAAATCATGTCCCTGTTACTGTCCTAATCACAGCAAAAATTCCTAAGGTCCTAGAAAACCAGAAATATACCTCTATGGTCTAGCTATACAATTTTAGACAAGTGTACGAACAAAGCATTATTTGCAATGTGTCTTTTTGTTGTTTCTTGATATAGCTACTCCTGCTGGGCCACCACCACCACTGACCCGGCAGGAGATAGCAGCCTGATTCTGGTGGCAGAGGTAGGAGGCCACCTGGGTAGAGTATCAACAGCTGGTAGAGGAGGAAGTTAAGGCACATGCCCATGCACCAGGCCCAAGTTCCTTCAGCCAGCCACCTGCATCTCCAGCCTCCATGCAACATCAGTGCAAGCGCCACAGGCAGCTTGAAGCCTCCCACACCTGTATCACCATTACTGCCCCCCCTTCAGACCAACTACTTCCTGAAGAATGTCCTGTTCTAATCCCTTTTAAAATTTTTTGATCTAGTGGGAGGGAGTTTTGTTGTGGGTGGAGAGGGTGAGGATTGGGCACAGCATTATGTTCTTTTGGACTTTGTTTTGGACATTGATGAACATTTAGATTTTGGTCATTGGTTGGGGAGACATTATTTTGGGGGGTGTGGCCCTGTTGTATGTGGAGAGGGGGGTTTTACTTTTTGTTGTTTTTTTAGTAGAGGGAAACATTTCTATTATACTGTATATCTTTAAAAAAAATTGTGTTTTACTTTCACTTTGCACTGTCGTTTGTGCAGCCGGTCTTTTTAATCCACTTCTCAACGTGTATACCAGTTAGTTATAGTTCGTTCTACCCTTTTCCTACTATTCTCAGTAATGATATTGACCATTAGAGGGGTATGCTGTCATTCCCTATACTGCCTACGGAAACCGAGATAAACTATTACTTATCTCATTTGCAGTAGAAGTTAGTTAGGTACTAACTAAAGTAGTCTACTTTATCCCATAGTTCTCTTATCTCAACAGATGAAGCTAAGGCTGATACCTCTCTCAATCTTCCAAGACCTTACTGGAAGGTTTCCCGGGGTGCTTTTCTAATGGTAGTGGTAGTGCGCTTACAGAGAAGGCATCACAAACAAGGCCTCACTCACACCTAGGTTATTTCCAACTGCATGTGACTCCGCAGGGACCCACGGTGTCCCACTCACGTCCGCGATTGGATCTGCGATTCACGCCGGTCGGGTCGCGGGCAGTTCTCTTGGCCGCGACCTGTTTTCTCGACTGCAGCATGGCCCAGGGATCCTCTCTTGGGCTCTGGGTTGCATTGCGCTCGCTGGCGGTCCCCATTGTTTTTCCTTCTCTGCTTGCTGGAATCCTTTTTTTTTTTCCTTGTTCCTTTTTCTTCTTGTGGCCATATTTTCTTTTTCAATGTGTCTGTGGTTCCTTCCCTGCATTCATTGCTTACTACCTTTTCTGCAACTGCATTTTCTATATTCATCTGTATGTGGCTTTCTAATTCTTCCTGCATGCCCCTTCTTGTTTGCCAGTAACAAAGCACAGAAGGTTTTCTTTTCCTTGCTTTGCAAGCACTTCCATCCTGGTGGTGATCCTCACTCCTGCTTCCCGTGTTTCTGGACCTCTAAACTGTGTTTTGCCTGCAGTTTTGTTGTTCCTGATTGTAAGTTATTCTTTGCTTTCCTTTCTGCCTCTTCTCAGGAGTTCCTGTGGTCTGAGGTTTTTTCCTATATTTTGGGTTTTCACCAGGGTACGGCCTGGTAGGCGTGGTATTGTCGGCAGCATGATGGCTACTGGAAGAGGTCGTCCTTATCTTGGCCAATCCACGACAAGCAATAATCCAGGTGGTGCCCCAAGACTTGCAGACTACAGTGGTAAGAACCGTGTAGACCATGACACTGCAGGGTTAATCAAAAGGATTATCTATCACTAAATTGAAAGTAAAACATAGAGTTACTAGGTTTTCCATACACATTTATAATATACCTTTAGAAATATTAAGACCAAACTATTATCACTATGACACAAAAATAATACAGATATTATAACAAAAAACAGAAATAGTAAATTATTCTAAACAATTGTCAGCATAGAATTGAATGAAAACCAAAGTTACAACATTTTCAAGTCAGGAAAAGATATACCGTCTGGGAAAATGAGGTTAGCAGGGTGGGGGAAGCTCATTCACGCAAGGTCGGTTCACGCACCCAAAAAATGACTTTAACTCTAATATTTTGACGCTAGACGGGTCTAGCCTCAAAATATATATATGGAGTTAACTTTGCGCTGAATTAGCGTGAAAAGAAATTATGCTAATTCAGTGCAAAGAAAGTATAAATATACCCCATAATGTTTTGCTTTATGTGCATCTATTCTAATACTTGTGGCAGTCAGAGAGGTACATGGGTAAATGGAATAATCCTTTAAAAATGAAGGCTATTGTTCGCCTATGGCAGGCAAGGAGAAAATTGAATAATCATTAAAAAACGTATTGATGCTGGTGTGTATGAAGTACACCTACTCTGAGGCAGGCAGGTGGTCCAGGGGGAAATGCAATGATACCTAAAACAAATGAATGCTGTTGTGCAGCTGTGCACCTATGGCAGTTAGGGGGAGGATAAACTTCGGCAAATGCAACAAAATGAAAAAAACATTAAAATTAACATTTAATAAACAAATCAAAAAAATAAAATGAAAATGTAACCAAAAATAAAATTTGAAATAAAAATTAAAAAATAAAATGAAAACACATTAAAATACAAATTAAAAAAAAAATATATATAAAAAAAAAATGAGTTGATGATGTTTATACGATGGGAGTATGAGAAACCCTTTGAAAGACAAGGAGGTGCAGGTGAAAAATGCAAAACAAATGCATGTATTATAAAGCACTGTTCATCATAACCATACATTTACATATACTACAATGATTCTCAAGCATATTATTAAATTGATATCACATGCAAACCTATGGCAAAAGCACACTGGCTGGCTGCACAAAATGGCTGCCGGCCACATGGTCTAACACAACAGCAAGCAAGGAAGCATGGAGAACAAAGAACACATGTAAGCCTGTGGCAAAAGCACACTGGTTGCGCACACAAAATGGCCACGGGCCAGAGGCTTAAACAACAAAAGCGAGCAAGGAAGCATGGAGGACAACAAACACAAGCAAGCCTATGGCAAGAGCACATTGGCTGGCTGCATAAAATGGCTGCAGGCCATATGGTCTAACAACAACAGCGAGCAAGGAGGCATGGAGAACAAAGAACACATGTAAGCCTGTGGCAAAAGCACACTGGTTGCGCACACAAAATGGCCACGGGCCAGAGGCTTAAACAACAAAAGCGAGCAAGGAAGCATGGAGGACAACAAACACAAGCAAGCCTATGGCAAGAGCACATTGGCTGGCTGCATAAAATGGCTGCAGGCCATATGGTCTAACAACAACAGCGAGCAAGGAGGCATGAGGAACTAAAAACACATGCAAGCCTATGGCGAAAGCACACTGGCATACACAAAATGTCCTCCTGGCACATGGTCAAGCCAACAACAGCAAGCAAGGAGACATGGTGAACAAAAAACACATGCAAGTCTACTACAAAATCACACTGATTGAGTACACAAAATGGCCTCCGGCAACAAGATCAAACCAACGCCAGCAAGCAAGGAGGCATCTAGAACAAAGAACATATGCAAGCTCATAGGAAAAACACATTGGCTGAGTACACAAAAGGGCCACCGGCCACATGGTCAAACAACAACATCGAACTAGGAGGCATGGAGAACAAAGAACACATACAAGTTTATGGCAAAAACACATTGGCTCAGTACTTAAAATGGCCTCTGACCACATAGTCAAAGAAACAACAGCAAGCAAGGAGGCATGGAGAACAAAAAGTGATGCAAGTCAATGGCAAAAGCACTCTAGTTGAGTACACAAAATGGGCACCTGACAAATGGTCAAACAACAACAGCGAGCATGAAGGCATGGAGAACATAGAACATATTCAGGCAAGTGGACATATACTACACAAAATGGCCCTTGGCCACATGGCATAGAGAGCAAAGACAAATGGTGGCCTATGACAAATATATTCACACATATACTGGCCAGACAAAGGAGGCATGGTAACACTGAAGAAAACACTACCATTAAAGCAGCAATGCCAAACACAAAAATGAACTGTACTTTAAATGTTTACAGCAACACACATCCTCCTATGGCATCAACTTTTACCCCACAGATACACTTTTTTTGCAGAAAAAACACATGAAATACAAACAATAGCCAACATTTTTAATGTAATCCAATGCCATTAGTGCCCTAAATTATGTTTTAAAAAACATACAACAGAAACAGTTATTTTATGCACTAATGGCTAGTACTGGGCCTGCTGACTGGAGGGCCCATTGGTAGACTAGGCCACATAGTAAAATAAATGAATAATGCAAATGTAACAAACATGAAAAATAAGTACTGAACAGTGCAACATGTTTCCTTTACAAAAGGTGAAAAATGAAATGCAAAAAACGAACTAGGCCCCTACTGATAGTCTAGGCCACCCACCACAATGACATTTAAACATTAAAGAAAAGTACAAAGAAATACTTGTGCATGCCCTATCAAGCAAACAATACCCTCATATAATAGTTTTGGAACTTTCTTGTGTGAAATCACAAAAAGAAAAAAACTAAGGGTCTGATTGAGACCTTGGCAGACAAGTAACTCCATCAGAACGGTGACAGATGTCCCTCCCACCAAAAATTAAATCCCTTTATATCAGATAGGATTTTATATTTCGAGGGTCAGGAACTCCGTCACCGTTATGATGGAGTAACTTGTTCACAAAGATCTCAATCAGGCCCAAAGTCCTTAAATCCAAAGTTACATACTCAGCAGACAAAGAAAGTGTTCCTTTCACCTAGAAAACCAAGTGAATTATGACCAGTAGATGGACAAAGCACTGGGAGGAGCATGCAGGACAGTTGGAGTCTCTGGGGCACTTCATTCCTGTTGGAGAAAAAAGGCTTATTGTACTAAAAAATGACTTGAACGGTCCATTGGATTAGAAAATTCACTTGAAAATGTCTTTTTGAGTAGATTTATCTGCTTCTTGAGTAGAGAATCTGCGCAAGATGCACCTGCATGTGTTTCTAAGCAGTACTATAATGGCGCTGTTGTGTCCGGAAGCCGCATGAACGGGTGCGACATCTCATGCACACACGCAAGTGCCCTGAGATTATTGTGGGGCTCGTGAACGAGTGCCAGAAACAATTCTTGCACATGCTAATTTAAAAAACATTCTGCCACGTGCCAGATGGTGGAATTTGGGAACTCCTCATTACTTCACTTAGCACCGAGTGCCCGAATTCTGCGAACTCTGTGAGCGGAGGGAATTTTACCACCCAGGTCTACTTACACCCCAGTCAACTAACAACCTGATTTCTCACAGTGAGCTTGGCCATATTAGGAATGAATAGGGAAATTGAGGTGCAGTGAGAATCACATGTGGTAGATCAGTGGAATGAGAGTACGCCCTTTTCTAAATACTCCAACTAAGGTTGAGGCAGGCAACATTAGTAACTTAAAACATGAAAAGTAATAAACAGTATTATAAGTCTATTTATTTATTTATTTAGTTGTATGGAATTATCTATATACTGTACATTTATTGTTTACAATACTTCATAACAGAAGTTCAGAAACTGGCATGCTTTAATTGCTATTACTTTTTAAATGTAGGCATGTTCAGTCTGTTGCAGAAACATCGTCTCATAAGCATAAATTATCTTTTTTACATAAAGAAGTGTGAAAATAGCTTGTTCACTTTTGCCTCTTATAATCCAACTCTGTGCAACTGCACAGAAATTCTGTCCACTGTTACAGCTGCATTGCCGAGCATGGAACCATCAAAGCAAAAAACAGTTGTCACTGTTGGGCAAATGTAACTAGGGCCTGATCAGCAGGTCTCAATTACACCTGAATATCAAGTACAAAATTGTAAATTAAAATGGGGGAACATGGCAAACAACTAGAGTTTCTAAGAAATAAAATCGCTGGTTTATCATGGGTGTTAAAATTAGCAATGCTGGTTTCATATTTATGAGCAGATTGTGAGTTCATGTTCCTTAAAGAGAAAGGGTTTTAGGTTGATGATGTTTGAAGTAGTAATGATGAACGGAGTGATATATCAGATCTGAGGGTGCGTTTATTTTTTATTTTGAAGCAGTTGGAAATGTGAAGGTTCAGGAAGAAGAGTGGTTGAAGGTGAATCATAAACATAGTGGAAAAAGAGAAGGAGAACAAGATGGTTTAGTTCAGTTGGTTGTAAATTTTCTTGTGACAGGCAGTTGAAAAATAGATTGATTAGGAACAGTTTAGGAACATAGGATGTGTTTGCACAGTTCTTCTAAAAAAAACTTTCCAGGGAATGTGTTTACTGGTCGTTCCACAGGTATTTGTGGGATTATGTAATCTGGATTGCATCTCCGAATCAAATGTTATTAGAAAGCAGACATTCTGGAGCAGTACTTACAAAGAAACGTCTTCTCAGTAAACAGGTACACTTGGGCACATCATTCTATAGCCTACTATTAGGGAACAACTTTTTAAGTGCATTAAAAGGAGCAGACATTTCTGTGATTGTTTATTATGCGATACATCACTCAATGGTGTGATATCAGTGAGAAAATATGATGCAGTAGAACAAAGGAACATCATTTTGGATTAAATGTTATAAACACGTAAATCTTGCATCTATCATGGTCTTAAACTCCTATGTAATACAGTGTTAGTAACTTCATATGAAACTTAGATTGTATCACCTCTTTAACTCAAGTATGGGTTTTGTTTTGTAATAAATGAAAGCTTCTGTGGCACTGAGTATGTTTCACAATTTTTTGGCTCTATTAGCCCTGGAAGCCTGGACACCTAACAGTCTGTATCTTTTCACATTTCAATATAGTACCACCTCACTTTGAAACATGGCAAGTGGAAGACAATTATTAGGAGAATAACAGGTCTAGTATGGTCGATCTGAATTATATCTTCTCCTCAAGCATATCCAGTGTTTTCTCAGGGATACGATCTTACCACCTTCTCATTAGAAAGGTTTACCCCGAGAGCAATCATTTTTGACATGTGATCAAGCTCCATCGACATCTATTGGGAAAAATCACATTAAGACTGGTCTCATTTTCTATTATTTTAACTTGGTTCTTCAAATGACCAGATAAAGCTCTGGTCACTTGAAATAGCAAATGTCTTTAATCTTTTGCTGTACTGCTTATTATTTTGCATTAAACTCTAGTTTAACTTTAGGCTGATCGTTCATGTTTTCTTTTCAACAATGGATACTGGGATATGTCACTATGGGCCAATTGTGAGTTAATTGTGAATATAAAAGGTTATTGCCATTTTGGGAATTACAAATTTTGTTGTCATCAGTATTCCTGGGATGTGGGAATTATACAGAATTCTGATCCAGTACGAGACAGGGTGTCCATAGAAAAGGGGAATTACACCAAACTTGTGTTTGAGTCCTCAGTTATATAGTATCAGATGTGAATGTTCTGGCTTAGTAATTTCAGAGAGCAGAGCTTTCAGAGGCTAAGTAACCAAGTGAATGTGTAGAGCATAATGGCATAATCACCATAGGTGAGTGTAGTCAGATCTAGGAGGTTTGGATATTGATATGTTTCTCTTGTTGTCAGACATCAAGGTCAACCCTGCCTTCTAACCTTGTAGGATAACCCACTTCCTATGAATAAGTCAAATCAGTGGAGAAACCCTATTGGAAAGGGAAAGGGGGTATAGGAGCAAGAGAGAGAGGGAGAAGGGAGGGAGAAAAGAGGGAAAGAGACTTGGGCGGTCATTCTGACTTTGGCGGGCGGCGGAGGCCGCCCGCCAAAGTCCCGCCGTCAGAATACCGCTGCGCGCTCAGAAGACCACCGTGGTAATTCTGAGTTTCCCACTGGGCTGGAGGGCGACCGCCAGAAGGCCGCCCACCAGCCCAGCGGGAAACCCCCTTCCATGAGGATGCCAGCTCCGAATGGAGCCGGCGGAGTGGAAGGGGTGCGACGGGTGCAGTTGCACCCGTTGCGATTTTCAGTGTCTGCTTGGCAGACACTGAAAATCTTGGTGGGGCACTGTTAGGGGGCCCCTGCAGTGCCCATTCCATTGGCATGGGCACTGCAGGGGCCCCCAGGGGCCCCGCGACACCCGTTACCGCCAGCCAGGTTCTGGCAGTCAAAACCGCCAGAACCAGGCTGGCGGTAAGGGGGTCGGAATCCCCATGGCGGCGCTGCCTGCAGCGCCGCCATGGAGGATTCCCATGGGCAGCGGGAAACCGGCGGGACACCGCCGGTTTCCCGTTTCTGACCGCGGCTGTACCGCAGCGGTCAGAATGCCCATGGATGCACCGCCAGCCTGTTGGCGGTGCACCCCCGGTCCCCGGCCCTGGCGGTAGGCAACCGCCAGGTTCGGAATGACCCCCTTGGCGTTGGAAGATCTGGACTGGACTTTATAAGTTACATTTTGGCACAAAATCACAGAAGCCAGGGACAGAAAACAAATTCTAGCCAGCAAAAAGGCCAGCATCCAGAAAGTATGTGGCAATAAACAAGGGTTTTAAAAGTAAATCTTTCCTGATGGAGTGAGAAATCTCACTGCAACTAATCCCCAGGCAAACCTGGAACATTGCACAAGATCCAAATTAGAGAATAGCTCCACTGCACCAGGAAGCATTGATGTCCTAGATACACAAATGGTGACCCAAATAAAAAGTTCAGTACACTGGTTGAACAAGAACAACACAGGAAATCTGGGAAAGTTAAACTTCGGAAGACAAAAAATTGAAAAATCGACAAAGATGAGGGATTTACAAACTGGATACTTTAGGGACAGTGTATTGTATTTTAAATCTAACACAGTAAGTCTGTGTTCTCTGTGACTATGGTTTCCATTGGCCCATCTTTAACCTCCTCTGTATGTGATATTTTCTTAGTCTCTCGCAGGTGTTTTTTCCAGAGGCCTGACATAAGTCTCTTACAGGTAAGAGGAAAAGTAATAGCACAGTTAACTTAGGATAATTGGTCACTGTTGCAGCAGAGATGCTGGGAATTCACCATAAATAGCAGAATGTTAAACAAAAGTGTGTTGTGTGAGATATATTGTGGGTTCTTACTGAGTGGTGGATGCTGCACTAGAGTATGAAAGAAAGTTTTCTTCTTTGGCAGTCCAGCACTATGCTCTTTAAATACTTTTGGCCTCCCTGTCCACCACTGTCTTTGAGGCACGGCATATGAAGTTTTCCTATGTTGTCTGAGATCCTTCACAAATCCTTTCCTCAGATAGTACAAGATGGCCAAGATGCAGGCAAGGCAGAAATTGCTTTCTGGTTTGGAAATCATAGACTCAGTGTCCTGTGTCATGGAATCCAGCACCATCATGAGACAACATGCCTGAATGTAGTCTGTTGGAAATCCAAGCATCCTAGACCAGCAGAGACAGGGGTCAGCCTTCTGGATGCTTCTCACAGAACTGTTGGTCCTAATGCAGCCAAAACAAAAGACTGTTTCTATTCCAGTATTCAAGGCCAGCTTTTTTAGAGAACTAATTTTTTACAACAATTTCACAAGTGTCCATTGGGGCCAATCATGAGTTACATTTGAAATTGTAACCTATTCCACCTTTAATAGGGGGTGTGTTAGTAGGACTGTTCTATCTAAAAAATGTTATTACAGCAGACACCAAGTTGTTTAAACAATGCAATAGTTTAGTACAATAATATACACTGAACTAGTTCATATTTACTTTCAAATTCATTTTTTGTTTTCACAAAAAACATATCTGGGTTGTCAAGGGGTTCTGGGGTTTCTCTCCAAAGTGGCAAAGGGACAATGGAGATGAAAGAGTTATTTCTTCCAGTTTTTTTAAGTAACATTGTTTTGGTGAAGAAAAGAATAAGAAATTATGCCCTGACAAATGTCACTAAAATTAATCTTCTTAAGGATTATTTTCAACCCAAAGATTGTCTGGCACTATTAAATCCTATAGATGCTCGATTGACTCTTTCTAATTTGTCTTCCTAATTGAATGTTTTTTAAATTCTCCTAGGAAGTCCAAGTTTTCAGTTCAATTCTCTTTTGTCTGATGTTTCCTCTGCTTTTTATGGCTAATGACAAAATTCTTCTGGTTCAAAATGTTATAGTAGCTATAAATGTACCTGAAATTATTGGGTTGTCATCAATAAAGAATACTCATATCACTCACTGATTAGACCAGGTTTGTGGAGCTTTAAATCTACTCTGTCTTGTGTATCCTTCAAGTACTAGAGTCAAATACTTCATTGATAAGTAATGAACGGAATGAAATTGTTAGCAGACACCTTGGCATGACTATCGTGCAGAGTAACTGCCTCCCAGGAGAACCTGATGATGGACTTTTCATCTAAGTTAGGGGTAGGGACAACCACTTGAAGGTAGACATTTCTTCTGCATGATGTGAAAAAATAATCAGACCCTTTCCCATAGGTTTACGATGCTCTCATGCAGATCATTCAATTTATGTTCAACCATTGCCGATTCTGATTCCGTTGTCCCAACACTGTTAGCCAGTTTGCATTCATTGACCATGAGTCTCTCAATCTCAAAGGCTGTACTGTCACGTCATTGTCGGCCAGAATGGTACGCACCTCTTGATTTGCAGGGAATATACTTTCCAGTGTGCCAATTACATGAAGATTTTCTTTTTGTGCTTCCTGTTTCTGATCAGTTTCGGAAGCTCCAATGTTTCTCAGCTCAACAGGGCTGGTCATTTTTCCTGACTTATTTTTGGTTTGCACATTAATGCATTTAGTGATCAAACATCCCTGTAGAACCATCTCTGTGACTCTCCAAGTGGCAAATATGAGCCATTCTCTTAGACAAGTTGTACATCAATGTTGCAAACGGGTTCTACTTATTTAGTCCCCAAAAATTGTTTTGCATTTGATTAGCCAGTTTTTGAAATTTTACTGTGTGTAAATCTTACTACTTCATTCTCCCCAATGAGGTAATTTTATCTTATGTTGATTTGTATAGCGCACTAATTACCTGAGAGTGTATCCAGATGTTTGGGCCAGGTGTGTATTTGTGTGATTCCAAGGCGCTTATATGAGGAGCTAGGTCTTCAGTTTCTTGCAGAACCTAAGAAGTGATTAAGAGGCTCTGATGTGTTGAAGGGGTCGATCCATGTCCTGGGTGCGATGTAGGAGAATGAGTGACTTCCAATTTGGCTTTTGTGGATGTGGGAAGTGTGTGTGAGTGAAGCAGAACATAGGTGTCTAGTGGGTTGCTGGACGTGCATGCAGCAGTTCAGGCATTCTGGGTCTGTGTTGTGTAGAGCTTTGTATATAAACATGAACAGTTTGAATTGGCTGCGATTGTGAAAAGGGAGCCAGTGAATCTTACTGCGGTGCAATGTGATGTGGGTACAGCATGAGAGGTAGAGTGTGAGCCTTGCAGCTCCATTCTAGATGGTCTGGAGTCTGCATAGGAGTTGTTTGGAGAGTCCAGCTTAGAGGGTGTTGCTATACTCCAGCCTGCTGGTGATGACTGCTTGCATGACGATCTGTCTGGTGTTCTGAGAAAATCATTTGAAGATCTTTTGCAGCATTCGTAGGATGTGGATGCAGGAGATGCACACTACATTGACTTGAGCCATCGTGTTGAGCTTGTCATCTAGGATGAGCACTAGATTTCTTGTTTGGTCTAAGAGTGTGGGTGTTGCGGCCAACAGATGGAATCCCATGGGGAGGTCTTATTGGCGAAGACCAGTACTTCTGTCTTGTCAGAGTTGAGGTTAAGGCAGTTGGCTCACATCCACTCTGCTACCAAATGCATGCAGTTGGTATAGTTGGTTCTATTAGTGTTTGTCTTAACCATCAGGGAGACGATGAGTTGGGTGTCAACAGTGTAGGAAATAACTGTGATGTCTTGTGGTCAAATGATGGTGGCGAGTGGTGTCATGTATATGTTGAAAAGAATGGTGCTGAGGGACAATCCCTTTGGGACTCTGCATCTCAGTTCTTTGGTCTCTGATGTGAAGGGTGGTGGCCTGACCCTTTTGGTTCTTCCAGTGAGGCAGGAACAGATCAATTTGAGAGCATATCCTTGTATGCCAATCTATTTGAGTCTTCTGATGAGGGTGTTGTGGGAGACAGTGTTGAAGGATGAGGAGAGGCCGAGAAGGATGAAAGCTGCTGTTTCCCCTCAGTCCAGGATGTTTTGAATGTTGTTGGTGGCTGCACTGCGTGCTGCTTCAGTGCTGTGGTTCTTTTTGAATCCTTTCGGTGTGTTATCTAGAACGTGGTGAAGTTTGTGGTGGGTTGTTAATTGCTTGCTAGTGGCCATCTAAATCACTTTGAATGGTTAGAGGAGCAGGGAGATGAGTCAGAAGTTGCTCAGTTGATTTGGATCAGCTGTGAGCTCATTGAGGAAGGTGTTGATTTCTGAAAGTTTCCATTCATCTGGGAAATTGGCAGGCACAATGGACGTGTTGATGATGTGGGTCAAGGTTGTGCTGATTGGTGATGTCCCCATGTGGTAGATGTCGTGGGGAAATTGAGCCGTTGTGGCCCCTGAGTGGATGGTTTGCATGATTGTCACTATTTTGTTTCTAGTGAGGGTTGTCTATTCGGTCAGGTGGCCATCTTAACTTCACAGTAATTGGACTGAGTAGGGTTACTGCCAGTGTAAGCGGCACTGGACTGGTTACATGGAAATGCGTGTGCAGGATGCAAATGTTAGACTGCAGTAATGTGGAGTCTGGTAACTGCGCACAGATAGCCTGTTGCAGAAGGGACTCTGCAAGGATAGGTGTGGGCCTGGGGTAGGTCTTATATTATTTGTGATGTATGTGATGAAATGCTTGAATTTATCTCAGACACCAGTAATTACTCAGCTGCTTCCCAGTCCATGGTGCCAAGGTGTGCAAAATAATATTGGACTGGGATGTGCCCCTAAGTAATTACCAGTGGGTCAGATTAATTCAAGAATTGTATCCATCGCTATTTTAGATAATTCAGTGTGATGCACAAGGTGGAATGGGCATGTCCATACGTGAGCCCCATGCACACTGTGCACAAGGAAACACCTATACCTGACTGATGAGCCCTAAGGGACAACAAGAGTTAAACCAGTCTTGGGTTGCTTGAGTTCTTGTTCAGCGAGGTCCTGAACTAGCAGTTTGGCTGCACTGGTCCCACTTGGGCAGTGTCTAGACAGATTTGCATATGGCAGGGTCTACAGCTCAGGTGGTATGCTGTGTAAAAAAACATTTGGCTCGGTTGCAGACCTAGGGGCATATTTCTACTCTGTTTGTGCTGAATTTGGATCATTTTTTTGATGCAAATTCAGAGAAACATTAACTCCATATTTAGGTTTTGAAGCTAGACCTGTCTAGTGTCAAACTATAGGAGTTAATATTATTTTATGGATGTGTGAACCCAACTTGCATCAACGAGAGGCAAGATAGTCGTTCCAAAAAATGACTCTAAGCCTGTAGCACATTATTTATCCTCCCATGCAAAAATGGTGTACAGTAGGAGGTGGCCTAAATAATGGCGCTAAGACTGCTTCGTGCCATTATTTAATGCCTGGGTCAGACCAGGCGTTAGGGGACCAGTGGACCAATTTCCATGGTCAAACACCATGGAATGGGTCCTCAGGTGCCCACCCAAAGCCCCATGAATACCCCCACCCACACCAGAGGGTCACCAGAGGATGGGAGACACCATCCCAGGTAAGTAGGGTAAGTATGGGTAAGTATATTCAAAAAACATTTTCAGTGCCATTGGCAGCCCAGACATGGGCCCCCCTGCATGGCACTGGATGCAATGGCCATTCCCAGTGGACACTGGTCTCCTTTGCTGGCCTTTGGGGTGGTGGGCATGACTCTTGTCTTCTATAAGACAAGAGTCATGTGCTATGGATAGTTTTGCATCAGGAAATGATGCCAGGCTAATTAACAGCTTTTCTTTTTTGCCTCTAACTAGCCCAGCTTAATTTTTTTAGGCAAAACCCCCCTCAGCCGTACCACCACCCAATCCAACTAATGTCATTTTTTCTGACGCTAGCCCAACCTGAGCACCAGCTTGCGGCATTCCATAAATTTGTCACCTGGCTGGTGCTTTGGAATGCCACAAGTCGGCGCTATACTTTTTGCTGCAAAACTGCATTTGCACAGTTTTGCGGCAAAAAGTATAAATCTGGGCTCTAGTGTTTACCAGTGGCTGAGATTAATTTCACGCATTCTAACCATCACTGCTTTGTATACTTCAGTAAGATGCCCTAGATGGGACAGCCATGACTATGCATGGGTCCAATGCACACTGGTCCACTGGAACCAAGCTATATCTGGCTTATATATGGGTTGCTTGTGTTCCAGGTTAGGGAGGACCTTGTCTGGTAGTTTGGCCTGGACTGGTTCCATTAGAGCAAGGTCAAAACTGATTTACATATGGCTGGGTCCCAACTGAGATTGCATTGTGTGCACAATAATCATAGACAGAGATACAGCTCTCAGTAATTGGCAATGATTGGGATTAATTAAAAAATTCCATCCATCACTTTTTTTGTATACTACATTATAATATTGGAAGCTTTCATGGCTAGATCAGCAAGGTTTATTTGAAAACCTGTAGTGTTTTCAATGCATTACACATATAAGTGATATTTGCCTCTTATGCAACCTGAGAACCTATTGGGGATAATCTGGACTCCATTGTCACTCCAAGTGCCTTGCAAGGCAGCCAGGGGGTCTTAGGCATAGGAGTATGGCCCTGGAGAGAGCTTTGTTGGCTGGTAGGTGAGAGACTGTGCAAGGAGCCCCCCTCCCCCAACCACCACCATCAGGAGAAGAGCACCAGGAGCCAGGAATGGAGACGATTGGCACAGGGAGCCAGTAAAATCAGCTCTCCCCAAAGTTCATCCTTTGAAGACCAGGAGGCGTGTTGAATATACTCCAGGTGGCAAGGGCTCACCATCAGGAACAAAATAAATCCAAGAACAAGAAAATCAGCTCAACAGTGTCCAAATTATGCACTTTGAGCATTGGCCATTTTAGCATGCCTAAAATGAATAACAGACCAATGAGCCCATCATGCCCCACTGCTACTTCTTCAATTACCTACAGAAAGGGCCAGGGCCCTGGGTGTTGACGCAAAACCCAATTTGCATTTTTATATGTGGCTAATTCAATCCCTGAAAGTCTATCCCCTCTGACCCAATGCAGGGGAAGTCTGAGAGGAAGGCCGAGATGTTCAGGAAAAGCTATGTTCAGGCTGGTGCAGCGATCGCAGGTCCTAGGACCCCATCCCCAGGACCCAAAACCTGGAGAGGCTTAGCACAGAGTTGGTGCAGCACTGAGACAGGAGGACAGTGCTGGAGTGGACCACTCTGCTTAATGTTTGTTGAGGCTGTGTGTGCTCCTTTAGGACCAGGACCCCCTACATGAAATGAAAAACTGGAAGAGAACTGCTTGGCTCAAAGCAGCACAACAGGCAAAACAGCTAAAAAAAATGCCACATAATGCCATGCAAGTGCGTTTTTGCAAAGATTTCGTTCTATTCGGTGCACCAAAGAGAGGGAGGGGCATGACCAATGATAGATAAAAGAGTGTTGAAGGCTTGAGAATTTACAGCAGTCTCCCGAGATGTTTTACAAAGTTGCCCTGGGTTTCTGGAGTGATGGAAATTATTATACCCCAGAAAACAATCACTAAACTTTCAATCGGTCCTATAACTATGTCTTATTGCTCTTCAGCTTGAGAATTCCTAGTGGCTAGTCTTTTTATTGCATTACGTGGTCTGAAGTGGTAAAAGAAAGACTTTGACGCATGTTTAATGTGGGTTTCAATATAAATGCTGTATTGGTATGAATATTGTTGAACGTTTCTATGGTTACATTAATGATAAATGCACTTTTAAATTATTGATTTCATTCGTCTAAAGGGAGTACCTTAACATGTGCTTCTTGGTTTAATGATGAGGTGACCCCTTGATAAAGCCAATAGGCTTGTATTATATTTTATTTTGGTGAACCCTCTCGATTTCCATTGGTTTGGATTTTGCATTGGATTTTTGTTATAAGAGTATTTCAAACCCAATGCAAAGATTTGGTAAATTTGAGCCCCAGATTAAATGGTCACCTTGGCAGGGCACTGACGGCCGAGTATTCCATTGTTTCATATGAAAAGACTGCAATTTAGAAGTGGCATTCTGTGGCCTCTTCACAAATGTGTTCACCCTTTCTAACAGCTAGGTTTTAGGATTGCTGTCACTTTGTCTGTAGGGAATCAGAATATTTGCAACAGATAGATATCGCTATTCAGCAAGTGAAAATATATTCTATTGGCTACATAGCTTGTATGATCAATGCTCTTGCTGCAAAGATATGCTTCTAATTGGCTGCATACAGGTTTGAAACATGCATGACATTAGAATAATTTATCCTCCCACTCACAGGCATTTTGATATACAGATATATCCACAATCATACATAGAGCCATCCGCTGACTCACTGCCATCATGTATAAATCCATCTGCTCACAACTTTGACATCTAAACCGAGGCATTTATCCTTACCTCCCTTCATGTTCATGCACCACCCAGCACAAATGTGCATTTGCCTACACACCAAGCCTCATAAATTAATCTCTCCAAGCTTGCAACTGCATGCATGCATGTATTGTTCTGCCCACACTCATGTACCCATCAATCCACTCACTCACAGCCTGTGCCTCTGACAGTATCCCTAAAATCTACTATATCACCATATAACCCTGTTTGCAATGCCTGCCTGGTCCTCTTGACACTCTAAGAGGTAGGGGGGGCACAGAGAATGCTCCACTGGGAACATGGTTTCAAACACCATCAGGGGCCTTTCTGTGTAATTAATGTAAAGCTATTACTATTAAGGTAAGTATGTTGCCTTTATCGGAACAGGAATGGAGTTCATAAGTATCCGACAGGGCTGAACTGCACTTTTCTACTAACGTTGACACAAACCTCTGCTGCACTCATGGCTGCCTAGTGCCGAACCTAGGCACCCTTACACAAGGGCACAAGGGTACCTCCATTCCAAGCAGGATTTTTTTGTGCAGGACCTTCCTCCACAAAAAACAACAATTGGAGGCATATTTATCTTTCTATGTGTCCTGCATAATGCAGCACATATAGAAAGAGGAAGTAACAAGGAGAAATGGGGTAGCACTCCTTGCTATGCCTCTCTCGGCTAGGTGCACCATTTTGGTGCAAACCCAGGTTTACTTCTGTCAGTAAAATTGCTTTTGCCTAAAAATACGGAAGTGGAAGTATGGAAAATCCCATGCTTCACTCATGTAATCCCTACCCGATGCAGTGTAATATAACACTTACCTTTTTGTTTTTTACAAAGTCTTGCAATACAACATAAATTGTCCCATGAGTGGATCTGTAAATCTTGAGTAGCATTTTCGTTGGTGCAATGACAAAAATCATGTCGCCACCACAACATCAAATGGTAGTAATTATGTGCCTGGTCCTTCCAACCACTAAATCAGGCCCTTAATGTCTTTATGAACTGTCAGTGTATGCCACTGGTTACTGTTTGTAAATTTTCAGTTTGTGCATCTAACCACATCACAGAATATAAGGCCAATACACCAAACATATGCACCCAACGTAAGTGAGACCTATTGGCTTTGCCAAGCGCTAGTTTGCTACTTTATTTATTTATTTATTTGTTTATTTATTTATGTGTCCTGGTGTGCAAATCTGCTTATTGTTTCACATACACCACTTCCACAAACCAACATTATTTGTAGCTGCAGGCAGTAACCAAAAGAAGAGGGTAATGTAGGCAACATTTTAAAAGTGTTATTTCTAATGAATGAAAAATACTGACCTTTCTAGACCCCGACTTCATGAATCAATGAAGAGTTATTATAAAATACTTAACAACAAAAATGTCTTGCTAATTACCAGATACTTCAAAATAGACAACTATCATGAATGTTCCCACCGTACCACTGTGCATGATGAGAACTGCAGAGATGTGCAATTGAAAAAATGTGAGTATGTAGTCAAACCAACAGGGAAGTGTAGGTGTTTTGCTTGTCAGTTACTCCCAACCTGATGGAGCTATATCAGAATAAAAAATGAATTCCCTATAGGCCTCATTCCAAGAATCTGACGCATTGGCTCTAATGCATCAGATTTCTTGTGCTGCCCTACGACCTCCTGATGACGCCATAGATGCTCTCTATTTAAAATACAGAGCTCCATGGCTCATGTTTTCACAGATGTGTCAGAAATTTAGACGCATCTGTGGCGCTAAACTTGCGCATTGCTGGACTAGCATAAAAAATACTCTACTCCAGCAATGCGAGGGAGGCTCCCATAGAGAAAAACCCATGCCTTAGTTTAATGCTGCCGAGCAGGCGTTAAAATTCAGATACAGTTAAGTCGCAGGAACAAAGCAGTGAAATGTAGATTTCACTGCACCAGTCCTGCATGGCTTTTACCAAGGGGACGCCAACCTTGTGCAGGAATAACATGACGCTAGGCTTTACAAACTGACACATTGGGTCCAATGCATCAGTATGTAAAGGTGGAGCATTGCCCCACTGTAGCCTAAAAAAAAAAAATTATGCAACGGTGGAGGAATGGCCTTATAAATGAGGCCCTATGTTTCACTGGTGTCCATATTATTACATTTAAACATTAGAGTTCGTGTTTTAAATCAAAAGGAATGTAAGGTATAACATCGTGTGTAGATTTTATCTCTGCACGTGTGATGGCTAACCGAGGAGCATGATGCAGTTAGAGGTTTAAGTATGTGTTTAAAATACCCCATGTTCTCAACTAACCTGCAATTCTAAACGGTCCCCGAAGTCGTTGCTTTGCAAAATATTTCCATACGCAGGTCAATTGATTATTGACACGAACAATTCCCATTTCCCGGTTTGTGAACTGAAATAAATGCTGCGGGTTGAGAACAAAGGTTCCTGCATTGAGTTGGATGATTACACTTTCAGACCTAATTATCCCCATTGGGACTCAGTGCAAACAGAAAACAGCTCAGATGTTGCAAGGCAGGATCAGACTTTCAAATGCCTTCAGCCCGCTGCCATTCACCGAAAAGGTTATTGAAATGCAAGATTGCACCGAATATATCCATTTGAGGTTTTCCGTCCCTGCTTGAATTACAATGTAGCAGCTCCCCAAAAGGCCTGGATAAGGCAAGGTACATTATTGAAACATTTGAAAAATATTTGGAAAGTGTTGATAAATCCTGACAGGGACCGTCCAGTCTTTCCTATTATGTGCAGGCAAAATAACCATGTAAAACTCACAACGATATGTAACATCGCTGTAACAAGCTACTGCAGCTCATCATTTATATTACGCTCGCCACGTGCCATATACAGAGATTCAGGTCTTCCAAGCTGAAAAGCTTTTGTGTTAAAAGTTGAAGGCCTGAGAATAGTATTATAACAATGTATGCTTTATTTGAGACTAACCACTGGCAAAACTAGTCTAATTAATGCAACTATCATGCAAAGAAGCATAAACTTAGGGGCATGACTACAAGCTGCTTACGTGGCCGGTGTATCACTTTTTGTGACGCACCAGAGGTGCAGGCTGCAGAAACATATCTACAAAGCCACGCAAAGCAACTTTGCTTAAATTTTCATGGCAGTGAAGCTATGGAGTAAGGCAATGCACTGCAAGTTGCTGCGTTGTCTTACTATGCATCAAAGAGGCGCTCCATGGGCGTTGCAGTGGTTGTTCCCATGCAACACACATGCATTTTGTCACATTCCCGGAATTACAAGGATTTTTAAACTTGGGAATGCATCAACAGCCTCTGCGTCTCCAAGGGAGGCGTGATGAGAAGAAATAACTTATTTCTCCATGATTTTAACTCTGTGTATGCTGCATTCTGCCTCCATTGATTGTTTTTGTGGAGGAAGGTGTCACTTCCTGCACAAAAACAATCATTCTCACAACACAAACACCATTGCACCATGGTGCAAGGGTGCCTTGCTTTGGTGCAAGGCAGCCAATTGTGTGCCATTGCAGTGGAAGAGGACAGGAATGCACTGTATCTCATAGATACAGCACATTCCTCCCCTTTTCTTTTGATGCAGAGCAGCACAGAAAAGTGACTTGCTGTGCTACCCTGCGCAAAAAATAGTAAATATGTTCCTTAGTGTAAAAGTGTTGTATTGGACATATCAAGCACAATGAACACAACTCTTTTCAGAGGGGATCACATAGAGATGTGTAGAGTACCTATACTGCGCTTTTATAGGAGCACGACCACCAAAGCTGTATCTCCAGCAATTAAGATCTATGTGGCCAAGGCACAGGTAGCTGCTGTCTATGGCGCGGAGATATGGGGCTTTTCTAACAGCAATAGGATAACGACAGGTGAGAACATCTTTGCGAGGTCCTTATGTGTGTGCCCTTCCAGCACCCCATTGATCCCATTGTTTTTAGATCTGGGATTAAAACGGATAGCTGACTTAATTATCTTAAGACCCTTGTTATATTGGCTAAGGCTATGGATCGTTCCTGAATTGATTGTATACAGGAATTCACTTCTAGAACTCCTAAAATGCCCAAATTCCACCTCTATTCCATGGGTTAAGCATGTATCTAGCTGGCTCCGTACCTTGGGCTTAGAAGACTTCTGGGAGAATCCACACAAACTCAAGAAATCCCATGTAAAATTCTTGAAGTGTGTCTATTGGGCATATGTACGATACAATTACATTAGCTGTAAATCACATGGCCGCTTAACCAATCTCTTCATTGACTTTAAATGGTATCCACATTTTTAGCCATATTTAGATATAATACCTGATTTACAAGCAAAGGATTATATACTAGATTTCGCTTTGGAACATTGCCATTGATGACCCTGACAAGCAGATGGGGACCAAATGCCACATCTGATATTTGCCCAGTGTGTGGTAACACCCCAGAAACAGTCGAACACTTTATGTTTTTTTGCCCTGATTATTCGCACCCTAGGTCTAAATGGATCCGCAAAATCTGTCAGGAAATGAAGATAAGGAAACAAGTCTTAGCCCCGAGGCTCCTAAAAAGCCACTGCTCTAATGTTTTAATTTTCGCTGTTAGCAAATTTTTTGTCGCAGCATGGCGCATACGCAACTTTTACCTAAAAATTGATTTTTAATGGATTTTACAGATTGGGTGATTGGAATATTATTATAGTTAGACATTGGTTTTAGGATACTACATTATTTATTTATTTATGATGATGATATTTATTGTTGTATTGCTTTGATGGTCTATTGATCAAATAAAGCTTGTGTTGATGATGATGTGTAGAGTGTAATATGCTAGTTATTCACACTGGTGAAGGGAGAACATAACATGAATCAGACTTTCCATAGGAGGAACATTTTTTGTCTTGCTAGTAACTTTGTGGCTGATTTTCTGGTGATCCGTCATGCAGGGGCCAAGAAAAAGGGAGAGTCCAAAACACATTCGCTCCCTTTAAACTCCCATAGAAAATGTAGATAGTGATACAGAAAAAATGGCTTGGGTCTCCATTCAAACATACTGGCGCTGGAAAGAAGTAATTTGAATATACATAAAGGGGTATTGGTATCTTGGCATCATTGGGATTCTGCTATTAGGCCCGTTTCTTGATGTTGAAGGTAGCTAGAGGTGAAGACCTCTGAAACAGAGGCCCGGCAATACTTGATTATAATGTCCCAGTGAGGCTTGGAATTTCTGCTGCCATGTGTAGGAGGAGCCTTGCAGAGCATGGCAGTGGGTCACTGGGAACGAGAGCGAAGAGCAGGAGTCAGGAAGCAGGACCAGGGAGACAAAATAAGCCACCAGTTGCTTGCAGCTCTGTGGCCGCTGCTGTCACCATGCCCATCTTCGCCCTAAGAAGTCAAATTCTGGTTCTGGAGATCCTGCATTGCTGCACTGACAGAGCTAATGAGAGCAAGGTGAGAAAGATAGGAGGTGTGTGGGGGGTACTAGCTGCCATAGGGAGGGCCCAGGTGTGCAGAGGTGGCCATTCTAGGTACTGGTGCAGATTGTGCCCTTGGGTGCCCTGCAGCTCCCCATCAATTGGCTCAATTGCCCTGAGAGAGCCATGAAGTCATGCATTCAGATTTGTAGAGGTGTGGAAGGCCGCCCACAACTTGGCTCTGATTGCTTCACTGGTGAGAGAAGAGCCTTGTTAGCTTGAAAATGGTTTGAGGCCTGCAGAGCCTGAAGAGCCGAAGTCTTGGGGAGGACTGAGAGGCCTTGCCCAGCTGCCTATTTCTGCCAGGTAGATCGGTTGACTGCCGTACACACATACCTTCAGGCTTTTGTTGCTGTGGTCTCTGTTGTTGCCTGCAGTCGCTCCACCAGGTATCATGCCTATTCTGCATTGTCTGTATGGGCAGGATTGCCCTCCTGCTTGCTGTCCCAACTGTTCCGGCAGTCCAACATTCCAGTGCCAGCGGACCATTGTCCTTATGCTATGCCCACCATGCCCACTGGGTGGACACAGCAGGGCAGAGCTGGGCAGCGTAGGGAGAGCAGGGATCCCACAGAAGCCCAAAAAAGCCCAGGACCCAAATGCTCAAAGTGCATAGTGACATAGTAACAATCCATAGAGGAGAAAGGCAATTGAGTAAAAAAAAAAAAAAAGAATCAGGGGAGTTTAGGTCACTGGTTCTCCTCACTCCGTATCCCAAGGAAATGTAAACCTGGGAATGTGTCAAAACCATACGCCACCTCAGGGGAGGTGTAACAAGGAGAAATGTATTTATTTCTCCTTGTTTTTTTCCTCTTCAATTGCGTGCCATTTGGGTAAGTGCCACAATGCAGTGCTGCATGTTATCTTTCTGCTGCACACTGTGGCTGAGAGAAAGGGCAGTACACAGTATTTTGGCTATACAGCACATCCCTGACCTCTCCCCCTAAACTGGCACACAACAGGGCATGTTCATGAGAGGCTTGCCCCATTATAGCATCACTTTTTTTTCGGGGCTCTGGCAGCATAAGCCTCACAACCATTTCTATGATTCCATGGAAAGCCTCTGTGCATGGCTTTACATAACCACACAAATATGGTGTAAGACAAAGGATTGCAAACTGCTTTTGTGGCTTACTCTTCTCATGGGAAGAGTTTCAAGGGTGTAAGGAGGTGTAATGAAGAGATATCTTTCCTTTTTCTCTTTTTTCATCTTTCCATGTGTTTTGCATCGCGCAGCACACATAGCAAGAGGAGTAAGCTTCTGGGGATTGTTTTGTGCAGGAAGGTGCCCCTTCATGCACAAAGACAATCCTCTTGCAACACAGGCATCCTTGCATTATGGGTTGGAACTAGGCAGCCAATTTTGTACCAGCGCAAGGGAAAATGAGAAGAATACCCCATTATTTCAGTAGCACAATGCATTTCCGCCCTTTCACATTGGTGTAGGACAGCGCAGCAAGACGTCTTGCAAGACGTCTGCCTACACCAATTCTCTATAGATATGGAACAATGTGCTGTCTAGCACTGACACAGACACACTCGCACCGCAGTACTTGGGTGTCTGCATGACATGCAGGATTGTCTTTGTGCAGGTGGGGGCACCTTCCCGCACATGATGTAGTCTCAGAGCCATGATCATCTATATATGTTTGCCACTGGCTGCACCATGCATAGGAAGTGTTAGTGACTTGCCTGACTTCAGTTCAGTTTCCTTGTTATACATCACCTGGGGGACCCAAATGATTTTTCACATTCCAAAGTTAACCTGGTGTGGGAAAGATGACAAACCTCATGAAACATGGGAGTTGCATGGAGACACCCCCAGAACAAATATGTAACCCCTCCCTTGCACACAGTGTTGCATTGCTCTGTACCTCTACCCCAATCAAAGGCACAGGCAGTGTCTTGCCATGTCTCAACCTGTGCGACTTATAGGTATGGCTGGATCCAAACTGGGGTGACATGATGAGCAAAATAACAATGGATTAAACTCAGATCTGTGACTAGGGGTGAGTGTTTGAAAGGTTTCTACACTCCATCGTTTTATTTGGTTTTGGTATGATATATTCCTTTCTGAGTCTATAATATGTGAAACCTTTTCCTCACTGAGCTCAGTGAGGGAAATCCTCTGGTAGTAGACATGCTCCCTTCTCCTGCACTGCATACATGGTTTTGGTGGCGTCGATCGTGGTCTCCTTCCTACTTAGAGCTGAAGAATTAACACCACCATGGAGTAGTTGAGCTTGCCAAAGTGTTTTGTGTGTGTTCTGTTTATGTACCAGAGCCAATGCGGCATTTCTCATGCCTGGGTTGCGAATGCACAAAACATTTTGATGCATTTCACGCTCTGTGTGCCACTTGCAGATAACGCATCACTTTTTCCACAACTTGTAATTATCAATGCATCAGTTTTATGTTAACATTTACGTGGGAACGCCTACCTTGCATATTTTAAGTAGTGTGTTGTGCAGCCGGTTCTGGGCCTGGTTTTTTCCAATACGAACCTAAAAAAACTGACACATTGGCCTAAATGAGACACATTGTAAATATGGTGTACTTATTGCACCACTAGAATGTAAAAAATAATGACCCAACAGCAGCACAAACCGCTTCTCAATATGCCACGCATTTTCAATCTCAGGCCTTACTATAGCAGGGAGTGAGGTCGTCTTTCCTGTGTTTGAGGTCCCTGACTCTGCATTGGCTTCTGCAGATAAGGGGACATGTTTACTTAAATGGTGGCACAGAGCAGCAAGTCACCTTGCTGTGCTGCCCTCGCCGACAGGGAAAGGGCAGAAATGCACTGTATTACCGAAATACAGTGCAGTTCTTTACTTCCCCCGTGCTGGTACCCTTCTGGCTGCCTAGTGCCAATGCAGGCACCCTTGTATCATGGTGCAAGAGTGTCTGTGTTGCACACAATCTGTGGAGGTGTTTTCCTATTTCTATGTCTGCGCCCTTGTGTCATGTGCACATAGTGGGATCAATGCACTGCATGTCAGTGTGTATTATCCTGTAAGTTCACTCTGTGTGGATGGATGGAACCACATCAACTGCACTTCGTAATGAATCATCTATTAAATCATGTGGAATGACAGACAAGCCAATTATGAGTCCAAGGTGAACACCAGAGAAATGTCTGAGGTGACTGTCTCTTCAAAGGCATACCAACCTTTGGTATCAGTCGTAGGTCAACAAGCTCAGTGGTGTCTAAAAAGTACTGTGGCAATCAGCAAGTGTTCTACAAATGGCAGTGTATATGTATGTTGACCAAAGTTTCATGAGCAGCACAGGAAAAAGTATTTTTAAAGCCCATGTGTGGCAAGCCTATACAAGTGTAAATGTCAATCTTGAACAACATTGTGACACCAGTAGAACAAGAACACACATATGTTTTGGCAGTACTGAGAGTTTATGTACACACATACATGTAGGCAGCCAGCATACAATCAATGTGATGGTTCACCTGTTCTGTGTTGTACATTGCCCACACGAAAAGCATATGGATACAGCAACACCACGCTTACCCAAAGCTCACAAAGTCAAACACAGTGCTGGCAAATGTTAAATATTGATCATCAACATTGATTAATATCTAACCAGACAAGCCACCACAGTGTACTTAGGATACCAATCTCAACATTAATTTGCCACAGCATTGTTGAACAAATCAAACTATAGAAATACTCAATTCCCTACAAGTTAAATACATACACATATATGTGAAAAATCATTGTATTGCGTTTTGCAGTACCTAGCTCCTTGTTACAACATCACTGTGTCCCACGTGAAGGATGGCCCACATTGCAATACAGTAAAAATGAGAGAGCACTATTACAAACTGTCTGCCAAAAATCAAGTCTAAGGCTGACGATGAACGGCATTACAATGCATGTGACGTGTGAACTACACTACATGTATGCTGCTAAATCACATGGACAAGTAAGTGTATCATGAAATGGCTGTGCCAAACTCATGTAGAACAACAACTACATCTGTGTTTTACCATGGCCCTATGTATGTGTGAGTGTAATGCGTGTTGGCAGTGTCACTACCTCCCTTGGGAGGATCAACAAGTAAACCATCTAATCACCAACCTGTTACTTCACACATATAGTGGGTGCATATCACATAGAGTAGTAAGGAACACCTACAAATAGCCAGCACAGAAAACTACTGGATTACCATGAAAGTCAGGATTTAGAACTGTACAATGTGTCAGGTCATGCCCATTGTTTGCTATCAACAGAGAAATTGAAGAAACGTGTAAACCTATGGCTAACAGTGAAAGTAACACATTTTGTGAAATACTTTAAGAACTGTATATATTCATTTGGATACACATAACACACATGGACAGGAATGTAGCTGTAACAGAGATCAAAATCATTGCAGTTGTCATTTCTTTCCACTTCCAGCTAACCAAAGATACAGTCTCCAAACATGGGCCATGAAACCCAATACCACATCCCTAAACTGATTCAAATAGAAACTATAATTATGCACTGATCAAAACTCGCAACATTACGGGGAGGACCCTCAGGCGTGTTCAATTCCCGTTTAGGTGTTTGGACATGTTAGGTGGGAGACTGCGCTACTTGCCCAGAAATCCAGAATATGGCATCTTGGAATCGGCGACAAACACACATTGTGCAACATTTCTTTTCTTGAACAACATGTACGGTGATGGAGCATGTTCATACATAATTGCAAGGTTCGACATGCAAATAAATGTTTGAAACCTTAATTTGTCTTTGCGTTTATGTCACAGTCCCAGGAAACATCAATTCACCCACTTCTCGTCTACCAAAAGTAGGCCTCAAATTTAACAATCCTGCCATCAGGCCTGTTGAGCAACATGGGGATGAATTGCACATATGTAGGAATGCCATATGAAGCAGTGTACTGTATTTAAGGGACAGGCCAGCTATCAAATATTCCTAATTCCAAATTGATCATCACTCGCCTCTTGCACTTGAGCAGTGCAGAGCTGCACAACTAGCATTCTTGGTGTGTTGAGCAGCACCAAAGTGTACATCAGAGGGCACTCAGTGAAGTGTTGAACACAATCCAACAATTTCCGTACCAGATAATAACCTCACAATGTACTGGGTCTCACAAATGTGTGACCGGGCAGAATCAAAGCATCTTGCTGGAGCTACTGTTGGTGCTAATAACATCAGTGATAATGAGTGACAGTTGTCATACACTAAAGACTAGTGTCATGCATACATGTAAAAGCTGTCACTTGTAATAGACGCATACATATGTGTGGGTTTTCACAAAACACAGCACATGTAAACATTTTGCTGGCTACATTTTCACATATACCATATCATGCTAGAGTAAATACAGGACACATTTCTCATGTATTGCATAACAATGCAATGAGAAACAAAGGCAAGTAAAATAAAAATATGAGCAGATGACGTTGTACAGTCAGTAATTAGGCAGAGCAGTATGACAGTGAATAGGTGATAGGCAAACATCTGAAGAATACTAAGATATCAATAGTGGAATTACACTTAGATCCGAAGGCAGACACAACTGTATGCATATACACAAACACATTGTACATGGTTAAACAGAGGGATTTTGATATGAACTTTGCTTTATATGGCAAAAGTTGGGTACCTCTGACATGAGTATACAAGTACATAGTAGAGTGGCTCACAAATCTGGTATGCACCCAAAGGTGACACGTCAGTTGAGTGTATCCCATTGCATATGCCTGTGCAAGTGAATTCAGTCTCCTTTTGTCAGGAGGCACATAGAAAGCCCTGCCCTAAGAGACTATGGGGGTCATTCTAACCCTGGCGGTCCGAGACCGCCAGGGCTAAAATGACTGAAGCACCGCCAACAGGCTGGCGGTGCTTCATTGCCCATTCCGACCGCGCCGTCGGAAAACCGGGTCTGGCGGTTTCCCGCCGGATTTCCCCCGGCTGGGCGAATCCTCCATGGGGATTCCGACCCCCTTCCCGCCAGCCTGTTTCTGGCGGTTTTCACCACCAGGAACAGGATGGCGGGAACGGGTGTCCTGGGGCCCCCTAACAGGGCCCCGGTATGCTTTTCACTGTCTGCCTAGCAGACAGTGAAAAGAGCGACGGGTGCAACTGCACCCGTCGCACACCTGCAACACCGCCGGCTCCATTCGGAGCCGGCTTCAGTGTTGCAGGGCACTTTCCCGCTGGGTCGGCGGGCGCTATTTTGGCTAGCGCCCGCCGGCCCAACGGGAAAGTTAGAATGGCCCCAGCGGTCTTTTGACCGCGGGGCGGCCAAATGGCGGTTCCCTCCAGGCGGGCAGCAACCGCCGCCCGCCGGAGTTGGAATGAGGGCCTATGTAGTGTTACTAACAACGACAGGTGTAACATACAGATCATGTGTGAATGGCAGCATCTTGTTGATTGAACCTCACAAGTATAATTGACTAATGACACATCTTACTGCAGGGGTGGCTGATGTCTAATTCACCTATTCTACAGGAATGTTGCTGTGTGACACACTCGCCCCAGATCTACATCATATTTCATGATATATGTCGTCGTGACAAAACCATGTGCGCCACACATGGGCCTGACCAAGACATTCACAACCAAATTATTGCATGTAACTGTCTGCATTTATAGATATCATGTGTGCTGCTACAGTGTGTTCAGCAAGAAACTCTCTGCCATAGTTCAAAGTGCTTGTGGTACCAAATAGTGTACCCTTTCCCCTGTTGATTATCAGTTGTTCACATAGTTTAGTCTTTTTAGCAAAGATCAGAATAGGTTTTAGCATAGATGTAGGTAAGGGTAGTATAAATTTGTTTAAAATTTTATTACTGAGCACTTTTTGTAGGTGGGGATATGGTTGTGTATATTTTTAGTGGGTGGGGGGGTTGATGTATAGTGTGTGTTTTATTAAAGATATGTAATAAAAATAACACAAATATATATTTGTTTAGATTTATCTTTTTAGGTGGTGTATGCTTAGGATGTTTTTGTCTTTTGTGTTGTGCAGCGATATGTGTATTTTAGGGAGGCGGGAGTTGATGTTTAACATGTGTATTGTGTTACATGTGTAGCACTGATTAGGTTAGATTTATGTAGTATTAGGATAGTTTAGTGTAGGATAGTTACGTTGAATTAGGTTAGGCTTAGGTTAGATAGTGTTAGGTAGTGTAGGCTAGGTAATTGTTGGTAGTGATATTTAAGATTTTCATAAAACAATTATCTTTGTACGTTCACAAATGCCTAAGTATTTTCTATGTAAGAGTTGTCACGATCGCTAATGTTGGTTTAAGTACATGGTTTAGAATTTGTTAGCAGTGTTTGCAGATATGTGTAATTTAGTGAGAGGCCTATGAGCAAATGTCAGTCAGTGTTGAAATGGAGCCACTTAGGGAAACTTCAACATTCTTTGGGCACTGTAAGCGGTCCTCTTTGTGTGACTGGACACACTTCCCAATACACGTAGTCACATACTGTAGCACTATGTGTAAGTTGAGATACTTGCTCTGGGCGGATCGATCTGTCAGTCCATGGTACATACTCATGCCTGTGTTGGAACACACACTGGTCTCTGACACCATACGCACTAATCCTTGCAGCATTTTATGTCATTATGGTTTGTATTCATAGCAGCAGCCCCCATTTGACTGGAAACATCAATTGTCATTGGCATTATATAGATGTCAAGTAGGGGCGGCTCCTTCATATGGGCAGAGGAATGTAGCCCCACGCCAGCAGCAGAAGCTACAAACCTTTCAGAAAGAAAGGATAATAAACTATGTTCATTAGCCTTTTGTTCTGGAAGGGGTCGGGCCACGGGGGTGTCATGCACTGAGGGAGACTGCTCAGCACTCTCCCTCAGAGCGCATGTGTGTTTGGCCGGCCCAAGCAGCGTCAGGATGGGCGCAAGGCAGGCTGGAAGCCAGTGCCTGCAGCCTGCGACAGAGGAGTGGCACGCAGTGAGTTATTTTTTTAAATAATTGAATGTATCCCCCCAGCTCTCACCTCCCCCTGTCCCCAGTCCCCTCCCCATCATGCTACACCTGCCCCACCCCTTTTAAGAGCTGCGGGCAGGACTGCTGCCAAGTGTGGCACTTCCTGCATGGAATTAGTGCAACTACTTGCTAGTTTAGAATACACAACTTCATGACATTTCTGCTCTGCCTAGAAATCTGTAGCTTGTTTCCAAGGTCTGTGATCTGGTCATCTATGCTGACATTTATGTATATAGTACAGTTGATTTAATGTGTGCTTACACTCACAATCAATGCATGTGATGGCTTTCAGTGTCAAAGACACACATTGTCTCTATGTATCCCATTGTGACTTGAAACACTATTTTTCATTTGACACAGGTCCACAACTACTTAGTAGTTGCAGTCCATGTTTAATGACATCACAGGAGAAGCAATGAGCTTCTGCATCCTAGATTGGAATTGGCAGGATGCTATACTGAAGGGGCCTCACCATTATTAAGAGCACATTGTCAATGCATGTATTATGATAGTACTCATAGGATATGTTCAATGTGGGAATTGAGGCTCACATATGTGCATGATGACATTGTCTTGAGAACTGAGCTAAATATTCTGTGGATGTGTGAGCATGTGTTAATGGCTCATCTGCGTTACAGGCCACAATTTGTGCAGCCCTGCAATTGTGTGATTAGTTGGCCTAATTCACTGTGTGGCACTCAAGGTACCAATGGTAATTGTCACACCATGACATTCAAAAGTTTGACAAGATTTACAAAATAATACCATGGCGTGGAGGTCCATGATGCTTGACCTTGTCCAACAAGAGAATATAATAGGGGTTGTAGTGCAATTCCTTTTAGATGGTAGAAATTGCCCTTTAGGTATGCAGATCCACCATGGCCTAGTTAGCCTTGTATGCAACAGACATACAACACACAGGTTCAATATACAGGTGTGTACATAGGCTAATTCATAGTAGCAGTTCTTGAAACAACCCCAACATTGTTAAAGAGCTAAAGGATGTCCAGACAGAGTCCATGGCGAATAAATTTAATGTGACATGTGGAAAAAAGAAGTATTCCAGTGAGGAGAAGGTCCAAATTGCCATAAGGGAAGGTAGGCTTCATCAATAGTCCACAAATGGATCAGATTAACAGGTGAGCAAACACAAAGGAGACAGTACCAGGTGACAAGCGTGATGGAATGATAACCAACCAAGGTCCAATAGTAAACAGGCCAAACAAGCAAGAGTTACAAAAAATGTTACTGGCTAGTTCTCCACCAGCAATTAGTAAAGTCCACATTTTCCTCCTCTGATGTGTGTTGTGCCTCCCGTGAGGGTGGTGATGTTTGTGCAGGAGGCATCTGAGGCACACAAACTTCAGGGGCTGAAGATCTGGCTCCCCTGTCTCCAGCAGCATTTTTGTGTGCCGACAAGGAAGCCAACACAGCAGTGAGAAGGTCCTGCTGGTGTGTCAGCACAGCAACAATGTTGCAGTGAAAGGCACCCTTTTTTGCAATATAGGAGTTCTGCTTCCACTCCATAGATTCCAGGGTGGTGTGTACAGTCTCCAGCTGGCAACCTCACTGGTGTCACATTGGCAGGACTTGTCTGTGTCTCATGACACCAGCAATGTCAGCCAGTGACTGTTCTTATATTGAGTGGAGGGTAGGCATCTCTTATTGCCATGAAGGTATATTTATTGGGACTAAAGCACCTACAAACTCCCTCTACGGTGCCTGTGATGGTCTCCATTCCTGCTCGTACCTCATCCACCATCTGACACTAGACTCCTGCCACCTGCCACTGGAACACAATTAGGGAATCCTCAGAGTCCAGGGCTGGGATTAGGCTGGCAGATGGGGTACGTCCTGTTGTAAGCGGTTCCTCTGGAGACCCATCTACACTGTCAGTCCCTCCCACAAATGGAGATGGTGATGATGATTTTGTCCAGGATATGCTGAAAAGTGTCCTCGTCCATGGAGGGGGAGGATGTCATTGCCAGCCTGTTGGATATCTCGGACAGTCAGCTGGTCAGGAGGAGTAACTTCTCCCTCTTCAATAAAATGAAGATATGACAATAGTAATCTATGCTAGATGTTGACATGAGTACTCTGGCTGACCTGCAGCATGTATTCTCATTCACTTTCAGTTGAACATTGATGTGTAGTACCTATTTGACTTGTATGTATTAAGGCCAAGAGGCACTGTAGTTTCCTTCAGGATGGCAGTCCCTATGCATTCTACACACACCACTGTCTGACAAGGATAATTGTTTGTGTCATACCACACATTGCAACACAGTTACATAACTTGCTGGACTGCCCTGCCAGTGTGGGTAAATTGAGGTAAGGTCCATCATCTGCTTTGGAGATTAGCTTTCTTTTTCATAATGATTATACTACATGTGTTTTCAAGTACTGACAGTGCTACTGTGCACATTGCACCAAGTAACCAGGGTCCCATGCATTCCCCTTGGCCACTACTCAGGCCACAGCTTCTGTGAAACTGAGGTGAGTTTCCTAATGTATTTAATTGGATCCTTGCGGTCTGCCTTACACACTCTAATGGGATTTCATTCCACAAAAAGTGGCCAGTTTGTGCTAACTCCTAGGGGATAGGCCCAGTCAAACTAGGTAGTTTGCTTTCATCAACGCTCACCCCATTTCATCATTGCCACGATTGGTTATCTGCAGAGTACCACACATCTTTTGACCCCAACCAACTCACTTGTAAATATATATCACTCCTCTGGCAGTCATGTTTAGGCTCAAGGTCTCTACTTACTGTCACACACGGATGGAACCCTGATCATACATTGACTCTCAGGTGATACCAAGCCCTACAATATTGGTCGCCACTTCCAATTTCCCAACATGACTGTCTGTACTTGAGGTCTATGTGTCAATCTATACCCCTACATGCTAGTAGTTGTTATAATCAGTGACATATACCTACTCTTGTTTGCCACACAACTAGACCCATACTCCTCAGCCTTCAGCCATCACTGAATCATGCACATCGTTTTGGCAAGCTAGATCATCCTGTCACTTCTAAATTTCCTGATTGACATCCTCTTGCTTTGACATATGTATCCTGGTAAGAGATTTCTTCTTCTGTCTCTCTTCTGACATTTGCTACATCTTCACCTAGGTCCACATCACATGTGGGATGTAGTACACCTATGCCCTCATCTATGTCATCCCTTCCCAGCTGCAACAGAACTGTAACACCATAAGATACAGCAGTGCGTGTGTATTGCTTAGGCTACCTTGCAGTACACATGCCACTTCTCACCTCCTTGGTATGCAACATACCCCAATTCAGACACAGTGCCAGTTGAATGTGTTCAGCCACACCTACACTGCACAGCACTACTAGGATCCAACCGGGTTCAGTGATTTTGGACTATAACCCATCCTCAGGAACACGAATTTCAAATACTACCACTTCTTAATTAGACTACACCTTAGTTAGCATGGCTTTGCAGGAACGTATTATGCTGTATAAGATAGAATGTCGATCTGAGAGCGACCACTGTTCCGATGTGATCAAATTGGAGACAAATGCGCCAATTCATAAATCAGCCACCATGTTACAGTGAGACCGCTCACGGACAATGTGAAACTGACTAAAATGGAGTGAGTCGTCTAAAATGCAATTATACGAATAATGCGTCTAATTTTTTTAGCTCAAAAACGGGAAGCGAAAGTTGCAACATTGAGATGTGGGAATACTTCTTGGCACCTATTTTATTGCAATACTCAAGCAAACCAGCCCACAAGGCATTTCCTTATGAAGATCAAAACCCCAGACTGGTCACTGAAGAAATCAAAATGCCAAGGTAGTTACACAAGGAGATTAGAGACAAAGAGGCCATAGGTGGGGTGAAGAAGATTAGTAAGAAACGGAAAGAAAATGTGTGAAGTTAAACGTAAAAAAATGATAAATTCTAGGCAACTCTCATTCGCAAGAGCACAAACAAGTGTTCAAAAGTCTTTTTGCAAATATTAAAACGGGTCTGCGATGGAAACAGAAAGGCCGAGATCATTAACATCCAGGAAACGGTGTGGGCCCACGGTCTACAAGCCTATTATGGGATACCTGAGGAACAAAACGGTGCTGCTGAGACAAACAGCTCCAGACCAAAAACACTCCAAGGTGGGAACGGTGACATTGTCCTCTACGCACAGTGCAAAGGCAGTAATAAAGCAGAGCTAAACAACAACTGTGAAGTCGTTAAGAAATCAGGTGAAGTTCATGAACACAAGCACGTCGTTTATTTCACCTCACTCATTCAGTTCCTGCTGATAACTGAATTCTATTTCAAACCACAACATTCTTTTCCACAGTGAGATTCTACTACAGACACACTTCTCCCTTTGTATAACAGAAACTATGCCCCACGTAGAACCACACCTCACTTCCAGGGGCAAATAACTAACCCCCCGTTCAAAACAAACAAAGAAAAATAATAACATCCTAGGCTATTAACAAGATTACAAAGTCCACCTAGAAAGAAACAAATGTAAATTACAATAGATTACAAATGCATATGTTCAACTTCTTATGTAGTTTTTCGGTGAAGAGAAAGTTTGTGTATCTTGAACATTTCCTATTTTCTCCTTATTGTTCTAAATCCATGAACTCATTAGGTTTTGCATTTGTGGATTGACCTGTAGTTTTGTTCATGTCTAACTCATGCTGGTTGCACACCACTTGATTTAGGTTCCAAGGGCCATCATCTGTCTTTACGGTGTTCTTAAACAACTTTACAATTTTCCTTTCCTTCATGAATTTGGACCATTCCTGACATCATACTGATGCTCTGATTTTTACCCAATCACCAATGTGAAAGGTTGTTTTTTAAACACGCTTATGTGTATCAAAATATTTCTTCCTGTTCTGTTGATGTTTAAGCTCTCTCTCTCTCTCTTTCTCTCTCTCTCTCTCTCTCTCTCTCTCTCTCACTCTCTCTCTCCATTCACAAATGCTTTTATATTTTAAAGCTTAGTCAAAAAACATCCATCTTGGACAAAGATTGGTGTTTGCAGCTCTCCCTTTGAACAACTCAAAGGGTGTTTTGCTTGTACTAACATGGGGTGATAATCTATAAGCTACTATCTTCTCCTTTAACTCTTTTTTCCAGATCAAGCTATTCACCCTTGCCAACTGTAAAGTCTCTGTTAAAGTTTTGTTAAGTCTCTCAATAGCTCCATTAGTTTCTGGATTGTAAAGAGAACTCTTTTTGTGACAGACATCACAGTCACTGAGTGGAAGGGTATGCCCAAACATGGCTCCCCTGCTCACTGTGCCACTGGTTTCAAACTAGCATGGCTTTTGAAGGCTGATATCCTGAAACCAGTCCCAGGATGCTTGTTTCCGGTACAGGGAGGACCTGCCCTGGCAGTTTGGGCTAGACTGTTCTCATGGGGAACAGGATCAAGACTAATTTGCATATGGCTGTGTTCAAATTGGGTTGGCATGGTGAACAAAAGAACAATGGATTAAACCCAGATATGTGACTGGGGGTAAGTGTTTAAAAAGTTTTAGCACTCCATACATCATTCTTTTTTGTTGCTAAAATTGCTCTAAATGGGAGGGCTACGCCCACACATGGATCCCATGCTCAAGGTGCCACAGGAATCAAGCTAGCCTGGCTGACAAAGGGCAATACCCTGAAACCAGTCTCAAGATGCTTGTTTCAGGTCCAGGGAGGACCTGGCCATGCAGTTCAGGCTGGATAGTTCCCAAGGGGAACAGGGTCAAAACTGATTTGCATAGGGCTGGGTCCAAACCGGGATGGCATTGTGAGCAAAAGGTCTATGGATTTAACCCAGATCTGTGACTGGGGTGAGTTTTGAAAAGTTTCAGCACTCTATCCAACATCCTTTTGTGTTAGTAAAATTGTGCTATGTGGGAAGGCTATGCCCAGATGGGTGTTCCACACTCCCTGTGCCACTGGATTCAAGCTAGCCTGGCTGATGAATGGTGATACCTTCAAACTGATCCCATGATGATGTTGACCTGGCAGGTTAACCATCTTCAAACAATGGGAGGGACTGGGAGGTTAATGGTCCAGTGTACGTTCTCCCTAAGCATAGACCAGTAAATGAAAAGAGTACACTGTTCCAAAAAGATCTGTCTAGAAGGACGACAAGTATCGGTATTGTGATAGGAGTGCCCTCAAGCGTTGTTAGAGACGCTAAGCATCATCACAAGGAGTTATCCCAATGATGATGCTTAGCGTCTCTAACGACGCTTGACGGCACTCCTATCACAATACCGATACTTGTCGTCCTTCTAGACAGATCTTTTTGAAACAGTGTACTCTTTTCATTTACAGGTTAACCATCTTGCCAGGGCCAAACATTTCTTTTTATAACATATGTTACCCATAATGTAGGCCTTAGGCAGCCAAACTGCTGGGTGAAGTGTATTTAAAGCGTAGGGCATGTACTTTTAAGTTTTGCATGTTTTAGTAGCGAAAAACTCTTACATTAATTTTCCACTACTGCAAGGCCTATGTCTCTCATAGGATACATTTGAGACTACCTTATTACATTTATAATTTAAATTTCCTATTGGGAAGAGATGGGAACCCCAAGTTTGGTGTCTCTATAACAACACTTTAAAATCACAACATATGGTGAAGTCGGATTTTAAATTGCAATTCTGACAATGCCACTTGTGGAAAGTTCGCATTTTTCTTACTTTGAAAATTTGGGGCCACATGTATCAAGCGTTTTTGCATTTGAAAACGGTGCGAATCGCAAAATATTGGCCGTTTGCAAATGCAAAAACTTCTTTCACAATGTATGAAAGGCATTCACTGTGTAATTGTAAGGAATAACCAAAATATTGATTCCTTAAAATTGTGACCCCATTTAGAGAATCGCAAATTGCGATTCTCTAAATTCGAAATCGCAAATATAGAATTCCTATTTGCGAATTCCATAGCACATGTATCAATCATTTCCTAAATGCAAATTGGGCATTTAGGAAATGCAATTGCCACAAATTAAAGTTTGGTGGTAACCCTGTGCAAATTTTAAAAATGCATTTTTAAAATTGACGTGTAGTGCACACATCCCCTAAGGCATTTGTGTGCTTCACATGTCTGTCAAAAAATATTGGGGGTGCAGCAGCTGGGATTTGCATTCCCTAATTTGCGAATTCCTAACTGGAATTCACAATTTGGGAAACGCAAAACCATTAGGCCAATAGGTGCGAATGGGGTTGAATTCTCTATTTGCGATTTAGTAATAGCATTTGCAAATTTTAAGAAATCGCTATTACAGAATCGCAAAATTCATACATACCTTTTTGCATTTCTTTAATAGTGATTTCTTAAAATTCACTATTTAAGAAATGCAGTTCGGTTCATGGATACATCTGGCCCTTGGGGCCTTCTGCCTTTCTCTGAATATATGTCTGGGGTGGGTGACAGGTGGGTTTGTGCATTTCCTGTAGTCAGCCACACAGGTGGGCTTGTGTATTTCCTCTAGTCAGCTACACAAAAAGGGAGCTTAAGTGGGTTTGATGGGCCATCCACAGCCTGATGGGCCATCCTGGGCAGGATGGGAGGGAGGAGCTGACACTTATACCTGAAAAGGCTGTGCCCTGTCCTCACACAAAAGGCTACACCCCCCTGTATCGAGTCTTGAACCACGGCAGGAAGAGCAGAGACTCTGTACACTCTAAAGGCATCTGTTTGAAATCTCCCCCACTTCAGAGGCGCAACTGGGTATAAGTACTGGACCTCATGTACCACCCACTCAGTTCACTTCTGGACCTGTGAATACTCTGCCAAGAAGATGGACTGCTGTGCTGCTGAAAGAACTGTCATTCTGCTGGATTCCTGCTCTGCTGTGCTGACCTGCTGATTGCTGCCTTCCATCCCTGGTAGGGAGAAGGACTGGACCTGCATCTCTCCAACCTAGAACCAAAGTAACTTCAAGGGCTTGCCTCCTGTTTTCTGAAGTTTCAAGGACACAAAACACTGCCAGCTCACCTACTACAGCACCTGGGCTCAGTCAGCTGTAAGTCTTGCCCTGCCAAGTGCTGCCAATACAGTCCTTGGGCCTTCAAAGTGGATATTTATAAAATGCTGCTGTTGCGAGGGACAGAACTGTCGCATCACCACACTGCATTCTTCAGAAATGGTGATTCACCTCTTCTGTGGGGATCAACTCTGTCATATCGCTTCTGCTGATAGGCCGGAACTGGCTCATCACTTTCAGAACTGCTGCACCTCAGAGCCACCACATCACTGCTGCTGGGAGAGAAACTTAGCACATCTCCTCTACTGTGTGGGGAAAATCAATGCATCCCCTGTGCTGCGAGCATTGCCTTCGGAACCACCGCACCCTAGTATTGAAGCATCACCACTGCTGCATGGGAAAAATCAACGCATCTCCATTGCTGTGGAGACCGATAGCGTTGCATTGACTCCTCTGCTCTGGACTTTCCCATGAACGTAACCAGGATTAAGGTACTTTTGTTCAGTGGGCCTCACTGGATCCTGGTGCTGGCTTGTGCTAGATCATGTTCGGTCTGAACTCTTTCACTTTGTCCCAGTCCAGATGGCCCCAGTTGGTGCTTCTTGTTTCTAAGTGCTACTTCACAGTTTATGCTTTAAAAATGAATGTCGCAAGTTCTACTTATTGGATTTTTGTCATTTTTGTCTTGCTTTATTTATTACATTACATTATATTTTTCTAACTATGTGTGGTATCTTTATATGCTGTGTTTGCACTGTTTTATTATTTGAAGTATATCACATTTCTTCTTAAGTTAAGGCTGACTGCTCTGCACCAAGCTTCCAGAGGGTGAGCACAGGTTCACCCAAGGTGTGTGTGTGACTTACCCTGACGAGGATTTTATTTTTTCCTTGGACAGTGTGCATACCTTTGCCAACCAGAAACCCAATTTCTAACAGGATTTTTTTATCTGATTACATTTTCAATAATGTGGAAAAGATACAAATTAAATAAAATATAAATGAACACGTAGCAACATGGAAATCAAATAAAACACGTAGCAACCATTTGTAAAACTATTCCTTTAATTTGTGTCCCACTTCATGGGATTTCCTTAACTCTTTAATCTTCAGTCACTTAGTTGTCTGCAAGGGCCTTTAGTTGAGCTATTGGACCTTTAATACCTGTCACCTTGAACTAATAAGAATGCTTCTTCCTATGGCATGATGTGACTAGACAGAAGAGATCACATCATTTTCTTCATCGCATCAGTTTTTTGGCTAACGTTTGCTAAAAGAAGCACATCCAATGTCTTCTGCGTTATGTATTGTGTTTAGCCCAGTAGGGGGTTTGGTAGACCATTGTGTGAGGGCAGGCCACTAGCCTTTGAAATGTAAGTGTCAGGCCCCTCCACCCTTCCAGTCCAGGAAGATGCATTCAATATGCAGATGAGTGCAGGTGTGACTAAGTGTCCTGTGTTTGTGGTTGTTTGGGTGAAATACACATGGAAATCAATCAGCCTAGCCGGACGTGGATTGGAGACAGGCTGTAAGGCACAGATCGATTGAAAGTGGCATTTCTAAACTAGTAATATAAACTCCAACCTCACCAACAAGCAGGATTTTCTATTACCATTCTAGCCATATTAAACATGACCTATTTACCCCTTTCTTGTCAGAATCTACCACTCATACAGTATATGAGGGTAGCCCTAATGTTAACTTAGAAAGGAGCAGGCCTCACAGTAGTAGAAAATGAATTTAGGAGTTTTCCACTAATAGCACATATAAAACACACAGGTATATGTCCTGCCTTTTACCTACATAGCACCCTGCCCTGTGGGTTACCTAGGGTCTACATTAGGGGTGACATATGTAGAAAAAGGGGAGCTTAAGGCTTGGCAAGTACTTTTAAATGCCAACTCGAAGTGGCAGTGAAACTGCCCACACAGACCTGGCAATGACAGGCCTGAGGCATGGTTAAGGGGCTACTTATTTGGGCAACACAAAAAGTGCTGCAGGCTCACTAGTTGCATTTGATTTACAGGCCTGGGCACAGGCAGTGCACCTTACTAGGGATTTACAAGTAAATCAAATATGCAAATTGGGAATGAACCAATGTTACCATGTTTAAGGGAGAGAGCATATGCACGTTAGCACTGATTAGCAGTGGTAAACTGTGCAGTCCTAAAACCAGCAAAAACAGTGTCAGAAAAGTGGAGGGAGGCAGGCAAAAAGGTGGGGGATGACCAACCTAAGGCTGTCTGGTCGAACATATATATATATATATATATATATATTTATATATTCACACAGATTCCTCAGCTTCAAAAGGAAAGAACCACACTCCAAAGGTGTCAATTTTCCAAATACTTTAATGCTGGGCTTTAAATCATTTGCAACAAGAGAACCCAACATGTTTTGGTCATTCCGACCTTGCTCACAGGTGCTACATGTTGTGCCCCTTTTTCATGTTTATATGCCTAACTGACGGGAAAAAGCGAGACTCGCATGTTTTCTGTACTTGGTTGCTGCGCTCAAGGAGGGCTAACCACCGGAAAAGCACACCTTTACAGGACAACATTGCTTGGATTGGATATATATACATATATATATATACATATTTATAAACACACACATATATCACCATTTGTCGAATCTTCACTTCACCATGTTCTTGAAAAGTAGTGGCATGATCTGTCAATTTAGGTCTGAGAAAAAAGGGTGTGGGCAAAAACACTTTTTGCCCACAGAATGTCCATAGGAGATTTTAGGCAATGCTTAAGCCAAAACAGCTGAACAGAATTACAGTTACTAGTTGTTGGCTACAACATCAACAGAAATGTTGTTGCAGCCAATACAGGACTTTGGAACATAAGGGGTCCTAAGTGGGCTGGGTAAAAATACCGTGACACCCTAGTCTGTGTGTGGAGGTCCAGGGGCCAAAGTAAAAAAAAAGAAAATAGATTGTGGGTTGACCGGTGAAAAATGATTTTTAAAAAGGGTATAGTTCCTTTTTACATTAAACCGTTTCAGTATGAGCCTGGGCCTAGGGGGGTTGATGTATTTTTTTTAATATATATATTAAAGGGGAGGGTGTGTGTGTGTGCCCCCACACGAACCATGTAATGACAATGAGGAACCCATGCCCCAGGGGCTTACACAACGCTGGTGTCCTGGCAACCCCATGCCCTTGGGACACAAAAAAGACTTTTGCTTTTTCCCCCTGCCTGTGCTCTCTCAGGCATGGGAGTTCTGATTGCTCCAATCCAGTAGGAGTAGAAATAAAGGCGTGCTCCCACTGGGCAGAAGTACGTTGAGGTATAACTGCTTCCATACCAGCACCAGAGGATGGGTTCTTGCTGCTGAACCACCGTGGTGGAAGGGCCCTTGAGACTTCCCCCTGGGTTCCCAGTTGGTAGTTGAGATGTGGGTGGACCAGATGGGACTGGAGCACCCACAAAATAATACAGCAGAAGAATATGTGTGGCCAGCTCTGCCACACCACAGGATGGATGCAGGGAGAAGAGACTGTAGGGCTTAGAGGGCCTTGGGGCACCCCCACAAGACGACTAACAATGAAGCTAGTTGAGAGTGTCCCAGGTGGGACTAGAGCAGCCAAACAAATAAAGCTAAAAATAATAATAATTGAGAAGCCGGAAGCAGTTATTTATAATTCTCTGCTCCCAGCAAGGAGCGCTCCATAATTCCTATTTTGGGGCCACTTTTAATATGTTTTGCTGCTTTTTGCTGCCTCAGCCTGAACAAGGGCTCCACCAGCATGTTGCACAAATGCTGTGGTGGGCTGCAGAGAGTGCAGCAGCCACATAGAAAGTATCTGAGGAGTGTGAAAAAAAGATTCTGAGACTGTTTTTTTTTTTAACACATATGCTTTAATTTAAGGTTTATTGTCAAATATTATAATGCTTATTATTATTAATAAATGCATATACGTCTGATGTTGGATTCTATTGATTTTAATGTTTAATATAAACATGATTCTTGTTTCATTGAGGTGGCTACCCCTTGACAAAGCTAGTAGGTCCAACTTTACAGATTGATGTAGTGACCCATTGACAAAGTTATTAGGCTTGCCTTGTACACTTATGTGGTCATACCTTGACAAAGCAAAAGTGCATGTTTTGGACTTGACACCATTGGTGTGGTGTTCCACAGCTTTTTCCCTTCTATGCTTCTGGTTTTGTTGACTTCAATTTTGCTGACTTTGGAGCGCTCATGGTTTACTGCTGTTAACAAGTGCTAAAATGTTTATGCTCTCTCCTTCAAACACAGTACATTTGGTTAAACTTAATGTACATCTTTTAATTGCTTATACATTCGAAGAAAAGTGGTAATCCATGTATCTAGGCCCTGTAAATTATATGCTACTAGCGGTCCTATGACACTTATTATGCCACCCATTTAAGTTGCCCTTTAAATGTCCCTCAGGCTTGCTATTGCAGCCTGTATGTGCAGTTTTAAACTGCAATTTTGACCTGGCAAGTTAAACCTTTTGCTAGGCCCAAACCTCCATTTTATTAAGCCTAAGTCAACCCAAAGATACGCCCTAAACAGCACAAAGGGCCAGGTGCAGTGTATTTAAAAAGTTGGACATATAATTTTAAGTTTTGCATGTCCTGGTAGTGAACAACTCCTAAGTTCATTTTTCACTACTGTGAGTGCTCCCTCCTTCATAGTCTGGAGGATAAGATTGGGCTAACTTATTACATTTAGTAAGGGATAACTTTCAATTGGGAGCATGTAGGAATTTAGTGTTTGTTGTGTAATGAGTAATTTAAATCTTTCTTTAATGATAAGGTCAGATTTTAAGTCACAATTCACAACATTCCACTTTTAGAAATTTGGCATGTTCTTGTCCTACCCATTTGGTGCCTGACGCCTGCATCCTGGGTCACATTACTAGGTGTAGCTGGCAGTGGTCTTTGTGTATTCCTCCCAGACAGTGAAAAAAAAGGGAAGATTGGTGTTGGCAGGATAGGCAACTTCTGACTTGATGAGGAGAAGGAGCTGTCACCTACCTAACTTGCACATCGCAAAGACTCTGCTTAAACACACTCACAAAGTGTTTGGCACTAGCCTTTTGTGACTCCAGACATGCTGGGACCAGGGCAGACAGGCAGAAAATTACAGACACCTCTGGCAGTGGAAACCTCTGGAACCTTCTCCTACTTCAAATTAGGCACTGGGTATAAATATTGGACACTCAGCTCTTCAGTATCTCTTTCAACCTGTCAAAGACTCAGAAGGACTGTTGTGCTGCTCTGCAAGAAGGACTGTTACTCTGCTGCCCTGCTGCCTTAGTGAATGGAAAGGATCTGCATCTTGACCCCGAGACCACCAAAGTAACTTTAATAGCTAGTTGGCTGGTTTCCTGGTTGGAACCTCAGGTGTAGATCAGACTCCAAACACCTTGATTCCTGGACTGCTGTGAGTCCAACCCATTCAGTATTTTTTGAGAAATTAGGGGTTAACAATATTTGTAAATCTGGTCAGTTGGGTTCAAAAGACTCTTGCAACAGTTCCTCAAATCCAAGGGGGATTTTTTTCTCTTGGGCCAACTTACTCCCCTAGGTGTAAGTCTCCCACGGGAGCAAGTACTCTGATTGGCTTGGCCCAACATGAAGAAAAATGTTGCAGGAAGCCATTACAGGAATCATGGACTAAAGGGGTCATTAGAAGTTTGGCTCATTGAAACATCCGTCTGCCAAACTCCAGATGAGGAGACTACCATGGTGCTGGTGGTCTCCCCACCACCGTCAGTACTACTTTCCCACTGGGCTGACTGGTGGAAACCAAGCTTTCTGTTGGTCAGCCCAGTGGGAACCGTGCAGCAGCATTGTTCCCGGCTCAGTTATGAGCCGGAGGCAATGCTGTCCCACTCAACATGCACCAGCACCATTGAAATGCAACTGACAGTGTAATTTCCAGGGTGCTTGTCAGGGGGACCCCTGCACTGCCCCTGGCATGGGCAGTGCAGGGTCCCAATGTGTCCATCTGCATTTGTTCTCCATCAGCCTTTTCATGGCGGTCAGTTCGCCATGAAAAGGCTGGTGGAGAACAACGCTCTAATCAGCACAGCAGTTCTGACTTCAGCGCTGCCATGGCTGATTACAACCACGACTGCTGTTATCCTATCAGATCACTGATCCTGGTGGAGACAGCAGTCTTTTGGTAGTCCGACTGCCAAACTCTTAATTTGATGGTCAGACTGCCAAAGCTGCAGCAGTCAGGACCATCACAGCAAGTCTGGCAGTCTTGTGACTGCCACACTCATATTTAGATCCGAAGTTTCCTGTCCTGAGTTTGTTTATGCAAAAAGATATAAGGAGGCAGCATAGGGATACCCTGCACATTAGCTCTTATGGTGAGGGGGTCTCAGACGAAAATTAAAAAACAAATTGATATGCCGCTGTCCTGCAGATGTCCCACAGGACTCCCTGAGGATCACTGCATAAAAGGAAAATGCTAGCTGGCATTTAATTTAATTGGGCCATGGCAGGGGGGTTTATAGGAACATTTAGGAAGGGGGTGTTAGTGGGGCCCTTCTCCCTGAGCCTCTATTAGGCTCAGGGACCCCATTCCATGGGGCCAAATTGATATTAAAGGGGAGACAGACCTGTGGCACCCATTTCTAAACCTCTATTGGGCCACTGGAAAACCATCCCCCAGTGCAGATTACTAAATAATGGGAAGGGGGCATATGGCCTCCCTCCCTAAAATACGTTCAGGCCGTGGGTACCCCATCCCTCAGGTCCAAATTTCTGAAAGAAGAGGAGGGTCACCACATGCCCCTCACCTCCTCATGCTGGTACCCACCCCAGGGATCCAAGTCCATAGACATGATACCACAGAGTGCCCAGTGGAGCTCATCCCAGGGCATCATGGTTCCCTGCTCAGGAGAGTGTAGGCAGACCCTGCCCACACTTTCACAGTCAGCGGACTCCAGTTGGTACCATCATGTGGTGCCAGTTATAAACTGGTGCAGCCACCCATGCAGGAGCAAAAGATGCCAGCTCCCACCAGCAGCCAGTATGGTGTTGGCTGGGGAGATGGTTGGGGCCTTGGGGCTTCCCCTCTGGCCCCAATGCCTCCATACTTTGTGCTTGCTGCTTTGGGTGGCAACCAGGGTACCCAAGTGCAAAAGAAAAAAGGTGGGCTCCCGCAAGAAGAGCCAGCTGGGTCCTCAAGGGCCCTGGAGCTCCCCTTATTGCCCCCAAAATAACAAATGTGTTGTGGGTACAGGGACACCGGCATAATAAAAAATGTGCCAGCTTCTGCCTACATCATCTTTTAATGAAAGATATGGGTATTCCCAGTGAGCATCAGGACACTCCCAATTTTTTTTAAAGAATATGAAAAAAAATTTCAAAAATTTGTGTGACAAGAGGCCCTCGTTTATTAATCACTGCTCCTTGAAGGCGAACCCCATAATGCTCTGTGAAAACTATCAATTTATTTTTCCTCTGAGGTGTCCCTCAGCTCCATTTTGGATGCAAGGGTTCATTTTCCTCAAATAAAGTATCACAAAATGCTGTTACACTCCTCACTTAATTCCACATGATTTATGCACTTTTGGTGTCATATTTTGTCATTTCTTTCAAGACTTGATTATGCAAATTTTCTGCTCCTTGGCGCTGCTGAAGAGCTAATAAACAGATTGCAGAATGCAGCTACCGGTCTGGTGCCGGACATTCCATTTCGCCACTCAGAGAACCCCTCAATGGCTACTTGTGAGCCAATGAATAAAATTCAAAATTCTCCTTTTCACATTTAGGGTTTTGCAACATACTGCTGCTCCCTACATTCAAAATAAGATAGAAAATGCCATCCTCTCAGAAATGTATGCTTGTCTGAGCATAATCTGCTGCGCATCCCTAGGATTCACAAATCAAAAGCGGGAGGTCAGACTTTTTCTTTCCTGGCTTCAAAGCTTTGGAATTCCTTGCTCAACTATCTTCAGAGTATTTCGTCAGAGGCCATCTTTAAAGCTTGATTGAAGACCCACCTCTCCAAGGAAATGTGACTTTTTATGTGTATTTCTTTTTCCATCTGAATTATTTGGGTTTACCTTTTTTCTTATTTTCAACTAGGGCCAGGACGCCCCCTTCGGAGCAGCAGTTGAATCCATATGAACTTTTCATTCATTCAATCACGCTAAAACAAATTACACTAGCTACGCCTACCCCCAGCAAAGAGGTACATTCCGACGTTAGATTTCAGAGTTTAGCAATGGGCTATTCCACATATTTTGTTCGGATTTAAGGTGATTTTTCTACTTCTTCAGATAGAGTTCTTGCATACATAAATGGACAAGAAAGTCAAACAAATGTAAATTATGTAAAATTGAAGGAAATTAGTTAGTTGTATGTCAAACTAAGACTCAGAATTCTACAGATAGTGGATATTCCCCACTTTTGGAGACATGGGAACTTCTTAAGCACTGTGTATATTTAAAATGTAACTTGCAATGAAATATTGTCTTTTTTTATTTTATAGCTTTGTTTCCTAATTATAGAAGGAAATGGTTTCCACGAATTGTTTAAATAGAGATTGATCATCTGTATATTCGCTTGAACGTTTTATGGCAGTCTACACTTGCACTGCACCCAAACTATCCAGGCACCAGTTACTTAAGCGAAGATGTGAAACAATGCCTACATTTTTCAAATGCATTGTAAAATGAAAATATGGGATGATTTAAGGACATATCTGACACAAAACAAAGTCAAAGTGGCACTAGCATTTGACATAATTTGCTTTTGTAATTAAATAATAAAAGATAACGTGCTTTACGATTACAATGTAAACTTCACCACTTTTTGTATGGAGAACCCGTTTAGGGATTTTTTTATATTTTCAGATATTTTTTAAAACGCCCTTGAGAGAAATGTAATAGATTTATGGTCCGAAATAGTAAATAGAATAGTACTATATTTCTGTCCGATTTTCTTAATTTAAAAGTCCTATAAAGTATACTACAGACGTCCATGTGTTGTAGCTAGTAATCGTTTATTGCACTTGCTTAGGACTAAAATACTGAGAAAAAAGCATGACTGTTAATGATAACATGGCCAATGGACAAACCTTCACCTCCCTTGCGATCCTCGCTCGCTGAGAAGCAGGAAAGGAGATTGCATAAATCAACACAAGGCAGAAGCCTTACGGTACAATTAACAGGAGATGATGAGTTACAACGCTAGAAGAATTGTATTTTCATGAGTGTAAGAGGTGTGCTCCAGCAACCAAAATTTTATTTTGCCTGCAGGACTTAAAAAACTTGCACAATTCTTGCTGGGAAGAATACGAAAGATCTGAGGGAATAAATGTATTACATCTAATTCCTTCTAATCGAACACCAAACAAAGAGATGCTTCTATTAGATGGAGGCCTTGAAAGTCTCTTCTTCCACTTCATCTTCTGTACCTGACCAAGCTGCCTGGCCAGGCAACTTTGAACCCTCAGCATGTTCCAAGCTATTGTTGAAGCTTTTGGTCCAGCAGGTGGATTAAATTTTTTATGGTTGACCAATTGTATTTCATCATATGTATAAAAAAATATATATATATTTTTCGCCAGTGATGACTGAAATGCCCACAAAGACGTGCACTATTAGTTTCAAGACATTTTACTGCTGCAGAAGACATGCTTTATAAGGACATGATCCAATTTATATTGGATGGAAATAAACCATGTTCTCAACTTACCTCTATATCTTTTATGTGTTTGTTTCTGCTGATTATTAAATAAATATTACTATTCCTTGAGCATTGTTATGATCAAACATTGCATATTTTGGGAATTATAATTCGTTATTGATCTGTTGATCATCACCCCTTGTCAACATGTCTCTTGAAAAAAGTTTCTAACTTTGTCAAAAACTGTTAGGCAGTGAAGTAATGGTGATTCGAACGACTATTTATCTTGCCACCATTGGATATCACTGATTAGACCGATTAATGCTAGACCGCCTAATGCTAGCGCCAAGGTCGCTGAGAAGATAGGGAACGCCTGTCTGTCTCACTTCCTAGAGAAAAACAATGCACTTGACACCTCCCATTCTGGATTTCACAAGAACCACAGCACTGAGACCGCCCACATTGCCTGCACTGACGACATCAGAACCAGAGTTGACAAGGGCGAGACCGTCGCACTCATCCTCCTGGACCTCTATGCAGCCTTCAACACTGTTTGCCACCAAATCCTCTGCGCACGCCTTTTCGACACAGGAATCCAACACAAGGCCCTGGACTGGCTCACCTCCTTCCTTGCCGAAAGAACCCAGATAGCCCACCTCCCTCCCTTCCAGTCCCCAGCAACCAAGATCATCTGCGGGGTCCCCCATGGGTCCTCCCTCAGCCCTATCCTCTTCAACATTTACATGGCCCCGCTCACCAACATCCTCCGCCCCCACGGAATCACCATCATCTCGTACGCACACGACACCTAGCTCGTCATTTCCCTCACCAGGAACCCTTCCACCGCCAAGTCAAACCTCCATGCCGGACTCCTCAACACCGCCAAATGCATGGCAGCAAGCCACCTCAAACTCAACTCCAACAAAATAGAAATCATCATCTTCAGTCCCAACAAGACAGTATGTGACGACTCCTGGTGGCCCACAGCCCTAGGACCACCCCCAACACCCTCCACCCATGCACACAACCTCAGCATCATCTTAGACTCATCTCTCTCCATGGCCCAGCAAATCAACATCATATCTTCCACCTGTTTCAACACCCTTCACATGTTACAGAAGACCTTCAAATGAATTCCCATAGAAACCAGAAAAAACATCACCCATGCACGCATCAGCAGCAGATTAGACTACGGAACGGCCTCTACCCTGGTACCACAGCCAAGCTTCAGCAGAATCTCCAGCGAATCCAGAACGCAGCCGCACGGCTCATCCTAAGCCTCCCATGCCACAAACAAATCTCCACTCACCTCAGATCCCTTTACTGGATGCCCATCAGCAAAAGGATAATCTTCAGAGTCCTCATCCACGCCCACAAATCCCTCCACAACACTGGACCAGCCTACCTCAACGAACGAGTGAACTTCCACGCACCCACTCGACTCCTCCGCTCTGCTGACCTTGCCCTCGCCACAGTCCCCCACATCCAACGCACTACCTCCGGAGGCGAACCGTCTCCTACCTCGCCTCCAAGACCTGGAACTCCCTCCCCACCACCCTATGCAAGACCTAGGACCTCCTGACATTCAGAAAGCACCTTAAGACATGTTTTTTTGAGCATTAATCCTCCCACTTTCTCCCCCCCAGCGCCTTGAGCCTCTACCGGGTGTGTAGCGCACTTAATGCATTTTTTTGATGATTAACTGATCTGTGGACATTTCTGCCCTCATATTGCCAGATGGATTTCTAAGCTTCGTGCATTGGCGTTTGTGATCCGTCTCAAATCTTAGAGCTTGTGTAGGTTGGAGATATATGTAGACCTGGCTTGTTTAAGTCAAATTAATAATATAAATCTGTTAGACTGTCCATCCTTGGTGTGGTCTCCCTTAACATTTTGCCTCTGTTTCCCAGGTTGTTGATGTGTGCTGAACTCTGATTTTACTATTTTTGTTACACTGGGCACTTTACCACTACTAACAAGTGCTAAAGTGCAAGTGCTCCTTTACAAAATGTGTATGTAATTGGCTTATCAATGATTGGCATATTTGATGTATTATTAAGTCACTAGTACAGCACACAAGAGGTGCCCTGGGCCTCTAAGTCAAATGCTACTAGTGGGCCTGCAGCACTGGTTTTGCCACCCAAATAAGTAGCTCAGTAATCATGTCTCAGACCTGCCTCCTGTTGTTTGAAGTCTCAGGGACAGCAAATACTTCTCTCTGCCAGCACCTGGAGTCTCTGGAAATACTCCTACTCTGCCAAGCAGTGCCCATCCAATTCTTAGGACCCTGAAAGGAGAAGCTGGCAGCCTAAAAGGAAGAAATCCATGCACAGAGTGCTGTGCAGGGAAAAGATCGATGCGACTCCGATCTGCGGCTGAAGAAACGATGCGCCACCGGCTTTGCGGCTGAAAATCAACACTCACCAGAAACGCGTCCGAAGAATTAACGCACGGAGCTGGTGAAACAACGCGCAGCATCGCTGACAGAGACTCGGAGATCGAAACCCGCGCTGCGTGGTTTTCGAATCATTGTGTGGCTGGATTTCTGACGCAAGCACTGCTGGGCGTTTAAAAACAATGCCAGGCCTGCCTGGTCCCAAGAGTGCTGACCGGATCAACGCATCATTCTCCTGTGGAGAGAAGGAACGACGCGCCCGACCCAACAAAAGGAGAAACAACGTAAGGTCCTGCTCGTGAGTGGAATCGACGCATCACAAGCCCTTTTTGATGCACACTCGCCAGTGCAGTTTTTTTTTTTACGCACCCAATGTACATTTTCACGCTAACAGTGTTAGTGTGTGTTTTAAACTAAACTGCTTTTTAATTGATAACTTGACTTGTGTATTGTGGATTTTGTCGTTTTGCTCTTGTTTTGTTTAGATAAATATCTCCTATTTTTCAAAACCTGTGTTGTGTCATTTTGTAGTGTTTTCATTAAGTTACTGTGTGTGGTGGTACAAATACTTTACACCTAGCACTCTGAAGTTAAACCTACTGCTCTGCCAAGCTACCAAGGGAGTAAGCAGGGGTTAGCTGAGGGTGATTCTCTTTTACCCTGACTAGAGTGAGGGTCCTTGCTTGAACAGGAGGTAACCTGACTGTCAACTAAAGACCCCATTTCTAACAGAATCAATTCTGTACAGTATTGTAGTAAAACGGATTGTTCAGCTATGGATCGAGGATTCCTCAATTGTTAAGTGCCATGCAGCTGACTTCCCTCAAAGTTACCCTGGAAAGTTAAGCATATGAAGCAATATTCACTCAGAGGCTATTGCTTGTAGTACACAAATAGCAGCATTAAAACATCATTATAGGAAAGAAAAACCCAAATCAAAAGGTCCTGAATCAATTTTAGTAAAATACAATGAACTGTTATAAAAAGCAAACGTACTATGTAATCTGATGTAGGTATCAGGACCTATTAATATATAATAATAATATTTCAGATGCATTGGGAATCAAAATACAGTATGTAGAAGCAAGATTATGTGGTTGTCACACCTAAAGTCTGGGGGTTGGCAACACACTGAAAGCAGTTCTCCATTAAAAAGGAATGAGATTTTACATGTGCTTGAGTTTTTAAAAACAAGGTATTTACTTCTAGCAGCAAACTTTGTTGCTTAAACCCATAGCTGAATTAAAAACTGGCTAGGTCTTAAGGACTGATTGTTTGGGCACCTATCCATGATTTTCAGTTGCACAGAGGCACCACAGCTCCAGGCAAACCAGGGTATACCAGGGTATACTTACCAGGGTATACTTTCTTCCTTGGCACTCTAAATGCCCAAAAACGTATCTAGGACACCAAATACAATGTACCTGTTGCATAAATACCTCTCGGTCTAGTCAAGGATCAAATGGTCAGACACCACCTCTTTGCTGCTTTTTTCCAGGTGAATGTAGCTGTCTCTGAGCTTAGGATCTTCCATGAATTCAGGAAAGAACATCTAACCGTGAGCAGGCGTCCCTGTTCAGGACTTGCACTCCTCTTGTTCTTTTGCAATCAACAAGATACTACTTTCCTTAGCCATCAGAACAGGTTCTAGGTTCTGTGGGCTTAGGGCAAGGATATTTCATGAAATAGAAGAGAATTCTTTGCAGCAAGTAGTCTTCTATTCCTCATGTTCACCTCTCTCCATTGAAATTATGTTTAATAGATTTTAAAATAAGAGCCTAGCTCTAGTTAGGAAACTTCCTAGGAGAATAGCTATGTTTCTTACATGATCACAGCCTAATATGTATTTCTCTGTGACATATGCCTTGTACCCCATAGCTACGTTTCTGCAAAAACAGCTTACCATGCTTTGTGCCTTGGTTTTCAAAATTGGCCTAGATTTCACTATTTCTCACTTTCTCAATCGTCCCACAGCTAGTCTGTTCAAGCTGAAGTAACAAAGAAAGAAGCAACTCATTTTGGAGACATCTATTTTCTCCCGAAGTAAATAGGATCCTCTTGGTCTCATATGCACTTTTTGTCTGTAAGGAAAAGGGTGTCATCTTTCCTAGGCATGGATGATTTTCTAAGTTGGAGTTGCAAAGATAGCAAGTGCCTGATTTATATTTCAGAGGACAGGATACTTTATCACCAACATGACAGATATCCTATCTGTCATGTTACAAGTGCATTAAATCCTACGGCACCGGTAAAACGGCAGGTGGGCTATCTGTCACATTTGTGACGGAGTATTCTGTCTGTTGAAATACAAATCAGGCCCCAACTTTTTTGTCAAGAAAGCAGATGATGTGAGCGAAACAGAATTTAGTTCTGGGTATTTGGTGCTAAAGATGAGAAGAAGGGATTAGGGGCCAGATTTAGGTTTAGGCAAAGGGAGTACTCCACAACAAACGTGACAGATATCCCGTCCACAGTACATTGTCTCCTGTGGGGTTCGTAATACAGGGGATGGGATATCAATTATGTTTATGACGGAGTGTTCCCTTCCCCATGTCTTAAATCAGGCCCTAAGTCACCTCTTGAATAGCCAAACTTTACCAATAGCAACTTTACAAAGGTAATATTTGTTATAAAGGTATTAAAAATATATTGTGCTTATATATTTATATTTTGTTTAAACTAGAAGCCAACAAAAATGTATTTTACATCCAAGCTGCGATGGTCTGTATGCATCATTTTCCACAGATATAGGACTTACATAATGATCAGTCACTGTTTCTAGTCCATATGAAGTTTGAATGCTTTCTTTATAGCCTTCTCCACAGCATGATTCTTGCATGAGCACCATTCAAAGATGATGAGGTAGGTACATTTGTCAACTAAACAATCTGCTTGCAGGTATTTGAAATACAATCACTTATAGTCCTTACTCCCATACTTCCCTATAAATTATAGAAAATGAACGCTACAAGTAAGTATTAATTTCTAGGCCTCCTTCAATATACGTGTTCGATGGTCATAAAATAACAACAATGTCAGGAAGACACATATCTAAAGGAAGTGTGAACTTTTCTTTTTTAAGATGATGTTTTCAACCTTAAGTGACTTTTCAAGCACGGGCAGCAGGTATTGAGACACGTCTCCAATAACATATATTGAGTATGCTTGTTCTGTACTGTTGCCTCATTGCTCACTAAGACGTTCTTCCTTTATTGCTCCTCCAGCAATAAATAGTGACAGTTGGATTAATGTGTAAAGTTTTATCCATAAATTCCATAACTTTTAAAATTGTTGAATGTAATTATTCCCATGGGGAACAGGGTAAAGACTGATTTGAATATGGCTGTGTTCAAACTGGGGTGGCATGGTGAGCAAAAGAATTGATGGATTTAACCCCAGATCTGTGACTACGCGTGAATGTTTGATTGGTTCCGCATTATGTCCATCATTTGTGTTTGTTTGCTTATGTATCAGAATGGGGCATAAAACTAAGCCCTCAGTAGACCCCAGAAAAACTTAGAGAAATATTTACCAGTGCAGCGCTGCACCAAATTTAGAAGTGCCACGCTATGTCATTTTAAAAACGCAGGGATGCGCAGAATGCAGCACACATAGAAAGCAAAAAAGCATTAGATTTTGGCGCTGCCTCAGGTTTACGAAAGCTCCTAAATCTGGGGCAGTGCCAAAATGCAATGAGTGTTGCTTTGGCATGCCAACAGCAACACCCACTGCACGCCCCTCCCACGCAAAGTGCTGTGTATGAAGAAGTAATGTTTACAAGGTTGTGTTAAGCCACAAAAGGTGGCTTCGCGCCACCTTGTAAATATGGCACCGTGCATAGCACCATTGGAGCGTCACTAAAAGGTGCACTTCGATAGCGATAGGGCCTTGTAAATCAGGCCCATATTTTCTACTGCCTGCAACCTCCCTGATGTGGCACATCCCCAGACACCTGCTCCGTACATGGCAAGAGATAAACATTTACTCCTATAAAGCTGGGCTATTTCCCTAATTGGCTTACAGCCTAACCTATTAGCAAATCTACATATCATTTCACAGGCTGCTCCCATTTTCTGTGCTCTTTGAATAATTAGCCTCTCCCAGGACCCAGTCGCATTAAACATGATGCCTACATCCATAAAAAAGGTACTTTCTTTATTGGAATACCTCCAATATAAAAACATTTAGATTTAGTATTTTTAGGCCCACAGGTCAATACAAATGATTTTTGATGGCTAACTTTAAGGTTTAGTTTGATCATGAAATCATTAAAACCATTTAAAAGATTTTGAAAACCATTTGAAGTGAATGCGAAAAGGACAGCATCATCCGCACATAGGAGAACCGTAATGGCCTGTTAACCGATGCAAGGAATATCTTTACTAAATGACTCTAAGAAATCACCTAGAGAATTAATATATAGTAAAAACAGAATAATCAAAAAATGTTCTGATCTGTGAATATATTAAGTAGACTTCCTCTACAGTATTTTGACAACTTCTGCTAACCACAACACCGTGGCTATGTGTTGTTTTATGGTTATCGTTATGAGAGCAAAATGTTATTCGTAAGATGGAACCAGTCCTAGAAATCTACCATGTGCCTACGTATTTTGCCTGTAAGTTGTCTGCATGTAATCTCTAGCTACCGAAAAGAGAAATTAAGGACACCAGCCATTATTCCTTGCAGAACACCAGTTATCATCTTTCAAAGATGGAAGCGTGCTGCCTCCATGTTGACCATCTGCAGTTTAGCTGGTGCAAGAATTAGTGATCATGTCTTGCAATCATTCTCTTTTGCACCACCCTCTAACTGGACAACACAGGCCTCTATCAGCTTTGGCCTTGGTTGCTTGAAGAATGTCTCTGGGTGACATTAGGTACCATCAGCCACAGATGTACAGAGACCCAGCAACCTGTGAGTCTCTTTACTAGTGGAAACTGAACTCTTTATACTGGAACTCAGCAGACATTGTGTAACTTTATGCTGTCTGGATTTAGATTTAAAAAAAATCCTAACTCATGTTGAAGTTAATTGCTTTTATTACCATGGGTGAGGCACACACAGTCTTAAAGTCTATGGGCCCACGGGGCCCACGGCAGTGACAAGGATAGTCCAGGCCACGCACTGCTTATCCATGTTAATATAGTGCCTGCAACAAATGATTTCAGAGGTACTTCCATTTTTTATTCCTGGAGACATGTTACCCTGATGGTAATGTGGCCCAACATCTCATTAAGTCTTGCAAAGTGAATTTTCACTGCAATTGATACATCTCAATATATTAGTTGGATTAATGTAAATTGATCAATAATCTGACCATCCTTTACCTTCAGCCCACAGAACTCTGTAAGAATATATCTTTTTTTATTAATCTCAACAAATAGCTGGAACAATTAGAATTTCAGCAAACTGGACTTTAGTTGGCATGGGCTTATTTCTAATTCTTCTCTTATCTATCCTCTCTTTACCAGCGCCTCCACTGTTGGTCAATACTACATCAGTGAAAGTAGCCAGGATGCGTTATTTGACTTGTGCCTTGTTTTGTTCCATGAATAAAACTGTGCTAAAGCTGGAAGGACCTATTTCTAATCACTTTAACAATTAGCATTAATTCCAGTTCATATGATTACAAAGTTAAAAAAAACAGTAATTTACAATTTAAAATTGTGATCCTGTATAGAAGAAAAACTAGTGGTGCCTATTAACAATACTATTAAGCACCTGATTATCAAAAAAAAAAAAGATTGACTCCTGTTAGTTTACACTAACATTAGGAGTACATTTGTGAATTTTTGGGAATTAAAAAAAGAATATGTCTGACTTTTACTGGTTCCCAGGAGTGGAAGTTCCTTTGTAAAGTAAAAGTTCAAATCTCCTGCCATGCAAAGGCATTTTACCTGTTTAAATGTAACAGATGTGCACATATAAAATGTTCACAAAAGAGGAATTATACTTAGAAACCTTTTTTCTGCATATTTATCTCAATTGAGAATCTCTCTACTAGGCTCTTACCTGCATTTTCCAATCCTATTACTGCTTTCCTCCTGCCTTTCACAGAAGTTAACCTGGAATGTATCCAGGGTGGGAATGTGTCTTGCAAATTTTTGTGACTATCAATAACCCCCTCTTTCAAACACATCAATGTCCCTCTTAACTCTTTTGAGCACATTTGCTCACATAAAAATGTTAAACCATGCTGGTGTTCTATTATATGTCAGTAACTCAAATCATTTGTTGAACTTTAAATTCTGATTGTGTGAATAGAAACTATGATGGTATATGTAGGAAGTTGGCTCTGTATGCACTATTTCAAAGTAAGGAATAGTATGCACAGAGTCCAAGGGTTCCCCTTAGAGGTAAGATAGTGGCAAAAAGAGATAATACTAATGCTCTATTTTGTGGTAGTGTGGTCAAGCAGTAGGCTTATCAAAGGAGTAGTGTTAAGCATTTGTTGTACATATACACAGGCAATAAATGAGGAACACGCACTCAGAGACAAATCCAGGCCAATAGGTTTTGTTATAGAAAAATATATTTTCTTAGTTTATTTTAAGAACCACAGGTTCAAATTCTACATGTAATATCTCATTTGAAAGGTATTGCAGGTAAGTACTTTAGGAACAATCACAATATCATATATACTTTTTACATAAAACACATTTAGCTGTTTTAAAAGTGGACACAGTGCAATTTTCACAGTTCCTGGGGGGAGGTAAAGTAATGTTAGTTCTTGCAGGTAAGTAAACCACCTACGGGGTTCAAATTGGGGTCCAAGGTAGCCCACCGTTGGGGGTTCAGAGCAACCCCAAAGTTACCACACCAGCAGCTCAGGGCCGGTCAGGTGCAGAGTTCAAAGTGGTGCCCAAAACGCAGAGGCTTCAATGGAGAGAAGGGCGTGCCCCGGTTCCAGTCTGCCAGCAGGTACGTACCCGCGTCTTCGGAGGGCAGACCAGGGGGGTTTTGTAGGGCACCGGTGGGACACAAGCTCACACAAAAAGTACACCCTCAGCTGCACTGGGGCCCTGGGGTGGCCGGGTGCAGTGTGCAAACACGCATTGGGTTTTCAATAGATTTCAATGGAAGACCAAGGGGTCTCTTCAGCGATGCAGGCAGGCAAGGGGGGGGCTCCTCAGGGTAGCCACCACCTGGGCAAGGGAGAGGGCCTCCTGGGGGTCACTCCTGCACTGGAGTTCCGATCCTTCAGGTGCTGGGGGCTGCGGGTGCAGGGTTTTTTCCTGCCGTCGGGATTTTAGAGTCAGGCAGTCGCGGTCAGGGGGAGCCTGGGGATTACCTCTGCAGGCGTCGCTGTGGGGGCTCATGGGGGACAACTTTGGTTACTCACGGTCTCGGAGTCGCCGGAGGGTCCTCCCTGAGGTGTTGGTTCTCCACCAGTCGAGTCGGGGTCGCCGGGTGCAGTGTTGCAAGTCTCACGCTTCTTGCGGTGATTGCAGGGGTCTTTAAATCTGCTCCTCTGGATACAAAGTTGCAGTCTTTGTTGAACAGGGCCGCTGGTCTCGGGAGTTTCTTGGTCTCTTGGAAGCAGGGCAGTCCTCTGAGGATTCAGAGGTCGCTGGTCCTGGAGAAAGCGTCGCTGGAGCAGGTTTCTTTAGAAGGCAGGAGACAGGCCGGTAGGACTGGAGCCAAAGCAGTTGGTGTCTTCTTTCTTCTTCTGCAGGAGTTTTCAGCTCAGCAGTCTTCTTCTTCGGTATGTTGCAGGAATCTAAATTCTTAGGTTCAGGGGAGCCCTTAAATACTAAATTTAAGGGCGTGTTTAGGTCTGGGGGGTTAGTAGCCAATGGCTACTAGCCCTGAGGGTGGGTACACCCTCTTTGTGCCTCCTCCCAAGGGGAGGGGGGCATATTCCTATCCCTATTGGGGGAATCCTCCATCTGTAAGATGGAGGATTTCTAAAAGTTAGAGTCACTTCAGCGCAGGACACCTTAGGGGCTGTCCTGACTGGCCAGTGACTCCTCCTTGGTATTCTCATTATCTCCTCCGGCCTTGCCGCCAAAAGTGGGGCCATGGCCGGAGGGGGCGGGCAACTCCACTAGCTGGAGTGCCCTGTGGTGCTGGAACAAAGGGGGTAAGCCTTTGAGGCTCACCGCCAGGTGTTACAGCTCCTGCCTGGGGGAGGTGATAGCATATCCACCCAGTGCAGGCTTTGTTACTGGCCACAGAGTGACAAAGGCACTCTCCCCATGTGGCCAGCAACCTGTCTCGAGTGTGGCAGGCTGCTAGAACCAGTCAGCCTACACGGGTAGTTGGTTTAAGTGTCAGGGGGCACCTCTAAGGTGCCCTCTGGGGTGTAGTTTACAATAAAATGTACACTGGCATCAGTGTGCATTTATTGTGCTGAGAAGTTTGATACCAAACTTCCCAGTTTTCAGTGTAGCCATTATGGTGCTGTGGAGTTCGTGTTTGACAGACTCCCAGACCATATACTCTTATGGCTACCCTGCACTTACAATGTCTAAGGTTTGGCTTAGACGCTGTAGGGGCACAGTGCTCATGCACTGGTGCCCTCACCTATGGTATAGTGCACCCTGCCTTAGGGCTGTAAGGCCTACTAGAGGGGTGACTTATCTATACTGCATAGGCAGTGTGAGGTTGGCATGGCACCCTGAGGGGAGTGCCATGTCGACTTACTCGTTTTGTCCTCACCAGCACACACAAGCTGGCAAGCAGTGTGTCTGTGCTGAGTGAGGGGTCCCCAGGGTGGCATAAGATATGCTGCAGCCCTTAGAGACCTTCCCTGGCATCAGGGCCCTTGGTACCAGGGGTACCAGTTACAAGGGACTTACCTGGATGCCAGGGTGTGCCAATTGTGGAATCAAAAGTACAGGTTAGGGAAAGAACACTGGTGCTGGGGCCTGGTTAGCAGGCCTCAGCACACTTTCAATTCAACACATAGCATCAGCAAATGCAAAAAGTCAGGGGGTAACCATGCCAAGGTGGCATTTCCTTACAGTATACTTTGACTATGGTTTGAAAATAGCTTTGTGGATTTTGCTTTAATGCAAACGTGTTAAGCTTTTATCTCATTTTCAAAGTTTGACTCTTACGTAATGTACTCTACAATAGTGACTGTGTAGTTATGGTTACATTTCACTTACTAGAGGAAACACATTTTGCAGCCTTAAATATCTCTGGCTTCACATAGGATAACTACAAAAACCTTCCTTCAAGATTCATTCAGGCACATGCACATGATCCTGAAGAGTTTTGTAAGATCTGTTGTGGAGACAAAAGTTATAAGGGAGCTGTCAAATAGTGGCTTTCACTATAATGAAGTGAAATTTGAAACAGCACATTTTTGGGAGATTGAATAGCCCATAATATGAAGTCTCAGTATCATCCATTCACTTTACTTTTCCCATTGTACTTCCTGTCATGTTTTTGTCCACTTTAACAACTGAAATGTAAAACTTCCGAGCTGTCACCTTTATCCCTCCTTGCTAATTTATTACACATTTCAGGTAGAATAACAGCAAATGTTAAATGGTTCCATGATAAGGGAACACTCACGCCACCACTTCCTAATAAAGAAACCATGTAACATGTGCCTCAGTTCCATTTGAATGCTTACATCCTCAGATCAGCTATGAGTAGCCTCTCTTTGAGGCCTGGGCACTAGATCCTGCCTCTTACCCAATGCCCTGACACCACAGCACATGGGATGTATGAGAGTTCTGTGGATTCACAATTCCAAAGATGTGTGCAGCTGCTCGGGACTTTTTGCTACTTAAATGAGGTCAACATGACCAAAAGCTTTGTGCTGCAGGCTGGAAACAGAGGAATTTGCTAATTTACTGATTAACTAAGAAAGTGTAATAAGTTGAAATGGCCATGTGGTCTATGATGTTCGCAACTCATGCAATAGGAGACAATTAGAAGCAAAATCTCTCTTTTCAAAAATATGGCTGATAGAAACAACTGGAATATATAATGAAAATTACTGATTTTAAATAGGGCACCTTTACGAGTGGTGTGGTCAAAGGACCACCACACTCGTGGTGACAGTCAGACCACCACACTCCAGGCTGTCCAACTGCCACATTGCAACCTTGGTGGGTGGACCTGCAAGGGGACCACCGTCACTGCCAAGAACACGGTTCCCAATGAGCTGACAATGGTCTGAATTGTACTCAGCCAATTAAAACTCATCTGTTCGCCATCCTTTCCATGGCAGTCTCCTTACCATGGAAAGGCTGGCAGAAAGTCAGTGCCAGGGGCCAGAGGTGGCATTGGCAGTGCAGGGGCCCTCCTGCCCAGCACTAATGGAATGCACACTATCTGCTTTTCAGACAGTGTGCATTCTGATGGTTCTGATATGCTATGCTATTGGCCTCAGCTGCTTTAATGGAGCCAAGACCAATAACGTAGCACTGTTCCTGCTGGTCAGCCCAGCGGGAATGGCATAATACGATGTTCCCGCCAGGCATCTCGGTAGGAATATTGTAATATGCTTTGAGGAGACTCCACTGCCATGGCGGTAGCATCCCACCCGCGAGTTTGGCAGTTGACTTGTTTGTGAAAGCCCAATTGGTGTGAAATGTAAGAATAAAAGCTGGCTTCAGAGACACTATAATACATAGGTAAAATCTTTACTTCACTGGGATAAGAAGTTATTTCTCTGATAAACATCAATCTGATCAAATACAGATTTTAATGAATGGACTGTCTTGCTCAGTATACAGTTTTTTAAAAGTAGCTTCTGTGCATTGAAATACTTGAGAAGATAACAACAGTCAACTCAGTAAGGCATCACCACTGTTTCATTTGCAGCCTCTTAATGAAAGTAAGGCAAAACCTCAATGTCTGGCAAGTAGCAACTACAGAAACCTCAGATTTCCTACAGATCGAATGTAACTTTTAACAGAACAAAAATGTTTTTTTTACTAAAAAAACACCTTCCTGACTACCTAAATAAGTATTCATCTGTTCACTACAGATAACCAAATTTTATTCTCCATTATTTCATCTACTGCTTTCAATAAATATGTGCCTGTTTGATAAAACAAAATGGTAAATTTTTCCTATTCGCTCCACTGAAATAAATATGGAATATAAAAATACATATTGACCAACATATGTCATATGGTCTAACATTGACATGTCAGACACCTGGTGACAATTACAGAACTCTCAGAATTCAGCCTCATAGCTTTAGATGTCACCATAACCCCTGCTGGAGCCCTGGCAAATTCCTATTCTCCAGTTCTGGGCTCAACTTCCACCAGCCTCGGGGTGAGACACCATTACTTTTTCTCACCCTGAGGTCAACCGAATCTTTGGACTTGATGAAGAGTATAGCAGTCGGAATCATTCAACAACAAGTCAATGACAATATATCACAAACAATACTAAACACCACAATATTTTTAAACACTAAATCAAACTCCAAACCAAGTAAAGTTTCAAAGTTGTATTACAATCCCCAACTCAATGTCATGTAAATTGTGCCCAAGTTATAACCATACATAAAATTAATAGATTGACCGAAACATCTGAAAAGATCCCACTGATTCCACCTATTAAACATCACTACTGTTAGACATTCCAAAATAATAATATAAATAAGCAACAGTCCAACATGAACATGATTATTAGCATTCAAAGCAGATGATAGAAACATCAGTAAGTTATCAAACTACAGTTTTGACAATCAATTTTCAGAGCAAGGACATCCTTATCACCAACCAAAATTGGGAGAAGCATGTGTGGGATCTGGCTAACACACGCGGGCAAAGGGAAAAAAAAAAGACAGGCAAAATAACTTGGAAAATCATCAAACTAGGGCAACTAACTCTTAAAATATGCTGGGGTAAGTGACTAAGCTAAAAGGGAAACAGGAAACCACATTTAGTTATACCTCTCCTCATAGGCCAGCATACAGGATAATTCCATGGGAATGGTAACCTTGTACCTGCGTCAGTTGATAGGAGAGTCAGATTGGTGCAGAACACGAGTTGCACATAGGACAAATCAGCAGTTTAGGATTAGTTGAGCATATTAGTACTGAAACCACATTGGGCAAGTATGACTATAGTGAGAAAACTCATCAGGGAACTTAGAGAAGAGAATAGGACTGCAGACTTAAGACAGAAGTGAACAGATATCTGGCCACTTTCGAGACAGGCATAGAACTCACTAAGACAAGATTCTAAGAAAGCTGGTGATGAACTGAATTCAGTTTCGAAATTCTTCACTAATTAGAGTAACTAAAATCCATTTGATTGGTCCATCAGGCGGGCACACTCTGGCGTTGATTTCAGCATCCAATAGTAAGCGATAACACCACCAAGTTTGCAACTATCAGAATTCATCTCAGCATCAGTCCATTGTTTCTACAATGACTACATGCAGTTCTGCCAAAATATTACAGTTTATGTTAATTTGCAACTTGCAGTTCTTTTCTCATCACCCACACTAAAATAAACTAATTCATTTCACATGAGAATTGCAGATTTCCTGTTCCATTCAATATCCAGAACAAATAGTGTTCCATTATTACATCTAAAACATGTGTCTAGCCTACAACACAGTAGGATATTCAACATTACATTAGCAGCCTAGGAAACAATTCAGGGAAGAGGGGGGGACAGAATAAACAAGTTATTTTCCATTACTGCAGCAAAAGTAATTTTCTTCTTCAGGCCTAGTCAAGACAAAGAAGCCTTAAAACACATTAATACATGTAATACATTAATAACCCTATTACACACCTTACAATACATACATGCAAAGCAAATTATTTAATTGCAAACATTATTCATAACATGTGTGAGCAATTTTAAACATATATATTGATTTTTCTTTGCATGTCAATGGAATTAATTTAATTCACTTAAAGTGTATTTAATTCAAATTCACTTAATACTAATAATACACTTTTAGTTCTACTATTTATACTTGAAAACAATGCTTCCTGCTTAATATTTATTAATAATTCACTCAAAATACAAATGCATGTTAAACATGATATCAAAATATGAATGGTAGGCACAAATGTCCACCTTGACTTAAAGGTGTACATTTTCATTTCTCAACTATTTTCTTTGTTAGGCCTTTGAATGCAGGTTGATTTGCCGCCTTACGCTAAATTATATGCCACTAATTAATTAATACCATTTGATTTCTCTCACCTCTTTGGTGGCATAACTTGATTAGAGAGAGAGTGCATGCACGAGTGCATTGGCTTATAAGAACCAGAGTACAGTGTCTACTTATTTCCTTTAAACATGGTGTTCTGAAAAAAAAAAATGTGGGAAACACTACCACAACCAGCATAAGATATTGATTTCTCTGTAAATAACACTGCACGCAGTGCGCTCACCCCTTAATGGGTATCGGTGGTGGATAAGTAAAACTGAAGTATTGACTAAGTATAACCTTTTCTGCACATGACACTTGTTAACATCTTCGCGAGTCTATAATAGGCAGAATTAACACGCCGCGGTGCACACAGAAAGAGCTTTCCTCTTTATGTATATTTTCAGACGACATTCCACTGAAGCAGATTACTAACCCCATTTTCAGATTAGTAAATCAACGGTGCATGCATGACTGCTGTTAAATTAAATCCCTTACATTTGTCAGACTTGAAATGTATAGTGGTGCTAAGCAATGCTGTTTATGTTTCTCTCCAGCCCTAAGCATTACACGGAGCTGATTTAGAAGCTGACCTGATGGCAAAACTATTATGTTCATGATACAATGTCGGCAAACCTCATTAATTAAAGTCCTAAAATTGATATCCCTTCTTAATATAGAATGACAAAAGACAAACCTTACAGCCACTAACATTGTTTATACCGTATTAGTGAGAAAAATAGCAAAGACGCTTCCTTTGCCATGCGAGAGCGAAGTCCTGGTTAATACGTACGCAGGAGACTTGACTTGACGTGGTCCATCTTTGCCCAAGGACCCTGACCATGTTCTAGAGACGTGTTTTTTTATGTTGGTGAAGCTTGCAAATATAACTATTTAGTTTTGAAAAGGCCGTGGCTTTTCCGGTTTAAGTTTGCATTCTTCCCTTTTTCCTGTTCATTGCGAGATCATTTTAACGCACTGCGAGATCATTTTTCACTCTGATAAACCCAATCGTGCAGTGCTGCAATTTTTTTTTTCAAGTGCACCTTTTTCAATGCTTTAAGACATATTTATGCTAAGCACTGAAAATGCACATTTTGAGGCACAAGTTATCCCAAAAGTCACAGCTTTCACACAAAGGTGCAGAAGCTGGACGCACTTTTCTCTGCCCTTACTGTTTTTCATCCTCTACAGATCCGGTTCACATGTTGGCTTCAAGTTCATGTCTTCACCTATTCTCGCAGGCTATATTTAGATTAATCTCACCTGCAGTTGGCAAACATTCAGTAAGTGATATATATTTTTTTATATTAGAGATTCTTCAGAGTTTCAAGAGGACTTCATGTTTATGACTCGCTTAATACGCAACTAGAGATTGCAGGTCACCGGAGAGACCAACCACTTTGACGTACATATATAGGTATGAAAGGTACTGGATAGGTACTGCTCCCAGGAAAGCATGTGAGACCCAGATATCAATGGTCCAGCAGGTGCAATGGCACTGGGACCCAGGGCTGCGAGGGTCCTTTGCACCCCGATTATAGCTGCATTGTATTACCCAAATGGGGGTAGCCGGGACAATTCCCATTGCTGGAATTAGGGCTCATGACACCCTTGCTTCATAACTGAACGGGCCATTCAGGTGCACCATACTTTTACAAATAAATATGTCTGGGTTCCATTTAATGAGGAAAGGTTTGTTAATTTTGCTCTCTTTAAAATCTATATAAGGCGATATTTTACGGGGTTGATCTAATTTTATTAATTATGAGGGCATTGTGTTTTGGTTCATATGAAGGGTTAAGGGCAAGGTTATCTGATATGAATGTAATGTATTATGTTTTTATTTTCCAAATAGGTTACATATAAGTAACATCATTTAATGATATGCTCTGCTCAATTTTGGTTCCAGGAACCCCATACACCAGTGCTTGGTGTTATATTTAGCGTGAAGGGGGCATGTGGGCGCCTTCACTAGGCCAATTTCAGCCCCAGGGATACTATACCCGTGGCCCAGTGTTGTTTTTAGTGGGAAGGTGGAATGCAGCCCCCCTTACTAGGCTGTTTTTGGCCCTGAGTACCTCAACTCTAGGGCCCAGCGCTGGTAAAGGTGGGGGCTATGGTGCCCACCCAGGGCACCCACCATGCTCTTGTTGGGGACAACAGGGGAAGTCCCACGGCCGGGTCCTTGCATCCAGCGGGAGCCAGCATTGCTTCCACTCATAGTGAGTAGCTCCCAATGCTGCTCCCTGAGGGCGAGAACAATATTTAGATCTATTTACTTGCCTGCATTACTAAGATTGTCCAGCCCTCCTTGCTCTCGCCTTAAACCTCAGACACAATTACCACACAGACTGATTGACATTTGTGGTGGAAGCCTATTGAGAATACACTGATTGTATTATTTAAAAGTATGTCCTAGACATTTATATTTTCCCAGGCACAAAAAGTGTGTCCTTTTTGCAATTTCCAATTTAAACGATTGTGCTTTAAAAGGAAAGATGTACTTAGCAATTTTGCAGAGTTTGCACGTTTATCAGAACATATGTCAGAATTCTGGATAATGGCCCCTTTTGAAACAACATGTACCATTATCATTATTACAAAGACATTCATTTATAAGATTTTTTTATTTTTCATAAATTTTATACATATGTATTTTTCACAGTGGTTCACTACGTCCTGAGTGAGGATGTTATTGAATACTTGGCACATGTCTTTGATTTTATTTTATGAATATGCACCCCTTGAGTACTAGAGTGTTGTACATAGTTCTTACTTTAAATGATGCTGCAATATTTTCTAATTTACTGAAAGTTGTATGATAAGAATACCAAATTGAGTCTCTTTTTTGAGTATAAAGCTTTTCTAGAAAGTGGAACCCAAGCTTAGTAAACTTGCATGGATGATCAGGCATTGCAGCACAATTTAGCTCTGCACATACAGCTCTTTAAAATGCACAAACACCTATGGCAACATTTGATATAGAGCAGACTCAAGCCACACAGATAATGATCTTTGAAAATTACCATAAACCCACACCTTTCACTGCAAAAATTAGAATTCTGTTTCTTAAAGGTTGAGCATGCTATATACTCTTGGAGACAGGATTTTAATATAGCTGTTAAGCTTGATGTTTTGGCATTAGAGACACTTTAGTCAGTAAAAGGAAGAAGTGAGGATTCAACAGTTATCATTCAAAATGAATTATTGACTCAGAAGGAGGTAAAATCTTACACTGGAAAATCAGATGGCAAATTGATCTACGGATATTTCCTCACATAACATTAACCCCTTCGCTGCTAGGCCTTTTCTCCCTCAGGTGCCAGGCCTTTTTTTGGCTATTTGGAGCAGTTTGCGCTTAGGCCCTCATAACATTTTGTCCACTTAAGCTACTCATGCCAAATTTGCGTCCTTTTTTTCCAACATCGTAGAGATTCTAGAAGTACCCAGAGTTTGTGGGTTCCCCTAAAGGAGACCAAGAAATTAGCCAAAATACAGTGGACATTTTATCTTTAATTTGCACATCTCTTAATTCTGGGGTCCCCATACTATCATGTGAATAACAGGGCATTTCTCAAATAGACATCTTTTTTACACACTGTCTTACATTTGGAAGGAGAAAATGTAGAGAAAAACAAGGGGCAAGAACACTTGTTCTGCTATTCTGTGTTCCCCCAATTCCTCCACTAAAAATGGTACCTCACTTGCGTGGGTAGACCTAACGCTCATGCCAGGAAACGCAACATGGACAAATCACATTTTTACATAAAAAACTGACGTGTTTTTAGGAAAGTGCCTAGCTGTAGATTTTAATCTTTAGCTCAAACAGCACCTAGGGAAACCTACCAAACTTGTGTATTTTTGGAAACTAGACACCTAGGGGAATCCAAGATGGGGTGACTCATGGGGCTCTCACCAGGTTCTGTTACCCAGAATCCTCTGCAAACCTCAAAATTTGGCCAAAAAAACACTTTTTCCTCACATTTCGGTGACAGAAACCTCTGGAATCTGAGAAGAGCCACAAATTACCTTCCACCCAGCGTTTCCCCAAGTCTCCCGATAATAATGGAATGTCACTGGTGTGGGCAGGCCTAGCGCCCGTGACAGAAAATGCCCCAAAACACAACGTGGACAAATCACATTTTCCCAAAGAAAACAGAGCTGTTTTTTGCAAAGTGCCTAGCTGTGTATTTTGGCCTCTAGCTCAGCCGGCACCTAGGGGAACCTACCAAACTTGTGCATTTTTAAAAAACAGACACCTAGGGCAATCCAAGATGGGGTGACTCGTGGGGCTCTCACCAGGCTCTGTTACACAGATTCCTTTGCAAACCTCAAAATTTGGCCCAAAAAAACACTTTTTCCTCACATTTCGGTGACTGAAAGTTCTAGAATCTAAGTGGAGCCACAAATTTCCTTCCACTCAGTGTTCCCCCAAGTCTCCCCATGGTACCTCACTTGTGTGGGTAGGCCTACCACCTGTGACAGGGAATGCCCCAAAACACAACGTGGACACATGACATTTTCCCAAAGAAAACAGAGCTGTTTTTTTGCAAAGTGCCGAGCTGTGCAATATGGCCTCTAGTTCACCTGGGGAAACCTACCAAACCTGTGCATTTTTTAAAACTAGCAGAAATCCAAGATGGGGTGACTTGTGGGGCTCCTACCAGGTTCTGTTACCAAGAATCCTCTGCAAACCTCAAAACTTGGCCCCCAAAAAAGTTTTTCTTCTCATTTCGGACACAGAAAGGTCTGGAATCTGAGAAGAGCCACAATTTCCTTCATACAGCATTCCTCTAAGTCTCCTGATAAAAATGGTACCTCACTTGTGTGGGTAGGCCTAGTGCCCGCAAAAAGAAATGCCCCATAACACTATCTGGACACATCAAAATTGTCAAATACAAAACTACCTGTTATAACGAGGGGGGCACCTGCGTTTTTAGTCCTGGGCTCAGCAACCAAACAGGGAAACATACCAAACTTGGACATTTCTGAAAACTAGACACCCGAGGGAGTCCAGGGAGGTGTGACCTGCATGGATCCCTCATTGTTTTCTTACCCAGAATCCTCAGCAAACCTTAAATTTAGCTAAAAAAATCACATTTTCCCACATTTCTGTGTGGGATCACTGCACCTGGAAACATTTGTTACCACCCAATGTCCCCCTGAGCCTCCTGGTAAAAATGATACCTCACTTGTATAGGAGGGCCAAGTGCCTGTTACAGGGAAGAGCCAAAAACATGTTGAAATTGAAGGGGAACCAAAGCGGGTCCAAAAGGACAGTTTGAAAAAAAAATACATTTCTAGGCTACAAATGGGGCAGAATTTTTATCAGTACAGATGAGACAATGCAGGGTGGTAGGAATTTTGTGGATTTCTGCTGTTTCTGGGAGGTTCCATCACAAAAATGAGGAAAAAATCTGTGATTTCCAGTAAAGTTGCAGGGCATTGTGGGTAAGAAAATGGTGTGGGTGCATGTGAAGCACACCACCCTGGACTCACCCAGATGTTTAGTTTTCAGATGTGTATAGATCTTGTGGATTTTTCTACATGGCAGCGTCCCAAAGTCCAAAGAGTGCAGTTGTCACTATTCCAAGTGGGACGATCTTCAGAGTTAGCCAAGCTCTCATGACCCAAATGTTACACCAACACCCAAAATAATCAAATGTCCTCTTGCTTGCTGTGGGTGTTATGCCATTAATTGTGTTTGACCACTGACTTTGTGTTTCACCACTGCGCATATTAGTTGTTCAATGTTCACCAGTAGCACATTACATTCTGTATTCAGTTTAGCTGCCTATTGGCTTTAACGTGGCATTAGACATTACATTGTGTATTTAGGTTAGTTGCCTGTTGGCTTTAACTTGGCAGTAGACATTACATTTTGTATTCAATTTAGCTGCCTATGGGCTTTATCGTGGAGTTCGACATTGCAATTGAGACATTGCAGATGAGCTGTGTTTTTCCACATGGTAGACCAAGCTGTGTTTTTCGTATTTCGAATTCTCCCTGAGCCCTAGCGTGATAAGAGAGCGTATATTTTGTGTTTTTCCCTCTGCTCAGCCCTGGGAACGAGCGAGCTTTGGAGACTTGGCCACTCTCCAAAGCTTGTTCCTTTTCCACTCTGAAGTACAGTAGCCAGCATGTTTTGACTATTAGAGGAAAGGTCCTGTTAGCAGGCTTTTTCATTATAAGGGGTGTCCCTGGGCAGCAAGGGGGAATTTTCCAAGATTTCAGTCAGGAGCAGACGTCAGCTGCCTGACCTCCTATTTGGGTGGAAAATCTCTTTCTCGCAGTTGAACAGGAGTCATCAACTTTCAGGCATGAGAAAGATGACAAGCAGTGATAGGCCCTACAGTGATAAATTTTGACTTTTATTCTTTGCTTTGAAAGTTATGCTATAATATAATCATGTGTATTTGCTGTGTACATTGCAATTGAGAAGTACTTTGATATATTTTTACTTTCATTGCTGTGACTACTTTTAAATGTGTGCTTCCAACCTACTAATCTCGTCTCTCAGGAACCTCGTGGTGAAGTAATAATAAATGTCTTCTTTAAACAAAGAAGTGCATTCTAGAGAAGTTTTGTCAGCTCGGTCATAAGATAAGGAAAGCAAAACATTTTGGCGTGAGTCATCAGTCTAGGAGTCGAATGGGAGATTGGAGGTGCACGATTTAAAAGTGTAATTGTTTTTGTTGTTTAGAGAATTAAAGAAGCACGGCAGACCATGTTTGAAAATGCATGCAAAGTTAAACTGCCTTATGGTGCTGTGAGAAACATGTTTTCTTGTTTATCAGGACTTTCTAAGTCTTGGGATGAGTGCTTGGATAAAGCAAAAGTGTTTTCATATTTAGAAAATTTGCCTTTTGAAAGAAATTATGTTCCTTTTGTTCTTAACAGAAGGGGTTGGATACTTTTGTCTGCTTACGGAAAAATGCATGAGAGATGTAGGGAGTTAGAACATGCAAATAAGAATTTACGTGAGCAAATTAGCCAGAACAAGTTGTTGCAAGATAAAACGGAAATTTATCAAGCTGTTGCAGGAGAATCTGGCTTTTCCCATTCCAGTAATGAGGAGGTTAAAAAAGGTGGGACCCAGTGTGAGTCTCATGAGCAGAGTTTAGATCTCCGTGCGCAGAGCAGCCCACAGTTTTTGGCAGGAGTTCAAGTGCATTCCTTAAAAGATTACACTGAGCACGAAGTTGAGAATGTGATATTAAGACCGCTTTTGCAAAGTACGATGTGTAAAAATAATTCAGACAAGGCAGAGGTACTGTCGCAAAATGTGCAGTTTCTGGGAATTCAGTGGAATCCAGAAAATAGACAGATGTTGTCACAGGTAAAACAAAAGATTTTAGAGTTTCTTACTATTTGCACTAAGCAAGATACACCAAGTTTCACGAGCTTGTTTGATTTTTGGAAACTGGATAGCCCTCATCTGAGTGAAATTTTAACACTTTGGTACAAGGTAACTAGGAAAAAACATTAATTTGAAGGGAGTGAGAAGAAGCTGCATACTTTTGATTTGCCAAATTAAATAATTCAACAGACTTTAGACTTGTGTGCAGTGCGACAGAGAAACACTGATTTACATGTAAATCAGGAACAGGAGAAAACAAGGGTGCCCCTGAAGCTTTGGATTCGAAAATTATCTGACGTTGTGGAGCGCTGTACTCCTTTTGATAAACAGCTTTTGACTTGTTATTGGGCTCTAGTGAATACTGAGCAAATTACATTAAATGATAATGTAATTCTGAAACCTGAACTCTCAATCATGCAGTGGGTGATGAGCTCACCTAAATCTCACGGTATAGGACAAGCACAAAAGGCTAGTATCATATACTGGATCTAGTACATACAAAACAGGGCTCTAGTCACTGCAGCCCTACAAGAACAGGTGTCACATGCCCCTTTTCAGGATGAGGAGAGGATGCAGGGAGTACCACAGGTTAAAGAGCTACCAGTGAAATTGAGTGCACTGTTTGAATTCTTGTCCCCTGAGGATAGAAAGCATGTTTGTTTGACTAATGATTCATTGAAATGCATGAGTACTAAAAGACAATGGAAAGCAGTGTTATACAATCCAGATACTGAAAAGTTGTTGTCTACCATAGAAGAAGGAAAAAGTAACCAATATGCAGAGTTGTGCAATGTGTGTCAGACTTTTAAGCAAGAGCTGCTTGAGACATGTCATTTTTTCACTGATTCTTGGTTCACTGCCAATGGATTAGCCATTTGGTTTTCCACATGGCTTGTACATAACCGGTTCAATTCCCTTACAGATGCTAAAGAGAAAAGTGCAAAGTCAGAAGTGTCAACCCAGAATTCTGACTTGGTGGGTATAGCTAAGTGGGTGCACCAGAAATGTGGACATCTGGGGAAAAAGCCAATTAAAGGTGGGCAGAGAATAGAGAGATGCACATTCCCCTAGATTTGATAAAAACTGTAATTTTGCAATGTCCTATTTGTCAGCACACACAACAGAGATCTGTCCCACAAACAGTCAAAGATCAGTTGGGGAGAGGAAAGTTACCAGGAAAGATATGGCAAATTGATTAGGTTTTAGGGGGAGTGATTGCTGAAGATTACCAAGTCGAAATCAAAGTTATGCTGATAACTAGAAGAGAATCTGATTCATTCATACAGATTGGAAACAGAATTGCCCAACTTGTCATAAGTGCAGTGAAAGGAGGTTTGGTAAAGAAGCGGACTGCCCCAGCCCTTCTGACAGTGCAAGGGAAGGGAAGCTGTGGTGCAGCAGATAAAAACCTCAGTGCTAAGGTGTGGGTTGAATCCCCAAATGACCATGCAGAACCTGCAGAAATCATAACAAAGGGCCCCAATAACGTCCTGCTGATTATAAAACAAGGAAAAGAGAAAGGAGGGCACATTTCAGTTGACAAATGTTGTTTGCAAGAAAAGTCATACTTTTTCTTTTGCAGATCCTACTACGACTCGCCACTGACCATGTGTGTGCTGTGTGGTCTTCCTTTGGGTGTTTGTGTGTGGGGTCAGGGGAGGGACCGCACCCCCAACCTGAACCTGATTGATTAAAGTATAAACCCCATGGATCCATTTTGCACAACTGGCGCCTTCAGTTAAAGTTCTACATGGGATCAATATTAAGTTTGTCAACTTGTTTGATTACATTCTTCCACTGGAACTAAGCAACATTGCCAGTTAACTGTCTGTGTTTTTTCGTGTGGAAACCTGACATTCACTTACATTCCAGCAAACCTTTCAGGTGGACCATGTACCTTTACATGAGTAGAGCTCATGCTACATCAATTTGCTATTTTAGAGACACTATTCAATCAGTTATTGTACCAATCAGAGTATATAAGTTTCAGTCTTTTCATTGTAGGTGTATCTGATTTGAAAGGTTATGAGATCAATATGTTAATCCACTTCCATTGCTTTACACTGATTGTTTTTATCACTCAAATCTGATTTGCTTATAATGGTTTTTTTTTATTTTATTTTTTGTTTGAAATAAGATAGGAGTAAACAAAAGTCATTTGTCATCGGGTGGATATGTTATGCCATTAATTGTGTTTGACCACTGACTTTGTGTTTCACCACTGCGCATATTAGTTGTTCAATGTTCACCAGTAGCACATTACATTCTGTATTCAGTTTAGCTGCCTATTGGCTTTAACGTGCCATTAGACATTACATTGTGTATTTAGGTTAGCTGCCTATTGGCTTTAACGTGGCATTAGGCATTACATTTTGTATTCAGTTTAGCTGCCTATGGGCTTTATTATGGAGTTTGACATTGCAGTTGAGACATTGCAGATGGGCTGTGTTTTTCCACATGGTAGACCAAGCTGTGTTTTTTGTATTTCAAATTCTCACCGAGCCCTAGCGTGATAAGAGAGTGTATATTTTGTGTTTTTACCTCTGCTCAGCCCTGGGAACGAGCGAGCTTTGGAGACTTGGCCTCTCTCCAAAGCTTGTTCTTTTCCCACTCTGATGTACAGTAGCCAGCATGTTTTGACTATTAGAGGAAAAGGCCTGTTAGCAGGCTTTTTCATTATAAGGGGTGTCCCTGGGCAGCAAGGGGGAATTTTCCAAGATTTCAGTCAGGAGCAGACGTCAGCTGCCTGACCTCCTATTTGGGTGGAAAATCTCTTTCTCGCAGTTGAACAGGAGTCATCAACTTTCAGGCATGAGAAAGATGACAAGCAGTGATAGGCCCTACAGTGATAAATTTTGACTTTTATTCTTTGCTTTGAAAGTTATGCTATAATATAATCACGTGTATTTGCTGTGTACATTGCAATTGAGAAGTACTTTGATATATTTTTACTTTCATTGCTGTGACTACTTTTAAATGTGTGCTTCCAACCTACTAATCTCGTCTCTCAGGAACCTCGTGGTGAAGTAATAATAAATGTCTTCTTTAAACAAAGAAGTGCATTCTAGAGAAGTTTTGTCAGCTCGGTCATAAGATAAGGAAAGCAAAACATTTTGGCGTGAGTCATCAGTCTAGGAGTCGAATGGGAGATTGGAGGTGCACGATTTAAAAGTGTAATTGTTTTTGTTGTTTAGAGAATTAAAGAAGCACGGCAGACCATGTTTGAAAATGCATGCAAAGTTAAACTGCCTTATGGTGCTGTGAGAAACATGTTTTCTTGTTTATCAGGACTTTCTAAGTCTTGGGATGAGTGCTTGGATAAAGCAAAAGTGTTTTCATATTTAGAAAATTTGCCTCTTGAAAGAAATTATGTTCCTTTTGTTCTTAACAGAAGGGTTTGGATACTTTTGTCTGCTTACGGAAAAATGCATGAGAGATGTAGGGAGTTAGAACATGCAAATAAGAATTTACGTGAGCAAATTAGCCAGAACAAGTTGTTGCAAGATAAAACTGAAATTTATCAAGCTGTTGCAGGAGAATCTGGCTTTTCCCATTCCAGTAATGAGGAGGTTAAAAAAGGTGGGACCCAGTGTGAGTCTCATGAGCAGAGTTTAGATCTCCGTGCGCAGAGCAGCCCACAGTTTTTGGCAGGAGTTCAAGTGCATTCCTTAAAAGATTACACTGAGCACGAAGTTGAGAATGTGATATTAAGACCGCTTTTGCAAAGTACGATGTGTAAAAATAATTCAGACAAGGCAGAGGTACTGTCGCAAAATGTGCAGTTTCTGGGAATTCAGTGGAATCCAGAAAATAGACAGATGTTGTCACAGGTAAAACAAAAGATTTTAGAGTTTCTTACTATTTGCACTAAGCAAGATACACCAAGTTTCACGAGCTTGTTTGATTTTTGGAAACTGGATAGCCCTCATCTGAGTGAAATTTTAACACTTTGGTACAAGGTAACTAGGAAAAAACATTAATTTGAAGGGAGTGAGAAGAAGCTGCATACTTTTGATTTGCCAAATTAAATAATTCAACAGACTTTAGACTTGTGTGCAGTGCGACAGAGAAACACTGATTTACATGTAAATCAGGAACAGGAGAAAACAAGGGTGCCCCTGAAGCTTTGGATTCGAAAATTATCTGACGTTGTGGAGCGCTGTACTCCTTTTGATAAACAGCTTTTGACTTGTTATTGGGCTCTAGTGAATACTGAGCAAATTACATTAAATGATAATGTAATTCTGAAACCTGAACTCTCAATCATGCAGTGGGTGATGAGCTCACCTAAATCTCACGGTATAGGACAAGCACAAAAGGCTAGTATCATATACTGGATCTAGTACATACAAAACAGGGCTCTAGTCACTGCAGCCCTACAAGAACAGGTGTCACATGCCCCTTTTCAGGATGAGGAGAGGGTGCAGGGAGTACCACAGGTTAAAGAGCTACCAGTGAAATTGAGTGCACTGTTTGAATTCTTGTCCCCTGAGGATAGAAAGCATGTTTGTTTGACTAATGATTCATTGAAATGCATGAGTACTAAAAGACAATGGAAAGCAGTGTTATACAATCCAGATACTGAAAAGTTGTTGTCTACCATAGAAGAAGGAAAAAGTAACCAATATGCAGAGTTGTGCAATGTGTGTCAGACTTTTAAGCAAGAGCTGCTTGAGACATGTCATTTTTTCACTGATTCTTGGTTCACTGCCAATGGATTAGCCATTTGGTTTTCCACATGGCTTGTACATAACCGGTTCAATTCCCTTGCAGATGTTAAAGAGAAAAGTGCAAAGTCAGAAGTGTCAACCCAGAATTCTGACTTGGTGGGTATAGCTAAGTGGGTGCACCAGAAATGTGGACATCTGGGGAAAAAGCCACTTAAAGGTGGGCAGAGAATAGAGAGATGCACATTCCCCTAGATTTGATAAAAACTGTAATTTTGCAATGTCCTATTTGTCAGCACACACAACAGAGATCTGTCCCACAAACAGTCAAAGATCAGTTGGGGAGAGGAAAGTTACCAGGAAAGATATGGCAAATTGATTAGGTTTTAGGGGGAGTGATTGCTGAAGATTACCAAGTCGAAATCAAAGTTATGCTGATAACTAGAAGAGAATCTGATTCATTCATACAGATTGGAAACAGAATTGCCCAACTTGTCATAAGTGCAGTGAAAGGAGGTTTGGTAAAGAAGCGGACTGCCCCAGCCCTTCTGACAGTGCAAGGGAAGGGAAGCTGTGGTGCAGCAGATAAAAACCTCAGTGCTAAGGTGTGGGTTGAATCCCCAAATGACCATGCAGAACCTGCAGAAATCATAACAAAGGGCCCCAATAACGTCCTGCTGATTATAAAACAAGGAAAAGAGAAAGGAGGGCACATTTCAGTTGACAAATGTTGTTTGCAAGAAAAGTCATACTTTTTCTTTTGCAGATCCTACTACGACTCGCCACTGACCATGTGTGTGCTGTGTGGTCTTCCTTTGGGTGTTTGTGTGTGGGGTCGGGGGAGGGACCGCACCCCCAACCTGAACCTGATTGATTAAAGTATAAACCCCATGGATCCATTTTGCACAACTGGCGCCTTCAGTTAAAGTTCTACATGGGATCAATATTAAGTTTGTCAACTTGTTTGATTACATTCTTCCACTGGAACTAAGCAACATTGCCAGTTAACTGTCTGTGTTTTTTCGTGTGGAAACCTGACATTCACTTACATTCCAGCAAACCTTTCAGGTGGACCATGTACCTTTACATGAGTAGAGCTCATGCTACATCAATTTGCTATTTTAGAGACACTATTCAATCAGTTATTGTACCAATCAGAGTATATAAGTTTCAGTCTTTTCATTGTAGGTGTATCTGATTTGAAAGGTTATGAGATCAATATGTTAATCCACTTCCATTGCTTTACACTGATTGTTTTTATCACTCAAATCTGATTTGCTTATAATGGTTTTTTTTTATTTTATTTTTTGTTTGAAATAAGATAGGAGTAAACAAAAGTCATTTGTCATCGGGTGGATATGTTATGCCATTAATTGTGTTTGACCACTGACTTTGTGTTTCACCACTGCGCATATTAGTTGTTCAATGTTCACCAGTAGCACATTACATTCTGTATTCAGTTTAGCTGCCTATTGGCTTTAACGTGCCATTAGACATTACATTGTGTATTTAGGTTAGCTGCCTATTGGCTTTAACGTGGCATTAGGCATTACATTTTGTATTCAGTTTAGCTGCCTATGGGCTTTATTATGGAGTTTGACATTGCAGTTGAGACATTGCAGATGGGCTGTGTTTTTCCACATGGTAGACCAAGCTGTGTTTTTTGTATTTCAAATTCTCACCGAGCCCTAGCGTGATAAGAGAGTGTATATTTTGTGTTTTTACCTCTGCTCAGCCCTGGGAACGAGCGAGCTTTGGAGACTTGGCCTCTCTCCAAAGCTTGTTCTTTTCCCACTCTGATGTACAGTAGCCAGCATGTTTTGACTATTAGAGGAAAAGGCCTGTTAGCAGGCTTTTTCATTATAAGGGGTATCCCTGGGCAGCAAGAGGGAATTTTCCAAGACTTCAGTCAGGAGCGACGCAGCTGCCTGACCTCCCGTTTGGGTGGAAATCTCTTTCTCGCAGTTTAACAGGAGTCATAAACTTGCAGGCATGAGAAAGATGACGAGCCGTGATAGGCCCTAAGGTGATTAATTTTTACTTTTATTCTTTGCTTTGAAGTTCTGCTATAGTATAATCACATGTATTTGCTGTGTACATTGCAATTGAGAAGTGCTTTGATATATGTTCCTTTCATTGCTGTGACTACTTTTAAACGTGTGCTTCCAACCTACTAATCTCATCTCTCAGGAATCTCGTGGTGAAGTAATAATAATAAATGTCTTCTTTAAACTAAGAAGTGCATTCCAGAGAAGTTTTGTCAGCTCGATCATAAGATAAAGGAAAGCAAAACAGTGGGATAAGATGTTTTAGTGTTCAGGGGAAAAGCTGAAAGACTGTTACCCCTTAAATTGGGTTGGGGGCATAACCATGCCCATACTGGTTGGTAGCCATCACCCCACAATTTTTAGTTTTTTTCTGGCATCTAGTATACTTTCTGCCCCCTGGAGCGTGGATCATGGGCAATTGCCCCCATCTGCCCACTGGTGAGCAGAACAACTTTGGCACCATTTGTTTGGGGCGGGGGTATGGCCATTCCCCCACCCTCTTATTTTGAAAAAAAAATCTTCCCTGGTCTCTGGTGGGCTTTCTGCCCCCTTGGGGGTAGGTATGCCTTCCAAAAATAGGATGATCTGCTCCCAAAGGGGGAAAATATGGCCAACAGTAATGTGCCTCCATGGGGAGTGACCTTTGCCCAAGGGCCTACCCTTCCAAACAAAACACACACATACACAAACACCAATCCGTGGTGCCTAAGTGGTTTCTGCCCCCTCCCCTTTGGGGGCAGATCAGCCTAATAGATTTAGGTTGATCTGCCCCCAAGGGGAGCAGAAATGGGCTAAGATAAATTTGTCCCCCCAGGGGAGCGACCCTTGTCTAAGTGGTCACTTCCCTTGTGTGAAATTGGTGCAAAAAAAAACACGGGCCTAATAAAAATAGGCCATATATTTCCCACCCCAGGGAACAACCCTTGCCTAAGGGGTCACTCCCCTTGCATGAAATTGATGCAAAAAAATAAAAATCCCTGGTGCCTAGTGGTTTCTGCCCCCCTTGGGGGCAGATTGACGTAATAAAAATAGGCCAATCTGCCCTCAATGTGGGCAGAAGTGGCCTAAAGACAATTTGCCCCCCAGACGAGTGACCCTTTCCTAAGGGCTTGCTCCTCACATATAGAAAAATAAAATAAGCAAAAAAAAAACCCTGGTGTCTAGGGGTTTCTCCCGCCCCTAGGGGCAGATCGGCCTAATTACAATTGGCTGACCTGCCCCCAAGGGGGGCATAAATGGCCTCAAACAAATTTGCGCCCCCCCCAGGGGAGCAACCTTTGCCTAAGTGGGTGCTCTCCTCACATGAAACTGACAAAAAAAAAATCCCTGGTGTCTAGTGGTTTCTGCCCCCTTGGGGGCAGATTGGCCTAATAAAAATAGGCCCTATTTGCCCCCAAGGTGGAGCAGAAATAGCCTAGAGTTCATTTTGCCCTCACGGGAGCGACCTCTGTCTAGTTATAATAGGCTGATCTGCCCCGGCGGGGCAGAATTGGCCTAAAAATAAATTGCCCCCTGGGGAGTGGCCCTTGTGATTCCCCTTTCATACCTGCCCTGGGGGCCCCTGAGGCGAGGCTAAAGGGGGGAAGCGCAAGCGCTCCCCCCATGAGCTGGTCCAAGAATGGTTATGTCCTTAGCGCCTTAGCCTTGGCTGCGAACAGGTTAAATAATTGGAATTTGGCTCAGATTTAGGTACCTGTCACACAATGTAGTGCAGCCCCAAAATTACAACACTGCATTGTGTGACAGTGAGAGCGGAGAAAAGCATCAGAGATATGGAGGTCTCCTCCCCTCTCTCTAGCACAGGGGCAGAATTTTGCTGCTGAGCACCACACACACACCTTTGCCCATAGTGCCAGGTGTCTGTGTGAGTCTAGAATAGGTTTTGTACTGGAAAGGACCACTTCCAGTACAGAATACTATTATTGGCCTAAATTTTTTAAAAATCCTACGTTGTAGTGAGCTGTACGGTGCAGCACACATGCAAAGTTGGAAAAGATAGGAGAAATGAAAGCATTACTCCTTTTAACACTTGTTTCAAGTGGCATTAAGTTGTGGCTCAAAACCTTGTCTACCATTGCTAATAGATAGTTTTTTTTGTCAAAAACCATGGGTGCTATTACAGGAACATTAATTTTCCACCCATGGAATGATCCTGTGATGGAAGGTAACACAAAGCAGTGCTTTGCACTGGTTTGCTTTACTTTGTCTTACTAACTAATGCAAATACCAATTTGCATTGGTTTGTAAATCCCCAAAATGATTTTGCATTGGGTCTGTGTTACAAAGTAGCTCATAGCCAACACAAAACCTTTGTAAATCTGGGCCTGTGATTGTACCACTTTATTGAACACATTCACAGAAAGAAACATTACCACCAAAATATTATGCAGTGATAGAATGTTGGTTAACTTAACTGGCACGAAATATGCAGAACATTTTTGTTATCAAAAACCTTATGATCAATCTGAACACTCAATTGATGGAGTGGTGACTTACAAAAAGGAAAAAGCACCAATGAAGTTGAAACTATGGAGACCACTGAAAATTGAAAACAATAAGAAAGGGGACACAAAGTTATAATTAAGGGGGGAAGAAATGATGATCAAAATCAATTGGATTACCGAGAAAATAAACTCATAAATCTCAGGTAATAACACCGAGTGATATTCATTCAGACCAAAAATGAGTAGATGACTCCTTAATACCTGAAAACATATAACTGACCAAGCCAAATCCCTGCACAGAGAAATTAAACAAAGGAGTGAAATGTGACACTTCAGACTGTCTTTGTCAATAACATTATCCTGCCCGGATAAACCATCATTCACTCACAAGAAGCAAAATGGGGAAAGTAGAAATTCACTGATTCGTCAGGCACTGGTTTGAGCTTCTCATTATATGATATGTTAGTCGATATAATTCTATTAATTTGGGTGGGATAAATCCCAGTACTTTTGAAGATGACCCCTGCCCTATCAAAGTTATTAATAGATGCAGAAAATCCTAGGGGCATATTTATACTCCGTTTGCGCCGAATTTGTGTCGTTTTTTTCGACGCAAATTCGACGCAAAACTAACTCCATATTTATACTTTGGCATTAGACGCGTCTAGCGCCAAAGTTCATGGAGTTAGCGTCATTTTTTAGCGTGAACACCTTCCTTGCGTTAATGAGATGCAAGGTAGGCGTTCCCGTCTTAAAAAATGACTCCCAGGCATGTGCGTGGTATTTATACTCCCGGGCAAAAAATGACGCCCGGGAGTGGGCGGGGCCAAAAACCCTGCTTTTGCGCCTCTTTTTAACGCCTGGGTCAGGGCAGGCGTTAAGGGACCTGTGGGCTCAGAATGAGCCCAGAGGTGCCCTCCTCTGCCCCCAGGGACACCCTCTGCCACCCTTGCCCACCCCAGGAGGACACCCAAGGATGGAGGGACCCATCCCAGGGAAGAAAAGGTAAGTTGTGGTAAGTATTTTTTTTTTTTTTTAAATTGTGGCATAGGTGGGCCTGATTTGTGCCCCCCTACATGCCACTATGCCCAATGACCATGCCCAGGGGACATAAGTCACCTGGGCATGGCCATTGGGCAAGGGGGCATGACTCCTGTCTTTGCTAAGACAGGAGTCATGTTAATGGCGTCTGGGCGGCCAAAAAAAATGGCGCAAATCGGGTTAAGACGATTTTTTTGCCTCAGCCTGACTTGCCCCATTTTGGGACGCCCAAACGCCATTTTTCCCTTCGCCGGCGCTGCCTGGTGTACGTCGTTTTTTTTCACGCACACCTGGCAGCGCCGGTCGGCTAACGCCGGCTAACGGCATTCAATAAATTCGGCGCCCGCATGGCGCTTCAGAATGGCGTTAGCCGGCGCTAATTTTTTTGGCGCAAAACTGCGTTAGCGCAGTTTTGCGTCAAAAAATATAAATATGGCCCCTAGTATCTTTCTTTACAGACACTATACATAGATTCTTCAGGTCATTCCTTACTGTAACTAAACTAAAACAGGAATCTGTTTCTACAGGAATCTAAAATACATCAATAAATATTATAACCTCTACAAATTGAAGGCCTATTTTGAGCTCTCCATTTTCCTTAAAAATATTCAGCTACATGTTGAAATACTACTTCTCCTGGTGAAATGGCTGTTTGGATGCAGGAGTACAGGGGCACAGATACTGTGTTAATTGTTTGTTATTATTTAATTATGTGTATCCTTGATAAAGGGAGTCTCCACTACTGATGTGTTTTTAGATCTTTCCATAGATTTCAACTTCTACGATCATAACCTTATAATGGATAGAATAAATGATGGAAATGTGGTGTTAGGTCTGCTGGCAAATGATTTGCCTCATATGTAACCCAAATCCAAGGGTTTCCATCAATAAAAAAAGTCATTAAAATGAATGTTGCCCTATAGAATTCCAGAGGGATTATATCTATTTACTTTTGTCTTTAATGCGTATGTTCAGTGCTTCGAATGAACTCCAGGTTAGGATGAGCATACATTTCCACAACTGTGCTGATTGTGTATTTTCTGCTATACAATTCCTGACAAAAATAACAAAAGTGTTCAGGACAATTTCCCAAAATTAGTGTATGAGTGAAAACAGGCTAAGCACAATGGGTAAAACACATTACCTTCTATTAGGTTGTTCATAAAACAAAGCAAATGGCAAATATACCACTGACATGAGGCTCGTCCAAAATTAAGCCAAAGAAAAGGTCGAAACTTTGGGAATTTACAAGAATCCATAAAGTTTCATGATAAACCAAATTAGCATGCTGATGGCATCAGCAATTAAGATATTAAGCTTTTAAGGCAACTCTGTCCGTTTTAGAAGAACAGGGTAGAGTGAGTATATTTGATTACTGTAAAGACATTACACAAGAATTACTAAGTAAAATCGTAATATTTGGAAAAAATGCAAAAGTCAGACTTAGCATTATACTAAATCTTGAAAGAATTGCTTCTCATGGAAGTCGGAATTAGCATTACACTGAATCGCGAAACAATTGCTTCTCATGGAAGTCAGAATTAAGTTTCAGACCCTTACTTTGGCCCACAAAATAGTTACCTGAAGTGAACCAACACACCTACAAAATAAAAAAAAACTGTATCACCCCTAGAAAAAATATTCTAACCCCACCAGCTATAAAGCTTCTCTGAGGAGGAATTAATTTGGTCCAATGCTAGGCATTCAGCAGTTGGAACATAGTTCCAGAGTTGACAGCTGAGTGTCTGTTTTTTGCACCTGCAATGTGTTAAGTGAATTCATTTAACCCAATATAGCTCCAATTAGGGCTTGATTTTCACACAGTACAGCTCATAAACAATGAGGAGAGCTTACTTATTTGTGTTTCTTAGCAATGCATTTTACAGTAATACATTAACTGTGAGAAATATTGGGTTAAATTAATCCGTTTTATACACTGCAGATGCATAAAACCAAGTGCCCGATTGCACAGTGTGGTGTTGCTAGGTTATGTTGTTGTTATGTTTGTGGAATGGATGTCACAGTTAGTGACACGTTTAAGGTTCTGACCATAGAACCATGAGGGTGGAGACAGTTGGTTGGACATTGATCAAGGAAGACACCTATGTTTGCTCTCCCTTTGCTCTCCCATTAAACCAGATTGTAACTATACAAGTTGTGTGGCCTCATCACTACAAATTGGCATTGACTTGTGGGCCACACAGAACCCACCTGCAAACTTGTACTGGTGTTTTGTTTCAGCAGACAAAAATGTGTCTGTGAGCGTTCTAACTTCTGAGCAGCATCATCCTATTGGTGAGACCGCTTCTGCAGCGGACTTCCTGTACTGCCCAGGTGTATCCATCCTGTAATTTTGTCAGTAAGGGGAAAAGGGAGAGCAAGCAACTTTCAGTTTTGGGTCCCACTCTCATTGCATGGCAGGCATCTCAGTAAAAGCATTCCCATACATCACTGAAGAAATATGATGTACAACGTGCGACAAAGTGTAACATGGAACATCACCATTGGTGGCCATCTTGAAAATATTGCATGAAGCATGGCAATTTGTACATATGGAAACATGCTTTAAGTTGTATGTGGCAGCCTTCTTAGAAGCCTGGCTAAACCATCCTTGCAGACTTGGATGACTCCACAAGGGATTAGCGAGTTCTCTCCTACTGTGGTTAGCGGTGCAGTCAGCAGTGACAAGCAAACTTGTTGTAGCATGTTGCCAGAGCTTACTTTACTACACAGTGCAATCCAGTCAGTTGATAGTACATGCCATGGGTCCCTACAGAGCATATTGAAAAACTGGGAATAGGAGCTACATAAACTTGTACGGGCATAGAAAATAACACCCACAATAACAAGCTATATTCCCTTTAAAATCTTTAAGGGACGTGAATCTTGCACAAAGATAACTGTTTGGATTTCTGAAGAATGTCTGAGTAAGTGGTCACCTGAAGTTGTCAGAACCAACCTTAAACTTTTAAAAGGCATTATGATAAAAATACAACCTTAAGGAGGTTGTACTAAAAAACGGGATTGGGTGTATGTTAAGCTGGAGCAAAGAAGGATGAAAGTAACTTCTCTGAACCGTTCAGAGTGAGTAAAGTTTACTCTTATTCAGCCAAGCTAAGCAATATGTTAGCAAACCTTCAAAATGCAAGACAATTTTGTCATGGAATTGTTGTGGCTCTGGAAGTTCCAAACTGTGATTATGGGAAGCGGAGGATTATAGCATTTCCAGTAATGGAATCCCACCCGCTCCACAGAATGAAACTCCATCAGCTCCATGTACTTCGTCCTTGAATGCAGAAATGTAGTTCCATCCTAGTAGTGTGGGAAAATGGCAACAATCTTCCTCTGACAACATGGATTCAGCAAGGTCTATTAGGTTGCTGGAAGAAGGTGTAGCCATTGCTAATAATTCTAGGGTGAGTCTGTCAGGAAGGGCAGTGGCACTTTCAATGAAGTTAAAGGATTTTGTGGTGAGGCAATGTTATACTCATGCTTTGTTTTATGATGTGTTACCGCTGTGACTTTTCTTAATGTATGGCATACAGTGTTTCTATGTTTTCATTTCTGTTAGCTGTTCATTTGCATGTTTAGTTTATTGTAAAGGACTGGGATGTGTGTGGTGTTGCTATGTTAAGTTGTTACTTTGTTGTGGAATGTATGTCACAGTTAGTAACATGGTTAAGGTTCTGACCATGGAACCATAAGGGTGGTGACAGTTATATGGGATGTTGGTCAGGGAAGACGTGTTTGCCTGCTCTCCCTTTGCTCTCCCGTTAAACCAGCTTGTAACTATACAATTCGTGTGGCATCCTCACTCCACACAGACCCTGAGGAACCCATCATGACAGCCCTTGGGGCCATATCATGATGATTTTCCCACTGTTCAGCGTAGAGAAGAGAACTTGATTTTTTGTGTGGGAGGCATCCAAAGTTCACACTTATAACTTGAAATTAATTAACGATTCTTAGAACAAGTCACAAACCGAGTGTTAGAAATGGGGTTTTTGGTTGGCAGTCAGGTTACCCCCTGTCCAAGCAAGGGCCCTCACTCTAGTCAGGGTAAGTCACACACAATCCAAATTATCCTGTGCCCACCCTCTGGTAGCTTGGCACTGAGCAGTCAGGCTTAACTTAGAAGGCAATGTGTAAAGTATTTGTGCAATAAATCATACAATAACCCAACACAGCACCACAAAAATACACCACACAGTATTTAGAAAAATAAATAATATTTATCTGAATAAATGCTGGTCAAAACGATTAAAGTTGAAATAAGCAAATGTAGGGATATTACTGAAAGTGATATCAAGTGTCTTTAGAGGTCAAAGATTACTGTAAAAGCACTAAAAAGTGTCTTAAGTTCTTCTAGAAACAACAAGTGTCTCTTGCAGGGCAAAGTACCTGATTCGTGTCGAAAAACCCTCGCAAGGGACCGCAGATGAGGCGTTGCGTGGAAAACGGTGAGTGTGCGTCTGTTTCGCCCCTTTGCACACGGACTTACGTCATTATTTTCCATGTGGGGGAAGACGTTGCGTCAATTTCCGGCACGCAGACTTGGATCCTCTTCGGGTTGCGGGGTTTTCAGACGCCCCGGGGACGATGCGTGGAAGCCTGGGCTTGCGGAACGAAGTCCCAGCAGCTGCGTCGATTCCGGTAGGCGATGCGTGGAATTGTCTTCCGCACGGCAGGCGCTGCGTCTATTCCGTCAGGCAGCGTCGTTCTAAGTCAGCTTGCGTCGATCCAGTAGGGCTGTGCATTGAAGTTCTGGTTGCATCACTGGCGCTGTGTCGATCTTCTGTTGCGAAGTCGGGCTGCGTCGTTCCGGACTCTGTGTGCGGTGAAATTTTCACCGCGAGCAGGCTGTGCGTCGTTCTTGGCTGCCGGTGCATCGAATTTTCACCGCACTGAGATTTCAGCTGCAGGAGAGAAGTCTTTTTGGTCCTGAGACTTCAGGGAACAGGAGGCAAGGTCTTCCCTAGCCCTTGGAGATCACTTCTGCAGCAAAGCAAGAGAACAGCAAGACAGCAGGGCAACAGCAAGGCAGCAGTCCTCTTCAGAAAGCAGTCAGGTGAGTCCTTTAGGCAGCCAGGCAGTTCTTCTTGTCAGGGTGCAGGTTCTGGTTCAGGTTTCTTCTCCAGGAAGTGTCTGAGGTGGTAGGACAGAGGCCCTGATTTTATACCCAAATGTGCCTTTGAAGTGGGGAAGACTTCAAAGAGTGGCTTGGAAGTGCACCAGGCCCCCTTTCAGTTTAGTCAGTTTGCCAGGGTCACAGTAGGGGGTGTGGCTGTCCTTTGTGTGAGAGAAGGCCCTCCACCCTCCCATCCCTGGAAGACCCATTCAAAATGCAGATGTATGCAAATGAGGCTGAGTGTCCTGTGTTTGGCGTGTGTCTGAGTGAATGCACAAGGAGCTGTCAACTAAACCCAGCCAGACGTGGATTGTAAGGCACAGAAAAGTTTAAGTGCAGAGAAATGCTCACTTTCTAAAAGTGGCATTTCTAAAAATGTAATATTAAATCCAACTTCGCCATTCAGCAGGATTTTGTATTACCATTCTGGCCATACTAAATATGGCCTTCCTACTCCTTTCAGATCAGCAGCTACCACTCAAAACAATGTATGAGGGCAGCCTCAATGTTAGCCTTTGAAGTGAGCAGGCCTCACAGTAGTGTAAAAATGAATTTAGGAGTTTTACACTACCAGGACATGTAAACTACACAGTTACATGTCCTGCTTTTTACCCACACAGCACCCTGCCCTAGGGGTTACCTAGGGCACGTCTTAGGGGTGACTTCTATGTAGAAAAAGGGGAGGTTTAGGCTTGGCAAGTACTTTTAAATGCCAAGTCGAATTGGCAGTGAAACTGCACATACAGGCCTAGCAATGGCAGGCCTGAGACAAGGTTAACGGGCTACTTAAGTGGGTGTCACAACCAGTGCTGCAGGCCCACTAGTAGCATTTAATCTACAGACCCTTGGCACATGTAGTGCACCCTACTAGGGACTTACAAGTAAATTAAATAGTCCAATTGGGTATGATGCAATGTTACCATGTTTAAAGGGAGAGAGCATATGCACTTTAGCACTGGTTAGCAGTAAAGTGCGCAGAGTCTAGCAAAAACAGTGTCCAAAAAGTGGAGGGAGGTAGGCAAAATGTTAGGGGTGACCAACCTAAGGATGTCAGGTATAACACTGAGAAAGGCAATTTCTGTTTCCGACTTTTTCTGCCTAAAGTTCATGCATTAACTCAGAGAAATTTAAAATTATGGGGGTCATTACAACCCTGGCGGACGGTGTTAAAGGTGCGGTAATACCGCAAACGGGCCGGCGGACAAAAAAAGGGAATAATGACCGTGGCGGAAACCGCCAACATAGACAGCCACTTTAACACTCCGACCGCCACGGTGGTACAGACAAGCAGCGCGGAGGTCACCGCCAACAGACAGGCGGAGGACAATGTACCGCCCACAGTATCACAACCCGCCAATCCGCCACCTTTTCCGGGGCGGATTCACTGTGGATAAAAACACGGCGGAAACAGCTTTTGCTATGGGAAAACGCTCACCTCTACACATCCCACGAGGAAGGAGGACACCATGGAGCCAGAATTACAAATCCTACCTGCCCTTGTCTTCCTGCTCATTTACGAACACCAGCGGCGGCAAAGACAACGGTGAGTACTGCACCTACAACATAGGGGAGGGGGGAGGCAAAAGTCGGTGGGACACACACGAAACACCCCCACCACCACCCCCACCCTCGCACATTATAACACACACAGCTATGCATGTCAAAACATCACAGTAACAACCCACAACCCCCCCGGAAGAATGCAAAGACCAAAGGAAATCAGTTAAAACTTTGTAATGTATCAAAATACAGTTACCAAATATATACAGATATATATATACACATTCAAAAGTATATACATTACGAGAAGCAGTGCAGGTATGCACATATCAATGTCCGTGCACCACTGGTCCAAAAATGCATGGGCGAGGCCCACAATAGATACCTGTCCACAAACAGAGAGAACACTGCTGGGGCATCAGATCGAAATACAACAGGCACCTCAGGGGGAAGGAGGGGCACCTCAGCCAGATTACAGCACCAGGCCAGATCCACGACGGAGCTCCATGCCCATTGATGTATCCTGGGGAGTGCAAAGCTACAGTCTCTCAAGTCTATATAGTGGGTGGTTTGCCCACTGTTCCATCCTGGGGAGTGCAAAGCCACAGTCTCTCAAGTCTCTACAGTGGTTGGTTTGCCCACTGAACAATCCTGGGGAGTGCAAAGCCACAGTCTCTCAAGTCTCTACAGTGGTTGGTTTGCCCACTGAACACTCCTGGGGATTGTAAAGCCACAGTCTCTCAAGTCTCTACAGTGGTTGGTTTTCCCACCCAACAATCCTGGGGAGTGCAAAGCCACAGTCTCTCAAGTCTCCACAATGGTTGGTTTGCCCACCGAACAATCCTGGGGAGTGCAAAGCCACAGTCTCTCATGTCTCTACAGTGGTTGGTTTGCCCACTGAACAATCCTGGGGAGTGCAAAGCCACAGTCTCTCAAGTCTCTACAGTGGTTGGTTTGCCCACTGTTCCATCCTGGGTAGTGCAAAGCCACAGTCTCTCAAGTCTCTACAGTGGTTGGTTTGCCCACTGAACAATCCTGGGGAGTGCAAAGCCACAGTCTCTCAAGTCTCTACAGTGGTTGGTTTGCCCACTGAACAATCCTGGGGAGTGCAAAGCCACAGTCTCTCAAGTGGATAACAATCTCCACTGGTTCTGGGGGGGGAATGGTGCCCACACTGCATTAAGCTCCCCGTGACGGTTCCTGTTCCGTCACAGTCCCAGCTGTACATGGGATAACGATGCTTGATGTGGCAGTGTTTCCTTGTTCAGCGGTGCTTTGCCATGGCGGTCTCTGATCTGTTCGGCAGTTCTCTGCCCTGTTCAGCGGTGATGTGCCCTGTTCAGCGGTCTTCACTATGGCAGTGATTCCCTTGTTCAGCGGTGCTTTGCCATGGTGGTATCTGACCTGTGCATTGGTGTGTGGCATGACGGTCCCTCATTTTCCAGCGGGGCTGTTGCAGCCGGGGCCCTCCTGGGCACTGACTCCGGCGGTGGTCTCCTGACCAGTGACGATACTCTTGCCCTCCTGGGCAATGACTCCGGTGGTGGTCTCCTGACCAGTGACGATACTCCTGCCCTCCTGGGCACTGACTCCGGCGGTGGTCTCCTGACCAGTGACGATACTCCTGCACTCCTGGGCACTGACTCCGGCGGTGTTCTCCTGACCAGTGACAATACTCTTGCCCTCCTGGGCGCTGACTCCTGCGGAGACCTGGCGGTGGTCTCCTGACCATTGACGATACTCCTGCCCTCCTGTGCACTGACTCCGGCAGTGGTCTCCTGACCAGTGACGACGGTGCTGGCGGTGGCGTCCCGGCCGCCGGGGAGGATGGCGCCCTTCTCCGCCGTGCTGCTCTCACCAGACTGTGCAGACTTCCTCTGGCCCTTCACCACCTTTGGAGGAGTCACAGCTGACTCGGCAATCCCCCTGGGACCCTTGTGAGCAGTTTTGCCGCCAGGAGTCTTCACCCTGTTCCGTCAGCCACTTTCCAACTTGAGATGCTTTACAGGGGGTGGACTGGCAGTGCTTTGGCTCCGTGTCACACTGCCTGCCCTGGTGGCCGGTGCACTCCACACACCTGTAACACGCACCACTGGTACTGGAGTCTTTTTGGCTGAGGCGCTACTACAGGACTTATGAATTGGAGGGGTGGGGATGGGGGCAAAGAGGTCAACGTTGCTGAGGGAGAGTTTTTGACGAACACTGGGATGGGTAGCTGGAGGGGGTCTGGGAGTGGAGGAAGAGGAGGTGGTTGTAGGAGGTGTCACTTTAGGTGTTTGTGTACTTTGGGAGGGGGCGTCACAGACACACTGGGAGAGGACACAGGGGAAGTGTAAATGGGAGTGCGGGTGGTGAGTGCAGGTGAGCGGGGTGTGGTGCTGGGTGTTCTGGTACGAGTCCTAGTGCCTGTAGATGTAGTGCATGCAGGTGAGAATGTAGACGACATTGGGAGGGAGGAGGGAGATGATGAGGAGGGGGACACAGTGGAGGCAGTGGATGTTGCTGTGTCTGTATGTGGGTGATGCTTGTGTGAGTGCCTGTGGGATGTGTGGTGCCTATGTTTGCCTGAGCTACTTTTGTGTGTTGAGGTGTGTGCATGCTTGACTGATGGTGTGCTTGGGATAGGCTGGGGTATAGGTGCTTGGGTCTGGGTGGAGGAAGTTGGAGGGGGGAGGCTAGACACAGGGACAATGGCTGCCATCAGTGCTGAGGCCAAAGATTGCAGGGTTCGATGAAGGGCAGCCTGACCAGAATGAATGCCCTCCAGGAATGCATTGCCGTGTTGCAACTCCCTTTCTACACCCTGGATGGCATTCACAATGGTAGACTGCCCAACAGTGAGTGACCTGAGGTGGTCAATGGCCTCCTCACTGAGGGCAGCAGGGGTGACAGCGGCAGGGGCTGAGGTGCCTGGGGCGAAGGTGATGCCCACCCTCCTGGGTGAGCGGGCACGGGGTGAAGGCTGAGGGGCTGCTGGGAGGGCAGTGCTGGTAGGGGAGGTAGCGGCTGTACCTCTAGAAGTGTGGGGCACAGATGGTGCTGCCACCACAAGGGAGCTCCCATCGGCGGACGAGTCCATGTCGCTGGTTGGAGATCCGGTGACCGACATGAAGCTCCCCTCGCCCTCTGTCCCACTGGTGCATTCTGAGTCCATGGTGTGGCCCTCCATGGCCATGTGGGATGCAGCTCCCTCGTGCTCTGGTGCCACTGTACCTCCGCCTGATGATGCTGATGCACAAGAGAACAGGGAGAGCAGAGAAAGTGGGGGGGGCGACAGAAGAAAGAGAGGTTGAGTGCATGGCTTACCGCTACCGTTGGCGGACAATACAGACACAGCAGCCCCCTGCACTACGCCGTGCTCCTGGCCTCTACAGATGCAATTCCTGGGATATGGCCTACATCGCTATGGTGGACATCTGCACACATGGATGCCACAGGGGCATGTATACTTGGCACTCAACTGCGGTGGGGTGGAGTGCCATATGGCCTGCATTACAGAGGGGCCTAGCCTATGGAAGTCGCCCTGGCCTAGGGAAACCCACAGGCCTCCTCCCACACCTAGACCCCTCAACTGCACGCAAAGTCCCCAGAATGAGAGTGTACTCACCCCCTTGTGTCTGCTGTGATGGCCTCAAGCGCCCATCCAACTCAGGGTAGGCCACCGCCAGGATCCGGAACATCAGGGGGGTCATGGGGTGACGGGCACCCCTCCCACGTTGGGAGGCCATCCCCAGCTGAGCCTCCGCCGTCTTCTTGCTCCAGCGGCGAATGTCCTTCCATCTTTTACGACAGTGGGTGCCCCGTCTCTGGTGGACCCCCAGAGTCCGGACGTCCTTGGCTATGGCACGCCAAATGTCCTTCTTTTGGTGGGCGCTGACCTACATGACATGCACAGGGGAAGAAGAGAAGTCATTAGCAAGAGCACCGTCGAAGAGAGTGGCCCCCATCCCTGCCCTTGCCATGTGGCACATGCATTCACAGTCCTTCATGTTCACTGCACTCTGCCCACTTCCCTCTTACAACCAGCCCTCTTCACCCAGGCATAGCCCATACAACGTGCTCCCTGTGTACTTACCTGTTGGTCTGGAGGACCGTAGAGTAGCGTGTACTGGGGGAGGACCCCGTCCACGAGCTTCTCCAACTCCTGAGCAGTGAAGGCAGGGGCCCTTTCCCCAGACGCAGCAGCCATTCTCTCTTCCAGACCGAGGTCACAGCAACACAGTGTAGGTCCTCTCCTGTCAAAGATCAGGTATCAAGTGATTGAACAGATAGAAAATGGCAGTGACGTCCACAGCGGTGCGTATCATCACCGCCGGCGCACCTCATCATTGGCTCCTGGGACCCATAGGGTCCAATGTTAACCAATGCAGCTTTGAGCCGCGGTCTTCGACCGCAACGGTGTACTACGCCAGCGCAGTTACCTCACATCCCATTTTCCCAGTTTAGAGGTCAGGCAGCCACCATTTCAGGGGCCCACATGGCTTCATTTGCAACTGCGTCACACATACCTGGGCCTACACTCAACACACATACAGGAAGAATTTTGTCTTTGGTGTCGTGTCCTGTGTATCTGTGGGTACATACCTGGGATTTTGTTGACTCTGTGGTCGCTGTTGTCCTTCCTAGGCACCGTCAGCTTGGACATTTGAGAAGATGGCGGAATCCTCCGGTGTACACCACCGCTGGTGGACCTGTTGACAATGGAGGAGCGACATTTAATCATCACCTACAGGTTTGACCGTGCCACTATCCAGGAACTATGTACCCAGTGGAGCCAGACCTGATGTCACCAATCCGCCATCCCACAGGAATCCCCCCTCAAGTGCAGGTCCTGTCAGTGCTCCATTTCCTTGCAAATGGATCATTTCAGACAACAGTGGCCATGGCATCAGGGATGTCCCAGCCTATGTTTTCCAACGTGTTGTCCAGAGTGTTGACTGCCCTGCTGAAACACGTAAGGAGCTACATCGTTTTCCCTCAGGTGGAGGATTTGGCTACAGTAAAAGGTGACTTCTATGCCCTTGGACATATCCCCAACATCATAGGTGATATTGATGGGACCCATGTAGCTCTGGTCCCCCCCCCCCACAGGAGTGAACAGGTGTACAGGAACCGGAAGAGTTATCATTCGATGAATGTTCAGATGGTATGTTTGGCAGACCAGTACATCTCGCAGGTAAATGCTATGTTCCATGGCTCAGTGCATGACGCCTACATCCTGTGCAATTGCAGCATCCCATATATGATGGGTCAACTCCAGAGGCACCGGGTGTGGCTATTGGGGGACTCTGGTTACCCCAACTTGTCCTGGCTATTGACCCCAGTGAGGAATCCCAGGACCAGGGCAGAGGAACGCTACAATGAGGCCCATGGGTGGACTAGGAGGGTGATTGAACGCACCTTCGGCCTCCTGAAGGCCAGGTTCATGTGTCTGCATATGACAGGTGGTTCCCTATTCTACTCACCGAAGAAGGTGTGCCAGATCATCATCGCCTGCTCGATGCTTCACAATCTTGCTTTGCGACGCCAGGTGCCTTTCATGCAGGAGGATGGTCCAGATGGCGGTGCTGTGGTAGCTGTGGAGCCTGTGGACAGTGATGAGGAGGACGCTGAGGAAGAAGACATAGACAACAGGGAGTCAGTCATACAGCAATATTTCCAGTGACACACAGGTGAGAACAGTTTTCTTTTTACCATTACATTCACTTTCACACTTCTACCTCTATCCTGTCTGTCAGTTCGTAGCAGTATTTGGTCACTGAGTTGTACCTTTCCATTACGGTTTCACAGGTTTGGTTAGCAACGTGTGTCATCTGCTTGCATCCTTCAAGGACTTGTGATGTGTGATATAGGTATGTTGGCTTTAAAATTGGAAACACATGTTGACACTGTCATTGATTATACATATTTACCAAATCACAGACTGACTCCAGATTATTTTGTGCTTCAAGGGTGTTTATTTCAGTGCTCAAAAATGGAGGGGGTAGTGATATGGTGATGGGGGATGGTGGAGGAATGTCCATGGCAGAGTCCAGTCCATTAGTCACACAGGTGCACTGCCCATATGGGCATAGGAAGTGGAGATGGGGCAGTTCCAATCGGGACAGGGTAGAAAAGTGAGACAGTGGGAGGACAATCAGGGTGGTCTCATTTCCTGGCGGGGGTCTTGCCATCTTGCTCTGTCTTGTTCCTGGATCTCAGGGACCGCTTGCATGGTGGTTGTCCATCTGCAGGGGGTAGGGTGCTGGTGTGGTGGTCCTGTGGCGGGCGTCCTGTCCACTAGCGCCGTAGGAGGAGGTGGGCAGTTCATCGTCCATGCTAGTGTCAGGGGCCCCTTGGAGTGCCATGGTGTCCCTCATGGTCTTTTGTATGTCCTTCAACACCCCTACGATGGTGCCCAGGGCGGAGCTGATAGTTCTGAGCTCCTCCCTGAACCCCAAATACAGTTCGTCCTGCAGGCGCTGGGTCTCCTGAAACTTGGCCAGGACCGTCGCCATCGTCTCCTGGGAGTGGTGGTAGGCTCCCATGATGGAGGACAGGGCCTCGTGGAGGGTGGGTTCCCTAGGCCTGTCCGCCCCCTGTCGCACAGCAGCCCTCACAGTTCCCCTGTGTTCCTGTGCCTCCGCCCCCTGGACCGTGTGCCCACTACCACTGCCCCCAGGTCCTTGTTGTTGTTGGGGTGGTGGGTTATCCTGGGTTCCCTGTAGTGGTGGACACACAGCTGATTGACGTGTCCTGGGAACGGAGGTATGGGCCCGCTGGGTGGGTGCTGTGATGGTGTTACCAGAGGGTGGAAGGTCTGTGTTGGGCTGTGCCTGTGCAAGGGGAACCGACTGTCCCGAGGCCCACGATGGTCCGGGCTGGTCATCAGGATCCAGTAGGGTAGAGCTGCTATCATCACTGTGGGCCTCTTCTGTGGGCGGAGTGGAGTTGTCTGAACCCTCTGATGTGGTGACGTTCCGTAGTGGTCCTGCGGGGATATAAGAGCATGATTAGTGCATGTGTGTGTGTAATGGTGTGCAATGGGTGGGTGTTTGTGTACCCCAGTGCAAGCATTCCTGTGTGTAGGATTGTGTGATGATGGTTAGGTTGTTATGGGTATGTGCAGTGAGCATGCTTTGGTGAGGGGTGACCATGCTTTGTTTTTGCATGCGGGGCTTGGGGTTGGGATGGGTGGTTTGTGTTATTAGTACATTAGTGAGGAGTTGGGGTGATAGGGGAGGGGGTGAGGGTGGGGGTGTGTGATAGCATGCAGGTAGGGTGGGGGATATGATAGTTGGGATTTAACTTACCAGTGTCCATTCCTCCACCGACTCTTCTGAGGCCCTCTTGATGCATGATGGTCAAGACTTGCTCCCCCCATGTTGTTAGTTGTGGGGGAGGAGGTGGGGGTCCGCTGCCAGTCCGCTGTACCGCGATGTTGTGCCTGGATACCACAGAATGCACCTTCCCCCGTAGGTCGCTCCACCTCTTCTTGATGTCCTCCCGATTTCTTGGATGCTGTCCCACATGCTGACCCTGTCCACGATTCTTTGCCATAGCTCCATCTTCCTGGCTATGGATGTGTGCTGCACCTGTGAGCCAAATAGCTGTGGCTCTACCCGTAGGATTTCCTCCACCATGACCCTGAACTCCTCCTCAGAAAACCGGGGGTGTCTTTGGCGTGACATGTGGTGGTGTGTGTGATGTGTGGGATGGTGTAAGTGTTGATGTGTGTGGTGATGTGTAGTGGTGTGTGGTGTATTGTACGTGTAATGTTGTATGGGTGATGGTGTTGTGTGCCACTGTGTGGTGGGGTTCTCAGTTGCTGTGCTCTCTGGCCTTCGTCTCTGATTTTTGGTTGTAGGGGTTTGTGGGTGATGTGGGTGGGTGTTTTATATTGTGTTGGGTGTGTGGGAGTGGTGTTTGTATGTGTATCAGGTGTGTGTATTTTGAATTCTCCAATGTGGCAGTCTTTTGGAGATGTGTGTGTATTTTGAGTGCTGCAGTGTGTACCGCCAATGGAATATTGCGGTTGAAAGACTGCCGCGTGGATTCGTGGGTCATACTAGCATGGGCGTGTTTCTGTTGGCGTGACGGTGGAGGATTTGTTTTCGCCAGTTTATCACTGACCTTTGGTGTGGCGGTCTTGTGTGGGTGTCTGAATTTCGGCGGATTCCGAGATGTGTGTCATAATAGCTGTGGCGGAATTCCGCGCCCGCGGCGGTGTTTTGGCAGTCTTCTGCACGGCGGTAAGCGCCTTTTACCACCAATGTTGTAATGAGGGCCTATATGTCTAAACTTTAGATGCCTCGACCTCAAAAAACACAGTCTTGGTTCTCGACTAAGGAAATGTACCTGGTCGTTATAGGACCAATAAGTAGTGAAAAGCTTGTTTAACATCAAGTTAAAGATCATAAGCTAATACATGGTGACACGGCACAGGAATGTGTTATAATTTCCATAATGATAAATCAAGGCATTGCAGGGAATTAAGAAACTCAGCACTGCAAAACAGAACAAAATTAGATAGGGAAAACAGAAATAAATGGTTTTATCTGCTGACAGACAGGATGGGCAGGTAATAGATACAAAGAATTGGTAATGAATAGGGATATATGGAATACCTCAAGAATACATGTTGAAAGAGGATTGGAAATAAACTCAGGACGTGATCTTTCTAGCCCAGGAAACTCTGTACCTGTCTGTGTTGTAGCAAGGCAGTGGCTGTAGTGAGCATCAAAGTCCAGCCCCAACTGACCCCGGCAGTTGTAAGGGATAGCAAACAATCATTCCTCTGGAGGGGCACAGCCTGCCCACCACCCCTCTCTCTTACCCCCTGCCATCCCTCCCGCCAACAACACTTTCCTCCTGCTCAGAGCAGTTTTCCCCCCAGAATCAGAGAAAAGTGTCCATAAAGCGACTGGGTATTACAGAGATCAATGAGTTATTTCCTGTTGTATGAAAAAACTCATAATTGCCAGAACTTTGTGGGGGAGTACTCACCAGAATCATAGATTCTGGCTCCAATTATCCTTGCACCAAATTCCTTGTTACACCTAACGATGGCCATAAAATCTCTGGATCTCTAGCAAAGAAAAAGGGAAGACTCATTTCACAGTTGTATCCTTAGCGTCAAGGACACAAACTTCCAAGTAAGATGCCATCCCCAATGTCCAGGATTGGATAAGTATGACACAGTTTTCCTCTGCATGTAATAATGCTGCTGCTGTAGTTGAAGTCTCAAATAGTGAGACATGTTGGAAAGGAAAGGCAGATGGAAGTTTCTTCATCAGAACCTTTGGCAAGCTGCCCAGAGTGGACTATTAACTCTATGCCGTTTTGGCAATAAGATAAAATTAGCTATCTCCGAAAAATAATAATTGCTTCCAAAAATAGCAGTATTTTGTTATACCACTGAGAAATATCAGAGGAAGTGTATTTATGCTGAGTGCCTTAATTCATCGGAAGAATATGTATCCCATTAAAAATAAAAAACATTACACAGGTGCATGCACTCGTCATTGTGGTTGTTAGAAATGGGGTCTCTAATTGGCAGTGGTATGCGCACAGTCCAAGTATGGGCCACCATTCTAGTCAGCGTGAGTCAGATACAAACATAAAGATAACCAGTGCTCACCCGCTGGGAGCTTGGCACAGAGCAGTCAGGCTGATCTCGAGAGGCAATGTATAAAGAATTTGTGCAAGACACACACACACAGTAACAAAATGAAAACACCACAAAAAATCTCCTCCCTAGATCTGAAAAATACATTATGATTTTATAAATAATTTTAGACCAAAATGACAAAAATCCAATGAGTAGAATCCTGGATATGAATGTAAGAAGAATAAAAGAGTTCTAGCACTTAAAAGCAAATAGCCCTTTAGGGTTTACTTGAGGCCACGCTGGACCAAGGCAAAGTCAACAGTTCAAATTAACCATGATGGAGCAGGGGCAGGGTACAGGACCCACGCATGACGAGGAAAAAGAGTACCTTGATCCAGGTTGCAAGCAGGAGATGCAGAGACAAAGTGAAAGCGTTGACAGACATGTCAATATCACTCCTGCAGTTGAGGGGATGTGCAGATTTTTCCCACACATTGATGGTGATGCGCTGATTTCTAGAGATGAGTGTCAAAGCCATGATGCATTGATTCTGAAGCCGATGAGCTGTGTTTCTCCACACTGTTAAAGGGACACTTTGATCTTCCTTCAGCGATGGTGGCAATGGATGGTGCCAGTGCTGCATCAATGCTGATGCACCGGGTGCTGCTTCCAGCAGGCAGGAGATGTGTTGAACGTTGCAGCGGTTCCATTGGTGCTGCTCGGACCCCAGGTTTGATGTGCTGATTTTACTCCTGCAACAGGGTTGATGAGTCAGTAGCTGATTCTAGCAGGCAGGAGATGCATTGATTCAGCTGGTACAAGTATCTGGGGCAGCTTCCAGTGAACTATACACAGGAGCTGGGGTAAGGACTTTGATATCCCGAAGTCTTATCAACACAAGGTAAGCCAAAAAGCTCATGGAGATCACTTTAGCGTGCAAGGCAAAGCCCATCCCTCTGTCAGCAAGGTCAGAGAGCTGCAGGACATTGTTAGCGCAGTTGCTTTAATAAAATTATTAATGAATGTTTATGTAGTTTAAATAATGAGTTTATGTAGAAAAATAATGCACGCATTTGAAAATGTGATCTCAAAGAATGGCCAACAATGTAAATGAAGTGTGCTAAACAATGATATATGAGCCAAGTGGTGTGCCATTGGAAGCATGAGGGAGATCACGTTAAGGGTCGCTTGCAGGTCAGCATGGCCACTCTGGTGGATGTTCTGGTGGTTTCCGAAGTACCTTGACTTTTAGAATCCAGGGTGGATGTTTCTTCTGGGTGTTAGATGCTGAGTGACCAGTACCCTCGACTATTGCACGGTTCAGCCACTGGGGGGCGCAGTGCCACTGAACTTGGTATACTTGCATGGTTTGTCCTCTGCGTCCATCAAATTAAATTTGGTCCAGCTGTGGTATCCGGTTCCTTGGTCAGCAGCCAGTCAGTGAAGTGGACTTCACTGGTCTTTTGGTATTTGTTGCAAAGAGTCATGCCTTCACGCAGGAGGGAGAGCTTTGGTGAATTTGCAGAAGAGTGGAGGTCCTCTGGAAATTTGTAGACTCTGTCTGATGTCTGAGCAACCACTCAGGAGCGATTGTCGAGTCCTGGCTGCAGCAGGCAGGGTTTGGCGCCTCTTTTCTTGTGCAGCAGGATTGCAGTTCTCGAGCCTTAGGTTTTCTTTGTTGCTGATCTTCTTGTGTCCTTGGAATCTGATCTGCAGGATTAGGGATGCCCACTAAATAGTTTAGGGGAGTACCTAGTAGTGACCAATGGGTCATCTACCTTAGGGTGTCTACACCCACTATGTGACCACTTCCGGTGGGAAGAGCTCACTTCCCTATCCCTGATAGGCTATTTTCCTGCCTTGCAAAATGGAGGAAAATGAAATGAAAATGTCACCTCGCAAGCAACACCTTAGGGGTGGTGAAAGCTGCGGGTGACCATTCCTTCTGTCCTTTGTGCATTTTCCCGCTGTTGCTCCCACAAGAAGTGGGGGTTTGCAATGAAGACAGCATCTGCTGCTAGCAGCAGGCCTAGGGGTCAAGTTTCAAGGGTGGTATGCCTTTTGAAGTTCATAGGCAGGGCTGTGCACATTCCTGGGTGAGGAGGTGTAACACCCCTGTCCAAGAAGTGCTTTGTTTTCTGAGCCCAGAGAGCACTGCCTCTCATCCCAGGGCTCCAGATTCTTGTCTGGTGTGGCAAGCTGGTTGTGGCCGGCCTGCAACCATGCCAGGGTTAGTTAGCTTTTGCAGGGGCCAGCTCTAAGGTGGCGCTTGGGTACATTTTGCAATAAATCCAATACTGGTACGAGTTTGGATTTATTGCTCTGAGTTGTTTGATACCACATAACTCAGGGTTCAAAGTGGCCATCATGTAGCTGTGAAACTTGTGCTGATCAGTGTCCAGAACATGCATTTAGAATGGCTGCTATGTTCACTTACTATGTCCCACGTTTGGCAAAGATATTGTAGGGGCATATTGCTTGTGCATCTATGCCCACCCATGCATTATAGTGCATCCTGCTTTAGGGCTGGAAGACCTGCCACAGGGGTGGCTTACCTATATTGCCTGCAGTGTGTAGTGGGCAGGTCACATAGGTTATGTACCTTGTCAGTTTTGCATTTTAGTATTGCACCAGAACACTCAGCGTCCAATGGCAGTGCTGGGTGCAAGTGGATGCATGGTCCCTGACGGTGGCACAATCTGTGCTATCGCCCGCATGAGCCTACACTTAGTACCCCAAGCCCTGGGTACCAAAGTACCATTTATTTGCAATTATTGCGGCAGCTAAAGGTTTTGCTAATTGTGACAATATTTTTATCAATTTTAGGGGAAGAACACTGGCACTGGGTACCTAGTTAGCAGGCATCTTGTGCACTCTAGTTCAAGTTGCATTCAAAGACCAGTCAAAAATTGGGGGGTACTGCAACGAGTGGCCAGTTTCCAACACCTTAGCGTGTAGTTTTTAAAAATGTACAGGTTTTCTAGATTTACCATGGTGCCAGCTGAAATAGGGTCCAGGATTTAGAACTATCCACATCGGAAAAAGAGTGTTAGTTTACGTTGGAAAAATGTGCTGCATCCATGTTGCATTTTGGTCCACTTTCTGTCGCAGGCACTAGGTATACCCACATAAGTAAGGTACAATGTTTTTTGGGAGACTCGGGGAATGCCTGGTGGAAGGAAGTTAGTGGTTCCCCCTAGATTCCAGAACTTTCCCATCACAGATGCATGAGGAAAACGTGTTTTTTAGTTAAGGTTTGCAAGGGATTCTCTGTAAACAATTTGGTGAGAGACATGCTAGACAGCCCACCCTGAAAATCCCTAGGTGTCTAGATTTCATAAGTATAGAGGTTGGCTAGGTTTCCTTTGGGGCCAGCTGAGCTAGAGTCCAAATCCTAGAGCAACCCAGATTGGAAAAAGAGGGTCAGCTTTGGGAGGAATAATGTGATGCGTCCATCTTGCATTTTAGCTCGTTTCCTGTTGTGGGTCTCGGCCTTCCCACACAAGTGAGAGACCATTTTTGTCATTATTACCTATTGAATTTTGCTGCATTTGTGCCTTCCAAATGTAAACCAGTGTATAAGAACCATGACATTTTGAGAAATACCCTTCAAACCACACACTACTACAGGTGCCCACAAATTCAGAGATGTATAAATAACCTCTGTTCCTAATCTCTGTATCCTGTGTCCATTTCAGAAATATACAATGTCCTTGATTCCCATTTTGCATTTTACTTATTTTCCTATACGACCGGTCTATACATGGTACTCAATGAAAAATCATTGTACAGTGCAGCTCTTTTATTTGCTTTGGGTACCTTAGGTTCTTGGAAGACCTACAAACTCTATATATTGTCACAGCTAGAAGGGTGCAGCGGACGTAATTGTGTATTGCTTTTGTTAATCTGCAATTGTAACAAAACGTTACAGATGAAAATATTGTCACAAATGCCCACGTTTCCTACTCATTTTCAGTATTACTTTTTTACAACAGTTAATTTTCTTGGGAAATCTGTGGGGGATGTACATATATGACCCCTTGCTGAATTTGGAAGCTTGTCCTATTTTCAAAAATCTACAGCTTTTCTGGATCACCCATGAGTTTCACACAATGGTGAATTTAGTACATTTATGGATGCCTTTTGTAGGGAAAAAACAGATACTTTTATCTGGAGCACTTTTCCCTATTTTTCTTTAAAAAACCTCAAAAATTTGCTATATTTTGCCTATTTGTCCGTCTCCTCCAGGAAAATACACAAACCCTAGGCACCTTTACAATCCTCAGGATGTTGGAACAAAAGACAAAAGGTTTACATGCATAGCTTATATAGACCAACTACCACAAATAGCCAGAGAAGGGGTCAGCACTTGGTGGGTGTAAGGCCTAGCAGCAAAAGGGTTAAAAGGGTGTCATCACGAGAAGTTCAATCGGCCATTTAGTAAATATCTGTTGATTTGTGCTTAGTATTTACTAGTATGTCATAAACTAGTTTATCTTTTTTATGTTGAAAGGCACTGTCTGGGACATGATTTAGTAAATTATATTTGCTAATAAAAATGTTTTCCTTTTGATATGAAATATACTGATTGGACATTGATCTATTAAGTATTATTTGAGGTGCTAATTACGTGAGTACCCTATCCACTGCACCACCTCAGAGTATGCCTTGGACCACTCAGTCTTTCTACCTCAAGAGTCAAAAGCTAAAACAGAGTACTTGGTTTCCAGTTTTACCGGATACAGTTTGGGACCTCTACGACACCAGAGGCAAAGACTACAACATTTACATTGGGGCTTAGCAAACTCTGTCTGACCTCGGAGCCTGCAACCACAATTTCTCACATCTGGGATTGCTATGTACCATTTTGGAAGGGGTATTCTCAAAGGAGGTTAGAGAGTACAATAGTTAGCCAGTTTTACTTTTACCAGTATACAAGGCTGAAAAGACCGGTGAGAAATAGGGCATCAGGTTACCATACTTTTTTACTCTTTGGGAACTGTGGAGGAAATACTGTGGGTGAGGAAGAGCAAGATGTATGTTTCTTCTCATGATTCATCTACCCCTGCACAGCTGGTGTGAATATAATGCAGAATTATGGATTTTTTGCTGTCAATCTGGAAGTTTCAAACTAGTGAACTAAACTGCATCACAGAAGACTGGAGGTTTGCACTCATCTGTGGAGTACTTTCAAAACCATCAGTGTGAAATAACCTTTGTTTCACAGATACATATATTTTTTTTAACAATTTGGCTTTAGCAGCCCACTAATATTGGCAACAGTAAAGACTGTTCCTGACAATCCACTTCTCTGAACTCACTGTAATGAACAAATAACTACATTTACACAGTGATCCACTAAAGGGAAGTGTTGGAATGAGAATCTCCCTTTTGTTTAAGCACATTGCATGAACCCCCACAAAACTATGGTTTTGTAAAGTGCCCCTTGTTGAATGGTCACCCCCACTTTTTGCTGGTGGATGCTGTTGCTTTTGACCTGTTAGTGCACTGAGGCCTGCTAAACAGACCTCATTGCCCATGCTCTTTCTCTTAAACTGTATGTTGAATTGCATACACCAATTGGCAAAGGTTTTACCAACCATTTAAAGCCCTAGAAAATGGTGCCACTGGTACCCAGGGGCAGGGATAGTAAAGGGGTCAGCAGGCTGCAGCACTGATTGTGCCACCCCACTTGACCAGAGTAAAAGTGAGCCTGCAGAGCTGCCATGTAAGCCTGCATGAGCAGCTGGCCAGCTCGAGTCCGACCACCCACATCAAGTGCAGGCAGAGTCCATGCACTGCCCATAGCATGGATCAGGAACCCCTAGGACAGGCCTCCTACAGCCCAGAAGGCAGGGTACACCATGTTTTGAGTATGGACATGTATGCAGGAGCATATATGCCCCTGTGGTAGTATTTTAAATGTAATATTACCGCAAGTGACCGGCAGTCCATTGGATAACATGGGCTAGCAGCCTGGCAGTCCTTAGATGTCCAACTCCATGCTGACCTGGCTGAATCCCCCCATGTTTGGTATCAAACACTGTGCTTTTTAACCCTGAACACAATTCTCATGCACACGATTGCCTAGCATGTATCCAAGTGGAATCCTTAGAGGATGCCCACCATGGTACCAGCTCCCTGCTGTCATGGCAGGCTTCCCTGAGTGTTTTGCAACTAAGACAAATGTCTGCCCTCCTGCTGGTTGTGCTAGTGTGTCCACAGGATTAACAAAAGGTCACACTTTCTCCCTCCCAGGACCGCTAGTGTTTACTGTAATCAGGGCGATGAGCTTCAAAGGCTCTCTACGTTCTGACTACGTGATCTTATGTCCCCCACAGGAGGACAAAGGACTTTCTACCCTGCTTAGTTCAGCAGGTGGGAAAACTTGGTAGTCAACAGGTGTAAACTTCCAAAGTGCTAGCCATACCCCTAAGGTGGGCTACAAGTTCTGTACAGCCGAGGAGAGGTTCTGCCAGTTTGAAAGAACCTCTATTAGAGCATTCTGGAGATATTAGTGATGTACACCCACACAATGTTGTCACAACAGGGGTGGGAAAGCTACAGAGACCAGTAGCCCATTGGCCACTGTCTCCTCCACCCTTAATGCCCCCTAAACTAGGATTTAAGGGGCTCCCCTGGCACTAAAACCTCAGTTCTGACTTCACATGTTAGAAGAGGCAGAAAGAAGATGCAGTCACCAAAAAATGAACTTTGGACTCTCCTGCATCGCAAAGATAGGTCACTTAAGTGTCCTGAAGAGACCATATACTCCACCCGTGTAACGATGTAAGCCCATGGCTGAAACACTTCAGTTTCTGCAAGAGGGACCCCAGAGCACACATGAAAAGGAAGTAAACTCTCCTGACTGGTGTGACCAGTCCCCTGCAACCTGTAGGAGAAACAACATTTTGCTCCAGCAGAATAGTGACCAGACGGGCTCGTTGTGAGAGAGCTCAAAGAAACTCGGTGACCTGCATATGTTGAGTTGTCTGGAGGTTCCATTTAAATTATGAGATGCGTACTCTACTCCTGAAGACCTCCAGCTATTGAAGTATGTGTGGACTACTTTTAGCACTTGGGGCTTGTTGGTCACCTTCCCAGACATCACTAACGCCAGAGCATCACTCAGCTATAGTAACCGGCGTCATCAAAGACCACACTGCTGAGAGACTTAGCCCGAAAGAGGTGTTGGTGAATGTGTGGTAAAGCAACTTTAGTGCAACCAGCCTGAGAGTGACAGCTGAAAGGATACCTCTGCACGTGGAGTCACCAGACAAGGTAGTGAAGAACCAGCAGCTGAATCCAGGTCCTGTGACCCCAAAGGCCTTTGCTCTCGGAGGGTAGAGTGGATATCCATCTAAAAGTGTGCTGTTGCTGAGTGCTGCATTTTGACAGCGCCCACGGATATCTTCAGCATGTTTGACAGCCAGGAGCACCTCTCTGCTAGAGTCACCTGGATGTACCCGATTTATTCTGGCTGGAAAATACTAACCTAGGACCAGCTCCTAGCCACCAGGCCAAAGGGCGTTGCTGAATTTCCCCTGCAAGATACCTTTTGCTAAGATGCCTTTCCCAGGACTACAGGTCTTTTCAGTAGATACGACAGCCAGCACCACTCTGCAAGCCAGCCCTGCGAGCAAGGTAAAATTGTACTGACCATTGATACTTGCTCCTAAGGTCCCTAAGACCTTAACTGCAGATGAGTTCGACAGAACTCACTCCACAAGTGACAAATTTAATTTTGAGTACCTTTGCCTATTGACTTAAATGTAAAAAGAGTGAAGTATCCTGATTTATTTTCCTTCAAAAGTTCCTAAGTCTGAGTAATTTAATTTTATTGTGATTGTATTGATGTCTAAATTAATACAAAAATACACTTTATTTTTATAAATCAGTGTCGGAATTTCTTTTGTGTCATGTCATTTACCTAGCGTCCATGTTGTTGTTGTTAAAACATGTTCCTCTAAGTAGCTTGACTGCTCTTTGTCACTCTACCAGGACAGGGATAGGGTTTACTGGTGTGAATCTGAGGTCCACTAATTGGGTATTGTGTTAGTATTACATGGTAAGAAACCCAGTCATACCACATAATACTTTCATCTTGTTACATAAGGAGTGTTATGGTTAGCTTCGATACTATGACAATTTTCTGGAGGAAAGGACAGAAAGCATTCAAGCATTTCGTTGAATTGGTATATCCTGTATATGTCCAACATAATGGTTTTCCTCTCCATCTACATGGTTGGTGTATGGGGGTGAGCTGAGCTATAGAAAGGATCTGAACCATATGGAAGCAAACATAATCTTTTAGATAAGTGAATAATCCAAAGGTTTTTATATTACATTAGCAACATACACAGTTCGCGAAACCCTCTTGGCCCTCATTATGAGTTGCCAAGTGTTAGAATATGGGTCTCTAGTTGGCAGAGGGATGCACCCTGTCCAAGTAGGGACAACAAGTCAGAAAATGAAATACCGTTTATCCGAATAAATAGACCAAAACACCAAGAATCCAATTGCAGGGTCATGAGCTATTCACTTAGTGAGGTATGTAAGACAATAAGCAGTGCTTCCCAATAGGGCTCCTGTTAGAGCTTTTAATCCTCAGGCCTCAGCCCACAGACTCATGCTTCTCCCCAGTAGTGTGGATGAACACGGGCAGCAGGCTCACTGCAGGCAGCATGGTGTGGGGCAGGAAAGCGGCACCGCACTAGGTTCTTTTTGGCCGTACAATTGCTAACAAAGACATGCACTGACAACTAAAGCCTTGGTGCAGGTCATAGGGGCCGTGAGCTAGGTATGAGGTCTTTGACATCCTAGAGACCTCTGGCGGAATTGGGGACAAGTCAACAAGCCCTTGAAGACTCTTGGGAGGGGGACAGAAAGGAAAGTCCAGCCCTTCTCCTTCAAGACAGAAGCAGCAGGCCAGCACACAGAGCAGCAATAAAGTGGCAGTCCCTTATACAGGTCAGCACACAGCATCAGTAGGCCATCACAGCAATGCAGTGCAGAGTGGAAGTCCCTCCTGGAAGCCCAGCAGTCCTTCTTCCTGGCAGAGTGTCCTTGTCCCAGTAGAGTTCTGTGCTGGTGGGGCTTGGGGTTCAATATTTATAGTTTGGTGCCCTGGTTCTGGAAGGTGGGAGACAATTCTAGGCCTAGCCTTTGAAATGTACAGATGCCCTGGTTCTCCTTTCCTGGCTCCAAGTTGGCTGGATTGACGGTACAGGGTAATTAAGCCCTATTGTGGGTAGACAGGACAAGTCTATTCATTTGTAAGTGAGGAGTGCTAAACTCCGCCCCATCAAGACAGTTAATGGCCCATTAAGGTCCTTTAAGGCCCATCAAGTCACACCTGATCTCCCATTATGTGTGGCTGTCTGAAGGAAATGCACAAAGCCCAGCTGTTACCCAACCCAGAAGTGTATTTCAAGGCAGGCAGAGGCACAGAACAGTAAAAGTAAGAAAATGCCAACTCTCTAAAAGTGACATTTTCATATTTGCAATTTAAACTCCAACATACCATAAGTTGTGATTTGAAATTGTGAGCTCAGAGACACCAAACTTCACATTTCTATATTTTCCCAATTGGGAGTTACACTTAAAATATGTTTTAAGGTAATCCTAATGTTATCCTACGAGAGAGATAAGCCTTGCAATAGTGAAAAATAAATTTAGCAGTTTTTCACCGCCTGAACACATTAAACTTAAAAGTGCACGCCCAATTTTTTAAATATATTGCAACTTGTCCTCTGGGCTTACTAAGGCCTACCTTAGGGCTAACGTATGTGTAATAAAAATGAAAGTTTGGACCTGGCAAGTGGGTGCACTTGCTAGATCGAAATGGCAGTTTAAAAAGCCTGGCAGTGGCAGACCTGGGTCAGGTTTAAAGTGCTACAGTAGTGGTTGGCACAATCAGTGATGCAGTCCAATTAGTACCATTTAATTTACAGGACCTGGGCACATATAGTGCCTTTACCAGGGACTTACAAGTATATTAAATATGCCAAACAGGTGTAACCCAATTATACCATATTTAGGGGAGAGAGCATGTGCACCTTAGCACTGTTTAGCAGTGCTAATTTGCCCAGAGTCCTAAGGTCAATGAATATGAATTCAGCACAAATGGGAGGGAAAAGGCACAAAGTTTTGGGATGACCCTGCAGGAAGGGCCATTCTCAACACCAAGGATAATAGGTAATTATTTCCTTACCTGGCAATTTACCAATACAGTAAGTGCTGGTTATTTTGGAGTTGGGGAAAATCATTTTCCTCGCTTCCAGGTACTTGCAGGTCCTATATTTATGATAGGGAGAAGCAAAAACGCAAGTACTGGAGGGAAAGTGAAAAGGTAGAGCTTTTCTTTCAAGAATGTCAAATAGCACAAACTTGCACCCTGCTCAAGAAAAAAGCTAGAATAAGCACAGTATGGGCTTACTCATGGCGTCATTTGAGAGGTTGAGTGTTGTATGATCCTAATGCAGACAGCTTCTTGTGCCCCCCAGAAAAGTCAAAACCCTGGGCGTGGGCCCAGCTTGCCCATGCAAAATCCTGCCCCTGGTGCTATGTACAGCTCTTTAAGGTCCAGATTTACAAGATGCACTAGATTCTTTGCACCTCCGCCTCCGAACAACACCATGGGTGTGCCATATTTACAATACGGTGCACCATGGCGCACAGTAGGCCAATAGAGTAAAAATATTTGACGCTGTTCTGGCACTTTGCTCCTCTAGCACCAAAAATGTTGACGCTGGTGAAGCAAAGTGCCAGGAGGCCCATTGATTTCAATGGGTGCATCCTTTTAATGCCTGCTTTGAGCAGGCGTTAAAAAGTACACCAAAAATGACACAATGCAATCTTTTAGATTACATTGCACAATTTTTGCGCACCTCCTAATGCTGGAACGCCCTCCCTTGCATACATTATGCTCGGTGCAGGCATAATGTGGTGCAAGGGATCATAAAGTGGCACAACGCATCCATTGCGCCACTTTGTAAATATGGTGCAGCGACATTTGCCTCGTTGAGCCACATTAGCGTAATAAAAAGAGCACTTTTTCTTTTTAAAACACCCCGCAGCTTTTTGATTTTTTCGGTCAATACTGCACCCAATAACGAAAATAAAATAAAATAGATCTTAGTAACTCATATTATTGTCACTGCAACTGTTTTGTGTTTGTTTGAACTCATAGTCATAAAAGAAAAAGTATGAGAAACAACAATGAAGGCTTATTTCTTACATTCAGATTTTGGATATGGTTCACCTAAAATCTTTGTAAAAATTAACTTATAATAACGATGATCATTTCGAATTCTTAACTAGTTATGGGGACATTCATTTGTGGCACCAACTTAAACTGTTTAAGTTATTCATCTTTTGAATGATTAAAAGAACATTTCAAAATGTATCTTTATAAATGCTTGGTTTCGCCTCTCGTGTGATTTATTTTTTTCATGAAAAGCGCACCAGATTGTATATTCATTTGGAACATGGGAGCACAAATCCCACACCAAATATGCTACCTCTCTCAATCTGCTTCCAATCCTGCAGAAAGGTTTGCGACTTTTTTCCTATATTATGCATTTGCATCTGTTCTTATATTTTATGTTGTTCAGTAGTATCAGTCTGCGTTTTCCTCGCTTTCACTTCGCCTTTTAAACATGCTCATCTGTCACACAACATCATCATTAAACTCAATGGATGATTCCTTCAAACCACGAGCTCACAGGGGACAGATCACGTTATCACCTCCTTCTCTCTCCTTCTGCTGCGTTACTTTTGTGAGACTTCTGGGGAATCGCATCTTTTAGGGTTTTTCACACTCAAAAACACATACAAAGAGCTTGTTGAGAAGCTACCTGATAGCTTGCGGTCTTCGGGTTACTGCAATGTGGACATCTCGGCTGATGTACTATTGTTAGCACGTAGTTTTGTGTTTAACCAGCGCACGGAATGTGATGTTTTGTTGGATGGCTTATTTGCTTTGCTTCTAAAGGCCTGATTATAAGTGACCTGTTTACTCGGTAATCGCTGTTATAATTGGTGCAATGTTTATAGCCTCCCACAATTATCAGATGCGTTAAAGTTTACAGCCTTCCTTAAATGTTGGCATGTCAAAGTTATCAGAATTTAATAAAATAAGAAAGTTCAGTATTTACTTGAACATGAGGATTGGTGTGCAGTAAGCACAAAAGCTGCATGTTTTTTTTCAGAAAAAAGAAAGGACAGGCGACATTTTGCTCACTTGATGTCAGTTTTTATTGGGTTTGTTAATTTACATCAAACACAGCCCTTTGTAACGGGCCCCTAACAATGTACACTAGCTTTGTACCGTTTTGCAAGAGTCCGCTTCATTTCTGAATGAAGTGTACACAGTCCTATATCTGCCAACTTGAACAGAAAATTACGGTGTGAAAGTGGGCGTGGCCTCGGAAGGCATGGCTTTATGCTGAGAGCTTCCTTTTGAGGCAGTCGTTCAACGTGCCCTGACCACATCGAAATTTTGCCTCCTCTCATAAAACATAAAAAAGAAAGGTTGCTGCATATGCAGCAGATGTCCTGAGGTGTTTTCACACAACTATTTACCTTTTGGACACAGACGGCTTGCAGCCTCCAAAGAGGAGCCGGAAATCCACACTTTTCAGTGGTTTCCAGCTCTGCTTGACTGCTCCATAGGGGTGGCTCCTCCATAAAGATGGAGTAGCGTCACCCCTCCCCCCGCCAGCAGTAGAAGCTGCAACGCTTTCACAATGAAGGAATGATAAACTAGGGCCCTGATTTCTCCTTTTTGGTGTAAAACTGCACCAAAAAGCTTTGGACCGGCTTGCGCCATTTCTGAGCAACAGCTGGGCACCATATTTATGGAATGGTGCATGCCGGTGCAAACGGTAGGCTAGCGTAAAAAATAATTACGTTAACCAGGTGGGGATAAGTGTATGGAAGAAGGGGGTTTTGCACTAAAAAATGACATTAGGCAGGTTAGAGTAAAAAAAAAAATGACTCTTACCAGCCTAGCATCATTTTCTGATGCAAAACCAACCATCCACATGACTCCTGTCTAAGAAAAGACAGAAGTCATGCCCACCATCCCTATGGCCAGCACATGGGACCAGGGTCCCTGGGCATGGCCACTGCACCCAGTGCCATGTAGGAGGGCCCATTTCAGGGCCCCCAATGGCACTTAAAAAAAACTACTTACCTATACTTACCATGGATGGGGTCCCCCATCCTCTGCTGTCCCTCTGGTGTGGGTGGGTGTGTCCCTTGGGCCTGAGAAGGGCATCTGTGGGCTTATTCCATGGTGTTTCACCATGGAAATAGGTCCACAGGTCCCCTAACGCCTCCCCTGACTCAGGCATTAAATAATGTTATTTGACCCCCTCCTCCTCCCATGTGTGATTTTAGCACCAGGGGGTAAATATGGCGCTAAGGCCATAGAGTCATTTCTTGCACTGGAATGCCTACTTTGCATCTCACCGATGTAAAGTAGGTTTCCATGTCCCAAAAATGACTAACTCCATAAATCTGGCGCTAGACGGGTCTAGCGACAAAGTTTAAATATGGAGTCAGTTTTGCACCGAATTTGCATGAAAAAAAATGATGCAAATTCGGTGCAAAACAAGTATAAATATGCCCCTAGGTTTATTATTCCGTCGTGGTGAAAGGGGCAGGGCACAGGGGATGACAGCCTCACGGGGGAGTGCATAGAACACTCTCCTCAGAGCACATATGTGCTTGGACCGCCGTCTTGTGCCGGCCAAACACACATGCACTGTAGGCTCTCTCCAGCCCGGCAACACAGTTGCAGGACTAGAGAGAGCAACACAGGCTCTCAGCCTGCCTGGAAGCGCCCTAGCTGGGTGCTCCCCGCCAATCCTGATGCTGCCCTGAGCAGCATCAGGATTGGTGCAGGACAGGCTCGGAGCCTGTTCCTGCAGCGACGAGGAGAGAAAGAGGAGCAGTCCCTTGCGGCAGCAACTGATGAAGTACGTTTTTTTCTTTATTATTATTTTTTTATTATTAAATGTCCCGCCCCCTTCCCAGTGCGCGAACCTGCCCTGCCCTTTTAAATAGGAGCGAGCCATGACTGCTGCCACCATGTGATTTTGGCTCCTTACTGGGTGTCCGTGTGAGGAGAGCCGACATTGTGGCACAGCAAGAGTTGACAGGTTTGCAAGGCCATAACTATAAGGTTGGATTATTTGATCTGTGGCCCTCTGTCCTTAATTTATACAAAAAAAAACACAATCTGTTCATGACTAGTGAGATCTGATGGTCATGTTAGCTTTGTTCATGTACTTTTGTCACATGTTCCATATGTATGAAGTACTGATTTCTAAAATCACCATCATATGGAGATAATATAGATGCAGTGGCTCATACCTATGTATATGGATAGTCGTGCATGATTCAACACCCTCAGAAGTAAAGTTGAGATATGCATTGCTCCTCAATAAATATTGTATTTCTTAGGTATTCTGCAATTTTAGGGCATTTCAGAGTTTAAAAATACACTTACCATCAGCTTCTGCCTGTATTTCAACCCTCTGTTCAGTAGGTTTGTTAGACCTAACAGCCTTTGGGTGGTATTCCCCCCACGCATACATAGCCCCTTAAACATGTCTCAGGTCTGCCACTGATAGGCCTGTGTGTGCAGTTTTACTGCCACTTTGGCTTGGCATTTAAAACTACTTGCTAAGCCTTAAATTCCCTTTACTTCCATATATGTCACCCCTAAGGTAGGCCCTAGGTAACCTATAGAGCAGGGTGTTATGTAAGTAAAAGGCAAGACATGGACTTCTAAGGTTTAAATGTTGTGGTAGTCAAAACTCCCAAAGTAATTTACACTACTGTGTAGCCTGCCCCTCTTCTAGGCCAACATTAGAGCTTCCCTTATATGTTTTACATGGTAATTTCGGATCTGAGAGGAATAGACTTGTCATATCTGGTATGGTTGGAATGGTAGTAAGAAATCCTACTTACTGTTGATGTTGGATACTATTACTATTTCAGGAATGCCACTTTTATAAAGTAGGCATTTCTCTGCGCTTACTGCCATCTGTGCCTTACAGCCTGTCTCCAATCCATGACAGCTCCCCTGGTTCATTCCACCCAGACAGTCATATACACAGGACACTCAACTGCATCGGGATTCATCTGCATACAGATGGGTTTCCCTGGGCAGGAAGGGTGGAGGGGCTCTATCTTAAACTTCAAAGGCCAGTGGCCTGCCCACACACAAAAGAATGATAACTCCCCACTAGGCTTCTGGCAGACAGAGCTGGGTAGAAAGGGAATCTTGTGTCCTTCCCCTCAAAAGCACTTTTGGGTATATATACTGGGTCTGTGACCCCACCAAATCAGGCACTTCTGCACCTACAACTGGACTCTGTCAGGGGGACTGCCTTGCTGCCCAAAGCACTCATCTGGACTGCTTTGCTAGAAGGACTGCTGGCCCGTTTGTTGCCATGGTGCCTGATGACCCCTGACTCTGCCTTCCTCCTCAAGTGCTCTCCAAGGGCCTGGATAGAGCTTACCTCCTGTTCTGAGGTCTCAGGGCTATCAAAGACTTCATCAAAGAGAAGCAAATTCAGCACATTGGAAATTCAACATAACACCTGTAAAATTTGATGCAACTCCTGCCGGATCAGCGCAGTGTCTGCTCCGTGGCTGAAAATACACTGCATTGCTGCTGGATTGACGCAGCGCCTGTTGCCTCTGCCTAAAGCGTATTGGATTTACTACGCATGATCCCTGGGCTTCAAAATATTCCCGCATCACAGTGATGAACCAAAACTGCGCTCCTGGAAACACATTGCATTGCAGTGAGGAAAGAAACAACGTATCGCTTTTGCCATGCTGGAAAAAACAACGCATCGCTTTACTTTTCATCATATCACATCTGCTCCTCTGTGGCCCCTCTGCCTTGTTAATTTTGATGCATCTCAGGTAGTGTGGGTTAAAAGGATACAACCACGGATTCAAACCTTTTAAAAGTGATTTCTTGGCTTGTGCATATTGGATTTTTGCCATTTTGGTCTTATTCTATTTAGATAAATATGATATATTTTCCTAAACTGGTGTGGAGTACTTTTTGGGATGTTTTCCCTGTGTTACTGTATGAGTATTGCATAAACACTTTACACACTTCCTTTTAAGTTAAGCCTGCTTCGTTTGTGCCAAGCTACCTAAGGGGGAACACAGGATAGTGTAGGTTGTGTTGTTGCTTACTCTGACTAGGATTGTGGTCCCTATTAAGACAGGGTGCAAACCTCTGCCAACTAGAGACCCGATTTATAACAAGATTGATGAATCATTGTAGAATGTATGTGTATTTTTATACAAGTGCTTGTTTTGTACTTTTAGACCACTTTATCATTACATATTTTGGCACTATACCACAGAAAGCCTTTTTGCATGATGCAAACATTTATTTTATAATTGTTGTTAATACCAATATTTCAACAGTTTACATTTTCAAGTTTGTTTGGCCCCACTATTCACTGGTTGTGACCTCACATATCACATCACTCATGACATGTTGTATGACATAATTTAAAACACAGTTGATGACATCTGCAATGCATATTATTTAAGACACGCTGCCCCATGCCCTGTGGTCATACCGACAGCAAGCTGCTAACCACACCCAGTGCACAGCCTTTGGTGTATGGAGCGTAGGGTTGTCCTTTGTGCCCGGAAAACCCTATCCCCTGGGGCCAAAACATATCTATAACAAGAAGGAGGCATGAAGCCCCCACCCCAACCCTTAATTGGCCACAGGAACCCTATTCCCTTGGGCTAGTCAAAACACCAAATAGGAGTGGGCCGTATGGCCCCTCCTTAACCCTTAAAGAGCCCAAGGACCCTATCACCCAGGGAAAATTAAATCAAACAAGGAAGTAGGGTGTGCAGCCAACCTCCCTGAACCTTACTAGGCCACAGGGACACCATCCCGCACAGCCAAATACAATACAAGGGGAGGAGGAAAGAAGCCCCCTCTCTTAGTCTAATTAGGCCCCAGGGACCCCTGGCTCCTCAACTGGAGTACGTGTTACTTGTTAATTAGTGAGTGCTACATCCTTAGGTGAATGTCTAGTGCATATCCTATCCTACAGCTGCATAATAGACCACATGGTAATTTCTCCAGTGACCTTGTGTGCATGTTATTTTGACAATGTTATTGTTCCTCAAGTGTCTTCATACAGAAATCAGTGACAAAATTAATCCTCATACAAAGAAGATGACAAGACTACAGACAGACAAAGAGTTGAATCTCCACCAAAAAAGAGTACTTCCTCTTACTAATATGGAGTAAGTGCTTGTTGGTTGGACCGGGATGTCTTCATATTTCTCTGCATCAGGAATGTGGCATCAGAAGTGGCGGGAAATATGGTCGGGTCACTTTGGTAAGTTCAGCTGTTCATCCGCTGGGAAAATGGGGAGGATGCCATTGCATACTAGGAATGTGGAAGGGGAAGGCCAAACAGGCGGAACGCATCATCAAAATCAGTGGGAAATGTGCTTGGGTCCTCTTGGTAAGTTGTGCTGTTCATTAGCCTGGAAAATGGTGGGAACACTGTTACATATTCTAATGTGGAATGGATGGGGCCAAATGGGAGGAGCTTGTAGGTGACTTGGTCCTTTGCAGAGCCAGTAGAAACTGAAAGGAGAACCTTGGACAGTACTCTCAGAGTGGGAGACAACAAGAAAGAATCCACTTGTCTTGGACAGTCACTACAGAAGAGATTGCACTCCATTCGTTCAATGATGAATTTATCTCTATCACAGATTTCAGATTGGTTTTCAACGTACAATTGTAGATAAAATACTTTTGCTTTTCCTTGGCCATGCACAAGAATTTAGGATGATTTTTCCTTTACAAAAGTGGAACATCAACTGGGGCACTTGCTATGTTTATATTTGTAAGTGCTTCCAGCGAGGGTTAATTTCTGTGAAATGAGCATCAGTACCAGAATGGAACCTCACTCGCGGGAGCAATACGTATTATGTTTCCTTGCCCACATAAGTGCTGGGAGCAGACTTTATGTTTGCTCTCATGGCGATAGATTTGAAAATGTGCAGTGAGAGCAGGAAAACTGTTTTGTCCTGGGGATGGGATCCTGGGACACAGCAAGTGAGCTGGCTCAGGGAAGGGGGCCGCATGCCCCCTTTTGTAGTAGCAGCCCTGGGGAATGGGGTCTTTTTGGCCTTTTAAAAGCACTGAGCTGCATGTCCCCTCACCTTGGGCTCCGGAAGCAGGGGTCCCCAGGGTTGATGCAGATTGTGGAGGGGGTTACACATCCCCTCCCTTTAATAATAAAATTGGGCCAGAGGAGATGACTTCCTTAGCACTGTACCTTACTCAAGGATTGGGACCTGCACCACCCTTCCCAAAATAATGAAATTAGGTCCCAGGGGATGGGGGTCCTCTGGGCCAAAAAAGGCTCAGGGAGGGGGGCCATGTGCCTCTCGCCATAATTATTAAATTGGGTCTAGGTCCCTGAGGAAGAAGAACCTTAGGAAGGGGGCCACATGCCCTCCTCTCTCTAATGAAAGAATGCAGCCCTGAGACACCATTTTGGTTGTTTTTCCTTCAATACTGGAGGAGTCCCACAGTATTGCAGAAAAAAAAAAACATGACTCTCTTTAAATTTTGGTCCTGGTGGTCCCTCTAAGTCCCCCCATGGGGATTAGCAGGGCAGGGTATCCCTAACCTGCCCCCTTATGTTATTGTTTTCATACAAGTTCAGGACATGGCACTAAGTTCATGGGTGCTATAATGGCTGCCAGCAGCACGTTTGTCTTTATTGGTGGCAGTCAAACAGAGCACTTTCTCCCACAGGACTCCGACTCCTGTGGGTGCTAGATGGCCCAAGGGGAAAAAATGTACCTCTGCCAATCAGAACACTCTATTTTTAAATGTACACTTCTGTGAGAATCTCACAAGACTCTTGTGAACCCAACCATTCAGATATACAAATAATTGTGTACCTTAATTCCTCCAAAACTGTTGAATGGATTTACAATAAATCACAAAAAGCACATTCTGCAGACCACGATCTAACATTTTGCCAAATTTGGTGTAATTCTGATTAGTAATTTTTGCTGTAGCCATGCTTAAAGACGTTTATGGAAAATGTAAGAGGCTTTTTCATTTTGGGACCTTCCCCAAACTCCAAAACCTTCCAGGAAGAAGCTGAAGTGAATTTGCTTTTTTTGGAAAGTTTTGTGAAGATCAAATTATGTCAAAGTTATTAACAAACCAAAACACCTAACTATATCTGCATGGTGATAGTGGTGAATGTGCAGAGTCACGCTACACAAAACTCTGCAGAGCTCAAAAATACTCAGCTGCACGACGCGGAGTTCTGCGGGAGGATGGATTTCCTTGTTGCGCCCATTTATGTCAAACGCAATGTAAAGTACGAATCACCTCTCATGCCTGCAGTGGCTGACTCTGTCATGCCTTAGCTCTGTGCAGAGTTCCCTCACTGCATTGGTCAGCCCCCTGGTGTTCTCGGAAGCTGTGATCTGTCCCTCATGCAGCTTTGAAACATTTGAATGAAGGCACTCCAACTGCCGATGCAGCCCCCCCCATGTTGACATTGTGTGCCTACATCTGCCTATGCATTCCGTAATCTTCTTATTTTGCAGGCGCTGCAGTTTCAGCATAGAGGATTCCAGGCCACCGAAGACTGATGGGCCCTCTCCTGCTTCCACATGCTGTGTGCCTTCATAATGAGGCCTCTTGCGGGGTGTTGAGTGACGGTGGGGCTGGGACTCCTGCATTACGTTGGATCTGCCATTTGGGGATGGAGTGTGGCCATCATCCTGCATGTCATCTGAGTCCTGGCTCAACTCGGGGAGCGGTACAGCCCTTGCCCTGCGTCTGATAGGCGCAATATTCACTGACTCACTTGTGTTGGAGTCTGATAGAGGGTGGGTTTCAGCATCACCAACAATGGCACATGCTGATGCTGCTGGGCCTGGGCCACCTGCAATGACAATGTGCAGCATGTCATTTATGTATGTATCACCAAAGGTTCAACAATGGTAATAAATGTATTGTTACATTATATCACTATGTGGTGGGTGTTGTGTTCTTCTGGGTGTTGCTCTACTTAATTACATTCAAAGTGCTACTTTCAGCTCTGGTTTGTGGACTGCCACTCCCATAAGGCATTGTTGTGCCGCTTCTAAGATGTGGAATGGACTACTTATCACAATGCTTTGCACTAATTGCTACTTCCTAAGGGGCATTTGTACATACACAAATGGGGTTGCATTTCAATATTGCACTTACCTTTACTGGTGCTTGGTGTGCCGGATGTGTCTATGTCAGTGACCCCAGTGACAGCTTCTGGGAGGAGTGTCGACTCCACCAGGTCTTCCATGGGGGTGGAGGGTGTCTCTGTGTATGGTCCGCCTCCTGGGCTCCTTGCCTCCTGTAGTCTTCTGACCACCCTCTCCTTGGTACGGGAACGCAGGTCGTACCACCACATTTTGATCTCCTTCACTGAGCGCTGCTCAACCCCCACAGCACAGATTTTTGTTTGTATGTCCGCCCAGAGTTTGCGCTTCTCACTCTCAGGGACCTGGAGGGAGCTCTTCCCAAACAGCCGGTCATGGCTCCTCACCACCTCCTCAGTGAGCACCTCCAGTTCTTGCTCACTGAACTTCAGTTTGCTTTTCCTCTCTCCCTTCTCCTTTCCATTTGCAGAGTTGTCCTTGCTGATGTGCAGTCCTGCCTTGTTCACAGACTTGCTCCCTGTGGCTGGGCTGTGTCTCTCTCACTGCTCCTTTGGGTGTGGCACCTGCAAACTGCCTGGGATGAGTCACTTCCTGCTTGTGGTGTCATCAGGCTCTGCCAGGTGTCAGTTTTCGCAATTTGCAATTTACAAATACTGAATCACAATTGTTTTGCGATTCTGTTTTTGGGCCTCGCAAATTGCATTAGAGATTTTTAAGAAATTTCTAATTCCAAATCGCAATTATCTTACATTGCATATTGCGACTCAGAAATAGCGATTTCTTTAATATCGCTAATTGCGATTTGCTAAGTGGTTTGTTCATACATCTGGCCCTAGATTTGGGTAATAAAAGACGTTATTAAAGACCCTAAGGGGAGGTGGGTCTGGCTCAAAGGTATACAAACAGAAGTTCATGTCAATTTGGTAAACTACTAAGGTCCAGTCGTGGATGAAGTAGAGCCACTAATGCAACTTTATAATATAGCAATGAGTGCCACGGGCCCCTTTATTTTGGCAGGCAATTTTAATTATATTCAAGACATAACTCTAGATACCTCCAATCAAGCAAAAAAGCAACTTAAGCCTAAGACCAAAGGACTTTTGAATGTAATGAAAAATTATTTCCAAATAACCGACCCTTGGCGCAAACGACCCCCTTTTGCCACTCAATATACTTGCTATTCACATTGCTATAAAACCGCCTCCCGGATAGATTTATTTTTAGAAGCTCACTCGTTTAAGAAGTTAGATTCAGATATTTGGGTAAGTGCTTTTTCTTATCATTCTGTGGTCATGGTGACACTAGAATTGAACTTGCCTAACAAAGAGAAACCCAGATGACCGTTCAACTCTTTGTTAGTTAATCAGCAGTGGGTCTCAGATATGAGAAAATTCAAACAAGAATCCTTCCAGTTTAATCAAAATTCAGTCTCTTTGTTTAATGTATGGGAGGCATTCAAAGCAACAGCTAGGGGCCATATCATTTCTATTGAAGTAGCGCAGACACGTCAAAGAAAATTGCAAATAGAAAAACTACAGGAGGCAATAGACAGAGCGTCAGAGGAATGCATTAGATCACAAGGACACGTACTTGCAAGGCATAATTTTAACCAAATGCAAGCCCAGCTTAAAGAATTTTTTATCTGTAAGAAGTAGTTAGCTCAAGAGCCTATCAGCAGCAGGTTTATGAAGAAAGCCAAATGGTAGGTAAGCATTTAGCTTGGGCCACTAGTATAAAATATGAAAAACAGATAAAACATCAAATCCAGGATCCAGAGACAAGTACGATTTTCAAGGATGACAAGGATATAGCTCGAGTTTTTATGCCACATTATTCCAGAATCGACAAGATGGACTATAAAGTCTCGTTTTCACAGCTAACTTAGCATTATAATCCCATTATGCTACCTAAATGGTGTTAAAGACTCAGAACGAAGTAGTACAGAAAATCACACCACTGGAAATCAAGGGAGCTATACTGAGAATACCCAGAGCAAAGGCTTGTGGTGGCGATGGCTTTCCAATAGAATTTTATAAAACTTTATGCGAACAACTTACACCGTTCTTGGCAGAATTATGTAAAACAATACTTGAGGGAGTGGAAATACCATTAACGTTTAAAGAAGCAATAATAGTTAGCTTTTTGAAAAAAGATAAAAATCCAGTGAAACCTGATGCATATCATCCGATTAGTCTGCTTAATGCCGATTATAACATTTTAACCAAAGTCTGGGCTACCAGGATCGCTCCTATTGCACAGCAATTAAATACATAAAGATCAGAACGATTTTGTCGCCAGTAGGTCAATGACGACCAATACTGATTTTTTTTGCTACAAGCAATAGATTACAGTCAACATAACTCCTGCAATAATAATAAGGTTAGATGCTGAGAAGGCATTTGATCTAGTTAATTGGGAAGCCTTGGTATACAGCCTAACTAAATTTGGTTTTCCTTTGGAATTCACTTCAATGTTAAGGCAGTTGTATCAGGGTGCTCAGTCTAGAATTGTAACCAATTCTAAAATTAGAGGCACAATTCAGATTAAAAGAGGTACTAGACAGGGATGTTCCCTTTCTCCTACACTTTTCACTTTTTTATTGAACCTCTAGCACAGGTAATACGCAGTTCGAAAGGGGTCTACCGGAGATGCCAAAAATCAAACTTTTTACTGAAAAAATCATCCTATATCTAAAACCAGGGATTGAGAATATAGAAAAAAGCTTTTGACAAGATTAATGACAGTCAAATAGGGGGATACAAGATTAATGACAATAAAACTGAAATTTTTTATTTGAATTTGAGAATCTTCCCTATGTTCTGCAACAGAAAGCTAATTCATCTGAACCTGTTAGGTATCTAGGAATTGATGTAATGAAGAATTATAGATCCTTGTTTAATCTTAATTATGTTAGGATGCTTGCAAAAGTACAAGTGCTTCTCGATAGATGGTAGTTTTACCATTGACTCTGATAGGGAGGATCTCCTAAATAAAAATGTCAATCCTCCCACTTTTTCTTTTTTTATTTAATAGTGTTCCTATAAGAATAAACACCTCCTACTTTAATGAACTAAATATTATGATATGAGGTTTTATATGGAGAAAAAAACGCCAAGGGTTGGACTTTCAGTTAGTCAGTTAAATAGGAGCCAGGGGGGTTTGGCGCTTCCTAATTTTCGAGTTTATTACCAGGCCGCATTGCAGGATATACTGGCATGACACTTAACCATCGAAGCAACTATGGACAACTTTCTCAGCAATAAAATGATGCTAGAATCAGCCATTAGTCTCCCAGCATTTACTAAAACAACAAAACTCTCGATAAAAACTCAACATAAGTATATGCATGACCTTAGTAAAAGACTGGAAATCTTATGTAAAATATATCAAATGCACTAAGGTTATAAATATCTACAATTACAGGAGTGTAAATACATTAGCTTAAATCTTCCAGTAACTGCAATAGCCCTATGGAAAAGCAAAGGGTTTAAAAAGTTAGGGAATTTTAAATTGAAATATAAATATATTACTTGGGTAGAGGTCGAAACCAGACTTGGTGACATGGTAAGTAGAGTTTTTCCCAAATCTCTTATTTTCTTAACGCTACCATACCCCAGGCAAGTACCCGAGAGCATCCATTATGGAGGGCATTAATAAGAAGTAAATTACTAGGTACAGGGAATTGCCACAGAATGTTAACTGAACAATCCACTTCGACAATAATTGCAGAATTTAGAGATAATATTTTACATACAACACAATGTCTAATATCAGACGAAGAGTGGAGAATCATCTCCGAAGTAGGATATAAATCCTTAAGGGCAGCAAATTTTATAAAAGAATGTCCTTTCTCTCTAGATGGATGGTCTATTACACTCCTGAAAAAATACACAAAATGTTTCTGTCAATTCCTGACCAATGCTTCTGTTGCCTTCAGGAGATGAGGGGGAAAAGGCTTCATAGTTTTTTAACTGCCCCAAAATAACTACTTTTTGGTCAGGAATAGAGGAGGTAATGAACCACACTTTTACTTTTAGGATTGAGCTTGATCAAAATGTAGTACTGTTCAGAGATTCTGAAAGAACACGACAGCTAGCAAAGCACCAACAATACTTTATAGCAATTATTATTGCAGTACCTCGATCCTTAATACTCCAGTATGGTGGACACAGACGATTCCTACTATCCAAAGCTGGAGGGATAAGATCCTAACAACTAAAAACTATGAGGAGGCATAGTCAAAACGTGTGGGGAGTATGAAAATGTTTTCAGATATATGTCAGTATTTTAAGAAGCAATAAGTTATCAATAAGTACGGTAGGCAGTTATATATGGAACTAAGGTTCATGAATATATGTTCTGCAATATATAAAATGACAGAAAACCTCAATGTGATTAGAACTGCGAAAGGGATTTGAGTTGAATTGATAAACGAATGAACAAAGATTGATAGCAAGGTTGTCCTGATTATACCAGCCAAAGAAGATCAGATTGTCAAGGATTGATGCTGCTTCAGATGAATGTTTGTTTTTTTAGTACATTTATACCTGAAATGAAAATAACATTCTTATTAAAAATAAGTTTCCCTTCCTTACTGCTTGGCATATTAATTTGTTGAAAGAATTAGTGGTGGTAGGAGAGGCCAGTGAGTGCAGTGGGACTAATAAGCGTCCAAATGTATTTCAAGTTTGGCGTAACAGATACTCGGTGGCAAAAATGTCAAATACAATTGATATGGTCCATTCCTTTCCTTGTAGTGCAGTGCATAATTTTCCCCGCTGTCTGTTTACAGCAGACAGAATAAATATATCTGCATTTATACATTACATGTATGATAGATCTTATTTATTCACCTGCCTTTGGTGAGTCAAAGTAGAAACTAAGGGGCTGATTACAACTTTGGCGGAGGGGGGTAATCTGTCCCAAATGTGACGAATATCCCACCCACCATATTACGAATCCATTATATCCTATGGAACTCGTAATACAGTGGATGGGATATCCGTCACATTTGGGGCGGATTAACCCACTCCGCCAAAGTTGTAATCAGGCCCTAAGTGAAAGGCATTTGGGGAACACCAGGGCCATTGGAAGTAAAGATAGATAATTGTCAACTACAGCTGTCCCAGCTGCAGACAGTGACAAAGTACTTGAAGCGCTGGCTAGCATACCTCCATTAATTTGGCACAGTAAATTGTACTGCATAGTGCATAATGCTTTACTCATAAATGAGGTAATTCATTTTTAGTTTTTCTACTACAAATGTCTGTTTAGTTACTGGAAAAGCCTTTAAAAGAAAACTTAAATCACTGTTTTTTGATCAGGTGTTATTCTGCCTTTATTCTTTTCTGCCAGATAGTCAGTGCTTTTCCTGTTTGGAACATGTTGGTAAACAAATAAAATTGGCCCTATGACTCTCCTAATCATAATCACATCAAATTCCAATGCCAATAGGGCACCAGCAATATAATACTACTGTGCCACCCACTATCTACCTTTAAAGAAGTTCTTGTTCAGAACATTATCTACAATTTGCTTTTTATTTCTGTTGTTCTTGAAATAGCTACTCCTGCTGGATGACCACCAACAAGGCAGGAGATAGCAGCCCTTTTGTGGCGGCAGAGGCTGGAGAACATCCAGGACGAATACTGGCGGCTGATGGTCCTGTAGGAAGAGGAGGCTGAAATAGCTGCCTTGGACCCAGAACCCAGCTCAGGAGCATACCTGCCCCAGCCTTTCGGCCACTACATCGCTGGTGCTGCCACCAGTTCTTAGGGTCCCTGACTGTACCTGCTGCCTCCCCTCCACTCTGACAGGGCATTGCTCTATTGTATCCTGCAGCGGATGGACCAGGTGGAGAGCCGGCTCACTAGGATCGAGCAGAGCCTAGACCTGCTCCAGACCCATATAGACTGTGTCCTCTTCTGAGACCTTTTTAATTTTTTTGTTTTGGTGAGGGCCTTGTTGTGGTTGGAGAGGGTGGAGAGAGAGCTGGGATGGGGTTTTCGAAAAACCTTTCATATTGGACTTTTTGTTGGACATTTTGGGGATGGAGCTATTTGTTTGAGGAGAGGGGTGGGAATGTTGTGAGTGGAAAATGTGGGATGTTTTATTTTTTGAAAATAAAAAGGGAATCATTATTTTATTTGATTTATGCCTCAAATGTTTATTTTGGTGTTTTAGTTTACACTGCTGTCTTTTAGGGTAGCCTATTTTTTAAATCTGCTAAAATAAGTGTATGTCATTTACCAATACCCTTGCTCCATTGCTCTCTCCAACTATATTGACCACTAGGGGATGATTGCTATTATCTATTTTGCCTACAAAAACCTAGATACAAATAGACAATATCTTCCTCAGTAGGAGGTAATTACTAACTAAACTAGTCCACTTCATTCCATAGTTCTTCTCTTGCCAGAATAGATGAAGCAAGGGAGTGTTCCTACTGCATGTTTTTTCTAAAGGTGTCATCTTAAGGGGTGGTAGGTAGTAGTAGAAGCAGCCTGGTGTGCTAACAGGGAATGCCAATCCCACCTATGTATACTCCAACTGCAGGATTCTTCAAAGGGTTATCCATCACTGTCAACTAGTTTGACAGAAAACAGAGAGTTAGTGGGTCATATTATATCATAACTTTAGGAAGACTGAGACCAGACTACCACAATGGCAGTATTTGACACACAATAAAAAACACCTGATAAGATAATAGAAAATAACAATATCTACATTTTCTGAACAATGGTGGGAAGCTAGTATTTAAAAACTAAACTTAGGAATTAAAATCATGGTGTCAGGAGAAGTGGGGAAAGAAAGAAAGAAAGAAAGAAAGAAAGAAAGAAAGAAAGAAAGAAAGAAAGAAAGAAAGAAAGAAAGAAAGAAAGAAAGAAAGAAAGAAAGAAAGAAAGTTAAACAAAAAATAATTTAGTTCTGTGGTGGCACTGGCATACTCTGTCTGGGAAGTTGAATTTGTCCTCAACTCAGGTGGTTCACCCAGAAGGTGGTCAGCAAACACACTTGATTCTGACCACTCATCCCCTTCTTCCTACTGTGGTGTTTCAGGAATAGTGTAATAAGGTGATATTAAAAACTGGTTCATTTTTATCATGTTTAATATTTCTATGTTTTGAGGTGAGAGACTGGTTCTTCTCACTCTAACAATTGTACCAGCTGCACTGAACAAAGGTTCAGCAGACACACTGGCTATAGGGCAAGCCAGATACTTTATTGCCAGCCTGCTGAGCTCTGGCCATTGGTGCATCTTCCCATACCAATACACCAATGGGTTTTGATCTACATACATCTATTTTGGGTCATCCAGATACTCATGGAACATTCTGTGAGGTGTCATTGGTGCTGCTACTTGCTGGGCCTCTTTTGCCTTTGCCTCTTCACTGGACTTAAGAACTGCCACTTGAAGCCAAGTCAATGCAGGGGATGGGTCAGATTTTCCTGATGATGCTGTTCCCGGTGTTCTTGTTGCTGGTGCTGGCTGTTGTGAGGCAAGACAGCCTTCTCTGGAAGTTGTAGGCAGCACCCCAGAACTATGGAGCGGGACTCTAAGTTCCAGCAGTTCTTCTTCCAGTTCTCCGGCTTGCTCAACAATCCACTTTTGATTTTGAAACATCCTCATAAGAAGGAGGAATGAATGAGTGATTTTTTTTTTATAGCATCGATCAAGTAGAGCAGCACTGATGTGCTGTTTGGAAAGATAATGTGATTTTGCAGCCTTGCATGACAAGCCATGCAAAGGATTAAGCTCTCAACTAAGGCTTGCACTCTTGCGTTTTCGTTCACACCTCTGAGTGCGAACCTTTCAGACATGTCTTTAGCTCCTCCTGTAACAGATGCAAAAACAGGGTTGCTTGGCCCATTGTACTGTCTTCCTTGCTAATTTCCAGCTTGAATACCTCAAAAGGGAGCAGCATCTGTGTCAGGCATTTGACTAGGCCCCACTTTTCCTCATCCATGGGCATAGCTTTCCCAGTTGCATCCCCTCCTCTTAGAATGACAGAGTCATTGACCTGTCTGTACTACCCAGACATTGCAACATATAATAGGATGAGCTCAAACATGTTGGCCCCTCCTATATCAGGGCTTTAACCCATTTTCCAATACCGCACTGACTAATCCACAACTGTTTCTGGGTTTTAAAAGAATGGCTGAAACAAGTACAGATTTGTCTGCAAGTGGTCAGTATGTTCCTGACTATGGGCCTGATTCTAACTTTGGAGGACGGTGTTAAACCGTCCCAAAAGTGGCGGATATACCACCTACCGTATTACGAGTTCCATAGGATATAATGGACTCGTAATACGGTAGGTGGTATATCCGCCACTTTTGGGACGGTTTAACACCGTCCTCCAAAGTTAGAATCAGGCCCTATGTCTCCTTTCTTGAGAAAGCCTCGCACAGCAGGTTGATGTAGTGCACCGAATACAGGATTCCGAAATAGCCCCCATCTGCCATGGCCTTTACTATGTTACTGCCATTGTCCAATGTAACAAATCCAAATCAGACACCTGTGGGTTGCAGCCATTCACACATCTTGCTTTTAAATTTGTTCAAGATGTTTGCAGCTATGTATGATTTTTCCATGGTGAGCATGCTCTTAAAAAGTTCTTTAGGGACAAGCCCTGTAGATAGCGTTTGCTTTCCCCCCACAAAAGAGATCCAGTGTGCAGTGATGCACATGTAATCAGTAGCCTGACAACTGGTTCACATGTCTGTTGTCAGGTGGATAGTGTGGAAAACCCTTTGCTGCAAAGCTTGTCCAACCAATTGCAGAACATCGTGATGCAGCGCTGGAATAGCAACTCTGGAAAAATAGGTCTGACTTGGAATCTTCCTTTTTGGGCAGATGGCTGCCACAAACTCTTAGAATCCCACTCCTTTCACAAAAGAAAAAGGGAGGAGGCCAGCTTTCCATTGTACAAGTGTGCTATTGGGTGGTTCCTGTCGTAGGGCCTCCCCTGTATAAACATGCCAATAATTGTAGCCTGGATTTTCTTCTTTTGTGGGGGCACTGACACAGGCGGCTTTTGAGATGTAGGTAGTGGTGGACTCAATATGCTGTAGTCATCATATGCTGTGGTGTCTCTTCTGACTCTGAGACTTCCTGTGCTATTGTGAGGTTGCTGAGGCGGATGATTCTTGCGCACTGCTGGGGAGAGCATTGCTTTGCATGAGAATGTCACCCTCTTCTTCTTGATCTTCCACTGTGATTTGACCAGTTGTAGCTGATGTTTTCCGGCTCTCCTCACCTTCCCCATTTTAACCATGTTTAGAATTTTTTTTAAGTTGCTCCTCCCACTGGATTGCATGGTGTTTTTTCATATGGGTTGTCTAGCCTCAAGTACGATAATGTGTAGGTTTATCTCAACGAACACTCGCCTGGCAAATGGAACATATCATGATGTTCTCCACCTGCTTGCTAATCATGAAACAGTTCCTAACTGATGAGGAGTAATTTCTTATTTGGCCATTGCTAATGTCTGAAAAAGAACTGAAGGTAGGTGGTTTTGTCTATTGCCTGTCTGCAGTGAACACTTCTCCTGAGGTATGGGTTGGTGCAGGCCTGTTATGGGGTGTTACAAATATGGGAACGTGCTGTGCTGCCAGTGCCACATCCCTCAGAGCTGGCCAGATTGTAATGTCAGACTCCTCTGTGCCAGCTTCCACAATGACAGGCTCATCATGATCATTCTGCTCCTCATCATTTCTTACCATGATTTTGAGGCATTCTAGAACTTTTCATTTCCCTTGTCTCTCATCGTGGCATTTCTCGGACTCTTTCGGGTCCACTCGATCTCCCTATTATCAGAAGTGATGCTTGGAGAAGATGGTGGATTAGAACAGTGCCTTTTTCTTGCTGGACATTTGGGAGCCATTGATTCCAAAAGAGGAGGTTCTTGCTCGACAGGAAGCTCAACTTCTTGTTCTACTCCAACTTTGGGAAGATCTACTATTGCTGACTGCGGCTGCTGTCAACCTTGCTCTGTTTGGTGAAACAATTGGGTACTACTTTGCAAAAGGGACAAATCCAATTCAATGTCACTGCTTCTTGGTGCACCATGACTGCAGTGGCTGCCTCACTGAGAGACATGGTCCTGGGCTTAGGTTACGGTGGTGCTGTTGATGCAGGAGTGCTGTCCCAGTTTCCTTGCCCAGATAACTGTGTGGCAGTCACACATCTCTCAAAAAGGATTGTGGTTGGCACACCACTGGTGAAAAGCTACTACTTCTCACGGGCCACTTTCTTGGGAGCAACTTTTTTTGGGGCCATCTTAGGCTCTTAGTTGGCAATGGCACTAAGATGCACAAGAGGAAGAGTTGGAGGACCGAACTAACTGTAAGGCCTTCTCTTTGGCAGCACTGTGGGTGATGTGAGTTCTCTTCTCTTGTGCACCTAAATGCAACCAAAAAAGAAAAATAAGTAGTTAGTGAAACATGGCATTGTTGCAGGTTACAATAGAACAGACAAAAGCAATCTTAGTGCGTTGGTTACTTATGTAATAAATACAAATTTAAGCAAACATTGTAAAGTCAAAACTATACCACCACACCATCAAATTTCATTTCACATCAGGCAGCACAACATGCACTTTGCAAGCTGTTTGCTTTTTCTGTTTTAAAGGAGACACCTGGGGCAGTCAGAGAGACGTGCTTAGGTAAAGGGGATAATCGTAAAAAAATCTAAGGCTGCAAGGTGTTCCAGGGTCAATGGAATAATCATTAAAAAAATAAATGATGCTGCTGATTTGTCAGCAGTGCTCTGCAGCCAGGGTGTCCAGGAGGAAATTGAATTATTACACTGCTAGAGAAACCAACTGCTGTAGTGCAGCTTTGCACCTTTGGTGGATGGCTGGATGGAGGAATGTGACAAGACCATGTCCACTCAACTGAATTCCAGTTGCCGCAGGAATGAAGAGAATAAAACCCTCACTGCTAAACACTATTCTCTTGTATCTGAAATGAACAGAGAATGAGCTAATAGCCTCTGGGGTAAAGGGATAGGGAACAGGGATTTGGGAAGGGAAGAGAAACAAAACACTACTTCATGAAGGAGGGTCACTGTTGTTCTTAGAAAGTTGTCTCAGGGCTTGCTGCAATAATTCTACTACAAAAAACAAATAAAAAACAAAAGGACTAAAAAATATCAGTGCTTCAGCAAAATACCAATAATTTTTATCATTTGATTGGGTAATCACCAAGTCTTTCAGCAAAGTCACAATAATCATTAGCGCTCGATTGCTCAAGTATTAAGCACACTTTTGTAACTCACTACAAAATCGTTATAAAATCAAACTTAAGAATTTGTCTTTTGTTATTTGTTTTCATGCAATAGACTTGCTCCAAAACAATCAGAATAAATGTTAAAGTTTGCATAGATATCGAGCAATGTTTTCAGGAGTTCACAACACTTAACTTCAATGCTGCCTTTTAAAATACTTCTCAAGCTGTCTTTGGAAAATAGTCTTGTATCACGGGTTTCTCAGCATCGACCAATGTCTTTCATAATGCACCAAAAGGTCACTAATTGCAAAAAGGCTGAAAACAGAGGGACAAGAGGGGAATTACTCACAAACCTACTTCTCCTTGATTATTTGATGAAGATGGAATTCTGCTTGTAAATTCTCCAGCCGTTGCAAGAGTAATCCGCTCCAGAGAGGGAAGCTCTGATGAAGCCTCACACTGAAGGGACGACTCCTGAAAGAATCACGAAACTCCAGCTGAACCAGAAACACCTGGTAGCGAAGGAAGACTTGAAGCCAAGTACAGGAAATACCTTGGCAGTTTTATTTATAGACTGGTGTATTGGTAATGAGCCATCAGACACATGCTGTTGATGAGTCATCAATCATGAGGGGTGTGGATGCTGTACTGGTGATGAGTCATCAGACACATGCTGCTGATGAGTCATCAAACACTTCTGATAATTCATATGAAGTAATTCGATGCCTCCATAAACCGCTTGGCACACAGTTCAGAAATGGGATAACACTTGCTTTTATCAATATAAACAAACATGCAATGTAATATTCGGCTTCAGACGGAGGATCATTTTCCTCATAAGTTACAGGGAAGTGCTCTGCTGTAAACACATTCATGACATGTTTCATCTTTTTTCATACATGCTGATTTATTTTGTGAGGGGACAGCAAGAAGCATGCATGCGTGCGAGCGAGTCCTAACAGAATGGATGTAGCTGGATGGATCAAGGTAGAATGCAATTAAAATACAAAATTAAAAAATCTTTAAAAATCTAAAAAATTTAAAAACTAAAATTAATGTAAAAAAAAAATGATTTAAAAACAATAAAATAAAAAATTAAAATACAAAATTGAAATAAATACCTTAAAAAAACTAAAACAACATTCAAAATTAAAAGAAAAGATGACATAAAAAGTGAATTAAAAAATAATCGGGAAAAAATAGCGTAGACAATTATAAAATATATTTTTTAATTTAAATAAAAACGTAAACTAAACAAATGATTTAATAATTAACAACATTTTTATGTAAACATATGGCAAAGACACACTAACTGGATGGACAAATTAGCTTCCAGCAACGTGGTCAAACCACAACAACAAGCAGCTAGGAGGCATGGGGAACAAAGAAAGAATACATGCAAGCCTATGGCAAAGGAACACTGGCTACATGCACAAAATAGCTGCTAGCCACATGGTCAAACAACAACAACAAGGAGCAAGGAGAATAAAGAAGAACACATAGAAGTCTATGGTAAAGACAAACTGGCTGTCTGAAGAAAATGGCCACCAGCCACATGGTCAAACAAGAACTGTGAACAAGGGGGCATGGAGAACAAAGAACACTTGCAAGCCAATGGACCTAAACTACACAAAATGGCCGGTGGCCACATGGCATAGAGAACAAAAACAAATGGTAGACAACGACAAACACACACACAAACACCACACGCTGGCCATAAGGATACAAGGTGGTAACACTGAAAAAAACACTAACATTAGATCAGCAAAGCAAAACATGAAAAATAACTGAGCTTAAACATCTAGTGGTCACCCATAGAGTGACTAATGCACTCATTCAAATATGCAGGCAATTATTAATACAACATAGTTACCTATTAGACCCAACAGCCTTAGGATGGTCACCCACAACTTTGTGGACTCTGTTTTTGCTGGCTTTTAGACTCTGCACACTTTACCACTGCTGATCAGTGCTAAAGTGCAAATGCTCTCTCCCTTTAAACATGGTAACATTGGATCATACCCAATTGGACTATTTAATTTACTTATAAGTCCCTAGTAGAGTGCATTATAAGTGCCCAGAGCCTGTAGATTAAATGCTACTAGTGGGCTTGCAGCACTGATTGTGCCACCCATTTAAGTAGCCTCTTAACCTTGTCTCAGACCTGCCATTGCAAGGCCTGTGTGTGCAGTTTCACTGCCCATTTCAACTTGGCATTTAAAAGTACTTGCCAAGCCTGAGACTCCCCTTTTTCTATATATAAGACACCCCTAAGGTATGCCCTAGGTAACCCATAGGGTAGGGTGCTGTGCAGGCAAAAAGCAGGACATGTACCTATGTAGTTTACATGTCCTGGAAGTGTAAAACTCTTACATTCGTTTTTGCACCACTGTGAGGCCTGCTCCCTTCATAGGCTAACATTAGAGCTGCCCTCATACATTGTTTGAGTGGTAGCTGCTAACCTGAAAGGAGTAGGAAGTTCATATTTAGTATGGCCAGAATGGTGATATAAAATCCTGCTGACTGGTGAAGTTGGATTTAATATTACTATTTTAGAAATGCCACTTTTAGAAAGTGAGCATTTCTCTGCACTTAAATCTTTCTGTGCCTTACAATCCACGTCTGTATGAGTTTAGTTGACAGCTCCTATTGCATTCACTCAGACACACCCCAAACATTGGATACTCAGCCTCACTTGCATACATCTGTATTTTGAATGGGTCTTCCTGGGCTGGGAGGGTGGAGGGCCTGCTATCACATAAAGGACTGCCACACCCCTTAGTGGGACCCGGCAGACAGGATTGAACTGAAAGGGGACCTGGTGCACTTCAAAGCTACTCTTTGAAGTCTCCCCCACTTCAAAGGCATGTTTGGGTATATAAACAGGGCCTCTGCCCCTTCCAACTCAGACACTTCCCGGAGAAGATAACTGGAACCAGAACCTGCATCCTGCCAAGAAGAGCTGCCCAAAGGACTCACCTTACTGCTTTCTATGGGGGACTGCTGCCTTGCTGTTGGCCTACTGCCTTGCTGCTCTCTGGCTGTGGTGAAGAAGTGCTCTCCAAGGGCTTGGATAGAGGTTGCCTCTTGTTCCCTGAAGTCTCAGGACCAAAAAGACTTCTCTCTTGCAACGGAACTCTATTGTGCATTGAAAATTCGATGCACAGCTTGCTAAAACCGATGCACAGCCTGCCCTGCGGTGAGAAGTTTACCGCACGCTGAACCGGAACGACACAGCGTGACTTCGCACGGAGAAGATTGACGGGGCGCCTGCGTTGTGACTGGAACTTCGACACACGGCCCACTGGATCGTCACACAGCCGACCTGAGACGACGCAGCCTGACTTCCAGAGGGGAAATTGACGCAGCGCCTGCCTTGTGGAAGAAACGGCCAACGGAACAACGCAGCGCTTGTGACTTCACTCCGCAAGCCCAGGATTCCATGCACAGACCTTGGGGCGTCTGAAAACCCATAACCTGAAGAGGATCCACGACTGAGCGCCGGAAATCGGCACACAGCCGTCCCTGTGCAGAAACTAAATGCCATGTGCAGCCCGAAAAATCAACGCACACCCCTTTGTTTCCATGCTTCTCCTCTGCAGCCCTTTGCAGAGATTTTTCACGTGAACCTGGTACTTTGAGCTTGAAACAGACTTTGTTTGCGTTTAAAAGAGTTAAGACACTTGATATAACTTTTCAATAATATCTCTACATTTACTTATTGCATCTTTGATCGTTTTGACCTGCAAATATCCAGATAATGTTATATATTTTTCTAAACTGTTGGTGGTGTATTTTTGTGGTGCTATGTTGTGTTACTGTATTATTTCTTGCATAAATACTTTACACATTGCCTACTAAGTTAAGCCTGACTTCTCAGTGCCAAGCTACCAGAGGGTGGGCACAGGTTAATTTGGATTGTGTGTGACTTACCCTGACTAGAGTGAGGGTCCTTGCTTGGACAGGGGGTAACCTGACTGCCAACCAAAGACCCCATTTATAACACCTATATAGAGAAGTAGTCCTTTAGCCAAGGGTCAGACTTACTATTAAACTTCCTGAGTAGTACCTATTTATGAAAGAAGAGAGCCACTGACACAGCCAGAGAATCAGCCACTTATACATTGATGCACATATCCAGATTCCAGCTATATATACTGTAGTATGAGACCTAGTTGGTAACTAATGTACTCACTCCAATATAGATTCAAGTATTTTCATAATCTAGTTGGTCAGTTAGAGAATGTCTCCGTTAAGTATGGTCTGCTCCTACAAGTGGGAAGCCTGAGTGTACAATTTTGTGGTGAGCTCAAATTTTCATTAGAAAAGCTGTTTGACATACTTTACATTCTCCTTTCAGCATACAAAAGGCAAGTCTTGGGTAGGCTGTAGCGAGGCCAGAGAGGAGTGTGGTTTGTGATTAGGAGATAAAACATATCCTTCTAATGCTTATACTGGCAGAGCAGATATACATTGAGGCATACAGTAACAAGTGTAGGTACACATTGATGTGTACACTGCATACCCAGGTATGTACTGATGGATACACTATGACACCCAGACACACATTCATACAATCACTAACTGTTAGGGTTTGTGCACAGCAAAGAGCATGTCCCCTCTCACTGCACTAGTGGGTTCTGTAATAGCTCCCTTTTAAACTTACTATTGAAAGCCTTTCTTGTTATCTCACCGTCCCCCCCCTAGGCTTCTGTGTATGTTGTTTAATGTGCTGTTTTGTTTATACATTGGGCCTTGCTCTTACTAAGGCTTCTTTAAAACACTCCTCCCTAGGCCATGTGTTAATTCAACTCATTTGCATAATAACTGAAACTCTGCACACCTTTCAAGAACATGTGCAGCATGTGAGGACCACACCCAGCTCTTCAAACCACACCCAGCTCTGCACACCTTTCAAGAACATGTGCAGCATGTGAGGACCACACCCAGCCCTTCAAACCACACCCAGCTCTTCGAACCACACCCAGCCCTGTCTATAAAAGGCAGCCCCCGAGCCTCACCCAGTGCTTGTGCTCGTCTACCTCCCGCTTACCTGAGACCAGATCCCTCGGCGCTGGCACTCCTGCTCTCTACAGACTTTCGTTGGCTTCGATGGGTGCAACTGCTGGCTCTTCCTTCCTCCAGTTTCCGGTTCCTCCTTGCCTCAGCCTCTCTCCTTCAAGCAACCTGCAAAAGAGAAAGAAGACAAGGTTAGACTGATCAGTATCTCTTGCCAGCAACAAGTAAGTGCAAAACTTTTTATTACCTGAAAGAACTTTGACAACAATTTCTGGATTTGTGTATAGACAATTTGAAACAAGATACCTTCCACGAACATTGGGATTCAAACTCTTTGTTACAAGAATACTTTGCGGAACTTTGTGAAGCAAACATTTTTTTTTTTTATGGAACTTTTAAGAATTGAACAGTGGAAACCATTAACAGCAAGACAAACAGTAAATCAAGGACTTGCACAAATTACATGCTGTATTTTGATGTAAAAGTACAGTATTTGTTTTATAATAGATTCTGGAAATATGGGAAAAGTGAGTCTGCTATTGGGAGTTTAGGCTTTAGTTATATTAAGATGAATGTTAGATATTGGTAATTCTGATAACAGTATTTGTTTAATGTTTTAGAAGCTTTACAGCAATAGAAAGCACATCCCAGAGTAGTAACACATTCCAAACCTGGAAACTAGAGACCAGGATCCAAGAGGTACTTTTAGAAGAGAATTTCTAATAAATAAAGGGATAGTCAGGAACCCATTTAGGAATAGGTTGTACTTATCTGTTCTTTGTTTATGTTTCATTAGGCACCAGTTTCTACAGAAGTCAGAAAGGGCCGCAGATTTGTGCAGCACTTCAACAGTGGAAACGCAAGAACGGTGTTGTCTCTCTTTTTTATTTTATCCACTTCCCCCCTTCCCTTGAGCTTCTGTTCTTAGTGCACTGTTTTAAAAACTAGTGTGCTGGAACAAGCAGTTTCAGGGAGGGGTCGGATTGTCTTCAACCTCCATCAGAACTGAACAAGGACTCAGGTGAGCTGGGCTTTGACAGAAGCACAAGCCTTAAAAAAAATATATATTTCAGTTCTGGTGGACGATGAATACCGGGGAAGTAATAGAGGGCATTGACGTCACGGATATGGCGCAGGCCCCAAATTAGGACTTGGCTCATAATGAATCAGTGTCTGGCATCTTGCAACATATGCAAGAGGAAATAGAGAGATTAAAGATGGAGAATACCTCTTTAAAACAGGATTTAAGCAGGTATAAATTTAGGGGATCTCAGTGGAACACAGCTTTTACGCCTTTGTTTAAAACCTCCTCAGAGACAGGGGCGCCATCAAAACATACAACTTTGCCTCCCCCAGTTGAGGTTACTGTTAATGTTCCTAATGCTGTGCCCTTAGCAGCACCTGAACGTTTTCATGGAGATAGTAACAAATTCCATGTTTTTATCAATCAATGTCAATTACACTTTGTTTGTAAGCCACAACAATTCCATACTGATGCTACGAAAGTGGCATTCGTCTTGTCTTATTTGGGTGGCACAGCAGCCAATTGGTCAATTCCTTTCGTGGAGAGAGATGATCCCATCCTCCATAATTGGAATCAATTTAAACGTACCATGACCAGCCTTTTTGCAAAACACACTTTCATGCAGGCAAGTGATAATGAGCTTTTAAATCTTAAACAAGGTAACAAGGATTTATTGACCTATCTTACTAGTTTTAATCGTTTACTCACCGAGACACAGTGGCCAGAAGAAAAGCATGTCTCCCTTTTTTATAGCGGTTTGAGAGACGAGTTAAAAGACGCGCTGGCTCATATCGTTGATTTGCCAGAAGACTATTCGGACTTTGTAGATTTAGTTGTGAAATTAGAACATAGACTAGGAGAAAGAAAGGGAGATAAATACAAACTGGAATCATGGTTAACTTTTATTAGACACGAGAAGGAAGACCCAGATAATAAAACTCCCTGAACCTGAGCCTATGCACATAGGGACACTCAGAGGTCCACTCACATAAGAGGAAAAAGAAAGAAGGATAAAACTTCAATTATGTTTATATTGTGGCAGGGCGGGTCACTTTGCCAGAGATTGTCCAGTAAAGCCTAAAACTCCACGAAAGGGTGCTGTTTCCTCCACCTCCTCAATTGAATCGGGAAACGATTAAGCTCGACAAGGGGAGAGGTTACTTGTTCGAGAAAACATCTTAATAAAACCTCTAATGCTGCAGCCTTCATGATACCGCACATACCTAGACATTTCATAATTCAGGTAGTTTTAATTGTTACTACCCAAGTGAGGCATTCTCTCCCTGTCCTACTGGACTCAGGAGCGACAGGAAATTTTGTGGATAATAAGTTAGCTGAAAACTTAGGACTTCCTATGTGCCTAAAGCCTTGTCCAGAAGCAGTATGTGCAGTGGATGGGTCAGAATTGACCTCTGGATTAATCACAAAACAAACAAGTCCACTTGTTATGGTCTGTCAGAACGGGCACACAGAGGTGATTAGCTTTGATCTGATAGATACTCCTAATTTTGGTTTGATTCTCGGGGTACCCTGGTTAACAACTCATAACCCAAAAATTGATTGGGTGAATAGAACTGTTACTTTGGATTCCTCTTTCTGTAGAACCAATTGCTATCAAGAAGCAGGTACAGAACAGAGCACAGTATTACACTGTGCTAGTCTTACACAAGATGAACCAAGTCTCCCTCCTGAATATTCTGACTTTAAAGACGTCTTTGATCCAGTAAAGGCTAGTGTGCTGCCCCCACATCGGTCTTATGACTGTCGTATAGATCTTATCCCAGGGGCCCCTTTACCTAATAACAGAGTATATGCTTTGACTGACGAAGAAACCAAATACTTAAGAACCTACCTAGATGACCTACTACAGTCTGGGTTAATCCGTCATTCCACATCTCCGGTGTCATCTCCACTCTTTTTTATCCCGAAGCCGGATAAATCCCTGTGCGCGTGTATCGATTATAGAGGACTAAATAAGGCTACAATAAAGAATAAATATCCTCTTCCTCTAATACCTGTGTTGTTGGATCAATTAAGACATTCTACTGTATACACTAAACTAGATCTGCGGGGAGCTTACCACCTGGTCCGAGTAAAAGAGGGGGATGAGTGGAAGACAGCTTTCAAGACAAAGTTTGGTTTATTTGAGTACACAGTAATGCCCTTTGGGTTATGTAATGCCCCTGCGGCCTTTCAGTTCTTTATAAATGAGGTCCTACACGAATTCCTGGACGTTTGTGTCATAGTATACATAGACGACATCCTCATTTACTCTAAGAACTCAGAAGAACATACCCAACATGTTCGTGCAGTATTATCAAAGTTAAAAGAAAATCATCTTTTTGCTAAGTTAGAAAAGTGTACTTTTAATGTCAGCAAGGTGGACTTTTTAGGATACTGCCTGTCACCTCAAGGAATAACTATGGATGTAAAGAAAATCAGTGCTATTGCTGATTGGCCAGAACCATCCTCTGTAAAAGATATTCAGAAATTTCTGGGTTTCACCAATTTTTATAGGAGGTTTATTGCACATTTTGCAGACATTGCGGCCCCAATAACTACCTTGTTGCGGAAAGGGCAACAATTTCTTTGGACTGATGAGGCAGCACACGCCTTTCAACTCCTAAAACAAAAATTCACTTCAGCCCCAATTCTGAAACATCCTGATCCTGACTTGCCCTTTTTTGTTGAAGCGGATGCTTCACAATTAGCTTTAGGAGGAGTTCTCTCTCAACGAGATGCAGTAGATGGCCAGTTACATCCTATAGCCTTCTATTCCAAAAAGTTATTACCAGCTGAACAAAATTACACTGTGGCTGAAAGGGAACTACTAGCTATCAAAGTAGCCTTTTCAGAATGGAGGCACAATTTAATGGGAGCCAAGTACCCAGTTACAATCTTTTCTGACCATAGGAACCTACAGTTTTTTGGATCACTTAAAGCACTAACACCACGTCAGATGCGCTGGTTACATTTTTTTAGCACATTTGACTTTGTAATAACCTATAGACCAGGTGCACAACAAATTCAATCTGATGTGTTATCTAGATACGGACATACCTCAGACATGAAACAAGATAAAATAGGAGAACCCATTATTCCTCCCCAAAAGTTTTTGGCACCAGTACAACAGAAGGATTTCATCACAGATCTATATAATGCACACATGAAAATAGCATCTCAGGATTGGTTAAAGGATTCCCATAACACAATACAACGAGGTTTATTGTATCACGACAACATGCTGTTAGTGCCCACCTCTGAATTACAAACACAGGTGATAATGTGGCATCACGCCTCACCGTTGGCAGGTCATCCTGGTTGGGTAAAAACCCTGGAAAATGTGCAAAAACACTTTTGGTGGGACACTATAAGAAAGGACATTAAGCAATTTGTCACTACCTGTCCAATTTGTGCAAGACATAAATCTTCTCATAAGGCCCCTGACGGATTGTTAATACCAATGCCAACACCCAAACAACCTTGGCACACTGTGAGCGTAGACTTTATTGTAGGTTTACCACCTGTAAAATCTTTCACAACAGTGTTGGTTATAGTGGATTTTTTATCTAAAATGGCACATTTTGTACCATTACGGAAATTACCCACGGCGGCAGAATTTGCCGATATTTTTATAAGGGAAATTGTGCGTTTACATGGTTTGCCAAGCAAAGTGGTGTCAGACCGAGGGAGCCAGTTCAACTCTAGATTTTGGAAAAAATTATGTGAAAAACTGAAAATAGATGTGGCATTATCCACTGCTTTCCACCCAGAGACAGATGGACAGACTGAACGACTGAACCAAACCTTACTTCAAACGCTACGTTGTTTATTGGCTGATTATTCTAGTGAATGGTTAGAAGCTCTCCCTGTAGCGGAGTTTGTTTATAATAATACTGAGCATTCAGCTCTACTTTGCTCACCATTCTATTTCTTGCAGGGGTATCATCCAAGAGCTATACCCATTTTGTTAGAAGATTCCCTGTTACCTACAGTAACGGATAGACTAACGAGGTTAGGTGACATACAAGACAAAGCCAGGAAACATTTATTAAAGTACAAGGAAAGCATGAAAAGACAAGCAGACAAACACAGATCTGAGGCCCCAATGTATAAAATTGGTGACAAGGTATGGCTCTCCACAAAGAACCTAAACATAGAGGGATCCCGAAAGCTGCAACCACATTTCATTGGACCCTTTAGTATAACTGCCATAGTAAACCCGGTAACAGTAAAATTAGATTTACCAAAAGAATATCCAGTACATACTACATTCCATGTGTCCTTGCTTAAGCCGTACAACCCCAAAACCCGACCTGAACCACCACCTCCACCCATACCAATTAAGGGAAATCTAGAATATGAAGTGAAAAGCATAAAAGACTCAAAAAGAATTAGTGGACGTCTGTTTTATTTAGTAGAATGGAAAGGATATGATGAATCTGAGAATTCATGGGAACCAGCATCATATGTACATGCCCCACAGCTGATTAGACGGTTTTATTTAAAAAATCCAGGAAAACCCCGTCCTGTAGGAGGGCCTTTGTGGGGGGCAACTGTTAGGGTTTGTGCACAGCAAAGAGCATGTCCCCTCTCACTGCACTAGTGGGTTCTGTAATAGCTCCCTTTTAAACTTACTATTGAAAGCCTTTCTTGTTATCTCACCTTCCCCCCCCTAGGCTTCTGTGTATGTTGTTTAATGTGCTGTTTTGTTTATACATTGGGCCTTGCTCTTACCAAGGCTTCTTTAAAACACTCCTCCCTAGGCCATGTGTTAATTCAACTCATTTGCATAATAACTGAAACTCTGCACACCTTTCAAGAACATGTGCAGCATGTGAGGACCACACCCAGCTCTTCAAACCACACCCAGCTCTGCACACCTTTCAAGAACATGTGCAGCATGTGAGGACCACACCCAGCCCTTCAAACCACAACCAGCTCTTCGAACCACACCCAGCCCTGTCTATAAAAGGCAGCCCCCGAGCCTCACCCAGTGCTTGTGCTCGTCTACCTCCCGCTTACCTGAGACCAGATCCCTCGGCGCTGGCACTCCTGCTCTCTACAGACTTTCGTTGGCTTCGATGGGTGCAACTGCTGGCTCTTCCTTCCTCCGGTTTCCGGTTCCTCCTTGCCTCAGCCTCTCTCCTTCAAGCAACCTGCAAAAGAGAAAGAAGCCAAGGTTAGACTGATCAGTATCTCTTGCCAGCAACAAGTAAGTGCAAAACTTTTTATTACCTGAAAGAACTTTGACAACAATTTCTGGATTTGTGTATAGACAATTTGAAACAAGATACCTTCCACGAACATTGGGATTCAAACTCTTTGTTACAAGAATACTTTGCGGAACTTTGTGAAGCAAACATTTTTTTTTTTTTATGGAACTTTTAAGAATTGAACAGTGGAAACCATTAACAGCAAGACAAACAGTAAATCAAGGACTTGCACAAATTACATGCTGTATTTTGATGTAAAAGTACAGTATTTGTTTTATAATAGATTCTGGAAATATGGGAAAAGTGAGTCTGCTATTGGGAGTTTAGGCTTTAGTTATATTAAGATGAATGTTAGATATTGGTAATTCTGATAACAGTATTTGTTTAATGTTTTAGAAGCTTTACAGCAATAGAAAGCACATCCCAGAGTAGTAACACATTCCAAACCTGGAAACTAGAGACCAGGATCCAAGAGGTACTTTTAGAAGAGAATTTCTAATAAATAAAGGGATAGTCAGGAACCCATTTAGGAATAGGTTGTACTTATCTGTTCTTTGTTTATGTTTCATTAGGCACCAGTTTCTACAGAAGTCAGAAAGGGCCGCAGATTTGTGCAGCACTTCAACAGTGGAAACGCAAGAACGGTGATGTCTCTCTATTTTATTTTATCCACTTCCCCCCTTCCCTTGGGCTTCTGTTCTTAGTGCACTGTTTTTAAAACTAGTGTGCTGGAACAAGCAGTTTCAGGGAGGGGTCGGATTGTCTTCAACCTCCATCAGAACTGAACAAGGACTCAGGTGAGCTGGGCTTTGACACTAACACACCCAGACACACACTAATGCATACACTGACACATCCATCTGATTCATATACTCACTTACATATATAATTAGAGACCCATACAGTTTTTTAAAAACTTTGTTTATTGGTTTTTCATAGAATGTAGTAATCATAAATACATGTGTATGTTCTTCTTTACATGCCGTTTATTCAAACTTATTTTATGCATACTGCAGGTACAGAGTGATTCATTACGATATGCCATTGGTCACTGTTCAGACCATCCACATGTGCTGAACATTGACACTTCTCACTTACTCTCGTTTTCAATTTCCATCCATACATTCTGTGTCCCCAAATAAATTTTTAACTACTTCAACCACAAAAGGAAAATAAGGCGATTACTACACAACAAAAAATAAGAAGAAACAAACTATGGGTAGGTTAATATATGGTGGCTCATTGGGATTAGGTCCTTCCAGGATACTTAAGTCGTTCTACCGGTAGGGTCATCCCAAACGGTTTCCCCCTCTTTTTTGTGTGTAAGGTCTGTCCCATTCCAGTAGGGTCCCTCCACCCCTCGAGTATTGTCGTCACAACTCTTATCCATGAATATTAGCATCTCTCATCCTGCCCCAAGAGCTGTCCACAACCATGGAGTGATGAAGTCCCTTTGGCGCATACCCCAAGATCCTCCTGTCCTCTTGTCCCCCACCTGCCCCATCATCTATCCCCTCGGTTCCCTTCCTCCAGCATTACTGCTTCTCCACATTCTGATGCCCCTCCTCCCTCCGCTTCTGGTCTTCCCAAGCCTCCATTATTTCTGTCCACAGTGGGGCTGTAGGTCTCTCCCGTATCCCCCTTGCCTCTTCTTCCTGAAGTCCCTGCTGTTCAGCCTGGCTTGGCAGTTCGGGCTCGACTGCTCCCAATGGGTGCAGGGTCAAGACTGATTTGCATATAGCTGGGTCCAAACTTTGATGACGTGGTAAGAAAAATAACGATGGATTAAACCCAGATCTGTGACAGGGGATGAGTGTTTGAAAAGTTTCAACACTCTGTCCATCATTTTATTTTGTGATATTGCCTTCCGATAATCATGGCATCGCAGCCTCTGTAGCGTCTGGTTAAACGATTCTCTGACCTTGAGAAGCATACACTGCGCCTCTGTTTCTGCTCCCTGCTCAACCTCCCTATCATGGATTTCCCTCTCTATCTGATTCAGCTCATTAGTAAGAGTCCCCCTAATCCCTACCGATTGTCCCAAACAGTGACTACTCATCACCACCTTAACGGCCTCCCACTCCAAACTGCATGACCCTGCGGTGCCCTTATTAATCCTGATGTGTTCCACAAGGTGGGACCGAAGCTCCTCTCTGTACACTGGATCTTCCAGGGCCCTCGGCTGGAGCCTCCATGTAGGGATGGGCAACCTCTCCCAGACCCCCGCCAGGTGAGGAGCAACGGACTATGGTCTGACAACGTACTGCCCAAGTACTCGGAGTGAACCATCTCATGGGTAACGGATCCAGAACTTATCACATGCTCTATTGAGGTGTTTAAGAGGTGGAGTCCTTAACAAAAGTAGTAGTCTCTAATTTTTGGGTGCTGTATCCGCCATACATTTTCCAACCCCCAGTGTCTCGACCAATCCCTGAGGTTCTCTGCCATTTTGTGTGCCTCCGCCCCAGGCAAGGGGGGAAGAGAGCAGCCCAACCCACTATCCAGCATGCAATTAAAGTCTCCCCCTATTATAAATAGCCCCCCTAAGTGCCTGGTCATGCGTCCGACAAATGGCCGTTTGTTCCTGGCATACACACAACTCAGCAATATGGGCCTGCCTTGCAACTTGCCCATCAAAATAATGTATCTACCGTCTGGGTCAAAATCTGTAGAGAGGGGTTCGAATGGGACCCCAGCTCTAACCCAAATCATTGCCCCCCCTCGCAAACGCCGAGTGCGCGGTGGCGACGAGTTGCCCCCTCCACCTGCGCCTCAGTTTGTCCACCTCCCCAGTTGCAAGGTGTGTTTCCTGGAGCAGTGCAATGTGTACCCCCTTCTCTTTAGGTAGGATAAGATCTTATGACGTTTAGCAGGTGACCCCATCCCCCGGATGTTCCAGGTTATCAGCTTACAGTCCGTCGGCATTTATAAGTTAGAGCAGTCAAGGTAATCACCCTCTCCCGGTGACCATCAGTTCTTGTCGCACTCCCCCGCCTCATCTGTGCCTTTAGTGCAGATTCCACTATGACCAATCCCCTGCGCTTATGATGTGACAAAAACATCAACCCCCTACTCCCTTGTCCCAGGGCAATACTGCAACAAGCGGTTGCCCAGCATACGCTCAACAAACAAAACAATAACGCTGAGTCATATAGTGTTGTCGCCAGTCAGTGGTTTGTGGTCGAGAATCCAGACGGGAGAGCCATGGCCACCTGCAGGCCCCTGTCCGAATCGTGGCCCTGGAGGTAGACTCATCTTCCTTCCCCCCATACTCCCTATAAGTTGTCAGCTGTCTGCGGGGTCACTATCGGAGCCTCACCTGACTGGTAGGTGTCCGAGTCCGTGGAGTGAGTTTGGTGGTCCAAGTCCCAACCGCTGGCCTCCTCAGCAATATTCCCTTGCTGCAGCGATGCCACAGCCTCTAGGGCTGATCGTCTATCAAGATACCTCTGTTCTGGTGTAGGTTTTTTTCTCTGGCGAGATCTGTTCCGGCGCTTTCTCTCTTCCCTGTGCCTTCGTCTGCGATGTGCACCCAAATGGGGCACGGAACCTCTCTCCGTATTGAGTGCTTCCAGCCACGCCCAGGCCTCCTCTGGTGTCTGAAAGAATGTGCTGTGCCTCTCCTGCATCACTCTCATCCGGGCTGGGAATAAGAGCGAATATTTTACACCCACATCTCTCATGGCCCTTTTCACCTCCATGTAGGACGCTCGCTTGGCCTGCACCTCAGCAGTAAAGTCTGGAAAGAGAGTGACTGATCCATTGTCCACCCTGAAGGGCCCAGCCTCCCTGGCCCGTTGCAACAGAATGTCCCTGTCCCTATACTGCAGCAGATTAGCTACCACAGTCCGTGGGGTCGCCCAGGTCCAGCCGGCTTGGTCAGTACTCTGTGGGCTCTCTCCAAAGCAAAGAATGGGGTGAGTAGGCCCGGGGTGACTTCCTGCTGCATCCGCCTTTCGAGGAAGGTTACCGTATCCGTCCCCTCAGCCCCCTCCAATGATACGCACGTTGTTTCTCTGATTTCGGCCTTTAGCATCTTCGGCCCGGTGCTATGGTCTTTGTACCCAGTCCATTAGTTATGTGATTGTGGCCTGTGTCTCTTGGTGTGCTGGAGCCAATTCCGTGAGTGTATAACTTGCCAGATTCTTGTTGGAGAGTGGTTTTGGGCTCTTCTATAGCCCCTAAAATTTTGTCCAAAGTTACTTGTGGGGATTGTGGCACCAATTTGGCCATTTCTGAGGCACTCTGGTCGCCAGTGTGATCTTTCCCTTGTATCCGTCCCTTCTTGCGGTTTTTGGCAGCCATGCAGCCACAGGGTCCAAGGTGCCACCCCCTCTAAGCCAACAACAGTCACAGCGTTTGTGCACCTGTTTGCTTCTCCGACAGCTCGGGGTAGATGTGCTTTATGGGCGACGCCTCATCCGGTGGTTGTTCACTCCCAGCAGCACATCACCGCTGGCCGTTTCTTCCCTTTCTCCGGTTAGGTCCAAAAGCCTGGGTAGTACTATAAGCCTGCCATAAGGGCCGGGCAAAATCAGCTCCCCTGCTCTGCTGTATAACAGTCATGGCCAACTCATCAGCCTTCCAATTGGCCCGTGTTCTGTGGCCAAATTCTGTGTTCCATCAGGCCACTGAATAGGTGACTTCACCAGGCTCAGCCGGGTCGCTACGTCCGCCGTCCAGATGTGCCGCCTTTTCCTTCTAGCAGGGTCCCTACCACACCACCTCCTAGGGCCCCAGCACTCACCTCTGCTCCGGTACATTCAGCATGGCACTGAGGGGCCAGGCAGCAGCAGACCGAGAGCCTCCACAGGCAGCCCCTGCCTGCTAGCTCCTAGCAGCCAGGTTCCCTTCTCTGCCTCCGAGTAGTCGTCCGCTGCCCGGAACCACCACCTCTCAACCGCTCCTCTTCCAGCGCACTCACTCCCTGCAGCACCGGCATAGCCTCAGAGCCGTCTCACAAGAGCTTGCCGTTACCAATCGGCCTCTGATCTGCACCAATGGCCGCGTGTCCCACACTGTCACTGTCTCAGCACCCCGTTCTTCAGGCCACCTCTTCCAGCATACTCTCTCCCTGCAGCACTGACGCAGCCTCAGGGGCGTCTCACAAGAGCTAGCCATTACCAATCGGCCTCCGATCTGCACCACTGGCCACGTGGCCCGTGCTTTCACCATGTCAGCACCCCGTTCTGCAGGCCACCTCTTCTAGCACACCCTCCCAGAGGCACCGCCACAGCCTCAGGGCTGTCTCACAAGAGCTTGCCGTTACCAAATGGCCTCCGATCTGCACCGCTGGGCGCCGGCCGCGTGGCCCCTGGTTTCACCATCTTAGCACCCTGTTCTGCAGGCCACCTCTTCCAGCACACTCTCTCCCTGCAGCACCGTCTCCCAAGAGCTTGCCGTTGCCAATCGGCCTCTGATCTGCACCACCGGCCACTAGCCGTGCAACCCGCAGTTTAGCCGTCTCAGCGCCCTGTTCTTCACACCACCTCTTTCTGCGCACTCTCTCCCTGCAGCACCATCGCAGCCTCAGGACTGTCTCCCAAGAGCCTGTCGTTATCAATCGGCCTCCGATCAGCATTGCCTGCCGCCAGCCGCACGGCCTGCACCTTCACCGTCTCAGCACCCCAGTCTTTAGGCCAGCCACGGGTCGCGTCTTCCCACCAGGCCGCACTCCAAACTAGGCTGCGGTCTCCCTGCGGCTCTCAATTCAGGGCTCCAGGTGGTCGCCAACGAGCCTCCGGGCTTCTGCTCACTGCTCCGCTGTCCCGATTCCATCTTAGGATCCCTCCGGGGCCATAAAAGAAAGGATATCTAGTAGGCCTCGGCGGTGCAGCGCATTTACGTGTCTGCCATTGATGCCACTCAGGCCACACCCCTAGAGACCCATACAGTTAATAAAGAACCGGTCATGAAACTGTATACTTAATTAGACATCTGCTTACACAAACATAAATGGACTGATATACTCACTAAAATACATAGTATTGATATTACCTACTCACCCGTCCATTGAAGGAGTAGCTTAAACATAGTTTGAGCCTACTACCAGTGAGCCTGAGTATGCAGTTTTACTGTTATCTTGATTTCGTGATAGAAAACCTGCCTGAAAAGCTTTACACTCCCATTTTATTAAACAAAACTTACACCTCAGGCAGGATGATGATAGACATAAAGTAGGGTGCTTTCCGATTAAAAGGTGAAACATATCTGATTTTAACTGCCTTAGATGTGCACAAACAAACACCATTCACACAACCATTCAGACACTGAAGAAGCCATTTATATATTCATGTATATAACCAGACAACAGCTATGCATGTTGTAGTATGAGATCTAGTTGCCAACTGATGCAGTCATTCTGATATGTAGTCAACTGCTTTAATAACACAGTCGCTCATTCAGACTAGTCATTTAAACATGGTTGAGGCCTACTACTGGTAAGCCTGAGTGTGCCGTTTTACTGTTAGCTCACCCTGGCATTCTAAAATCTGCTTGAGAAGCCTTAAACTTTGCTTTTACTATGGAAAACGTAGCCCTTATGTAGAGTGTACGTACTTATACAGCAGGGTGCTTTGTGATTAAAAGGTGAAACATCTTTCTGACTTTGACTGAGTTAGATGTGCACTTGCAGACTGTTATGCCCTGGTATACATTCACTCAGCCACCTATATTACAATTTGTATATGTTAGAAATGGGGTCTTTGGATGGCAGTCAGGTTAACCCCTGTCCACGCAAGGACCCTCAAACTAGTCAGGGCAATTGAAAAACACACTTAGATAACCCCTGCTTATCCCCTTGGTAGCTTTGCACAATCAGTCAGGCTTATCTCAGAAGCAATGTGTAAAGTATTTGTACCAACACACACAGTAATACAGTGAAAACACTACAGAATGGACACCACACCAGTTTAGAAAAACTGGTAATATTTATCTAAATCAAACAAGAACAAAATGACAGAAATCCAATATACACAAGTTAAAATATTAATTTTCAAAAGAATAAGGGGCATATTTATACTCCGTTTGCGCCGAATTTGCGTCGTTTTTTTCGACGCAAATTCGACGCAAAACTAACTCCATATTTATACTTTGGCGTTAGACGCGTCTAGCGCCAAAGTTCATGGAGTTAGCGTCATTTTTTGGCGTGAACACCTTCCTTGCATTAATGAGATGCAAGGTAGGCGTTCCCGTCTTAAAAAATGACTCCCAGGCATGTGCGTGGTATTTAAACTCCCGGGCAAAAATGACGCCCGGGAGTGGGCGGGGCAAAAAACCCTGCATTTGCACCTCTTTTTAACGCCTGGGTCAGGGCAGGCGTTAAGGGACCTGTGGGCTCAGAATGAGCCCAGAGGTGCCCTCCCCTGCCCCCAGGGACACCCCCTGCCACCCTAGCCCACCCCAGGAGGACACCCAAGGATGGAGGGACCCATCCCAGGGAAGAAAAGGTAAGTTGTGGTAAGTATTTTTTTAAAAAAAAATTGTGGCATAGGGGGGCCTGATTTGTGCCCCCCTACATGCCACCATGCCCAATGACCATGCCCAGGGGACATAAGTCACCTGGGCATGGCCATTGGGCAAGGGGGCATGACTCCTGTCTTTGCTAAGACAGGAGTCATGTTAATGGCGTCTGGGCGCCCCAAAAAAATGGCGCAAATCAGGTTAAGACGATTTTTTTGCCTCAGCCTGACTTGCCCCATTTTGGGACGCCCAAACGGCATTTTTCCCTACGCCGGTGCTGCCTGGTGTACGTCGTTTTTTTTCACGCACACCTGGCAGCGCCGGTCAGCTAACGCCATTCAATAAATACGTCGCCCGCATAGCGCTTCAGAATGGCGTTAGCCGGCGCTAATTTTTTTGGCGCAAAACTGCGTTAGCGCAGTTTTGCGTCAAAAAGTATAAATATGGCCCCAAGAGTCTTACTCCATAGAAAACAATGGAAATGTGATTTTGAACAAAGTACCTGGTTAGCGTAAAAAATAAAGCCGCCCGGGCTAGTGTGCATTGGAAAAGACAGTGCTGTGTTGATTCCTTACTAGCAAGGGAGGCCGTGCCGGTCGGGTCGGCGATGCTTCATTTTCTCCCTCGCAAGAGAGTGATGCATCAACTTCCTGATGGGGCATCTCAGATCCACGCAGAGTGGGGTTGACTTTAATGCCCAGAGATGATGCGTGGAAAATCCTGTTGCACAGTGCTACAAAACAGAGCCCCTTGGGGTTCGCGTCATTATCATCAGTTGCAAGTCGGTGTTGCGTGTCATTTCTCCAGCTGCGATGTGTTGATCTCCCAGCATGATACAGGCTGAGTGCCGATTTTAGCCACGAAGCTGGCAGCGCGTCACTTATCAGCTGCGTTGCAGATGGTGCATCGAAAATTTCCCCGCACGGCGCTCTGTGCATGGATTTTCAGCCGTTGTTTGCCAACTTCACCTTTCAAGGGCCCAGGGACTGGATAGGACACCACTTGGCAGGACAGGAGTCTCAGCAGAGAGTCCAGATACTAGCAGAGGAAGTCTTTGATGGCCCTGAGACTTCAAAACAGGAGGCAAGCCCTTGAAGATTCTTCACAAGCAGGAATATACCACAAATTCCAGTCTTTGTCCCCTTTCACGGGCAGAAGCAGCAACTTCAGGATAGCTCAACATAGCACAGTTACAGCCAGGGGCAGCAATCCTCCTTAGCTCTTCTTCTTGAAAGAGATTCCTCTTGCTTCCAGAAGTGATCTGAACTTCAGGGGTTTTGGGTCCAATACTTATAACCATTTCTGCCTTTGAAGTTGTCATACTTCAAAGGGAAGTCTCTCTTATTTGCAAGATCCTGACTTGCCCAGGCCAGGCACCAGACACACACCAGGGGGTTGGAGACTGCCTTGTTTTAGGGCAGGCACAGCCCATTCAAGTGTAAGTGAGCATTCCTCCCCGTGCCACCAGCCCAGGTGGCTCATCAAGATATGCAGGATACACCCCAGCTCCCTTTATGTCACTGTGCAGAGAAGCTTCACAAACAGTCCAACTGTTAGTCTAACCCAGACAAGCAATACACAAGCGTGCAGAGTTACAGAATGGTTTAAGCAAAAAAAATGCCTACCTTCTGAAAGTGGCATTTTTAAACAGACAATCTAAAAACAAACTTTACTAAAATATGTATTTTTGTAAATTGTGAGTTCAAAGACCCTAAACTCCAAATTTCTATCTGCTCCCAAAGGAAAAATGTACTTTAATGATATTTAAAGGCAGCCCAATTGTTAACCTACGAGGGAGGTAGGCTTTGCAACAGTCAAAGCTGTGTTTGCAGAATTTCACTGTTAGGACGTGTAAAACACATCGGTACATGTCTCACCTTTAACACAGACTGCAACCTGGCCATGGGGCTACATAGAGCGTACTTTAGGGATGCCTTAAATGGAGAACAAGGGAAGGTTTAGGCCTGGCAAGCGGGCACACTTGCTAGGTCAATTTGGCAGTTTAAAACTGCATACACAGACACTGCACTGGCAGCTCTGAGCCATGTTTACAGGACTACTCGTGTGGGTGGCACAACCAGTGTTCCAGGCCCACTAGTACCATTTGATTTACAGGCCCTGGGCACCTCTAGTGCACTTTACTAGGGACTAAGTAGTAAATCAAATGTGTCAATCATGGAAAGCTAATTACACTTATAATTTACACAGGGAACACTTACACTTTAGCACCGGTCAGCAATGGTAAAGTGTCCAGAGCAAAAAAAACTGCAAAAACAGAGTCCAGAACACACAACCTGGGAAACAGAGGCTAAAAGTTAGGGGGGCCATGCCAAGGATACCAAGTCTAACACTATACCTATTAACAAAAGGATAGACCACACACACACACCAGTCAAACACTGAAAGAGCCACTTATAAATTCAGACACACACCCAGACAGCAGGGTAACCAATGTATGTAGTAACTAGTATACTTATTTGTAGATGGCTACTGAAATACTTTTACAACCAAATAGACACTAATTAGCAACCTATGTAGTTAGCCAGCTATATACTTTATGTAATTTCATACTATTTTCTGTAGAGCTAAATGTATTGTTTATTTGTTTTCTCGATATCTACTTCCAATTGAGTAAAACGATTGAGAATGCCTAACAAAACAATAAAAAGGAACAGAAAAACACAACTTTCTTCTTAAAATGACAGTAAAAAAGAAGATAGGGAGAAAAATGTACAAAGAAAGAAAACATTCACTGGTAAGAGTACAAAGAATGTTTTTGAAAAGAAACTCCATAAAATACAAAACAAGGGAAAGACATCAATTAAAAAGAAGCTTCAAATGCACTCACAAAGAGGAAACTGTGCATGGTAATACAATTAGGAAATCTAATAAGAAAACAGAGACTTGGAGATAGAAACAGCCTAAAGATTTAAGAGCAAAAATGTTTTTAAACAGAATAGTTCAAAATTTGTGGATGAAAATGAAATGAAGATGTGTGGGAGATGAAGTGTTGTTCTGAAGCAGAAGTAACATATTGATTTTGTAATTGAGAAAGCATTTGTTGTGAAGAGAAAACATTTTATCTTAATATTGAACAGAACGAAGACATTAGATAATACAGTGATGTGCATGAGGAAAAGAGCATTAAGAAAAATATGTATTAATAAAACTTAGGGCCTCTTTTATATGAAGTGACGTAGCATGGCACTGCTCCGGAATTGGCAGTGCCATGCTGGGTGACTTCAGAAATGCAAGGATGTGCTGTATTTACAAAAATACAGCACACCCCTGTATTTCCCCTAGCGCTTGCACTAAATGTAGCTGCCTAGCACAAACACATGCACCCATACACTATAGTGCAAGGGTTTCTGGGTGGCAGGGAATGATTGTTTATGTGCAAGATGGTGTCTCTTCTTGCACATAAACAATCAGTAATAGCAATATGCTAGTTCTATGTGTTCTCCGTTCTGCAGCACACATAGAAGTAGCAAATCATAATTTATTAATGATTGTTTATGTGCAAGAAGAGACAACTTCCAACACATCAAAAATCATTATTGGTGTTTTGCTCTTTCTATGTGTGCTGCACAATGTTTGTGTGCAAAGAAGACAGATGAAAACTCCGCTTTCTGCATGGGAGAGCTGTTTGATAGCTCTCTCTTGCAGAAAGCGGAGTTCCCGGGGGTGGGCACACCAGGACAGAACAGAAGTCAGCCCTGAGGGGGTGGACCCCAAGGCCTTCTCTGTCTACTAGAGGCCAGGAGCCACACACCCCTCCTCCAGCTCTGCATTTAGTCCCAGATTGGAGGAAGTCCCTGGGGCGTCCAAAACGGACCCCGTTCCTTATTTCATATTTGCCCAGGGGAGGTGATGGTCCCCAAGGCTACGGGATGTCAATGCAATCACCCTGAAACTTTGCAGACAGCAAATAATGTGTCTTTTTTTGTGTGAAAATTTCATGAAGATTCGTCAATGGACGCCAAAAATATAGGCAAGTAAACACTTTTTCAATAGAAACTAGATTCTAAGTATAACTGCCCAGTGGTGACCGCCAATAGGTTTTATATATATATATATATATATATATATATATATATATATATAAAGAAAGTTTTTCTTCACTTACTCAGAAAAAGCAGAAAAAGATCGCACTCCACATGTCCACTCCTCAAAAATAAAGTTTTATTTGCAAAAATATATGTTCTCCATAAGGAAGCAAACAAACCCAAAGACAACGCGTTTCAACACCGAAGTGTCTTCATCATGGCCAAATTGGAAAAACCTGGGCACATTTCTGACCATGTTTAAATACCCCTTGCAATGAACACAGAAAAAATACTCTAAAAACAGAAGAAATTTGAAGTTCACATGATAAAACAAAAACTATAAACAATTTGAACACACTAGAAAATACACACAAATCAAAATGTAATTGCCAATATTTTAAATCAAATAACGCATTCATGTCAACCTATTAACCTTTGATTAATAATAAATATCCAACAAATAAAAATCAATATAACAATGGCATCTATCATTTTGAGAGTGATAATAACACTGACTGCATAACCAATTACAAAAATGAAATAAAACATAAGCTTAAAACATAAAAATACTAATCAATCATTAATAAACTGCCAACAATGTATATACATGATATTTGTGTCTGAATGTCCCAAGTTATAACCACAACCTGAGAGCCAATACGGAGAGGACAGAAAAAAAAAAAAAAAAAAAAAAAAAATGAAAATGAATATAAGATGCAACCTCAATAATCAGTGATCAGAGTTAACCAACATGTACATAAAGTTCCTCATCCTCATTGAGGCCCCCCAGGGTCTTTGTCCCGAGAAGAAGAATATATTCTGATTCCCTGATCCTAAGGAGTCTCTCTCTGTCTCCACCACGTGCATTTTTCTCAATCCTGTCAATCCCAAAATAAACTAAACAATCAGCATCTCTATTGTGCAACTTGGATATATATATATGTGTACAAACATCCTGCGGTTCATCCGACCTTGTCCATGACATGGGGTGCTGCACGGCAGTGGGTGCATGACCCGCTCAATATAAATAGCAAACCTCTTTTCCCAATATCAAGAATACCTTAACATACTGGCTGTTAGACTTCTCATCCTTGGCGTGGTTTCCCCTAACGTTTTGCCTCTGTTTCCCAGGTTGTTGATGTGTGTTGGGTTCTGTTTTTGCTGTTTTTGTTACTCTGGGCACTTTACCACTGCTATCCAGTGCTAAAGTGCAAGTGCTCCTATACAAAATGTGTATGTAATTGGTTAATCCATGATTGCTATATTTGATTTACTGGTAAGTTCCTAGTACAATGCATTAGAGGTGCCCAGGGCCTGTAAATTAAATGCTACTAGTGGTCCTGCAGCACAGGTTGCTCCACACACCTTAGTAGCTCTGTAAACAGGGCTCAGACCTGCCACTGCAGTGTCTGTGTGTGCAGTTTTAAACTGCCAATTCGACTTGGCAAGTGTACCCACTTGCAAGGCCTAAACCTTCCCTTTTATTACATGTAAGACACCCCTAAGGTAGGCCCTAGGTAGCACCATGGGCAGGGTGCAATGTATGTTTAAGGTAGGAAATCTACTAATGTGTTATATATGTCCATACAGTGAACCACTGTTAAATTTGTTTTTCACTGTCACAAGGCCCATCGCTCTCATAGATTAACATGGGAGCTGCCTTTAAATATGATTAAAGTGTAGATTCCTTTTGTGAGTGGATAGACAGGTGGAGTTTTGGGTCTCTGAGCTCACAATTTAAAAATTCATATTTTAGTAAAGTTGATTTTCAGATTGTGTGTTTGAAAATGCCACTTTTAGAAAGTGAGCATTTTCTTTCTCTGCCTGTTTGTGGGTTCCCGGTCTGGGTCAGTTTGACAGTTGGGCCATTTGCACCTCTCTCTAGACAGTGACACAAAGGGAGCTGGGGTGGAGCCTGCATATCCTGATGAGCCATCTGTACTAGGAGGGAGGGGAGGAATGTTCACTCACACCTGAAAGGGCTGTGCCTGCCCTCACACAATGCAGTCTCCAACCCCCTGGTGTGTGTCTGGGGCCTGACCCGGGCAAGGCAGGATTTCACATCAAGAGAGACTTTTCTTTGAAGTAAGCCTACTCCAAGGGGCAAAATGGTATAAGAAGGATACCCAAAACCACAGACTTTAGATCACTTCTGGACATCAGGAGGAACCTCTGCCTGGAGAAGAGCTGAAGAGCTGAGGAGAAGTGCTGCCCTGCCTGAGACTGTGCTTTGTGGAGCTATCCTGCAGTTGCTGCTTCTGCCTGTGAAAGAGGACAAAGACTGGACTGTGTGTGCCTTCCTGTTTGTGAAGAAATCTCAAAGGGCTTGTCCTGAGCTTGCCTCCTGTTGTCGAAGTCTCAGGGTCATCAAAGACTTCTCTTGCCAGCACCTGGACTCTCTGCTGAGAATCCTGACCTGCCAAGTGGTGCCCTATCCTGTTCCTGGGGCCTTGGAAGGTGAAGCTGGCAGACCAAGACTGAAGATCCATGCACAGACTGCGTGCTGGGAAAAACTTGACAAACCTTCTGAGACGCAGCTAAAAAACAGCACGCCGCCAGCATCACAGCAGAAATCGATGCTCCACCGATATCGCGGCTGGAAAATCGGCAGATGGAACACTTACTCCTGCTAATGGAGGCTGTTAACATTACAACCCACATTGCTCTGTTTTGCTGAGACCATGCGGCAGGATTTTCGCCGAAAACCTTGCTGGGCGTGGAAAAACGATGCAACGCCTGCCCGGACCCGAGTGTTGTCTGGATCGACGCATTGCTCCCCTGCTGGGAGGGAAAATGACGCACGCCAAGCCGCCCAGTCAGTCAACTCATTCCTGTTAGCTGACATGGCACTAAAAAGCCCCCAGTAAAGTGGTGCCATTTTATCAACAGTGTCCGCAGCCATTGGGCCCCAAGACTTTATGCTGCCGGATCTGGATCTAGATCTGTACCAGAGATGCGGTTTCCAGGCTAATGGTCTCTCTCCTCCTTCTGAGTATTCTAGTTCTAAGTGTATACCACTGTCCACTGGCTTGCAGTTGTTTAATAGTACCCCTTCTCTACATGACTCGTTATACCCCCACTCGCTTCTATCAGTGAAGTAAGTGGTATCCAGCCCTGAATCTGAAGCTAGGCTCTCAGCCTCACTGTTTAGCTTGGAAAACCTTCTTGCATCAATATTAAAGCTTCTGGAAAAATGTTCAGGGGGCTCAGATTGCATTCTCGACTCTGGGACAGCAATCTCAATGGAATTGACTGAAGACAAAAAGGGGGCTTGATCTTAGATCCTCTTCGGAACAGTGCTGTCCCCTCACAGCTATTTAAAGATCAGTGGTCTTCCAGTGTGACCCCTAGGGAGCCCTCGAGGGTGCGCCTGAGTGAGGATGTGAGCACACAAGCTGGTAAACCTCAATACAATGGCTCCAGCAAGGCAAAAACACTGCTGGACAGCTCTGTAGATTTCATTCGATTTATTTTTGATACTCCAATGTTGAAGCGCAAGCAACTAGTAAAGCCTAATCAGCCTACATCAAAGGGATTCTCAATCTTTGAAAAAAACTCCCAAGCAAAACAGTGATCCCATGGAATCTGCTTCTTCATTATCTATGTGAGATGGATTTAAGAAGGGAGACAATGTTAAAGGCGGGAAAAGAACCAAAAGATTGAGAAAATAAATCGGATTAACAAGAAAGGCAGAAGAAAAGTTTTCTTTCCTGAGGTGCCAACTTCTCCTCAAACACGTCCTAGTGTATCGAGCAAGGAGTCTGGAAGGGAGCATAAAATTGACTCTTCACCAACATTGAATCCAACAGCTACATCTTTCTTGCTTCCTTAGCTGGTGGACGACCCTATTGATATCAACGTCTCTTTAGCTAGGGAAGGAGTTCCTTTAATAGATCATAAAGTGCATACTCATGTAATAGACTGGCTACCTATCTTTGATGCAGACTTAATCTTAAACAGATCCACTCTCCTAAGATGTTTCCCAGAATCCAGCTCACTGAAACATATTTCAGGCCATGACATTGATCTAGTTTACCTATTGCCTACTAACGCAGGATTTAGGGCTAAGATCACCTTCCACTCAGAATAGATCTATAGGCCATTAAAGTTTCCCTAATTGGGAATGATAGACGGGTGCTACCACAGGAATTACGATCTGCACCCAAACAATTAGCCACTAATGCCTTGGATGACTGGGGTTGGCTTCCGGGTGCTCTTTCTCAAGAGCGGGGCCCCAAGCTCACGTCTCAACCCTCCTCCTAACAGAGGTTGAATACATTATTTCCTGGAATGCAGTAGGGGTAAACATCAGCAGGGAAAAATGATCCTACCTTAGCTCGTTAAAACCGGATTTAATTTGCCTTCAGGAAACTTGGTCAGATAAGGACCTATTTTGGGATGACTAATGTGTTATTGATTGTAAGGACTCCTCATCTCGAAGGGAGCATGCTAAAGGTGGGGTAGCCTGCCTACTGTCCAATACACTTAAATGGGATTATACCTGTTATAAAGACCCTAGTAATCTCTTTATGGCCTTAACCGTTCAATTGCACAATATTTCGTGAGGCTCTACACCATTGTTATTAATTAATGTTTATGTTCCTCCTAAGGCAGCCTATGATTCTTTGTTACAGAGGGTTTTTGCCTATTTTGAGGATGCCTTAGACAGGGAGTTTCACGCATTTATAGCACTAGTGGGAGATCTAAATTGCTAAATTTCAAACTATGCCATTTTCCAAATGCACGAACCGGAGAGAGAAACCACACTTCGAATTCCAGCCTGCGTTCCCCCTTCAATAAAAGCAATAAAAGAGGGAAACTTCTCCTCAGCCTTCTCAAGAAAAATGACTGTATTATTGTCAATGGTAGGCCTCCCTCTGATACTCATATATCCCCGGGGGAAAGGGAAATTCTGGATTATTTGGTGTGTTTGTTTATTCCCCCTACTGTTTATTGGAGGATGTTAGGATTATAAACACCCCCTATAGCAAGCATAATTTGCTTTATATTAAGCTAGAAACAAACATACTATCTATAGAGTCTTGGAAGTTTGGCAGGCTATATCAGAGATCTTAGAGTTTTGACAAAAAGACAGGGAGGACACAGTGGAATTTTAAAAGGGTTGCAGGCGTATCGGTGATGCTAGTATCTGTGTTCGCTGACCTGATTAGTTGGAATGGGGTGGAACTGCAAATTGTTTCCAAATTTATGAAGCAGCTGTTAGTAAACGCCCCTGCTGGACAGTTAAAAATTGCCCAGAAAAACATCCTCCCCACACTACTTAATCTAAATAGAGAAAAAAATAACTTGGTCAAATCCCAGTATTTAGTCTATTCTGAGGAAAGAAAAGCCAGGGTTGCTCTGTTAAAAAGGAGAAAGAGACGCTTGAAGGCCCCGCTTGAAAAAGAATCTGAGGACAGGCTTTGGATTCATCTCCGGGAAGCAGCAACTAAGGGTCAGGTAAGGCGCTTTTGGGCATTGGTGGGTGAAGGTTGCGGGTCTAGAGTCCGTCCATCACCTGTTGCTATCGCTGAAGCCCGCTGGTCTGAATTCATCACCTTTCTGTACACCTCAAATGGGGTTGAACCATTCATGATCCCAGAATGAAAGAGGACACACTCTTTTATTCCTCCCTCAATAAAAGAGATAGATTTTGCTATTCACTCTATGCGTTCCTCTGCTGCAATGGGACCTGATGCACTTCCCATCTTGGTAACAAAACAAGACTGTAGCTCTTGGAGTAAGATCTTATATGTGGTCTTCAGAAGATGTTGCCTCTCCAGAAGTATACCTCCCTTTTGGGTTGGTAGTATCATTGTGCCCTTTTTTAAAAAGAGTGGCCCAAATTGCCCTGTCAACTACCGGCAGATTGCCCTTTTGGACGCAGTGGGTAAAATTTTCACCAAATGTCTGCTTTCCAGACTCACTTCCTGGGCAGAGGAGAATAACATCATACCCCTGGAACACTCTGGATTTAGGCGCAAACATAGTACCCTGGATAACATTGCTGTGTTACAAGTTATCTCAGAAAAATATGTAAAACTGAGAGGCAGGGTGGTATATGCAGTCTTCATTGATTTTTCCACGGCCTTCAATAAAGTGGACAGAGATCTATTATGGGCAACGTTGGCCAGTATGTTGATGGCTTTCCCCTCCTAGAGCTAGTTATAGCTCTCCACTCCAATATTTGGTGTAGAAATCTTCTAGTGGGTGATAAAGGGTTATCCCTTAAGATATCCACTTTGAATGGCTAAAGCAAGGTTGCCTATTGGCGCTCTTGCTTTTTTCCCTATACATCTCAGACCTCCCCTTCTCCCTGTCCCAGGGTAAGGTATTTCCTCTGCAATTAGGTGGGTACCCAATATGTTGCCTGTTATATGCTGATGACATCATAATTTTGTATCTAACTCCTAAAGGTCTACAGAATCGTCTTCAGCTTCTGTCAAAATACTCAGAATCTCAATTCTTGAAGATCAGCGTCTCAAAAAGTACGATTCTCTGCTTCCTGGGGGAAAAAAAGATGCCTTTTTCCCGATTTCCATTAGTCATTGGGAAAACAAAAATGAGAAATAGTGAAATCATATCCCTATTTAGGGAAAATAGTCAGCAGAAACCTTAGTGACGTCGCCCACATTACCTCCAATTAATCGAAGGCTGACTTCAGACAAGAGGTCTTGGTGCCCTATTTTTCATACCTTTTATCAGTATACCGAGCCAAAATTGCTGCATCCCTCCTGTATGGTGTGAAATTCATTGATATTTTCAAATGGGGGTTCCTGAATCAGTCAGAAGAAAAAATTCTTAAAAAACGCATGTCTGTTAATACGGCTATTTCAGTGGCGGCCTTACGCCTAGACATGGGGCTCCGAGGTGCGTATGTCCAAGGATTAGCGGGGTTATTTGTTTGGCCGCTTCACCAATAAGGAGTGAGGAAAATACTATAGGATCTTTATTAGAGAAATAACTCTTCCCAGAAAAGAGTCAGGCCAAATACTCCTTTTGTAAGAATCTTTCTTATGCTCTTGGAAGGTTGGAGCTGGACCAAAGCTTGGTACGGGAACTACCTCCATTGCTTTTAAAAGTTAACCTGAAGCAGGCAACATAGGCATTGAGTTTCCGTCTTGATCTTGAGAGCTGCAAAAAAAAAGTGAGTTTATGAATTTAGGGCCATATTTATACTTTTTGACGCAAAACTGCGCTAACGCAGTTTAGCGTCAAAAAGTTTAGCGCCGGCTAACGCCATTCTGAAGCGCCATGCGGGTGCCGTATTTATTGAATGGCGTTAGCCGGCGCTAGCAGACCGGCGCTGCCTGGTGTGCGTGGAAAAAAAACACGTACACCAGGCAGCGCCGGCGTTGGGGAAAATGGCGTTAGGGCGTCTTAAAATGGGGCAAGTCAGGTTGAGGCAAAAAAATCGCCTCAACCCGATTTGTGCCATTTTTAACGACGCCATTTACATGACTCCTGTCTTAGTAAAGACAGGAGTCATGCCCCCTTGCCCAATGGCCATGCCCAGGGGACTTATGTCCCCTGGGCATGGTCATTGGGCATTGTGGCATGTAGGGGGGCACAAATCAGGCCCCCCTATGCCAAAACAAAATATTTAAAAAAAAAAAATGATACTTACCTGAACTTACCTGAATGTCCCTGGGATGGGTCCCTCCATCCTTGGGTGTCCTCCTGGGGTGGGCAAGGGTGGCAGGGGGGGTCCCTGGGGGCATGGGAGGGAAGCTGTGGGCTCATTTTGAGCCCGTCAAGAATAGAGGGATTTGGAGGATTCGGGGTCCAGTGTATGTCCTCCTATATAAGTTACTAATAAAGTGATACACTGTTCCTGAAAGAAAACATATCAGGGGACTGTAAGGCACGTGTTATGGGGTCCTATTAGTTAGGAGCACGAGTCCTCACACACCCAGTTGGGTGTCATGCTTCATCATCGGACAGGCTCCTCGTCAGACTGGCGCTGCAATGTCTGACGGGCACCACCCAACGGGGGGCTCTTTGCCGGAGATCTTTTCTCGATGATGCCACACTCACCCTAAGGAGATCAAGGGGAAGACACTGAGGAGGGTTGAAAAAAGAAAAAAGAAACTAAAATTGGTTCAGAACCCTAGCTATATATTTCACTTTATTCGATTTGTATAGGGTGGAGACCAAGATTAAAATATTAGTTACGAGAGTTGGACAGAAATAATGACCAGCCACTCTCTGACTAACTGTCTTATTATGGGGGTCAAGAAACTACAAGACCCACCTCAGCAATCGGGTCATTTTGAGCCCACAGGTCCCTTAACGCCTGCCCTGACCCAGGCGTTAAAAAGAGGCGCAAGTGCGGGTTTTTTTGCCCCGCCCACTCCCGGGCGTGATTTTTGCCCGGGAGTATAAATACGACGCATTTGCGTCGCAGTCAGTTTTTTAGACGGGAACGCCTACCTTGCATCTCATTAACGCAAGGAAGGCGTTCACGCAAAAAAATGACGCTCATTCCTCATACTTTGGCGCTAGACGCGTCTAACGCCAAAGTATAAATATGGCGTTAGTTTTGCGCCGAATTTGCGTCGATAAAAACGACGCGAATTCGGCGCAAACGGAGTATAAATATGCCCCTTAGCACTCTACACTCTAGTAATAACAAAAACACAACCTTCTATTTCATGGAATATCCCACATAGAGTTTGGCATTTGTGGATGGTACTTCGCCAGGGCTTGCTCCCTTTGAATATCTCACTGGTGAAATGGCACGGTACAACTAAAGAGTGTAATTTCTCTCAAGATCTAATCCACGTATTATTTGTCTGTCCATCCCTAGCTTTTGTCCAGCGTAAATGGCTAAAACCAATTTGCCTTCAGCTTTCATTGTTGTCTGTGTCTGAGTTCCTCCGAGCCTTGTGTGACCCACCTAATGAATTATTTTGTTTTAGAGTTTTTAACCTTTTCCAATGTTTTTTTTTATATTTCTTCTAAGTGTATATGTTATAAACCAAGTTAATTGATTTACAAGTAAACAGGGACTCAATATTATATGAGACAAAATAATAAGGTGGTTGCATTATAATAATACACCTCACTATACCCAGGCCCCACAGGGGATGGGGCAATATACTTGTCATACACCCACATGAGGAGTTCCTTGGTGGAGTTGAATGAGGCAAATAATTAACTAATATTTTAGTTTGATTGTAACTACATGATTTATACGAGGCTTAGGAAGCGAAGTACTTCAGTATGAAGCACCTAAGGAAGTATTGGGTCCGGCCTACGAATATACCATTTCATGCACACACTTATATTTGTAGCATTACGGGTAGATTTGTACTGTTTTAGTCCGTTTGTGTTTGTATATTGTACTCAGTCGCTTTATTTATACTAGTGTTTTATTTATACCCTGCCACTTGGCACTTTTAAGTCAAATGTGGCTGGTAATGAGCTTAAATATCCTAACATTTTTGTACTTAATGATATTGTAATTGCACTGATGTGAGCAATTGTACCTTGTTATCTTTTGTACTTTGATAAGAGTAAAGTAGTGAATAACTATAAGCTTGGAAAAAATATTGTTGAGCACTTTTATAGAACCTTTTATTGTATAAATTTTAAACGTGACCAACAAGATTTTAGGTACAAAGAGTGGTAGAGACAAAAAAGTATTGTTGTTATGTCTATTCTTATGTGGACCTCAATCAAGTTCCAAAACATAAATAAATAAAATTGAATTGAATTGATAAGTTTAGGTCTTATAAGAAGAAGGAATTCCAAACATGGTTGGAAAGTGTAGATTCATTCTGCAGCTCACTGGATGGTTGGGTGAAGGGCAGTAAGGTGACAACGTGTGAGGGGCTTTCCAATCTGATTGCTTGGGAGAACTTGTACAGTTTATGTTTTCCATAGCTGCGCCAGCACCTGATTGACAGCAAGACTGACCACAGGAAGCTTACACAGGAAGCGGACCGATGGGAGAGCACCAGGGTCCAAAAGTGGTATGGGGCAGACCGCACCAAGGGTGGGCAGGGTCACTCTCAGAAGAAAGGGGGGTAAGGGTAAACAGGGGGAGTTCTCTAAAGGGCCCCAATCTGATTCCCAGGGTAAAGATTCCCAGCCCCCCAGTGAGAAGAAGCCATGGTTCTCCAAAGGGAAACCTGTGGCAGGGGACCCCCCACGTAAGTGCTATGCATGTGACTAGGTGAGTCATGTGAGGGGAGACCCCAAATACCCCAAGAGTACACTGGCACCCACTAGTGCGCAGTCCCAGGGTTTGGCTAGTGTAGCACTTGGAGAGGAGTTGGTTCCAGGTTGGTGGGAGCCAGCTGAGATGACCCTTGTCTCACTAGGGGACAGTGAGATGGTCCAGGGAACCCTAGTGCCTGAGAACACTAAAAAGTGCAGGCATTGGTGACCATCCATGGACAGATGGTGGAGGCTCTGAGAGACACAGGAGCCATTGTGACTACAGTGAGGAGTCACCTGGTGTCTGAAGAGCCGATAGATCCCCGGGTACTTCACCAAGTAGTTGTGGTAGACAACTCAGAGCGCCTGTGCAGAGTGGCGTAGGTTCCCTTTGTATGGGGGGGTCTCAGGTTCGTTGAAGGTAGCTGTGAGTCCAACCATGCCTGTAGATTGTTTGCTCGGCAATGACCTGGAGGATTCCCCTTGGAAGGAGGAGGAACACAGGTCACACTTGGAGCTGTTTGGTCTGCCTGGGTGGGTATGCATATCCACCTGGTCAATGGCAGCCCGTCATGGTGACCAAGAGACCCTGGAGCCTGAAAGAGTGACCCAGGTGTCTGCCAGAAGGAAGAAGGGCAAGGGGCAAAGAACACTGGCCCCAGAAATTGTCACGGTCCAGGTGGTGGCTGAACCTGAGGGAGTGGCCCTGGAGCCTACAGGGGAACAGGTGGCTGAACTGGGTGAGGTCCCTGAGTTGTCAAAGTGGCAGCAGGAAGGGGAGCCCACCAGGGAAGCATTCTGTGAGGCACAGAAGTCATGCCCTACTCTGGAGGGTTTGCAGCAGCAGGCTGCAGACTAGGTATCTGGCAAGGAGCCTGGATCACACTTGATTTACTGTGAGGATGGCCTCCTATATTGCAAGCCTAAGCTTCCTGAACCTGGGTCAGCCCATGTGCTGGTGGCACCCCAATGCTTCAGAGCCTTTCTACAGGGTCTGGCTCATGATGTGCCTTTAGCTGGTCATTTGGGGCAGAACAAGACCTTTGAGTGGCTTGTCACCCACTTATATTGGCCCCAGATGCACAGGCACTCTGATGCTCATTGCAGGTCTTGCCAACCTTGTCAGGCAAGTGCCAAGAGTAGGGGGAAATGTAAGGCTCCCCTCCAACCTTCCTTGTTGTCAGTCCCCCCTTTGAAAGGGTCAGCATTGACATTGTGTGGGCCTCTGGATCCCAAGACAGCCATGGGCAACAGGTTTATCCTGGTCTTGGTGGACCATGCCACCCGGTACACAGAAGCTGTTCCTTTAAGATCAATCTCTGCCACTGTGGTGGGATGTGCCTTGATTGGAGTTTTTAACCGCATTGGGTCCCCCAAGGAAGTGGTGCCGGATAGGGGTACCAAATTCATATCAACATGTATGAAATCTCTGTGGAAGGTGTGTGGGGCAACGTATAAGTTAACCACACCTTGAAAGGCATGATTATGGGCCTGTCAAAGCCCTTGAGGCGGAAGTGGGACAACCTCTTGCCATGCCTTCTGTTCGCTTACAGGGATGTGCCTCAAAAGGGACTTGGCTTTAGTCCTTTTGAGCTGATTTATGACCACCCTGTGAGGGGACCTCTAAGTCTGGTTAAGGAGGCTTTGGAAAAAGCTCCTAGTAACCCTCCCCCCAGGATATATTTAGTTACATGCTGGCTCTGAGAAAACAGACTGCCCGCTTCAGGAGTCTCGCACAGGAGAACCTGGAAGCAAGCCAGGAGGACATGAAACGCTGGTATAACCAGAATGCCACTCTGGTCGAGTTTCAGCCTGGACCAAAAGTGCGGGTGATGGCACCAGTGGAGCCTAGGGTGCTCCAGGACAAGTAGACTGGGCCATTTGAGGTGGTGGAGCACAAGAGTGAAGTCATCTACCTGGTGAACTTGCAGACTCCCAGGAAACCTTTGAGAGCCCTGCATGTTAACCGGCTCAAGCCACACTTTGAGCGGACAGAGTTGTCCATGCTCCTAGTGACAGGTGACAGGGTAGAGGAGGAGAGCGAGCCTCTTTCTGATCTCCTGTCTGCAGGAGAGAAAGATGGGTCTGTGGAGGGAGTGAACCTCTCCCACTCCATGACTGCAGAGCAGCAGAGTGACTGTCACCTGGTGCTGGGACAGTTCAACTCACTATTTTCCTTGATCCCAGGGGCCACACACTTGTGCTCACATGATGTGGATGTTGGGGACAGTACACCCATTAAACAAAAGGTTTATGGGGTGACTGACAAGGTCAGGGCTAGCATCAAGGATGAGGTATCCAAGATGTTAACCCTAGGGGTTATTGAGCATTTCAGCAGTCCTTGGGCCAGCCCTGTGGTTTTAGTCCCAAATGTTGTGTTCCTGGTGCCACCCCAGAACTCCAGTTCTGGGTGGACTACCGGGGTCTCAATGCGGTCAAACTGACGTGAACCCCATCCCCCGAGCTGATGAGCTCATTGACCGGTTGGGAGCTGCCAAGTACCTAAGTACATTTGACCTTACCTCTGGGTACTGGCAGATTACCTTAACTGAGGGGACCAAGGAAAGGTCTGCATTTTCTACCCCAGATGGGCACTTTCAGTTTAAGGTGATGCCATTTGGGATGAAAAATGCCCCTTCCACCTTTCAGAGGTTGGTCAACCAGGTGTTGGCTGGGCTGGATGGGTTCAGTGGTGCCTACATGGATGACATTTCTTTCTTCAGTGCCACATGGGAGGAACACTTGCAACACCTCTGTAAAGTGTTGGAGGCCCTGCAAAAGGCAGGACTCCCTATTAAGGCAATCAAGTGCCACATAGGGCAGGCTTCTGTGGTGTACTTGGGACACCAGGTGGGGAGTGGCCACGTGGTACCCCTGCAGCCCAAGATTGATACCATTCTGGCTTGGAAGCCTCCCAAGACCCAGACTGAAGTGAGACCCTTCTTAGGTCTCACAGGATACCATAGGAGGTTTGTCAAGGGGTATGGAACAATTGTTGTTCCCTTGACTGAGTTTACATCCAAAAAGCAGCCCAGAAAGGTGATATGGACTCAGACTTGCCAGATAGCTTTTGATGCTTTGAAGGCTGCCATGTGCACAGCACCTGTGCTGAAGGCACCTGACTACTCCAATGAGTTTGTTGTGCAAACAGACACCGCAGAGCATGGTTTTGGAGCAGTACTCTCACAGTTTAATGAAGAGGGCGTAGATCAACCTATAGCCTTCATTAGCAGGAGGTTACTTCCCAGGGAATGTAGGTGGAGTGCCATGGAACGTGGAGTTTTTGCTGTGGTCTGGGCATTGAAAAAGCTAAGACCCTACTTGTTTGGGACTCACTTCTGTGTTCAGACTGACCACAGGCCCCTCAGTTGGTTAATGCAGATGAGGGTGAGAAGCCAAAACTGTTGAGGTGGTCCATTTCACCTACAGGGGAGAGACTTTACGGTAGAACACCGCCCTGGCACAGAACACGCCAATGCTGATATTCTGTCCAGGTTCTTCTGCCTTAGTGATGAGAACTCCAATGAGGTTGGGTAGTTGCTCCTCACTTTCAGCAGGGGGGACACGTGTTAGACTTTTCATTCTTGGTGTGGGTTCCCCTAACTCTTTGCCTCTGTTTCCCAGGTTGTTGATGTGTACTGGACTCTGTTTTTGCTGTTTCTGTTACTCTGGGCACTTTATCACTGCTATCCAGTGCTAAAGTGCAAGTGCTCCTGTACAAAATGTGTATGTAATTGGTTCATCCATGATTGGCATATTTGATTTACTGGTAAGTCCCTAGTACAGTGCTCTAGAGGTGCCCAGGGCCTGTAAATCAAATGCTACTAGTGGGCCTGCAGCGCTGGTTGTGCCACCCATCTTAGTAGCTCTGTAAACATAGCTCAGACCTACGACTGAAGTGTCTGTGTGTGCAGCTTTAAACTGCCAATTCGACTTGGCAAGTGTACCCACTTGCAGGCCTAAACCTTCCCTTTTCTTACATGTAAGACATCCCTAAGGTAGGCCCTAGGTAGCCCCATGGGCAGGGTGCAGTGTATGTTTAAGGTAGGACACATACTAATGTGTTTTATATGTCCTAACAGTGAAATACTGATAAATTCAGTTTTCACTGTTGCAAGGCACATCACTCTCATAGTTTAACATGGGGGGTGCCTTTAAATATGATTTAAGTTGAGATTCTCTTTGGGAGCGGATAGACATATGGAGTTTGGGGTCTCTGAGCTCACAATTTAAAAATACTTCTTTTAGTAAAGTTGATTTTAAGATTGTGTGTTTGAAAATGCCATGTTTAGAAAGCAAGCATTGTCTTGCTTAAACCATTCTGTGACTCTGCCTGTTTGTGGGTTCCCTGACTGGGTCAGTTTGACAGCTAGGCTGTTTGCACCTCTCTCTAGACCAGTGGTCTCCAAACCTTTTAATGCCGCCCGTCAAAATAAATGACTCTAACCGGGCAGCGGTTGGCAAATGGCCATGCCGAGGGGACTTCTGGCCCCTGGGCATGGCCAATGGGCACAATGGCATGTAGGGGGTCCCAGGTTAGGCCCCCATATGCCACTTAAAAAAAAAGAAATATATATATATATATATATATATATATATATATATATATATATATATATATATATATATATATATATATACTTACCTGCACTCACCATGGATGGGTCCCCCCATCAATGGGTGTTCTCCAGGGATGGGCGAGGGTGACAGGGGGTGTCCCTGGGTGCAGGGAAGGGCATCTGTGGTCTGCTTCCATTGTCTTCCAAGGAAATGAGCCCACAGGTCCCTTAGCACCTGCCCTGACTCAGGCGTTAAAAAACTGCACAAATCCGGATGGGTGTCATGTTTTAAGGCCCGCCTCCTCCTGTGCTTCAAAATGACAGGGGAGAATAAATAAGATGCACATACATTAAAGTCATTTTTTGCACCCGAACGCCTACCTTGCATGTCATTAGCGCAAGGTAGGTTTTCACGTTCAGAAAATGATGCATACTCCTTAACTTTGGCACTGGACCGGTCCAGCGCCAAAGTATAAATATGGAGTTAAGTTTGCACCGGATTTGTGTAAAAACAAAATGACGTAAATCCGGCGCAAACAGAGTATAAAGATGCCCCTGAAGGTTCATATTTGCATTCCATAATTTGAGAATTACAGGATTATAATCATTAACATATTCAGGGGCCTCTGATCTTCTGAGATTCTTTGTATTTTTGGTGATTTTCTTTCAGTGTATGCCTGACTGCGGACAAAAAGCTGTTCACTCTTCCTTTGGAAATGAAAGGCCTACAATATCTGATAGGACACCTTGTAAACAACCTTCCTTTATAACTATATCTTTGGTGGCAATACCTGCCAAATCTACATATTTGGAAGTGTAAAACTTGCTGCCGTAGGGTTTTATTATTCTCATCTGGGATCATGCATGTAACATATTGTTCTATGAAAGATAGTACATACTCATCAGTATCATATTTTGGTTCATCCTTTATCCAAAAGAGCATGTGTTTATGAGGAGCACCTCTTGCCTGGTATTCTTTTTGCAAAAAAAAGAAAATCTGTAACTTCTTCAAAAGGAGGATTTGTTTTTTGCATATAAAACCCAGCATCGCTAGAAACGTATGATTGAAATACCTACATTCATTAGCAGGACCCAAAGAGCAAAGTTCTCCTGCTGTCTTCAAATGGATATCCTTAGTGTTAGAGGTTGCTTGTCTTAGAAATTCTAGTAATCCCATGCACACTCTGCACAACTTGTGCCTACGATAACTATAACTCGTGCCCTCGCAATGCAGTTTTCTCCTCAATGGTTATCCTGCTAATATTACATGATATTATTAATGATGCTATCAAAGATGTAATGAAGATTGCAATATGTGGGGTAATTAGCAGTGCATAGCGAGGACATGAGCTATAGGGGGTCATTATGACCCTTGTGGTCCTGAACCGCCATGCGGGTGGTGACAGTCAGACCACCGACAGCGTGGCAGTGCAGGACCACCAATTTTTGGCAAAGGTAGTGAACTGGCTGTATTGCAGCCAGTTCACCACCTGTACCACCAGGGTGGTAGGACCACCTGGCCGAAGGAGGACCACCTTCGACCCGGCAGTCCACCTAACACTGCCTGCGTATTTTGTGCATTTTTACCGCCAGGGGTTCCGTGGCAGCAGCCCTCCACGGAATCTCTGGCAGTAATGATAGTGGTGACAGGAATGCTCATTCCTGTTGCCACTGCAGGACTCCCCAACCCCCCTCCATGCAGGACCCTCCCCCACCACCGACCCCATCTGAAGCTCCCAAGCCCCGCAAGCTGTGACACCTCCACCCCGATCCCCATTCCAAATCCCCCACCCCGATCCTCGTTCCAAACCCCTCCCACCCCTGATCCCCATTCCAATTCTCACCACCCCGATCCCCATTCCAACCCCCACCCCTGATCCCCATTCCAACACCCCACCCCGTGCATCCATGAAGGCACACATCACACATACATACATGTATACACAGATACATGCACACTCATTCACACACATATGTACACAGGGCTACAAGAACTCCCACCCCCTGCATACACGCATTCACACATGCATACATTCACTCTGCATACACATGCACACAAACTACACCCCACACCCACCTCCATTCACACAAACACATATCCCCATTCATGCACACAACACTCAACACCCCCCGTCCCCTCCCTTGTCAGTCGATCACCTTACCTAGTGGTCGCGGTGGTCATCCAGGAGGGAACGGGGTCCATGGCTCTTGCTCTGCCACCAGCGCCCTGCCAACACAACACAGCACGCCTACTACTAAGTCGTAATAGGCGTGGCGTTGTTGTGTTGACGTGGCGGTGCCAGCGAAGCAACCTCCACTGCAACAACAACCACCAGTATGGCTGCTGGCAGCTCTCGGCCCAAATTATGGCAGACAGCCGCCAGCAGTCATAATATGGCGGTCAGATGACTGCCATCACTGGCGGTCTTGTGGCTGGGGGGACTTCAGTGGTCTACATTGTAGACCGCCGAAGTCTAAGCGAGGGACACAGTGACCTTAGGGCACGAGTTATAGTTACTTCAAATATCTCTAACGATAACTTCTGAATTTCTATGGTTTTGTACATTTAAAATTTGAGCCTAACTATAAAGTCCCTGTAACCTTTGATTTTTTTAATTATATATATATATATATATATAAATATATATATATATATGTGTGTGTGTATATATATATATATATATATATATATATATATATATATATATATATATACATCCTAGAGGCGGTCACCATTAGATAGTTATAGTTAGGACCATGTTTCCTTAGAAAAAGTGGATTTTGACTTGCCTATATGCGGCACCGTTTGCTGAATCTTCATGAAATTGTTCCACAAAAAAGTGTCCCAGTGATTCTTGTTGTGCACGGAAATATTTGGCATGATCCGACAAGCAGAGGCCGAGTAAAAAAAAGGGGGGGTCAAAAATGTTGTGTTTCCCATGTTAATTCCCATTTGACTTTAAGACACATCTACAGCCTGAACGTCTGGACAGAATTACACCACGTTTGGCAGAAAACTAGCTTTCAAGATGCAGATTACGCTTTTGTATATTTGGTGTAAATCAATTCAGTAGTTTTTCTGATATTAAAGGAAATCTGTCCTTGTATATCTGTGATAGCGAAGCCTTTGCAAACAATAATGAGCTCATGTAGAGAAATGCACAGCTCTGATTGACTGCTAACACTTCAAACCAGGAAGTGTTGGCAGCCATCTTGGGACTGGGCTTGAGCTCAATCCTACAATATAAGTGTGAAAAAAGACAAAGGGCCAGGGTAGAGTAACTGGTGCTGGCATCCCAGACAGACCCAGCCAAGCCAAAAAGGCTTTTTTTTAAAAAAAAATTACCCCAAAATGATGATGTCATCATGAAATTGTGGGAAAACTTTCAAAAAAACAACTGCAGGCTCCAGTGCCTGTTTTTTAATAAGTCCCCGAGAGGGCCAGGTCCTGGGGCTTTTTCTTTATTTAATTTTTTTGGGTAAGTGATCCTCCTGGCCCCACCACAGCCCCGGGGTCCACAACCGTCATGGGTCAAATGTAAAATTTAAAATGTAAAAACAAATAGGGGGTCCATTTCAGACCCCCTGCAGCCCCAGGGACCACCATCTCCCTGGGCCATTGATTACATTGTGAATGGGGGTACTGTGCAGTCCCACCTGCAGCACTATGGACCACCACCAACCGGAGGATTGATTACATTGTGTGCAGGGGGCTGTAGCCCACGAACCATCTCCCAGCGGCATTAATCAAAATAATGCAGGGGGTCCACCTAGCCTCCCCCACAGCACCAGGGACCACCACCTCCCTGGGGCATCTGTCCAATTGTGTGTGGGGGACCTTGCCGCACCCCCACAGCCCCTGGAACTTGCATCTCCCAGGGCATTATTCAAAATGAATGCAACCCTAGCGACCACCACCTCACCAGGGCATTAATCAAAATAAATGGAGGAGGGGGCCGCCTGGTCCTCCCTGCAGCCCCGTGGACTACCATCTCCCCAGGGAATTTTTCCAATTGTGTGCGGGGGCACGTGGCCTCTCTGCAGCCGGGGACTGCCACCTACCGAGGCATTTCTTGAATTGTGTGGGGGGCACGAGGCCCCTCCACAGCCCTGTGGACCACCACCTCCCTGGGGCTATGAATATTGGAGGGAGGCTGTGTGCCCCCACCCAGGAGTCAGAGAAGGCCCTGGGGATGGCCACCACTGGGGCTGGCTCCTGCTACGTCCTGGGGTGCCCACATCTGGAACATAGCTGTTTGGTGTGGTTTGGTGGCAGCTTTGAAGTTGCCGTCAAGTCACAGCAAACGCTCAGGTCCAATGAAGGGAGAGCTGTCAAACAGCTGTCCCTTCATCATAGCGGAGGTTTCCTCTGTGTGCCTGTCTGCGGAGATGCAGGCATGCACACTGAGGAAACTGCTGTCACAGAGAGGGAGCTCCTTTAGCAGCTACGTCTCTGTGACAGCAATGCTGGCTCCGACAGGGATGCTGCTGGGACAGTGGGGGCCTTCAGGCTCAAACACAGTCCCCAACATTGCAGCTTGGTGCTCTGGGAGCACCTAGGTCTCATGGCCATGCCCCAGGGGATAGGGTCCTTTGGGACCAATATTGGCATATAGAGGGGGGCTGCACAGCTCCTCTCCCCCCAAAAAAAGAATAATTAGTCCGAGATAAGCCTCAGGAGGGGGCTTGCACGGTGGTGGTTGGATTAACATATAGTAATGCAAATTACTTGACATTAAAAAAAAAAAAAAAAATTCACCTGGAAAATTCAAAGGTTACAGGAACGTTATATTTAGGTTCTGAATTTACATGTTCAAAACCATCGAAATTCAGCATTTATAGTTAGGGTTCCTTCAAGTAACTATATATTGTGCCCTAAGGTAACTATAACTTGCGTTCTCGCCATGTACTGCTAATTACCCCAGATATTACAGCACTCATGGCAACTTTTAGAACGTTAATAAAAATATAAATGAAATAATAGCAGTCAAATTATTCAATATAAATACTGTGCATGGTGGGGGCGCGAGTTATAATTACCTTAGGACACGAGTTATAGTTACTTAGAAGAACTCTAACTATAACTGCTGAATTTATATAGTTTTGTACGAGTAAATTCAAAACCCAACTATAAAGTCCCTGTAACCATTTTTTTTTTTTTTTTTCTGTGAATTTCAATGTTTTGTTTAACCTAAAGTAATTTTAATTACTATACGTTATTCCAACCCAATTTGCGCACATCCTTTGGCCGTGCGCAGCAGGGTTTGGTCACAAGGCCTGGTCTGCACCCAGGCCCTGCAGCCAAGCCCTTATAACCACCCAACCCTGTGTCATACACAGCCTTTGGCCATGCACAGAGCAGGTAGGCCACAGGGCCTGTCATTGTCAGTGGATCTGTGAGTGGGTGCGTGAGTGTCTGAGTGGGTCTGAAAATTGGTAAATGAGACTATGAATGGTTCTGAGTAGGCGCATGAGTGACTGAGTGGGTGTGTGAATGGGTGCATGAGTCTCTGAGTGCAAGTATGAGTGAACAAATTAATGTATGAATGAATGTGGTTTTTCTTTAAAAAAAATTCATATTTGCGAATAATTTGCTAACATTTGCTAATTTTCATAAATCCCATGCATAGTGATAACAAATTATTTTAAACCCATAATGTTACCCTAAAACACACATGTATCACACTCCTGGGGTCAGGGTACCTTTGCCCTGACACCTTATGACACTTTCAAATAGAATTTTCTTGCCTTGGAACCACGTCCCAGGAAAGAAAATGGCGACCACAACTTTCCAGTCAGGTTGCAGTTAGCCAATTGCAGCGTTTCTTTTTGCATTAATAAAAAATGCACACATTTTCACAAATAATTTGCAAAATAATTGCAAAGTTGTGGTGGACTGAGATATCTAACTTTATTTTCCCTTTAATATGTCCAAAACTACTGAACTGATTTGCACCAAATAAGCGAAAGCACAATCGCCGTACCACAAGCTCCCTTTTCTGCCAAATTTGGTATAATTCCGTCCAGCGGTTTGAGCTGTAGTTGTGTCTAAAGGTGCTATGGGAATTAATACAACTTTTTGGACCCCCCCCTGTTTTCTCAGTCCCCACTTGACAGATCACCTTGAAACTTTCCATGCACAACAAGAATCAACAGGGCAATTATTTTGAAAAATGTTAAGAAGTTTCGTCAAAAGGCAACAAAGATATAAGCTAGTCAAAAAACACTTTTTCTATGGGAATATAGTCCTAACTATAACTACCTCGTGGTGACCACCACTACGTTATAGATATGCAAACCACACAAAATATAGTTAAAAATCACACATTCCTGTAACTACTTTCTGCTTTCAACGCTCCTTTTTAAATATACCTCACACTAAATGCATCATAAACACCCAGAGGTCAACTTCAGTCCCGTGACGGAGGAAATTAACTGGGTATTAAATCCTTTGGTGTTCCAACTGCACTATAACATTTTTAAAAAGAATAAGTGTTGTTTTTGGCTTATTGCGGCAACGCCTTTTACTTCTATTCAGCATTGTTCTGCCTGTAGCTGATATGGGAAAATAGTACCAATGCAAATTTGTTTGAAATGTGTTTGCATCTATTTGAGATGAAACTTCATCTGAATCTTCATAGAATATTGTGACCCACATTTTTAAATTAATGTTGGATGTAAACCTTGTGTATCCCTCTTTCCAAGTGTCAGCTTTTATGATTGCGTGTTCTATGTGGAAATTAAAGTTGTTTTTCCATCATAAAACAACCCTCTAGGGTCTAATAAGCTTTGTTCATTATGTTGTCAGCAGTCTCAGTTCCCACACCACTCCCCGTGGAGCTAATTGATGTATTTCAAAACTCATTGAGTCTAAGTTCAGTGGCTTAAGGAAATCAAAGGCTTCCCAATATTGGGCCAGAAGTACGAAACGTTTTGCGACTCGCAAACGGCAAAATTTGCCGTTTGCGAGTCGCAAAACGCGTATCCCAATGCAGAAATGCATTTTGCGAGTCATTACCGACTCGCAAAATGCATTTCAGACTCGCAAATAGGAAGGGGTGTTCCCTTCCTATTTGCGAGTCGCATTGGGATGCAATACCATTTGCGACCGCATATGCGGTCGCAAATGGCATCGCAGTTACCATCCACTTCAAGTGGATGGTAACCCAATCGCAAATTGGAAGGGGTCCCCATGGGACCCCTTCCAGTTTGTGATTGCACCCAAAAATATTTTTTCAGGGCAGGGAGTGGTCCAAGGGACCACTCCCTGCCCTGAAAAATCCGAAACTAAAGGTTTCGTTTTTTTTTTGTAGTGCAGCTCGTTTTCCCTTAGGGAAAACGGGCTACACTTAAAAAAAAAAACCTGCTTTATTGACAAGCAGGTCGCTAACATGGAGGCCTGCTGACGTCAGCAGGCCTCCATGTTAGCGAGTGCCCATACTCGCAATGGGGCTGCAATTTGCGACCCACCTCATGAATATTCATGAGGTGGGTCATTGCGACCCCATTGCGAGTTGCAGTCGGTGTCTGAGACACCGTACTGCATAGCAATTTGCGACTTGCAAATTGCGAGTCGCAGGGACTCGCAATTTGCAAGTCGCAAATTGCTTTTTTCGTACATCTGGCCCATTATCACAAATTTAAGGGGAATTTCACATCCTGCAAATGTCTTTTTTTTTTAAACAAATAAGGTAAATTGCATATGCTAAGCATACATGCATTTGAAATTACAGCATTTTTTTCTGCTGTCAAGAACTCCACTGACCTACATCAGTCGGCAAGGCCTTTAAAAACTGGGATAGCCTGGTGCTGAAGAGTTCTGATGTTGTTAGAACATTCTACCTATAGGGCTAGAATGCTCTGAATGAAAAGGGAGAAATCGAAAGAAAAACATTACAACGTGGAATCAGGAGGTCTGTAACAGTCATTGTTGGCTCTGTCCCACTCCATCTTTTTCAAAGCAGCTTCCAACATTTCATTGATCTACTATAGCATTATATCCCCTGCCAAGGGCTCTACCAGATAGTAAATGTCCCGAACCTGAAGTATGGTTCTGAGCCTCAGGTGACAGCATACATTGAGGACACCCATATCAATTTACATAGCCAAAGGCAAAGGGACTCTAATGCTGTAGTAGAACATTCTAAATTGAAAAGGGAGACACAGAGAAAGACAAATATTGGAATATTTGTGCAAAAGCTCTATACCACCTTTTACTGGTTCTGAGCCACTTATTTGTCTTCAATGGATTTCTCAACATTTTAACAACAAGGTATGTCACTAAAAAGTCCATTGCTCTATATAGTAAGGTATTAGAGAAAAGGGATATAAGACTTATTTAAAGGGCCACAGTAATGTACAATCCAGCAATTTCTACCGGATGCAATAAACCATCATCAGTGAGACAACTACTGGCATATTACAGTGAGTAGCATTATTGTTTTTAGTGATGGAATATTACAACGTGGCAGTGGTAATTCCACCAACAGTATTTCCATGAATGACAGCCAGGAATCAACAGATCTTGCATAACAACCTGCAAATTACACTCTGTGGTTTGAGTCTAGTGAAGGAGAATCCCTCCTTAGGATTCCTGCACAAAACATTATATTCCTGGGATACTAGAATGCAAGGCCATTACAAGATTTTCACATGTTAATAACAGAGGAAAGCTATGACTCCATACTGATTCCTACAAGTTTTACCTGATTACCTGTCCTGAGTTCACCCTCACAATTCAACTGATGTTAGTACGCTCTTTTCCTCTGCCTTTCTGTTTTGTTTGTTGTTATCTCTCGTCCTCTTGGTCAGAGCTGGCCCTTGTTCCAAAAGTGCCTTGTGCAGAAAGAAATGTGCTGCCTTCACATCTACTGGAGAATAAAATGAGACAGCAGTCCCTTTTCACAAGCCAGTTTTTGTCTGGCTGCATCAAAGGAGAGACTTGACTCTAAACAAATACCCTTCCCCCTTCCCCAGCTTACCTGAATCATCTTAGCTCTACAAGACTGAAACTAAGTTGTTTGGAGGGGAGAGGGTGTTGATGTGTATTGGCAGGTGATTAAAGATAGATGGGAGGTTAAGGCAGGGTGCTGGTAGTGCACTAAAAACAGAAACCACTGCATGTTAACAATGATTAGAAGCACTTAAAAAAAAAAAAATGTTCAACATGTTCCTGAAGCAATCACCATCTTCAAATTATCATGAACAAGTATTTTCAGTTAGAAACATGTGGTGCTAGTCAAGTAATCCAACAGTCAATTTCTCATAATCCTGAAACCACCAGTAGAACCCACCAAATGACTGGAGCCAAGGAAGAAGTGTGCTGCTGCTTGCAGGACTTGTATGCAGACAGTTAATTTCAGTCCACTGAAGATTGTCGCCCTGGGCCTGTGCCCAGCTTGCCCATGCCAACAGATGGTCCTGCTATTGGTAAATATCTGATACAAAACAAAATATGTGCAGGCCCCCAAAAATGAGTGTTGGTGGCTACCTGGACCTGCGTTAGCGCTGGTGGTCCACGGTGTAACAATCATTTTTGGTGCCCCCTCTCACCCATGACTACCTCCTCATTTTCCCTCACTACCACCTGACAAAAGTGCCCCTCATCTCTCCACGACCCCTCTCTCAGATACTTTTAATTTGTTTCAAAGTGCTAATATAGGCTGGCTTTACTAATCCACTTAGTTATCAACATAAAATACAGATCTGTTATTTCTGTAGGCACACCAACCCTCTGAATTACTTTATGGGAAGTCAAAACTACCACTAGACAAAACTCCCCTCTCAAGCAGGAACATCAATTACATATTTATTGCTTCCTGAAAGCTGGACGCACAAGGAACTATGCAGCAGGCGCTTTAAATAGTCACTCCGGTGAGGGTTGGCTTCCACACTCACTCCACACCCATCCATCACAGGCGTCACCAGTCAGGTAACCCTGCTGATAAAAAGGGCCTGGCACACGTCCCTGGAGGCCAGTTATGTAACCCACTACCACAGTGTCCCAAAACACCGAAGGAGCACAGCACCACCCGAGTGGAGCCAAAGTCAGCAACAAGATCCGACATTGACAAGGCATCCCTGGCACTGTGGGAGGCTGATCACCCGAACACCTGCCATGAGCCCCATTAACCGGACACCTGCCAATGAGAGCAGACCAGACCATTTGGATCATCTACCCTTGGGGTTACATGAGGCTTGGACATGGTCCCATGATAATCCAGGGGCAAAGGCCTCAAGGGAATTCTGAGGGGGAGGAATCACTTGATGAGAGATGTGTCTGAGGAAGCTCCACAACAGGCACCGGGAAGCACAGAGGTCATAGACAGAGACTGGTCACCCAAAGACTATTGTGCTAAGGCCAGAGCACTTGAGTCCTGATGGCCTAAGTGCGCCAACCCTTCAACAACCACCCTTGTTGCTCTAAGCACGACTGGGATGTGGTCCTGTGGGAATTTCATTAGCGATGCCTTCGCTTGGCCTGCGATAGACCTGGCACTGTCCACACGTTCCTGTGGCAGCCCGTCAAAGGACCTCGAGGAGACTCCTGTCCGATGGAGTTCTGGCACGAGAGGGACGCCTGACGCTGCTCTGCCAATGGACGTTGAGATGCACCAGGCCTTCACCAACAACACTTCTTTCATCCAGGTCATGTGTAGTCTTTGGAGGTGCACCATCCCCAAAGCCAGAAATCCTTCCAGGGATCCTTAAAGTGAACTCCTCACTGCTCCTGATGCACCCGCATAAAACTGTGTAAACAGACTTTAACACTGTAAGCCCAAATGGGGCAGGACCGACAGTCTCCCAGACAACTGTGATGTCATGGACAGGCGACCAAAGTGTCCGGACATCATCTTCACTGCTATTTGTGTCCAGAGCAGTCTGGTTAAACAACGGAGGCGTGCCGTGATGTAGAGTGCCCAGCTGTACCTGCTCCCTGCAGCATGTCTGGCAGACCGCTTGAAGAGACTCAGTGTTTCTTTTGTGGTTATGTTCTCTCCCACAGGCTGGACTTAGTTGTTTTCGTTTTCAATGAAGTTTGGGAGGGATGTAGTTTCCCCTGGACACGTTCTAGTGTTTCCACCAGCCACTCTGCTGAGGTCTGGCTTCCACACTCACCCCACACCCATCCATCACAGGTGTCACCAGTCAGATGACCCAGCTAATAAAAGGGCTGGGCATACGTCGCCGAAGCCCATTTATGTAACCCACTACCACAGTGCCTGTGTCTCCTTCTTGCAGCATGAGGGCCTAGGGCCCACCAATATTACACTCTCCTAAGGGCAGTGCCCCATTCAGGTAAGCGCCCAATGTGGCTGTCCCGGTCGCACCGCTCTAAGGCTGGCCCTGCTGGTGCCCCCCACTGGCTCCAATTATGGAGTGCATTTACTTTACAGGAGTTCAGATTTATTTTTTCTTTGTGGCGTCACATTGCGAACCTGATTCCTCCTCTTCAAATGCCTGCAGTCTGGCCATGACACCGCACGTTGTTTAGGGAACTAGGTGAATAAATCAGTGTTATTTTCATTTTCTCTGCCCCGTTAAATATACAATTGAAATCCCAATTGGACATTCAGCAGCTGCTGTTGAAATTCTGAATGTCTCTCTCTAAACAGTCTTATTCTAGTTTTAACGTTCTTATATTTTGTTCCCCGTACTACCTATCAGAACAAAATAACTAAGTTATTGCGTCGCAGTAGGGTTTTAAGTATCCTGACTGTGTTTTCCCTTTTGCATTCCAGAGCTGCCTCTCAAATGTCAGCTTCCAGCAGAGATGAAGAACGCCGGACTCCCGTTGACATGGATATTCTGCAAGACATGCGTTCTTTTTTAGTGGAGGAGAAAATGTCTGGCGCATTATTTTATCAACACAGATTCAAAATTCAGAATAACGGGTTTTAACACAGAATGAGAACGTACGAGTACTACTCTCCTGAGTGTGCAAGTAACTCTCAATCGAAAGAGAGACAAGACTGTTAAAATGGCAGCGGATTGTCATCATGCATTACCCACTTCTCTAGGCAATCAGCAGTGCTCAAACATCTTATTTTAGTTGTTTTGATGGCATGACAATAGATCGCTTTTCTCAGCACCTGTTAGCCATGGGAGAGGACTGGGCTCAGTGTCTATGACAATGGTACCACAGAGCAAAACGGCGAAAGCTTGTAGACATATCCGGTCTTTAGATCAAAAGGGGAGCTTTGGTGCAAAAGGCCTTTTTGTCGAGCGTTAGATGCTTTTTGTGCAAGGAAATGACTTAGGGCCAGATGTAGCAAAGGGTTTGCGCCTCGCAAACGGCGAAAAACGCCGTTTGCGAGGCGCAAAAGCCTCTCTGCTATGCAGAAATGCATTTTGCAAGTCGGATCCGACTCGCAAAATGCATTTCCGACTCGCAAATAGGAAGGGGTGTTCCCTTCCTATTTGCGACTCGCAATGCTATGCAATTTCATTTGCGCCCGCGAAAGCGGTCGCAAATGAAATCGCTGTTACCATCCACTTGAAGTGGATGGTAACCCATTCGCAAACGGGAAGGGGTCCCCATGGCACCCCTTCCCCTTTGTGAATGATCACAAAAACAATTTTTCAGAGCAGGTAGTGGTCCTATGGACCACTGCCTGCTCTGAAAAATACCGAAACAAAAGGTTTCGGGTTTTTTTCTAAGTGCAGCTCGTTTTCCTTTAAGGAAAACGGGCTGCAGATAGAAAAAAAAAAAACTGCTTTATTAAAAAGCAGTCACGGACATGGTGGTCTGCTGTCTCCAGCAGGCCACCATCCCCGTGAGTGCCCATACTCGCAATGGGGTCGCAAAGTGCGACCCACCTCATAAATATTTATGAGGTGGGTCTTTGCGACCCCATTGCGAGTTGCAGAAGGTGTCTGAGACACCTTTCTGCATAGCAAATTGCGACTTGCAATTTGCGAGTCGCACGGACTCGCAAATTGCAAGTCGCAATTTGCTTTTTTCCTACATCTGGCCCTTAGTATTTTATTCTACTATTTCACCAAATCAGCATACAACGCCGTGCTCCGAATGAATGTTAAATGTAAAAAAGTGCCATTATCGAGTCTAAGCTATGCAACGATCCACAATCAACGCCCTCTGAATAAATATTAAGATCAACTACTATACTACTACTGCTACTACTACTACAAATATAAATCATAATAAAATTAACAATAATAATTATTACTCACATTTGTTATTTTCACAGGTGTTATTTATCACAATCTATTACAGTTCTTCCTATTATTATTATTATTCTCATCGTTGCACTTCTAGTGAAGTATGGCACAACAAGTCCTACGACCTCAGCTATTCAACTTCCTATATGGAACCTCTAGAGACAATCCTTAAAGAAAATACAACCTCTATTTAACAATATGCTGATGACAGCTAGCCATTTCTTTGAATGTCTGAGCTGTCCAGCAAATGTACTGTGTAGTCCTCCCTCTACAATCTTGAAAACAACAATGCAATGACTAGCATTGAAACAGAAGCCTTAAAAGAGTTTCTCCCGTTATCGACTGAAAACCTGAAGGGGCATATTTATACTCCGTTTGCGCCGGAATTGCATTGTTTTTTTTTACGCAATTCCGACGCAAAACTAACTCCATATTTATACTTTGGCGTTAGACGCGTCTAGCGCCAAAGTCCATGGAGTTTGCGTCATTTTTTTGCAAGGACACCTACTTTGCGTTAATGATATGCAAGGTAGGCGTTCACGTCTAAAAAATTTACTCCGAGGCATGTGCGCCGTATTTACACTCCCGGGCAAAATTCACGCCCGGGAGTGGGCGGGTCAAAAAAAATGACGTACAGCCGCTTTTGCGCCGTTTTTTTGCGCCTGGAAAAGGCAGGCGTTAAGGGACCTCTGGGCTCTGAAGGAGCCCAGAGGTGCCCTCCCATGCCCCCAGGGACACCCCCTGTCACCCTTGCCCACCCCAGGAGGACACCCAAGGCTGGAGGGACCCATCCCAGGGACATTAAGGTAAGTTCAGGTAAGTCATTTTTTTTTTTTTTTTGTGGCATAGGGGGGCCTGATTTGTGCCCCCATACATGCCACTATGCCCAATGACCATGCCCAGGGGACAGAAGTCCCCTGGGCATGGCCATTGGGCAAGGTGGCATGACTCCTGTCTTTGCTAAGACAGGAGTCATTTCTATGGGGGTTGGGAGTCGAAAAAAATGACGCAAATCGGGTTGAGGCGAAAAATTTGCCTCAACCTGACTTGCCCCATTTTTTGACGCCCAAGACCCATATCCCCATACGCCGGCGCTTCCTGGTGTACGTCGTTTTTTTCCACGCACACCAGGCAGCGGCGGCGGCTAATGCCGGCTAACGTCATTGATTAAATACGGCGCCCACATGGCGCTTCAGAATGGCGTTAGCCGGCGCTAATTTTTTTGACGCAAAACTGCGTTAGCGCAGTTTTGCGTCAAAAAGTATAAATATGGCCCGAAGTATCTATCAGTCCCTGAGTCAATGTGCAAAATCTCTTGGGTATGATAAGAACCTCAACATGAATGACCACAATGCTAAGCTAATAATTTTGGCATCCTATCGACTCCACCTGCTCACAAAACTAAAACCTGCCTTGCCCCTCACAGCTTTCAGAGTTAAAGTGCAAAACTTGCTCGACTGGATGTGGGAAACACCATCTTATCTGGCCTTACAAACTTTAACACCACACCTGTCTGAGCCACACTGCATCAGTCCGGCACTATTAAACTAACTCCTGACCTTCTAACTTTCAGGGAAGACTTAAAATACATTGCCTCAGGATATAATTTTATGACTTACTCAATGCTAGCCCCTCTCAGTTTCTTTTGTAACTAGTCATAGTTAACTTGTTACAAGTAACAACCTGCACACTGCTGTTGTAGATACTCTGTCATGAAACTTTTTTCATAGGTCACACCTAACCAACCCCCATAAAGGAATCCTATCCCTCGGTTTCGGAAAAAGACAATAAGCTGCTATTCCCCCTGACTCCTCTGAGTTGCAGCTGAAGAAGTAAGATAGGGTCTCATTTAAAAGCCCCTTGCGCTGCTGTAATGCCATTTGTTTGACGCTACTGCGGCGCAAACAGTCCTCCACAAAGCGCCCCATTTACAAACTAGTGTAATGGTACCAATGCACCAGTTTGTAAACTCTTGTTCCACATTATACCTGCGTCAGGTATAATGTATGCAAGGTAAGCATTCCCCCGCACAAAGCCCCCCCCCCTGAAATGGCGCAGTGAAATGTACAAGATTTCACTGCACCATTCTGAGCCATCACAGCATACATTTTTTTAACGCCTGCTCAGGGCAGGTGTTAAAGTGACACAGTGCTGTTTTCAATGGGGCCACCTTAGCATTGCTGGACTAGCATCAAGATTTTTTATGCTAGTCCAGCAATGCTAAGGTTTAGCGCCACAATTGCTTCAGAATTTCTGACACAGTTGTGCACAGTGTGCTCCATAGAGCACTGTATTGTAAATACATCTCTTCCATGCTATCTTTAGAGGGGCGCAGGACAACGCAAGAAAACTGGTGCATCGATCATCATCATGCAGTTCCTTGTAAATGAGGTCCATAATGTTTAAAATCTGCTAGAAGTTTCATAGAATCTCTTATTCTAGCAGGTTATATATAAGGGAATGCTACCCCGACCCCACAGATGTAATGTAAAGTTAGCCCTAGTATTATATATAAATTATTATCCCTCGGGCATTGTTCATCACACATTGCTAGCCTGTTTGCCTAAAATTCCCTACTTGCCTTACAGCATTATATTATTATTGAATTTATTGCAAAGTCATGTGATATTGTTGCATACCCGCAGGTGAGAGGGTCCTCAGTTAAGGGTCCCAACGAATAGAACGCTTGCCAGAAAACAGCCACTCTCCCTGCTGCTCCCTAATTGGGAAGTTTGTATCCACCTTTATCTTTCTAGTATTGCTATGGGGCAGATGAGGACCTTCTTGCTTTGAGCCACGTGCTTGCAACCAATGAAGAACAACGCTTTCCTTTGAAGCATTCCAAAATCAGTCTCTGTTACCACTCGTTACTTTCTGAAAGCTTTCAATACGAAAAGGAAGCCTGTTACATTGTCTTGTACAGAAGATATTCCTTGCAGCCGCTACTAGAATGCAGCAAGGAATTGAAAAATATTCTCTATTTGAAGCAATGTGGAACAGAAGACCTGTGGTAATTTTGCACACACAAAACAATCTCTCATTCTGTACAAAAGAAAACAAGAAAAATCGTATTTATTTCGAGACTGGAGCAGGCCTTGGCACTCATGTTAAGTGAGTCCATTAAATAACTGACTCAATGGAGAAACATGGAAAGTGCCAACATACATCAAGATCTGTTACACTTATTAACCCTGTCAATCACAAATAAGAATATATTTCACATGCTATTCAAGGAAAGTAATAAAAAAAAGCTGAAACGACTGTTACTGTAAAGGTTACTGTGGACAGAAAAAATGAAGAAGATAACAGTAACTCACCATTTATTGAACTACACCCACAAAGAAGTCAAAATATAGAATGTGAAAATGCCTGATAAAATAGTTTCCATTAAGAAAAAATAAAAGGCTTTAGTATTCAAATGTTATGTCGTGTAGTTTTCTTTTCAGTGATTCAAAGGAAGACGTGGGGAACCACTGAAATTAAGATATGACTATTTCTGAAATATTCATTGCTCAGTGCAGCTGTGTGACAGCCGTTGTACAAACACAACAAGGCCCATCATATGCTCTGACTCACACATGGAAAGGTCTGTGGAGTGACTTATATTAAAGAATTAAGGGCCTGATTTAGAGTTTGGCAGGCAGGTTATTCCGTCAAAATCGTGATGGAAATCCCTTCCGCCGTATTATGATCTCCATAGATTATTATGGGATTGTTTGAAATGGGGTCTCTGGCTGGCAATCAGTTTGTACTCTGTCCAAACAGGGACCCTCACTCTAGTCAGGGTAAGGGTGATTCACAGCTCAGATGACACCTGTTCACCCCCTTGGTCACTTGGCACAAGTAGTCAGGCTTATCTCAGAGGCAATGTGTAAAGTATTTCTAGAAAACACACACAGTAACACAGTGAAAACACCACAAAAGGACTCCACACCAGTTCTGAAAAAAATATCCAATATCTATCTAAATTAAAGAAGACCAAAACGACAAAATCCAACATACACAAGAAAATATATGAATTTATAAAACAGAAAGAATGTTAATCCATAGAAATCAATGGATGTGTTGTTTTAGCACATAGTACCTGGTATGCATAACAAATGAAGCCACAGGGGTGACACTGCATCAGGAAAGTGCGCGATGTGTTCATTCCTTCCTTGTGTTGACACATTAATACTAATTAGAAATGATTAATAAATGCTTATATGTTATGGTTTACAAAAGTTCATAGGGAAATTAATTGTAGAGAAAAATTAATGTGCATGTTTGAAAATGTGCCCATGGGGTATGTCAGCCACTTATACAAACTTGTACTAACAGAGGTAAGAAATGTGTGAAATAATGAAAATGTATAAGAATAATGTAGTAATATGTCATATTGAGATGTATAACCTATGTTTTGCATTAATTTGTAGAATTAACTTAGCTGAAGTTGTGGCCTAGTTTTTCCAGGCCTCATAAAGAAGCTGAATTTCTAGCACTGCAGAGAAGCTGGTGCATTGAACTGTCCCCGAACTGCATTTGTTAATAAAATCTGCTTAGCTTTCTGCAATGTACGACGAACAAGAGATGAGGGACTAGGAAATGCAACAAGTTTGATGTAAGACAGACTCAATGTACTTTCCCAGGACTCAAACAATATGAGCCTTGATTGGAGAAGAAGATGCAACATTTTCGATACTTGATAAGCCGGATGATGAGGGCATCCTATAGCGAACCAATCAACTAATTGGAGATGGAGAAATATTAGAACTCATAGATCTGTAAAATTAATATTATAGGTTAAAGTCATATCTGCTGATTGACAGACCAATTAGGAATTAGGGGTATGGACTGAAAAACTCTAATAAAAGTCATGACAAGGGCCTAAAATTTCAGATAGTCAAAAAGTATAAATATGTCCCGAAGTCTTTGATGTCCCTGAGACTTCAGAGCGGGGGCCAGCTCAGTCCAAGCCCTTGGAGAAACTTCACAAGTGGGATTTCATAAAGCAAAGTCCAGTTTTTTCCCTCTTCAGGCAGAAGTAGCAGTAGCAGGCTATGCTAGCAAAGCAACAGACAGAGTGGCAGGTCCTCCTCAAGTATGAAGCTCTTCTCCTTGGCAGAGGTTTATCTTGAAAATCTGGAGTTTTGGGTCTATTATTTAAACTCATTTCTGCTTTTGAAGTAGGCAAAATTCAAAGGAAAGTTCACCAGATACTTCCTTGCCCAGGCCTGGCCCCAGACACACTTCAGGGGGTTGGTGTTTACATTGTGTGAGCACAGGCACAGCCCTTTCAGGTGTAAGTGTCAGCTCCTTCCTAGCCACTAACCCAGGAGACTCATCATGATATGCAGGACACACCCCAGCTCTCTTTTCTGTGACTGTCTAGTGGGAATTCACAAACAGCCCAACTGTCAGTCGAATCAAGATGTGGATTGCACAGGCAGGCAGAGGCACGGAATGGTTAAGCAAGAAAATGCCCACTTTCTAAAAGTGGCATTTTCAAAGAGACAATCTAAAAAAACAACTCTATCAAAAGATGTATTTTTAAATTGTGAGTTCAGAGGCCTTCATACTCCAGATCCCTATCTGCCCCCCATTGGGAAACTGTACTTAAAAGATATTTAACAACAGTCCCCATGTCAACCTAGGAGAGGGATAGGCCTAGCAATAGTGAACAACAAATGTGGCAGTATTTCACTATCAGGACATGTAGAACACATCAGTACATGTCCTAGCTTTTAAATACACTGCACCCTGCCCATGGGGCTACATAGGAACTACCATAGGGGTGACATACATATAGTAAAAGAGAAGGTTTGGGCCTGGCAAGCGGGTGCACTAGCCAGGTCAAATTGGCAGTTTAAAACTGTACACACAGACACTGCAGTGGCAGGTCTGAGACATGTTTATGGGGCTACTCAGTCCCAGTGCACAATAGGAATTTTTCACTTTTTAAGAAGATACATTTTCCACTTGAGGGAAACTGTAGCCACTGCTGTGGAACCAAAGGCCAGTTACTGAAACCGGATGATCCATCCATCACCCTGGAGCTTTGGATATTTCTTGCTGCAAATTTCATGTCTCTCAACTGTGAATGTGACTTACCTTTTTTGTCAAGTTCGGCTAAGTGCTGCAGCTCTGGAGGAAAACTTTTTAAATGTTCCCAAACCTTAGTCTGGTGCCCAAACAACCACCGTAGTACACTTCTAAGAATGCTAGAACCTCAGGGAAGCATCTAGAGACTCTCAGGGGTGCCAGGCAGAGACCAATAAAGGGGTCAAGTCCAGGTCCAGTTGCAACTGGTCAGCTGAGCATTTCAGAAAAAAAACATTTTGCATATTGCTGTGTCACTCTAGCCAAACAGGAGGGCAGCAAACTGACCTTTGCAGTCCACTTCCCCTCCTGCGTACAGGTGGGTGCAGGTCCAGCCCTTCAAGCCTCCTCGCAAGTCTTAAACAGTAGGTGCAGTCCTTTTTCTGTTCCTTGATAGGTCCATGAAGTGTTCTATGGCGGTAGCTCAGGTGCCACATTCATACCCTGTACCAGTGTTAGAAATTGGGTCTTTAGTTGGCAGAGGTATGCACCCTGTTCACATAGGGACCACAATCTTAGTTTGGTAGTTTTGCACAGAGTAGGCAGGCTTAACTTAGAAGGTGATGTGTAAAATATTTGTGCGACAATTCATACAGTAACAAAGTGAAAACAACACAAAAAGTATTCCTCACGAGTGTGGGAAAATAGATATCTCAATAAATAAGACCAAAACGACAAAAATCCAATATGCACGAGTCAAAATATCACTTTTAAAAGGTTTAAATGAGTCTCAACCCTTGAGAATTATTGGTTGGTTCCGCAGAGCAGGAGATGCATCAAAAAAAAGCAATGCACCAGTCTTTCCAGTGAGTCAAAGGCAATGTATTGTTCTTTCTATGCTGCAAGACAAAGCGTCAGTTTCCAGGAGCGCAGCTGTGGTTCCCCACTACAATGCAGAGATATTTTGATGCCCAGGGACGATGCATGGAAAACCCAGAATGTGTTGAGCAGAGGTCACAGGCTCTTCGTCGACCTAACAGGTGATGGAGTGATGTTTGCAGATGTTTCAGCGATTTTTTGATGCACTGGATTTTCTCTTCTTTGGTGAAGTCTTCGATAGCCTTGAGAACTCAGAAGAGGAGGCAAGCTCAACTCAAGCCCTTGGTGAGCACTTGAAGAGGAAGGCAGAGGCCTTCCAGCAGAACCAGGGTTCAGTAGGAAGCAGAGCAACAAGCAGGCTAGCAGTCCTCCCAACAAAGCAGTCCAGATGAGTACTTTGGGCAGCCAGATAGTCCCTCTGACAGAGTACAGTTGTAGGTCCAGAAGTGTCTGATTTGATGGGGTCACAGACCCAGTATATATACCTAAACGTGCCTTTGCAGTGGAGGAAACCTCAAAGAGTGGTTTTGAAGTGCACAAGTTCCCCTTTTAACCCAACCCTGTCAGCCAGGAGCCCTGTGGGGGGTTATTAGTCCTTTGTGTGAGGGCAGGCCACTGCGCAGGGGACCCCAGATGTATGCAGATGAATGCAGCTGAAACTGAGTGTTCTGTGTTTATGGCTGTCTGGAATAGTATTGTAGAATCCAACTTCACCAGTAAACAGAATTTCTCACTAATTCCAAACATAGCAAATATGTCAAGTCTAGTTCTCTCAGATCAGAATTTACCACTTAAAAGCATATAAGGAAATCTCTGGTGCTAGCTTACGATAGGAGCAGCCTTCACAGTAGTAAAAAATTACTTTGGGAGTTTTTCACCACATCAACATGTAAAACTTAGAAGTACATGTTCTGCCTTTCACTGACATAGCACCCTGCCCTATAGGTTGCCCTAGGCCTACCTTGGGGTGACCTATATGTAGGAAAAGGGGAATTTAGGGCTTGGGAATTAGGTTTAAATGCCACGTTGAAGTGGCAGTGAAATTGCACACACACATGCCTAGCAATGGCAGACCCGAGACATGGTTAAGGGTCTACTTATGTGTGTCGAACAATCAGTGCTTCAGGCCTACTAGTAGCAGTTGATCCATAGGCCCTGGGCACCTCTAATACACTTTACTAGTGCACTTTACTAGGGACTTACTAGCAAATCAAATATGCCAGTCATGGATAACCAATCACCAAAATAATTTAGAAAGAGAGCACTTTCACTTTAGCACATCTAGTGCACTTTAATAGGGACTTATAGGTAAATTAAATATGACAATTGGTTATGAGCTGTTGTTATATACATGGGGCATCTGGAGTTTGGGAGGTGCAGTACCCTTATGAAAATATGTCAGGTTCTGGGTATTTATGTGCCTCTGGTAATAGCAGATAGTCTAACAATGAACAGATGCACACAATGCTGATCCATGTTGGTAATGATACAAGCTTTGGGATAGGCCACAGAGAAGGTGTGTTCGCCTTTCACAATAACCCATAAAATATTTTGTTTCTGAATTATTTTCTATTTAAACATTTAAAAGGTCCCAAAGGCAGGCATGAGATTTGATGAGTAGAACTCAGAGGGGAAATTTAAAAATATATTAGAAAGAATCCACAAGACCAGCATATATACTCATTCTCAAACATCAATCATTTTTTTCTAAAAACCCTTGGTTAATAGTTTGCCCTCTTAGCCAGTATTTCCAATTAAAAAAAACTCAATAGATAAAGAGGATACTAACACAAATACAAATTAAGTTCTAACTGCAAAAATACATTTTACCAGGAAATAGGTTTCCAAGTGTTGACAGAAAGAGGCCAGAACGCAGTCTCTTATACATCACGTGTAGTGACTGGTTCTTGTGAACTTTTCTGTAGACACTTTTTTGGCATTCAAAGAAGTTCACCAGTGCAGAGTAACAAGTTAAATATGGTAACAGTTGCATGAGATGAGCCTGGATTTGAGGTAGAACATGGTGAATAGCTTTGGCAGGAAAGAAAGACCTAATTGACTTTAGGTGATTTTGCTATCCAACCAAGCCATACCTTGTCCAGATGAAGGCTTGTTAGTGTAGGTGGGCAGGATGATTAATACAACTGGTTTAGGTGCAAAAAACTCCTTGTCCAAAAGGTAAGCAGTTAGGTTGATGGTTTAATATGTTCATCCAAAATACATTTATCATTTGATTTAAAAGTTTATTTTTGACAGTTATCCATAGCTACAAATGAAGTATTAATTTATAAGTATCTTTATAATTATTAGAAAAAAAAAGGAGAAATGTGGATGGAAGAAAGGCAAGAGAGCAAATCCTCCAAGCAATAGCTAAATCAGAACACTGCTGCTCACTGGATGTGATGAATGACACAAATATCAGATTAAAAAGTTTGTATGACATGAATATCGTGTCAGAATATTGTGACTACAAAAATATTGTGAAACAGAATTTTGATTAGAAGATTATAATTTTTTATATATAATATTATAATATTGCAGATTTTCATTTCATTTACAATAATACAGTTGTAATGTATTTATGTATTTTTTTGATTAATGTAATGGGTTTCTGTTTGCATGAATTAATTTTGTGTGCTAGTATAGATAATGTATATAGAAATATATATATATATATATGTGTGTGTAGGTAAGTATGTTAGGGATGTTGTTAAATTCCTTTCACGTGCAGTACTTAATCTTAATCATGTTGGCATAGCGTAAAAGATGCCACAGTTAAAGTCCTAGTTCTTATAGGCACTATTTCGTAGAGCTGTTATCCTTTTTGTAATCATTCACAACTGCCAGGAAGTTTTAGAACTGCTAGAAGAGAGGTCAAATACATCCCCTCAATCCCTTGGTTACTTCCGGATGCAGGCATGATTAAGATTTAGTACTCCAGTGAAAAGGATGTAAGAACATGGTGCACTATGGGAAATTTAGTTGGTGATTATCAAGTCACATGGGACACAAGTTCAAAGGACTGGCTTTATAGACACCTGCAACTACTTACCCTTACCTATGATTAAGGCATTCCAGCAGAAACACATCAGAAAGAATTTGAGGGAGCTGCTTTTTACATTGTGAATAAATGCTTGGATGTTTTTTGAACTGGTTCCTCAGCTTTGTTCTGTTTTATATATATATATATATATATATATATATATATATATATATATATATATATATATATGCATATATATATATATATATATATATATATATATATATATATGTATATATAAAAACCAACTGGCGGTCACCATAGAAAAAGGTTTTTTTTAAGCACCCTCACCATGCACAGTTTTCTCTTCAACACTGATATTTTTAATGGTGTTACAAAAGTTGTTATGAGTGATGTTATATCTGGGGTAATTAGCAGTGAATGGTGAGGGAACAAGTTATAGTTATCTTTAGGTGCAAGTACAGTTACTTGAGATAATCATAACTATAACTGCTGAATTTCCATGGATTTGTGTGAGTAAATTCAGACCCTAACTGTAAGACCCTGTAACCTTTTGCATTATTAAGTAATTGATATATATATATATATATATATATATATATATACATATATATATATACATATATATATATATGTGTTTGTGTGTGTGTGTAAGTTGGTGTGTGAGTAGCTGTATGGGTGTGTGAGTGGAGGTTTGAGTGATTCTGTGTATGTATAAGTGGGTGTGTGAGTGCTGTGTAAATCTTATCGGTGGGTGTGAGAGTGGTTTTGTGGGTCTGTGAGTGGTTGTGTGTGAGTGGGAATGGATGGGTGAGTTTGTGAGTAGGTGTCTAACTCTGTGAGTGGGTGTATGTGTTTTTTTAAATTGCAATCTGGATCTACAGATCCACCTGAATCCATGCAGATTCAGGAGGATGCAGAAGGATCCGCAGATCCTTGCATGCTCATTCAAACATTGTTGGATAATTTCTTGCCCATGAAGGGTCTATCACAGGCCCCTCCATTAGCCCCATGGGGTCAGGGTCCCTCTACACTGACCCCTTCTATCACTTTCAAATTTTATTTTGCCCACTAAGAGCAGAGTGCTGATGAGCAAAATGGCAGTTGCAACTTTCCTCTCAAGTTGTGGCCAACCTGTCATGACATTGCTATGGGCGTGTGGATCTGTGAATCTGCTCAGATCCTTGGAGGATCGACTGTGGATCTGCATCTCTAGATGTAGATACATATTTTTCCTTTAATAACTCCAAACCTACTGAACAGATTTACATTAGATTACAAAAAGCAAATTTTCTGGACCAAGATATAGCTTTCTGCCAAATTTGGTGTAATTTCATTCAACTGTTCAAGCTTTAGTCATTTTTAAAATCCCTTTGTGAAATTGCCTGGGGAAGATGCATTTTTGGACCCCTCTTTTTCTCGGTTCCTGCTTGGGAAATTGCCCCCAAAAATTATAGACAGCAGCTGAAGTGACTGATAAACTAGGTTTGAAAATTTCGTGAAGATTTGGAAATGTAAATCTATTCTAGAGGAAATTTCCATAGGGAGTTCTGAAAGGGGCGACAGTGAAAACGGTTGAATGGAATGACTCTAAAAATTGCAGAAAGCATGATTTTGGTAAAGAAAGTGGTATAAAAGTATGTTCATTATGATTTGTGGTATATCTAGGTTTGACACAAAAGTCCTGCAAGTGCATCTTAAAACAATAAAGCATTCTGATTGGCTGAGGGATCTTCATTTCCCTTCCTCCATGTTTCTCCTGTAGGAGTGAGACTAATGCGATAGCAAGGACTCTAATTGGCTGGCCACAACATTAACAAAAATGTTGTGGCAGCCATTACAGGACTTGGGGATTTAGTCCCTTGTCCTGGATAAGATGCATGAGGGCAGGGTAGGGTTAGCAGGCCATGCAAGTGCAGGCAACCACACGGCCAAAGGCATTGTCCACAGTGGGGTTGCCTTTCCTTGTGGTAATATAATAATACATTATGTAAAAAAAAAAAATTGAAATTCACTGAAAAAAACAAAGATTATTGTGATGATATAGAGCCTGATTATTAACTTTGGTAGATGGGATACTCCATCACAAACGTGACAGATATCTCGTTCGCAATATTACAAGTTCCATTATATCCTATGGAACTTTTATTACTGTGGGAGATATCCGCCAAGATTGTAATCAGGCCCATAGTTAGGAATTGTAACTATATCTTAATAATTTACATTATGAAAAAACCTTTGAAATTCAATGCAATAAGAAAGTCAAAGTAAGGTTATAGTTAAGTGAATATTCCATGAAAATATAATATTTTAAACTCAAAATAAATAATTTTTATTAAACCTTTGTGACAATTCACCAAACTGTGCCAAAGTTATTAGCAAAACAAAAGATTAATTTCTTAAGCTAACTAGGTCCTAACTATAACTATCTCTGTAACTACTGATTAAAGCCAATTATTAAACATATATTAACTTTACCTGTTAACATATTTTAAATACATAACTTTAAAATGCATTAAAGTGCTTATTTATTAAAAAACTAAATTCTTACATTTTTCTGAGATATTCTTTTCCATTATATTTCTGACACAATATTTTTGCTATATCCATTATAAGTATAGGAACACAATATAAAGGTAAATAATATTTTTCACACAATATTTGTGTCTCTTGATATTTTTGACCATGATAGTCTGTCAGAAATCCCTGGACAGCCCTAGACATATAGGGCTGTATCTAGAACAAACTGACGCAGCACGGTGCTGTGCCAAAATCATCAGCTCCGCACTACACCAGTTTTGAAATTCTGGGATGCGCCGTAATTACCAAAATACAGTGTACCCCTGTGTTTCTCTCTGCGCTAAATTTAGCTGCAAGGGTATCTAAGTTTAGGGTATCAAATGTTTATGTGCAGGAAGGTGTCCCCAGGTGCGAGCTACTATCCTGTTAGAGGGAAGCTCTTGAGGTGTTGAAATATTTCCCTGAAGTAGGACAAGTAGATGTATAATCTGCAAAAAAGGATGGGTGTATTTAATAGGTGATTGAAAGCAATGGAATGCAGGTGGGAGTATGTGTAATTAAACTATCTTTTTGTGGACATAAGGAACTTTATTCACATCCCCATTGGTAGATGATGGGAAATGGGGTCAATTTGACCCATAGAGAGATGGTCACCCTGTTTCAGCCTATCAGGCTTCCGTAAATGAGACATGAAGGCAATCTTTAGCACCATATCACCTCTCTACTAATAGTTCCTAAGGTATGGATAGTGAAAACATGTAAATAAGTAAAACCAGTGGTCAGATTGAAGTGGCTGTATGACCTGTATCTGAAACAAGTTCGTAAAGTTAAAGAAGGTATGGTGACAAATTCAATTAGTCGGATCCACTCAAAGAAAAGTACAGTGAAATGAGTCTGAGTACTCCTGTGGGATCACACAGTGTGGGTGAACAGGTGAGTGCAGCAAATTTCTCCTAAGAGGTTTCCCTAATTTTTCTCATCTAATGTCAGAACTCTGTAGTAAAGCCGGGCGAAGGTCTTCTATGAAACATGGATATTTTCAAACAACCAAGAAAAAATATAAATGGATGTCAGAAAATAAGGTAAATAAATAAAGTGGTTATATATATATATATATAAATATGCAAAATTCATTATATACCAAGTAGATGTCCCAGTGGTTACCGTTATGCTATGGTTACATAATAAACGTATGTCAAATGTCCTCAAGTAAGATTGCTTTGTACTGTTACAGTATCAAGTAGATGAAAGTAATCATGCATAAAATGCTCACGGTGTTATGTGTCTCAAATGATTGCAGTACTCAGTTGAGTAAGGGTCTGGAGGGAGAACAAAAGGAAACAGAAAGGTCCCAGTATAATAACTGGGGTGCCCACTTACCCAGAATCTTTGTTTCCCTGCTATGTATGCTGATCATAAAAAAGAGAAAATGCTGGAAGGGGTCAAAGTGGGGGGCATATTTATCAATGGTTTGCTCCAGCCTTGCATAACAACTGTGACACAAGGCTAGCGCAAGCAATAAGTCATATTTAAGAAATTATGCATCTGCACAAATGTGTCAGTTTTTAAGGAATTGTTGGGGGCAAAAGCTACGCTGAAACCAACTGTGTATGCATTCTCAGGCAAAATCCAATGCAACTGTAACACAGTGGTATTTATTAGTATAGCACTGCTTCACACAAGGCTAGAGATGCACCAAAATGTTGTCATATCGGCAGCCCAGGCATAGGAAATGACACGGTGACCATAGTGCAAATTCCTCATCATCACAGTACACTCTGGAAAGCTCATCTACTCGATGGATGTCACTATACAGCATCTGGGAGTACCTAGGAGACTACCACATAGGAAGTGAAGGAAGAAGTAGTGTGTTTTCTGGCAGGCCCCATCCCTCTATAGACTCAGGAAAGAGGAGGTCATACAGTTCTACAGACAAAAAAGGGAGTCTACTTAGACCTGGCATCCTTGGCATAGTTTACCCTTATTTTTTGCCTTCTGACCTGCTGTTTGCTGACATTATTTTTGCTGCCTTTAGGACCCTGGGGACTTTGCCATTGCTGACCAGTGCTGAAGTGCATGTGCTCATTCCATAAAACATGTTACCATTAGCTTGTCTACAACTGACATATTTTATTTACATATAGTTCCCTAGTAAGGTGCAATCCATGCCCTCAAGGACTGTAAATTAAATGCGTATTACATGTTATAAGTGTAATTTTGAATTGGAAAGAGGTGGGACCTACAAGTTTGGCATCTCTGAAATCACAATTTAAAGTCACAACTTATGGTGAAGTCTGATTATTAATTGTAATTCTGAACATACAACTTTTAGAAAGTTGACATTTTCTTACTTTAAATCATCGAGTGGCCTCTGCCTGTCTCTGAATACATGTCTGGGTGGATGACAGCTAGGCGCCTGTGCATTTCCTCCAGACAGCCACACACAAAGGGAGCTTGGGTGTGACTGAGTGGCCATCTGCATGTTGATGGCCCATCCTGGGCAGGATGGAGGGATACACTGACACATACACCTGAATAGGCTGGGTCCTGAGCTCTCACAAAGGGTTGCATAACCCCTTGAAGTGCCTCTGGAGCCAGGGCAGGAAGGACAGGAACTTTCTGCACTCCAAAGGCCTCTCTTTGAAGTCTGCCCCACTTCAAAGACACCATTGGGTTTAAGAACTGGACTTCCAACCTTACTAAATCAGTACATTTCTGGACCTGCTGTCATTCTGCCAGGAAGAACAACTGCTGTGCTGCTGAAGGGATTGTCACTCTGCTGTAACTCTGCTGGCCTCCTGCTTTGCTGTGCCTGTTCTGCTGCCCTCCTTGCCTGAGAGTGAGAAGAACTGGACCTGCATCTCTACATCCCCAGAACCAAAGTGTCTCCAAGGGCTTGCTGGCTTGCCTCCTGCTTTGATGTCTCAGGAACAGTGAAGACTTCACTCCACCCTGCTACAGCTTCTGGACTCTGTCATCTGTGAGCCCTACCCTGCCAAGTGGTGCCAATCCAGTCCTGGGCCCTTGGATGTGTTTTCTGCGGCTGTATTCTACAAAAAGCCATGCATTGTCATCACTGCAATGATTGGAACTGCCACATCTCTCCTCGATGCCGATGCATCACCGCTGACACTGAAGGCAAAGACATTGCAGCACCAACTACATGGCTGGGAGCCGGCATATTACCCTTAGTCCTCATGCAGTGGCTTCGCATTGCCGGCTATGCGGCTCGACCTTCATCCCTTCATCCTAAAGGGTTAAACGCTGCACCTCGAGGGCAACTGTATGGCTCAACGACAAAGCATACTTAACTGCACAGATCGGAACTGACACATCAGCTTCACATTGTCCCCTCTACTCCTCACATCGGATCTTTGACATCAATGCAGCCATCCACACAAGGTATTGTTTTAGAAGGACAATGTTAGTCCCTATAGCTATCTCGTGCTCTATCATGGGCAGCCTGATCTTTTGGATTTATTCCAGTCTAGCGCAACAGATAGCCCTGGTTTCTTCTTTAGGTTTCTCAGCACTACATTTGCAGATGATCTTGAAAATTAATGTCTCAACCTCTAATTATTGGATTTTAGTTGTTTTGGTCTTGTTTCAATAACTAAATTAAGATATATTGTTCTAACTTGGTGTGAATATTTTTTGTGCGTTGTTGTCACAGTTTTACTGTTGCATATATACTTTACACATTTTCTCTTAAGTTAAGTCAGCTTGCTCAGTGCCAAGCTACCAGAGGGTTAGCACAGGTTAAATGATGTTCTGTATCTGATTTACCCTGGCTAGGATTGTTGTTCCTGCCTGGTCAGGATGCATAAATCTGCCAACCAGAAACTCAATTTCAAATGAAGTCCATCATGGAATTGCTGGAGAAGATAGCAGCAAGTCTCTAGCCAGCAAGTGCAAGTACAAGTGCCATTCTACCACACGTAAAATTGATGGCTGTGCTCCGCATGTTGGCATCAGGATCCTTCAAAATTAGGTTGCCAAGATATCCATGAGAATTTATTTTTCTATTCTCCCATCTGTTTTGGATCCCATCATAAATCACAACCAAAAAACATTCCCAAACTACCCAATAGCATAGGGATACCAAGCAAGGGTTCTATACCATTGCTGGATTTCCACGTGTTTGTTGTGCCATAGATTGCACACATGTCCAATTTGTTCCCCCTGCAGTAACATCCCACCTCTACATAAACCACAAGGACAATTACTCTATAAATGTCCAAAAGATAGTGTTCCATCATGGAATGTTCATCCATGTCCTTGCAAAGTTTTCAGGAAGAGCACATGATGCATACATCTTCCTCCACAGCACCGTCAATGAGTAGGGTCCGGAATGGCAGGTATGGAAACGGCCTACTCATTGGTAAGGAAAGCAGAAATATACAATATACCAACTAAGAAGTTGTAATATATGACATAGTAGTCATCTTTGTGTTTGTGTCTGGATCGTGTGTCATGTGCACATAGTGGGAGTGATTCCCTCACTGATGCAGCAGAAAACGTCCCTCAGTGTGAAGTATTGTGTCATCTCACATTGTGTAAGTGGACAGAACCACAACTTATGCAATGTCAAACAAATCAACTGACAAATCATGTGGTCCAAAATCATATCCAATATGAGTAGAATAAATAAATCTTAGCAAAGTTTGTGATGTGTGTATGTGCCATGGTTTTGCAAGTCTGGATTAAATGTCAATGTTCCACTAAAATAACAGTCCTTGAATAAATCATGTGATCCAAAACATATGTGTCACACATGGCAGTAAATCTGTAGGTTCATCAAAGTATCAGGCTCAAAAATGAATAAAGTGCTTCTAAATTCCATGTATGTTATGCACTGAAAGTGTAGCATCAAAATGTGTGAAAATCCCCAGGTACACATGTGATATTAAAAGTGCAAATTTCACCTAATTTTCAGGCATTCCAACATTCTATGTCCAAATATACATATAGATAATAAGCTCCATTGATATACCTCAACAGTGTGATAGTTGAACAATTTGGTGCCTTAAGTGGCCTAGATTTCCTGCCATCCATCCAAATGGAGCCAAATAGGCTGTGAAACAAGTCATACACTTGGATATAAACTAGGTGAAGTGTATCCAAGGTAAGGTATCATCGTGTAGCCAAAATCCAAAGCTGAACCATCAAATGCTAAAGAAATAATGTGACAATAAAGGCACATAGTTACAGAATCACTTACAAGGCAAAATCACACACATTTCTGTGAACACAGAAAGAGTTGTCTACAGGTCTGTAGTACAAAGTCACTTATATGTACATCACATTGTCCCGTAAGAAAAAGGGCTACATGGCCATACCTATGTTTCAATCTAAGTTCAGCAAGACAACTTGCAGTACAAAAACATTAGCTGATGTATGAACAAAACCAATTCAAATATCCATGTGCCATGTTGAACATTGATAACATTAACTAAGCAAATAGCCATGCTCAATTATGTAAACTAATCTAAGGCTGTTCAAATGTTATGTAGGCAAGCAAGGATGTCATAAGTAAATGTATATGTGAGTTTCAAATATGGTGGCACTGTCCCTACCTATGTATAGGGATAATTGTATGCAAAATAATCTCATCATGAGTTTAATACTTTGTATGCATATTGAATGCAATTCTCATATAGCCGACAAAACATTTAAAACTACTTATCATAGTAATCTTCTGGCTAAAAATGAAAGTTAGCATGTTGAAATCTTGTATGTCTTACACCATGTGCGCAATGACACACATATGTTGAGCATACATGTGTAAAGCAATTGTCTACAGTCCCTAAGACATATTTGTTAAAATTAAAGAAATGTGTATGAGTTTGCCTGCATACATAGTACACATAGGGCCTAATTCACAAAAGGGCCTGCAGTTGTGGCAGAGGTCAAGCAATCACAGCAGGAGTTCCCACATCATGGTGGGTGTCCCGTCCTTATACAGGACCTCTGCAATGGAAGACTACTGTATCCATCATGACAGCAGGGCCCTTGAGTGAATTAGGCCCATAGTTAGTTATGTCTAAGTGACAAAGTACCAAATGATTGACTGGTGGCTTTTTCCACTTTTCAAGTGACCAAGGATATAATTTGCAGCTGTGGATTATGACCCATTCAAAAGTCCCCAGATGGAGGGCCAAAAAAGTATAATTTCACTTTGAGCAAAACAAGAAATGTTGAGAAGAGTGTGTTTGGGGTTCTAAAGTCCAGTTTCTGCTACCTGGCCACAATAGGCAGAAGAATCCTATAATTGCCTCCTATGGTCTGCAAAATAATCATAGTATGTGCAGTATTCATAATATTTGTCTCAAAGCTACTGTGCAGTAGGAAAATGCGACTGAAATCACAGATGAACTGGAAGAGGATGATGAAATGGATGCAAATAAAGAACACACAATTGAAGGTTGTATGAGACACGGCCAAATAGTGGCAAATTGTTTTTCATAATTTCAAGTAAGTGGTGGTAATAATTACAGAAAATATGTAAACCTACCATCCAATAAATATCTTTTTTGAATCCATTCATTGTGTGGTGTTTGTCTATATGTCAAGGTACATTTATTGTCACTCACATAATCTCAACTAGATGTAGGTCTCAATATATATGAATCATGATTTGTGAGCTGCTAGTAAACATGGGGGCATATCTCAAACACAGAACAGATCAACGTGACAAGCCAAAGTGAGGCGGCACACTGTATGTAAGTTTTGTAGCTAGAAATGCAGCATTCCTTTCCTCCTTCTCTTAAGCAGTGCAGTGTAGTTCAACAAGCTGTCTTTGTGTGTTCTGTTGCATGAAAGTTTGTCAGATGTGGCCCTCAGTGTATGATGGATCACTATCCTCCTGATAAGTGAGTCCCGGAGGCATCTTCAAATTGGTGTGTGCTGCAGACATGGACTACCATGCAAAGTGGCAGCACTTTGCTGGAACAAATGTTGCAGCAGATACCATCACAGATCATGGGAGACATCTGTCATGGCCAAAGGCATAGCCACTGGTGTAGATGTAAAAATGAAATTTCTCAAATTACCATTCATACATGTATGGGGTCCAGAAAACGGTACAAATTTAATACCTTCCAGGGCTGATTGATGTAAGGATGCACATTTAATCACACTTGAAACAATACAAATTTGCCATGCTTTGCAGAGCAATGCGAGGAGGCTCAAAGGCCTGTAGTGAAAATATAATAAACTGTTGAAGTAGCAATGTGTAGCAGTTATCTAAAAAGTAAGGCAAGGAAAGTGTTTGCAAAGCATCATGTCACTTCTGGAATACAGAGATGTGTAATGTGTGAAGCACGTATGAATTGATGTGAATGCAAGCACAAATGGTTCTGGACTTACACAAATAATTAAAATATAGTGCACTGGAAGTGTTGGGTTAGAGTTTCCCTCTGCATGGTAAGAGTCGTGTACATCTCCCCTGAGGGCCCAACTGTATTGTTGTCTGGATTCCTTATGCTGATGTATTTCCAGACGAGAAACATTGAATAGGCATGTGTGCCAGGACATAGGCCTGTGCCATGGATTGTGGTCTTGCTGGACCAAGAGAGGCAGCCAAAGAGCTACACTCATAGTTGCGGTAAGCAACTGCATTCACCAGGATTAGAATAGAGCAAGTGTGGTGGTGGCAGCATACTGTATAGTGCACATGACTATTCTACCCTGGGTCACTGGAGTGAGGCCTACAAGTTCACTCACCTTTTCTAAAGTTCTATAGCTGTGTGTTTAACTCACCTCTGCCTAACATCAGGTTGATCTGGAAGTGTGTGTGATGAAATCATGTGCTGAATGCATGTGCCCATAAAAAACATACACTACACAAAGGGTGATGTGTTAACAGTGTGCACATGGTGAATGTGTCTAGGTCTGAATGTGTCTGTGCTGGTAGTGTTAAAAGTGTCACACTATTGCACAGTACAAATGGACTCTAGTACTGGTCAGTGTGGGTAGACTGAGTGTGTTTGCTGCATGTGAGTAGGCTGGTGGCAGCATAATATATGCAGATCACAGCACTGAACACTGAAACCGCTGTGATTGTACACTGAGTGCAGATGCTCCTGCACTGCTACATAGCATGGTGGACTTTGGGTTCCTTTTTGAGTAATGCCATACCTGCTTGGGGAAAACATGAGGAGTAGAGAAATCCTAACAGTCTGAGTTAGATAGTTCAGCAAAGCTGCAAGCTGGGTGGGCCATACACCGGAGAATGGAAGAGGCAGGCCATCTCTGTGCCTTCTTTCTAATTTATTTATGATTCAGTGATAGATCATAAGGAAAGGGGACTGGACACATCTCATGAAGAGAGAGATTGGGCTCAAAAGGGAATGAAAAAGAGTGGAGAAGAAGGCCCAGTATCAATGTTTCAATGCATATATGACATCCAGGAGTGCAGCCTGGTAACTCATCTGAATCTTGTTGTGGACTCTATCTGCTTTTGAGTCCTGCCTTGCTGTGCTGCCCTGCTGCCTGTTGTTCTCCTGCCTGTGAGAGACGGACTGTATATGCATCCCTTAAACTAAGAGTGACTCCAAAGGCTACCTGTCTCAGGGACATAAAAGACTTCCAACCATCCTGCCTTGCACTTGAACTCTGCCATCTATCAGTCCATCCTGCCAAGTGGTGCCACTCCAATCAAGGACCCTTGGAACTAGGCCTAAGGTGTTTGTTCCAGCAGAAACCATGTATCTTGTGTCAAACCGGTGCATCACCTCTGTTGCATTGGTTGGAACCGGCGCATCGCCTCTGTTGGGTGTTTTGGAACCAAAGCTTTGCTGGCATTGTGTGGCTGTAGGTGTTGATGCATAAGTGTAACTGCACAGTGCATTATACAATGTACATTTGTGTAGTAATATCCAGAAAAGTCAACCCAAATGTCAGGAGACTGCCTGTCACACCGAGGAAATATTGCAATGGGTATGGTTGCATACTAGGAAATATAAATGTTACTTTAACTTTGTGCTAGTCTCTGTTTGTTGGTGCTAGTGGATGTTACTTTCACCTTCCGTTAGAGTCTGCTTGTGGTTTGAGGAGTGCTGTGCAAGTTTTGAGGAGAATTTGGTTGTTTTGGGTATAGCCGGTGTCTGGTCTTTTCTTGTGAAGAATATTTTGTGTGGTATTTGTGATTTTTTTGGGGCAATAGTTAACTAAGTATAGTTAAGGGTTTAAGGGGATTTATTTGTAGTGTTAAGAATAGGTGGGGCGTGTGCTATAATGACCATGTCTGAGAAAGGGAGAGGGAACAGCTTTACCGAGAGAGAAATTGGGAGTCCCCTCTGGCTGGTCATCCACTTCCTGCCACAGATGCTGGATGCAGGGGAAAAGTCAGCAAAGACCACCACTGGATTCAAGCTAGCCTAACTGATGAGTGGTGATACCCTAAAACCGGGACTAGGATGCTTGTTTATGGTCCAGGGAGGACCTGGCTTGGCAGTTTGGGCTGGACTCTTCACATGGAGAGCAGGGTCAAGACTTATTTGCGTATGGGTTGACGTGGAGAGCAAAATAATAATGGATGAAACACAGATCTGTGACTGGGGGTGAGCGTTTGAAAAGTATCAACACTCCGTCCATTATTTTATTTTGGTTTTGCTATGTGTCTCCTAAGTGGCAAGGGCATGCCTAGACATGGGTCTCATGCTTGCTGCACCACTGGATTCAAGCTAGCTTGGCTGATGAGGGTTGATACCCTGAAATGGGTCCCAGAATGCTTGTTCCTGGTTCCGGGAAGTCCTGGCCTTGCATTTCAGGCTGGAGTGTTCCCATGGGTAGCAGGGTCAAGACTGATTTGCACATGACTGGGTCCAAACTGGGGTGATGTGGTGAGCAAAATAACAATGGATTAATCTCAGATCTTTGATTGGGGGTGAGTTTTTGAAAAGTTTCAACACTTCGTCCATCATTTCATTTTATTTTGGTTTTGCAGCAGTTCTTACAACATCACATGCCTGGGGCCTGATTTTGACATTTGATGTAAGGCATTTCTGTCCTTTCACTTCCTGGCAGATTAGCCCAGGAGACTAGCTGTGTTCCCTGATCTGAAAACGTATACATATGTGTATGGGGTGCCTAAATGTGCCATGACTCTAGAATGTCATAGTGTTTAGTTAGGATTTGGAAGTATGTGTAGATGCTGTATTTTTGATGGAATTTCTCCACTTTTGTTTTGCAGGTGGACATTGCCCATTCTCCGAAGCCAAAGTGGACAGTTTCAAGGATAGTGATGTGGAAAGTAATTGTCATGACTACAAGGTTGTAGCTCTATGCTGAGCGTGTGTGATCCATGGTAGATGTAACAGTATAATATGTTTGGGGAGGTATACATCACCTATCAACAAACCACTCAGGTTCATTGAGCAAACACAACATCACATGTGTCAATAGAGTGTAAACTAAACAAGGTGGCGTGTTCATGTGAATGCAGTGTTAATGTAGATATTGGTATGTTTTTCTGCAGTTCTTCACTTAAAATATAGGGATGGTATACCTGTGACAGTGCTTATGTGTCATGCCTAACACCTTACATAAACATTCATGACAGTGTTACCAGGTTAGCTATCATATTGCAATCATTGTGAACAGGTCGATAATGGAAATGTGCCAGTTATTTCCCAGCTTTAGTTGTTTTCTAAAAACAACCCATGAAATGTACGATTGACATCTTAACATGTGTTGCCACAAGGGTGTGGGTCAATTGTCTGACCTCTGAACATTCCCTCAGTGTTACCACTTCCTTTAGGTGACGCTTTGTGCTGCTGCTGGAAGGGACTGCAAGTCCCAGGAGTCAACGAGGAGGCCAGTGTACCCCTGTGTTTCTCTCTGCGCTAAATTTAGCTGCAAGGGTATCTAAGTTTAGGGTATCAAATGTTTATGTGCAGGAAGGTGTCCCCAGGTGCGAGCTACTATCCTGTTAGAGGGAAGCTCTTGAGGTGTTGAAATGTTTCCCTGAAGTAGGACAAGTAGATGTATAATCTGCAAAAAAGGATGGGTGTATTTAATAGGTGATTGAAAGCAATGGAATGCAGGTGGGAGTATGTGTAATTAAACTATCTTTTTGTGGACATAAGGAACTTTATTCACATCCCCATTGGTAGATGATGGGAAATGGGGTCAATTTGACCCATAGAGAGATGGTCACCCTGTTTCAGCCTATCAGGCTTCCGTAAATGAGACATGAAGGCAATCTTTAGCACCATATCACCTCTCTACTAATAGTTCCTAAGGTATGGATAGTGAAAACATGTAAATAAGTAAAACCAGTGGTCAGATTGAAGTGGCTGTATGACCTGTATCTGAAACAAGTTCGTAAAGTTAAAGAAGGTATGGTGACAAATTCAATTAGTCGGATCCACTCAAAGAAAAGTACAGTGAAATGAGTCTGAGTACTCCTGTGGGATCACACAGTGTGGGTGAACAGGTGAGTGCAGCAAATTTCTCCTAAGAGGTTTCCCTAATTTTTCTCATCTAATGTCAGAACTCTGTAGTAAAGCCGGGCGAAGGTCTTCTATGAAACATGGATATTTTCAAACAACCAAGAAAAAATATAAATGGATGTCAGAAAATAAGGTAAATAAATAAAGTGGTTATATATATATATATATAAATATGCAAAATTCATTATATACCAAGTAGATGTCCCAGTGGTTACCGTTATGCTATGGTTACATAATAAACGTATGTCAAATGTCCTCAAGTAAGATTGCTTTGTACTGTTACAGTATCAAGTAGATGAAAGTAATCATGCATAAAATGCTCACGGTGTTATGTGTCTCAAATGATTGCAGTACTCAGTTGAGTAAGGGTCTGGAGGGAGAACAAAAGGAAACAGAAAGGTCCCAGTATAATAACTGGGGTGCCCACTTACCCAGAATCTTTGTTTCCCTGCTATGTATGCTGATCATAAAAAAGAGAAAATGCTGGAAGGGGTCAAAGTGGGGGGCATATTTATCAATGGTTTGCTCCAGCCTTGCATAACAACTGTGACACAAGGCTAGCGCAAGCAATAAGTCATATTTAAGAAATTATGCATCTGCACAAATGTGTCAGTTTTTAAGGAATTGTTGGGGGCAAAAGCTACGCTGAAACCAACTGTGTATGCATTCTCAGGCAAAATCCAATGCAACTGTAACACAGTGGTATTTATTAGTATAGCACTGCTTCACACAAGGCTAGAGATGCACCAAAATGTTGTCATATCGGCAGCCCAGGCATAGGAAATGACACGGTGACCATAGTGCAAATTCCTCATCATCACAGTACACTCTGGAAAGCTCATCTACTCGATGGATGTCACTATACAGCATCTGGGAGTACCTAGGAGACTACCACATAGGAAGTGAAGGAAGAAGTAGTGTGTTTTCTGGCAGGCCCCATCCCTCTATAGACTCAGGAAAGAGGAGGTCATACAGTTCTACAGACAAAAAAGGGAGTCTACTTAGACCTGGCATCCTTGGCATAGTTTACCCTTATTTTTTGCCTTCTGACCTGCTGTTTGCTGACATTATTTTTGCTGCCTTTAGGACCCTGGGGACTTTGCCATTGCTGACCAGTGCTGAAGTGCATGTGCTCATTCCATAAAACATGTTACCATTAGCTTGTCTACAACTGACATATTTTATTTACATATAGTTCCCTAGTAAGGTGCAATCCATGCCCTCAAGGACTGTAAATTAAATGCGTATTACATGTTATAAGTGTAATTTTGAATTGGAAAGAGGTGGGACCTACAAGTTTGGCATCTCTGAAATCACAATTTAAAGTCACAACTTATGGTGAAGTCTGATTATTAATTGTAATTCTGAACATACAACTTTTAGAAAGTTGACATTTTCTTACTTTAAATCATCGAGTGGCCTCTGCCTGTCTCTGAATACATGTCTGGGTGGATGACAGCTAGGCGCCTGTGCATTTCCTCCAGACAGCCACACACAAAGGGAGCTTGGGTGTGACTGAGTGGCCATCTGCATGTTGATGGCCCATCCTGGGCAGGATGGAGGGATACACTGACACATACACCTGAATAGGCTGGGTCCTGAGCTCTCACAAAGGGTTGCATAACCCCTTGAAGTGCCTCTGGAGCCAGGGCAGGAAGGACAGGAACTTTCTGCACTCCAAAGGCCTCTCTTTGAAGTCTGCCCCACTTCAAAGACACCATTGGGTTTAAGAACTGGACTTCCAACCTTACTAAATCAGTACATTTCTGGACCTGCTGTCATTCTGCCAGGAAGAACAACTGCTGTGCTGCTGAAGGGATTGTCACTCTGCTGTAACTCTGCTGGCCTCCTGCTTTGCTGTGCCTGTTCTGCTGCCCTCCTTGCCTGAGAGTGAGAAGAACTGGACCTGCATCTCTACATCCCCAGAACCAAAGTGTCTCCAAGGGCTTGCTGGCTTGCCTCCTGCTTTGATGTCTCAGGAACAGTGAAGACTTCACTCCACCCTGCTACAGCTTCTGGACTCTGTCATCTGTGAGCCCTACCCTGCCAAGTGGTGCCAATCCAGTCCTGGGCCCTTGGATGTGTTTTCTGCGGCTGTATTCTACAAAAAGCCATGCATTGTCATCACTGCAATGATTGGAACTGCCACATCTCTCCTCGATGCCGATGCATCACCGCTGACACTGAAGGCAAAGACATTGCAGCACCAACTACATGGCTGGGAGCCGGCATATTACCCTTAGTCCTCATGCAGTGGCTTCGCATTGCCGGCTATGTGGCTCGACCTTCATCCCTTCATCCTAAAGGGTTAAACGCTGCACCTCGAGGGCAACTGTATGGCTCAACGACAAAGCATACTTAACTGCACAGATCGGAACTGACACATCAGCTTCACATTGTCCCCTCTACTCCTCACATCGGATCTTTGACATCAATGCAGCCATCCACACAAGGTATTGTTTTAGAAGGACAATGTTAGTCCCTATAGCTATCTCGTGCTCTATCATGGGCAGCCTGATCTTTTGGATTTATTCCAGTCTAGCGCAACAGATAGCCCTGGTTTCTTCTTTAGGTTTCTCAGCACTACATTTGCAGATGATCTTGAAAATTAATGTCTCAACCTCTAATTATTGGATTTTAGTTGTTTTGGTCTTGTTTCAATAACTAAATTAAGATATATTGTTCTAACTTGGTGTGAATATTTTTTGTGCGTTGTTGTCACAGTTTTACTGTTGCATATATACTTTACACATTTTCTCTTAAGTTAAGTCAGCTTGCTCAGTGCCAAGCTACCAGAGGGTTAGCACAGGTTAAATGATGTTCTGTATCTGATTTACCCTGGCTAGGATTGTTGTTCCTGCCTGGTCAGGATGCATAAATCTGCCAACCAGAAACTCAATTTCAAATGAAGTCCATCATGGAATTGCTGGAGAAGATAGCAGCAAGTCTCTAGCCAGCAAGTGCAAGTACAAGTGCCATTCTACCACACGTAAAATTGATGGCTGTGCTCCGCATGTTGGCATCAGGATCCTTCAAAATTAGGTTGCCAAGATATCCATGAGAATTTATTTTTCTATTCTCCCATCTGTTTTGGATCCCATCATAAATCACAACCAAAAAACATTCCCAAACTACCCAATAGCATAGGGATACCAAGCAAGGGTTCTATACCATTGCTGGATTTCCACGTGTTTGTTGTGCCATAGATTGCACACATGTCCAATTTGTTCCCCCTGCAGTAACATCCCACCTCTACATAAACCACAAGGACAATTACTCTATAAATGTCCAAAAGATAGTGTTCCATCATGGAATGTTCATCCATGTCCTTGCAAAGTTTTCAGGAAGAGCACATGATGCATACATCTTCCTCCACAGCACCGTCAATGAGTAGGGTCCGGAATGGCAGGTATGGAAACGGCCTACTCATTGGTAAGGAAAGCAGAAATATACAGTATACCAACTAAGAAGTTGTAATATATGACATAGTAGTCATCTTTGTGTTTGTGTCTGGATCGTGTGTCATGTGCACATAGTGGGAGTGATTCCCTCACTGATGCAGCAGAAAACGTCCCTCAGTGTGAAGTATTGTGTCATCTCACATTGTGTAAGTGGACAGAACCACAACTTATGCAATGTCAAACAAATCAACTGACAAATCATGTGGTCCAAAATCATATCCAATATGAGTAGAATAAATAAATCTTAGCAAAGTTTGTGATGTGTGTATGTGCCATGGTTTTGCAAGTCTGGATTAAATGTCAATGTTCCACTAAAATAACAGTCCTTGAATAAATCATGTGATCCAAAACATATGTGTCACACATGGCAGTAAATCTGTAGGTTCATCAAAGTATCAGGCTCAAAAATGAATAAAGTGCTTCTAAATTCCATGTATGTTATGCACTGAAAGTGTAGCATCAAAATGTGTGAAAATCCCCAGGTACACATGTGATATTAAAAGTGCAAATTTCACCTAATTTTCAGGCATTCCAACATTCTATGTCCAAATATACATATAGATAATAAGCTCCATTGATATACCTCAACAGTGTGATAGTTGAACAATTTGGTGCCTTAAGTGGCCTAGATTTCCTGCCATCCATCCAAATGGAGCCAAATAGGCTGTGAAACAAGTCATACACTTGGATATAAACTAGGTGAAGTGTATCCAAGGTAAGGTATCATCGTGTAGCCAAAATCCAAAGCTGAACCATCAAATGCTAAAGAAATAATGTGACAATAAAGGCACATAGTTACAGAATCACTTACAAGGCAAAATCACACACATTTCTGTGAACACAGAAAGAGTTGTCTACAGGTCTGTAGTACAAAGTCACTTATATGTACATCACATTGTCCCGTAAGAAAAAGGGCTACATGGCCATACCTATGTTTCAATCTAAGTTCAGCAAGACAACTTGCAGTACAAAAACATTAGCTGATGTATGAACAAAACCAATTCAAATATCCATGTGCCATGTTGAACATTGATAACATTAACTAAGCAAATAGCCATGCTCAATTATGTAAACTAATCTAAGGCTGTTCAAATGTTATGTAGGCAAGCAAGGATGTCATAAGTAAATGTATATGTGAGTTTCAAATATGGTGGCACTGTCCCTACCTATGTATAGGGATAATTGTATGCAAAATAATCTCATCATGAGTTTAATACTTTGTATGCATATTGAATGCAATTCTCATATAGCCGACAAAACATTTAAAACTACTTATCATAGTAATCTTCTGGCTAAAAATGAAAGTTAGCATGTTGAAATCTTGTATGTCTTACACCATGTGCGCAATGACACACATATGTTGAGCATACATGTGTAAAGCAATTGTCTACAGTCCCTAAGACATATTTGTTAAAATTAAAGAAATGTGTATGAGTTTGCCTGCATACATAGTACACATAGGGCCTAATTCACAAAAGGGCCTGCAGTTGTGGCAGAGGTCAAGCAATCACAGCAGGAGTTCCCACATCATGGTGGGTGTCCCGTCCTTATACAGGACCTCTGCAATGGAAGACTACTGTATCCATCATGACAGCAGGGCCCTTGAGTGAATTAGGCCCATAGTTAGTTATGTCTAAGTGACAAAGTACCAAATGATTGACTGGTGGCTTTTTCCACTTTTCAAGTGACCAAGGATATAATTTGCAGCTGTGGATTATGACCCATTCAAAAGTGCCCAGATGGAGGGCCAAAAAAGTATAATTTCACTTTGAGCAAAACAAGAAATGTTGAGAAGAGTGTGTTTGGGGTTCTAAAGTCCAGTTTCTGCTACCTGGCCACAATAGGCAGAAGAATCCTATAATTGCCTCCTATGGTCTGCAAAATAATCATAGTATGTGCAGTATTCATAATATTTGTCTCAAAGCTACTGTGCAGTAGGAAAATGCGACTGAAATCACAGATGAACTGGAAGAGGATGATGAAATGGATGCAAATAAAGAACACACAATTGAAGGTTGTATGAGACACGGCCAAATAGTGGCAAATTGTTTTTCATAATTTCAAGTAAGTGGTGGTAATAATTACAGAAAATATGTAAACCTACCATCCAATAAATATCTTTTTTGAATCCATTCATTGTGTGGTGTTTGTCTATATGTCAAGGTACATTTATTGTCACTCACATAATCTCAACTAGATGTAGGTCTCAATATATATGAATCATGATTTGTGAGCTGCTAGTAAACATGGGGGCATATCTCAAACACAGAACAGATCAACGTGACAAGCCAAAGTGAGGCGGCACACTGTATGTAAGTTTTGTAGCTAGAAATGCAGCATTCCTTTCCTCCTTCTCTTAAGCAGTGCAGTGTAGTTCAACAAGCTGTCTTTGTGTGTTCTGTTGCATGAAAGTTTGTCAGATGTGGCCCTCAGTGTATGATGGATCACTATCCTCCTGATAAGTGAGTCCCGGAGGCATCTTCAAATTGGTGTGTGCTGCAGACATGGACTACCATGCACAGTGGCAGCACTTTGCTGGAACAAATGTTGCAGCAGATACCATCACAGATCATGGGAGACATCTGTCATGGCCAAAGGCATAGCCACTGGTGTAGATGTAAAAATGAAATTTCTCAAATTACCATTCATACATGTATGGGGTCCAGAAAACGGTACAAATTTAACACCTTCCAGGGCTGATTGATGTAAGGATGCAAATTTAATCACACTTGAAACAATACAAATTTGCCATGCTTTGCAGAGCAATGCGAGGAGGCTCAAAGGCCTGTAGTGAAAATATAATAAACTGTTGAAGTAGCAATGTGTAGCAGTTATCTAAAAAGTAAGGCAAGGAAAGTGTTTGCAAAGCATCATGTCACTTCTGGAATACAGAGATGTGTAATGTGTGAAGCACGTATGAATGCATGTGAATGCAAGCACAAATGGTTCTGGACTTACACAAATAATTAAAATATAGTGCACTGGAAGTGTTGGGTTAGAGTTTCCCTCTGCATGGTAAGAGTCGTGTACATCTCCCCTGAGGGCCCAACTGTATTGTTGTCTGGATTCCTTATGCTGATGTATTTCCAGACGAGAAACATTGAATAGGCATGTGTGCCAGGACATAGGCCTGTGTCATGGATTGTGGTCTTGCTGGACCAAGAGAGGCAGCCAAAGAGCTACACTCATAGTTGCGGTAAGCAACTGCATTCACCAGGATTAAAATAGAGCAAGTGTGGTGGTGGCAGCATACTGTATAGTGCACATGACTATTCTACCCTGGGTCACTGGAGTGAGGCCTACAAGTTCACTCACCTTTTCTAAAGTTCTATAGCTGTGTGTTTAACTCACCTCTGCCTAACATCAGGTTGATCTGGAAGTGTGTGTGATGAAATCATGTGCTGAATGCATGTGCCCATAAAAAACATACACTACACAAAGGGTGATGTGTTAACAGTGTGCACATGGTGAATGTGTCTAGGTCTGAATGTGTCTGTGCTGGTAGTGTTAAAAGTGTCACACTATTGCACAGTACAAATGGACTCTAGTACTGGTCAGTGTGGGTAGACTGAGTGTGTGTGCTGCATGTGAGTAGGCTGGTGGCAGCATAATATATGCAGATCACAGCACTGAACACTGAAACCGCTGTGATTGTACACTGAGTGCAGATGCTCCTGCACTGCTACATAGCATGGTGGACTTTGGGTTCCTTTTTGAGTAATGCCATACCTGCTTGGGGAAAACATGAGGAGTAGAGAAATCCTAACAGTCTGAGTTAGATAGTTCAGCAAAGCTGCAAGCTGGGTGGGCCATACACCGGAGAATGGAAGAGGCAGGCCATCTCTGTGCCTTCTTTCTAATTTATTTATGATTCAGTGATAGATCATAAGGAAAGGGGACTGGACACATCTCATGAAGAGAGAGATTGGGCTCAAAAGGGAATGAAAAAGAGTGGAGAAGAAGGCCCAGTATCAATGTTTCAATGCATATATGACATCCAGGAGTGCAGCCTGGTAACTCATCTGAATCTTGTTGTGGACTCTATCTGCTTTTGAGTCCTGCCTTGCTGTGCTGCCCTGCTGCCTGTTGTTCTCCTGCCTGTGAGAGACGGACTGTATATGCATCCCTTAAACTAAGAGTGACTCCAAAGGCTACCTGTCTCAGGGACATAAAAGACTTCCAACCATCCTGCCTTGCACTTGAACTCTGCCATCTATCAGTCCATCCTGCCAAGTGGTGCCACTCCAATCAAGGACCCTTGGAACTAGGCCTAAGGTGTTTGTTCCAGCAGAAACCATGTATCTTGTGTCAAACCGGTGCATCACTTCTGTTGCATTGGTTGGAACCGGCGCATCGCCTCTGTTGGGTGTTTTGGAACCAAAGCTTTGCTGGCATTGTGTGGCTGTAGGTGTTGATGCATAAGTGTAACTGCACAGTGCATTATACAATGTACATTTGTGTAGTAATATCCAGAAAAGTCAACCCAAATGTCAGGAGACTGCCTGTCACACCGAGGAAATATTGCAATGGGTATGGTTGCATACTAGGAAATATAAATGTTACTTTAACTTTGTGCTAGTCTCTGTTTGTTGGTGCTAGTGGATGTTACTTTCACCTTCCGTTAGAGTCTGCTTGTGGTTTGAGGAGTGCTGTGCAAGTTTTGAGGAGAATTTGGTTGTTTTGGGTATAGCCGGTGTCTGGTCTTTTCTTGTGAAGAATATTTTGTGTGGTATTTGTGATTTTTTTGGGGCAATAGTTAACTAAGTATAGTTAAGGGTTTAAGGGGATTTATTTGTAGTGTTAAGAATAGGTGGGGCGTGTGCTATAATGACCATGTCTGAGAAAGGGAGAGGGAACAGCTTTACCGAGAGAGAAATTGGGAGTCCCCTCTGGCTGGTCATCCACTTCCTGCCACAGATGCTGGATGCAGGGGAAAAGTCAGCAAAGACCACCACTGGATTCAAGCTAGCCTAGCTGATGAGTGGTGATACCCTAAAACCGGGACTAGGATGCTTGTTTATGGTCCAGGGAGGACCTGGCTTGGCAGTTTGGGCTGGACTCTTCACATGGAGAGCAGGGTCAAGACTTATTTGCGTATGGGTTGACGTGGAGAGCAAAATAATAATGGATGAAACACAGATCTGTGACTGGGGGTGAGCGTTTGAAAAGTATCAACACTCCGTCCATTATTTTATTTTGGTTTTGCTATGTGTCTCCTAAGTGGCAAGGGCATGCCTAGACATGGGTCTCATGCTTGCTGCACCACTGGATTCAAGCTAGCTTGGCTGATGAGGGTTGATACCCTGAAATGGGTCCCAGAATGCTTGTTCCTGGTTCCGGGAAGTCCTGGCCTTGCATTTCAGGCTGGAGTGTTCCCATGGGTAGCAGGGTCAAGACTGATTTGCACATGACTGGGTCCAAACTGGGGTGATGTGGTGAGCAAAATAACAATGGATTAATCTCAGATCTTTGATTGGGGGTGAGTTTTTGAAAAGTTTCAACACTTCGTCCATCATTTCATTTTATTTTGGTTTTGCAGCAGTTCTTACAACATCACATGCCTGGGGCCTGATTTTGACATTTGATGTAAGGCATTTCTGTCCCTTCACTTCCTGGCAGATTAGCCCAGGAGACTAGCTGTGTTCCCTGATCTGAAAACGTATACATATGTGTATGGGGTGCCTAAATGTGCCATGACTCTAGAATGTCATAGTGTTTAGTTAGGATTTGGAAGTATGTGTAGATGCTGTATTTTTGATGGAATTTCTCCACTTTTGTTTTGCAGGTGGACATTGCCCATTCTCCGAAGCCAAAGTGGACAGTTTCAAGGATAGTGATGTGGAAAGTAATTGTCATGACTACAAGGTTGTAGCTCTATGCTGAGCGTGTGTGATCCATGGTAGATGTAACAGTATAATATGTTTGGGGAGGTATACATCACCTATCAACAAACCACTCAGGTTCATTGAGCAAACACAACATCACATGTGTCAATAGAGTGTAAACTAAACAAGGTGGCGTGTTCATGTGAATGCAGTGTTAATGTAGATATTGGTATGTTTTTCTGCAGGTCTTCACTTAAAATATAGGGATGGTATACCTGTGACAGTGCTTATGTGTCATGCCTAACACCTTACATAAACATTCATGACAGTGTTACCAGGTTAGCTATCATATTGCAATCATTGTGAACAGGTCGATAATGGAAATGTGCCAGTTATTTCCCAGCTTTAGTTGTTTTCTAAAAACAACCCATGAAATGTACGATTGACATCTTAACATGTGTTGCCACAAGGGTGTGGGTCAATTGTCTGACCTCTGAACATTCCCTCAGTGTTACCACTTCCTTTAGGTGACGCTTTGTGCTGCTGCTGGAAGGGACTGCAAGTCCCAGGAGTCAACGAGGAGGCCAGGGGGTGGGACCAGACCCTTGCCTGAGCGCTTCAAAAGCGCCGCCAGTCCCCCGCATTGCGGGGTGCTTTGTGCTGCTGCTGGAGGGACTGCAAGTCCCAGGAGTCAATGAGGAGGCCAGGGGGTGGGACCAGACACTTGCCTGACTGCTTCAAATGCACCACCGGTCCCCCGCATCATGGGACTCTTTGTGCTGCTGCTGGAAGGGACTGCAAGTCCCAGGAGTCAATGAGGCGGCCAGGGGGTGGGACCAGACACTTGCCTGAGCTCTTCAAAAGCGTTGCCGGTCCCCCGCATCACGGGACGCTTTTTGCTGCTGCTGGAAGGGACTGCAAGTCCCAGGAGTCAACGAGGAGGCCAGGGGGCGGGACCAGACAATTGCCTGAGCGCTTCAAAAGCACTGCCTGTCCCCCACATCGCGTGACGCTTTGTGCTGCTGCTGGAAGGGACTGAAAGTCCCAGGAGTCAACGAGGAGGCCAGGGTGTGGGACCAGACACTTGCTCGAGCGCTTCAAAAATGCCGCCGGTCCCCCGCATCGCAGGACGCACCCGGGCAAAGCACAGGCCAAGGGCGGGCCCGTCCACACCCGTCATAGCCCAAAGGAGTCTGGGCAGGGCTACCCCCATAACAACAACTATCCGTGTCAATGGGACTTTGAAGGAAGGCACGCGACCTTGATGTGAGAGTGTTTTATACTTTTTAAATACATGGTCACTGTTGAGTATCAGCGATAGTCTCTTATTGAAAATTGTTTACTCAAATTGTTTACTCAGAGTCAGAGCAATCAGTTAGTATTGGGGAAGAGCTCAGCACAAACTTTTTTACAGGGGACGTGTGAGACGGGGAACTACATCGTATTAATCTTACAGATTAGCATAAAAGTAAAGGAATATAGATCTATAGATTCCATCTTTTTCCTTTTTATAAGGTATTTTTAGGCATTATAATTATGGGTAAGGGAAAGTACTTAATGATGAATCCTTCCTCCAACACTGAAGCTAGAACCTCCATATTAAAATATATTTCAGGAGCAATGGGGATGATCGATCAGCAAATCTCTAGCATTGAAGAGAAACTGTATTCCATCCCCCGCCAAGGAATTCAGAAAAACGGGCTGATCTTAGTGATCCTGAAAGGGGCATTAGTATAGAGGTGGGCAAAAACTAGGAAATGAAGAATGTTAAAAACGGCTCCGTTCAAAATAATTCGGACATAATATCAGTTCAAGATGTGTCCCCGCCCTCACCTAAGCATTCAAGGAAACCTGTGATGGGAAGAGTGGATAATCCCTCTGTTATTAACTTAAAGAAGGATGAGCCAGTAAACATGTCTGGAAGGCAGCCATAAAAAAAAAGTAACCCAGAGGAAAATTCCAAACAAACCTGTTGAAGCAACCTCAAATTTCCTTGTTTATATTTATAAAGCAATAAATGACTTGAAATCACTGGTCCAGACTTCACTGGACTCTATTTCAGAACTATTAAGAGTGGTAGAGAGTAATCTTGAAGCAGGTTTAGTTCTTATGAAATCCACACAGCCTGGGGAAGTACAACCTTCTAGAAAAGCTCCTACTGCATTACACTCAATTCAAAATATGCAAGTAACCTTCAACCCCAAACTCACAGTAGGAAAGCTTCCACTGTTTCACATCTATCTCCAAGTTCTACATGTAACACACAACCCCCAACACAAGTGGTAATCACTAGTCAACCACAGGCAAAGATATTAAATAGAAAGTTGTCCTCAGATAGGGTGAACCGGCCTGCTGTAAATTCTAATGGGGAGGAGTATACACAATGGCCAACATCAGAATCCTTTTATACACCAAGTGATTTCTTACATCTCCCCCCAGAAGTGACACCATACGTAGTGATCCTGGCTAATGTTCCTACCCTGGGTAACCAGTATCGGGAAACATGGACAAACTTGAGAAGTCCCTCAACTGGATTGGAACTCATCTGGATCCTAGTATGGTGGGCCCCCTCTTTGACAATATAAAAATGGTGAGGAGAATTAAATGGATAGGTACCAGCCAGAAATCACGGGACGGAGATTGTGTGGTTCTTTCATTTAAATCCCCGGAATTAGTAGAGAGAGTCATTTATGAACTTGGGGCAAGGCATGTTGCTCACCAGGGTATTTCATTATACCTTTGGGTTACTTTTATCAAAGTACTGTGGGGCAAAACTGTATCATAGGCCGATCAAGTCACTCTACAGATTTAACTAATTCGGATTCCGCCTTTACCCGTAACAGGTTCCAAGTCCTGTCGACCTCTGAAAACTTGAACTGACTCAGCAGGGCCAAGACAGGAGTTTCTAATAAGACGGTACTAGTAACAAACATGGAAGGGGGGCAGATAAGGCAGGAAGACCCATTCAGGATATTAACCCCTATTGCCCTATAGTCTAACTTTTTTGGAACGTGGCAGGCTTAAGTAAAAAGCTTAATAATGAGGAATGGATGAACTTCATTGAAGACTTTCCTTTTTTATGTCTATGGGAAACTTGGTTCCTGAATCCTATTCATATAAATGGGTAGAACACATACCACACTCCAGCAGTATCTTGAGGACACGGACGCCCTAAAGGGAGCTTATGCACACACATCTCAAGCTTACCCTAACAAATTTAAAGATGTGAATCTCCAACGTATATTATCAAGTGATTGTAAGCGACCTTGACCAGATGATCCAACTAGTGGTCATTTATTTTTATAACAATATACCTACGGGAGAGGTTTCTACTATCCCAATACAATTGGGAGAGGATTTAGAGAAAGTTTGCACAGAATCTAGGAGAGAAAGCTTTATTGTATGGAATGGTGATTTTAATATCCAGTTTTGTAAGGAACCGTCTACCAAGATATGTGGGTGCATGAAGAAGATATGGGTCCCTGGGCTCACTTTATTCATATCTCCGAAGGCGATGCTATGAACGTACTGGCGTATAAATTTAATTTGTCTTTCATAAATTAAATTTACTTAGACGATCCGCAGTTTAGGCCAACTTTTAATGGTAGGGGAGCAGATACAGTGATTGATTATGTGCTAATGTCTACTCATTTTGCTCACTATCTTTCTAAATATTTACTTCATGATATAGCAATAAGAGATCAATTTCCCCAGAGTCTACAGATTTCATTAACATCTACTTTCCAGCCTCAGAAAGATAATAATGCTTTGGAAAATAATATTGAATTGGCTTCGCGCAATGGGTATTCAGTGAAATGGTCTCAAATAGAGCCACAGTGTTTTCTGAAACAGTTAATTTATGAACATATGCCAGATTTTGTCGACTGCCTTACTGAAGACATAGACCCAGTTAAATGTATTACTGCCTTTTTGGCAATATTGAGATGTGTGAAAAAAGCTTTGACTAATAAAAGAGGAAAGTTGGGACAACGGGATAAAACGGGCTGGTTTGATTTGAATTGTACGAAAGCACATAAAAAATTAAAAAAGACATTAAGTACTTCACGAAAGATGCACAAATGAGGTACACATCTGAAGAAATTAATATAAGGAGGCCGTCAGGAAAAGAAAAATTAATTTGAAGGGGAAACCTGGGAATCCCTTCATAAAGCTAGTCTTACGAAAGATAATATCCTCTTCTGGAAAATAATTCATTCTCCCATTCCATGGGTCAGGCAAGACCCCAGAATGGAGATTGCAATAGCAGAAGAGGATTGGATTGGCCACTTTTCCGAGATATATGGCCCAGCCCCGAGCTAGATTTATTTGATCTTTCAACTAGCGACCCCACTCAAAATAATTCACTTGTGATTGTAACACCTCAATTTGCACTAGAGGAAGTAGTAGAAGCCATTAATACAAGCAAAGCTGGAAAAGCCCCAGGCCCTGATGGTGTCCCGGTAGACTTATATAAGGCCAACATACAATTATGGGGCCTCCTATTGACCCAGGTGTTGAGTGCCTGTTGTACTTTAGGTCCTTTACCTTCATGGCTAGACTCTATTATTGTCCCCATATTTAAAAAAGGTGATTGTCTCAACCCAGCCCGTTACAGACCCATTTCATTACTTGATTCATTAGCTAAAATTGCTGGGAGAATCATTTTAAAAAGACTACAAGAGTGGGCTGAAAAAAATAACATCTTATCTGAATTACAGTATGGATTTCGTTCAGGAATAGGCACTGTCAAACAGGGACTGAATCTAAGTGTTATAATTGGGAAGTATACAAAGATTAGAGAAGGTAATCTGTATTTGGCCTTCAAAGATTTGTTGTCTGCATTCGACTGTGTAGTCCATGATAAACTATGGAAAATCCTAAACGATTTGGGTGTAGAAATGACAATAATCCAGTTTATACGGGAACTGTACTCAGGAAGTAGGGCGAGGGTGAGATACGGGAAAGGGGGGGAATGTTCTAGACCATTGTGTATATGTAGAGGTGTACGCCAAGGTTGCGAATTAGAACCTTTCCTATTTTCAATATATATAAATAAATTGGTTCTAGAACTAATAAGCAAATGTAAAGATTACCCACAAATAGGTCATCGCCCGATTCCGGCTTTACCCTATGCAGATGATGCTGTTCTCATGGCCTGGACCGCGATAGCCCTACAAAGACTTTTAACAACTTGTGTAACATATATGACAGAATTGGGCCTAAATGATAATCGTTCTAAAACTTTTATAATGAAATGTGGCAGGAAACCTCTCAAGTTTAGTGATATTACCATGGAAGGTGGAAAGATTGATAGCACGTCAACATTTTCCTATTTGGGAATAATGTTTGATAATGAAGCGTCATGGGCTCATTGTGCAAAGGTTAATAAATGACAGTTTATTAAGACAACCATGGCCCTGAAGAATTTTTCTAAGCAGTTAGGGACAATTACACCACAGAACATACTAAAAGTATATAGAGCTAAATGCATCCGTTCTGTCACCTATGGAGTAGGTGTAAGGGGGTATATTAACTATAATTCGATTCAAGCTGTGGAAAATGATTTTCTGAGACATTTATTAATGGTACTAAAGGGCACTTCATCATTTGTCAGTCACACCGAATTAGGGGCTTCTTATCTGATGGATTTAATAAAGATACAGCCCATATTGCCATGGCATAAAATCTGGACCTCAGAACACACTGGCCTAAATAGGTCATTTTTACAGGCTTCTATGGTTTCGACATATTCTTTAAGAGTGCCATGGCTGAACTACATTAGGAACTTTCTTGAAAACCTAAGACATAAAGAATATTATGATAAGCCAGAATTACTGGAGACCCTAAGTAGAAAAGTCCCTGAAGTATTTAGAAGACTTGCGGTGGCTAGTAGATTTAGTTCATATGCTGTAATGGATAATTGATATGTTACAGTGGTTGCCTTGTTATTATGAACTTTGCTTAGTGTTTGACTACCTAGAAACAGTTGATTTAAATGTACATTTTTATTGTCTAGTAATGATATTTTGTAAGGGCTAGTTTTAATGAGTAACTTTTATTGCCTGGTGTTTACACCCAGAAAATGATGTATTTTATATATGAAACATTATCTTTTGAACGTATTGATGTTATGCTTTTATGGTTTATTTGGTATAAACCAAATAACGTTTTTGAACTGTAATTGTAAATATGATTACTATCACATACAAACAATTAACAAAAAATCACCACTCTTTACAAATCTAAATTATTACCAAATGATTTAAAAATAACATTCTCCAAACTTTTAAATCTCTTACATGGCCAGTCGTTATCTTAAAATATGATAAAAACTAGCTAAAAACAGGTGTTCTTATTGCCATCTATAAAAACTCTCCAACAGTGCTTATTATACCAATTAAATGCATTATGAATAGATACCTCTAGGCTCCATGGTGTGAATATATATCATATTCAATGAATATTGGTTTGAAATTTCCAAACATTCTTCTTTGTAGAATCAAAATCCAATAAAATATGTTACACTTCATTTCACATTCAAATGGCATTCTCAATATTCCTTGCTTTCTGTATAATGTTAGATACTGCATGAAAGGCAAATATTCTGTTGACACCAATCCTACATTTTAAAATTCTATATTTCAAATCTTGATCGGATAACATAGAAATATGCAGGAAAAAAGCACATTATTGCTCCAATAGTTTATTAGGTAGGACACAGAGATCTTTGCAAATATTGTAAATCATATTCAAGTGACATCATTGCTGTTTTTATTTTTAATACAAATACTGTGATTTTCAAAGGATCATCCAAGGTGGGAGAGTATCAAGAAAAAAGTTTAACTATTATATTTGTTTCTTCTTTTAGACACAAAGCCAACCTCAGATCACTACTCATGAGTTCATTTCAATAATAAAAATACATTTTATTTTCTCTAGATTCTAATGATCTGTTCAATAAATGTATCAATAACTTCACTGAATACCAGTCTTATTTACATTCTTAGTGCCTGTATCATGTAAGATTTCAGAGGGCTAAAAGGGCCTTTAAACATAGATTCTCAAATCTTTTCCAGTTTTGATATCCACTCATATACAATTTGTCAGCATAATACAGGTATTTTAATTGAACCATTGCTTTAAATATGTCTAAAACAGGTACCATGGTTGGTCCTCCATAATCCCTAGTAACCTTCACAGCCCTGAAAAGCTTGCTAACACCTATGATTTGAGTACATGTATATTCTTTCTCCAATTCAGATTAAATGTGTCATTCATTCCAAGTTACCTTTCGTTTATCCAGGAACCATTGGTGCTTTACTTTTTCTAATCAAACCCCACAGTTTTGGTCATTTCCATATTTAAATATTTAAAAAATACATCCAGTTTCCCTTGTAGCCCTATTTGAGTTGCATGCCTAATCACCAGGTCATTAGCATATATTAGCAGGGCACACATCTTTCTCCCATTTTGGGTTAAAATGCATGAGTGCTTAATGCAAAAAAGGGCAAATCCTTATAATAGGGAGCAAATAAAGTTGCTATCAGTGCATATCCCTAATATAGTAACTTCCTAATGAATTACTTTTCACAGTACACCTTTTCCTGTTAATTCAACTATAGACGAGATCTCTCTAATTATTTATTTTAGGATTTCCAATTATCCTCCTAGTATTTCTAAATCCTTCAGGTGCTTCAAGAGTATTTCCCAGTATACCGGATCAAAGGCCTCCCAGATGTCAACAAATCAGCAATACACACTGCTCTTAGTTTCTGTAGATGTTCAGGCTGTCAACCATAAACTAAAGCAATAGCTAAAGTTGAGTGCCTCTTTTGATATCACCGTGTTCTACTGGAAGATTTGTTATTGTCAATCCACCTTTCCAAATTTATGAGTAAAAGCATTCAACAAAGAACACTTTTGAGCCCATCTTTTAAGCTTATTAGGGCCTCTTTCCAAGTTTTTAGTCAAACCCCTCAGCTGCAACTATTTTAAAGGTTAGGGCAAAGAATGCACCACCAATCACTTTTTGACTTTACTATTATAGCAGGGAGAGTTCTTGGACCTGCAGCCCTTGTAGGCCTGAGGGCCATGGTTACCTCCTTAATCTTAATAGCTTTCTGAGTAAAACAGTTCAAATACTCCACAACACATCCATAGTTCACTTTATTTAGATCACCTCAGATACAGAATTGCACTAGTCCCAAAACATTCCTGTTTTTAGCCTGAATCACTGACACCATCATTCCCAATTATCTTTAATATATTCTTTTTTTCCTGAATAGTCAAAGATTTATGTTCAAGGTTCACCTTTAAAACTTCTCTATTGCATTTACCACCCTTATTTCCCCCTCTCCTTCAGCTTCTTTAATTTTTTTGTAATGCTTGACAATGATTATCAAACCAAGAGCATAGAGGAGGGGAGAACATGGCGGGCGGCAGGACGGTCATGCACTGAAACACCTAACTGAGCTCCCCGGCTGAGAGCTTCGGGTTTGTTTGGTTTTCCCCCTCCTTGATCTGGACCACTGTTGCAGTTATTGTGGAAGCGTATGAGCGCAGGGAGATGCTCGTTAATGGAAGAGGAGTCTGGGGCGGCAAATTAGATTTGTGCCGCCCTGGAGTTCTGAAGGAGTTGTCGGGCAGCGTCACACGTTCCCCTCCAGGGGAATGTTGGCAGAGGCAGCACTGGTGGCCATATAATCACACAAGCAGGAGGAGCGTCCCAGGGGCTTCCAACATCGCAGAAGCCGGTACGAGGGGTAAGGAAGTCGGTTTTGGAGGCTGTGACACTCACCTCAACCCCCTCACCGGTAGGAAATTCTTTTACTATTACGGCTGGACCCACAGGAGGTGTAAAAAAGGGTAATAAGCTGCTTATGCACCAGGACAGTGAAGGGGGCACAGAAATTGGTGGACACACGAAGAGGTCTTCAAGAAAAGGAAGAGGACTTTAATATTTAAAAAAAAAAATGAAATAAAGATCTGCTACGACTATAACTAAGATTACCCCTTCTCTACGGGCATACTTTAGAGCTCTCCCTATAGTAACTACTACTCCCGACTTACCAATGAGTCAAGACACGGTTGGGGAGGGGGTATCTGCACCTATTTCTTCAGTAGATTTACCCCCTAAATTAGCTTCTGGTTTGCTTCCTCCATTCCAAGAGGAAAATTAGGCAAAGTGCAATGCTTTTGGGACGCAAGAAATCTTCCACCACTTGGTATAGGCAGAAATTGTAGAGCCTTTACATTTGTCTGACAATCAAGCCCAGATTATAGCATTAGAGCCTAGTGCATTGGAAAGTATGCTTGTCTTGCTGACGGATAGTATAAAAAAGGGCTTTTCAACCGCAAAGAGAAATCAAGCTGAAATAAGGTTAGCTTGTGAATCATTGGAGAAACAAATAGATCTTTTGGTGCTTAGAACACTGGCCCTTGAGAATTCGGTTGAAACTATGAGAGAGGACTTGAGGAAGAACAAGGAAGAGATCCAACTGTTAAAAGGGACGGAACGGGACTTGCAGGAGAAATTGGAACACTTAGAAAATAACTCCAGAAGGAATAACTTCAGAATTTTCAATGTCCCGGAGGGAGTGGAAGAGCCGGATTAAAAAAAGTATATAGCTTCTCCTATTAAAAAGGTAATCCCTTTGGACGAAACTGAGGTTGAGATCATCAGTGATATTCAGAGAGTTCACCGTGATCCGTTTAGGAGGAATCCAAATATCAAGAAACCGCAGAGGATTTTGGTGAACTTTCAAACTTATCTTTTGAAAGAGAAAATTCTCGCAAAAGCTTTAGATCTCAGATCCCTTGACAGTGGTGAAATGAAATTTGAGATTAGGTCCGACCTCTCTAGATTAACACGGAATAGGCAATGGGAGCTAGGAAAACGTCTAGGCTAGGTTGTTGGTTAATGGTAGGCTAACAAACTCATTTAAGATTACTAGGTGTACCAGACAGGGCTGTCCTCTTTCTCCTTTGTTGTTCTGCCTATATATATAGAGCCTTTGGCTAAGAGAATTAGGCAGGATTTGAGAATTCTTCCTTTTTAGAAGCAAGGGTTGGGTGAAGAAAGTAGCCTTGTTTGCTGATGATCTTCTGATCTATACCTCTGACTTACAGACAACAATGCCTATTCTGTTAGATATTACAGAGGAGTTTGGGAAGATTTCAGGCTATTGTATTAATCCGGATAAGACCGAAATAATGGTCTGGAATTTGAAGAGTGCAAATTGGCGTGCTACGACTTGTATGGGATACTTAGGACTATCAATTGTTCATGATCTGAAACAAATACCCGTGGTAAATATTAGGTCTGTCATTACTGAGTGTGGTAAGGTAATGTTAGGCTGGTTACATCTGAGGCTTACAGTTATTGGGAAGGTCAATTTGGTCAAAATGATAATATTGCCTAAGTTGAATTTTCTTTGTAATTCTATTCCTTTATATATGGATAAGAAATTATTGGTTATGTTCCAACAGAAAATACATTCCTTTATTTGTGCGCACAAGGGTCCTAGGATAGCTTTGAAGAAATTGTATAGAAGAAGAGAAAAGGGTGGCTTGATGCTTCCCGATATTCAATATAATGCGCAGGCGTTTCATCTTAAGAATATTAGGATGTTGTTTTCTTCTCTGGATCTGTCGGTGGTGGGCACAATGTTCAATTCTATGGTAGCCACCGAGAAAGGTGCAAAAAAGTATTTTTTATATAAGTTTGGGGATCCCAAGTTTTTCAAGAAAGTGAAATTTAAAATACTACAAGATGCTGCTAAGGTGTGGTTTGAGGTACGTCGAGTTGCAAAAATAGAATATTATAGTTTGGGGGCTCCGGTTTGGGACTCTCCAGATACCCCTGAATGTTTAACAGATCTATTGGCTCGGACTCTCAAGAGGGCAGGAACTGAAGTTTGGGGGATTTGATTAGTGGAGGGGCCTTGCTATCTTGGGACGATCTTATGGAAATTACAGAGGGATCCCTCTCAAGACTGAAGTATGTTCAGTTAAGGAATTGGACATGTGACCCTATAATTATCTTTGAGTCTGCGAATCAGTTAGAGGACAACTTATTAAGGAATCATACACATTTACAAAACGTTTCAAAATGGTATTGGGCAATGTTGGATGTCCTAGATGGTGATTTTGGATTACCGGTTGCCCTTTCGGGGGAAGAGTTCCCTTTAGGGCAGGTGCAGAAATAGTGGGAGTTATCAAAACGAAGGGTGTTTAAGATAGTTAAACCTGTTTCATTGAGGAGGAATCATCTTTATATGATGTATAGGGCTTTCTTCTCCCCTAAGAGGCTTTCCAAGATGAGGGGAGGAGAGGAAGTGACTTGTGCTAAGTGTGGCCTGTCAGGTGCTTCGGATATCCATATGTTTTTGGATTGTCCAGGGGTGTTCTGCTTCTGGTGAAGGGTATGTACTTCTCTTTCGGGTATCATTCGGCAAAATATTTATCCAACTCTATCTTTAGTTATCTTTATGGTACTGGAAGAGGACGAAATAACTAACAGGGAAATTAGAACAATACTTTTCTACGCAATACTTTTGGCCAGGAGGGAAATTTGTAGGAAATGGATGGCTACCTCTCCCCCTTCGCACATGGACTGGCTTAATGCCTTGATGGCAACTTCAAAATTGGATGTGGGAGTGAGTAAATCGAACAAGGAAAATAAAATAAAGATGTGGTCACGTTTGTGGGAGTGGTAGGGCACCTTAGTATTATGTATTATGGATATGTGTTAATAACCGGTGTCCTATAATTACAAACTCGGTTACTCTTGTGCTATCGACCAAGGACAAAGTCTTAATGAGAGAGCTCTGTTTTCCCTGGCGTCAGTTATCTCCATGTAGGGTAAACATTATGGACTTGTTTGAATGCCAGGAGTGTATGAGGACAAAAAAAAATGATTATCAAACCAACCTATGGTTTTTCCCTTCCAATACCGTTTTCCTTTGCACCTTCTGTTCTTAAACACTAAGGGGCATATTTGTACTCTGTTTGCACTGAATTAGCGTCATTTGTTTTACTCTAATTCGGTGCAAAACTAACTCCATATTTACACTTTTGTGATTTATACTTTTTAGGCCGCATAAATGTCATTAAAGTGGCGCAAACTTACAAAATATTGGCCCTTATTTATACTTTTTTGTGCAAAACTGCACTAACTCAGTTTTGCACCAAAATGTTTAGCACCGGCTTGCACTATTTCTGTACAACTGCCGGGCACCATATTTATGAAACGGTGCAAGTTGGTGCAAAGGGTAGGCTAGAGTAAAAAACTAATGACTTTAGTCGGGTGGGGCTGGCGGTATAGAAGAAGGGGATTTAGCACCAAAAAATGACTTTAGGCAGGTTAGCGTAAAAAAAATGACTCTAACCAGATTAGCATCTTTTTATGGTGCTAAACCTACCACGCCACATGACTCCTGCCTTAGAAAAGGCAGGAGTCATGCCCACCACCCCAATGGCCAGCATAGAGGACAAGGGTCACCTGGGCATGGCCATTGCACCCTATGCCATGTATGAGGGCCCATTTCAGGGCCCCCTATGGCACTTTCAAAAATAAAATGCAATCTTACCTGTACTTACCTGGGATGGGGTCCCCTATCCTCCACAGTCCCTCTGGTGTGGGTAGGGGTGCCCCTGGGAAATAGGCCCACGTGTCCCTTAACGCCTGCCCTGACCCAGGCTTTCATAAATGGGGCAAAGTAAGCTTTGCACAATTTTTTGACCCCTTCTCCCTAGCATCATTTTTGCCTGGGAGTATAAATATGGCGTTAAGGCCATAGAGTCATTTTTTGCACGGGAACGCCTACCTTGCATCTCATTAAGGCAAAGTAGGTTTCCACTTCTAAAAAATGACCTGACGGGTCTAGCACCAAAGTATAAATATGGAGTTAGTTTTGCACCGAATTAGAATAAAAAAAATGAAGCTAATTCAGTGGATACATAGAATAAATATTCCCCTTAGTGTAAAAATATGACACTAATCTGATTAGAGTAATTTATTTTTACTCTAACCTGCCTAACATCATTTTTTTTTACGCTAGCCCACCCTTTGCACCGGCTTGCACCATTCATTAAATATGGTACCCAGCTGGTGCTAAAAAATGGTGCAAGCCGGTGCAAAACCTTTTGGTGCAAAACTGCGTTAGTGCAGTTTTGCACCAAAAAGTATAAATAAGGCCCTTAGTGGCTTCACAATACAACCATGTCTCTTGAAAAGAAATTACATCCTATTCTTCCAGTACTTTATTTATGGATCTTGATTTTTCTCATCTTTTTATTCTGTAAATATTCCAAATTAGGAACCTTGAGTTGTATTTGGAACTCCCGTCCTAATCCACATAGCTTAAACACAATGTGGCTCCCTGTTTATAGTTTAAGATTTCATGATGATTGTTTATTTCCAGGGCTGCTCTTGTACACCATTATTTTGAATCTTCTTTCATCCTTAGCGACTTTTTTTTTTAGTTCTCCCTCATACTCCTTCCCAAGCTTCCAAAATGTATAACGTAGATAATGCTGCATAATTATTTAAACATGCATTTTATCTCCCTTTCCTATATCTATATTGTCAATTACCTTTTTCTATTTTCAATTAATTGTTCTTTTACATTTACAAATCTGGTCCTTGACTAGGGGCTAATATTTTGTTTTTAATAATCTCTTTCTCCAAACAATACTTTACAAAAATGACCTGTTTCATGTTGTTGAAGATTAAACTGAGAGAGGCACATTTATTAAAGACTTATATAATTTACCTATCCTACATACATTATCATTTAGTTATTTTTCACCCCACCCATTACCCTTTTCTTTTTTTCTTTTACACCTATACCTAGGCCAAGATTGTACAGTGTTGTTTATTTTCTTATGCCCCTTTTTGCATCAAAGTTACAAGGGATTTCCTTCTTATGAGAACCATCTGCTATATTACTTAGCTTTTTGGAAGTATTACTTGTCCTTTGGACAGCGGTTCCTTTCTTTCATTGTCTTCATTTTAGTTAGTACTTCATCCTTTTTATTGACTATTTCATTGGTTGTGTTACTACTCAAATATGTTTTAAATTCTTTACACATTTCTTTTTTCTCTAGAGTTTATAATCTTATTTGAATGGGTCAATCCATCCTTTGTCTTTCTAGGTTTACCATATCTTCGTGTCATCACTTTCTTATACAAGAAAAGTCTCCTTGTTATTTTGGTTTTCGTGGTTTATAGGAGATATATTCAGATTTTTCCCCTTCCTTCTCAGAAGCAATTTTCTTTATTCCCATCAATTCAATTTAGTTATTTATGTTTTGGAACTCGACTGAGGTCCACATAAAAACAATATAAAACCATCCATTCATTCCTGTCACAATTTGCGCACGTAAACAGATTGCACACATTTAAAAATTCTTTAAAATTCTATGAAAAGCTCATCATTTGATTTTTTCAATATACTATCACAAAATACAGTACTCCAATTAAAGTGCAATCACTCCATATTACCATTAAATAGTGACATGCAAATAGGAAAATTAAGTATTAGAATGACACATTACTCACTTGAGACAGAAACAACTAATACATAATCATGATTCCCATCACTTTCATGAGGCTTCATTTCAGTTGGTCTTGCTAATGTTGGCATGCAACTATTTACATCTCTTAATTCTATCACAATTAACAAATCAGTTTGAGATACAATTCATCATTATTCAAGACCATTGTTTAAAAAATACATTGCAGTGTTTTTGCATTAAAAGCAAAACATCTAGCATTGAAGATGATGTTCTCACAGAAGTGTTCTGAGAGGTAAACAAGTTTTGCTTTCCTGATATCTCATGGGGCTTTACTATATTTCATTAATTCATTCATTTTATTTCTTTCAAAGGAGTCCATTCTAGAAAGAAATGTCCAACTCATATCACTTTTTGCATTTAAATAAGCAATTTTGAAGTTGAGAGCCAGTAAGGGCCCTAAAGGACTCAAATCATGGTCAGTAAACATGTTAGATGACACTAATCCAGGGTCCATTCCTTATTGTACAGTTTTGCCATTCCCTTTACCACACCTGATTTCCATATTATGTAAATTCAGAGAAGAGGGTTCTTCTTCACTTTGAGGTTTAAAATGAAAATTCACAAATCTTTTTTATTGAAGAAACTAATTAGGCATCTGGGGGTGAATCCAACATCTCTGATTGATGTGCTTCTATGACCATTGAAGTTTTTAACAAACCAATTTCTTCTTTATTAACCTAAACATCAGCCTCCTCCAAATGGATAATGGCATACTCATATCTCCTGTATCCATAACTTTTATCCCCCAGCTGTCATTAACATCAGTCACACTTCAGGGCCCTATAGGTTGGTGCCCCAGGGAAACTACAGAGGACAATGCTGTGGCTTCAGCAGTAGACAGGAGTAGAGAACCATGAGTGGCGAGCCAGACACAAACCTAGATTTGAAATTGAATGAGTGAGCAAGCGATCATGAACAAGAGAACTGAAAGTGTCAAGAACTCCCACACAGGCATGAACTCAAGACAGTGGGCTGCTTCAGAGGTAACGATCTGGGGTTAAACGTATAAAGGTACACATCCACCAGCCACATATAATTGCAAACAAGGTAGGAACATCATAGAGGACTAAGGCAAGCAAGCATTTGTTCACGAGGGCCTTCAAGCTCAATATTTAAAAAGTCTGCATGTTTCTAAAGAGGTGACTAGCCATCGTCCTTCCATAGATAACCTACTTAAACTAATAAGTAGAACAAGAGAAAAGGATCGGGTAACATCAATATCACACAAGAGCACAGACAATATATGAGGAAATAGAAATCTCTTAACATTTAAAATCACACATAGTAGCCAGCAATCCTAATGCATGGCAATGACAAAAACAAAAACAAAAAGGAAATATTGTCAATGCAACTTACAATAATCAAGTACCCCTAAACTAGTGCAACACATTGATGAGGAAAAACACATTTAAATTGACCCCACTACCATTAACACATACACAGCAATTTCTAGAAATACTCACAAAAGAACACAGGTGCCAATAACAAAGACTAGAACAATCCCTAACAGAACAAAAATAAGAAACACCCAAACAAACTAATAAATTACACCAAAAGTTGTGAAGTGTGCCTATTTACTAAAAACACAGGCTACCTAACTTGAAACAACAACCAGAACACTACTCTAAAAACATCATCATTAAATAAATAAAACTAAAACCTAACAGCCTAAGCAACAGAAACTTAAACAATATTATGAATGATAAAGCATTATCAATGTTTTTCATTCTTAATAACTTAATAAAAATATTTCAGAACAATACAAAATTATAATATTATTACTAAACACCCCGCATAAAACAAGTAAAAGACAAGAAAATAAACCACACCTAAATATTAAATGCACTTTATTTAATTATAAATAAAAATAACATTGCACATATTTATAAAGTAGCAAAATATTGGCAAACAAAATAAACATAAAATACCACCAACAAATAAATGAAGAAAATAGATCATTCAAGATTTTGTAGATGAAGTCTTCCTATAACAGAATATTATCCACAAAAAATGTGTACAAAATGTAGCCCAAAAAATATAATCCATCTAATTTGACCAAATAAATTCCAAGGAATCTATCCAAAATCCTGATAAATATTAAAAAGAATAACACTGCTCTGGGAAATCCTCTAAAAAATAAACAGATGACTAGTAATGGCAAATATTTTCCTTCTAAGAAAAGAAAGACAGTTCTACCATTCAACAAATTGATCCTGACTTCTCATAAAAGAAGGGTAAAAGGAAGTACAGAACAACTCACCCTCAAAGCAAACATACTCCATGAAAAATCTAAGAAAAATCAAAATACCTAAAATGTCTGTTAAATTGCAGCATTTTAGCTACAATTAAAAATACCATTAGAATAAATCACATTTGAGACTAGTGTACGCATCCCAGTCAACTACGAGAATAACCCACTCTAAGTATTATCTAAAAAACACACACACATACAAGTACTAACCTGACTACTGATACAACATCTCCAAAACATATCAACTGTAGAAAATATAGAAAAAGTACAAGTCCCTTATTCAGAGAACATAAAGGAGGAACAGCTGACCTTTACAGAGAGATCAGGTTTATTTTTTCCAATCCTACTTAATCAAATATGGAAAAGTGCTGGACATTGACAGGTCAGATGAACTATTAGCACTCAAAGTGTGAACAAATTGGGGAAAGTGCTGGACATTGTGACTGGGCAGGTTTACTATTCCCACTCAAAACTGAACAGCATTTGGAAAACTATTGGACTTTGGTGAGTGGTCAGATTACCTATTCCCACTCAAAATATTACCACATTGGGGAAACTTTGGAGTGGTTATATTTCTCATTCCCACTTTGAACTTAACCACTTTGGGGAAAGTTTTGGACTTTGAGAGAACAGATTTACTAATTCCAATCCAAATTTACCCACATTGAACAAAGTGTTGGGCTTTGACTTTAGTAGGGGTTGGTCAGATTTATTATCCACTCTCCAAATAAAACCAGATTTGAGGAAAGTGTTGAACTTTGGAGAAATCAATTTCACTATTCCCACTCCAACCGTAAATATTTGTGAAATTAAGTAATTTCTCATATATTTAATATTTTTAAAGAAAAGAACAGTAGACCAGCCATTAGCATTAAATAAATCATGTTTTAATTTTTACAAATAAAAGCATTAAAAAAGTGTAAAACATTTTTAAATATTACTGCCTACCCAAATCCCCCTATTAACTCTGCAATCCGCTCCTGAACACTTCAAATCAAATTAATATACCTTTAAAAGGTTTATCAAAAATATACAAGAAACAAGTTAAATAACAATAACATAAAATTAACATTATACACAACATATTTAAACAACTGCAAAAAAGAATTATATTCTTGCCTGTGATAAAATATACCATGCTATAAAATGCACCAAAATATTGGACTCACAATATTATTGATTGACAATATCTTATGCACAATTTTAAGACTAGGAGTTACTACCTTATTTTTCTGTTCCTTAATGAAGATACAGAACTTGCATTGTTTCCTGCATTCTGATATGCCTCACTTATTACATTTTGGCTTCCAGTCCCTGTGTAACACTTGTAGTAAAATGTCTGCACATGGGCATTTTGTAGGTGGTGCTAGACAAATGTGGGTTCTTGGCAGTATAACACTATCAAACTCATTAATCAGAAGTCAGTCATATAAAAGGTCACTTAAGAGGGACTGAGAGACTGTCCTTCACATTATCGTAAATGGTGGGTTGCAATTCCTCTTTAAATATCAGATATTTTCCATTGTATGCCCAGATGTCCTTCCTCTACTTGTGAAGGCATCCCCTGACATCCTTTGACAAGAGATCACTTTCACACCATTATTTTGACCAGAAATCTATGATGTAATGAACGGTTTGGAAAAGTTTGGACCTCATTAGAGTTTGCTGTAGTGGGAGCACCACTGTCAGTTCCATTTCCCTTGATCCTTTTGGAGTTGAAGGAAGCACCATGATTACCCTAGGAGTGCCTCAACTGAGCCAGGCAGAGAAAGGTTTGACCTGGCTGCTCATCTGCCAATGGTTAACCCTTTCTTGGAGGCGTTTGACTGATCTGTTTAATGCAGGACTACTGTCACTCCTATTCCCTGCTGGTACCAACCATGTGAATCATGATTACCGTAGTCAGGGAAAACACAGATTGGAACAGGTCTGTAGGCCGATGGTTTTTTGCATGTTGGGACCTCTTTTTGTTCAGAGAAAATAAACTGCTTTAGGAATTTGTTTTCTCTGCACAAGAACATTTGCTTAGCAAATGGTTTAAAGATGGCAGTCACTCAGCTGCCAGGGTGGCTCACTTGAGAACACTGAAATCTCTGCCATGCAGGTTTTGACCTGCTAACGGGCCAGTTAGTTATCTACTAAGATAATGGAGGTCATGGCCGCCACCCCCTGTAGATCAGCAAACTCTCTGCCATGTTCAAAATGAGGTCTACTGTCTCTGTCCTGGACAGATATTTAACCATACTGTTTTCTTTAGAACATATTTCCTTCCTTATGATAGTTCTTAGAGTGGCACTTGCCAAGCTCTACCAAACAGACCATTTTCCGCATTACCTTATTCACCCAAAGCAACCATTTATCTGTCTCTGTTATGATCTAATAGCAGTTGATATGACAAAAGACTGTGAATTCTGTAAAATGTGCCTTTCATTGGCTTTCTATTAAATGAATGGAATGTAGTCACCTCAGGTAGATCTCAAATAATTGCTTCAATTATTTTTTTATTTTTTTACTAGGAGTGGAATTTGCCTGAATGGATCTTCCGACAGTTCTGCTAACATTTTTACTAAATGTTTACACATAGAGCTAAATAGCTACAGTGCATATATTTAATTTTACTGTACTGAACTTGTAAGTATTCAAAACAGAAACTAGCAATAACCATTGCACATAACACTAAGGCCCTGATTATGAGTTTGGCGGACAGGAACTCCCGCCCACCAAACTCCTGACATGGTGGGCGCCACTCTGGTGGCAACCTCCCCATCGCACAAATTATGACTTTTATGCTGGGCTAAACGGTGGAAACCAAGGTTTCTGCCAGTCAGCCCAGCGGGAAAGTTGTGGCAGCATTGTTGCTGGCTCATAATAGAGCTGGCGGCAATGCTGATGACCACAGGAGGCACCAGTACCCTTGCAATGTGGCCTGTCTGCACATCAGACCTGAGAGTGCGCATGACGTGGGTGCTGGGCAGAGAGACCCCAGCACTGCCCATGCCATCACGGGACGCTTTTTGCTGCTGCTGGAAGGGACTGCAAGTCCCAGGAGTCAATGAGGAGGCCAGGGGGCGGGACCAGACAATTGCCTGAGCGCTTCAAAAGCACTGCCTGTCCCCCACATTGCGTGACGCTTTGTGCTGCTGCTGGAAGGGACTGAAAGTCCCAGGAGTCAACGAGGAGGCCAGGGTGTGGGACCAGACACTTGCTCGAGCGCTTCAAAAACGCCGCCGGTCCCCCGCATCGCAGGACGCACCCGGGCAAAGCACAGGCCAAGGGCGGGCCCGTCCACACCCGTCATAGCCCGAAGGAGTCCGGGCAGGGCTACCCCCCTAACAACAACTATCCGTGTCAATGGGACTTTGAAGGAAGGCACGCGACCTTGATGTGAGAGTGTTTTATACTTTTTAAATACATGGTCACTGTTGAGTATCAGCGATAGTCTCTTATTGAAAATAGTTTACTCAAATTGTTTACTCAGAGTCAGAGCAATCAGTTAGTATTGGGGAAGAGCTCAGCACAAACTTTTTTACAGGGGACGTGTGAGACGGGGAACTACATCGTATTAATCTTACAGATTAGCATAAAAGTAAAGGAATATAGATCTATAGATTCCATCTTTTTCCTTTTTATAAGGTATTTTTAGGCATTATAATTATGGGTAAGGGAAAGTACTTAATGATGAATCCTTCCTCCAACACTGAAGCTAGAACCTCCATATTAAAATATATTTCAGGAGCAATGGGGATGATCGATCAGCAAATCTCTAGCATTGAAGAAAAACTGTATTCCATCCCCCGCCAAGGAATTCAGAAAAACGGGCTGATCTTAGTGATCCTGAAAGGGGCAGTAGTATAGAGGTGGGCAAAAACTAGGAAATGAAGAATGTTAAAAAACGGCTCCGTTCAAAATAATTCGGACATAATATCAGTTCAAGACGTGTCCCCGCCCTCACCTAAGCATTCAAAGAAACCTGTGATGGGAAGGGTGGATAATCCCTCTGTTATTAACTTAAAGAAGGATGAGCCAGTAAACATGTCTGGAAGGCAGGCATAAAAAAAAGTAACCCAGAGGAAAATTCCAAACAAACCTGTTGAAGCAACCTCAAATTTCCTTGTTTATATTTATAAAGCAATAAATGACTTGAAATCACTGGTCCAGACTTCACTGGACTCTATTTCAGAACTATTAAGATTGGTAGAGAGTAATCTTGAAGCAGGTTTAGTTCTTATGAAATCCACACAGCCTGGGGAAGTACAACCTTCTAGAAAAGCTCCTACTGCATTACACTCAATTCAAAATATGCCAGTAACCTTCAACCCCAAACTCACAGTAGGAAAGCTTCCACTGTTTCACATCTATCTCCAAGTTCTACATGTAACACACAACCCCCAACACAAGTGGTAATCACTAGTCAACCACAGGCAAAGATATTAAATAGAAAGTTGTCCTCAGATAGGGTGAGCCGGCCTGCTGTAAATTCTAATGGGGAGGAGTATACACAATGGCCAACATCAGAATCCTTTTATACACCAAGTGATTTCTTACATCTCCCCCCAGAAGTAACACCATACGTAGTGATCCTGGCTAATGTTCCTACCCTGGGTAACCAGTATCGGGAAACATGGACAAACTTGAGAAGTCCCTCAACTGGATTGGAACTCATCTGGATCCTAGTATGGTGGGCCCCCTCTTTGACAATATAAAAATGGTGAGGAGAATTAAATGGATAGGTACCAGCCAGAAATCACGGGACGGAGATTGTGTGGTTCTTTCATTTAAATCCCCGGAATTAGTAGAGAGAGTCATTTATGAACTTGGCGCAAGGCATGTTGCTCACCAGGGTATTTCATTATACCTTTGGGTTACTTTTATCAAAGTACTGTGGGGCAAAACTGTATCATAGGCCGATCAAGTCACTCTACAGATTTAACTAATTCGGATTCCGCCTTTACCCGTAACAGGTTCCAAGTCCTGTCGACCTCTGAAAACTTGAACTGACTCAGCAGGGCCAAGACAGGAGTTTCTAATAAGACGGTACTAGTAACAAACATGGAAGGGGGGCAGATAAGGCAGGAAGACCCATTCAGGATATTAACCCCTATTGCCCTATAGTCTAACTTTTTTGGAACGTGGCAGGCTTAAGTAAAAAGCTTAATAATGAGGAATGGATGAACTTCATTGAAGACTTTCCTTTTTTATGTCTATGGGAAACTTGGTTCCTGAATCCTATTCATATAAATGGGTATAACACATACCACACTCCAGCAGTATCTTGAGGACACGGACGCCCTAAAGGGAGCTTATGCACACACATCTCAAGCTTACCCTAACAAATTTAAAGATGTGAATCTCCAACGTATATTATCAAGTGATTGTAAGCGACCTTGACCAGATGATCCAACTAGTGGTCATTTATTTTTATAACAATATACCTACGGGAGAGGTTTCTACTATCCCAATACAATTGGGAGAGGATTTAGAGAAAGTTTGCACAGAATCTAGGAGAGAAAGCTTTATTGTATGGAATGGTGATTTTAATATCCAGTTTTGTAAGGAACCGTCTACCAAGATATGTGGGTGCATGAGGAAGATATGGGTCCCTGGGCTCACTTTATTCATATCTCCGAAGGCGATGCTATGAACGTACTGGCGTATAAATTTAATTTGTCTTTCATAAATTAAATTTACTTAGACGATCCGCAGTTTAGGCCAACTTTTAATGGTAGGGGAGCAGATACAGTGATTGATTATGTGCTAATGTCTACTCATTTTGCTCACTATCTTTCTAAATATTTACTTCATGATATAGCAATAAGAGATCAATTTCCCCAGAGTCTACAGATTTCATTAACATCTACTTTCCAGCCTCAGAAAGATAATAATGCTTTGGAACATAATATTGAATTGGCTTCGCGCAATGGGTATTCAGTGAAATGGTCTCAAATAGAGCCACAGGGTTTTCTGAAACAGTTAATTTATGAACATATGCAAGATTTTGTCGACTGCCTTACTGAAGACATAGACCCAGTTAAATGTATTACTGCCTTTTTGGCAATATTGAGAGGTGTGAAAAAAGCTTTGACTAATAAAAGAGGAAAGTTGGGACAACGGGATAAAACGGGCTGGTTTGATTTGAATTGTACGAAAGCACATAAAAAATGAAAAAAGGCATTAAGTACTACACGAAAGATGCACAAATGAGGTACACATCTGAAGAAATTAATATAAGGAGGCCGTCAGGAAAAGAAAAATTAATTTGAAGGGGAAACCTGGGAATCCCTTCATAAAGCTAGTCTTACGAAAGATAATATCCTCTTCTGGAAAATAATTCATTCTCCCATTCCATGGGTCAGGCAAGACCCCAGAATGGAGATTGCAATAGCAGAAGAGGATTGAATTGGCCACTTTTCCGAGATATATGGCCCAGCCCCGAGCTAGATTTATTTGATCTTTCAACTAGCGACCCCACTCAAAATAATTCACTTGTGATTGTAACACCTCAATTTGCACTAGAGGAAGTAGTAGAAGTCATTAATACAAGCAAAGCTGGAAAAGCCCCATGCCCTGATGGTGTCCCGGTAGACTTATATAAGGCCAACATACAATTATGGGGCCTCCTATTGACCCAGGTGTTGAGGGCCTGTTGTACTTTAGGTCCTTTACCTTCATGCCTAGACTCTATTATTGTCCCCATATTTAAAAAACGTGATTGTCTCAACCCAGCCCGTTACAGACCCATTTCATTACTTGATTCATTAGCTAAAATAGCTGGGAGAATCATTTTAAAAAGACTACAAGAGTGGGCTGAAAAAAATAACATCCTGTCTGAATTACAGTATGGATTTCGTTCAGGAATAGGCACTGTCAAACAGGGACTGAATCTAAGTGTTATAATTGGGAAGTATACAAAGATTAGAGAAGGTAATCTGTATTTGGCCTTCAAAGATTTGTCGTCTGCATTCGACTGTGTAGTCCATGATAAACTATGGAAAATCCTAAACGATTTGGGTGTAGAAATTACAATAATCCAGTTTATACGGGAACTGTACTCAGGAAGTAGGGCGAGGGTGAGATACGGGAAAGGGGGGGAATGTTCTAGACCATTGTGTATATGTAGAGGTGTACGCCAAGGTTGCGAATTAGAACCTTTCCTATTTTCAATATATATAAATAAATTGGTTCTAGAACTAATAAGCAAATGTAAAGATTACCCACAAATAGGTCATCGCCCGATTCCGGCTTTACCCTATGCAGATGATGCTGTTCTCATGGCCTGGACCGCGATAGCCCTTCAAAGACTTTTAACAACTTGTGTAACATATATGACAGAATTGGGCCTAAATGATAATCGTTCTAAAACTTTTATAATGAAATGTGGCAGGAAACCTCTCAAGTTTAGTGATATTACCATGGAAGGTGGAAAGATTGATAGCACCTCAACATTTTCCTATTTGGGAATAATGTTTGATAATGAAGCGTCATGGGCTCATTGTGCAAAGGTTAAGAAATTACAGTTTATTAAGACAACCATGGCCCTGAAGAATTTTTCTAAGCAGTTAGGGACAATTACACCACAGAACATACTAAAAGTATATAGAGCTAAATGCATCCCTTCTGTCACCTATGGAGTAGGTGTAAGGGGGTATATTAACTATAATTCGATTCAAGCTGTGGAAAATGATTTTCTGAGACATTTATTAATGGTACTAAAGGGCACTTCATCATTTGTCAGTCACACCGAATTAGGGGCTTCTTATCTGATGGATTTAATAAAGATACAGCCCATATTGCCATGGCATAAAATCTGGACCTCAGAACACACTGGCCTAAATAGGTCATTTTTACAGGCTTCTATGGCTTCGACATATTCTTTAAGAGTGCCATGGCTGAACTACATTAGGAACTTTCTTGAAAACATAAGACATAAAGAATATTATGATAAGCCAGAATTACTGGAGACCCTAAGTAGAAAAGACCTGAGGTCCCTGTCCCTGAAGTATTTAGAAGACTTGCGGTGGCTAGTAGATTTAGTTCATATGCTGTAATGGATAATTGATATGTTACAGTGGTTGCCTTGTTATTATGAACTTTGCTTAGTGTTTGACTACCTAGAAACAGTTGATTTAAATGTAAATTTTTATTGTCTAGTAATGATATTTTGTAAGGGCTAGTTTTAATGAGTAACTTTTATTGCCTGGTGGTTACACCCAGATAATGATGTATTTTATATATGAAACATTATCTTTTGAACGTATTGATGTTATGCTTTTATGGTTTATTTGGTATAAACCAAATAACGTTTTTGAACTGTAATTGTAAATATGATTACTATCACATACAAACAATTAACAAAAAATCACCACTCTTTACAAATCTAAATTATTACCAAGTGATTTAAAAATAACATTCTCCAAACTTTTAAATCTCTTACATGGCCAGTCGTTATCTTAAAATATGATAAAAACTAGCTAAAAACAGGTGTTCTTATTGCCATCTATAAAAACTCTCCAACAGTGCTTATTATACCAATTAAATGCATTATGAATAGATACCTCTAGGCTCCATGGTGTGAATATATATCATATTCAATGAATATTGGTTTGAAATTTCCAAACATTCTTCTTTGTAGAATCAAAATCCAATAAAATATGTACACTTCATTTCACATTCAAATGGCATTCTCAATATCCCTTGCTTTCTGTGTAATGTTAGATACTGCATGAAAGGCAAATATTCTGTTGACACCAATCCTACATTTTAAAATTCTATATTTCAAATCTTGATCGGATAACATAGAAATATGCAGGAAAAAAGCACATTATTGCTCCAATAGTTTATTAGGTAGGACACAGAGATCTTTGCAAATATTGTAAATCATATTCAAGTGACATCATTGCTGTTTTCATTTTTAATACAAATACTGTGATTTTCAAAGGATCATCCAAGGTGGGAGAGTATCAAGAGAAAAGTTTAACTATTATATTTGTTTCTTCTTTTAGACACAAAGCCAACCTCAGATCACTACTCATGAGTTCATTTCAATAATAAAAATAAATTTTATTTTCTCTAGATTCTAATGATCTGTTCAATAAATGTATCAATAACTTCACTGAATACCAGTCTTATTTACATTCTTAGTGCCTGTATCATGTAAGATTTCAGAGGGCTAAAAGGGCCTTTAAACATAGATTCTCAAATCTTTTCCAGTTTTGATATCCACTCATATACAATTTGTCAGCATAATACAGGTATTTTAATTGAACCATTGCTTTAAATATGTCTAAAACAGGTACCATGGTTGGTCCTCCATAATCCCTAGTAACCTTCACAGCCCTGAAAAGCTTGCTAACACCTATGATTTGAGTACATGTATATTCTTTCTCCAATTCAGATTAAATGTGTCATTCATTCCAAGTTACCTTTCGTTTATCCAGGAACCATTGGTGCTTTACTTTTTCTAATCAAAACCCACAGTTTTGGGCATTTCCATGTTTAAATATTTAAAAAATACATCCAGTTTCCCTTGTAGCCCTATTTGAGTTGCATGCCTAATCACCAGGTCATTAGCATATATTAGCAGGGCACACATCTTTCTCCCATTTTGGGTGAAAATGCATGAGTGCTTAATGCAAAAAAGGGCAAATCCTTATAATAGGGAGCAAATAAAGTTGCTACCAGTGCATATCCCTAATATAGTAACTTCCTAATGAATTACTTTTCACAATACACCTTTTCCTGTTAATTCAACTATAGACGAGATCTCTCTAATTATTTATCTTAGGATTTCCAATTATCCTCCTAGTATTTCTAAATCCTTCAGGTGCTTCAAGAGTATTTCCCAGTATACCGGATCAAAGGCCTCCCAGATGTCAACAAATCAGCAATACACACTGCCCTTAGTTTCTGTAGATGTTCAGGCTGTCAACCATAAACTAAAGCAATAGCTAAAGTTGAGTGCCTCTTTTGATATCACTGTGTTCTACTGGAAAATTTGTTATTGTCAATCCACCTTTGCAAATTTATGAGTAAAAGCATTCAACAAAGAACACTTTTGAGCCCGTCTTTTAAGCTTATTAGGGCCTCTTTTCAAGTTTTTAGTCAAACCCCTCAGCTGCAACTATTTTAAAGGTTAGGGCAAAGAATGCACCACCAATCACTTTTTGACTTTACTATTATAGCAGGGAGAGTTCTTGGACCTGCAGCCCTTGTAGGCCTGAGGGCCATGGATACCTCCTTAATCTTAATAGCTTTCTGAGTAAAACAGTTCAAATACTCCACAACACATCCATAGTTCACTTTATTTAGATCACCTCAGATACAGAATTGCACTAGTCCCAAAACATTCCTGTTTTTAGCCTGAATCACTGACACCATCATTCCCAATTATCTTTAATATATTCTTTTTTTCCTGAATAGTCAAAGATTTATGTTCAAGGTTCACCTTTAAAACTTCTCTATTGCATTTACCACCCTTATTTCCCCCTCTCCTTCAGCTTCTTTAATTTTTTTGTAATGCTTGACAATGATTATCAAACCAAGAGCATAGAGGAGGGGAGAACAGGGCGGGCGGCAGGACGGTCATGCACTGAAACACCTACCTGAGCTCCCCGGCTGAGAGCTTCGGGTTTGTTTGGGTTTCCCCCTCCTTGATCTGGACCACTGTTGCAGTTATTGTGGAAGTGTATGAGCGCAGGGAGACGCTCGTTAATGGAAGAGGAGTCTGGGGCGGCAAATTAGATTTGTGCCGCCCTGGAGTTCCGAAGGAGTTGTCGGGCAGCGTCACACGTTCCCCTCCAGGGGAATGTTGGCAGAGGCAGCACTGGTGGCCATGTAATCACACAAGCAGGAGGAGCGTCCCAGGGGCTTCCAACATTGCAGAAGCCGGTACGAGGGGTAAGGAAGTCGGTTTTGGAGGCTGTGACACTCACCTCAACCCCCTCACCGGTAGGAAATTCTTTTACTATTACGGCTGGACCCACAGGAGGTGTAAAAAAGGGTAATAAGCTGCTTATGCACCAGGACAGTGAAGGGGGCACAGAAATTGGTGGACACACGAAGAGGTCTTCAAGAAAAGGAAGAGGACTTTAATATTTAAAAAAAAAAAATGAAATAGAGATCTGCTACGACTATAACTAAGATTACCCCTTCTCTACGGGCATACTTTAGAGCTCTCCCTATAGTAACTACTACTCCTGACTTACCAATGAGTCAAGACACGGTTGGGGAGGGGGTATCTGCACCTATTTCTTCAGTAGATTTACCCCCTAAATTAGCTTCTGGTTTGCTTCCTCCATTCCAAGAGGAAAATTAGGCAAAGTGCAATGCTTTTGGGACGCAAGAAATCTTCCACCACTTGGTATAGGCAGAAATTGTAGAGCCTTTACATTTGTCTGACAATCAAGCCCAGATTATAGCATTAGAGCCTAGTGCATTGGAAAGTATGCTTGTCTTGCTGACGGATAGTATAAAAAAGGGCTTTTCAACCGCAAAGAGAAATCAAGCTGAAATAAGGTTAGCTTGTGAATCATTGGAGAAACAAATAGATCTTTTGGTGCTTAGAACACTGGCCCTTGAGAATTCGGTTGAAACTATGAGAGAGGACTTGAGGAAGAACAAGGAAGAGATCCAACTGTTAAAAGGGACGGAACGGGACTTGCAGGAGAAATTGGAACACTTAGAAAATAACTCCAGAAGGAATAACTTCAGAATTTTCAATGTCCCGGAGGGAGTGGAAGGGCCGGATTTAAAAAAGTATATAGCTTCTCTTATTAAAAAGGTAATCCCTTTGGACGAAACTGAGGTTGAGATCATCAATGATATTCAGAGAGTTCACCGTGATCCGTTTAGGAGGAATCCAAATATCAAGAAACCGCAGAGGATTTTGGTGAACTTTCAAACTTATCTTTTGAAAGAGAAAATTCTCGCAAAAGCTTTAGATCTCAGATCCCTTGACAGTGGTGAAATGAAATTTGAGATTAGGTCCGACCTCTCTAGATTAACACGGAATAGGCAATGGGAGCTAGGAAAACGTCTAGGCTAGGTTGTTGGTTAATGGTAGGCTAACAAACTCATTTAAGATTACTAGGTGTACCAGACAGGGCTGTCCTCTTTCTCCTTTGTTGTTCTGCCTATATACTGTATATAGAGCCTTTGGCTAAGAGAATTAGGCAGGATTTGAGAATTCTTCCTTTTTAGAAGCAAGGGTTCGGTGAAGAAAGTAGCCTTGTTTGCTGATGATCTTCTGATCTATACCTCTGACTTACAGACAACAATGCCTATTCTGTTAGATATTACAGAGGAGTTTGGGAATATTTCAGGCTATTGTATTAATCCGGATAAGACCGAAATAATGGTCTGGAATTTGAAGAGTGCAAATTGGCGTGCTATGACTTGTATGGGATACTTAGGACTATCAATTGTTCATGATCTGAAACAAATACCCTTGGTAAATATTAGGTCTGTCATTACTGAGTGTGGTAAGGTAATGTTAGGCTGGTTACATCTGAGGCTTACAGTTATTGGGAAGGTCACTTTGGTCAAAATGATAATATTACCTAAGTTGAATTTTCTTTGTAATTCTATTCCTTTATATATGGATAAGAAATTATTGGTTATGTTCCAACAGAAAATACATTCCTTTATTTGGGCGCACAAGGGTCCTAGGATAGCTTTGAAGAAATTGTATAGAAGAAGAGAAAAGGGTGGCTTGATGCTTCCCGATATTCAATATAATGCGCAGGCGTTTCATCTTAAGAATATTAGGATGTTGTTTTCTTCTCTGGATCTGTCGGTGGTGGGCACAATGTTCAATTCTATGGTAGCCACTGAGAAAGGTGCAACAAAGTATTTTTTATATAAGTTTGGGGATCCCAAATTTTTCAAGAAAGTGAAATTTAAAATACTACAAGATGCTGCTAAGGTGTGGTTTGAGGTACGCCGAGTTGCAAAAATAGAATATTATAGTTTGGGGGCTCCGGTTTGGGACTCTCCAGATACCCCTGAATGTTTAACAGATCTATTGGCTCGGACTCTCAAGAGGGCAGGAACTGAAGTTTGGGGGATTTGATTAGTGGAGGAGCCTTGCTATCTTGGGACGATCTTATGGAAATTACAGAGGGATCCCTCTCAAGACTGAAGTATGTTCAGTTAAGGAATCGGACATGTGACCCTATAATTATCTTTGAGTCTGCGAATCAGTTAGAGGACAACTTATTAAGGAATCATACACATTTACAAAACGTTTCAAAATGGTATTGGGCAATGTTGGATGTCCTAGATGGTGATTTTGGATTACCGGTTGCCCTTTCGGGGGAAGAGTTCCCTTTAGGGCAGGTGCAGAAATAGTGGGAGTTATCAAAACGAAGGGTGTTTAAGATAGTTAAACCTGTTTCATTGAGGAGGATTCATCTTTATATGCTGTATAGGGCTTTCTTCTTCCCTAAGAGGCTTTCCAAGATGAGGGGAGGAGAGGAAGTGACTTGTGCTAAGTGTGGCTTGTCAGGTGCTTCGGATATCCATATGTTTTTGGATTGTCCAGGGGTGTTCTGCTTCTGGCGAAGGGTATGTACTTCTCTTTCGGGTATCATTCGGCAAAATATTTATCCAACTCTATCTTTAGTTATCTTTATGGTACTGGAAGAGGACGAAATAACTAACAGGGAAATTAGAACAATACTTTTCTTCGCAATACTTTTGGCCAGGAGGGAAATTTGTAGGAAATGGATGGCTACCTCTCCCCCTTCGTACATGGACTGGCTTAATGCCTTGATGGCAACTTCAAAATTGGATGTGGGAGTGAGTAAATCGAACAAGGAAAATAAAATAAAGATGTGGTCACGTTTGTGGGAGTGGTAGGGCACCTTAGTATTATGTATTATACATATGTGTTAATAACCGGTGTCCTATAATTACAAACTCGGTTACTCTTGTGCTATCGACCAAGGACAAAGTCTTAATGAGAGAGCTCTGTTTTCCCTGGCGTCAGTTATCTCCATGTAGGGTAAACATTATGGACTTGTTTGAATGCCAGGAGTGTATGAGGACAAAAAAAAATGATTATCAAACCAACCTATGGTTTTTCCCTTCCAATACCGTTTTCCTTTGCACCTTCTGTTCTTAAACACTAAGGGGCATATTTGTACTCTGTTTGCACTGAATTAGCGTCATTTGTTTTACTCTAATTCGGTGCAAAACTAACTCCATATTTATACTTTTGTGCTAGACCTGTCTAGCACCAAGGCCCTGATTTATACTTTTTAGGCCGCATAAATGTCATTAAAGTGGCGCAAACTTACAAAATATTGGCCCTTATTTATACTTTTTTGTGCAAAACTGCACTAACTCAGTTCTGCACCAAAATGTTTAGCACCGGCTTGAACTATTTCTGTACAACTGCCGGGCACCATATTTATGAAACGGTGCAAGTTGGTGCAAAGGGTAGGCTAGAGTAAAAAAACTAATGACTTTAGTCGGGTGGGGCTGGCGGTATAGAAGAAGTGGATTTAGCACCAAAAAATGACTTTAGGCAGGTTAGCGTAAAAAAAATGACTCTAACCAGATTAGCATCTTTTTATGGTGCTAAACCTACCACGCCACATGACTCCTGCCTTAGAAAAGGCAGGAGTCATGCCCACCACCCCAATGGCCAGCATAGTGGACAAGGATCACCTGGGCATGGCCATTGCACCCTCTGCCATGTATGAAGGCCCATTTCAGGGCCCCCTATGGCACTTTCAAAAATAAAATGCAATCTTACCTGTACTTACCTGGGATGGGGTCCCCTATCCTCCACAGTCCCTCTGGTGTGGGTAGGGGTGCCCCTGGGAAATAGGCCCACGTGTCCCTTAACGCCTGCCCTGACCCAGGCTTTAATAAATGGGGCAAAGCAAGCTTTGCACGATTTTTTGACCCCTCCTCCCTCGCATCATTTTTGCCTGGGAGTATAAATATGGCGTTAAGGCCATAGAGTCATTTTTTGCACGGGAACACCTACCTTGCATCTCATTAAGGCAAAGTAGGTTTCCACTTCTAAAAAATGACCTGACGGGTCTAGCACCAAAGTATAAATATGGAGTTAGTTTTGCACCGAATTAGAATAAAAAAAATGAAGCTAATTCAGTGGATACATAGAATAAATATTCCCCTTAGCGTAAAAATATGACACTAATCTGATTAGAGTAATTTATTTTTACTCTAACCTGCCTAACATCATTTTTTTTTACGCTAGCCTACCCTTTGCACCGGCTTGCACCATTCACTAAATATGGTACCCAGCTGGTGCTAAAAAATGGTGCAAGCCGGTGCAAAACCTTTTGGTGCAAAACTGCGTTAGTGCAGTTTTGCACCAAAAAGTATAAATAAAGCCCTTAGTGGCTTCACAATACAACCATGTCTCTTGAAAAGAAATTACATCCTATTCTTCCAGTACTTTATTTATGGATCTTGATTTTTCTCATCTTTTTATTCTGTACACATTCCAAATTAGGAACCTTGAGTTGTATTTGGAACTCCCGTCCTAATCCACATAGCTTAAACACAATGTGGCTCCCTGTTTATAGTTTAAGATTTCATGATGATTGTTTATTTCCAGGGCCGCTCTTGTACACCATTATTTTGAATCTTCTTTTATCCTTATCGACTTTTTTTTTTAGTTCTCCCTCATACTCCTTCCCAAGCTTCCAAAATGTGTAACGTAGATAATGCTGCATAATTATTTAAACATGCATTTTATCTCCCTTTCCTATATCTATATTGTCAATTACCTTTTTCTATTTTCAATTTATTGTTCTTTTACATTTACAAATCTGGTACTTGACTAGGGGCTAATATTTTGTTTTTAATAATCTCTTTCTCCAAACAATACTTTACAAAAATGACCTGTTTCATGTTGTTGAAGATTAAACTGAGAGAGGCACATTTATTAAAGACTTATATAATTTACCTATCCTACATACATTATCATTTAGTTATTTTTCACCCCACCCATTACCCTTTTCTTTTTTTCTTTTACACCTATACCTAGGCCAAGATTGTACAGTGTTGTTTATTTTCTTATGCCCCTTTTTGCATCAAAGTTACAAGGGATTTCCTTCTTATGAGAACCATCTGCTATATTACTTAGCTTTTTGGAAGTATTACTTGTCCTTTGGACAGCGGTTCCTTTCTTTCATTGTCTTCATTTTAGTTAGTACTTCATCCTTTTTATTGACTATTTCATTGGTTGTGTTACTACTCAAATATGTTTTAAATTCTTTACACATTTCTTTTTTCTCTAGAGTTTATAATCTTATTTGAATGGGTCAATCCATCCTTTGTCTTTCTAGGTTTACCATATCTTCGTGTCATCACTTTCTTATACAAGAAAAGTCTCCTTGTTATTTTGGTTTTCGTGGTTTATAGGAGATATATTCAGATTTTTCCCCTTCCTTCTCAGAAGCAATTTTCTTTATTCCCATCAATTCAATTTAGTTATTTATGTTTTGGAACTCGACTGAGGTCCACATAAAAACAATATAAAACCATCCATTCATTCCTGTCACAATTTGCGCACGTAAACAGATTGCACACATTTAAAAATTCTTTAAAATTCTATGAAAAGCTCATCATTTGATTTTTTCAATATACTATCACAAAATACAGTACTCCAATTAAAGTGCAATCACTCCATATTACCATTAAATAGTGACATGCAAATAGGAAAATTAAGTATTAGAATGACACATTACTCACTTGAGACAGAAACAACTAATACATAATCATGATTCCCATCACTTTCATGAGGCTTCATTTCAGTTGGTCTTGCTAATGTTGGCATGCAACTATTTACATCTCTTAATTCTATCACAATTAACAAATCAGTTTGAGATACAATTCATCATTATTCAAGACCATTGTTTAAAAAATACATTCCAGTGTTTTTGCATTAAAAGCAAAACATCTAGCATTGAAGATGATGTTCTCACAGAAGTGTTCTGAGAGGTAAACAAGTTTTGCTTTCCTGATATCTCATGGGGCTTTACTATATTTCATTAATTCATTCATTTTATTTATTTCAAAGGAGTCCATTCTAGAAAGAAATGTCCAACTCATATCACTTTTTGCATTTAAATAAGCAATTTTGAAGTTGAGAGCCAGTAAGGGCCCTAAAGGACTCAAATCATGGTCAGTAAACATGTTAGATGACACTAATCCAGGGTCCATTCCTTATTGTACAGTTTTGCCATTCCCTTTACCACACCTGATTTCCATATTATGTAAATTCAGAGAAGAGGGTTCTTCTTCACTTTGAGGTTTAAAATGAAAATTCACAAATCTTTTTTATTGAAGAAACTAATTAGGCATCTGGGGGTGAATCCAACATCTCTGATTGATGTGCTTCTATGACCATTGAAGTTTTTAACAAACCAATTTCTTCTTTATTAACCTAAACATCAGCCTCCTCCAAATGGATAATGGCATACTCATATCTCCTGTATCCATAACTTTTATCCCCCAGCTGTCATTAACATCAGTCACACTTCAGGGCCCTATAGGTTGGTGCCCCAGGGAAACTACAGAGGACAATGCTGTGGCTACAGCAGTAGGCAGGAGTAGAGAACCATGAGTGGCGAGCCAGACACAAACCTAGATTTGAAATTGAATGAGTGAGCAAGCGATCATGAACAAGAGAACTGAAAGTGTCAAGAACTCCCACACAGGCATGAACTCAAGACAGTGGGCTGCTTCAGAGGTAACGATCTGGGGTTAAACGTATAAAGGTACACATCCACCAGCCACATATAATTGCAAACAAGGTAGGAACATCATAGAGGACTAAGGTAAGCAAGCATTTGTTCACGAGGGCCTTCAAGCTCAATATTAAAAAAGTCTGCATGTTTCTAAAGAGGTGACTAGCCATCGTCCTTCCATAGATAACCTACTTAAACTAATAAGTAGAACAAGAGAAAAGGATCGGGTAACATCAATATCACTCAAGAGCACAGACAATATATGAGGAAATAGAAATCTCTTAACATTTAAAATCACACATAGTAGCCAGCAATCCTAATGCATGGCAATGACAAAAACAAAAACAAAAAGGAAATATTGTCAATGCAACTTACAATAATCAAGTACCCCTAAACTAGTGCAACACATTGATGAGGAAAAACACATTTAAATTGACCCCACTACCATTAACACATACACAGCAATTTCTAGAAATACTCACAAAAGAACACAGGTGCCAATAACAAAGACTAGAACAATCCCTAACAGAACAAAAATTAGAAACACCCAAACAAACTAATAAATTACACCAAAAGCTGAGAAGTGTGCCTATTTACTAAAAACAAAGGCTACCTAACTTGAAACAACAACCAGAACACTACTCTAAAAAAATCATCATTAAATAAATAAAACTAAAACCTAACAGCCTAAGCAACAGAAACTTAAACAATATTATGAATGATAAAGCATTATCAATGTTTTTCATTCTTAATAACTTAATAAAAATATTTCAGAACAATACAAAATTATAATATTATTACTAAACACCCCGCAAAAAACAATTAAAAGACAAGAAAATAAACCACACCTAAATATTAAATGCACTTTATTTAATTATAAATAAAAATAACATTGCACATATTTATAAAGTAGCAAAATATTGGCAAACAAAATAAACATAAAATACCACCAACAAATAAATGAAGAAAATAGATCATTCAAGATTTTGTAGATGAAGTCTTCCTATAACAGAATATAATCCACAAAAAATGTGTACAAAATGTAGCCCAAAAAATATAATCCATCTAATTTGACCAAATAAATTCCAAGGAATCTATCCAAAATCCTGATAAATATTAAAAAGAATAACACTGCTCTGGGAAATCCTCTAAAAAATAAACAGATGACTAGTAATGGCAAATATTTTCCTTCTAAGAAAAGAAAGACAGTTCTACCATTCAACAAATTAATCCTGACTTCTCATAAAAGAAGGGTAAAAGGAAGTACAGAACAACTCACCCTCAAAGCAAACATACTCCATGAAAAATCTAAGAAAAATCAAAATACCTAAAATGTGTGTTAAATTGCAGCATTTTAGCTACAATTAAAAATACCATTAGAATAAATCACATTTGAGACTAGTGTACGCATCCCAGTCAACTACGAGAATAACCCACTCTAAGTATTATCTAAAAAACACACACACATACAAGTACTAACCTGACTACTGATACAACATCTCCAAAACATATCAACTGTAGAAAATATAGAAAAAGTACAAGTCCCTTATTCAGAGAACATAAGGGAGGAACAGCTGACCTTTACAGAGAGATCAGGTTTATTTTTTCCAATCCTACTTAATCAAATATGGAAAAGTGCTGGACATTGACAGGTCAGATGAACTATTAGCACTCAAAGTGTGAACAAATTGGGGAAAGTGCTGGACATTGTGACTGGGCAGGTTTACTATTCCCACTCAAAACTGAACAGCATTTGGAAAACTATTGGACTTTGGTGAGTGGTCAGATTACCTATTCCCACTCAAAATATTACCACATTGGGGAAACTTTGGAGTGGTTATATTTCTCATTCCCACTTTGAACTTAACCACTTTGGGGAAAGTTTTGGACTTTGAGAGAACAGATTTACTAATTCCAATCCAAATTTACCCACATTGAACAAAGTGTTGGTCTTTGACTTTAGTAGGGGTTGGTCAGATTTATTATCCACTCTCCAAATAAAACCAGATTTGAGGAAAGTGTTGAACTTTGGAGAAATCAATTTCACTATTCCCACTCCAACCGTAAATATTTGTGAAATTAAGTAATTTCTCATATATTTAATATTTTTAAAGAAAAGAACAGTAGACCAGCCATTAGCATGAAATAAATCATGTTTTAATTTTTACAAATAAAAGCATTAAAAAAGTGTAAAACATTTTTAAAAATTACTGCCTACCCAAATCCCCCTATTAACTCTGCAATCCGCTCCTGAACACTTCAAATCAAATTAATATACTTTTAAAAGGTTTATCAAAAATATACAAGAAACAAGTTAAATAACAATAACATAAAATTAACATTATACACAACATATTTAAACAACTGCAAAAAATAATTATATTCTTGCCTGTGATAAAATATACCATGCTATAAAATGCACCAAAATATTGGACTCACAATATTATTGATTGACAATATCTTATGCACAATTTTAAGACTTGGAGTTACTACCTTATTTTTCTGTTCCTTAATGAAGATACAGAACTTGCATTGTTTCCTGCATTCTGATATGCCTCCCTTATTACATTTTGGCTTCCAGTCCCTGTGTAACACTTGTAGTAAAATGTCTGCACATGGGCATTTTGTAGGTGGTGCTAGAAAAATGTGGGTTCTTGGCAGTATAACACTATCAAACTCATTAATCAGAAGTCAGTCATATAAAAGGTCACTTAAGAGGGACTGAGAGACTGTCCTTCACATTATCGTAAATGGTGGGTTGCAATTCCTCTTTAAATATCAGATATTTTCCATTGTATGCCCAGATGTCCTTCCTCTACTTGTGAAGGCATCCCCTGACATCCTTTGACAAGAGATCACTTTCACACCATTATTTTGACCAGAAATCTATGATGTAATGAACGGTTTGGAAAAGTTTGGACCTCATTAGAGTTTGCTGTAGTGGGAGCACCACTGTCAGTTCCATTTCCCTTGATCCTTTTGGAGTTGAAGGAAGCACCATGATTACCCTAGGAGTGCCTCAACTGAGCCAGGCAGAGAAAGGTTTGACCTGGCTGCTCATCTGCCAATGGTTAACCCTTTCTTGGAGGCGTTTGACTGATCTGTTTAATGCAGGACTACTGTCACTCCTATTCCCTGCTGGTACCAACCATGTGAATCATGATTACCGTAGTCAGGGAAAACACAGATTGGAACAGGTCTGTAGGCCGATGGTTTTTTGCATGTTGGGACCTCTTTTTGTTCAGAGAAAATAAACTGCTTTAGGAATTTGTTTTCTCTGCACAAGAACATTTGCTTAGCAAATGGTTTAAAGATGGCAGTCACTCAGCTGCCAGGGTGGCTCACTTGAGAACAATGAAATCTCTGCCATGCAGGTTTTGACCTGCTAACGGGCCAGTTAGTTATCTACTAAGATAATGGAGGTCATGGCCGCCACCCCCTGTAGATCAGCAAACTCTCTGCCATGTTCAAAATGAGGTCTACTGTCTCTGTCCTGGACAGATATTTAACCATACTGTTTTCTTGAGAACATATTTCCTTCCTTATGATAGTTCTTAGAGTGGCACTTGCCAAGCTCTACCAAACAGACCATTTTCCGCATTACCTTATTCACCCAAAGCAACCATTTATCTGTCTCTGTTATGATCTAATAGCAGTTGATATGACAAAAGACTGTGAATTCTGTAAAATGTGCCTTTCATTGGCTTTCTATTAAATGAATGGAATGTAGTCACCTCAGGTAGATCTCAAATAATTGCTTCAATTATTTTTTTATTTTTTTACTAGGAGTGGAATTTGCCTGCATGGATCTTCCGACAGTTCTGCTAACATTTTTACTAAATGTTTACACATAGAGCTAAATAGCTACAGTGCATATATTTAATTTTACTGTACTGAACTTGTAAGTATTCAAAACAGAAACTAGCAATAACCATTGCACATAACACTAAGGCCCTGATTATGAGTTTGGCGGACAGGAACTCCCGCCCACCAAACTCCTGACATGGTGGGCGCCACTCTGGTGGCAACCTCCCCATCGCACAAATTATGACTTTTATGCTGGGCTAAACGGTGGAAACCAAGGTTTCTGCCAGTCAGCCCAGCGGGAAAGTTGTGGCAGCATTGTTGCTGGCTCATAATAGAGCTGGCGGCAATGCTGATGACCACAGGAGGCACCAGTACCCTTGCAATGTGGCCTGTCTGCACATCAGACCTGAGAGTGCGCATGACGTGGGTGCTGGGCAGGGAGACCCCAGCACTGCCCATGCCATAGGCATGGGCAGTGCAGGCCCCTGTGTCGCCGTTGCACCTGTTCTCCGCTAGCTTTTGCATGGTAATGATACCACCATGAAAAGACTGGGGAAGAACAAGGTTGTAATTAGCAGGGGGGGCGCTGCATTCAGCGCATCCCTGGATTATTAAACCGTGCACCCACCGTCAGCCTGCCTCCTCACATGTGGTGGTCAGAGCACTGCAACCATGGTGGTCCGACAGGTACCGCGAGTGTGTCAGTCCGAGAAAACAGCCATTTGTGTAATCAGGCTCCTAGCACTGGCCCAGGTCTAAAACATGTGGGTTTTAAATGGTTACTGACAAAAGTAATTAAGCTCGCCATGTGCAAATTCTAACAAAAGTTAGAGATTAATAACTTGTACTTTTTGAGTAGCCTGCATCAATGGCATTTCCCTAGTAATGAAATGAAAAGCATATGGCTAAATTTAACATGTAAAATATAATTATTTAGCAGACCTAATTGCTTAGGCAAAGTCTCTAATAAGTAAACATGAAGCACCTAGAAACTATATAATCTCCATGCTCCAGTATAGATCCTTACATGAAAATAGACATGACAATTGCCAGTCTCCTTGTGCTTACTTCTGTCCATGCATATTGGCAATAATTAATCCAGTAGAAGAACTGGATAACAACCACAGACATCACCAAGCCCCCACAGAATTACTAAGGCCCTCATTCTGACCCTGGCGGTCGGCGGAGAGACGGCGGTCGGACCGCGAACAGACCGGCGGTATTAAAAATGGCATTCTGACCGCGGCGGTCCCCGCCGCGACCGACCGCTACTTCTCCACTCCGACCGCCGCGGCGGTCATGACCGCGGGGCTGGAGTTTGCGCACTCCGGCCCGGCGGTCGTCCCAAGACCGCCAAGGGTATTATGACCCTGCCTACCGCCGCGGTTTCTTGCGGGCGGGAACCGCCGTGCGAACCATGGCGGTAAGCACTATCGGGGCCAGGGAATTCCTTCCCTGGCACTGATAGGGGTCTCCCCCACCCCCCACTACCCACCCGAGTCCTCCCCCCACACCCTCCACCCCCCTGCCACCCCCCAGAGGTGGTACGAACCCCCTCCCCACCCCCACCCCGACATGCACATACATGTACCCCGACATGCACACACCCCCAACATGCACATATACACACCCCCTACACACACATACACAACGGGGACACATACCCGCACACATACATGCCGACATGCGCACCTGCCGAACAGCACACATTACCCATAGACACAGCAGCACCCCCCGCCCGCATACACGCACTCACACACCCCCTCTACACACTCACACGCACACCCCCATGCACGCCCACATCACACAACACCCCCCCACCCCCTCCCCTCACGGACGATCAACTTACCTTGTGCGTTGGTCCTCCGGGAGGCGACGGGAGCCATAGGGACGTGACCGCCAACAGAAGACCGCCAACAGAAGACCGCCACACAGAAATGTGGGTTGTAATTCTGTGGGCAGTGTTCTGCTGCCGTGGCGGTGGAGGTTGACCAGTCTCCACTTTCCCGCCGACCGCCAGTGTGGCTGCTGGCGGTTTTCCGGCGGAACGCTCCCAGCGGTCAGAATGCGCACAGCGGCACACCGCCGCGGTCGGCGGTCTTCACCGCGGCGGTAACTCAGCGGTCTTGCGAAAAGACCGCCAAGGTCAGAATGAGGGCCTAAGTGTTTGGAATAAATTATGCAAAGTGGTACACAGTAGTGCAATGACCACCGATGATCAAATTTCACATGAAAAAAGCTATTTTTTGATTTTGCCTATCCCTTGCATGTTTGCAAAATGGGATTGTATGGGAGAGGTAAGCATGAAAATCATATATTTTAGTCCAGATATACTAAAGTATCAACTTCTGATTCCAAGTGAAATCATGTGCAATCAAGGGTTCAAGCAGTATATATTTAAAAAAATATACACCATACACTTGTACTGGAGAGTGTGCTATGTACTCTTGCTATGATGGACATTGCTGTGTTGCCTTTTTGTCAAAGCACAAGGCTGAGCATCATAGAGAAACGTCATTTTTACTACATGTACTGCTGATGATCTCATTAGTGGAAAGTTCTTGCTGAATCTGGTGCTGCACTACTTTTTTATCATTTGAGTAACACAGTGCTACAAATTTTCAAGTAGCACTTATTTGGATAAAGGCAATCAAATCGGTGACCAAGGGCCAGATGTATCAAACATTTTTGCATTCGCAAACGGTGCGAATCTCAAAATTCAGCCGTTTGTGAATGCAAAAATGCTTTTCATGATTTTTGAAAGGCATTCGCAGTGCAAATATAACAAATCGATTAAATAGTGATTCCTTGCAACTGCGAAATGAATTTGCGGGTCAGAATCTGTGTATAGCAAATAGCAACATGATTTAGCGAATCACTATCTACGTAATGGAAATTGAGACCTAGATTTGCGATTCACAGATAACGATCCACAAATGCATGTCGCTATTTGCGATAAGCAGATTGTGACATGCAAATTCAATCTCACAATGCTATGCATCAAAAATTCGCAAAAAGTGAATATTTGCAGAATGGCCTTTTGGACATGCAATTTACCACAAATTGAAATCAGGTGGTAACAAGGTGCAACCTATATAAAGAGACAGAGAATGACTCAGCCCTTTTTCCACAATGGAAGCACTCTACGTCATGGCGAGGAGGATGAGGATCCTGGCAGGTTTGAGGAGAGGGAGGAGATGACAGGAGCGCATTTTCAGAGTGTGCATAACCCTTTTTGACCAGACAGAGGAGGAGATATATGAGAAGTACAGGTTCAGCTCAGCCATGATGCTTGACCTGATAGCTGATCTACAACCCATATTGCACTGCACCACATACAGGACCAATAGTATACCCACCCATGTGCAGGTATTATGCTCCCTGCCCCTATTAGCCTCAGAGAGCTATGAAGGTGTTATAGCAGTGGCTGGAGGGGTCTCACAAGGTGCCCTCCCACGATTTTTCAATGCATTTCTCAATGCCATGCTGAGCAAAATTCAACAGCACATAAGATTTCCCAACACCCCACAGGAATTACTACAGACAAAATGTGATTTCTACCAGATTGGCCCATTCCCACATGCAATAGGCGCCATTGATGGGACACATGTAGCTATCTGTCCACCATGAGCCTCAGAGTATGTTTATCGGTACCGTAAAAATTTACATTCCGTGAACATACAAGTAATTAGCAATGCCTCCAACATCATAACTGATCTTGTGGCCAGATATCCAGGTAGCACACATGATTCCTGCATATTTTGCCACAGTGGAAATTACACAAGACTACTAGCAGGGGAGTTTTGCAATGGATATAAACTGGGAAATGTAATAGTTGACAATGTTGCACTGATGTAAATGAGACGTAACGTATAACAAGTACTCATTTTACTCTCATGTCATTCCAGGAGACGGTGCCTATGTCATGCAGTCCTTCATACTGACACTCTACCTGAGTCCTGCAATGCCAGCTGAAAGGAGGTATAATGCTGCTCACAGGACAACCACAGTGTTGTGGAGAGGACCTTTGGACTGATGAAGAACTGCTTTAGATGCATCCACAAGAGTGGTGGTGCACTACAATACAGTCCTGAAACAACCTGCAAAGTCATGGCTACATGTGCTATGTTGCACAACATTGCTACAACAAGGGGCATACCCGTGAAGCCCACTGAGCCGAACTCAGATGAGGATGGTGATCCCTTGCCACCCCTTCACCCAGTAGACAGAAGCAGTGCAGCAGAGGGCAGACAAAGAGTGATGTGCTGATATCACGCGTAACTATTACTGATGTAACTAATGACAATACTATGTCTATTATATGTATTGCTGTAGGTAGCATCTTTATTGCCTTGACTTCAGGTAACATATGTGTGATTAAGACATAGCTATGCAATGTACACAAACAGGTGCGAGTAACAGTGTCACACTATAAGCACCATAGTATAACTGTTTTGCTACATGTGAAGCTAGTCCCCTACACCCCTCATCATCACTTCCTACGTCCATCCACTCCACTTGAGTGCTCAATGGCCTCGGTGGCACCTCTTGGAGCAGGTTCAAAGACAGTACTGTGTCTGCTACTGCGACACCTAGGATCCATCAAAGGGGCTGTGAGACTGCTGAGGCTAGAGAGCTCCTCACTATCCCCACCACCCAGTTCGCTGTTTGTAGCACTCCGTGCAGTCTGCATTGTATCCAAAAAAGTGATGATTTGCAACAATCCATGTGCAACGTCCCAACTGCAATGTGCCATCTCCACTTGTATGCCCACAGCACGTCGTGATATCAAGGCAGTTGAGGTAGTGAGCCGATTGACCAATCTGCAGAACTCATCCAACCTGCCCATCAATTGGAGATGGCGCCTATGGTGGCTGACACGCTCCTGCTGAATCACAGTGCAGAGTTCCCTAGTGGCATTTTTCATCTCCTTTGTGTTTTCTGCTGCTGTTAGCTGTCCATCATGCAGTACTCCCATGTTGTCATTCTGAGGCACCAACTGCCTGTGCATTGACCTCATGTGTTTACATTGCAGGCGCTGCACTTTCAGCATGGAAGCTTCAAGGCCACCAAAGAGTGATGAGTCCTCTCCTTCGTCAGTGCACTGTCTGCCTGCATAGTGACGCCTCCTGAGGGGAGTGGGCTGATGGTGGGGCAAAACTGCTGTCTTTCTGTGATTCTAGCCTCTGGGGGTGGTGTGGGTACTTCATCTGGTATTTCATCTGAGTCCAGGTTATACTGTAACACTCACAGATTTCCCTGCATCTAGTTGGTGCAATAATTAAGGACTCACTGGTGTTTGAGTCGGACTGTGGCTGTGTTTCGCTATCCCCCACATTTCCATCTTCTGCTGCGCCAGGGCCTGGGACATCTTCAATGTGCAGCATGTCATTTTTTTATATCTCACAAATAGCTGCATAATAGTATTAAATGTACACTAGCATTGCATCACTAAGAGTCTTTTGTGTTGTTTCTCTATTTGGCTGAACACTATCTTGCTACTTGTGTGGTAGTTGCACTTTAGGGGTGTGGACAACCACTCCCATAAGGCATTGTTGCATTGTGTGTAAGATGTGGCATGGGCTACTTATTACATTGCATCGAGCTAATAGCTATTTTCTAGGGGGAATTTGTACATGCAATTATGAGGGTACACATCATTACTTCCCTTATCTTTGCTGGGTGTCCCTGAGGTGTCAATGTCAGTGACACCACTGACAGCTTAAGGAAGCAGTGTGGACTCCACCATGTCTTCCATTGGTGTGGAGGGTGTCTGGGTGGGTGGTTCTCCTCTGGTGCTCCTTGCTTCCTTTAACCTGCTGGCTACCCTTGCTTTGGCACGGGAACACAAGTCATACCATCGCTTGCGTATCTCCTCAAGGGAGCGCTGTGCAACACCCACTGCGCATATTTTGGTCTGGATGACTGACCACAGTTTCCTCTTCTCACTTTCAGGTACCTGGAGTGAATTCTTCCCAAAATGTTTGTCCTCCTCAGTGAGCACCTCCAACTCCTGCTCATTGAATTTGAGCTTGCGTTTCCTGTCACCTTTCTCCTTCACATTCCCATCAGTAGCCATGTTGCTGTTTGGCCCTGGCTGGCTCACAAGGCTGCCTCCCTGGCGCTGGGCTGTGTCTCTCTGCCTGCCTGTGGGTGTGGCTCCTGGAAACAGCATGGGCTAACTCCCTTCCTGGTTGTGATGTCATCAGCCTGTTCCGGTTTGCCGTTTTCGCAATTTGTGATTTTCAAATACCGATTCGGTATTTTTTTGCGATTTGGTATTTGCAATGCGCAAATTGCATTTGCCAATTTTAAGAAATCGCTATTACCTACTCGCAATTTTGACACATCCCATTTTGCATTTCTTAAATAGCGATTTCTTTAAATTCTCTATTTAGGAAATGCAAACTGGGAGCTCGATACATCTGGCCCTAAGTGTTTTTTTTAGTACATAAGACAGAACAATTTGAGTGTTATTAAAGAATCTCTAAAACAATGGAAAACTGTTCCAAGCCTTTGCAACCTTCTTCAACATCACCTTTGTCTTTCTTTCACTTGAGCAAATTAAGGCACACTGTGCCACCTGCGTGTCATTCTTTTTACGCTCCGGTGGCACAGTGTGCCAGCCCATATCTACAAGGCCATGCAAATCAACCTTGCCTGTCTTTTCATGGCCTTGTAAATAATGACCTCTTTCACACATAACACCACATGAAAGGGGTGTTCCATGGGTGTTTGCCTGTGGTGTTCCCACGCAACACCCACGGAACCCAAGGGAATCTGACGTATTCCCAGATTTACAAATGTGAGAATTAGTTAGATTCTTCCTGTTTTTTTTTCCATTTTCCATGTGTGCTGCAGAATGTAGCACACATAGAAAGAGGAAAACACCTCCTGTGATTGTTTTTGTACAAGAAGGTGTACCTTCTTGTACAATAACAATCATCACCACCACTGAGGCACCCTTGTAAAACTTTACAAGTGATCACTGGGGACCGAACAGGGATGACTGACAGAATATTCACACTCTACAGCAATACCATTGTAGCATAGCAACAGCACATACAAGGGGAGAGTAACCATGAAAATGGCCTCTATGATGTCCAGTATAGCATACTACCTTCAGCCTCTGTCTTGAAGAATATTTGACCAGAGTGCCCACCATGATGGTCAAACTATGTGAATGTTAACCATGCGGATATTTGAAACTGATTTACTGAAAGAAAATGTTTCATCTAAATGACAATGTTTGAACCATATTTCCACGTTAGGACTTGGGGCTTTAACCACAACCTCTGGTCAGTATAATTTCATGAACTATGGGCTCTGGTGTACACATGCACATTTCACAATTGCAAAGAGCCCAAAAGCCTGATGTCAGGAGTCACAAACCAATTCCAAGGGCCCAGAATTGGAGAGACACCTCTTGTGGGTCATGAGCTGGTTGAAGACAGGTCCAGGAGCTGTAGCAGGTGAGATACAAGTCTTTTAGATACCTGATACTTCAGAAAACTGGAGGCAAGCCAACAAGCCCTTGGAGGTACTTTGGTTCTGGGATGTATAGATGCAGGCCCAGTAATTCTCACTCCCAGCTAAGAGGGCAGCAGGCAGCAGGTCAGCTTAGCACAGCAGGAGTCCATCTTAGTCTAATAGAGTGACAATCCTTGCAATCTTCCTCCCTTCCTAGCAGACTATCCACAGGTGCAGAAATGTACTGAGTTGGTGGTATCAGAGGTCCAATACTTATACCCAGTTATGTCTTTGAAGTGGGAGAGACTTCAAAGAAAGGTCTTTGAAGTGCTCAGGGAGTCCTTCCTTCTGGGCCTGGTTCCAGACTCAATACAGGGAGATAAACAGCACTATGTGTGTGGCAGGAGACTGCCCATTCAGGTGTAAGTATCAGTCCTTCCATCCTGCCAGGGATAGCCCATCAGGCTTTGGATGGCCTATCAGTCATAACCTAAGCTTCCTTTATGTGTGGATGCCTAGAGGTAATGCACAATCCACGCTGTCACCTCACCCCAGACATGTATTGAAGGCAGACAGTAGGCACCAAATGGCTAACATTAGAACAATCCACCTTACTAAAAGTGGCATTTTCGGAACTACAGTTCAAAATTGACGTTACCATAAGTTATGATATAGTCCAGAGACACCAAACTTGACAAACTTCCTGATTGTGAATTGGTAATCCCAATGCTATCCTAGGAGAGAGGAAAACCCTGCAGCAGTGAAAGAATAATTTGAGAGTTGTTCACTACTATGGCATGTAAAACTTAAAAGTACATGTTCTACCTTTTAGGTACATTTCACCCAGCCCTGTGGACGCAATATAGGGCCTAACATGGGGGTGAAATATATATAAAAAGTGAAGATTTAGGCCTGGCAAGAGGTTTAAATTGTTGAGGTCGACAGGGCAATTTCAAACTGCACACACAGACTCTACAATGGCAGGCATGAGACATGATTAAGGGGCTACTTAATTGAGTGGCAGAATCAGTGCTGCGGGCCTACTAGTAGCATTTAATTTATATGTCCTGGGACCTGCAGTGCACTTTACTAGGGAAATAAATTGAATATGCCAATTCAGTATGCGCCAATGTTGCCATATTATAAGGGAGCGAGCACAAGCACTTCAGCACTGGTTAGCAGTGATAAAGCACAGAGAGTACTAAAGCTAACAAACTTGAGGTCAGAAAATGGAGGGAGGCAAGAGAAAAGTTGGGGGCAAGATCACTGTAAGGCTGACAGGTCTAACACCACCCATTCTTTTTGATGCAAAACCCTATCTACTAACAATAAAATACCGTGTTCTGTGCCACTTTGAAGAAGTAGGCATTAAAAGGAGAAATACTTTAAATTCTCCTTTCTGTTCTGACTTTGCATGTGTGCTGCACTGTACAGCACACATACGAACTGGGAAACATTTTAAGTTCTGAGCATAGTATTTTGTACTGGAAGTGTACCCTTTCACTACATACATCTATGGTAGACTCACATAAATGTGCTTGCGCTATAGTGCAAAGGTTTATGCGTGATTCTCGGCAGCCGGATTGTCTGCCAGAGGGAGCTGAGGAAAGTGGAGAATAGTCCAATATCTCTTTAGATATTGTGCTTTCCGTCTCTTTCCCTGTCACACATTGTCACACAGCATCTTTAGGTGCTGTGTGCCTTGTTTGATATGGACGTAAATCTGGCCCTATATTTTATCAGGGTTCTAGGCAGAACATTTGCAAAAAGTACATAAACAATCATTAAACTATTGAGCACTTCTTCCCATTACCAACCATTAAGATAAAATGTTGACACTTATGTAGTTTGCTGTTTACTATGATTGTCACACCAAGGTGTTTTTTGCTCAATAAAAGAAAAGTAAAAATAACAATGCCTTCCCTTTACACAAAGCCATGGCATTGCCTTCAGATTGTAAGCAGTGAGTTTGCTGGAATCAAACTTGTAATGCAAAGGTGGTATTCCACTGCATGTTGGTAAGTCATATTTTCTCTTTATTGAAACACATGGTGGCATATTTATACTCCGTTTGCGCCGAATTTGCGTCGTTTTTTTCGACGCAAATTTGACGCAAAACTAACTCCATATTTATACTTTGGCGTTAGACGCGTCTAGCGCCAAAGTTCATGGAGTTAGCGTAATTTTTTTGCGTGAACACCTTCCTTGCGTTAATGATATGCAAGGTAGGCGTTCCCGTCTTAAAAAATGACTCCGATGCATATGCGTCGTATTTATGCAAAAATGATGCCCGGGAGTGGGCGGGTCTAAAAAACATGCATTAGCGCCGGATTTTAACGCCTGGGTCAGGGCAGGTGTGAAGGGACCTGTGGGCTCAGGATGAGCCCAGAGGTGCCCTCCCCTGCCCCCAGGGACACCCCCTGCCACCCTTGCCCACCCCAGGAGGACACCCAAGGATGGAGGGACCCATCCCAGGGACATTTAGGTAAGTTCAGGTAAGTATTTGTTTGTAATTTTTTTTGTGGCATAGAGGGGCATGATTTGTGCCCCCCTACATGCCACTATGCCCAATGACCATGCCCAGGGGACAGAAGTCCCCTGGGCATGGCCATTGGGCAAGGGGGCATGACTCCTGTCTTTGCTAAGACAGGAGTCATTTCAATGGGGGTTGGGAGTGAAAAAAAATGGCGCAAATCGGGTTGAGGCGATTTTTTTGCCTCAGCCTGACTTGCACCATTTTTGGACGCGCATACTCCATTTTCCCCCTACGCCGGCGCTGCCTGGTGTACGTCGTTTTTTTTAAACGCACACCAGACGGCGCCGGCGCTAATTTTTTTGACGCAAAACTGCGTTAGCGCAGTTTTGCGTCAAAAAGTATAAATATGGGCCGTGATGTTCTGTATTTCTTCATATAATATATTTTCAATCCTATGCAAGAAGGGCTTACAGAAACATTTTATACATTATAGTATACATATACTATATAAATACACTAAAGTATACTGCTTCAGAAAGTTGTGTATATTGTTAAATATAAAGGGCAGTGTCAGTCACCCTAAAGTTCTTCAACCCCTTATTCACTCATCAACCCTACTCAGGAACTCTGCAACACCTTGGTGGACTTTTTCCAAGACAAGATCTGCGCCATGTACAAAAACTTCGAACCCCAAAATACTCCTGCACACATCATCAGCCTCTGGTCCACACAGATGCAAACCTGATGCAAAATCTGACCTCCTTCTTATTGCCTGGGATCAACTGTCCCCACAAAACACCACAACCATCATGAACTCCATCCACTCAGGAGCACCCACGAACCCCTGTCTCCACCACATCTTTGACCTCAGGTGCAAGATGATCAGCAATGAGCTCTCCACCATCCTCAACTCATCCATCACCCCAGCCACCCTACCCAAAGAATGGAAACACCCAGAAGTTGACTCCGTCCCAAGAAACCATCTGCTGACCATTAGCAAACTCAAGAATTACTGTCCAATCTTTCCCATCTTTCTCCTCCCCTTTCCCACTGAAGTGTTCAAACCACCAACCACCAATTCACGGAACACCTGGAGAACAACAGTCTTCTGGATTCTACCCAATCCAGATTCTGCATAAACCACAGCAGCAAAAACGTCCTGAATGCTGCCACTGACAACATCAGAACTCTTCTTAAAGAGAGAGAAACTGCTTCCCTGGTCCTCATCCACCTCCCAGCATCTTTCAACACTGTATCCCACCATACTCTTATCAATAGGCTTTATCACATTGGAATCCGAAGAGACACCTTTAAATGGATTACTTCCTTCTTCCCCAGAAGAACCCAGAGAATCCACCTACCGCCTTTTACCTCGGAACCCAAAAACATGATCTGTAGTGACGACTTGGGCCAACGTCACCAGAACCCACGGAATGAAAATCATATCCTCCCATTGTCAGAGGACTCCTCCACTACAAGGGTATGATAAAAAATGGGCATTGCTGACTGGTTGAAAAACAATTGCCTAAAACTCAAGACTGACAAAACGAAAATGCTGATCTTCAGGAACAAATCCTGGTGGCTTTCTGTACCGGGACCCGCACCTACTATGACAGACCACGCTCGCAACCATGGCATCATTCAGGACAGCTAGCTCATGATGAAAAACTAGATCAATGCAGTCTCTTCCACCTACTTCCTCACCCTCTGAATGCTTTGTTGCTCCATAAGATCTTCAAATGGCTCCCCTGTCACCACCAGATAAACCATCACTCAAGCTACAGTCATCAGCTAGCTGGACTAAGACAGCACAGTCTATCTTGTAATCTCCACGCACCTCCTGAAGAGACTACAGACCATACAAAACACAGCGACTAGACTCATCTTTTACCTATCGAAATGGACCCACACTACCCTCAACCTCTAGAAGCTCAACTGGTGCCACATTCAGACAAGATGTCAATTTAAAATGCTGACCCATTCCTACAAAGCCCTGAACAATCAGGAACTGGCATACATCAACCACGGCCGGAACTTCCACCAACCCTCCAGTCACCTGCAATCTGCTTCCCTCTCCATCGCACCCCCTGAATCCACCCAACCAACAGTAGAGAACGTTTCTTCTCCCACCTTAGGGCTAAATCCTGGAACAACCTTAACCTTCACCTACGATACTCATCCTTCCTTTGGGAATTCAAGAAAGGACTCAAGACCTGGCTATTCAACGGAGCCCATAGCAGCCACAATAACAGCACCTGGAGACCCACACGAGTGATTAGCCATGCTCTCAAAATACTCTTTGAGTGACTGAGTATTACATTTAAAAATATTTTTGATTTGTTCAATTTATATATGTCACCATTCAAGGAGCCATGCTCGAATGAAACTACAACATCTACTTGATCTTAGTTAGAAAAGAAAGCGTACTGAATATTTCACTTAGTTGAGTGGAAATATGTGCTCAATTGGTATTAGCATTCCCCCTGTGGTTGTGTGGTTAGTAAACAGTTAATTACCATTGTGATATCTACTTCCTTCTTGCCAACAGCCATAATAATAGTATTCTGATTGGCAGACAAAACGTTGACCTTCAAATAGTTTTCATTTCTGTTAACCCTCCTATACTGTGTAAGGGCAATAGAATCTCCTGCACCATGATTGCAGTAGCATATGAGTTGAATACTTTTGAAAAGGTTTTTCATCCTATGATACAGAGCATAGGCCTTCATTTATATTATGGCAACCAATCTGTCTCCAGGGCATCAGAGGGATCTTCTCAACTGGATGGTCAGAGGTATTTTGACTCAAGGGCCAAGATTCAAAATGTTTCTGCATTTGGAGCCAGGGAGGCTCCACCTTCAGAAATAATGTGGTTCCTCCAACAATAAACAGAGCGATGGAGCTGTAATTTTTGAAGACATGACATCAGTCATGCTTATGATAAAGAACTTTGGTGGTCATTTCGAACACGGCGGGAAAACCCTCCGGCTGTATAATGTTTTCCCCACCAGGCCGGCGGGGAGCACGAGCGCAACAATGGGGGGTGGCTCCATGAGGAACTGCTGCCAATGTTGGTGTGCGGCGGGTGCAGCAGCACCCGTCGTGCATGTCACTGCCCGTAAATCGGGAAGTGACATGCGCGACGGGTGCCTGCATGGGGGCCCCTGCACTGCCCATGCAAAATGCATGGGCAGTGCAGGGGCACCCCCTCCGCCAGCCTTTTCCTGGCGGGATATTGGCAGCATATGAAACATTATCCGCAGGGTAGAGCATGGAGGTGGGTGATGGCTGCTGCTGGCGGGCGTCACCCTGTTCTTTATATGGCAGTTTGGACCGCCATGCCGGATGGCGGCTTCAGCCGCCACTGCGGCATGGCGGGCCAAACTGCCATGATCATAATGAGGGCCTTTGTCTGACAACCCCTCAATAAGGCCCCATGTCATAAGAATTATTTGGCTTCTTATCCTCCTGGAAAGATGTTTTCTTTTTTGAGCCAGAACATACATATGCAGAATGTGCCCTATGATGGTTGTGCCTTAATTGGTTAAAATGTGACATAGTGTAAATGTGTGGAATATTATACCCAAAATGTGTATATGCATAAGAAAGTTTGTGCCATTATGTGATAGCTTGACAGTGTATCTGTGTTCCTTCATGCACAGCTTTGTAATCAAAACTGGTTTAGAGGAATATCTACTCTACTCTTTTCATATGTTTGCTTTGTCCTTTCTTTCCAAGCATGCACTGGTTGGCTTTAAAACCAGAACCATAATTGTGACCTTGAAATTTAAATACATCTGGGGCATCTTTTACTGTTGTTCTATGTCAGAATATTGATAGGAAAAATATCATCCGGCAGCTATATCATTTTCTAATTATCATTTACAAAGATATTGCTGGGTATATATTTTCTATTATTAACTCCAGTGGGACAATGTTTTTGTACATGATATTTAGGACATAATCTTTATATTTTGTCTATGGTGTTCAGGTACCACAGCATCATCGTCATATTCAATACACCCTTTTCCACTGCACTTCTTATGTACACCTTTTTTCCGTTTGGGTTCTGTTATTCCCTCTAGTCTATCTATCTCTAAAACTGTCCTGTATGTTTTCAAATATGTAACATGCCTCTGACCCTTCTACTTTACCCCCCACCTCAGTCCACCATCCTGTTTACCTTTCATGCTCATTCACTCTTAGCTGGAAAACTAGTTCTATGTTGCTCCGTAAGCAGTGTGGGGAAGACACTTTGTGGTATGTTATTTACAATAGGGCTAGAAGAAGAATTAGAGGAACGTTAAGCAACAAAAGCACTTTTAGGATCAAAGGTGTCATATTCCTTGATTGTTGCAAAGTCATCCTTTTGCCTTGTTCACCCACATTTATTTTACTGGCTGGTACTGATGGTAACTAACTCTGACTGTGCCCTGGGCCCTGCTAGCCAGGCTCAGGCCTGTGCCATGTTAAAACACAGACATGTAGTAGAGTACACTAGGTATTAGGATACTGTTACAATTGGACTGACAGACCCTGTAAGTCCCTAGTAGATAATAGGGGGTACAATCTGCCTATAAGTTCCTAGTATATAATAGGGCATGGAGATTAGACACCCAGCAGAATTTCTGCAAAAGCATGTGTACACTACTGTGTGCTTTCTGTCCTTTTAAAGGCAGGCCTGCCTTGCAGTCTGTCTTTAAAATCTAAATGCTTACCATTTGCATGACAATCCCTATACGTCCCTTGAATTATAATAGGGCAAGGGGAGCAACTACCTATAAGACGTTAGTAGATAATAGGGTATGGAAGTTGGAGTCCCAGCAGATTTTCTTCCCTTTGCATGTGGGCACTCCAGGGGGTTTCTGACATTTGTAAACGCAGCCTGACTGTACAGACTACATTTAAATGGAAAGGGTGCCCCAATTTGACTTTGGTGCTCTGGGCACTTTAAAAGTGATAATCTATATTTTTTTTACATATCAGTACCTGAGAGTCTCCCCTAAATGCCCCAGGGGTGGGGGGCATTTAACTATAAGCAGGGTCCCTATAAAAGATGTTTTATAAACCCTGGTTAGTGAAACCTGCTAATTTTATTTTCCCCCTATTGTATATACTGGGCACCATATGCTAACATTGCAATATTGCATTTGATTGTAAATATAGTTAGAACATGTGTAGAAATATCATTCCTGGACTTAAAGGATTTGTTTTGATAAATCCAGCAACTTGCCATTGGTGAATGTACTGTATTTTATACAAGAAAGAAGTTATGAGTCTTTCCTTTCTGTAAACCAACATCTAGCATTCTGGAGCCCCCCCACCCCCCCGATTGGTCAGGGCTAATAGTATTAGCAAGACGGATTTGATTAGTTGATAAGTGGCTTTCCAGGGGAGAGGCTACCTGCAGAAGGGATCTCTACAGCTGCACAGGAATGCCAGAGCGAGGGGGGTGGTCATAAACCATCCAGCCTCAAAGGAGAACAGGACAGGAAGGTTATGCCAGTCCATCTACTCCCCAAATCCTGACATCCTGCGCCCCTCAGCCACATACCAGGAAAGAATTTGCAGATGTCAAGAGGAGGAGAGATTTGGAAATAAGCCACAGTGGGAGGTGATTTAGTTAGCCCTGACTGTCTTACTTATTTACTGTGTTGGTGTTTTGTAATGCTTTACAGTCCTGTCTCCTAATTTAGGCCTGCCTGCTTGAATATAGTCACCAAGGGATGAGCAAAGGGTTAAATTACTGAGAACTTTACTGACCCTGTATTGTGTTAGAGGTCCAATTGCCAGCGCTAGGTGCATTCTTACCACTACCAATAACCCATTTTCCAACATTGACTGACAAAATATACCAGTGTATGACATCCTAGACAGGATAGTTATGATTAGTTTTGTGGGGATGCACATTTTAACTCTTGATGATGTCTCATGACTAAAAAGATTGTTGATTTGGGTACACCTATTTCCAGTGCTTAATTTGTGAAAGGATGAGAGTTGTGGTGCTCAAAGCTCTGCTCAGAAGCAGGAAGCCAGAGCAATTAAATATAGGCATGCCAAATACCATGGCGGGTAGTCCTTAATCCAATACCAGATACTACCTGCCCCATTTTTCTCCCTTTTGCAGACTACTGCTTTCTGTTTGTGATGGTGTTCCCATATTTTTCTAACTCTGCCTTTCATATCTAGAGGGCATATTGATAAATGGTTTGTATCATTCTTGCACCACGCAACATGGTACACAGCTGGCGCAAACAACTAAGTCATATTTTTGAAACAATGCAAAGCCACTTTGTGTGGCTTCAAAAATATGGAGTAAAGTAAGGCAAGGAAGCGCAAATTACTGCATTGCCTTACTCTGCACAAGAGTGGCATTTCACAGGCATTGAGTGGGTGTTCCCATACACCTCCCATGGGTTTTTATGCATGTCCAGATTTATCAAACCTCGCAAACCTGGGAAAGCGCCAAAAAGATATGCCTTCCCTGAAGAGGTATAACGAGGCGAAACATCATTATTTCTCTTTGGTTTTCCTATTTCTATGCGTGCTGCTTACTGCAGCACACTCAGAAAGAGGAAAAATACCCTCCAGACTGCACACATGGGTGCAAGGGTGACTGTGTTGGCACTAGTCTGCCAAAAGGGCACCAGCACCCGAGAAAGGATGGGAATGTTTTTTATTGGATAAATAGGGCATATCCTGTCCTTTCTCTGTGACACAGGGCAGCACAGCAAGGTGATGTGCACTGCTGCTTTGTGCCACAAAACCCATAAAAAATGTGCCTTTGTGTTTGTTCGCATTTTGCACTCGGTAAATATCTCACAAGTGATCCCTCTTGAAAGCCTAACAATTTTAAATCATAAACGTCTATTTCGTGATCAGCTCTGTTTAGATTTTCAAGGCACTGCAGTGGATATGGTTGAATTTTTTATTCTGCTATCAAATAAGCAGGACAGTGTACACTTGTTGAAGTTGGGTGAAGATAGCTGACTTTGCCCAACTTCACTGATTGACCAACAAGAAATTGAATTTAAATAAAAAAATTGCATTAGGAGTGAGTTTGGTTGGTGAACGGCCATCATTATTGAACGGTGTGTGATAGTTTCGTAGCACTCTAATGGGTTCAGTGGCGTAGCGTGGGTTGTCAGCACCCGGGGCAAGGCAAGTAATTTGCGCCCCCTAACCCGTGGATTTTAGCACTCGAGTCTCTTCCAAGATGTTGCGCCCGTTGCGGCCGGCACCCCCCACGCTACGCCACTGAATGGGTTTTTAGAAATCACAAATCAAAGAGAAAGAAAAAATAAGAAGAAAGGAAAGAAAACCCGACGGAGAAAGATGGACATAGTATACATATGGTGCTCGTAGTTTTAATTACATTTATTTGTATTGAAACAGTATCCGTTTTCATAAAGTGTTTCTAGAGATAATTCTGTCTGTATGGCCTTTAGTTACTATTTAACCATATGCTACCTAGTACAAAATCCATCTGTTATATGTTTCCTACCTTTTTCATTGGCGTTAGGCATTGACTCCAAAGTGCTGCTGCAATCCAACCACAAGTAAATAAATCATTCCTTTACTTTTCGAACTTGAAGTTGAGGTTTGGATAAAGCTAATTAGCAGAAGCATGCTTGTGAGCAGTCATTAAAATGATGCTGTTGGCTGTGGAATTTCTGCTGTGCGACTGAAGCTTTTTAGAGCAACAGCAGCATTTTGTTTCCACCTAATGACTGTTTCCTAAAAATGCTCTGCTGCTAAAACCGCATTTCGTTGTACAAAAATTGCCAGTAAAATTCTTCAACTTGTCACCCGTGGGACACTTCTCTCAGATGACAAGGGCTCACAGACAATTTAATTTGCTGTTTAGTTTAACAGCTTGTAAGTCTTTTGCCTATAAATAACAAGCAGTTGTAAAAAGCTGCCTGCTAATGAGGTGATTGACCCTAAGGTCATACTGGCAGACTCTCAATTGTTTGCTTAAGGATATAATTTTTATTTCATCTAACTGTAATTTGACATTCAACCATGGTATATAGGGAGAAATATATAAAACGCATATCTGATCCATGTTATAAAAAAACTGAAATCTGAAGGCATCCCTGAATCTCAAATACATATTAGAATTTCAAAACATTATGTCCTAAATGTAAAAGGAATGTTCATAAATAGCTTTAGAAATGATGGCATTAAAGGAGGAATTTTCCAAAACTTACCAAGATCCAAAGTGAGCCAAGACACCATTCTACATTTCTAGTAGGCCTCTTGAATGTTATTCGGAAAAAGCACGTGTCATTGTCTATAAATATTATGTCAAAAAGCTCCTCATTGAAATTAGAAATTATCTCTCCTGAAGAAAGAAGAGACAGAAGGAAATGGGGCATATTTAAAAAAAATTGACACAGGGCACTGCAGCAAGCCTTCTTGCTGCACTGCTATGCGTCAAAGAAAATGACAGGAATGTGCCATATCTACAACATACCATGGTGAATGGGTGTCCGTGTTGCGGGGATAATTGTTTCTGTGCAGGGAACGAGAGGCGTTTTCAGAATGCACACAGAGAAAAAGGGAAAAACGAGGAGAAATAATGGAGGCATAGGTTTTTGATGCATTCCCAGGTTTACAGATCCTTGTAAATCTGGGAATGTGTCTAAATGCATGGGTGTTGCAAGAGAAACCCACAGCAACACCTTTGGAACACCTCTTTGATGCAGACTAAGGCAACACAGCAACTTGTGCTGTGTTGCCTTACTCCATATCTAAAAGGCCATGTAGAGCCACGCAAAATGGCTTTGCGTGGCCTTGTGATATGTACCTGCAATCTGAACCGTCGGTGCATCAGAAAAAAATGACTCACTTGTAAATAGGGTCCTATGTTTTTAAAATATTTATTTGGATCATGGCCGACAGTGCTTGTGGTCCTCAAAAGCATGCTCACATGATCACTGGAGAAAGGTGTCCATATTTCAATGGTCAATGCCACGCACTACAAAGAAAACAACATACGACTGCTTTAACTCAGCCTTGAGGTTACACAGGTTGGATTCTTCATGTAGGGCAGACATTTGACATTGTCATTTTGGAGCACAGTGTCTAATATTCGTTTGTGGGTGACTGCTTTCTAGTTATGAAATTCCATATATCATTTTTACTGTACACTGAAAGAGCCACTTGCACAGAAGGGCAACCACAACAGTATCTTCACAAGTGGGAGCACTTTGCCATGCTGTTGATTAAGTTCCTGGTGATGTTAAATTTGGTCACCTGGCCAAGTTAATTAACTTGCTTGATTTTTTTTCATCTGGCATGTTTAGTGTTAGGAACCTTGGGCCAGATGTAGCAAAGGTTTTTACCCATTCTGTGTCTATGGGAAAAAGTGTTCGTACATATGGCCCCTTGTGTGGTGGATGTATGGATTGCCTCTGCACTTAACACTTGGGAGCTAGTTTTGGCCAAGTTAGGAAAATAGGCTACGCTTTTGCCTGTGCATGTGATGTGCTACCACCATTCACTTCACAGTCTGTTTATGGTAATGACAATCAATTTGGCTTTCAAAACTCTTCTCAATAATTTCCAATTTGGTTTAATGATGGGTGTTAGACCTGTCAACCTTGGTGTGGTTTCTATGTAAAGGTTTGCCTTCAGACTTCCTCTTTTTCCTGATTTCTTATTTGCTGGCCTTAGGATTCTTCGAACTTTACCACTACTAACCAGTGTTAAAGTGCTTTTATTCTTTCCCTAAAACATACCAACATTGGTTTATACCCGATCAGCATATATACTTTACTTATAAGTCCCTAGTAGAGTGCAGTACATGGGCCCAGGGCCTGTAATTGAATACTACTAGTGGATTGATTGTGTCACCGGCTTCCGTAAACCTTTTGCCTGGCCCATACCTTTCTTTTTAAGGCATGGAAGTCACCCCAGGGCAGGCCCTAGGCAGCCCCAATGGCAGGGTGCAGTGTTTTTTAAATGTTGGACATGTGCTTTTATGTTTTACATGTTTTGATGGTGAAAAACACTTAGGTGGTCATTCCGATCTAGGCGGGCGGCGGTTGCCGCCCGCCCGTCGGAATCCGCCTGAATACCGCCCCGCGGTCAATTGACCGCGAGGGGTATTCTGACTTTCCCGCTGGGCCGGCGGGCGATCTGATTCAGATCGCCTGCCGGCCCAGCGGGAAAGCGCCTTCCACAAGGAAGCCGGCTCGGAATCGAGCCGGCGGAGTGGAAGGCGTGCGACGGGTGCAGCAGCACCCGTCGCGCTTTTCAGTGTCTGCATCGCAGACACTGAAAAGCTTAGTTGGGCCCTGTTAGGGGGCCCCTGCCGTGCCCATGCCATGGGCATGGGCACGGCAGGGGCCCCCAGGGGCCCCGCGACCCCCCCTACCGCCATCCTGTTCATGGCGGCTTTCCCGCCATGAACAGGATGGCGGTAGGGGGGGTCAGAATCCCCTCGGCGGCGCAGCGAGCTGCGCCGCCTTGGAGGATTCTAAGGGTCAGTGGAAAACCGGCGGGAGACCGCCGGTTTTCCCGTTCTGTCGCGGCCAAAGCGCCGCGGTCAGAATGACCAAGGGAGCACCGCCGGCCTGTCGGCGGTGCTCCCGCCCCCGTTGGCCCTGGCGGTAGGGAACCGCCAGGGTCAGAATGAGGGCCTTAAAGTTGTTTTTTCACTATTGCAAGGCCTTCCTTTCCCGTAAAATAACATTAGAGTTGCATTATTACATTTTATAAGTGTCATTTCTAATTGGGGGGATGAGATAGCCTGTTCATCTTTGGTGTCTCTGGAATCCTAATTTAAAATCTTAATTCATGTTGAAGTCAGGTTTTAAGTCACAGTTCTGAAAATTACATTTTTAGACAGTTGGCATTTTCTTGACTTAGCCAGTTGGTGTCTGCAGCCTGCCTGGGTCACATGATTGGGTGTAGTTGGCAGTTGGGCCGTTGGGTATTCCTCCTAGCCAGCCACAGAATAGGAGCTTAAATGTGACTTAATGGGCCATCACTGGCAGGATAGAAGGGAGCAGCTGGGTCCAGCCTCACATCTGAATAGATTGTGCACTGTATCCACACAAAGGACTGCATACCCCCAGTAATTAGTCTGGTGCCAGTAAAGGGAAGGCAGGGCATCTGTTTACTTCAAAGGCATGCCTCTAGAAGCTCCTACCTACTTTAAAGGCACAACTGTGCAGAAAACGAGAACCTTTGACAACACCACTTCAGTATACTTCTAGACCTGTGAATTCTCTGCCAGTAAGAAGAACTGCTGTGCTTCTGAAAGGACTGCCACTCTGCTGGACTGCTACTCTTAAGGAGCTTCTGCTTTGCCGTGCTGACTTGCTCTCTGCTGCTATCTTGCCTGGGGAAGAAGAACTGGACCTGCTACTTCCTCTTGAACCCAGGACCCCAGAGTGAGTCAAAGGGCTGGCCCCAGATGTGGGCGTAAGGGACATAACAAGCTCCCCACAGCTCCTTGACCAGACTTCAATGTGTATCTGACCCCCAAGAGACACCACTCAGGTCCTGCACCCTTGGTGTTGTGCTTGAGCTCTTTATTTCAAGCTTTTGGGCTCTTTACAACCCTGAATGGGCCCAACCATGCCGCTCACAGAGAAACTCAGCCCGAGCTGCAGCAAGACCATCTCTTCGCACAACACTCATCATCAGGCCTCTCCATCACCAAAGTGAGTCTACAGCCCACCCATCAGAAGGACAGGGAACAATGGAACCTGGGTGTAGCTTGGAGAGGGGCATCGTGCCCGGTTGGGTGGGGTAGAGATGTTCCTTTCCCTATAAACATTTTCAAGGGCTTCCTCCTGCATTTACACAAAGTAGCCTTTTGCCACCCAAGCTACACAGAGCCTCGACAGGATAAAGGAAAAACTTTCCAGAAGCAAATGTGGGAGTAGTTAGAATTTTCACCCACTTAAAAGGCTGGCCTCCGGTAAAAATATTGGAACTACCTCTTCAGTCCACTTCCGGGCCTGTGAAAAACAAGGACTGCCTTGTACTGCACAGGACGGCCCTGCTGCTTGAAGCCTGCTTGTTCTTCAAAAGACTGCCTTGCTGCTTGAAGCCTATCTTGCTGCTTAAATGAAAGAGGGCCATCTCCTTGAAACTAGGAATACCTGATTGACCCCGAGGGTCCTCCTGTCCTAGCTACAGGGACACACTACAACTGCTCACCCAATTTGCTGCGCTGGGCCTGCCTAGACATGAAACTAGACCTACATGAGTCTTGCTGGCCTCTGCTGGAGTAAGTTCCTGATCTCCAAAGAGGTACCTCCCCAGGTCTGAAACCTTGGCTGGCATCAGTTGATCCCCTCCTCTGAGAAAAGGTAAAATCCTGAGGTTTTTGGCTCTTCGTGACTGAAAATGGGCCCACTCATACCAGGACTCTGCCACCCATGATAACCTCAACAAGAAGCTCTGTTGAGCCTGACTCTTTGCTTGACAGCAGCCACCATTGAAAGTATGGCAAAGTGGGATCTGTGCTTCACACTACAGCAGCGAAAGCCCGCAGTGACTATCAATGTGAAATTCCAGTAATTACCTCTCTCAGCACCTGAATGGATCTTTACGCTATAGGGATGACAATCCAAAACACCCTTCCAGAATTTCTTGCCTTCTCTTTTTGATATAGTGATGACCATCTGTGAGGATGTCCCTCCTCCTCACAGCCTCATCCACCGTGAACTGGACTCTTCACACCAGAATTTTAGAAGGTAACTTTTTCAGTGGACTAACCTGGTCCCTGCATCTGGCCCACATCCTCATGTGCCTTTTCTCCAGTCCACCAGGACCAGATGACCACGAGTGGTGCTTTGTGATATTAGGCATAATATCTACCTAAATGTTTGAAAGTGGATAGCTCTGATTCTTCTTATTGTATTTAATTATTATTGTGTAATTTTATTTTTTATAACTTACTCCACGTTTTTTAATTGGTGTGGGATTTTTCTCTTGTTGTGTTTTTAGTTTATCATTGTTTATGTGCTTCATAAATGCATAACATAGTGCTTCTAAGATAAACCACACTTCTTTTGTGCCAAACTGCCAGAGGGTTCAGCACAGTTTAATGACTTTTGTAGTTCACCCTGACAAATATTATGGTTGTTGCTTGAGTAGAATTGTCCCTCCCTTAATCTGTCAGCCACATTTTTACAAACACCATATTATATCAAGCTATTTCACAGCACAAGTTTATAGGCAATGAGTTAGAAAAGATGGTGGAGGACATTAGGAAAACTCCAGTTACATAAGGATACATTCAGCTCTTGATCCCCCTGGAAGGTAGGCAAAATAGAGTATCACAGTGGGCCCAGTGATGTTGTATAATTATTATACAAACAAAGGATGACACATGAAAAATATACAATGGGTTGTGGGTGAACCTGCGGCCTTGCTAAACACTATGAACAACCCAATAGAGTAGTTGCCTCAGGCTGCTTTGGGATAGTGCTGCACTTTTTGGAGAGTGGAAAGGATTATAGAAGCTGAAAATTCAGCATCCTAAATGGAATATGATTCGGTATCCTGACCCTCAAAAATCACTTGCTGCAGTGCCTCCCACTGCCATTGAAGCATTTTTGTCAGTTGTCAGTTGCTTCATGCAGATACTATAACACATGAAGTATGCAGCTTAGTTGATTTTATTTCCATTCTGAGTTGTGTCAATGCTCCAGATGACTTTGTACTATCATTTGAATGGCATCAACCTTTGACTCCCTCTGTGCAGCACTTTCTGACTTTACGACTTGATGTAGGTCACAAAAAACAGTTTTTACTACACCTTTCTGTCCACCTGTAGGACCTTATTCTGGCCTGTGCAGAGCATTTACTTCTTCCTCTCTGCTAAATTGTTAGAGATACTAGGTTCAGCTATGATGATTGAAGGGCAGCAGTCACTCTTGTCAGCTCACTTGCAACCCTCAATCACTACCAGAAACATAGCAAACTTTTCCAAGATGGGGATGAATGTGGTGGTGGAGGTAATAGTCATTTGGAAGAAAGTTTTTCTAAATGCTAGCGACCTATTCAACAATGGCATATTATTCCAGTGGTGAATTTAAAACTTCATCCATGAAATAGGATTTTCAATTCCCATTCAACTTTTGTCTCTCTGTTGGAGCAATGCAAACCCTTCACAATCAATGGACGTTTTTAAGTATGTTTGTGGTTATGTTTTGTTTTTGCACAGTAACTAAAATTGTACATTAACAGCTTCACTTGACGTTTTGCCAACTTAAATTCTACCAAATAATCATAAATATCCATAAACAAGTTAATCCCTTCTTCCTCTATTCATAAGGATGAGTGATAAGCCCCAAACTGTTCTTTTTACTTTACAAAGTGGTTTTCTCCAGTCTTTAGGTTCACTGTTCAAACTTGATGTCAAAGGGACTTAAGCACACTGACTTCATGGTAGTCCATTTAGTCTACCACAACAGATATTTCAACAATCAGCTGGCAAATTAATGCACTAGCTGAAGAAAAAGTTGGAAAGATGCTCTGTGCAAATATGACAAATGTCATTAGCCAAACAGGCAGAAATATGTGATACCCAATACTACTAAAAAGTCAATGCACTCCTACACTTCTATGTAAACTGAAATGCTAAAATTCTTTTGGGAAAACATGTGTTAGAATTGCTTGAGTGCTAATGATAATCCAGTTGGTTTGGTAACAATGCCATTGTGGACGGAAGCAAACATGAAACTCCATAAACAGTTCCCAAGAAAGCTCAAAGGATCATGGCAATATCATTGCTTGTATTTGTCCCTTTTCAGGAAAGCTAAGCCATGCCCCAGATGGTGATTTGTATATTAACCCAGGGATGGCTGAAAACTTTATAAATATATATTAGCTCTATACTGCAAATTAAAAAGGAAGTGTACTACTTTCATTCAAATGTTCATGTATCCTTTAAATTTCAATCTAAAGGTATGTGATACCACCAATATATAAATGTATGCATTCATTAATGTATTATGTTCCTTTTTTCCAATGCCTTCTGGGCACCATGTGTTCATTTGTATTAGACCATATAAAAAGTGTGTGCAATGGCAATAAACAAGATAAATAGGGAAAATTCAAATTACCACATATTTTCAACTTGTATTATTCACACTGTGGATCAGGAACAGTTAGCTCAATTGAGCAAGCCACATCACAGTTGACTCTTCTTTATTGATATTCACAAACAATAACTCAATACAGCTAATTGTGAGCACAAAATCAAAAGAGATGCAGCACTCTTAGTCCCACCACATGCGAGTGCTGTACAACCTCCCCAGGAAAACACTATTGTCCCAAAGGTTCTAAATAAGACCTACAGAGCCTGGATTTCACAAAAGGAAGCTAGGAAAGATGTACATGGTAACCCAGGTGAAAGGTGCTGGTGGAAAGGCATGGAAAATAAAAAAAGAGCAAAAGGAAAGGCAAAGCTAGGGAAATGCAAGAATCTAGTGAGAAGCCCTCAAACCCAATATCTCTCTGCATCAGCCTTGGTGCATTGCCTCCTAAGTTGGCATTGCCTCACTCTGTGGAGAAACATATGATTTCCATCCAAAAGTCACCTTAAACTTTTTCAGGGCTCCACAACTAAATATTTCAAGTAATCAAGGAAGAGACATTGCATCACATCTTAACTGAGTGCTCCATTGGAAGTGGTGGGTAGCCCAAGTCATTAACACTGGAAGTCTTTCTTATATTTTCCAGCCTCTCAACCCTTCTCTCAAACAACATTGTGCTTTCCTCAGCATACATCATCATGTCTTCCTGCATCTGACAGTCTGTCTGGTTCACAGATTCTCTAAATCTTGCTACCTGATCAGCAGTGAAATCACCTCAGCACCTCACATTCTGACCCATGTTTCCATTCTCTTCAGTCATGTCTCCCTGCCTCTGTTTGTGTATATGAATACATGTGGTACTTATCTCACATCAAAACCAGTACAGCTGCCAACCTTGCTGATAAGCTCACCGTCATATGTGACGCTTGACAAAAGCATGGCCAGGAGACCATCAGAGTAATAACAGCGAAGTGCAAACAAAGAAAAACACAACATCAGGCCTTTTCCACTTCTGCACCTGGTTTCTGGAATGATATTCCAGTATCCATCAGGACTGCACCAACCCTATTCTAATTTAGGATACAGCTGAAGTATAATCTCTTTGAAGAACACTTTAGAATGATGCAGTGACAGTCCACAAACCTATTTTAGGCTCATGCCAATGAGTTATAGAACTTAAATAAAAAATGTTGTTTAATTTTGTTTTCTGGAAAATTCCAGCAACAGTGTTATAGGAGCTCAGTTATACCACATATAATTTCTAGCAGATCTATTTTGTAGAGTAGTGCTGACAGAATATGCACAATGTTGTTTAGTTTGCAAACCATATCAGGTGTTTGAGTTGTACTGCACAGCAATTACAAAATATGTTGTACAATGAAAGATAATGTGACATTGAAGCAATAGGTAAATTCATTTTATTGGTGAGGAAAATGTCAAATTGGGGGAGGACCCGGCAACATTGTTGACAGGAAGTGTGCCCTTGAGCTCCTTGCTGACCCATAACTAATCCTCTATCATCCCGTCCACTTCAACCTGCACATCACCACCAATAGCAGCCACAATGACAAGGAGTGTGACCAGTCCTTAGTGGGGCCCAAGGTCTGTCGGAGGACTGCTGAGGGTCGCAATCATATCACAGACTGAGTGAGGCAGCAAGCTGGTGGACCTGTTTGAGATCGGCCCAAAGAGAAGCAAACTTAACAGCCTGATGGATGACTGTGGTGGCTGAACACTATGCTGCGAGAAGGGTCAGGACTCATTAAGGCTGGGTGGGCTCATGTCGGCATCACTTCATACTCCTTAGGGGCCTGAAAAGAATACTGCTGCAAAGTGGAGGGCCCCACGTGGGAAGCAAGAGTAGCCGGTTTAAGAGACACCAACAATCAGGATGCTGAGGGGACAGTGCAATGAATTGATTCTGGGGCCAAGTCTGAATCACGCTGATGGGCCAGTGTGAAGCACTAAAGACCCTGTCCCAAGGGAGACACACCGAGGATAAAGACAGGCGGGGGTCGTCAGGCCACGGCTTGCTTGTCGACCTGTTGGTCCACTTTATCAGCTGTGATGGGGCCACAGTGAGGCATAGGAGGCCCTCCAATTGGATTCAAAGGTATTAAAGCAGTACAGGGAGACCCAGAGAACCAGGTGAGGTCCCTGCACTGCGCATGCCAGGAGTGTCGGGGTAGCTACAAGACCAGCTTGTGAAGAGTGTAATTGAGACAGTCGACACCCTAGTGGGGCTCATCAGACTTAGGCAGCTGATGGCTGGTGACCTTACATGGCTAGGTGCCTGGGTGTTGTCAAGGCCATGTCTTCCTGTGGCAGAGAGGTGTTGGATAGACAACTGTCTGTTGCAGAGGACAACTGGGCTCTCTTACCACACTGGTGGTGTGCAGCTGCCAGCTGGAACTACACAGGAGGCTGGCCAACCTGTGGCTTTTACACTTCTAGCCTGTAAATAAGACACAGCAGGTCAGACAATGTACCAGCATCAGTGCTCTAAAAGCAATAAAATGAGTGCTGGAACACATCTGGATTCTGTTGTCTGGTGGGAATAAGCTGCTGCTCCTGGGTTCAGAACATGGGTAAGGACAGACCAGTGTGCTTTCATTCTGCAAACTCCGTCACTCAATATACAACTCCCTGCAAGCAAACTTACTCAAATGGGGGGGGGGGGGGGGCAACGGTGTGGGGACCAGAAGCCTACTAGGGCTGAACTGTTAACTGAAATAAAAGGCTCCCGAATCGTCCTTGAACATAAAATAGAGACTGTCTCTATTGATGTTAAGTGCAGACCTCAGGAAGATCACATATAAAGTCATGATTGCTGAAAGCAACATAGGAGAGCTGCAGGGGGAGGTTGCTGCTCTTAAGTGTCAGATGGCAAAAATGTCTACGGTCACCAGGGGAACTGGAGTACTGAGTTGCGGAGATGGAGGGCCAATCCTGCCATAGGAATATATGCATCCTGGGGTTACTAGAAAAGGTAGACAGGACCTCCACTAAAAAATTCTGGAGGACTGTATGCAGACATGAGGACTTTTGTGGTGGAGCGGGCACATGCAGCTTTGGTTCCTACCTCGCTTCCTGGGGCTCCCCCAGAGCAATTGCAGAAAAAATCCGACATTTTCGTGACAGAGACAGTAAACTTTGAGCAGCCGGTAACAGGCAGTCCCTCTCTTTGAGAACAGCAAGATAGCCATTCACCCGGAAAAGGTTTAGGAGCAGCGAAAATCTTTCTCAGTATAGCAAAGACTGAGAGAGCTACAACTCCAATATATGCTTCTGCACTCAGCAAGACTGAAGGTAATTTCTCAAGGGAAGGCCCACTTCTTTAGCTACCTAGAAAAGGTGTGGGAGTGGCTAGAACTGTGGGACAAGATGGCTGTGCTCTGCTCGAGGGGAAGTCAGCAGCAGATCCATGAATCAAGGACCTGCTAGTGTCCCTGGCACAACCGCTTCACCAAAGGAGAGCCCAACACCCTTCCTGTGGGCTCCCTGTGAGTGAAAATACAGGAAGATAGAACTATGCAGTTGCATGGCACAGAGACACATGAATGAGAGATAAATGATGGGACTCAGCCCCCTGAGTCCGGAGCAGAGACTGGGGTGACTGGCCCTGCACTGGGCTTTGTCCCAGAATCCATGGTTGGCCCAAAGGTAAGGACTGGGGATGCTTGAGGTTGATTACCTGCTCAGGAAATGTTGCCCTGTGGTTTATAAGGAGAATGGCTGGGGAAGCTGGATGTTGCTGGAAATTAACACTTTGTGTAACAAATGTGCAACAACTAGTGACAGTGAAGTAGGGTAGGGTGAAGAGATGTATCTACAGGGGGCCCCTGCCTGGGACACTATGGGGGATCTCTGATTCTTGGGCACCGACCCGTGGAGGGGAATCTAAATCAGTGAGGGGGGACTTAGGCACTGCATCCGGTCATGATTCGCTGGCCAGGTTTGCGACAGGTTTTCGACTGATTGCAGGAATTAGACGGTTCCTGTTGGACAAGCTGAGATTTTGTGCAAGACTGGTACAAATAGTGTGGGAACATTGCTAGACAAAAGGTTGTGCTTTGTTTGTCCATGGGTGGGGCAGAAGAGTTAGAGTTTGATTTGAACTGTTCATTTAAGTCTATATTTCGGCAGTGGTCGGGTATGAGTGGGATGTGGTGGGGGAATTGGGATACACACAGAATCACTCTCATGACAATGGAGGGTGATTTCAGATTCTTAACCTGGAATTTCAGGGGACTAGGTACCTACGTCAAGAGATACAGGCTGCCCACCTTCTTAAAGAGGCACAAGATTAGTGTAGCATGCTTGCCAGAAACATATTTGAATGATGCAGGGGGCATTCGTTTTGCCAAGATATGTTGAGGACAGGTATTCCATTCCTCCTACTCCACGTATGCCAGGGGTACACTAATCTGGATAACGCAAGGGCTGCCATTTTCCTTAACATATTTGAAGCAAGATGTGGGAGGGAGGTACGTACTATTACAGGGGACACTGGATGGGAGGAAGTTGACAATACTGAACACCTATACCCAAAAAACTGGCCCCACCTTCTTCGTGCCCATGCAGGACCTGCTAGAGCAGGAGGTGGAGTCGGCCCTCATATGGCTAGGAAACCTCAACTGTGTGCTGTTTGGCAACTTAGATAGACTACTATCCAGGGTGGGTGCAAAATCTCACATGACTGTAGTACTTGCTGGGGTGGTGCAGAACATAGGCCTGATGGACATCTGGAGCACAAGCTATCCCACACAAAGGACATACACATGTCATTCCCCGACCCATAGCACCTTCAGCAGGATAAACAGGATTCTGGTAACAGGCAGAGGGCAGAGAGCTGGCACACCTGGTATGCTTCCTATCTGACCACTTTCCTGTCAGCTGCATGTTATGATGGGGGTCTTGACTATATAGATCCAAGTAGGGTTCCACGGTGCACAAAGTCATGGAATAGGAGGGTCTCAAGGTAGTGCTCAGAGGACCTCTGGGGTGATATTCAGGTAGAATTAGAGCTGGCTGTCCCTTCCCCAAGTATGTATAAGGGTACAGTGGGTGCACAGATGGAAATGAACATCAGGGACTGTTGAAACAAATTCATACTGAAGCAATAACAAAAGCAGCTGCACAGGGAGGGTAATAAATTAGGTTGACTCTTGGCCTTGATTCTGCACAGGGAATACTCTCCACCATTGACAACATACTTGGTGATGCCTGAGGGCAATAATTTCACCATGTGGGCTGGCATAGTAGCTATGTTTAAAGATCATCTGCTGCAAGTTTATACTGCAGACTCTGATACAGTATCACTACCCATATCACTAGTGGACCTTCTTGGAGAGTCTTAGGCTACCCAGACTCAGGGCTGAGGCAGCTGAGGCATTAAACAAACTCATAGAACTGGAGAAACTGTGGACAGTGCTACACATGCTGCTACGGGCCAGGACCCTGGTGGGGTTTACCATCTGAGTTTTTATCAGACTTTCACTGTAACAATCATACAGGGCTTGCTTGGGGTGTTGTTTGAGGCTTCTGAAAAGGGGACTGTACCTCCAACTATGAGAGAGGATAAAATGTGTATACTCTTGAATCCGGGAGGCAGCAAAGCTGATCATGTGGCATACAGGCCACTTACCATCAACAACTCAGGAGATGAAGGTCCTGTGGAAGTTGCTAGCCAACTGTTTGAACCCCCATATGACTAACTTAGTTCTGGTGGATCAGTTCGGGTTCATACCAGGTCAGAGTACCAGGATTAATCTTTGCCACTTAGGCTTGAGGTGGAACATTGTGAGGATGATATGGTCTTGGTTTCTATTGGACTGGAACTATCTAATTGAGGTCCTGAGGGTCACAGGCTTTGAATCCCGCTTCCCGGAATTAATCATGTTACTGTACTCTGCACCTAGTGCCGGAGTGCATGTGGGGCAGAGTTGTTTAGAAAAATGGGAATTGGGCCGCAGAATGCATCGGGCTGCCTTCTCTCACCACTCCTATTTTCTCTTGTGATGGAGTCACTTGCAGTCTCAGCGTGGCTGGAGCTGCAGGAATTTGGGCATATCCTTTTGGAATGTCCAGCACATAGTCTCCATGTATGAAGATGAGTTCTTCCTCTCCTCCACCCGTTTCTAACTGGCAATCCTGGTACGACCTTTAGATGCCTTTGGGTCCTTCACAGAGCTCTGACTCAATCTGCCTAAATCTTTGATGTTCCCACTTTTGTCTTTGGTGGGCACACCAGTGGAGCAACTTTCGGATACTGGGCTGAGATGGGATTTGGCACACTTCAGATACTTGGAGATAGTGGTGATGCATAAAAGGACACAACAGATGCGCCTCGATATGGGCAAGGCCCTAAACTTGCTGCAGACCTCAGTAGCATTCTGGATTACACTCCCGTTATTGTTGATGGGCAGATTAGCCATCTCTAAGATGTTACTCCTGCTGTGCTGCTTACACATTCTGCAAAATTCTTTTTCCCCCCTGCTGATGAGAGTATTCAGAACACTGGACTTGATTATCATTTCCATATTGTGTATGGGCAGAGGGAGTAGAATGGCTTTGGCCATGTAGACTAAATATAAGGAGGGTGGATTGGAAGCACCAAGGCTGGACTTATACTACTATACTGCATATTTACAACATGCAACGTGATGGCTGGAGGAAGTCAACAACTGGGAGAGGCGTTTACTGGCAGGGATAATTGAGGCAGGCCGGTTACCTAAGCTGCTGATGGAGGGAGTGGGGGTCTTAGGCAATATGACATATGTGGTCTGACTGATGCAAAAATATGGCAACAATTCATGACAGCAGTGCTGAGGTGTGCCCCATTTCATCAGAAGCTACCCTTTTGGATGCTAGCACCAGTTAGGCAAATGGCAGCTGATATGTGTTTCCAAACATGAAGAGAGGGAGGATGTGTCCAACTAGGAGATCTTCACTCTAGTGAGCACTTCATTACTTTCATGAAGACATGCACAAGTTTGCACTGGGATGAGGGCACTTCTTTTTCCGCGAGGGTTTAGCAGAGGTGGACTGACTAACCTGGCCCACATTCCCTGAGGCACCTGGAGTAAAATAGGACCTTGGGATTTTACTGTCCTGCAGAGGATATACGACATTTGATCTCCGTGTTATATAAAGCCATTAGGGCTGATGTCGCTGGGACACAGCCACAGGCCCATACGATCTGGGACGCTGACTTGGTGACCACGTTGGAAGATGGGGCCTGGGCATGAATCTGTGAACTTTCCTGGTAAGCCTCCAGCAATGCTCGCTTCAAGCTTGTGCATTACAATTTCCTGCACCGCACATATCTGCCCTCTAGGGATCGCCATTGCATAACATTGACCCGTCCAGATGATTACCCCTGTTGTGGTTCACGGGGGTAGGATTTCTTCATCTGGTTTGGGATTGCAGGATGGTTCAGCGCTACTGGCCCTGGGTGGTGGAGGAACAGACACAGGTTACACATCCAAGAATAGAGGGGATGCCAAAGTGATGTTTGCTGGGACACATTAAAAGGCCCAAGTGATAAAAAATGGTCTACACATTTTTGCGGTTGGTGCTAGTACTGGCTAGGCACAGTGTTGTCATCACCTGAATTGGACACTGGGCCCCTGAGATAAAACTCTGAGATAGGGAAGTAGCATAGCGGTCTCTGGCCGAGGAGATCCATATGAAGCTCAACAGATGTGATGATAAGGTGGACAAGGAACTTCAGGTCTGGCTTAGTCTATGTGAGAGATTCCTTGACCCTGATGCCACCTTGGCAACTGAGTACAGTGACAGTACTGACAATGATGCAGAGTTTGGCAATGAACCTGTGGAGGAGACAAACTCCCCACTCCTAGTATCTGGGTAGACTATCAGTCATGGAATGACAATCTACCTCAATGTGAACAAATGAAACTGTAAGTAAATGTTGGAAGTTATGAAGAGTGTTTTCCCATGTCTTATTCAACATGTACTATAACTCACCTTTTTACTACTGCTGCGTTGTGTTATATTAAACTGAAAAATAAAGATTAAAAAAAAAAAATGTAACATTGACAAAACCTACAATCGATTTTGAAACATTGGCCGCAAGAGAAGATTCCACCAGCTCTTTACATTTTTGCACTTGAGCACTTTTCACTGTTCACTCTGGGCAAATTATTATTTTTATACATTTGCAATTCTGGAAGAGATGTTGGACATGTGTAACAACCAGTACATTAAGACTTTGGTGTTTTGCATTTAGTAAGTTCATTTATGAAAGAAAATCTATTGCACACAGTATTTATAAAAAGTTCAATTTAACAATGATGTAGAAGGGAAACGTAGAAACGTAACATATGTACAAAAGTGTGGAAAGGTGTTGATTTGAGCAACTGGTGTGACTTTGAAGATCAAGATTTTGAAAATATATACTTCTGAGTGACAGTTGGAGAGGATATACAAGAAAAAGAGCAACATGTTGAAGTAGCAATGTCTGCTCTTTTTCAGAAGTGTTTTGCTGTAAAGTGTTAATCATTTTGGGGGTCTGAAGCAAAACACATTTTGGGGCCCCCGTCTTAACAATTCACAATTTATTTCTCATTGTCAGCTAATTGAAGACCATGTCAGTGGTGAGTTAGAGACAGATGAGTTAAAAAGTGGGCAAAGAGGTAGATAAAAATGAGATTGATTCACCAAGGATAGAGAGATAAGATAGCAATCTAGTGGCAGAGAGAAAGGAAGTAGAGGAATGTGAGGTAGAAAGATAGGGTGGAGGTGAGACGAGAGGAATAGAAGATAGCAGGAAGTAAGTGTAAATTACAGGGACGTAGCCAGCTAAGCAGAGAAAGGTAAAGAGGTTGTACAATGTATTTTTGTATGTAGAGAGAGAGAGAGATGACATAGCAAGTGATAAGTGAGGTGCAGAAAGAGAGGTAAGTAGAAAGGAAGTGAGGTGAGTGATGGGGATAGGTAGAGAGGAACAGAGTACATAAAGGAAGTCAGAGAGAGGTGGATCCAGTTAAAAATACACAGGCAAAAGAGAAAGAGATAGAAAGAGAGCAGGAGAGGGAAAATAACAGAGAAGGAGACACAAAGAGAGTCTTTTGACTATCTCAATCATTCTAGTAAGGTAGTCACTGCAAGGCGGTGACTTTGGACAATTGACCACATTTCTATAACTTAAAATGTCTCTGGGGTTTTGGTATATAAACTGACCTTTTGAATTGCCTTCCAGGTAGGGAACACAAACAAATAAAAAGTAGATTGCACATGATGCCTATCACATGGACAAGGGGACTGCTCTTCCTTCCAAAGGCCAATCTTAGGAAAGGTAGCTAAAACGCATGAATATTATTTTGCCTAAAATGTGTTTACAAATGTTGTGTTGAAAATTACCTACATGTGCAAGATATGGTTCCATAGTTTTGGCAATAGAAAGCAAAAAATAAGCTTGTATTGATGGTTTGCAAAATGTATCCGTCACCCATAATTTATTGCACCATTGAAAAAATAAAGACTTCACAGTTTTACTCATTGATGCCTTAATGGCTTTCAAATTCATGAATAACACTGGTTTATCCATTGAGTCACAACATTTTTAATACATTGCATCCAAGGAATTCGATGCCCATACCCTAAGGTAAATTAATCATCAATCACTGAATGATTAAAACGTGTCTCAGGCTTAGACCAGATAGACAGCCATAAAGTTAAGGGAGGGAATTTGATTATATCCTCCAAATTGGTAACCCCCAATTTAGAACGGCAAATATAAGTGGTGGTACTATATAAAACAGCCAACAGCAGTCTTAAGAATTCATATTTTATAGCCAACATAATATTTATTTTTAGTTTGGTAAATTGCACCCACTTCTTTAAAGGTTTTGAACCTAATTTGGGGGAAAACGGAAATACTGCTCCCACCGGCTCTCACATACCCAGTTATGTCCCTAATGTATTAAATGTTTTGTTGTCTTGCATGAATGTTGTTGGTTGAGAACAGATCGTAGGTCCATCGTGGAGCCCAAACATGTTGCTATTTTGTGTTGAATATCTGGGGATATGAGTGAGACAATAAAAAAAGAGTTTAATAAGATAATACGCTAGGGTTTGGGAATAGGGTTGGCTCTGAAAAGAGCCTTTCTTCTTATGGTGTGTAGATGATTATTACACACAGAACAGGATACTGTCTTTCCTGTAGTTTAGAAATACCTGTGGCCTTTCTATGTGAAATGAACTCGATCGTTTCAATATATTCCATCAATATGAAAGTGTAAATTGTTGTGGTAGATAGATCCCATGTTGTGGTCCCTGAGCAATGCAGAAACAGTTGCATTGATATGTTTCCTGGATTTGTCTATCTGTGGACACAATTCAGTTGACCATTGCCACTTCTACCTTTGAAAAAGGTTGCAGTACACCAAGGCAGTGTGCTAGAAAAATGCCATCAATTTACCAAAGGTATCCTTAATTAGGATTTCCAGTCATACCTCCAGTGATTGTGCATAGGTCATTTCCATCACAGTGCACAATCATAAAGTCTGAATGTTGGCAATCCGCAGTGTTTTCAACCAAAGGTAGCTATTGATACCACTTTAGCCCTCTATGGCCAACCCAAAGAATGTCTACATTAGGTAATATCAAGTCCCTGATAATCCCACTTTTTCTACCACTCTCACTGGCCCAAGACACAAAACTTTGACCCACAATCCAGACTATGACCATTTTGGAGGCAGGGAGGCATAGTACACAAGAGATGGCTGCAGCTGAATGAGTCAGGTTTAACAATGAAAGCAGTTCAAATGAAATATTTATTTGGATGGTAGAAATATGTAGGTAACTAAAATTGGGTAGTGATTTTGAGAAAAAAGTAACTACATCTGTGATTGTCTTTAGAAAAATAAAAGCAAGGTATGCTGTTTGAGATATGCTTGGAATTGCAAACAGTCAGCTACACCCGCTACACTTCAATTTGAAGCTAGTAGGCTGCTCAGAGAAAGTCATGTGAACATGTGACCTATCACTAGCAGAGCATTTTGAAACCATGGTTGCTTTGGGAACGAGCAAAAAGAGTGTAGAGGGAAAGAAACAAAAAAGATTGTACTGTGAAACTGAAAAGCAGAATGATGTACACATATTGCTCAGTTAGGGGTGTTTGGCTTCTATCTGAGTGCCTTTTAGAATGTGTAATATAATTGCAAAGCATTGCCCGCTTAGAGAAAGTCAAGTGAACTTTTGGTCGAGTGATATCTAGAGAGTGTTGTAAAGATGGTTCCCATGGAAGCGTAGCTTAAGGAGTGTGGGGGAAAGGGAAGGAAAAAGACTACACTGTGAAACTGGAAAGTAGAGTAATATACAAACATTACTCATTAGGGATTGTTTGGTTTCTAAATGAGTACTTTATACAAAGTAAAACATAATTACAAAGCATTACCATCAGATTGTTAAATGCTTCCACAGGCTTCTTTGGATCGGCTATAATTTTACATGGGGGGGCCTTGCTGAGCGGTGTGAATGGATCTCCATATCTGCCCAAAAACACTACCGAATTAGGCTTCTTTACAAGAGTTTTAGAAAGGGTTAAAAAGTACTGACCATTTAGAAGTTGTATAATAAAAATAAAAGATTAATGTACAGGACTATCAGTGAAAGCGCAGCTGGAAGGTTAGCCATTATTGGGACTTTTTTACTGAGAGTGGATCCTCCTTGCTATATTTTTGATTTGTGATTTTCACTGACAAGAGATTCTAAGTGACACTGAGATAAACATGGGATAACAGCAAAGAGATTTCACAGGTATGTGATTTAAGGTTCACATTGAAACATCATATCTAACACAGCACAACAGTGAAAGGGAAAGTAAATTTGAGGGTAGATGTGGATATTAAGAAAACATAGTGAGCGGTAAAGGAGGAATAGAAATGGATATAAAGAAAATATAATAATTTTACTAAAATACCATAAAAGACTGTGTATGGAAGTAGATGTGGGTGACTGATTACGGTATGCAATTTAATAGTATGTAGTTGATGTAAATTAGGGTAGGTAGGTACCTACACTTAGTAATAGGACAGAACCTCACAGAAGGTCCAGCCAAGGTCTCAATAAGTTAATCCTTGCTCAACCCTTGGCATCTTAGCCCATGAGCAGTTAGGCTTAAATTAGAAGACAGGTGTGAAAAGCATTTAATATCAACAAAACCACAAACAATAAAATCCGACACCAATTCAGAAAAATAGGAACTATTTTTAGCCTTAAAATAACACCAAAATGACAAAACTCCAATGTAAGGAACTAGAGATGTGAATTTTTAAAGATTAAGGGCCATATGTACTAAAGCATTTTCCCAAAGACACAGAATGGGTAAAACCCTTTGATACATCTGGCCGTAAGTGTAAAAATTTCTTTCTTGTGCATAACAGCAAATAGCACCAACTGCGGACATCTGCTCATGCTTGACAGGGACAAAGTCAATGTTTGAGGTCGACCGCGATGAAGCTCACGTTGGATACACTAAGCGGGAGGTCTATGTCAAACCTTTACCTTCTGACTAGGAGCCTGATTTAGGTCTTGACGGAGGGAATACCCCATCACAAACAAGTCAGATATCCTGTCCGCCTCATTATTATCCCCATTGGATATTATGTGGTTGTAATAAGGTGGATGGGATACCCATCACTGTTTTCATGGAGTATTACCTCTGCCAAGACCTAAATCAGGTCCTGAGTCTTGTTTCTGGAGCTTTTTCTGTTGTTTTCTCTCCAAGCTGGCTCACAATGCAAAGTTTTCGGCTTGGCTCAGTGCAAGGTCCCGGTCAACAACTGGATGTCTCATCGACAGAGAAAAGCTCCCGATCCCGAGAGATGATCCTGAAATTGAGACCAGATTGTGATGCGACTTCACCAGCTTGATTCTCATTGACAGGTCAATCAACTTATCGAGCTGTTTTTCAAAGTTGCCAAACCTTCTGGATTTTCTTACAGAAGTTCTTTTAGGGTTTTGTAGTGTCCACAAAGTGGGTCCAAGGTTCCAGAAGCTCTGAATTGCTCCATGGGAGTTGGGACTACAAATCTCACAATCCACCTGGTCAGAATCCTTAAAGGGCCACTGGTCAACTGGGCTATTCTTGCAGGAATTGATGCAGGGAACTCTTGATAGCTCCTTTGTACCTGTTGCTTACAGGGAGTCCACTCCTGGATCTTTAGAAGCAAGGCAAAGTCCTTTTTGCGGTGAAGCCCAGAGTGTGCAGCAAGCGCAGTCCTTGTGGGTGCAGTCCTTCAGGTGCAGACCAGGGATTCGGCAAGGCAGTACTTCTTTTGATTTTCTTTAAGCAGGGATCTGAGTTGCTGGGTAGTTTTTCCATATTTATTCATGTTCCTCGGTTGGCAAGCAGGGGGGCATCCCTCACCAATGTGGTGCAGGCTGCCTCCCTCTGGGGTGACAACTTCCTGTGAAGTGTAGCAAAACTCAATTCCATAAAGCGCTATTCCTTAAAAATCCAAGATTGAGAAAATCTCTCCTGGAGGTGCAGGTCTGGCTAGGCCCACCCACTGGTGTGACTATCTTTCTCTAATAATCCCCTTCCAGTATCTCTCCTGATCTAACTACTGGGGCTCCCATCTGGCCGGGGATGCAGGAAATGGCTAAGGTCTGGTTTACCTTCCACGTGTATTTTCCTCCTCCTTTTAAAACCAGTATGGCCACCCTAAACCCTTCCTGTTCTGCCATCTGCTGTTGTAGAACTACACCCACCAGATGCTTCCTTAGTTCCAGCCCAGGCCAACTCGCACCTCATAAAGGTACCTTAGCTCAGCCTGCCAGAGGCTGATAAATCATAAAAGGCTACTACAGAACTGATAAAGGTAACTTTTAGGAACATTTCTAAAACTCTTTCCCTGTAATACTTACAATAAATCTAACATTGGCAAATTGCTAGATTTAATCTATTAATTTTATATCTTCAGTGTCACATTTAGCTTGTTCCTATAAAAAAGTATAAAGCTTTATTAATTTAAAATAAAGCCTTCCAATGTTGGCCTATAGAGCTAATGCACTACAATGGGAAAATAAATTGGCAGCTTTTCACACACCAGGGTCTAGAAAACATCTTTTATAATATCACTGCTCATAATTACACTGCACCCTGTCCTTGGGGCACATAGGACAGACTTTAAGGGTGATCTACATGTAAAAATAAGGTAGTTTAAGAATTTGGAACTACTTTTAATTGCAAACTTGAATTTGGGACTAATTTTGTTTTAAAAACAGCTAGCAAGGCAGACCTGCCTTTAAAATGACATCAGACACCACACCAGTGCACCCATGGGTGTCCTAACTCCATTCCCTAACTCCACTGGTGTACCTACAACTACATGTCCAACTATATACTAGAGACTTACAGGCAGGTTGTCAGAGCCAATTATAATTACACCTACTTTGCATATATCTATTAAACAGAGCATTGGCCCTGGGCCTGGTTAGTAGAGCCCAGGGCACAATCAGCATCAGTAACCCCCAGTATGAGTAAAAAAATCGGGGTGATCAGGGTGGAAAAGATGACATTTTCACAGTAACTCATACACCCAGTTACAATCCCAGAAAACCTCTTATGTACCAATCACTCATATAGCCAGACAGTAGCTGTCACAGTAGGAAAGACACTAATAAAACCTTTTTCATACACATTTACTCACCTATACATCCACTTACATAGTCATTCACACACCCATGCAGGCACTGTCTTAACCACTCACACACCTGTACAGCGATTAGTAATTAAGAGCACTCAGAATTAGGTAAAGAGACCCTTGCAGATGTATATATCCAGTTATACACCCAGTTACGTACACAGAAAAGCACTGATATACCTATTACAAACCCTAACATTCACTAACACAGCCAGTTACCAATCTATACAACCACTTACATACATATTTACACACCAGGACAGTTACTTAGACAGTGACAGATACGTATACAGGTACTTACACATGTAGTGATGTGACCACAACTGCAATGATACACTCACTCACATATCCTGTCAACCACTGACATACCCACTCAGCCACCTGTAGAATAATGCATATATCCATTAATACACCTATACCAGAGGTTCCCAAACTGTTCGACCCACGGGTCCCTTGACCTATTGGCCGATGGCCACAGCTCCCAATTATAGTGATTTTTTTAGTGGGTAGGGGATTGTAAGTCCGGCCTTGGCAGTACTTCAGTTTTTCTCCCTGAAAATAATTAGGATGAAGCTGATGAAGGTATTATAATCATAGGTGTAACAAAACAAGTGTTTAATAAAAAAAATGTTAATTGGTTAAGTGAGGGATTGTAATGAGGAAAGACCTGTAGAGAGTTAAGCGATGTAGCTGGGGTGTGGATGCATTGCAGGTAGCAGTAAAACTGTGGCCTCAGCATTGTGTATGCGACTGTGAGGTGGTGAAATGTGCACATGGAGCTGTCCCCATAGACATCCCTAAATTTGGAGATGCCAATGATGTCCCAAGCTTCAAAGCTCTTCTATTGTACTGTGTCAAAGCCAGTTTACGACCCAAAACAGTGTTTTAGCCTTTGGTACATGCCTTCATCCACTTTTTTCATGCTTGGTGCCAGCTTGGTAGCGATGACTGTGATGGGGGTGGGAGGGCAGTGTGGGTGTATGGGCCATTGAGCAGGTCAAGCGTAATGTGTTGTTCGAGAGCCCGAAGCTCTACAGCTGTTGCTGGAACTTCCTGATCTGCAAAGAGTCGTTAATTAGCACCATCTGACAAGCAGACAACTTTTCCTTATTAGGTACAAGTGATAATTTGCCTTCTTTTTTATGAGGTAGGGTTTGTGGGACCTAGAAACGAATGGACATGGGGAGAAAGCAGTGCTTATGTTTCATTGAACTGTGCATTTGCAAGGGCTTTATTTATAGTTTTTATTTTAAGTTGAATGATAATGATCTCCTCTCCTGTCTGCCTTGGAAATCCTGCCAGCCTGAAGGGACATTTGGGTCAAATAGTAAAAGAGCCCCTGCAATGAGTAACATGTAACAAACAAAATACTCTCTGCTGTGCACAAGAGTATCTTGCAAGCCATGTTGGAGGTTAGTGGACTTCTAAAGCAGCCCATCCTTCGGTCACATTACTTTATGATCAAGGGACTCCTGTCTCTTACAACGGACCTACAACATACAGAAAGGTGCATTGTTTCACTGTGTTTTATGTTTTTTAAGGCCAATTTGATAACTATATTTCTGTTAGAAATACCATTGCAGAACTGTTTTGTACTAAAGAGCGATACAACTACATGTAGGCACTGCTACACATTTAAGTCTATTCCTCATCAGAATTACACTGCAATTTCTGAGCATTTCAGTGTGATTTTCAGTCTAAACTGGATGTTTAAATATTTGCAGGTCTACTGTCTTTGATGTTTCAATATTGGTGTTTTGATTCTGAATGTAAAAAAATAGGTACTGTGCTACAGAACAAGGTATTGAGACATGAATTGGAAACATAAAGGTTCATTTACTGTAGGATTGCATGTGCTATGTGGGAAAAACCCACCTGTTCATTACATGGTGACCTTTAAACACTGCACTGTAAAGTGTTCTTCCCTCTGCTATGTAACCTGTATGTGTGTCTTTCCACAAATCAAATATCATAAATATTTACAACATACATCTATGCACAATTGGTAACTTGTGCCTTCTGCCTATTGATTGGAAAATTATTAAACTATGTTGTAGAATTACTGGTACTTCCACCTGATCTTGCATCTATTTGTCAACTTGTTTTACTTTTGTGTTGGCTAAAACTTCAGTTTGTAGTCAGTCATGTGACTGCTAATTAGAGGGAAAGTATGAAGTAAAGTAAGTCATGACTCCTTGTGAAGGAATGTTCCACAACTATTTACATTGTCTAGGCGTGGGAATAGCATTTCTTGTAGGAAATTAAATTATTCCTGTTGTCCTTTTCCAATCCAAAAGTGCTGTAGAAATGCTGTAGCTTTCATGGTTCGGAAACTGGTTGGAACACTCTGACTTTGATTGATTGATGTTCCTGACGTTTGGGAGTTATCGATGTGAGAGAAAAGAATGGAAGCCACTGCTTTTCATAATGTACATTTATGCCAAGGCATTATCCTGCCACTTAGCCAAATTTCTGTGTATTACATGCCCACCCCCTACTCTCCTAATCTTTTCTTGACTTCAAGACCACACATGGGGAGGACAGCAGGGGCTCTTTGTTCACAGCACCCATTACTAGATTTAATGGCACCCTGGAGTACCATGTTGCATAGATTGGGAATCCTTGACCTACACTTTGACACGTAAGTACTTATGTAGCAACTGGTTTGCTTATAACATATAATCTAATAGTATGTAATCTATACTTAAATGTATTCTAAATTTGCTTAAAGAAGATAATTTACAATGCAGAGAAAGATACAAAGGAGAACAAAAAACTGAGGAAACAGTATTATCTGCATAAAATTGAGAGTGAAAACGCACATGATGTGGAGAACGTCTTGAAAACAAGAGCCACTGGTAAGAAAACTAAGGAGTTTCTTAAAACAGTAAGTGAAAAAATGAAATATGGAAAACATTGCAAATAAAAAGTGAGGTTAAGGGTCATCTCACAAAGGAGAAGCAGTAAATGACATTGAAACTGAGGAAACGTATAGGAAAACACCTATTTTGAACAAGAGGCAGAAACAGTGCAAATCAATAGAATTGAGAAAGCTTAGAGGTAGAGTAATACAGAATTTGGTATGAAACATCAAGCAATATAAGAGGAGTAATGCATCACTAAAATAAAAACAACAAATTGAGAGTTTTCCCTGAGGTGCAAACCACCTATCTTGATAATATTCATAATGAGAACACTGGATAAAACAGTGTTATCTATAAAGAAAACAAGACAAAAAAGGAATTACGAATAAAAGTAATTTTTGCAAAAAAAGGGGGAATGGAAGCATACATCTAGTACTGAGGCTTTCTTTAATGAAGAAAGCTACTTACAGGGCAACAATTTAGTGCATGTAGGTGAAACAATTGGCCATTGCTATGAGGTAACAGATGGTACTCCCATTACAAATCAGAAAATGGTTCCTAGTAATGTAGAGCCAGAGAGAGTTGAAAAGGTAAAAGGAAGGTGTAGACAAGTCCCTGTGCATAAATAGGACTTCAGCATTATTTTTTGTGTTTGGCAGAATTAATTGCTATATTAAGAAATTTTCTGTGTCAATTTCCAGATAGGAGTGTGAAGTGGACAATTGCAATTTTGCAAGTGTTAGATCCATGTAAAGGAAGGAAATATGTTAATCTGAATGGACACTCATGGACAAGTCTATCCGGGAAAGTGTGCACAAGCTCCTTTTATGTTGGCTGTTAATCATTTAAAAATGTGAAATTTAGTTAGAAGAAGTTACTTTATAAAAGCTCCTGCATTGTGTTGTGAAAAAATGAACACAGCTCTTTTGTATGGTACGGTATCAGAGGTTGAAACTCTTTGTGAAGATATTCAGCTACATTTCTTTGGTCCTAATGTACAGTCTGCAAAATGAAGAGTTGGAATGGTCAGGTGTAGAGGGACAAAAGACAGATATTAGTACTGGGAACTTTGCATGAGAAATAGCAGTTTACTATGTTTATATATATTGTTGACACACTAATTACAAAAGCCAAATTTGAACTGTTGATATGTTCTCAAAAAATGAGAAGAAAACAAAGATGAGTTGTTAGAATGTGCTGTATATGTATTTGTGAAGGAACGTTTCAATATGTCAACACACCACATCATGAATACGTATTGCAATGACAAATTAGAGGACAATCAGCGCCTTATTTATACTTTTTGATGCAAAACTGCACTGACGCAGTTTTGCACCAAAAAGTTTTTCACCGGCTTGCACCATTTTTTAGCACCAGCTGAGCACCATATTTATGGAATGGTGCAAGCCAGTGCAAAGGATAGGCTAGCTTTAAAAAAAATTACGTTAGGCAGTTTTGAGTCAAAATAAATGATTCTGACCAGATTAGCATCATTTTTTGACACTAAGGGGCATATTTATACTCTGTTTGCACTGAATTAGCGTCATTTTTTTTCTTCTCTATTTCAGTGCAAAACTAACTCCATATTTATACTTTGGTGCTAGACCCGTCTAGCGCCAAATTTATGGAGTTAAAGTCATTTTTTTGAAGTGGAAACCTAACTTGCCTTAATGAGATGCAAGGTAGGCGTTCCTGTGCAAAAAATGACTCTATGGCCTTAACACCATATTTATACTCCTATGCAAAAATGGTGCAAGGAAGGGAGGGGGGCCAAAAAATGGGGCAAAGCTTGCTTTGCCCCATTTTTTAAGACCTGGGTCACGGCAGGCGTTAGGGGACCTGTGGGCCTATTTCCATGGTGGAACACCATGGAATAAATTGAGGTGCCCTCCCTCGGCCCCAGGGGCACCCCCACCCACACTAGAGGGACTGCGTAGAAGGGGGACCCCATCCCAGGTAAGTACAGGTAGGTGCATTTTATTTTTTAAAGTGCCATAGTGGGCCCTGAAATGGGCCCCTATACATGGCACAGGGTGCAATGGCCATTCCCAGGGGACCCCTGTCCTCTGTGCTGGCCATTGGGGTGGTGGGCATGACTCCTGCCTTTTCTAAGGCAGGGGTCATGTGGCATGGTAAGTTTAGCACCATAAAATGACGCTAATCTGGTTAGAGTCATTTGTTTTTTACTCTAACCTACCTAAAGCCATTTTTTGGTGCTAAACCCTATTCTTATATACTACCAGCCCCACCCGACTAAAGTCATTTTTTAAAACTCTAGCCTACCCTTTACACTGGCTTGCACCATTCCATAAATATGGTGCCCAACTGGTACACAGAAATGGTGCAAGCCAGTGCTAAACTTTTTGGTGCAACACTCAGTTAGTGCAGTTTTGCAGCAAAAAGTATAAATAAGGGCGAATATTTTGTAAGCTTGCACCACTTTTCCGTCAAAAAATGACGTTAATGCAGTGCAAAAAAAGTATAAATTAGGGCCTTGGTGCTAGATGGGTCTAGCATCAAAGTATGAATATGGAGTTAGATTTTCACCAAATTAGAGTAAAAAAAATGACGCTAATTCGGTGCAAACAGAGTATAAATATGCCGCAGAGTATAAATATGCCCCTAAATATGGCGTTAAGGCCATAGAGTCTTTTTTTGCACGGGAACGCCTACCTTGCATCTCATTAAGGCAAGGTAGGTCTCCACTTTCAAAAAATGACTTTAACTCCATAAATTTGGTGCAAGAGGGGTTTAGCACCAAAGTATAAATATGGAGTTAGTTTTGCACCGAATTAGAGTAAAAAAAAAATGACACTAATTCGGTGCAAACAGAGTATACATATGCCCCTAAATGCCTACCAGAGCAATGCACAATGTGTTAGACCAGGTTGAAAATCCAGAAGAACTTCAACATCTGAATGATGAAGGAATACTCATACAGCTTATACATCCTTTTCAAGCAATCATTTGCAGGAAGAAGCCTTTACTGAAGAAGGAACAAATATCATGGAAAGCTCCCACCTACTGAGCTTCAGAAAGGCCTTAAAGGTAGAGTTGTGTATTTACCTTTAGATTTTAAATGCAATATTGATATTGTGGGTGTAGAGAGAGATCAGGATGAACCATGTGTTATTTTAGGCAAAGGTGTGCCCACAAAAAACAAAACAATCTGACAGGAACTAGTGGATGTGAGGAAGGTGAAAAAGGTGCCTTCTATCGCAAACAAAATAATGTGTATTACACTGATGAACATATTTTTGCACATGAAAGTTGCATGGAGGAAAATATCTTGCCTTCAAGTGGACAGTTTGAAAAAATGGACAGAAGGAGATCTGAAGAAATATATGATCACTAGAGTATTAATCTGCTTTTTAAAATAAACTATGGGGGTGCCTTTGAACTGTATCAGAGTAGCCAAGCTAAAGGAGCTGCAATGAGTATGTGGGAGAAAAGTTTAGAAGATTGAGGTTTTCCTCAACTATTTCCAACTGGATTGGGCATATGTCCTATCCAGTTACCTGCACCAGAGCATAGGTCAACAAGATTATATTTAGAACACCCTAGATTTCTACACAGTATTCTGTGTATTCTACCTCTAAATTGAAAGTGATTTGTCTGGACTGTCATATGCTGTAACCAATATTCTTAAAACATGAGTTAATTTACAAAATATATCTGCAAAAAAGTTTGCTGACAAAATTCATGGAAAGGTTCGGAAGTTGGAATACAACTTGATATATTTAATGGTATGTCAATGTGAGGCAATTAATTATCGGTATCATCACCATGGTGGGCTGAAGTGTAAGTTGTGAAATGTACATGCACCAATTTGGTTTGTGACCCTGATTTCTCCAGGTTATGCATTGGATGACCTATATGACTTTTTGAGAGAAGCAAACTCTAACATTAAAGACCTCAAGTTAAAGACACCAGGAAAACTTTGCTATTTGGATCCTTCGAATATTTGCATGTAATTTAACCACATAATTCCAAGCCATTATATCCTTCATATGCAACAAAACAATCCACCTTACAGAAATTACTGATTTCTTTTTGGTGTAAAGAGCACCAAGCAAGAGGTACTCCTCATATTCATATGCTGTTGTGGATAAAAGATGCAGCAAACGTTCGACCAGGCACAGATGAGTTTGAGACACAGATGAGTTTCTACTATATTTATAGCACAGTATGTTACATGTAGAATCCTAAAAAATACTGAGGAAAAAGGCATAAAGCAGCAAGTTCTGCATTTTCAATCACAAAGACAAGTGACATACTGTCAGAGGAAATACAGAGAGAAGGGACAATTTTACACAAAATGTTGTTTTGGATTTTCAAAAGGAAGAGTGAACAATTTTTTGTCTGCAGTGAGAAATACACTTACTCATAAATCACCTAAACATACTTACAACCTAAGGAGAATAGAGGCGTTGAAATATATTAATGACCACAATCCTGTTATTTTAAAAATATGGAATGCCAACGTGGAAATTCAATTTGTGCAAACAACTCGATAGATGTTGCTCATTATGTAACTTCATCCATAACAAAATCTGAGAAGACAGAGATGAGAGGTGCGTGGGAAGAGATGTCTGCTGAAAAGTCAAAATACTAGTACACTTCAATTTGAAGATGCTTCTATAAAGTGAAATTGGATCCTATAAATGCTGTGATCTGTTGAGTTCACCTAGTTTATACTAAAAAATCTAGTTAAATTGTTTGGGTGAGTTTAGGCTTAGCATGCACTCGAAACAGTATTTTGAAGCCTTTTTTAGAAATTCAATACCTTGCCAAATTTGACCCAAAGAATACAGACATTGTTAAAACAAACATGGTGAACACTTTTGTATCCCAACATGAGTGTACATCTTGAAGATGTTTGTCATTTTGAAATACTCCAAAACTACACATTTACAAACAATGAGACATAAAATGTAGATAAAGGCAAATTTGCAGTAATTCGTTGTGATGGTTGTTTGGTATGGCACAGCAAAGGCAGTCTAGTTCACCATAGAAACCTGAGTTGCCATACTGCTGAAAAAAGAGAGTTTTTACATTTGGCACTTTTGCAGCTGTTTAAATCTTGGCATGCTGAATCAGAATTACTTGGAGAGTTTGACTGCCATTAAGACTCTTTCAATGCCGTAAATAATACTACTGAGTATTCAGTATTTCAAAACTACCTGAAAACGTTAAATGATGAAACTGAACAGGAAGAAATATTTGCTGCTAAGATAGGTAAGGAGAGCTCACAAAGCAGCCAAAGTTCAGGTCCTCAAAGTCAAGAAAGAAGTGGACCACCATTAATTGAAAATAAACTGTTGTTGCAACGAATGAGGAGGAGATTGAAATGGAGCAAGCAAGACAGGAAACAATTGATTTGGCAGACTTAGGGCCTGATTTAGAGTTCTGTAGATGGATTACTCTGTCACAATAGAGATGGATATACTGTCTGCCAAAATCGAAATCCCATTGAATTCAATGTTATTTAGATTTTGGCGGATGGAATATATGTTCATCCACCAAACTGCAAATCAGACCCTTAGTTGGGCAGCTAAATGATAAGGAAATGGAAATACATATGGAGGTGAAAACCACAGTTAAGCATGGATTGCTGCATGACAGGAAAGAGTTTGCAGGCTCAACTTATAAGCCTATACTGTTGTATGTCAGTGGTCAAGCTATTACTATTAAATGTTTCTCAGTACAACTTTTTACTGGTTTCCTACAGAAGACTACAGACTGTAATTTGTCATGTGTAGTTATAGCACCTACTGGATTAGCTGCATACATTGTCAAAGCTATTGCTTCACATCAACTTTAATGCTACCTATTGAACATGACAACACACTAGAATACCAAAATGTATCCTGTTAATCTTGCCATGAAGTGTCAAGAGTATTACAACAGTTAAAACTTTTAATCATCAATCAGGTGATCAAAGTCTCAAACCTAATGCTTTCTTTTGTACATTTGAGAAGGCAAGAGATTCTGAGAATGGATTACGATGCCGTTTTTGAGGGAAAACATTTGATTGATTTTGGAGATCTACGGCAACGTATACCTGTAAAAGGGCAACATGTGTTCAATGCACTGCTCCATGATGAAACCAGGAATCCTTTGGGAAGCACTGAAAATGTGAATATTTGGTTATATTTCCAATTCAAATAATTAATTAGTAATAAACAACAAGCATTGGATATTGAATATGGAAATATTTTAAAAGATATTGGAATAGGTGTTCTGTCAAAAGAGGGAAAGTATGTGCTAGAACGTCATCTTCTTAAAAACTGTTTCCAACGATGAGGATAGCAGCAGAACTAACATTTTATTCCAGAAGGTAAACATATTGTGTGCCTAATGACTACATTGGGGAGTGTAACTCTTTCAGCAAGGAATTGTTGGAATTGGAGAAAGACAACATTTTACAACTAAAGGCAATGGTCAAAATGGAACACCAGGGTGTCATTGTATTGCTAAACGCAAAGTTACATGCAAGACTAGATTAATTAGAAAAATCTGTTTCAAGAACTGCAGGATTGGGGAAATGTTTAAGTCTTTGCAAAAACTGTAGCATGATTTTTCATCAAAATTGAAATGTTTGGTTTGGCGAATGGATCTATGGGTAAAGTTGTTGATTTTATTAGTTTTCCTTATAGCAATATGTTGAAATACCTAGTGATTTAGTTTGATCACATTGGCAGAGCAAAGCATATTGGAAGGTACATGGCCCCTTTTTTTGCTTGTGAAAGATTTCAATGTTCGATGGAAACAGTTTCTCTAGCATATGCTGCTACTATTCATAACTTACAAGGTTTAAGTGTAGATCCAGCATTTGTAACTATTGGTAATACAGTGTTTAAGGAAGATACTTACTATGTAGAACATTGTCCAGCTTGTACCTGGTTGCATTTGACGACAGCAGAGTGAACGTAGATTTAAGTTCTGTAAAAGAACACAACCAATTAAAAAGACGTTATACTCTTTATTTAGGATAGTATCCAGTTTATGAAACGTGCTCTGTCCAAAATGGAAACATTTAAAGCAGTATAGTGATGATATTGCAAAGAGGGAAATGAAAGAGAAAAAGGAAGTTGTTAAGGATAAAAAAATTTAAATGGCAGAGATATTGTTGATTACAAGGTATGAAACCGCTCTGGTGTCAACTGCTATGCTAATGTTGTGCTAAATATACTGTTTGCATCACCTTGTGTTGTACATAAATTGATCATAAACAGAAGTTTTGTGTTCTGCACTGTTTGTTCTGTTGCAAAAGTCTGTGTATTGACAGGACAAAAACACACTGAATGTCACACATTTGTGACCTTGTAGATATATGTAGTGGATCTGCACAGTTTACTCGAAACATTCAAGGGGATGCACAGGATTTTCAACCCCCTTAGTGCGTGTGATGGTCAATGGCCACCACAAGCAAACCCTCCCTAGTGTGGTCACGACCACTGGACGTCAGCAAGGAGAGCTTTGAGTAAGTTGTAACAAATCACCAAAAACAATGACATGCTTTCCACCAAAAAAGGACATCATAATCTGTCTTCAATATCTGTTACATTCTTAAATGTACAAAGGCGAGCCTTAAGTTTGACACCATGCTCACCTCATCAATGAATAAAAGTTTCAATTTCTTCAAAACTCTAGAAACTTTGTGACAAGCTTCTCCAGATAACGTCTGTTACTCCAGTTTATCACTGTTGTCAACAGGCAGCATAAGTAGACGATGTAAGGTAATTCCTTTGATATTGTGTGCTGCCAATCCAATAGGCGCCGTTACTACACATGATAAAATAGAATCTGTAGTCTTATGCAGATAAGTGGTGAGAACTTCTATTGAAAAACTTTTTCCAGTACCAGCTTCTCCACTTACATACAAAATAATTGGCCTAAAACGTAAGCATTTACATTTATTCTTTTCGTGGAGGAATCCATGTTCTAATTTTTCTTTCCTTCCATGTATTTTTCTTTCAGCTCTTCATTAAGTTGTTCTACTAACTCTTCCAAGTCAACATTTTCTTTTCTTGCTTGTTGCAATGCTGTCTCCACTTCATTCACCACTATCACAGCTTTATTTTTTATCATTGGCTGTCCAATCTTGGGTGAGAAGGCCAGAATTCTGGATGCTTGATGAGCAGTCTTTTGCTATCTCAATAGCAATTGTCTTCTCTTGCTCAATTCTTTCAATCAACATTTATAGATAGTGTGGAAATATTGGACACTGAATGCTGTCTTTTACAGCATGGAAAGAGTCTTCATAGGAGTTGTTTTGTCCAAGTAACTCTATTTGAATAGCAGAAGAAAATTATTTTTTCTCAGCTTTTTGACAAGCAAGTTTTTAATGGTTTATTAAATTACCTTTTTGATGCCAAACCAAACAAACATTGCAGCCATCTCACCATATTTTCGTTCATCGATGTTTTCTGAAGCATTATTTCTGTACCTATAGTGCTGCAGAATTTCATAAAGACATATATTTGCTATCTGTGGACTCCCCCCTAGGTAGTAAGTATCCATCATATTTATTTTTACAATATCTGTACTGCCTGGATCAAACTCTGCTAAGTACTGAACTTCTGGATCTAATTTCAAGACTCTGTTTCACATGCTGGCAAGGCCTAGACTAGCCCAAACAATTCCTCTAGAGTATGAGAACAAACTAGCTGAACTTAATCTATCACAACACTCATAAGTGCGTATCTCTTTATGTGAGAGCATTTTCAAGCTGAAACAATGTAACCTTTTTGTTAGAGGTTTTTCTGTAGAAATGTCTTCCCATGTTTCCATGTTAGAGTTTGCTTTTTTCAGAAATTGTAGCAAATCACCTTCATGTATACTCTGTGCGACTAAGTGTTGGACCTAAGTTTCAGAGCATACATTTAGGTTCTCCGTGACAATGATACCAGTATTCACTAGTCCCACATAGAAATGCAAGTAAAATAATTAAGTTGTGCTTCAGATTGTTATATTTACCTTGTATGTTACACACAAACTCCTTTGCAGAAAAGTTTTGCAGATTCACCCATGTCTTAAGTATGCAGTTCACAGCATAGGAGAATCCTGACAAGTCATGTACAAATAAGAGATGGAATATGTAGGGAATAGATTGTCGAAACCTAGGGTCCTCTGAATAAAGTCCTGTTGACCTAGATTCAGATTCTGGTATTTGTATATGTATGTCATTGTAGCGCCCACCTTGTCCTGTGTGAAAATAGCTGTAGAAAATAGCAAGCCTGTAATTCTTTTTCTTGGACACTCATTGGAGCTCCCCTAGCTTGTTTCATTTGAAATAAATAAATGGCGACCCAAATAACTTCTTGTAATGTAGTGGATGAATATTATAGTGCTCACATATTTCATCTGATTTCTGCTTATCTGTCTTCACTAATTGTCCACCTAATTGCAGTGCTTCATCATCAATAAAACTTACTTCTACAGTGATATTCATGTTTGTAGAAAACATTTTCAAAGTATATTGTAGCTTTCTTTTCTTTATTCACATCCACTAATTCTTGCCAGATTTTTTTACTTTTGGTGGGTACTCCATTTACTAGAAAAATCAGTGGTTCATCTATATCTTGTTGAACACTAACAGCATTTAAATCTAGAGGTAACTACACAACTCTTCCTTTAAGTCCTTTCTGTAGTTGTGTTGGTGGCAGTTTCCCTGTTTTTAGCTCCATCCAAATAATTGCTTGAAATGGGTGCACAGTTTGTGCTACAATTGATTCCTACATATTTAATTCATCACATTCTTCTGGAATTGGAACTAACTCTAATCTATTATGAATTGCTTTAGCTGGTTTTATATAATTCTCCAATTTGTTATAGCTATACTTACATATTGTTTCTTTTGCATTTAAATTAAACCATTCTTCTACAAATAGATATACACCAAATTCCTTCCACTCATCATTGCTATTTTCTTCAGTTTTAGAAAATACAACTACATTACGAGTTTGGTTTTTGTAATGAGTACGGCGACAACAGATGCATACCTACTCAGGTTTCTCAGAACACACCACATTGTACTTTTCTATCTCCTGTGTAAAATGTTCAGTGCTTATTTGTCTATCCACTTCTTCTACAGTTTTCAACATTACCTCCTCATGTTCTCTGTTATCTTCTTCAGTCCTAAAGAAACAAAAATGAAAATCTCCTGAAACGTTCTCAACCCTTGCCACACTACCATGTAACAGACCTCTATTCAAATCTCCCAAACATAAAGCTGGACTTTTTACAAAATAAAGTCTCCTAACTAGATTGCACATTTTTGAATGATGTACAACTAACAATTTAAATTGGTGAAAAGTACTTTTGCAAACATTTTTTGAAAGGCATGCCAATGAATGACCTTGTAAGTATGTGTATTTTCTAACTTTGTTTGGATCTGATTCTTGAAGCATCTTAGTTTTCCTTTTCAGACTCCTCCAAGAGAATTATTTTAGAAATGTTTTCGATATACCAATTGATTCCTGACAGATGTTCAGATACTGCTACACTTCCACTTGTACACAGGAGCTTGCTTACTCCTACCCTGTACTTCTTCAGAAATCACATGTTCTACACTCCTAGGAGCTAATGGCCTGATTTATACTTTTTGACGCAACCCTGCGTTAGGGCAGGTTTGCGTCAAAAAGTTTACCACCGGTTAGCGCCATTCCTGGATGCCAGCTGGGCATCATATTGAAGGAATAAGACTAGCCGGTGGTAGAGCCTGATTAACATCAAAATAAATGACTCTAACCTAAGAGTAATTTTTTGCCCAGGAACACCTACCTTGCACCTCATTGATGCAAGGTAGTTTTCTGCAGGCAAAAAATTATGTTAACTCTAATCTTTTGACGCTAGACGAGTCAAGAGTCAAAATGTAAATATGGACTTAAGTATGCGCCGGATTTGCGTAAAAACCATGACCCAAATCTGGTGCAAACAGAGAATAAATATGCCCCTAACTGTTCATTTTCTAGTGGACTGCTATCCTTTACTTCATAGCAATGGCCACTTGCGTCAACTGCATACACTAATGAGTTTTCTTGCAAGTAGCTCTCTTCATTAAAAAACTGCTCTGTGCTAGATGTGTACATCTATTCACCTTTAAAAACTTTGCACAAATTTGTTTTGCTCATTATCCTTTTCTTTATCTCATGCAGCATACTGTTTTGTCTACTGTCCTAATTCAGTTTGATATTCAGATAAAACGTTTCCTTTTCAAAACAAATACTCTCAATAATTTCCTTTTGCTTAACCTTAGCACTTCTCTTTCTATACTTCTTCGTCTTTTTCAGCAAAGTTTATATTACTCTAGTTTGAAACCTTATTTGCTCTTATGTCCTTCAACTGGTTTTGTCTCCAAGTCAACTCCTTCCGTTGTTGAATACATTTTCTACTTTTACTAATATGTGAACCTTCCTCTTTGTCATTTAATTAACAACTCCTCTTCTCATTGGAGATTTTTACTTTCTTTTGGAAGTCTTTAGTGCTCTTACCAGCGGCCCTTTTTTTCTTGTCACCATATCTGTCTTTTTACTGCCAGTTTTAATTAGGTAGTATTGTTTCCCTGTTTCATTCTTCTTTGTGTCGTATCATTCATTCAGATTTTTCTTTTTTTCATTACATGTGGATATCTGCAAATGAAATAAAAAGTACATTTAGCTCTATCCATACACCTGTGCCTCTCTATCCATTTGTTATTAGCTATATGAGTTGCAGTATTAGTTAGATACAACATATCTAAGTAAGCATAACACTTTGTAACTGCATATCTAAGTTAGTTAAACTTAGAAGGACATCTTTTAAATATGAAGCTTTCTGGTCTGTGTCCTACTTGCAGTCTATCTCAAAAGAGAACTCTGACCACTAAAATGACAATTTAAGGAATGCTAAGCAGCCTTTCTAATGGCAACTTCAGGAGACAGTAAAGATGCACACTTTGGGGCAGATTTACAAGAAAGTGGTGCATCTGTCCTGATGTGCCACTTTTCTTGCTACCCCCTGCACCACCCGGACGACACCATGATTGTGCCATATTTAGAAAACGGTGCACCATGGCAGTCTTTACCACAACAGCATCAACATTTTTGGTGCTGTTGTGGCTGTTTGCTGCACTAGCACCAAAAATGTTGTCGCTAGTGCAGAAAAGCTTTGGAAGGACCATAGGTAAACAGAGGAGTGTCACTTCAATGCCTGCCTTGGGCAGACGTTACAAATGACAGAAAAATGGCGCAGTGAAATCTTGTAAATTTCACTGCTGCATTTTTTTGGCCTCCCTTTGGGGGAACACCCCCCCTTGCATACATTACACCTGACACAGGCATAATATGGTGCAAGGGGTTACAAAGTGGCACAATGCATGTTTCATCTTTTAAATATAAAGCTTCCTGCTCTATGCCCTACTTACAGCCTACATGAGAACTAAACTTTCACCATTAAAATGACAATTTAAGGACTGATAAGCAGCCTTCTAATGGCAAGTGCAGCTGATATTAAAACAGCATACTCAAGGTCTACAATAGTAGAGTACTTGTGTGGATAGCTGAGCAGGTTGTGTTAGTATTTGGTACATATCTGACTGAGTGTATCAGTACCTCCATGACTATCCCACCAGATATTTAAGTAGATATGGTTAGTAAATGAGTATGTAACTGTGTGTGCAACTACTGCCAATACTGCTAGATACATAACTGCTAACTAAGTATACTGTATGTATGAATGAATAACTGGACCTCTCACCGTCTTATTGGCTGCATATCACTGATTACCTAAGTGAAGGGTAACTTCTTTGTACTAAAACTACACTGTAAAGCTTGACAAATTGATTTTAGTGACAACTTGAGGTACCAGTAACATTTTACACTCACTCTCTGTAGTAGTAGCCTCAAGCCATGTTTAAAGGAAGACCTGTCTTATTAGGTGACTACTTTGTATCAGTATTTTACTACATATCTAAGTAAGTGTATGAGTCTGTATATGACTGTACCAGCACACATTTAACAAAATATGACAGTACATCACTGGCTCTCTTACTAAGTCTATGGTTCTGTAAATGTGTTTTTAAATGTCTATATGAATAGCTAACTGGCTGCGTTGGTGACTATAATAGTATGTAGGTATGCATGCAATTAGCTCTGATACTGCTGGCTACATAGCTAGTGACTGAGTATGTGCATGAGTTTATAAGTGGGCATCTCATTCTCACATTAGCTGTGTCAGTGTTTTTGCCCTTTTGTTATTAGTTATATGAGTTGCAGTTTGACTTGGGCATTGTATATATACGTTAGCACAGAAGTATGCACAAGCATGTCTAACTCAGTGAAAGTTAAAAGGACATCTTTTATCTTTTAACTACAATGCTCCCTACAGTATGGGCTAACTATGCCCTGCCTTCGTACTCAACATTCAGAAGTAAAACAGCAATTTAAGATTAACAAGCAGTCTTTCTAATGGGAAGGCCTTCTGACAGTAAATCTACATAGTCAGGCTGTACAGTCAGTAGCAGGCCTGAGTCATGTTTAAAGCAGTACTTGTGTGGATTGGTGAGTAGGTTGTGCCAGTATTCAGTCCATATGTGACTGACTGTATCTGTACCTATATCAGTGTCCCACTAAATGTCCAAATAAATATTATGAGTACAGAGGTATGTAAGTGTGTGTGTGTGTGCAACTGACATATTGATGGAAACATTACTGCTTCATGGGTGTGTGTATGAATCTATAAGCAGACTTCTCACAATCTTCATAGTTGCATGAGTTGGGTGGAAGACTCCATGTATAAGTAAGAATATGAGTGCATCTTTAGCTCAGAGCAATTTAGAAGGACATCTTTAATGTTTTAACCACAAAGCACTGCACTCTACTACTTACCTACCTAAGGACTAGCTGATTGGTTAATTTACTGTACTAAAAGCACACTTCCAGAATTCTCAAGCAGTCTTTCTAGTGGGTACTCAAGCTGATAATAGAAGTGCAAACCTTCAGGCTCCAGCAGTGGGTCACAACTAAGGGGTATATTTATACTATCTTTGAGCCGCATTTGCACCATTTTTATTTATGCAAATGTGATGCAAACCTAACTCCATATGTATATATATTGACGCTAGACACATCTAGTGTCAAAATATTGGAGTTCCTACCATTTTTTGGATGTGTGAACCTACCTTGCGTCAATGAGATGCAAGGTAGGTGTTCCCATTAAAAAATGGTGCTATCCCCATAGCGCCATATTCCTTTGTGCACACATGACGCATGGGTGAGATGCGGCTCCAAATAATGGCACTAAGCCTACTTAGCACCATTATTTAATGCCTGGGTCAGACAAGGTGTTAGGGTACCTGTGGACCCATTTCCATGGTCAAACACCATGGAAGGGGGCCACATGTGCCCACTCCAAGCCCCAGGAACACTCCCACCCACACCAGAGGAACACCAGAGGATGAGGGACCCTATCCCAGGTAAAGAGGGTCAGCTTTTTTTTTTATATGCCATTGGGGGCCCTAACATGGGGACCCCTCCATGCAATAGGTGCAATGGCCATTAGGTTGGTGGGCATATCTCCTGTCTTTTTTAAGACAGGAGTCATGTTTTAGGATAGTTGTCCATCTGGAAATGCCACAAGGCTGGTTAGCAGCATTTTTTTTTGCCACTAACCACCTCTGCACCATTCTTTAAATATGGCGCCCGGCTGGCGCTGTGGAATGGTGCAAGCGGGCGCTAATCTTTCGCCGCAAAAAGTATAAATATGGGCCTAAGTTTATGAGTGTCCCATCAGATGTTCAAGTAAATATAGTGAGTACAGGACTATTTAAGTATGTATGCATATTTCTCCAATACTGATAAAACCATTACTACTATCTAGAGCTCCTCGCTCCGCCACCTCCCCCACCTCCTCACCGTCCGTTCTCTCCTTTAGGGAAATCCCCTGCCGCTGCGTCCCCGCGTCCCCTCCCGGCTCCCCCCACCACCTCACCGTCCGTTCTCTCTTTTAGGGAAATCCCCTGCCGCTGCTTCCCTGCTGCCCCTCCCACCTCCCCCCACCTCCTCACCATCCGTTCTCTCCTTTAGGGAAATCCCCTGCCGCTGCATCCCCGTGGCCCCTCCCGCCTCCCCCCACCTCCTCACCGCTTGTTTTCTCCTTCTGTTTTTCCCGCCGCTGCCATCCCCGGCGGCCCCACTCCCCCAGCCTTCCCATTCGCCCAGCCCTCCCTCTTCCCAGCTGTCACTCCCTCCCTCCCCTCAATTTATGGCAGCCGCGTTCCGGTAACAAGGAGCAACCCTTGACCCTGCTTCCAACAGGCAGGTCGCTCCTCGCTCCGCCGCCTCCCCCCACCTCCTCACCGCCCTTTCTCTCCTTTAGGGAAATCCCCTGCCGCTGCGGCCCCTCCCGCCTCCCCGAACCTCCTCACCGTCCGCTCTCTCCTTTAGGGAAATCCCCTGCTGCTGCGTCCCCGTGGCCCCTCCCACCTCCCCCCACCTCCTTACCGTCCATTCTCTCCTTTAGGGAAATCCCCTGCCGCTGCATCCCTGCGGCCCCTCCCGCCTCCCCCACCTCCTCACTGTTCGTTCTCTCCTTTTGTTTTTCCCTCCGCTGCCATCCCCTGCGGCCCCACTCCCCCAGCCTTCCCATTCGCCCAGCCCTCCCTCCTCCCAGCTGCCACTCCCTCCCTCCCTCCCCCCCATTTATGGCAGCCGCAGCGCGGTAACGAGGAGCAACCCTTGACCCTGCTTCCAGCAGGCAGGTCGCTCCTCGCTCTGCCGCCTCCCACACCTCCTCAACGTCCGTTCTCTCCTTTAGGGAAATCCCCTGCCCCTGCGTCCTCCCGGCCCCTCCCACCTCCCCCACCTCCTCACCATCCGTTCTCTCCTTTAGGGAAATCCCCCGCTGCTGCGTCCCCGCAGCCCCTTCCGCCTCCCCCCACCTCTTCACCATCCGTTTTCTCCTTTTGTATTTCCCGCCGCTGCCATCCCCTGCGGCCCCACCCCCCCAGCCTTCCCATTTGCCCAGCCCTCCCTCCTCCCAGCTGCCACTCCCTCCCCCCCCCATTTATGGCAGCTGCGACACGGACGCGCCGAAGGCGCCCCAAAGGCAAGCCTGTCTGCGCCCGTTTGCACCAAGACCGCACCCAGTGCCGGTCCCCCTGGCCCTCTCAGACAAACCTACTCCCCCCTCACCCTCCACTCACTCAACCCAGGCCCTCGCCCCACCTGCACCCTTTCCAGCTCCACACACACTCATGGTCCCTTCACCTGCCACACCTGTCATTTCTCCTGCTCCTCATCCCTCACACCACACACCAACCATAGCGACCCCCCTAACACCAAACACAACACCCCCAAAGCAATACACACCTGCTCTGCCCCCACCCCCACCAACCAGCCCTGCAGCACACCACCCCACCACCAGAACACACCCCGCAACAACACCCTCATGCACCACACCAACACCACCCACTACAACCACCTCAACTGCCTGCTCCTCAACACCCGCTCCCTTCACAAACATGCCATAGAACTCTGGGACCTCATCACATCACACTCACCTGACATGGACTTCCTCACGGAAACCTGGACCAACCCCTCCTCGGAACCCGACATAGCCATCGCCACCCCTAAGGGTTACAAACTCCAACGCAAAGACCGTCTCAACAGACCAGGTGGTGGCATAGCTATCCTACACAGGGACACCATCAAAGTCACCACCAGCTCCCAAGACACTATCGACAACACAGAACACATGCACTTCCTAATCCACATTAACAACAACTCCACCCTCAGAGGTATACTAATCTATAGACTACCAGGACCACGCCCCGCCTTCTGCGACACCATCGCCGACACCATCAGCTTGCACGCCCTCACCTCCACAGACTACATCCTCCTCGGTGATCTCAACTTTCACTTGGAGAACCTTCAAGACCACAAATCTACCTCCCTCATAGAAAACCTCACCAACCTCAGACTCAAACAACTGGTCACCGCACCCACCCACTCAGCAGGACACACGCTCAATGCAATTTTCACCTCAAGCCAACACATAGCCTACACCCCCACCACCGAACTCCTCTGGACTGACCACCACTGAGTCCACTTCTCCTTCACCAAACCCCCCACACACCACCATCAACACACCACACCCTACCGCATGTGGGACAAGACTCCCACAGAACGCCTGAACTCCCAACTGGCTCACAACCCCCCAACACCAACGACCCCAACACAGGAGCACACAACCTCTCTAAATGGATCACTACCTGTGCAGACACACTAACCCCCCTCAGAAAACACATCGCCACCTGCAACATCAAGAACGCCCCATGGTTCACCCCTGAACTCCTAGACTCCAAGCGCAAATGCTGCCAGTCGGAGAAAATATGGCGACAAGAACCATCTACAACCAACCTCTCCACCCTCAAAGCCACCATTCGCACCCATCACCAACTCATACGCACCACCAAAAGAGATCACTACAAGACACACCTTGACAACAACTCTCTAAACAGCAAAGAACTCTTCACCATCATTAAAGAGCTAGCCAAACCCAAAGCCAGCAACATAGACCCCACACACACAGCCCCTATGTGACGCCCTCTCCAACCACTTCCACCACAAAATCCTGGACATCCACAACAGCTTAATACCACACCCACCCACCACACACACACCTCACTCACCCAACTCAACCCCCACTCCTGACCCCCCACCACACTCACCACCTCGGCCCCCACCACACACGAAGAAACCGAAAAAACCATGATCCACTCCGGATCCCCCTCCGACCCCTGTCCACATCGCATCTACAACAAAGCCAGCACAACCATTGCCCCCATACTCCGTGACATAATCAACTTCTCTATCGACTCTGCTACATATCCAGACCCCTGGAAGCACACAGAAATCACCGCACTCCTTAAAAAACCCAAGGCCGAACCGGAGATCCTCTCCAACTATTGCCCCATCTCCCTCCTCCCTTTCCCCACCAACGTTGCAGAGAAACTAGTCAACGCCCGCCTATCCCACTTCCTCGAAGAAAACAATACTCTTGACCCCTCATAATCTGGGTTCCGCAAGGACCACAGCATGGAAACCGCCCTCATCGCATGCACTGATGACATCAGGACCAAAGTCGACAAAGGCGAGACCATTGCACTCATCCTCCTAGACCTCTCCGCAGCCTTTGACACTGTCTGCCACCACACACTCAGCACACGGCTCCACAACATAGGGATTTGCCACAAAGCCTTAGACTGGCTCACCTCCTTCCTCACCGACCAGACCCAGAGAGTCCGCCTTCCACTTTTCCACTCCACTGCTACCAAGATCATCTGCGGAGTCTCCAAAGGGTCCTCCCTCAGCCCCACACTCTTCAACATTTACATGATCCCCCTAGCCAACATCCTCTGACCACACGGAATCACTAGCCTCTCCTACGCAGATGACATCCAACTCATACTCTCCCTCACCCGCAACCCCACCGCTGCCAAAACCAACCTACACGCTGATCTCCTCGACACCTAAAGCTTAACTCCAACAAAACCGAGATCATCATCTTCGGCCCCAACAAAACCATATGGGACGACTCCTGGAGGCCCACCGCCCTAGGCCCCGCTCCCACCCCGGCAAACCACACACGCAACCTCAGTATCATCCTGGACCCCTCCCTCTCCTGACACAGCAAATCAATTCACTAACCTCCTCCTGCTTCTACACACTCCGCAGGAAGACAGTCACCCATGCACTCATCAGCAGCAGACTAGACTACGGTAATGCCCTCTATGACTGCACCACACTCAAACTCAAACGCAAACTCCAGAGAATCCAGAACACAGCCGCACGCCTCGTCCTTGGCCTCCCCCGCCACGAACGAATCTCACCACACCTCAAATCCCTTCACTGGCTCCCCATAGACAAGAGAATCACTTTCAAGATCCTCATCCACACACACAAATCCCTCCACAACACCGGCCCGACCTACCTCAACGAAAGAGTGAACTTCCACACTCCCACCCGCAACCTCCGATCAGCCGACCTCGCACTAGCTACAGTCCCCCGCATCCAACGCACCACCACAGGAGGTAGGGCCTTCTCCTACCTCGCACCCACAACCTGGAACTCCCTCCCCACCAACCTCCGCAAAACAAAAGACCTTCTACTCTTCAGAAAAAACCTCAAGAGATGGCTGTTCGAATAGTAACCCCCCTTCACCCCCGCCCACAAGTGCCTTGAGGCCCTCACGGGTGAGTAGCACGCTGTATAAATTTTTTGATTGATTTTTTGATTGATTGACTATCTAACTGCACGATGAGTGTACAATCAGTCCTGTAAGTATCTATGTGCTGTGTCAGTGGCTCCGTCCATATGATAATAGCAATATGGCCTGTAGTATCTATCTCAAAGTTAATACATCTGTGACCAAAATGCTCTCCTACGCCACATATAACTCAGTTCAATTTAGAAGAACAAGTTCCATGTTCTAATAACAAACTATCATACTCTATGGCTTACCTCTACCCTGCCTTACTTCTGCATCTTTTGTGATTGCAATGAAGTGTAATCTTTGTTTACCCATTATTATAACTGTGTTTATTCTTAGCTTACAGACATTATTTATATTCCTTTTTATTGCTTATGAACATACCACTCACTCTTGCACTTGTAGTATAATATTATTTCTCTAGTAAAACATTTTAATTAAACAAATTTACTGTGCTACACATACCTGTTGCCAAGCAGAAGAATGGCACATCACTCTCAAGCAAATGAACCATTAATGGAAACCTTTTCAACTTTGGTTTCAAGGTTACTCAATTACAAAGCCAATCAAAATCTCTCTTTCCCTTATAAGTTATGGTATACTTCTTCTGACTGGATATCATAGTTAACCATTTTGAACACTCCTCAAAAGATAGCCCAATTCATACCAGTTTTTGCCAAACCTGCGGATCCTCCCTGGAACTCAGCGCAGCCCCCGTGCAACTTCACGGCTGGATCCGCAGATCCGCTTGGGAGGACCACATTTATTTTTTACATTTAATATAAAATAATGCTATAGTTGTGTTTGAATAAACAAATCCATTTTCATCTAAACGTACTTTTAAACACTTTTTCCCCAGTGGAACTCAAAACTACCAAGTCGCAGTCTAGTCTTTTTTTTACCCTTCCCCCTATGTACCTCTAGTTGTGATACCATGGTACTGTAGTTTGCAATATTCTCTTGCAACAGTAGTTCACACGTTCATAGCAGATTCTGCAAGCACCATGCTTAATTTTAAATGAAAAATAGTAGGTGTGGTTGACTTGTTCAAATAATACACATATCACAAACAATAACAGCATTTTCTTCTTTCTCAAAACCCAATCCCACATCTCTTCCCCTTTCTCCCAATATCACTACCTACCTTTATGTACCAACATACACAGAACAACCAATAATAAATGTTCTTTTAACTTCTCCCAAGTGCCCACCATTTGCAACTACATTTCTGTATTTCATTTCAACATAGCCTCTATGATCTATACCCTCTCTTCTGTGGTGCGTCAGCTTCCCTCAAAAATGCTAAGAGTGTGGATTGTGAGACACAGGTATGTGTTTTGAGCTAGAGAGAATGCAAGAAAGAGTGGCATTTACAGGCTCCTGGGTTTAAGTAATGTGGACATTACTTGGATTAGCCAGAGAGGGTTAAAGTGGCATCAGTTGATACCTCTGGTTGAAACCATTAAGAATTGCCAACATCCAGACCTTATGATTGTGCCCTGTGGTGGCAATGACCTAGGCACAGTTACAGGGGTAAGATTAGAAATCCTAATGAAGGATACCTTTGGAAAATTAATGGCATTTTTTTCACACACTGCCATTCTTTTTTTCTAACATTTGCCAAAGGCAGAAGTGGAAGTTGTCAAGTGAATTCTGTTCACAAAAAGACAAATCCTGGAAACATGTTAATAAAACGGTTTCGTCATTCCTCAGAGACCATAACATGGGCTTTCTATACCACAATAATTTATGGTTTGATATGACGGTATATATAGACTCTCACTGACAGAGACGGGAAACAAGGTGTTCCTGCAGAACTTGAGAGACTGCATCCTCTTTCATGTGTAAAGATCACCTACATATCATAAACACAAAGGCTCTTTTTAGGGTCAAACCTTTTACTATATGTATATTAATTAATGTTTAAATACGTACATTTTGTAAAATCTCATCTGGATGCGTGGATCCATCCGCTGCTTTTGAACAACAACAACAAAAAAGTGTTCTCTTCCCAATTATTTCAGTTGTGTCACATTTTATCTGAACCCCTGTGGTCAGGGCACTCCAATCCAGAGTGGATGTAAGAGTATATGTATGTATATGAGAGTGGGTACGAAAGACTGTCTGAGTGTGAGAGTGGGAGTGGGTGTAACAGCTTGACTCTGAGCATCAGAATGCATGTGGGACTGTCTCTATGGGTCTTAGAGTGGGTGTGAAACTTCCTACATCAGTGTGAGAGTGGGTGTGAGAGTTTCTCCGTTGGTGCAACAGTGGGTGTCAGAGTCTCTGTCTGGATGTGAGACTGGTTGTGAGACTGTCTGTCTTGCGTGAGAGAGGGTGTCAGACTGTGTGTGAGAGTGAGTGTGAGAGTGTATGTCTCATTGTAAGAGTAGATGTGAGAGGGTATAAGTTTGTAGGAAAGTACCATCTTGGCTGGCATGTTACCCCCATTTTTACTTGTGTGTCAGTTTGTTTTTCCCTGTCTCACTGGGATTCTGCTAGCCAGGACCCCAGTGCTCATAGTTTGTGGCCTGAATGTGTGTCCCTGTGTAGTGACTAACTGTGTCACTGAGGCTCCGCTAATCAGAACCTCTGTGCTTATGCTCTCTCTGTCTTTAAAATTGTCACTATGGGCTAGTGACCATTTTCACCAATTCTAATTGGCACACTGGAACACCCTTATAATTCCCTAGTATATGGTACCTAGGTACCCAGGGTATTGGGGTTCCAGGAGATCCCTATGGGCTGCAGCATTTCTTTTGCCACTCACAGGGAGCTCAGACAATTCTTACACAGGACTGCCACTGCAGCCTGAGTGAAACAACGTCCATGTTATTTCACAGCCATTTTTCACTTTACTTAAGTAACTTATAAGTCACCTATATGTCTAACCCTCACTTGGTAAAGATAAGGTGCAAAGTTACTAAGTGTGAGGGCACCCTGGCACTAGCCAAGGTGTCCCCACATAGTTCAGGGCAATTTCCCCAGACTTTGTGAGTGCGGGGACACCATTACACGTGTGCACTACATATAGGTCAATACCTATATGTAGCTTCACAATGGAAAATCTGAATATGGCCATGTAACATGTCTAAGATCATGGAACTGTCCCCCCATGTCAGATCTGGTATTGGGGTGCCAATCCCATCCATCTGCCAAACCAGCTCTCTGGGGTTTTCACTGCAGCTACTGCTGCTGCCAACCCACAGACAGGCTTCTACCCTCCTGGGGTCTGGGCAGCCCAGTACCAGGAAGGCAGAACAGAGGATTTCCTCTGAGAGAGGGTGTTACACCCTCTCCCTTTGGAAATAGGTGGTAAGGGCCTGAGAGGAGTAGCCTGGCTAGCAGGATCCCAGTGAGACAGGCAAAAACAAACTGACACACAAGTAAAAATGGGGGTAACATGCCAGGCAAGATGGTACTTTCCTACAGACCCCCCCCCCAACAAACAAGGGACAATAAGGCAAACCTTGCTGAGATGAGTCTTCATTGTCTAAGAGGAAATATCTGGAGAGTCCATCTGCATTAGAGTGGGTACTCCCAGGTCTATGTTCCACTGTATAGTCCAATCCCTGTAGGGAGATGGACCACCTCAACAATTTAGGGTTTTCATCTTTCATTTGTTTAAGCCATAATAGAGGTTTGTGGTCTGTCTGTTCAATAAAATGAGCACAAAACAGGTGTGGTCTCAACTTTTTCAGTGGCCAGACCACAGCAAAGGCCTCACTCTCTATGGCAGACCAACACTTTCCTCTAGGGGTCAACCTCCTGCTGATAAAAGCAACAAGTTGATCCTGGCCCTCAGTGTTCAGCTGTGATTGAACTGCCCCTACCCCTAATTCAGAAGTGTCAGTCTGTACTATGAATTTCTTGGAGTAACAAGGGCTTTTTAGGACAGGTGCACAGCACATGGTCTGTTTTAGCTCATCAAAAGCCTTTTGTCAGCTAGCTGTCCACAATACATTTTTAGGCATCTTTTTGCTGGTGAGGCCATTAAGAGAGGCTGCAATGGAGACATAATTCTTGATGAACCTCTTATAGTACCCTGTGAGGCCTAGGAAGGCTCTCCCTTGGGTTTGAGTTGTAGGGGGAGCCCATTCCATAATGATCTGGATCTTCCCCTGCAGTGGTGCAATCTGTTTCACACCTACCAAGTGGCCCAGATAAACCACTTTCCCCTGCCCTATCTGGCACTTTGAAGCCTTGATAGTGAGGCCTGCCTTTTGTAGGGTCTCCAAAACTTTCCATAGGTAGACCAGGTGCTCATCGCAGGTGGAGCTAAAGACAGCTATGTCATCTAGATATGCTGCACTAAAAGTTTCCAACCCTTGCAGGACTGTGTTCACCAACCTCTGAAAAGTGGCAGGTGCATTTTTCAAACCAAAGGGCATAACAGTGAATTGATAGTGCCCTCCAATGGTGGAAAATGCAGTTTTGGGTTTAGCATCTTCTGACAACTCAATCTGCCAATACCCTGCAGTTAAGTCAAAAGTGCTTATACCCTTTGCAGAAGCCAGTGTATCTATTAGCTCATCCGCCCTGGGTACAAGGTGAGCATCAGTTTTGGTTACTTGTTCGACACCTATATATTTAGCACAAAACTTCATTCCTTTTTACCATCTTTACTATGAGGTTTGGGGACAAGCACCACTGGGCTAGCCCATGGGCTTTCAGAAAGCTCAATCACTCCCTGATCCAACATTTTCTGTACCTCTTGTTTTATGCAATCTCTGACATGGTCAGGCTGCCTATAAATCTTACTTTTGACAGGCAGGCTGTCTCCAGTGTTGATTGTGTGCTCACACCAGGTAGTTGTACCTGGCATCAGTGAGAAGCGGTCAGAGAATTAGCCTAGGAGATGTATACAGTTGTCCTTCTGCTCAGCAATAAGGCAATCTGCAAGCACCACTCCCTCCACTAAGCCATCAGCTTCAGTGGTGGAGAAGAGGTCAGGGAGAGGCAACCTCTCTTCCTCCTGCCCCTCATCAGTTGCCATGAGCAGGGTTAAGTCAGCCCTGTCATAGTAAGGTTTCAGGCGATTGACATGGAGCACCCTAAGGGGACTCCTGGCAGTGCCTCGGGTCTACCAAGTAGGTGACCTCACCCTTCTTTTCAAAAATGAGATGGGGTCCACTCCACTTTTCCTGGAGTGCTCTTGGGGCCACAGGCTCCAATACCCACACCATCTGTCCTGGGGGGTACTGGGTCAGGACAGCCTTCTGGTCATGCCATTGCTTTTGGAGTTCTTGGCTGGCCTGAAGGTTTTTACTGGACTTTTTCATGTACCCAGCCATTCTGGATCTTAGGCCAAGTACATAGTCCACAATGTCTTGCTTTGGAGCTTTTAAAGGTTGTTCCCAACCCTCATTCACGAGTGTAAGGGGACCCCTTATAGGGTGCCCAAACAGAAGTTCAAAGGGGCTGAAGCCCATACCTTTTTGGGGTACCTACCTATAAGCCAAAAAGAGGCATGGCAACAGGACATCCCATCTCTTTCTTAGTTTTTCAGGGAGTCCCATAATCATACCTATGAGAGTTTTATTAAATCTCTCAACCAGACCATTGGTCTGTGGATGATAAGGAGTAGTGAACTTATAAGTCACACCACACTCCTTCCACTTTGCTTTGAGGTATGCAGACATGAAGTTACTACCTCTATCTGACACCACTTCCTTAGGGAAACCCACTCTGGAAAAGATTCCCAGGAGGGTTTTTGCCACTGCAGGAGCTGTAGTGGTCCTTAAGGGAATTGCTTCAGGATACCTAGTGACATGGTCCACTACCACAAGGATAAACCTATTGTCTGAAGCTGTTGGAGGGTCAAGGGGGGCAACTATGTCAACCCCTACCTTTTCAAAGGGTACACCAACCACAGAAAGTGGAATTAAGGGGGTCTTAGGTGTGCCAACAGTCTTGCCACTGGCTTGGCAGGTCACACAGGAGCGACAAAACTCCTTAGTGTCCTCTGACATGTGAGGCCAGTGAAACAATGGAACAAGTCTGTCCCAAGTTTTACTCTGGTCCAAATGCCCAGCCAAAGGAATATCATGTGCCAAGGTCAGAAGAAACTCCCTATACTGCAAAGGGATGACCAATATCCTGGCAGCTCCAGGTTTAGGGTCCCTTGACTCAGTATAAAGGAGGTTATCTTCCCAATAGACCTTATGGCTATCAGTGATATCCCCATTCTGCTGTTTGACAGCTTGCTGTCTCAAACCCTCTAGTGTGGGGCAGGTCTGCTGTTCCACACTCAGCTCTTCCCTAGCAGGCCCCCCTGAACCCAAACGTTCAGCAATGCCTGCTGCCAGCTCATCTGGGGTAGGTTCTGCACAGGGAGAAGATTCCTCTTCCTCAAAAGGGGAATCTTCTGGAGAGGGAGGGATAGTGGGCAAGGATTTACCCTTTCTACACCTAGCTTTTGGGAGCACTTGGTCCATTGTTCCAGGATCCAAGCTTCCCTGTCCTCTTTGCTTCTGGGCCTGAGCCCCTGTGAGAGCAAACATATGCCCTGGAATGCCCAGCATTGCTGCATGAGCCTCCAACTCCACTTCAGCCCAAGCTGATGTCTCCAAATCATTGTCTAATAAGCAGTCTACAGGTAAATCAATGGCTACCACAACTTTCTTTGAACCAGTAACCTCCCCCCAGTTGAGATTCACAACAGCCATGGGGTGGCTAAGAGTGTTGTTATGAGCATCAGTCACTTGCTACTGCTGACCAAGTAGGTGTTGATCAGGGTGAACCAGTTTCTCAATCACCATAGTGACACTGGCTCCTGTATCCCTGTAGACCTCGCCCTCAAAACCATTTATTAGGTGAAGTTGCTTGTACTTACCCATATTAAGGGTCAAGCAACCAAGGTGCCAAATCAATACCACCATTAGAGACTAAAACAGCCTCTGTGGTCTCCCTAACAAGACCAAACCCAACTACACTACCAATGGTGAGCCCAGCTACACCCTTTTATTGGCTATTTGTGGTAGACGTCCCACCACCACTGCTATTAATAGGGGCACTAGAGGATGCAGTTGGGGTTGTGGTAGTGGGAGCCTTGGTGTTTTTCTTTGGGCAGGTGGAATCACTTGCCCAATGGCCTTTACTCGTACATAAATAAAACCATGGCTTCTTTTGATTGTTAGAAGAGGATTTGGACCCACCACCCCCGGAGGATTTTTGTGGGCCTGATGAAGACTCAGAATGCTTTTTATCTTTGTACCCACCCTTGTCAGAAGACTTACCATCCTTCTTCTTGCCATCCTTGTCACCACCTGTCTGAACTTTTCTGTTCACTCTTGTGTTGACCCATTTGTCTGCCTTCTTTCCCAATTCTTGGGGAGAGGTCAGATCTGAGTCTACCAAGTAATGATGCAACAAGTCAGACACACAATTATTCAAAATATGCTTTCTCAGGATTAGATTATATAGGCTATCATAGTCAGTCACCTTACTGCCATGTAACCATCCCTCCAAGGCCTACAGTCTACAAAGTCTGTCCAGTCTTGATAGGACTCTTTTCTGGTATCTCTGAACTTTATCTTGTATTGTTCAGTGGTTAAGCCAAATCCATCTAAGAGTGCATCCTTCAAAACTTTGTAGTTATTGGCATCACTTTCTCTAACAGTCAGGAGGCTATCCCGACCTTTTCCAGTGAATGATAACCACAAGATAGCAACCCACTGCCTTTGAGAGACCAACTGTACCATACATGCCCTTCTCAAGTGCAGCAAACTGCTTGTTGATGTCATCCCCCTCCTTGTAAGGGGGGACAATTTTGTGCAGGTTCCTAGAATCTTGTTCTCCTACAGGATTGCTATCAAGAACACTGCTTCTGCCACCATGGGGAACTAACCCCAATCTCTGCCTTTCTCTCTCTACATCTAGAGATTCCCTGTCTAAGGCCAACTGCTGCTGTCTCAGCTTCAGTCTGGCCTCTTCCAACCTCAGCTTTCTGAGTCCCCACTCTAGGGTGTTATCCTCAGGGTGGGAGGCTTGGGAATTCTGAGACACAGAGGAAATGTGGGAATTGGCAGAAGTTGACCTGTCCCCTGGTGACCATTTTCACCAATTCTAATTGGCACAAAGGGAACACCCTTATATTCCCCCAGTATATGGTACTCAGGTACCCAGGGTATTGGGGTTCCAGGAGATCCCTATGGGCTGCAGCATTTCTTTTGCCACCCATAGGGAGCTCAGACAATTCTTACACAGGACTGCCACTGCAGCCTGAGTGAAATAACGTCCACGTTATTTCACAGCCATTTTTCACTGCACTCAGCAGCTGCTGTTTTCAGTATTTCTGCAAAGAAACAACTCTGCATCCTCCAGCATTCCATGGGACATCTTCTGTACAAAGGAGAAGTTCCTGGCATCTTCCGTTGTTGCAGAATCTTCAGCTTCTTCCACCCAGAGGTAGCCATTTTGCACCTTCATCTGGAGTTTAGTCGTCTCCTGCCCCCCCTGGACAATTTTGTGACTCTTGGACTTGGTCCCCTTCCTTTACAGGTCCTCAGGTCCAGGAATCCGTCTTCAGTGCTTTGTAGTCAGTTGTTATGTTTGCAGAATCTCTTATCACGACTTTAGTGTGTTTCTGGGGAAGTAGCGTCACTCCTACTTTTTAGGGTCTTGGTGTGGGGTATCTTGGACACCCTTAGTGTTTTCTTACACTCCCAGTGACCCTCTACACACTACACTAGGCCAGGGGTCCCTAAGTTGTTCGCATTCCACTTTCTCAGTATATGGTTTGTGTTGCCCCTAGGCCTATTGCATCCTATTGTATTCTACAGTGTTTGCACTACTTTTCTAACTGTTTACTTACCTGATTTTGGTTTGTGTGTATATTTGGTGTATTTTACTTACCTCCTAAGGGAGTATATACTCTGAGATATTTTTGGCACATTGTCACTAAAATAAAGTACCTTTATTTTTAGTAACTCTGAGTATTGTGATTCTTATGCTATAGTGCTATATGATATAAGTGGTATAGTAGGAGCTTTGCATGTCTCCTAGTTCAACCTAAGCTGCTCTGCTATAGCTACCTCTATCAGCCTAAGCTGCTAGAACACTACTAATCTACTAATAAGGGATAACTGGACCTGGTACAAGGTGTAAGTACCTTCAGGTACCCACTATAAGCCAGGCCAGCCTTCTACAATATTGCTGTGAATAATAGGTGAGAGAGTGTCTCTCTTGGTATGACTGTCAATGTGACAATGTATGTCTTGGTGTGAGAGTGGATTTGAGAGTGTTTGTCTGAATGTGAGACTGTGTGTAACAGTGTCTGTCTTGGTGTGAAAGTGGGTGTGAGAGTGTCTGTCTGGGTATGACAGTTGGCATGAGAGTGTCTGGATGTGAGAGTGGATGTGAGAGTGTCTGTCTTGGAGTGACAGAGGGTGTAAGAGTGTGTGTGTGTGAGACTATCAGAGTGTTTCTCTGGGTGTGAGAGTGGAAGTGAGAGGGTATGTCTTACTCTGAGAGTGGATGTGGGAGTGTCCATTGGTATGACAGTGGATGTGACAGTGTCTGTCTGGATGTGAGTGGGGGTGTGAGAGTTTCTGTCTGGGTGGGAGAGTGGGAGTAACTGGCTATGTCTTGGTCTGAGAGTGTATGTATGAATGCCTTTTTTAAAAGTTTTCCATGATCCGCAGATCCAGCTGTGGGGCTTCCCCTCGAGTGCATCCATAGGTGGATCCACAGATATCGAAACAGGTAAATAAAAAAAAAGTTTTACATATTTTTGGTCATTATTTACATATAAACCACATTTATATAACCCTTTGGGATCAGGGAACTTCTAAGCTGACCCCTTCATTACAAATGCAGCCCATATTGATCCCTGGGAACCGTTCCCTGATAATACAAAATGGCAGCCAGCCAATCAGAAGCTACTTATCACATGTGGATTTCCGGATCGTTTCACAATGGATCCATGGATGATCAATGGCATATATATCTATATTTTTGGCCTTAAATACCTCTTAAACTACTGAACCGATTTACACCAAATCAGAGAAAGCACTCTTTCTGCACAAGGAGCTAGCTTTCTGCCAAATTTGATATCATTCCGTCAAGGGATTCACGCTGTAGTTGTGTTCAAAAATTTTAAAAATCCCATTAACTTAAAATTGGAAAAATATGTTTTGGGACCCCCCCCCCGCCCATAATCTGGATCCTCACTTTACAAATCCCCCTGAAACTTTCAAGCCAGCAGCTGAATTGAACAAAGAATACGTTTTGAAAATTTCATGAAGATTCGTCAAGTAGTTGTAAAGTTATTGGCAGAACAAACAACGCTCTGTCTATGGTAAAAAAAAGTCCTAACCATAACTACCTAGTGCCGACTGTCACTAGGTTATATATATAACTATAACCTCCTCATACACAGTTTTCATAAAAAATGTTACTGCAAATATTGTACTGATATATTCTATCATGCTATCAAAGTTGTCATGAGTGCTGTAATTTGTGGGGTAATTAGTAGTGCATGGTGTGGGTGTGAGTTATAGTTCCCTTAGGGCAAGAGTTATAGTTACTTCAGATAACTCTAACTATAACAGGTGAATTTCTATGGTTTTGTACGTTTAAAATGTGAGCTTAACTAAAACATGCCTGTAACCTTTGTTTCTTTCTGTGAATTTGTTCCTAATTAAAACGTCCATGTAATCTTTGTTTTTGCAGTGATAAAAAAAAATATACGTAGATAGAGAGAAATGAAAAAAAAACAGCACTGATGCACAATTCATGAAAAACATCAGCTTTATCTTCACCCTTCTTGGCAGCCTTTCCTGGCGTGTTTCGTCTGTTAGAATGCAGCCTTGTTCTTGCCAGCTAATGATGCAGGAAGTCTCACTATTTAAATTCAAATTTGTACGTGACTGGTGCAAAATCATACTATTCCTAGAGTGCATCTTCAATGTAATTATATTTTTCAGACTGCAGTACACATCTGAATTATGCCTATTGGTGTCTCAGCACCACAGTCTAATCTTAAGTAGTCTCATTCAGAAGCATGAAATGTTTATGCAATGTTGGAAAAGCCACATACATAAATATAAAATTTGTACAGTCACTGCCCATTAAATTTGCTGCCACAATCCAGTTAATATTTTGAAAACTTTCTTTAGAACGGAATCGATGAAAGGAGAGAAATTCCCTTCCCATCTCACCTTCATGCATTCAATGCCGGTTCAATCCTCTGTGTTGCATGAGGGCAAGCGGGCCACTATTTAAATATTTAAATTCAAATTTGGATGTGACTGCTGCAAAATCACCAATTAAATAGTGTGACTTCCTGCATCATTGTTTTGTTCTTTGTTCATTTTTTGTGAATTGTGCTTCGGTATTCCTTTTTCATTTTTGATAATAAAAGGGGTGCTCCTCACTGATAACTGAAGCTGCTCCGCAGGCTGGAGGGCTCACATCAATGGAGAGTTACTTTCTGAAATATATATATATTTAGAAAGCAGTAAAAATGTCAAGATAACATTTGTGATTAAGGCCCTCATTATGACCCTGGCGGATGGCGATATTTTGGAGATGAGTACTGCCAACAGGCTAGCGGTACTCTTCCCCAAAATATGACATTGGCGGTTTGGCTCAAACCAAACTGCCAATGTACCACTCTGTCTGCCAGGGAGGTAACAGCCGTCGGGCTGGAGACTTCAGTCTCCAGCCAGGCAGCCGTCACTGTCCCACCCGTGGGAATTTGACCCGCCTAACACCATGGTTTCCGTGGTTTCCTTACCGCCATGAAAACCATGGCGGTAGGCACTATAAGTGACAGAGGGGTCTCCCCGCCTCCCTCGTCCTCCCCAGAGCCCTCCCCCACCCTCCTCCTCCCACTCCTGACCCCTCATGACATACACACACATTCATGCACATCATACATATGCATACACACACTCATACACACATTCACCCATGCATGCATACATCCATTCACACACACATCCACACACACTGACATACATACAAGCACCCAGGCATTCACACAGCACAACATAAGCGCACAGTCACAACTATGCATGCACACACGCATTCCACACACCACACACCCGCATGCACGCTTACACAAACATACACCCACACTCATACACAACACCCCCCACCCCACTCCCCTGTTGGAGCACCCTACTTACCTTTTGTGAGGGGGTCCTCTGGCAGGAGATGGGACGGTCCGCCAGCAGAACTCCGCTAGGCCGTATCATGAGTCATGATATGGTCTGCGGCGGTCTACTGGTGTGGCACTGTTGCTGGCATCAGCGCCACATTACTGCCATCTGCGGCCATGACCGCAGACGGAATTCCGCCATCCTTCAGGCAGACTTCCAACTATGGTAATAATATGGAAGACAATAGGTAGCCAAGGCGACAGTGCTTTGGCGCCCCTCACTGCGGGGGTAGGAGGTCAATTCCCCCAAAGTTATAATGAAGGCCTATGTTCCTTAGATCTGTATTTTGTTTGAATCACTGAGTGGATTAGTAAAGCCACCCATTTGCAGTGCTTTAAAGTAAATTTAATGTATATGAGAAAGTGGTTATTGAGAAATTAGGTCCCCACTTTTGATGGGTAGTGAGGGAGTCCAAGGATGAAGTCATGGGAGGTGGGGCACCAACATTGATTGTTGCACTGGGTACCACACGCGCTAAAGGCTGTGATAATGGGTATGTTGCAAGGAGAAGTAATACAGAGTCTTTTCTTAATTTTTTTTGTGTTTTTGAAGAACCTATTGATTGAGGGAAGAAGACAAGATAAGTTGACCAATGTTCTTTACTGTTGCACACATCACTCAGACACACTCACCAAAAATTTGCAAACACTGAGACAGCATCTGATGAAGAGGACAATGGGGAAGATTCTGGAAGGGATTTTTCAGTCAAGGAGTCCCACACAATGACTCCTCTTCCAGCGGTTCTGAGAGAGATGATGATGACAGTTGTGCTGTCGCTTCACAAGCACAGTCTGTGCAGCAGGACAACAGTAGCAGGTAAAACCAACCCAGAGAGCAGGCATGTGTGGTGCCGAGCACAGACAGAGTTCTCTCTTGGCAGCCCCCAATTTAGCTCAGCCTCAAATTCTAACTTTCACTGGTGACGCTGGATGTAAAGGTAAACTGCCAACTTTTTGCCAATTGACTACGTCCGTCTCTTTTTGGATATTGACTTCCTTCAGCAAATTGTGTAGCAAACAAATTTGCATGCTGAACATTTTCTGAGGGAGCATGGAGGCACTCCAGGGCCCCATTTTAGGGTATGCCAGTGGACTCCCACTTTGCTGGAGGAGTTGAAAATATTTTGGGTCCTTATGCACAAAATGGGGTTAGTGCAGAAAACAACTTCGTGTTTCCCCAAGTCTCCTGAGAAAAACGGTGCCTCACTTGTGTTGGCAGGCCAACTGCGAGCAACAAGGAAGGACTCAAATATATTGTAGAACATCAAAATTATCTATTGAAAAACAACCTGGTTTTGGAAGGGGGGGCGCCTGTGTTTTTGTTCCAAGGCTCTGCGGCCAGCTAAGGAAACTTATCAAACCCAGGCATTTCTGAAAACTCGACACCCGGGAAGGTCCAGGGAGTTGTGGCTTATATGGATTTCCCAAAGTCTTCTTACCCAGAATACACTGCAAAGGTCAAACGTGTTATTGAACGTTCGGGGACTCTAAGCCCCAGCAGGCCCCAGGACAGGGGGCAAAGCCACCACAGCACCACCAGGCGAGTGCTCATAAGCACATTGGGACCCCCACAGTGCAGGATGCGCTATTGAACTTTCGGGGACTCTAAGTCTCATCAAGCCCCAGGACAGAGGCAGAGCCACCACTAGCATGATCAGGTGAGCGCTCATAAGTGCTTTGGGGCCTTTGCAGCGCGGGACACGCTATTGAACTTTCGGGGACTCTAAGTACCAGCAGGCCCCAGGACACGGGGGAAGAGCCACCCCCAGCACCACCAGGCGAGCGCTCATAAGCGTGTTGGGACCCCCACAGTGTGGAAAATGCACAGGCTAAGGGCAGGCCTGTCGGTGCCCATCAGTGACCGTGAGAGGCCTGTCTGGGACACCCCTATTTATGGAAAAGGTAGGACCTTTACATTTGCCATTTTGACTGTTTAAGTGTAATTTAAGCAGTGGTCAATTTCAACATAGACCAAAGGATGGAGAAGCGCAAAGACCAAAGGAGCCCTGTGGCGGCCTCTGCCTTATCTAAAATTCCCAAATCACATAAAACCTCGAATAGATCTTCTAACTGTGTCACCAATGAAATTGACGCCTTAATTGAAGAGGTGGAGTCCATGTTGAATGTGGAGTGACGAACCACCAAAAGTTTGAAAAGCGACTCTTTCTTATCCTTCTTTAAGCCCAGATCGTCCAAAAAGGGCGCATCAGATTGCAACATAGATACCCCCATAGCATTGCCAATGCCAGGGGACCATGATGATGAAGCCAACGCAGAGGTTGGGAGACCCAGCCCTCTACAAAAAATAGATGCAGGTGTTCCAAATAGAAGTGTAGTAGTGCATGACGTACCTTGCTCAAATCGGTTTTCCTTACTGAGTGACCTCGACCACTCTCCTGGTAAAGGCTGCTCTGACCCTAACTTGGAACATCTAGCCATCAGGCTGTAGATGATAACTTCCAGAGTGAAGTGGCCAGCCTTATTACTGGACTAAAACAAGAGGTAAAGGAATTAAAACAAATGTTGACAGAGGTACTTATTTTACTTCGACCTGCAGCAAAGGAAAGGGATGTGAAAAGCCCCCATGGGTAGAGCCCTAAACGTACCTTGCCCATCCCTATAGAGCAGAGAAATGTACCAGGTGTGGGTCCCGTTAAGCCACCAGACAGGCCAAGGACACCCCTGGGCAGTAGCAAAAACGGTTCCAGGGTAAATTGTTACAGCAGCTCTCTTCCACAGCTCTGCTTTTGCATGGGAGTGGCACAGAATCCCACGGCTGGGCAGCCCCCAGTAAACAAACACAATAGTGAATACCCAATTTACATGTGTATGGTCCCGGCATTACCACCAACTACCCTGGAAGATAGTCTGTCATTAAAAAAAGCCATCCATTAGATAAGACATGTCAGACATTACAGCGCTATTATATATTCAGATATCATTTCCGCCAAGCGTTACAAAGGAGAGATAGGGCACTGGGACATTATTGTGCTAATGTTAGCCAGCCCTGATCTGGTTAAAGACCAAACAAGACATTACTGTTAAGGGGTTACCTACCACCCCTGATAAGGGGACACCTACCACAAGACTTATGGAACTATTTACATCTCCGAGAGCCCATTCCATTCAAGGTGACGATCTCTCAGACATTGATTGACTGTGGGAAGCAGCAGCCCCCCTGAACACTATCCCATTGCCAGAGGGTGGTAATACCCAAATGGGATTAAAAAGGTTCCCTGGACTGAAGATTTTGGGGGGCCATGAACAGGACGGGAGTCCCAATGTAGAAGATTACATTAGAAGGTCAAACACAACACCTAGTTCCAAGGCCTCCTGCAATACGCACACAGGAACTAGGTCCCTCCACCTGGCACTAATCACATGGAACGTAGCGGGCATACGGAAAAAGATTGATGATGCTGAGTTGGACTTGTTTATTGGCACTTTTAATATTTGTCTATTCCAGGAAACATGGGCTACCACAAATATGTATTGACAGGGGTGTATCTCATTTTGGAAGGAGGCTAGCCCTTCATCTGCAGGGAGGGCAGGAGGGAGCCTAATTACATGGATAAAAAATTCCCAGGTGGGAGAAATGAAGGAAATCCATGTTGATTCAGCTGACATCCTGGCAGTCTCAATCAAGCTAAAACAGGGACCCCAGCTGCTGTGTGTCAACCTCTACCATAGACCCGGTCCTCCTAGCCAAACCACGAAAACTATCAGCCTGTGAAGTTCTTTTCTGGCAGAATTACTTCCCTCACATTTTGTCATCATAGCCAAATATTTTAATGTGTTTCTAGAGCATAACTCCCTTTCTCCGAGTTAATGCAGGAACAGGACGCTATATGGGAAATCCAACCCTTTTCTATGCTGAGGAAACAGCCAAAGTCTAGTACCAGGGGGCTGCAGGTCATGGACCTAATGTTGATGCATGGTCTACGGCCAGGAAATGGGTGCTTTCCCTCAGATACCCCAGCAAATCCCGCTTTCTCCAGAGTAGCCTAATTGACTACTTGCTGATAGATGTACGGATCTGTCAGGAGATCAATGGTCTCAGTGTGGGAGAGCAACGTAATAGCGATCATTTCCCCCACATGGTAGAGTGCGAGAGGTGGTTCTCTGACAACGCGGCCAGTCAAAGAGAGCAAGAGGTCATGCCTCGCTTAGAGGTGGCAAGTAATCAGCATGCATTAAGATGGGAAACTTTTAGGAACTCAGGTGCTCTAGTGGCTAGAATGCACAACTTAGTCTCCAATCAACTACCAGCCCTCGCAACTAACGCATATTCATCAAACCAGATCATGCCAAAACATGCTGAGCTGTTTTCTTCCCTGAAAGCTCTTTTTATCAGAGATGTCAAAGAAAGCCAAAAGCTTAAAGCGGTCAAACATAGCAGATGGTTTGATAATACATGTAAAATGGCCAAGGGTAGACTTCTGGAAGCAATAAGACAACAGGATAGACCAACGATAATCTCAGTGGGGTGCGGGTATGCTGCTGCAATAAAGACTGGCAAGGTGCAGTGGGAGGAGGCCACATCGCAGGAATTGTTGATAGCAGCCAAGAGTAACAACGCAAAGCGGTTTTGGTCCTTGGGTTCCCAAAAGGGGCATAATGAGAGTTCTAGACCTGACTGCCACATTTCTGCAAAAAACTGGACTTTCCACATTACTGAACTCTATGTTCAGGAGTAAACTTTCCAAACTGGTATAGAGAGCCTAGACATGAGTGAGATTGAACGGGCAGGTGCAAACACTCCGTTTACCATGAGAGAAACAGAGGCATCCATCATGGCTCAAAAACTATTAAAGGCGACTGGGTAAGACAGGATACCATCTGACCTGTAAAAGTCTGCCCTGAAACTCTGGGGCCCATATATAAATGCTGTGTCAAATGCCATCTTGGAGGGTAGTAATTTCCCCTGCTCTTGGAAAAGTGCAATCATTGTTCCTATTTATAAGAAAGGGAACAAGTCAGTCCTGGGCAATTATAGACCTATCAGTCTCCTAGATAACCTGCAGAAAATATTTTTCCACCAAGTCTTGGGTAGGCTCAGGGATTGGATAGAAGAGAACGATGTCCTAAGTCATTTGCAGGCAGGCTATAGGCAGAAGACGCCACAGTGGGCCAGATCTTCCGCTTTCTTACAATTAAGTGGAAAATAGTGGATCTAGAAACTGGGAGGTTGTTTGTTGCCTTTCTAGGTCTAAAGTCCACCTTTGACTTAGTTCCCCGGCTCAAACTATGGAAGATCTTGGGTAAAACTGGAGTTCCGAGGCTTCTGTTAAATCTGATCCAGGAACTGTATTCTGAGAGTTTTGCCAGAATAAGGTGGCGAATGGACATACAGAAAGGCATTAGAAAGGTTGTGTGTTAGCCCCCACACTTTTTCTACTTTTCATAAATTCCTGTATCCCTTACTTATATGCTTGTGAAAACAATACCCCCAAACTGGGTGGGACAAAGACACAGTGCCTTCTGTTTCTGATGACACTTCATTATTATCTGAAACTGCCTCTGGATTATCCACACTCCTAGAGAAATTCTTTGGGTTTTGTGGGGATTATGGTCTTCAAATATACAGCACCAAAACCAAATACATGGTTTTTGGTGATCCAAAGTAAAGAGTGAAAAAAAAGTATATTATTAGATGGTGAGATTATCGAACGAGTAACAGATTTTCACTACTTGGGAGTCACACTAGAGAATTCCCACAAATGGACAGCCCAGCTGCTAAAGTGTACCATGTCTCTAAAACAAAGATAGGGTGCATCTTGAGATTTGCTGCTAGATCGTTCAGTTTCCCCTTTATACCAGCAATAGAGATACATAAAAGCCAAGCTAGGGGGCGGGGTTTGTATCGTGCTGAGTTATCGGGCCATGGCAAATTGAATGATATTGAAAGAGTAGAGAAATCTTTCCTAAAGGCCCTGCAAAAGATTCCCTGGAGCTTACTTACGCTGCCTATTTGAATGGACTTGAATCTGCATTCTGTTGCAGACATAGCTGCCTTGAGGCCACTGCAGTATTGGATCTGGATCTGGTCCATAGATACTCTAGACCCTTATAGGATATGGATATGAGCGCTTCTGGGTGCCACTCAAGTGGAAAAACTTGCATGGTGCAGCTATGTAAAAAGCAGCTTTTCAAAATTTGGGCTGGGTTCCTATTGGTTAGATCCCTCACACCTCCCAAAGAATGCCCCACAGAGTATGAAGGATGCATACTGGGCACGTGTCCAAATGACAGAGTTAGCATCCGCTCCATCTGGCAGCATGACGGACAGCTTTTTATCAGTCAAGTGTCACTATGAATTTGAGCATTACTTAGACATCATTTCACACCCTTTAGAACATGCACTTTATATTAGACTTAGAGTTGGATCCTTACCGCTAAATGATCTTACCTCTAAATGGAAGCAAACTCTCAGGCCGACAGACTCTTGCCCGATGGGATATAAGACCAAAGAAAACATCAGTTACGTCCCATTTTACTGTCCTGCATACAACAAGCAGAGGGCTTCCTAGATAAGACCACTCTGCAACACCCTGGGCATCGTCTCTTGGCCCTTAGGATCTGTAGAACAAGCACCCACATCCCTGAGAATTAATGTACATTTTTTACTAAATGATCTAAATTGTGTTTATTGATTAACATTTAGTATCGCTTACCTTAACCACTTGTGTATATATTAACATTTTCTTAAGTGTTAAATTCCTATGTAGAGCAGGAGAATGAAATCTCGCTATTGATCCATCAATTTATCTGGTAAAGTCCTCACAGCTCTCTTTTAGAACTGTATTTGGCATATTTTTTTAACAAACCATTTCATTGAACGAATTTATAATTTTTAACTAACATTTTAGATATAAGAATCTGGTGATATAATAACTTTTATTCGGTATGAAAAAAAAATCATCCATTACAATAAATAATCTCCAATACATTTGTTAAAATTAGCAATAAAACCAATAAATAATAAGAACACGCATCAAGAATAAAAACATATATAACACATGCATAGAAACAATAAAATAGAAAGATTCATTCTAAAAACTCTACATTGTTACGCCAAGTAATAGCTCCCTTCAGGAATGATCCCAGCCCTTTCCACACCAATACATCTGAGGCCATCTGCAGCCACATAAAAGCAGGACGATACTGCACAAAACCCTTGGGCCTTAGGAGAGGTAATAAAAAACGAGTTCTGAATGGTGCATAAAAAACACAAAACAAAGTAAAATGGGGAAAGGTCTGTTGGGACACCCCATCACAGGGGCAGGGTCTAATACATTTGTCCCCATACTGACCTAGAGGAAAACACAGGTTACTTCTGATGATCCCCAAACGAAAACGGGTTATGAGAGACCTTTCCCTCACATCCTTTATCTCTAAGAGATAGCGCTCAGGGCCTACCCACATCTTTAGCATAATTAAATCCCTGATCGATTTTTTCCCTAAGGCCTCCCCCTCCCTCCTATTCTTCTGGATTCTTAAAAAATTCTCCTTAACCCATTTCTTATCACACCTGGTCAGGCCTTCAGGATGATCAACCAGATCAGGCCGCCCTAAACCACGAGCCAACTTCCTTATGTGCATCAACCAGGGAATATTCTTTACATTGTCACAAGCCAGGCAATCCTTTAAGATATCCCTATTCAGAGTGGCATGTTCGTTAGTCCAAATTGAGATCCATAGCAGGAGGGGAGCCAAATGAATGGTGTCCTGGACAAACTCAAGCTCCAACTCCAAATGAAGGCTAAAACCAGAGATATTTTGTCCAACTCCCAATAGCATTCTTTAGAACCGATTTTCTTCCACCGTAAGGGCTCGGGAATCCCCATACCTCCAAAGTGCAGCACCATACAGCAGGACGGGGAGGCATCTCCGCCTATAAATTTCAAGCAAAGGCTTGATGGGTTTACTACCTACCCTAACAGCAAAGTCAAAAGTCGCACCAACTGCTGCATGAAAAAGCGCACCCCTTCTGGCAATACAAGGTTTCCAAGATCCTTTCTCATCAAAAATAATCCCTAGGTATGGAAACTCATGTACCCTACTAATAATTTGATCCTCCACCCTTAGCTCCCCCACCCTACTCAGGGGTTTTCCACACACCAAAAAATGAGATTTCTTAAAATTGACCTCTAAACCCAATGCTGACATAAAGGAGGCATAAGCTCTAACAATTTCCCGGAGACCATTCATAGTACTGGCCATGAGGACTGTGTCATCCGCGTACGTTAGCACAGGGATATCAGTACCATTCACCTTTGGAACATCCCTACAATGTTTCAGCAGAAAATCAGACAATCCATTTGTATACAGAAGGAACAAAGTAGGAGCCAGAACACACCCCTGGCGCACACCCCTTGAAAACTTAAAGGCCTCTGAGCATTCCCCATTCGACCCCACTCTCACATTTGCAACCGTCCCACAATGTAGATATCGGAGCAACTCTACAATATTAGGATCCAGCCCTAGCTGAATTAATCTCTCCCATAATATAGACCGGTTCACCTTATCGAAGACACAGCTAAGATCCATAAAAGCAAGATAGAGCGTACCTTTCCTAGCCTGCATGTATTTGCCGATCAGCATCAGTAGGTTGAGACATTGGTCATGCGTGCCAAGGCCTTCCCTGAAACCATACTGGTCCCGGCTTAAGATATCATTCCCTATCATCCAGGACTCCATACGCCTTAAAATAATCCTTCCCAGAATCTTCACCGAAGAGTCCAGTAGAGAAATAGGGCGGTAGGACTTAGGATCATTTTGGTCGCCCTTTTTAAACACTGGGACAATACATGCCAATCTCCAAGAGGCAGGGGTACCCACAGTAACTGCTGCATTAAGGACATTTAAGAGAACAGGTGCCCATAACTGGGGGTTCGCTTTATACAAGTCCATAGGGATCGAATCCTGGCCTGTAGCTTTATTGCCCGCACTACTCTCTATCGCATCCATAACCTCCTGGAGCGGGAACCTAATTGCTAGGTTAGGAGCCATCTCATACTCGTTCTCCCGGTTATTTCTTAGGGAAGAACCCTCAAAAATACTACAAAAGAGAATTACCCATGCTTCCGGAGGGATGTTACAGCCAAGACCCTCAGATGTGTCTGTACCAAAGGAACCTCTATTTACCACTTCCAAAACAGGCCAGGATCCTTCAGAGCTATGGCACGTTCTAATTCTTCCCAGGCTTTATCTTTATGTTTTATCTTGCTATCCCTCAGGGCCCTCTTATATTTCATTCTAGCTTCTTTTACGAGGGCCCAATCTCTAGGATGTTTCTTAGTGGCCATCTTCAGGTTTGCCCTTGCAACATAGCAGGTCTTATCGTACCAACCACAATTACGTCTACTAGGTTGGCTGCTTACTGGAAAAAGGCAGTCTCTCACTGCTGCATTTACTCTTGTCATTGCATTCATAACAGTCTTCGGATTAGGAGCCTCTGTCAGGAGTGTGTCCATAAATAAATGTAAATTTTCCCCCACCACCCTTTCTAAAATTTTTAGGGAATACACTTGCTTGCACCCAAGCCGCCTACCCTGGTTCTTTATCTCCACTACTACCGGCCTACCTTGTCCTAAATTACGTAGGGCCCCAGGGAGTTTAAAGGATACTATAAGGGGATTATGATCACTGAAACTCTCCCCCAGTACCTCCCCTCCAGTCACCAGGTCTTTCAAAGGTGGGGACATAAAAATATAGTCAATAGTGGATTCAGATCCTCTTCCCACATAAGTTGGGAGTTGATGAGTGCCAACGGCTTCTATATCACACACATTCAGAAGGCCCATCTTCCTGAGTTCCTTGATTAGAACCCTGCCTCTGGAGTCCTGCAGACCATCCACTGAGTAATCCTCACAGTCAAGAATAAAGGGATTAACCACAGTACTGAGCCTCCCCAGCTTAGCATTAAAGTCTCCAGAGACAATAGCACAGAATTCTAACCCCATCTCCTCCATTCTGTGTTTCAAAACCTGAAGAACGGAAAACAGGGCCCCAATTTGGCACCCCATATCCCACACAGCGTTATAAAAAGTTAACCAGTAAAATATTAAAATTATTAGAGGAAATTACCCATACCAGCAATATGCCTTGGTGATTACAGTTAATTTGAAAAGCACCCACTATCTTAGAGAAGCGGATTAGAGTAACCAAGCCACCATTTGAGCGGCCACCAAGAGTCTTCACAGCTGGAATTGCAAATCTGTTATATCCATCCCACGCAGATAACCCCTCTGACCAGGTTTCCTGAAGCATGATCACATCAAAATTAGTCACACATTTAATCCATGCCTGATCAGATAACTTAGCATTATAGCCCGCAATATTCCATGAGATAAGTTTACACTATGGGGGCACCTCTTCCCGTATAGCCAGGGTCTTGGAGCGTTGTCAATCCACCCCTTCCAAGGATAAATTACTGTTAGTGACAGTTCTTCTGCTGGTTGCCTGGTGACTATTCTGACCCAGGGGGGGAAATTTACCAGGACCCGGAAACACCCCGGCATTCAATTGCATGTGGTCATAAAAATAACCTAGAGGGACCATACCAATTGTTCCAGGTCTAAGTACAGCAGGGCGGTAGGTAGAAAGGAGCCTTTGACTCAGGGCTGGGTATCTAACATTTATAATAATACAATCTTCATACCCCACCTTATTTTTGGGCCCAACCCATCCAATTCTTCTGGCAAACAGAATATCATTGAAATCCTTACATGAGAAATCACAGTTCTTACTCAACCAATATCCAGCCTTGTTGATATAGTGCTCTGTGCACAAACCTTATGTCTTGGGATCTGGTCATGGTGGAATTTATTATTGTAAGGATTTTATTACAGTTTTGTATCTGTCTTATGATGAATTATTGTTTTTATTGTGGGAATATGCTGTGCTTTTATGGCACTTGTTGCAGAAAAATTGCTTATTTGATCTGATTTGAATAAAAACACAATTTTCCTTGCATTTCTGTGACGTAAGCTACAGGAATTGAATGGATCCACAAACTTCTTACTTTCTATTCAAATATTCACAAACAGATAACACTTCTTTATTTAAATCAAATGAGGTAGTTCTAACAGGAACTATTGTTTTTCAGTTTTTCAAGCTTGATTTATTTGTGTTTTTTAAACTTTATTTTTTTTTGTTAAATGCCAACTATAAACAATGAAAGTAAAAATACATAAACAAAACCTACAGCACTTGTGCATTTTTATAAACAAATAAATAACATTTATGGCTTTTTACAACCTCAGTCCAAGCAGGGATAGACTGCTCCCTGACTGTAAGTACTTTCTTGCACACTGTGCAAATTGTTTCAATTTTTTTAAATTCCGGAACTGTAGTTGGCAGACGAGCATCAGTTGCAACTGACACTGGCTAGCCCGGTGCTACCTGCTCCACACCAGATGTAGAGGCATGCAGGGCATCACTTTCTATCTCCGCCTTTGCTAGGTGGTGAGGGTGATTTGTTTTTTTAAATATTTTAGCATGCTGCTTGTACCATGAGAGTACCGTTGTGAATTCCCCCTCTAAAGTTTCTTTCCACAAAGATTGCACTGTACTACCTTGGCAATCACCTTCTTTTCCCCCAGAATGTATAGTGAAAAATGTCCATGCGATTGACTCCCTCTTCTTCTGAAGAAGAAGAGTCTCTTTCCTGGTGCTCCTGCTCTGCATTCTGACCAGTTGCCAATTTTTCAGTGATAAAAAACATCAATCCAAAAACAAAATAGCTGAAGTGTGTCTGGAAGGGGGAATTTCTAACAGGCGCACCATAAGAAAAAAAATGGGTATTAATTTCCTGTAAAATGTATTTTAAGCAATAAAATCATGTGTTGCTCTGCCACATGGGATTCATGGAACTGTCATCTGACCACAAATCGAGAAATATATATTAAAACAACTTTTTTAGTTATAATTATTTGTGAGTAACTTTAGTAAACCAATTACCTCAAACTTTAATGTTATAGTCTCCATTTATGTTTCTAAGTGTACGTAAAAAAAACACACCTGATTCATGGCTCCTTCACAGAGCCCTCAACAGTAAGTAACCATTGGGACTGTTCATGGTTCCAGACCAGGGACCTAAAAAAACTATTAAAAAAAATAATTTGTTTTGAAAATAATTAAAGTTATGAAGTGAGTTAACAAAAGACTTGCAGCCAGATATATGTAAACAGTGGTTTGTGATTTCCTAATAGCGAATCTTTGTGATTTGCTATTACGAAATCACAGACTAGGATGTAGTACAGTGTGTTTAACACTGTTAGTGATTCCTAAATGGGTTGCAAGAGGCCTTCTCCATTAATATTCATGAGGCTGGTCACAATTTGCAACCCATTTGGGAATGGCCACAATCACAGGAAAGGTGTCCTGCTGGGGCGAGCAGACCGACATATCTGTGATTGCTTTTAAATAAAGTGGTCTGTATTTATCTAATGGAGTCCGTTTTCCTGGACGCATTCGAAACTGAAACATTTTCTTTTAATTTTTGAAGAGTAGGCAGTGGTTCATTGGACCTCTGCCTGCTCTTCAAAAATGTTTGCACCCCCATTCGTAAAGCGGAAAGGAGTCCTTCTGGAAACCTTCCCATTTGCGAATGAGTTACCACTAACTTGAAGTTGGTGGTAAATGAGAATGTTTTGCGACTGCATTCCCAGTCACAAAACATTCTTACATGGCCCTGCCACTCGCTATTAGGAAGGGACGCCCTTGGCATGCCCATTCCTAATGGCGACTTGCAATCCCTATTTTGGTAGTTGCTAACAAGTTTCCGACTCCCCTAAAAAGGGATGGTACATTGCCAGAAGCCTTTTAATGGTCGCAATGGCCTGAACAATAATTGTTTTGCTAATAACTTTGGCACTACTTGAAGAATCTCCACAATATTTTCCCAAAAATGTTCACACTCATATCAGCTGCTGAAAGTTTTGGAGTGATCCATCCGGGGGGGCTGATAAAAAGCGGGCTTCTTAAAAAGCGTTTTAACCATTCATGTTTCCATAGGGATTTTGAACAGCGATAGATCCAACACTACTGGACAGAATTACACCATATTTGGCAGAAAGGTAGCTCATGGTCAAGAAAGAGCCCTTCTACTATGTGGAGTAAATCTGTTCAGTAGTTTTTGAAGAATTTAAGGAAATCCAAATTTGTATAAAGGGACGCAGATATGTTGTGAATCCAATGAGAAGCATCACAGCTCCGCGTGACTGAATGAACCAATGTGAATGGCTGGTCACAGCCTGTGAAGAAATTTGCAGCTGCTATCTTAACAACCAGTGCATGGCCCCGGGGGAAAGAAATAAGGGTTGTGAATAATAAAAGGGATAGGGGTAGAGGTACTCTGACCCAGTGAGGTTCACATGTGCATCCCTGGCATTTTTGTAAGACATGATTGGTAAGGCTTTCTGAGTGCTGATGCACTGGACTTTGGGGTGCGAAGCCCAGGTGACTTAAAAACATCGATCCTGGCAGTGAGAGCAACCTCCTTAATTATTGCAGCTCATGCTGATGAGTAAAGCCACTTTTTTCACTGTGCTGGTGGCTGATCGCTAGAAAGCTGCAGATCACTGCCTCAGCAGTGTCCGGCTGTCTGGAACAACCCCACCTGAGTGAACCCAAACTTTGAGGCAGGCACTTATTTGTAAAATAACAAGACTGGCAATGTGCCACTCCCTGGACCCATGAGGACACACTCATTGCTGGGTGATTGTTTGTTTAAGAAATCCATAGACAAATGACCACAGGGTACACAGAACCCCGGGCACTGCCTCAGCTATTTTATTCATGATTATGGTAGCCGGTGTAGTGCCTGAACTGTAATTTTAATTTAAAATCATTCCCTGCACGCACCACTAGTGATCACTGATTGTTAAAATTAAAATAATATATTCCACTATAGTGCTTTCACTTGCAGCACACTCACAGCACTATAGTGGCATGCACCCAGAATGTCCTAGGGAGCCTTAAGATGTGTGACTAATGAATTGTATTGCAGTGATGTGAACACCGGTTCTAAAATGCATTACTTTAATCCCTGATATGTGGGTCTTGGCAGGAGTGGTTGTGACCGTTTTTGTGTTATACTCAGCAGTGGAAGAATGTTGGTGTTGATCTAATTCTATAGGCAACTAATAAAACAAATACTGAGATACCTAAGGGTCTGATTAACCCTTTGGCAGCCTTGGCACTGCCATCATGGTGGCATCAAAATCTCCCACCACCAAGTAGGCAGTTCGCAAGCCGAATTACAATGTTGGTAGTACTATTGACAAAAGACCACCCAGGTTCCACTGCCACAGCCAGTCTTTCACTGACGTCATAGGTTACAGCGGCTGATGTCTGGAGTCCAGCCCTGATCCTGGAAGCGGCTCACGACCAGGCTGACTGCGGCAGGAAGAGCCCCATACTCAACCTGGTAGAAACATGGTTATAAGGTTAGTGCTCCCCTTATATTCAGTTTCCTCAACCCTCCCCATCACAGAGCCCCTCATCAAGGTCCTCTCTTTGCTGCAGACACTTGGTCACAAAGAAAATCCACACAGTTGGTGTCAAACCTCTCATATATTTCTTCACTGTTTCAATGGCTGTGGACTGTGCTGTTGGACAAGGTATGTTTTCCATTAGTGTAATACAAATGTGTGTATTTTCAGACTTGCTTCATGTACTCACACACATATGTATTAGCTCTGTGGAACAAACCCTACAAAAAGGGTAGTTCCTAGCATGACAGTCGATCTCCATTGGAAGACTGCCACCACAAGACCACCAGCACAATAGAAACATCATAATACTGCAGGTGGAAGACCGCTGGCTCAACTGTCTTTGTGGGACCACCACTGCAGTAGTACTGCAGTAGGACCACCAAACTCGTAATCAGGCCCTAGGGGCCAGATGTATGAAGCAGGGCTGCAGTCATGTTCAAAATCCATAATGGAAAATGCATGGAGAAAACACATTTTTGGACTCTCCTTTTTCTTGGCCCCCTCTTAATGGATCACACTGAAACTTTCAAGACAGCAGCCGAACCTACTGAAGTATAAGTTTGTTTTGAAAATGTCTTGAAGATTTGTTAAATTTCACCAAAGTTATTGGCAAAACAAAAAACACTCTTTCTATGGAAACTAGGTCCTAACTATAACTCCCTACTAGTGACCATCAGTATAACTACCTAGTGGCAACCAATTTTTCCATAGACAGAGCGTTTTTTATTTTCCAATAACTTTGGTGATGCTTGATGAATCTTCACAAAATTTTCTAAACTTATACTTTGGTCAGTTCTGTGGTGTTAACATTTTCAGGGTGATCCATCAAGCGGGGGCTGAGGACAAGGGGAGGTCTCAGAACACTTTTTACCCATTTTAAGTCAATGAGATTTTTCAAATGTTTGAACAAGACTACAGCCTGTACCGCTAAACAGAACTTCACCAAATTTGGCAGAAAGCTAGATCCTGATCCAGAAAGTGTGCTTTTTGTGACTGGTGTGAATCTGTTCAATAGTTATGGGAAAATTAGAGTTTAAAAATTACAGATATGTTTAACCACAGATCCTCTGCGGATCCAACTGTCTCTGTGCTGTTATTTTATTGGTTCCCAACACTTCGAGCAGAAAGTGTTGGAAGCCATCTTGGGACACACCTTAAAAAAAGTTAAAAAAAGAAAAGTGCCCAGAGTAGGGACGCCCTGACCCTTTAGTTCTGGTGCTGGGGTCCCAGAAGGACCCGGTCAGGGCTAAAAACATTTTTTTTTTAAATGTCAGAAAAATCTGAGGATCCAGATTTGAAGATTTTTCCTATGTTTTAAAAAAAAGGATGGTAACCTGGTCTTTTCTTTTTAGTGAAACCCCCGGGTGGGCCAGGTCCCAGGGGCATGCCAAAAATGAGGAGGAGACATGTGGGGCCCCCATCCTGGGTTTGTTGAAACCCCAGGGACTGTCACCTCTCTGGGACAATTATTAGATTGCAAGCGGGGAGACACACAGCCCCCTGTGCCCTGGGGATCTTCACCTCCACAGGGTAAAATGCTCTTGTTAATGTAGGGGGGGTCCATCAGACTTCCTGTTCCCTGGGGACCACCACCTCCCTGGGGCCAACTTTCAGTAATATGCTGGGTGGCCATGATGTCACCCCATTCAGCCACAGGGACAGCCACCTCCCTGGGCCAATATAAAGTGATAGACAGGGGCAGTGTGCCCCCTCACAGCCCCGGAGACTGCCACATCCCTGGGGCACAATAGTAATGACATACGGTGGGCCACCTGGCCTCCCTGCAGCCCCCAAGGACCACCACCTACCTGAGGCTCAAATTCAATGCAATGCAGGTGGCCTCCTGCCCTCCCGCAGCCCATGGGACCACCACCCCTTCAGGGCTCAAATAAATCTAATGTGGGGGGCTGTCCAGCCCCCCTCACAGCCCTGAGTACCACCAAATCTCCGGGGCTCAAATTAAATGTAATGTGGGGGGTAAGCGGTCCTCCTCAGCCCTGGGGACCATCATCTCTCTGGGGCTAAAATATAACCAGGAGGGGGGTCCATTACAGTCCCCCGGGGACCACCACCTCCCCAGGGAAAATCAAGCATTGGAGGAGGGTTGCACAGCCCCCCCAAGAGGAGGCAATGATGACCCTGGAGACCACCACCCAAGGGACGGATCCTGCTATGTCCTGTGGTGCCTGCTCCCGGGACATAGGTGACAGCTTCCACCAAGCACAAACAAACAAAGTCTGCTTTTTCACAGTGGGAGCTGCCAAACAGCTCCCCCTGGCAAAAAAGCAGAGTTTTCATCTGTTTCCCTCCATGCAAATATGCTTGCAGGGAAACAGGTGAAAAATTGCTCGCCTAACCAGGAAGCTACTATTTAAAGCAGCACCCTGCTTGTGGCAGCACTGCCAGCACCCACAAGGTGCGGGGAACCAGCTAGGACAGCAGGGGCCTTGAGGCTCCCCCAGCAGTCCTATCACTCTCACACTCTCCTCCATCCCACAAAGGGATGGAAGAGAGAGAGAGAGATTGTTATTGCAATGGTATCTCAGTAAAATGCTTTATAAGAGTCAGACTAGCAAAATATTTGGTACAAATGTTATAGTTATGTTTTGGATCCAGAGAAGAATGGAGTCACTTCTGGCCTAATGATCAAGGTCTTGTACTGTCATTCAGTAGGCTGAAGGTTCAAATCCTAGTATCGCTTGGCAATGTGTTTGCTTATATACTATTGTTTTGACTGTTTAACCTTCCTAGTGATGGAATATACATGTTTCTTTCCAATCACATGTGGGTTGGCTGTCCCTGAAATGTTAAGGTGACAGACCCTCACGCTGAAAGTTGAGATACTCCTGGTGTCTCTGTGGTCATTTCCCTTAGTTAATTTCTTTCAAACTTCAAAGGTTTAAGGTTAATATTGAAGGATGATCTCACTGACCATGTCATGAGTGATGTAATATGTGAGGTCATAAGCAGTGCATTATTGGGGAGTTAGGTATAGTTAGCTGAGGTAACTATAACAGCTGAATTTCACTGGTTTTGTACGTGTGAAATGTGAGGCTAACTATAACGTCCCTGTGACCTTTGGTTTCTTCAATCAATTCCTCTGTTTTTTTATTATATATATATAAAAATAACTTCTCACCTGATGGTATATAATATTGGGATGGCAAGTAGTGAATTTAAATCCAAGTGCGACCTAGTTTCTCTGCGGAAAAACTGAAATATGCACGATGAAGCACATTGCGAATAGGACAACGCCATTAAACAGGTTCTGCATGTGTGAAAGTATGCTACAACCAGTAAAGAAATATTTTCTACCCTCAGGGGGAGATCGACGATACAATTTCCTTTTAAAGTCTGTCAGTTTGTGAGACTGAAGTTCCTATTAAATGTTTTTATTTGCCTTAGGGACATCTTTCATATGCATTCTCCTACTTAGATAAAACAAATGTCCTTCCGTGCAATATATCCTACAATAAACGATTCAACAGGAACGTCCCTGGAATATAGGCCTCAAGCAGGCTGTCCTTTTCTGGCACTAGAGACATCACATGGTAGTACAGTTCCTCGGGCTGAGAGCCTATTGTAAAGGCAGCCACAAGTTGTAATGCCCATTGGGCTGATTCTGCATTTTAATCAACAAATTACTAATACATTGCTTACACTGTAAATACTGAAGTATGAGAATGTTAGAAGGTAACAGCCAATTGTGTCTATTCGGAATGGCTACGGTAAGTGGATTTCAATACATGCTTTGTTGGGTCTTGTGTTTCTCGTCTACAATTAGTCAAATATTTAAGTAACTGTAATTTTGCAGGTGACGCTCCCCCACTTTCAAAATATGAATCCGTGACCACGCCCATGTTCCGTTGCATAATGGCTGCCAAAATTTCATTGTCAATTACATACCCATTCCTCAAACATCACATGTTCCTCTAATAAATCATCCATTAAGTCATACAGTGCAGGAAATGCGTATGTTAAACCACATAAAATATAGAATAAAGAACTGCATAGCTCAGCTTTAAAAATCGAAATCTGTAGTCCTCTAAATAATTAGTTAGCAACAGTCTCCAAGGCAAGCATTTGCATATACTCCAGCCCACAGCTCAGCTATAATTAAATTCTTTTCATTTGCTGCGATCGGATATGATCACTTATGCAGAGTTGGGTACTTCTTAGACTCCCCATAGAATGCTTCTCCTACGACCGTTCTGCGACAGATAAATCAGATCTTTCCGACTTACATTTGATAAGTTTCTACAATGTTTGGAAGGGACTTACAAAAGCATAAAAGGGATGGTAAACCAGACTACCGTGGACATATTTAGTTGGCATTAATAACCTCAGTACTCCTGTATTGGTTATACCTGTTTAGCTTTATATTCTACCCTTAATGCAAGGTTAATGGTTATAACGGTTATAAAGTCTGTTGACCCCTCCAGACCCAATGTGAAGCTCTACCTTAGTTTCTTTTTTCTCCTCCTTGTTTCTCAGACGCGTGTTCCAAGGAGCACTCCCTTTTTGCCTGAGTCCTCATATGTCATTTCTAGGATGCAGCATTTTACTAGTGACTGCCAAGCCACGGACTTACATGTGTTGGAATCATTTTAATTAAACATGAACATCAGCATCATAGTATACAGTCTTACGAAACAAAATGCTAGTTTTTTTTTCGTTATTTGTATTATTGGAAGAGTTCATGCAAGCCATCAGTTCATCCCAAAAGCAAAGAAAAGCCAGTTCCTATCACAGATTACAGCGAATGAAAAGAACTTTATGGATTCAGTTTCCCGCTTATACCAACATAATATAAAGAAATAGAAACAAGTATTGCACATTATCCCTAATATTAGCAGCAACTTATTATGGCTTAAAAAGAAACAATGAAGGCAAATATTACACCTCGTGTCAAATATTAGCAGAAATACCAACAACCGTATCTGTCCCAACACGACCCATTACCTCCGGAGTTTGCTATATGTGCCTGACCTTAGTGCCTAGCAGCATTCTAGTATGGTAGGGCCTCTGTGCCACGAAGTGTCACTTTTAGCGACATTCCAGTGGCGCTGTGCCTTGCTCCATATTTAAAAGGTGACATTAAGCCACTTTTTGTGGCTTAACCCCTTCGCTGCCAGGCCTTTTCCCCCTCCTGTGCCAGGCCTTTTTTTGCCTATTTGGGGCTGTTCGCGCTTAGGCCCTCATAACTTTTTGTCCACATAAGCTAACCAAGCCAAATTTGCGTCCTTTTTTTCCAACATCATAGGGATTCTAGAGGTACCCAGACTTTGTGGGTTCCCTTGAAGGAGGCCAAGAAATTGGCCAAAATACAGTGAAAATTTGTTTTTTTTCAAAAAAAATGGAAAAAGTGGCTGCAGAAGAAGGCTTGTGGATTTCCCCCTGAAAATGGCATCAACAAAGGGTTTGCAGTGCCAAACTCAGCAGCTTCCTAGCTTTCAGGAACAGGCAGACTTGAATCAGAAAACCCAATTTTTCAACACAATTTTGGCATTTTACTGGGGCATACCCCATTTTTGCAATTTTTTGTGCTTTCAGCCTCCTTCCAGTCAGTGACAGGAATGGGTATGAAACCAATGCTGGATCACAGAAACCTAAACATTTCTGAAAAGTAGACACAATTCTGAATTCAGCAAGGGGTCATTTGTGTAGATCCTACAAGGGTTTCCTGCAGAAAATAACAGCTGAAAAATAAAAATATTGAAATTGAGGTGAAAAAACCATCAATTTTTCTCTACGTTTTACTCTGTAACTTTTCCCTGCAATGTCAGATTATCAAAAGCAATATACCGTTACGTCTGCTGGACTCCTCTGGTTGCGGGGATATATAGGGCTTGTAGGTTCATCAAGAACCCGAGGAACCCAGAGCCAATAAATGAGCTGCACCCTGCAGTGCGTTTTCATTCTATACCGGGTATACAGCAATTCATTTGCTGAAATATAAAGAGTAAAAAATTGCTATCAAGAAAACCTTTGCTTTTCCAAAAAGGGCACAAGATAAGGTGTTGAGGAGCAGTCATTATTTGCACATCTCTGAATTCCGGGGTGACCATACTAGCATTTGAATTACAGGGAATTTCTCAAATAGATGTCTTTTTTACACACTCTCCTATATTTGGAAGGAAAAAATGTAGAGAAAGACAAGGGGCAATAGCACTTGTTTTGCTAATCTATGTTCCCCCAAGTCTCCCGATAAAAATGATACCTCACTTATGTGGGTAGGCCTAGCGCCCGCGACAGGAAACGCCCCAAAACGCAACGTGGACACATCCCATTTTTTTTAAAGAAAAAAGAGGTGTTTTTTGCGAAGTGCCTACCTGCAGATTTTGGCCTCTAGCTCAGCCGACACCTAAGGAAACCTACCAAACCTGTGCATTTCTGAAAACTAGAGACCAAGGGGAATCCAAGGAGGGGTGACTTGCGGGGCTCGAACCAGGTTCTGTTACCCAGAATCCTTTGCAAACCTCAAAATTTGGCTAAAAAAACACATGTTCCTCACATTTCTGTGGCAGAAAGTTCTGGAATCTGAGAGAAGCCACAAATTTCCTTCCACCCAGCGTTCCCCCAAGTCTCCCGATAAAAATGATACCTCACTTGTGTGGGTAGGCCTAGCGCCCGCGACAGGAAACGCCCCAAAGAGCAACATAGACACATCCAAAATTTTGGAAGAAAACAGAGGTGTTTTTTGCAAAGTGCCTACCTGTAGATTTTGGCCTCTAGCTCAGCCAGCACCTAGGGAAACCTATCAAACCTGTGCATTTCTGAAAACTAGAGACCTAGGGGAATCCAAGGAGGGGTGACTTGCGGGGCTCGGACCAGGTTCTGTTACCCAGAGTCCTTTGCAAACCTCAAAATTTGGCTAAAAAAACACATGTTCCTCAAATTTCTGTGGCAGAAAGTTCTGGAATCTGAGAGGAGCCACAAATTTCCTTCCACCCAGTGTTCCCCCAAGTCTCCCGATAAAAATGATACCTCACTTGTGTGGGTAGGCCTAGCGCCCGCGACAGGAAGCGCCCCAAAGCGCAACGTAGACACATCCAAAATTTTGGAAGAAAACAGAGGTGTTTTTTGCGAAGTGCCTACCTGTAGATTTTGGCCTCTAGCTCAGCCGGCACCTAGGGAAACCTACCAAACCTGTGCATTTCTGAAAGCTAGAGACCCAGGGGAATCCAAGGAGGGGTGACTTGCGGGGCTCGGACCAGGTTCTGTTACCCAGAGTCCTTTGCAAACCTCAAAATTTGGCTAAAAAAACACATGTTCCTCACATTTCTGTGGCAGAAAGTTCTGGAATCTGAGAGGAGCCACAAATTTCCTTCCACCCAGCGTTCCCCCAAGTTTCCCGATAAAAATGATACCTCACTTGTGTGGGTAGGCCTAGCGCCCGCGACAGGAAACGCCCCAAAGCGCAACGTGGACACATCCAAAATTTTTGAAGAAAACAGAGGTGTTTTTTGCGAAGTGCCTACCTGTAGATTTTGGCCTCTAGCTCAGCCGGCACCTAGAGAAACCTACCAAACCTGTGCATTTCTGAAAACTAGAGACCTAGGGGAATCCAAGGAGGGGTGACTTGCGGGGCTCGGACCAGGTTCTGTTACCCAGAGTCCTTTGCAAACCTCAAAATTTGGCTAAAAAAACACATGTTCCTCACATTTCTGTGGCAGAAAGTTCTGGAATCTGAGAGAAGCCACAAATTTCCTTCCACCCAGCGTTCCCCCAAGTCTCCCGATAAAAATGATACCTCACTTGTGTGAGTAGGCCTAGCGCCCGCGACAGGAAACGCCCCAAAGCACAACGTGGACACGTCCATAATTTTGGAAGAAAACAGAGGTGTTTTTTGCGAAGTGCCTACCTGTAGATTTTGGCCTCTAGCTCAGCCGGCACCTAGGGAAACCTACCAAACCTGTGCATTTCTGAAAACTAGAGACCTAGGGGAATCCAAGGAGGGGTGACTTGCGGGGCTCGGACCAGGTTCTGTTACCCAGAATCCTCTGCAAACCTCAAAATTTGGCTAAAAACACACATGTTCCTCACATTTCTGTGGCAGAAAGTTCTAGAATCTGAGAGGAGCCACAAATTTCCTTCCACCCAGCATTCCCCCAAGTCTTCCATTAAAAATGATACCTCACTTATTGGGTAGGCCTAGCGCCCGCGACAGGAAACACCCCAAAGCGCAACGTGGACACATCCAAAATTTTGGAAGAAAACAGAGGTGTTTTTTGTGAAGTGCCTACCTGTAGATTTTGGCCTCTAGCTCAGCCGGCACCTAGGGAAACCTACCAAACCTGTGCATTTCTGAAAACTAGAGACCTAGGGGAATCCAAGGAGGGGTGACTTGCGGGGCTCGGACCAGGTTCTGTTACCCAGAGTCCTTTGCAAACCTCAAAATTTGGCTAAAAAAACACATGTTCCTCACATTTCTGTGGTAGAAAGTTCTGGAATCTGAGAGGAGCCACAAATTTTCTTTCCACCCAGCGTTCCCCCAAATCTCCCGATAAAAATGATGCCTCACTTGTGTGGGTAGGCCTAGCCCCCGCGACAGGAAATGCCCCAAAACGCACCGTGGACACATCCCATTTTTCGAAAGAAAACAGTGCCTACCTGTGGATTTTGGCCTGTAGCTCAGCAGGCACCTAGGGAAACCTACCAACCCTGTGCATTTTTGAAAACTAAAGACCTTGGGGAATCCAAGATGGGGTGACTTGCGGGGCTCGGACCAGGTTCTGTTACCCAGAATCCTTTGCAAACCTCAAACTTTGGCTAACAAAAACACATTTTCCTCACATTTCTGTGGCAGAAAGTTCTGGAATCTGAGAGGAGCCACAAATTTCCTTCCACCCAGCATTCCCCCAAGTCTCCCGATAAAAATGATACCTCACTTGTGTGGGTGGGCCAGGTGCCTGCAACAGAATAAGGCCCAAAACCTGAAGAGATAGAAGGGATAGCACAGCGAGTTTATAAGGGCATATTCTTTTATACATCTTTAGACGGACTCTGCTTTGGGGACCCACATAAGTGAGGTGTCATTTTACTTGGGAAACTGAGGGGAAAACTGGGGAGTAGGAATTTTCTGCTGGGGCGGTGATCCTACTAAGAAAAGTCAGGAAAATATGCTTTTTTATGCAAATTTTGAGGTTTACAGAGGAGTCTGGGTAAGAAAATGTTGGGGGAGCCACGCAAGCCACACCTCCCTAGACTCCTTGGGGTGTCTAGTTTTAAAACATTTCTGGGTTTTGTAGGTTTCCCTAGATGAAGGCCGCACCCAGGACCAAAAACATAGGTGGGCACTCCCCCCCAAAAACAGGTATTTTTGTAATATATCATATTGATGTGTGCACATACGTCCGTGATGTGCCAAACACTAAAATTGTGAAAAGAAACACACTTAGGTTATGTGAAGAAGACCCCTCACCCACCAACCAAGTTGGTGGCATGCTTCTTCATCGGGGTCCCACCCGAGGCACCTAGCGTGTCACAGGTGTGCTGCGACGCCTGATTACAGCGGAGCAGGTTTTGTCATTTTTACCACACATACTGGTTGGATTTGGCACGAGGGTGAGTGATGGTTCAGTGGATCAAATTTTATTAACAAGAGATTTCACAAAAATGAAATGCACTGCTAATAACTGAAAGGCAAAAAACTGAACCAATGACTCACAGCTCGTGAGCTGTAAAGCCGCGACAAGGCACCAACCGCTTTACAGTCCATTCACACACCTTTCACACATGACACGCACAAGACCATTCACACCGCCAGCCACGAGCCCAGCACATTACAACACTCACATCGACAGACCGCGCCACTCAAGGGCCCATCACTTACATACGCCCACATGCCTGATACAAGAATCACACCAGCTGATGGGAGTGTGCACTGGCGTTTGGCTGGCACCGCCAGCCAAGCGCCACCCCACGCACACCGCCAGCCAAGCGCCACCCCAAGCACACCGCCAGCCAAGCGCCACCCCACGCACACCGCCAGCCAAGCGCCACCCCAAGCACACCGCCAGCCAAGCGCCACCCCAAGCACACCGCCAGCCAAGCACCACCCCAAGCACACCGCCAGCCAAGCACCACCCCAAGCACACCGCCAGCCAAGCGACACCCCAAGCACACCGCCAGCCAAGCGCCACCCCACGCACCCCGCCAGCCAAGCGCCACCCCACGCACACCGCCAGCCAAGCGCCACCCCAAGCACACCACCATCAATTTTTTGTTTATAAACAACAAAGAAACCACTAATTATAAAATAAGCACAAAACTACAAACACAAAAGCTCTAACTAAATACATGACAGAGATGCCAACCGTGAAACATATGAAAATATAAAACAGACAGCTTACGCTCAAGGTATTTCCCAGAATTTTTTTGGGGTATGGTAACTTCTGTAACAGCCGGGAACACTCAGCCCAGGCTTTGAAGGGCATTCGGGCAGTACATCCGGCTCTCCCTCCGGATTAATCTCCGGGCACATACTCTACATTTCTTTGTGGGCATGTCTTTTTTGGGAGTGGGAGGAATGTGATCTGGAAAGTGCCGATCTTTCAATCTAGCCACATCCTCCACCACTTCTACTCTAGGAACTCTTGCCGGTTCCACCACAATAAGGCTTTCTATCACCGACTCCTGAAATTTAACAAATGTCATCCTTGACTCAGGTGAACAATCCTTGTATACAATAAAGGCATTAAAAGTTGCCAAATAAAATAGATGTAGGGCCAACTTTTTATACCACACATAAGACTTACGAAGAGCAGTGTAAGGTTCTAACCTCTGATCTACTCTATCAACACCACCCATGTGCCTATTGTTGTCCAAAATGCACGCAGGTTTGCGCACTTCCGCAACCTGACCCCAAACAGCAACAGGGGAAGTACTCTCATCATGGATGGTCGATAGCATGTACACATCCCTCCTGTCTGAAAATTTCAGAGCTAGCTGCTCATTATTCCGCAAGGCACTGCACTGTCCCCTCCCAAGTTTTTTACAGACAAGCTCCCTTGGATAGCCTTTCCGGTTAGAACGGATTGTGCCACAAGCAACAGTGTCCACCCTAAACAACTCCTTGAACAACTGCACTCCAGTGTAGAAATGATCTACGTACAAATGGTGACCTTTGTTAAACAGCCGTCTAGCAAGTTCCCACACAATTTTTTCGCTAACTCCAAAAGTGGCCGGACAACCAGGAGGGTCAATACTGGAATCCCTACCAGTGTAGACCCAAAAATTATACACATATCCTGTACTGCTTTCTGACAGCAGATACAATTTAATCCCATACCGTGCCCTCTTACTAGGAATGTACTGCTTAAAAACTAAACGCCCCTTGAAAAGGACTAAAGACTCGTCCACACTTATCTCTTTGCCTGGAACATAGACCTCTGAAAACCGATCCACAAAATTATCAAGGACAGGCCTAATCTTAAAAAGGCGGTCACAATCAGGGTGATCTCGTGGCAAGGCTAAAGCATTGTCTACAAAATGCAGCATACGAAGAAGAAGCAAATACCGATTACGTGTCATAGATGCAGGAAATATAGCAGTTGCCATCAAGGGACTAGTAGACCAATAAGAAGCCAGTGATGGCTTCCTGATCAACCCCATCAAAAAAGACAAACCTAAAAACCTTTTCATCTCTTCCAGATATGTGGGAACTCAATGAGTAGCTCTAGACTGAGGCTTAAGTCTGGCAGCGTTGTCCCGCAAATATTGCTCTGCATACACATTTGTCTGCTCCACAATCTCTTCCAAAAATACATCGTCCATAAACAAGTGAATGAAATGGACAGGCAGAAAGTTTTCCGTATTAACTCTACACCCTGGGAGACCAGTAAATGCAGGTAACTGTGGCTGCTCCATGTTTGGGGCAATCCAGGTGTCAGGTCTTCCAATGGGAAATCCTTCAGCCCCAGGCTGCTGCACTCGTGGCACATCAAAGTCCTCCTCTATCACAGGCCCTTCATCTGCACTGAGAGTAGCTTCCTCATCAGAAAAATACTCTCGGACAGAAAACTCACTTCCAGAATCTCCTGCTTCCTCCTCTGCCTCAGATGCAGAGTCAGTGTCGTAATCATGGTCTGAAGACGACTCAAAGAGCATGCGAACAACCTGCTGAGCGGTCACTTTGCGGCTAGCCATGATCCTAACAACAAATGGATTGCCAACAACAACTAGCACTAAAATAAGCAATAAACAAAGTGTAGCTTTATCACAAAGAGTTATGTACTACAAAAAACTATACCACTCAGTTGCCTGAAATAGCTACTCACCAAGCAACTACTCTGCACAGACACAGCAATCACCAATGATATCCCACTAAAAAGAAAAAAGAAAAAAGCAAATTAGACATATGACAACACAAACATCACTGTGCTCAAATCTAAGGACAATGTCAAACATACAATACTGCATTTAGTACACCACCTACAAACATGTCATTCATGCATGTCAACAATACTCCTTTGGAGTAAATTGCTTTCACTTACCTAAAACATGCAACTATGCAAACCACAGGACAACTACTGCCAAAACCGCAAAGATCCACAGCAAAGGAAGCAAAAGCGTTGAACTAGAAGAAAAAGAAGAAATAAATTGTTATAATCACAAATACAAATACTTTGCCAGTTGACAAACACCCCACCACCAAGAACTTAGAAGTTGTCCCTGGTACCTAAGTGGATCCTGCCCCCCTCGGGGGTAGATGGGCGTAAACAAATTGGCCAATCTGCCCCCAAGGGGGGCAGAAATGGGCAACACCTCTGTGCCCCCTTTCAGGGGGCGACCCTTCCCAAAGGGGGCACCCCCAGCACAACACAAAACAAAACAAAAAAATCCCTGCCGTATTGGTGGTTTCTGCCCTCCTTGGGGGCAGATGGGCCTACACAATTAGGGGCAGAGATGGCCAATACAAATTTTCCCCACCTTAGGGGGGCGACCGTTGCCCAAGGGGTGCCCCCAAACACACACCACACACACACACACAAAACAATCCCTGGCGCCTAGTGTGCTTCCACCCCACCTCCCCCCGGGCCAGATCATCCAAAAAATGGCTGGTCTGCCATCGGGGGGCCGAAACAGAAAAAAAAAAAACTCCCTAGGGGAGCGACCCTTGCCCAAGGAGTTGCCCCCAAAATAAACAATAAAAACAAGATCCCTGGTGTCTAGTGGATTTCGCCCCCTGCACCCCCCTGGCAGCAGATCAGCCCAAAAATTGGCAATCTGCCCCCGGGGGGGGGGGCGAAATACAAAAAAAATTAGCCCCCCAGTGGGGTGCTCCTTGCCCAAGGGGTCGCCCCCCAAAAAAACTTTACAATAAAAATAAATCCCTGGTGTCTAGTGGTTTTCGCCCCCCCTGGGGGCAGATCCGCCGAAAAATCGGCGGATCTGCCCCCGGGGGGGGGCAAAATAAAAAAAAAATGGCCCCCGGGGGGGGCGACCCTTGCCCAAGGGGTCGCCCCCAAAATACACATAAATAAAAATATCCCTGGTGTCTAGTGGTTTTCGCCCCCCCGGGGGCAGATCCGTCGAAAAATCAGCGGATCTGCCCCCGGGGGGGGGGGCGAAATAAAAAAAAGGGGTCACCCCCAAAATAAACAACAAAGAAAATCCCTGGTGGCTAGTGGATATTCCGCGATCGTGGAGCAGGAATCTTGTGAAAAAAGGCACAGGGGGAAAGGAAAAACCCTTTCCTTTCCCCCCGTGTCTGTTTTCATCGCCCCCCAAAAACGGAGAGGACTCACCTTTGATGTCCTCCTCCGAAGATGCGCTGGAAGCAAATGGCTTCCAGCGTGCCCGGCAACACTAGATGACGTCAGCGCGCTGTGCTTGGGCTGACGTCATCGGATTGCCGTGGGGGGGGCGGGGGTGGAAGGGAAAGATCTTCCCCTTCCATCCCCACCTGGGGGGGAGGGGAGTGCACGGGGGGGCGCGCTCCCCCACGTTCCCCTGTGCCTAGGACGAGATGATCTCGTCCAAGGCACAGGGGAACTGTAGCCTTGGAAGAGATCATCTCGTCCAAGGCACAGAACCGGTTAATGACGCCTTGTAAATATGGGCAACCCCATGCAGTTTCTGTAGCAAAGGGGCGTGCAATGGGTGTTGCTGTGGGAGTACCCATGCAACAACACCTAAAGCTTTTTGATGCTGCCCCAGAGTTATGAGAAATTGTAAACCTGAGGCAGCACCAAAAACTCTCCAGGGTGGCGATAAAGTGGTGCAATATTTTTATCTCTCCACATTTTTTGCTCTTTCTATGTGTGCTGCATAGAAGGAGCAAATTGCCATTAACAATTGTTGATGTGAGGGAAGGTGCCCCTTCCTTCACATAAACAATCACCCCCTCAACATAGTGTGCAAGGGTGCCTGTGTTTGTTCTACGCAGCTGATTTGGCATGGGGTAAACGCAGGGATTTACCCCATGCCAAATGGCCCGCATTCTTGCGTTTTGAAAATGGCACAGCTCTGTGCCACAATACTGCTTGTGGCACCATTTCCTAACAAATGAGGCCCTTCATTTTTAATATTTTAGACCCCAGTGTTAAAAGGTGAGGCTAACTTCTGACTGACAATTTTGCAGAATTATGGATTGCTATAAGAGTATTTTAAAAAAGCAGTTTCTTCTGCAGCAGCTTCATATTCACATCAGATAAATAGCCCGGTACTGTGTATCCGCGGTGTCTGAGTATCAATTAAAAAATCAGGGGCAGATTTAAGAGCCTCTAGCACATTAGCATAATTTTTTTTTTTTTACATTAATGTGGCCCAAAAAGGTCAAAATCACAGCGTCAAATTTACAAACTGGTGCAATGCATGCATTGCTCCACTTTGTAACCCTCTGCGCTACATTATGGCTGCGCCAGGCATAATGTATGTAAAGGTGGTGTTCCCCTTTTGGGGGGCCAACAAAATGGCACAAAGAAATCTAAGTGATTTATTTGCATCATATTGTTTGGCACCCTTAAGGCCTGCTCTGAGCAGGTGTTAAAAAGAGGCACAACATATTTTTACAATGGGCCTCAAAGAGCTTTGCCAGATTTGCATCAAAATTATTGGCGCTAATCCTGCAAAGCTCCACACTAGGGTCAAAAACCTTCCCCTAACTACTGCCATGGTGCACCTTATAAATGGCGCACACATGGTGGCACTAGGGGGGCGCCATTTGACGAAAGAAAAGTGGCACTTCACTGGGTGCATCACCACTTTCCATAAATCAGGGCCTTAATCTGTAGTGATCGTGAACAGTATTCCTGTAAATCAACCCAGAACTGTGTTATTTTCAGGGACTTCCAGATGATATGTATCCAGTTGCTCTACTCTTCACCAAACAGCTAAAACATGGTGCTGATGTCTGGGGGTTGATTTTATTCAGGAAGACCGGTGTTCTGTAGAGCAGCCGTTTTGGATAGCATTGCATGCAATGAAAACTCTCCCCTTTTAAAACAAAGTAGTTAAACAAATTGATCTTTTGCCAAGTCTGCTGAGATCGATAGGCCCTCCTTAGCCATTTCTCACGAGCTTTACTAAATACACTGACTCCCTTGTACTGTCTGAAAGTGGCCACCCAATATCTAAAGATTTAGGGGCCTGATTACAACTTTGGAGGAGGTGTTAATCCATCCTAAAAGTGATGGTAAAGTGAGGGATATACCACCAGATGTATTACGAGTTCCATAGGATATAATGGACTCGTAATACGGCTGGTGGTATATCCCTCACTTTACCGTCACTTTTAGGACAGATTAACACCTCCTCCAAAGTTGTAATCAGGCCCAAGGTGTTTTAGTTTCAATCAATTGACTAAATCTAAACTCGCCATCATTCCATTAGGCTAAAATTTTGGTAGCAGTGTTTTATACTAATAAAGACCTTTTGAATCAACATTTTTGAGTGGCTAATGGTAGGTTCAACTTCGGTCCAGCCCTTCCAGGTGTTAAAATTAAAACAATCCACAATGCGGCAGCTTCATTGCTCTCCCATCTAAATGTGTCTTTTATCTATTAAAAGAAGTTGCCCTCTAATGGCTGGTATATCATAATGTTGAACAATTTCTCCTTTCGTTTTAGGGACCAATGTGGGATGTTATATCTAAACTTTTTTGGGCAATCTAGTAAGGCATACAAAATCGTTTATCTTGTATTCCTGTAGAATTAGATTTAAAAAGAAATAATTCATCCATTTTGAAGCTTCTTGGGACTTAAAATCCCTATCAACCTTTCATGAGTCAATGTCAATGAAATTTATAATTAATTGGGCTATTGCACCTTTGTACTTTCAAGATATAGGGGGTCATTACGACCTTGGCGGGCGGCATCAGCCGTCTGCCAAGATCTGACCGCCGTGCGGCTGCCAATGTGGCCGCACCCCCGCCGCGGCCATTTGGAGATCCCCGCTGGGCCGGTGGGCGGAAACCGGCGGGGATCACGGGCGCAACATAGGAGCCAGCTCCAAATGGAGCCAGCGGTGTTGTAGTTGCACCCGTCGCGCTTTTCACTGTCTGCTATGCAAACTGCTAAAAAAAGGCTGGCGGTCGGGGACTCATAAGCCCCTGGGCAGCGCTGCAAGCAGTGCTGCCCATGCCCAGGCAGATTATCACCGCTGGGGCTAAAGTGTCGGAATACCGCCGGCCCCGGCGGTCGTAATAGGCCAGGAAGCACCGCCAGCCTATTGGCGGGGCTTCTGTCATTTTAGCCCGGCGGTCTCGTACCGCCAGGGTCAAAATGACCCCCATAATCTGTAAACAACAATGTAAAAATCTAATTCTTTAAGACTAATAAAAAGACTCACCCAGCGGACCAGTACTTGAGGAGGAACCTGCTCTTGTTTAAAGTACTGTAGAACCTCGACCAGAAAATTTGTAATAGGAAACAATTGTCGCCCTGAAATAATTCCACATTGGTCCAGAGTGACAGGAAGTAACCATCAAAGTAGAAAGGAGCATGCCTGTGATTATATACCAAGGACCCTCCTGCTTTCCACCCAGGAGCAAGGATATATGTGGCAAAGCTGCACCCACAGCTCAGGTCCCTACAAGGAAGAACATCAGAAGAAGAAGGACTGCCCTGCTGGACCCCTGACCTACACATGGACACTGCACTCTGAAGGACTGCACTAGCTACACAATCGGGCTTCACCACAAGAATGACTTTGCCTGGCTTCAGCTGGTTCAAGGAAGGACATCCTGTTTTCTACAGAGGACATATAGCTACCCAGAGACCCCTGCATCCAATCCTGAAGAACATGACCAGCTGACCACTGTCTAGTGGCCATTTTGGAGTTTGAGCCATGTGCATTCTGGGAGTTGGAGTCCTCACCCTCAAGCAGCAACTCAGAGCTTCTGGAACCTTGAGGTGAGCTGTGGACTTCTAAAGCACATTCAAAGACATTCTGGAAGAAGATCCAGAAGTCTGGAGAAGACTGGTGAACTTTTTGGAAAAAGCTCCATAGAGGGACCAACCCTCCACGGTGAGTCTAGCCGGCGTGCTTCAACCATGACCCGGCCTGACTTGCGCTTTCATCCCGCTGTAAAAATTTCCAAAACAGTGACTAAGTCCAAATGTAGAAAACTGACCTGGACAAGGGTCACTCCCCTGGGGGGGCAATTTTATTTTAGGCCGTTTCTGCCCACCTTGGGGGCAGATCAGACTATTTTTATTAGGTCAAGCTGCCCCCAAGGGGGGCAGAAACCACAAGTCACTGGGGATTTTGTTTTCCACCAATTTTACGCAAAGGGAGCAACCCCTTAGGCAAAGGTTGCTCCCCTGGTGGGCAATTTTATTTTAGACCTTTTTGGCCCCCCCTTGGAGGCAGATCAGCCTACCTTTATTAGGCCAATCTGCCTCCAAGGTGGGAAAAAACCACTAGGCACCAGGGATTTTTTTTCCTTTACTTTTTTACGTAAGGAGAGCAGCACCTTGAGCAAGGGCCTTTCCCTTGAGCGCAAATTATTTTAGACCATTTCTGGCCCCCTTGGGAACAGATCGGCTTATTTTTTTAAAACCTATCTGCCCCCAAGGGGGGCAGAGAGCCCACTAGACACCAGGGAAGATTTAAAAAAAAAAGAAAGATGGTGAGAATACGGCCGTACTCTCACTCTAAATAAATGGGGACACAGTTGTTCTGCCCAGCGTGGGCAGATGGGGTAATTATCCCTAATCCACTCCCCAGGGGGGCACAAACCCTACTAGATGCCAGGGAATTTAGAAAAAAATAGTGGTTTGGTCGCTACCAATCAGTTGGAAACCAGCTGAAGGGGGTCACAGTCTTTCAGCTCTCCCCCCTGCACACTAAAAGATCTCATCCCTACAGCAAGCAAGAGGACATTTGATTATTTTAGTTTTTGATTTACATTTTGATTTACATTTGGGCCATGAGAGCTTGTTTACCTCTCAAATTCATCCCACTTGGAATGGTGAGGACTGCACATTTTGGACTTTGGGACGCTGCCATCTAGAAAAATGTACACGTGTTTGTTTTGGCAAATCTTAAGGGTTGCAAAGGATTCTGGGTAACAGAACCTGGTGAGAGCTCCACAAGTTACCAAATCTTGGGTTCCCCTAGGTGTCTAGTTTTCTGAAATGTACAGGTTTGGTAGGTTTTCACAGGTGCCGGCTGAGCTAGAGACCAAATGCCACAGCTAGGCACTTTCTAAAAATCAGTTCAATGAAAAACTTTGATGTTTCTGAGTTGGTTTTGGGGGTTTCCTGTTGCGGGCCCTAGGCCTACCAATACAAGTGAGGTATCATTCTTATTGGGAGACTTGGAGGAATGCTGGGTGGAAGGAGGTTTGTGGCTACTCTCAGATTCCAAAACATTGCAGCACCAAAATGTAACGGTAAGTGTTTTTTAGACAACTTTTGATGTTTGCAAAGGATTCTGGGTGGCAGACCCTGGTGAGAGCCCCACAAGTCAACCCATTCTGAATTTCCCTAGGTGTCTAGTTTTAATAAATGCACAGGTTTGCTAGGTTTTCCTAGGTGCTGGCTGAGCTAGAAGCCAAAATCCACAGCTAGGCACTCTGCAAAAAACACATGAGATTTCAATGTAAAAATGTGATGGGTCCAGTCCTACCCACATAAGTGAGGTACCATTTTTAGCAGGAGACTTTGAGGAACACAGAATAGATGAACAAGTGTTATTGCCCCTTGTCTTTCTCTACATTTTATCCTTCCAAATGTAAGACATTGTGCAAAAAATAAGTCTATTTGCAAAATGCTCTGTAATTCACATGCTAGTATAGTTCAGAGATGTGCAAATAACCACTGTTTCTCAACACCTTATCTTTTGCCTATTTTGGAAATACAAAGGTTTTGTTTATACCTATTTTTCACTCTTTACATTTCACCAAATGTATTGCTTTATAGCCGGTATACAAAACCCATTTCAAAGTGCAGCTCATTTATTGCTTCTGGTTACCTAGGGTTGTTGATGAACCTACAAGCCCTATATATCCTCAAAACCAGAAGAGTCCAGCAGACATAACGGAATATTGCTTTAAAAAATCTGCTGTAGCTGAAAAAAGTTATTTAAAAAAACGTAGATAGAAACGGCTCTTTTTTCACCTCAATTTCAATATTTTTTTATTTTAGCTGTTGAGTTCTGTAGGTAAACCTTGCAGAATCTATATAAATGACCCCTTGCCAAATTCAGAATTTTTTCTATTTTTCAGAAATTTTACCTGTCCAGGATCCAGCATTGGTTTCATGCCCATCTCTGTCTCTAACTGGAAGAAGCCTGAAAGCACATAAAATAGTAAAAATGGGGTATGACCCAGTAAAATGCCAAAATTGTGTTGAAAAATGTGGTTGCCTGATCCAGAAAGCTGGGAAGATTTTGATTTAAGCACTGCAAACACTTTGTTGATTCCATTTTCAGGGAAAAAACACATGCTTTCTTCTGCAGCACTTTTTTCCCATTTTTCGGAAACAAATGAAATGTTCGCTGTATTTTGGCTAATTTCTTGCTCTCCCTCAGAGGAACACACAAACTCTGGGCACCTTTAGAATCCCTAGGAGGTTGGAAAAAAAGGTCGCAAATTTGGTGTTGATAGCTTATGTTCACAAAATGTTATGAGGGCATAAGCACGACCTACCTCAAATAGCCAAAAAAAAGGTTTTTCATAGGAGAGGGAACAGGATGAAAAGCCTCAAAGAGGGGAGGTTGTTGGACCATTCATCAGCTTCTACTTCCTTCCTCAAACTGGCTCCTTATCACCTTCTGAAGGAAGTATTGTACTTTATGTCACACTGATTAAATCTGACATACTCTCTCTATATTTAACGGCTGCTTAAAAGCTGAACTGATCTAATGATTCCTCTAATATGGCATCCGCGTAGCTACACTTCCTCTGAGAGTGCTGTGCAGAGTGGGAGGTTCGGGGAAGGGCTACCTTGTGACCAGACTTACGGGCTGCCTGTCGCATGCGAACAGCTAGTTTTAACATTATGGGGCAGTAGGCAGTGGCACTGATTAAAATGAAAATATTGAGACCTACTAACAGAGCTTAGATTGAATCACATAAACTGGGGACATGGAGCACTACAGTGTCTGGGCTGACTGGTATCTTTAGCAGTTGAGAACCTAGAGCAGTGCTATACATACATTGTGGCAGGACGAGGTAACCTTTTCCTATGATAACACCGGAGTTTATTCGGTGAAATATATTTTTAAACCATATTTACCAAACTCTTAAAATGTTATTCAGCCACAGTACTAATGGCAAACTTTCAAATGACCATAACAACTTGGTCCAAATTCTGTAATGAGAAAATATTGTGGACAAAAATATTCAAGTTTAGCATATATCTTTTTTATGTTATTTATAAAAATATGTAGATTCTAAATATGTTTATTCTTGCTCAAGTTTTTATTAAGATTATAGTTGTGTTAATTTTTTTCATTGGGCTGTTGTGGTTATTGAGAGATGGATGTCACTTTAAAAAAAAAAAAAAATATATATATATATATATATATATATATATAATAATAATCATTAAGGGGAATTGAATAATAACTGAATGATGTACTTTTCATATTGCTCTCTATTTCTTTCATTTTTTAATCATTAAAAGTATTTGATTTTAGAGTTGATTGGTTTATTGAGTGATTTTAATTCAAATATCAATAATAGATCTTAATTTTTGGAAAGTGGATTAATGGTAAGGACAGGTAAGCACCTACACTTAGCAATAAATCACTAACCTCAACTTAGGTCCAGTTAGGTTTCAATAAATTAAACCCAGCTCAACCCTTGGTAGCTTGGCAACGAGTGACAAGGTTTAACGTAGGAGACAAATGTGTAAAGCACTAAAAAATTACAAAAGAGAAAATAAGTAAAACACAAAATACAATAAAAATCCTCCACCAATTTATAAAAATAGAGTATATTTTTAGCCTTAAAATGACACCAAAATGAATACATTTGGATTAGGGGAACCGGAGATATGAATTTGTACAAAATTTGTGTTTTTTAGTGCATAATAATGAATAGCGCCAATCTGGTCACACCTCGACCAAGTTTAAGGCTGAGAGGTGATGGAGCCCTGCTCAGCTACAGCAATCAGGAGGCCTTTGTCAAAAGTTTACCTTCAGGCTTAGGCCGATATTTATACTTTTTGACACAAAACTGTGCCAATGCAGTTTTGCGTCAAAAATGTTAATGCCGGCTAAAGCCATTTCATTGCGCCACCCGGGCATCTAATTTATACTTTGACGCATGGCGACACAAACCACTGGAGTAATTTTTTTTTACTCAAACCAATGCACCATGTCATAAAGAAAAATGACGTTAACGCGGCGAAAATGACTTTCATCCGGTTTACGACATCACAAACCGATTATGCGCCATTTTTAATGCAATAGCGTCAAAAAGCGGCACAAACACTGCAAAATGTGTAAAGGAGCCCCAAAATGGATCCCAGAAGCTATGAGAGACCCCAGGAAGATGACAACCAACCAGGAACCAGCCAGGAGTATCCACACAAGAAGCAGGAGAGGGAGAAGAAGAAAAGGAAGTGTCGGTTCAGTGCAGAGGAACATGAAATACTGGTGAAAGAGGTGACGGAACACCAGCACCAACTTTTTGTCACCCCTAAATTGCCAATTGATAGAAGAGAGGCAATTTGGCAACAAATTGTCGATAAGATCAACAGTGTGGCAGAAGTATGGAGAACAGTCACCAAGTGCAAGAAACACTGGCATGACTGCAAGCGCAGGACCAAGGAAGGCAGCACTGCAGACTGGAGCATTACACTCAATTTTTGACTTTCTTGGTCATTTTTAATCTTGGTCTTCATTCCTTGATTGAACTGATTAAAATTATGATGGATTTTTTGGGATGAATAATCAATTTTAGTTTTGTTTCTCTCCACCAGTGCTGGTGCCCGAATTTAGACACTTGTCTCTCCTTAATTTAAATTGATTAGTTATTATTATACCAATACGGTCAAGAGCCCCCGTTCAGGGAGCCCGTCAGGTGCTGCAGCGCCAGCCTGGCGTGGAGCATTCCAGATGATGATGCCAGTCATCCAGTGTGATGCTTGAGGGTGTTTGCTCCTGAGACATCAGGTCTCCCAGAATCTTAGTTTAGTTTGGAACAGTGTACCTTTTGTTTATATCACAATTAGTGATGTATGTCTCGTGTCAATGGCCATAGAATGTCAATACAACTGTCTTGAAAGATTGTGGGTTGATAACTATGCACTGGGGTCTGGATTGTACCATCACCTGCCATTCCTGTGGGTTGTTTCTGAAGTAAATAGAAAAACAATAGTATAATGCTGTGTTGGACAGAATAAGTTTGCAAGAGGTGTTTAAGCAGAAAATCAATGTGTTCAAATTTTTCTTCTAGACAATCTTTAGGTATGTGACATATCACTCTAACATTTTGGTGGTCATTACGACCCTGGTGGTCAGAGACCGCCAGGGGTAATGTGGCGTCCGTACCGCCAACAGGCTGGCGGTACGGAGACCAGTATTACGACCGCGGAGGTAGCGCCGCGGTCGCACCGCCGGGGCTGGCGTTTTCCCGCCGTTTTAGCCCCGGCGGTGATAATCCGCCAGGGCAGCGCTGCAAGCAGCGCTGCCCTGGGGATTATGACCCCCCTACCGCCAGCCTGTTTCTGGCGGTTTGCACCGGGAGGAAGAGGCTGGTGGTAAGGGTTATACTGGGGCCCCTGGGGGCCCCTGCACTGCCCATGCCAGTGGCATGGGCAGTGCAGGGGCCCCCTAACAGGGCCCCAGCCAGCTTTTCACTGTCTGCATAGCAGACAGTGAAAAGCGCGACGGATGCTACTGCACCCGTCGCACGCCGCAACACTGCCGGCTCCATTAGGAGCCGGGTCCTATGTTGCGGCCTCATCCCTTCTGGGCCGGCGGGTGTAAACTTAGTTTGCGCCTGCCGGCCCAGCGGGGATGTCGTAATGGGGTCCGCGGGAGTGCGGCTGCATTGGCGGCCGCACAGCAGTTACCGCTTGGCGGGTGGCGGTAGCCGCCCGCCAAGCTCGTAATGACCCCCTTTATCACACACACACCATACATCAGGAATGGATGTGTAGGAGTGTATGGACAAATATGGAACCTGGCAGTACAATGTAAGAAATTATAGGAGTGAGTTATGAATACTATACTACATAAGATTATAAACATCACACACTTTATCAGGGTTCACATGAACATCAGGCTGCAGGCAGACGTTCTACAGTGCCCAAGATTCCAAATCTGGTCTCAAAGTATGACAGATTAAAAACATACATCTAAACTTAACAACACATTGGGAACCATAGTAACCTTGAGTGGTGGGTGCAATGGATGGCAGATGCATAGAGAAGTAGCTTTGGTGCCACTGCCATTGTGACAGCTCAATTGGGATTTGGATGCAGGATGGAACGCAAATGCAAATACTAAACTGACACTGTTCACCCATGCCAAGGCCCTGATCCCCAAGCATATGACACATACTGTAAAGGAGTACCCAAATATTTATTTAACAGTAAAAAAGGATACTAAAACTAGGCGAAACACCTTAATTAACCTGACCTATTCTAAATACACATTACCCACAACTGGCCCTAAGCTTAACTTACTTATCACATTTAACTAAACACTCTAAACATCAACCCCCCACCCCCTTTCTATGAGGGGACACATGGAGGACAACATATACTAACCTAAACACATTCTATCTTATCCTAAACAATTATATATTTTTTTTGTATATATTTTTTGTATTTTCTTATTTTTTATACACAAAAACCCCAACATCATCCGCACTCACCCACAAAAAACACACGTAAAAATAACATACCCTCCACCCCCGACCCACTTATACCAACTAAACTAGCAGCCTATTCTAACCTAAAGGGCCATATGTACCAACAAATTTTCCCATAGACACAGAATGGGTAAAACCCTTTGCTACATCTGGCCCTAAGTCCCCTAAACCCACTGAATATAAGAACCATGAAAGAGGAGGGATGAGTGGAAATAATGGCTGAGGGTGCAACAGTTACAAGTTTGCCCTCAGCAGGATCTTTTTTATCCCACGCAGTCTCCTGCTAATGTGGGACACCTCCTGCTGCAGCCTGTCCATCCTGTGCAACATCTGTTGCATGTCACATCGCATGTTCATAAATTCCACATTGTCAATGACTGCAGCAGGGGTAGTCTGTGTGCCACTTGTGGAGGGTTGTGCTGGTGCCAGTTCCATGCTTTGAGGGAGAGGTGCAGGTGTTGGTGTCAGTGGTCCAGGAGCGGGTGATGTTGAGGGACCTGCAGTGGTGACTGTCATCCTTGGTGCCACTTGGGTCGGAGTGGTGGTGCAGGTGGTGGCAGCGGCTGTTGTGGACACGGATGGGCCCCCTTGAGCAAATGCCCTCCAGACCCCTTTGGCTCTCTCATGGCAATAACGCTGTGCCATGTGGCGGAACCCAGACTCCGCATCCAGAAAGTGGCGGTAACGCATCACCCTCCTCTGGAATTCTCGGATCTGATAGGCATCCCGATTGGCAGCTGTAAAAAAAGATAAAGCCAAACATTAATTACATAATTGTGTGAGACAGCTACTGATGATATTCAAACACTTCCTCAAAATTAGCTTAAACAGGCCACATCACAGTACAGATCACAGATTGTCCCTGAGGAAGTACATGCCGACGCAGCCTACACATCTCCTATCTAACAGCACAGCAATGCTCAAAAAGCTGTGTACCTACTTAAATGATCTATGCATCATTGTTCGGCCATTAGTCACATAGCAAATGCTGCAAGTACTCCACATGTGACAGGCCAGCTAATGACTATCTTCTGGGTGACAATCAAGGGCCACAAGATCTGTGATTTGTAAATGGAATTAGCAGGATGGTATGCAGTTGCTAATCATGTGGGAGTATCCTAGGTTGGAACAAATACATTTTTGAATTACATGTCTGTGTTCAACACTGGGATCCTAACACCTAGGTACACATATTTCATAACCCTAATCCTGTGCCTCAGGGTGTCGAAGTAAGCCTCAGCAAGGCCTACTAGTGCAAGGGGTTCGCCCTTCTCTGCACAAAGTCCTCAGACCATATAGGAAGAAGTTGGCACAGAAACTGAAATAAAAGACAAAGGGGGTTATTCCAACTTTGGAGGAGGTGGTAATCCGTCCCAAATGTGACGGATTTACCACCAGCCGTATTACGAGTTCCATAGGATATAATGGACTTGTAATACGGCTGGTGGTATATCCGTCACTTTACCGTCACTTTTGGGACGGATTACCACTTCCTCCAAAGTTGGAATAACCCCCAAAGTTTATTAAACCTCATGAGGTGGTACTACAGTTCAAACAGCACCCTTCGGTAATGTTTGAAGTAGCACACTGAACTAAGAGAGCATGGTCCTTTTATACCCATGCAGGGGCTAAAAGAAGGTGGTACAATTATAGAAGGAAGACTTACATACATATATGGTCATATGGAAATACACACTCGATAGGTAGGAGGGACTAACAGTTTTCAAGGACTAGTTGACAAATTACTGTCTGTTACTGATTACTAACAGCTGTAGATCTTACTGGGCATGTTCGACAGTGGGAGATGCTAAATATAACTTGTCACTAGACAGATTTTCAAGAGTAGTTGACAGAAAGGTAGGACAGAGAACATGGCAGCATGTGGCAGACAAAATGGCTGTCATGCATACAAAATGGATTCCGCGAAATGTTCACAATAGTTGCTAAATACAAGATGTCTTCTGCTAATGCTTAATCTAATCGCTACTGACTTACAAGGGGGGGATGGACATGCAACACATACTTTCAAACATTAAGGACAGCCAGGAAGCTTTGGAGAGCTGTCCATGCTTTTAGTCAGCCCATCACAGGTAAGGAGGGTGTCCAACTAGGATAGACACAAACATTGGACAACCACTTCCACATTTATGTTCCTAATTGTGGACAATTGTCCACATCATTTGATATCACTAATACATTTCTAAAAACAAGCACATAGAGACAGCCACCCATCTGGACTTGAACTGCATGCACACCTATGACAATGTATTCAAGAGCCACATAAACGTAGCACAACACGTGAATGCAGATGCTGCTAGGAAGTCAAACATACAGTCCTACATGTTCATTAGTTAACAGTGATGCTCAAGTCTGTGGGTAATACTTCGGCATCCCTGCTCTGTGTGATTCAGGGTATGACTTGCTGACTAAATCATGAAAATGGCTACCTCCAAAATGTTCATTACAATAAATGTAGCAACAAATGTCATCCTGTTCACCTGCCCATGCCTACAGCTCTGCACTACAATCCCAAATTATGACTCTACACCACTGATTGTCCAACTCAAATATGGAAAAACGAGTCAAACTCCAGTCAAGTCACATATCAGATCATGTGCCAGCACTTCATACCTTGCAATGTGTCTGACACACAGGAGTGAATCACAAAACAGCTTCAAACACAACACAGATCTAACATATCAACACTTACTGGATATGTCTGGGTCACAAATCGAGCCACTTCTTCAATTGTGTAGGGGGCAGGTCCACCTGTAAATCATCGAAGGGTGAAATGTGGTCAATGTCTGCGCACTGTACAACACTTGGAACTAAAAATTACTGTGTGTGATATTATATCTGATAGACCAGCCCCTCAGGCATGTAGACACCCCAACAGACATACCACTGCAAACATGTATTGACCCTGTCACTCCAGTGAGTGTTACACACACATATGCACACATGCAGTGACCCTAACAATCATGTTGTGACACACATGATTACTCACTTGGTTGCAGATTCCTTTATAGAGGGTACTCCATTTATTCATTTGTTGTAATGAGAGACATGCAAAGCCACATTCCTGGTGCACTGCAATACCAGTCACTCAGGTATTGTGGCTTGTGCATCAAGAGACAATCAGTTACTGTGTGATGCTCATGTGGGTTGAGTTTAGCTCAAGAATTATTATGTTTTCTATGCTCCATTAAATGCGTGCCTGTGTTGTCTGTAGGTAACATATGCCACATTGCCAGTGTACCCAGAGACAGATATGCCCCCTATGACACCATAATGGCAGGGATCCTGTGTATTACTTGATCACAATCTTATACTAAACATGGATTGACCATTTATCTAAATCAAAACAACAAAGAAATATATGCTGACATTGTCTATTTTGATCATCTTGACAGAATGCATGGGCACAGGTGTAGTTATTGCACCTGAAATGGGTCTCTCATTGTCCTGTGTACCTATTTCGGGTATTGGAACTCACAGTTAGCAATATTCATCATCTTACATTAGCCAAGTTGGGTGATCTGCGGGTAGGCAACACACTGACACTGTTCCGTATTTGAAACATGGTTTAGCTTATGTCCTACTGTGGCAATCTTGATGAGGTAGGTCTCAATTTGTATGCGCCTTGGGAATGGCAGCAGACACAAGAATGCTGGTCTGCTGATCTTGGCATACACCCATGTCTGTGATAGCCTTCATACTGGGAAGTTAGGTACTGTACATATGCTGCACTAGGTCAGCAGGGGTGTATCAAATATAAACTAGCAAACTATTTTGTCACTTTATATGTATGATGGAATCGGTCAGGGGTCCCATGCCCAACATCATGCAAGTAATAAACTATGACCATGCATTTATCAAGTTCAGGTATCTCATGATGACCCAATAACTTATGAGAATTGCATGGCTATAAAGTGACACAGATGGCAAATGCATCAGCTCTGTTCCAGCAATTGTGCCCAAGGCAAATTAAAACACAGAGGAACAATGAACAGAGGGCCAGATATATATTTTATCTTCAGTTTGTAGCATTTGCTTCATGTTTAATGCTACAGCTATGGCAAGTAGCACTGAACATTTAGATATTATCCTGTGTCTATTACTTTGGCATCCATTTCTAATTTAAATGCTGCACAAACTAAGTCAATGTATCAGCCTAAGATATTACCAGAGGTTAGGAAGAACTTTCTACGTATGGCCAGGAATACAGTTCAGACATATATTCCAAATAATATGTGACTACATTAGTTCCTTGCTTTAGCTTGCAAAATACATCTGTTTCCTGGTACACTCACAGACCATGAATGAAACATAAGTTTGAACAACATTACCATCATCTATTGAGGTCCAAGCAGTCATAATTGACAAGATCAAGTTGTGTTTTGTAAGGTTGTGCAGCTTTTGCATCAACAAATGACGGTAAAGTGTAAATTGCATTCCACATGTCCACAAACATTGTATGCAGCATGTCAACAAATCTGCTACTGCCACTACAGAGCATTTAAATGTGCAGATTAGTCTGAATTGTACTCACTAGCAGGGCCACCAATCACCACACCCAGGTGGTCCAGCAGGTCTTGCTCTCTGGCAACAAGGTCAGTCCAGCGATGTCTGAGTTGGTGGACATTGCGCTGTGTGTTGAAAATTCTCCTCAGATAGTACAGCACCTTGGAACACCTGAGCCTCCTTGCCTCTGTGTGATACCCCGGTATCACCCTGCCACAAGCCTCTAACATCAGGGGGAGGAAGTGGCACACCAGCCAAATGATTGCCCCCAGCTCCTCCTCATCCATTCTCCCCAGATGTGGCCTACCCAACATGACGTAAATAATAGGTATAGGAAAGGGTACAGAGGAAAGCACATGGAAAGGAGGGAGGAAAATGAAACTTATGTAACCCACAAACACCTCAATAATCCCCCAACTAACAATACCCACTACACACTCCTAACAGTACAACAAAAAAATTACACACCAAAAATGACAAAAAAACACTTACACTGAATAACTGAGACAATTACAAAAACAACAGATGGCATTTAGGATGGCACACAGGAGACAAAAGCACAAGCAAAGCTACACAACTTAATACATTTACTCATTGCCTGTGTGTTTATGTCTGTGAATTGGCTATTTCAGTTGTCATTGTGTCTCTGTGTAAACATCACAAGACGTGTTTTTTATCAATGTGCTTGTATGCATGTGTTGTAAATGTGGATAACAATCATATGCCATTCAGTGTGGTACATCAGTCAGGATATGTGTTTGTCATACCCATAGCATCTAATGCTGTGTGAACTTCCCTGACTTTTGGAACTAAACATCTCCCATGACAAACTATGCACAGGATAGATAGAGGACGGTTGATGATGGCAATGTTACAAGGGTAAGCCATCACATGTACTGGAATGTTAAATACCACTTCATGGTCACCTGTTTGTATAATACCCATGAGTCAGGCATTTGAACATGCTAGGTACTGTGTTTGTGACAAAGAGTCCCCAAAACCAATCCAAAAAGGTAATCTAACACCACAGTTTCAGTCATATCAGTGACATATGTTTCTCCTGTGGCAGTGGAGGACCATTTGTTGACATATTTCCAGTGGTTCATTGCACAAAGGTGTCCAGGTCAAGTGTGTGACCTTGTGTACCCTGTATCGTAATTGGCCTCCATGGTGTCACAGTTGCGTGCAGGTCTAGTCATGAGTCTGTGGAGCCATTCCCTGAATTAACAGAGTATCCTTCAAAGCAGAATTGACAAAGCCAAGGAGATATTGACGACACACATGGTGATAGTCCAGCTATGGCACTGCAGAACTTTTATGAGGCTGACAACAGGGCAACCTTGGTGTGCTCACAAACTTTATGGATCAGTAATATCATCCCAACATTTGTACACAGGGTGGCCTCTGAAATTCCTACTGCAACAGGGAACATCAGTGCCTCTGTGCTGATTAATCTCACAGCTAGTCACCACGCAAGCACCATCACTAGTTGCGGCCATTGTGAATCTGTGTGTGGACCGTCAGGGCACAAACATGTTTTGTCCTTTCATACACATTAGCAACCCTTGTTTGTTGTGCTGGAGGCACCCTACCGAATCCATGCATACAGCCATAGTACACTGTCACTGTTTGTCACTCATGAATACATGAAACCCCGACAAGGGATTGGGGTTGGATTAGGCTATTTGAATACATGTCCCAGACCATGACACAAAAAGTAACTTATTACACTATACAAACTATTTGAGGATTCATCGTAGACCTACCAGACACAATGCCCCATGAGGAAAGAGAGGGCATGGAAAGCAACTATGAGACAAATGTAACCACAGGGAACCTCTATGGTAACGCAAAGACAGGAACCAGTCAGGCTAACAGGATGCAGGCTTTGTCAGGAACAAACATTAACAAGGCAAATACACAGTGAGTAGACTCTGGCTGGGAAAAGCTGGGACAATACGGTGGGGGTCATTCCTACCCCGGCGGGCCATTCTGGCTTTCCCGCTGGGCCGGCGGGCGACCGCCAGAAGGCCGCCCGCCGGCCCAGCAGGAAACCCCCTGCAACAATGAAGCCGGCTCTGAATGGAGTTGTAGGGGTGCGACGGGTGCAGTGGCACCCGTCGCGATTTTCAGTGTCTGCAAAGCAGACACTGAAAACCTTTATGGGGCCCTGTTAGGGGGCCACTGCACTGCCCATGCCAGTGGCATGGGCAGTGCAGGGGCCCCCAGCTGCCCCACGACACCCGTTCCCGCCATCCTGTACCTGGCGGTAAAAACCGCCAGGAACAGGATGGCGGGAAGGGGGTCGGAATCCCCATGGCGGCGCTGCAAGCAGCGCCCCCATGGAGGATTCCCTGGGCCAGGGGTAAACCGGCTGGAAACCGCCGGTTGCCCTTTTCTGACCGCGGCTTTACTGCCGCGGTCAGAATGGCCCAGGAAGCACCGCCAGCCTGTTGGCGGTGCTTCCGCGGTCCCCGGCCCTGGCGGTCATGGACCGCCAGGGTCGGAATGACCCCCTGTGTGAACTAAAAACTGTATTTGTGCTGTGGGCTGCAACGTTACAAAAAACCCCAAGGGCACAAGTGATTTATACGGCAATGTACAACAAGGATAGTCATCAAATGGCAGCTTCTAAGCAGTTCCCAGCAGCAGCAATGGCTGTGCAGGTTCAAATGGCTGGTATGCATGGTAGTGCTCACAGGTGTGTGCAGCTTCAGTCTCTAACAAGTCATGTAGGTGTGACTCAAGTTCAAAGGACCAACAGTACCTTTCACATCGGAAGCAATGGACAGGTGATTACAGGTCCTACCGACTACCAGGCAGTGCATTATCGGACCTGACGTCCATGCAGACAGATTAACTATGACTATGGCATGCCATACTAAAGTGGGAAGCACACAGGAGTCAGAATGGGAGTCTGGGTGTGTGTAGATGAATGTTATCAGGGTACAAATAGTCCATTTACAGGGCCCCAAAGAGAAGGGTTGGGAGAGACTGAAACCTTGGCAGTGGCAGGACTTATTACCTGGGATGGCATGTGTAGCGCATGTCTTGTAAGCAATGCTTGTCATACCTGGGGCACTCGTGCTATCTATTTTCAGCTTAGATGGACTTCTTGTCACACATGCTCCTTACAGAGATAGCTGATGTCACACTTACTGCTGTCAAGGGTGTGGTCATACATTCCTGTTACCTATGCACTAGCACATCCACTGCCTCATGTATGAAACACTATTGAACCTTATGATTGATGGTGTCTTAGTTGTGTGTCAATCAGTCAATAGTTTATTCGGTCTAAGTTTAGACTATTTGAAAAATTAGAAATAGTCATACATACAGAAAGATAAAAATCATAAACCATTGCATAGAAAGGAAGCATTAACAGTTAGTGCACTGCTTATCGAAAAGGTTAATAGTACTACATAAAAAAGTTTCATAAATAATTAAAACAAGACTTTTAAAATAGTACCTAAATCTTACCCTATGCAAGACGCTAAATGCTAAGATAATACAAATCAATTTGTTACTGATAAAACATATAAAACTATTCTAAAACAGATTTATACATAAAATAAATCATAAACATTACATGCAATAGCTCCTATTTACAAAATTTAGAAGTCAACCAGTGGAAAAGGGTGCCCTAGGTTGGTCAGTTCTCTTAAGTAAATTAGTCAAATAAATTGCATCTTGCCGTTTATAAAATAATATATGCTAGGGAACTATAAATCACTTTAATTGGGGTAACCCACTAGACAACATGCTCGGAGATACAGTCTGATATCCTCAATAGATCACACTAATAATTATATTTAAAATTTCAGACTAGTGTAACAGGGTACTAATCCGCTAACTTCTAGACCGTTCTTCAACCACTGGATTAAGATCTGTAATGATCCTGCTGCGGATTGTCTATGCTGCTGCCAAGTATTTGGAAACAGAGCTCACTATCAGCATGGAAGTGTCATATTTACATATTCTATATACACTGGTTCGGTTTTGTGTTAGCAGTATTTTACACAGAGGAATAATCCACTTTCCTCGAGGGCATTTGTACAAAGGACAAAAAAATAGGACATGCTCAGAAGTTTCCTTGCATAGATGACAATTTATACATTTGTCAGACAAAGGACTATTGGACGACTAGCGAGCAGTGAAGCTGTTGACCGCCAATGTTCCGTATCTGAACTGAAGTAGTAGAGAACGGGCACGGGCTGGTATAGGGAGATCCATAAAGCTTTCAGGCAAAGGTTCGTGCGTGACCAGTAGAAACTCTGCTGTCAGCCGACCTAACCCATTTGAGCCAAGAGATTCCTCATGGATTTTTCCCCAATATCGGTCTTTGATCAGGAGTCTGGCGTTACCAGGAATCATCTCGGGATTCTCCCAATATTGGGATAAATCCAATTTGACCCAAGCTGCTTTCATCTCCCTTAACCAACAAACTTTTTCCCATCTATAGCAAGGTGACAATAGTTCTTTGACTGCTGTCCTAAAGGGTTCGAGTTCTTCCGTTTTCCATAGTCTAACCCAGTACAGAAGTGGCCTTAAGTATGCTGTATCTTTAATACTGTTTAAACCCAGGTCCAGTCTTAGGGGGAGCATCGGCGTGCCCTTCCCTAGTCTGGATATGTGTCTAAGGAAATTATTTTCTTTGGTTTGAAGGGTGTCCAGTTGTCTATGTGATCCCCAAAGTTCCGCTCCATATAGGGCAGCGGCACGGATTTGGGCTTTGTAAATTTCAGAAATAAGAGTCAGAGGGGGGCTTGCTGCAGTGCTAGCCTTACGTCCTATCACTCCACATCTTTGGCTGATGGTAAGTGCCCCTTTCCTTATAGCTGCATCCTAGCTGCCCTTATCAGATAGTCTAATGCCCAGGTAATCGTATTCCATTACTCTCTCCAGGTGAATTGAATCCATCTTTATATTTGCTCTGAGCTTCTTGTTCGGGGCGCTATGTATCATGAGTTTGGTTTTCTTAACATTAATATCTAACCCGTAATCTCTGCAGAATGCACAGAACTGGTTGACCAGATTCTGGATTCCCATGGATGATTTGGACAGGAGGATAGTGTCATCCGCATAGAGTAAACATGGAACTTTAATCCTGGCCAATTTTGGGGAGTAGTTAGTGCAATTTGCTAAATACTTAATACAATTATTTATGTATAAAAGAAAAAGGGTAGGGGCCAAAACACAACCCTGTCTGACTCCTCTCTCAATAGCCACTGGATCTGTTAAGTCACCATCCTTACCGCTCCTGATTGTGCGCATGTATTCTCGTGTAAACGGGCGATAAGTTTCAAGAGACCATGTGGGATACCCATGTTGGCTAATGTCAGCCATAGCTGGTATCTGGGGACCAGATCAAACGCGGCTCTAAGATCAATAAAAACTACAAAGAGGTTGCCCCCTCCTACTTCCACAGTCTTCCATTTGATTGTTAGAAATCTTAGCACCTGATCTATGGTACTAACTGCTGGCCTAAACCCTGCTTGCAGGTCGGAAATGACATTGGTTTCCAGAATCCATTCTTCTAGACGGGACAAAATTTGCTTTGCAAAAAGTTTTTGGAAGTTGTCAAGTAAGGAGATTGGACGGTAGTTGGCAGGGTTAGAGGGGCTGCCTTTCATAAAGTTGGGAACTATCTCCGCTCCCATCCAGGAGCTCGGGACAGGTGCTCCTGCAGCTACTGTCTTGGAAATCAGGTTCAGATATGGGGCCCATATATCTGGGCTTGACTTGTATAAATCGCCTGGGATTTTATCAAGGCCAGGGGCCTTTCCCCATTTCAGTGAAGCGATCGCAGCCTTGGTTTCTGCCAGGGTAAATTAAATTTTGGGGGTCTCAGAGATCATGATATGATTCAATTCCCTGGTAGTAACACCAGCGATCCCAGAATATAGTTGGGAAAAGTGATCTATCCACTCTACGGGGAGTATTGAGGCACCAGGCGAACGGTTAGGTTCTTCACTGACATCAGCCACCAACCAAAATTTCGAGGTGTCATTTATTTTAGCAGACTCCAGGAGGAAAACCCATCTAGATTCATCCCATCTCCTACGGGCTCTACTTAGTTCCTGTTTGTAGTCTTTCCTGGCTTTCCTTATATGGTCTGACTGACCTCCTCTTAAAGCTCTCAATAGTTTGTGCTGTGCTTCCCTGCATACAGCATTGAACCACCTTGCGTTGCACTTCTTTTTAACTTTTTCTGCAGACTCTTTAGTAAAAAGATGTTTTAGAGAATTAAATAGTTGTGTGTGGGCTACTATAAGCCCACCACTATCTTCTAAAGGCTGAGGTATGCGATCCATGTGATCAGCCAACTGTCTGTACACAGATGCCAAAGTGACTGTGTCAGTACTCAAGGATTCCCATCTAACATTTCGTCTATTATTGGTCAGTGCTAGCTGTTGCTCATGGGTCTTGAGGCAAGAGACTTCAAGTAGGGGTAATAAATTCCTAAGAGATAAAATCAATGGCTCATGATCACTTTCCTCATGTTCTACAATGTTCATGTCAACCATATAGCCCCACAGCCGGATATCAAGTAAAATATAATCTATCTGGCTCGTCTGTGTTCCACGCCTAAATGTAGGGTGAAGATCAGGGTCCGAGCGGGAACGACCATTGCAGGCCCGCAGGCCATGTGCCAGTGTAATATCCACAACCTGATGCGTTAGTCTATTCATTTTTGGTCTTTTGCTTGACACCAGTTGAGGAATACCCCAGTAGGCGTCCTCATCTTTATATAGTTCCTGAGCCAGCAAGTAGGGTTCAAAAGTGACATTAAAATCTCCTGCAATAAGAATAAAGTGGGAAGGTGATTTACAAGAGAGGAGGCTATCCAAAATAGTCAATGTGTCTGACTCATATTTCCTACCCAAGCTCCTGTTATAAATATTAATTATTAGAAGTGGTTTCTCACTAAGGGATGGTATTGATAAACCCATCAAATCGGGACAACCCAAGTCAATTGTTTCAATCCGACATTTAAGGCAACAGCTAAGCCATATAAGCAGCCCACCTGAGGGTCTCCCTGAATTCACCTTAGTTGCTGGGAACCAGTAACTTTTGTAACCAATTCTGTATTTGGGCTCCAGTGCCCACGTTTCTTGGAAAATACATATTTTATGTTAGTCTATGAATTTGGCCCATTCAGGATTACTCAGGATCCAGCCCTGCAATATTCCAACTAAGAACGGTGTCTAGACCATCTATTTTGTCTTGGTGAACTTCAGCCACTTCAGTTGTGTGTCATGTGCTGCAGTGGCCCATGTTGGCAACATGGATGTGTCTCAGAGATGTAGTCCTCTGATTTTGTCCTTCACATGTGAAATAGGCAAGACATATGTCATTCCCACTGTGTGTGATGTTGGTTGTACATTCTTACCCATCAAATGTGATGTGGCTTTTTCAGTATCCTAACCTGTATTTCTGCAATGCTCCATGAGGCTAAACTCTGATTATGATTCCTAGGGATAATGTGATGCATAAATACTTACACAGACCATGATTGAGTGATGAAGTGAGGTGTTTATTGACATATGGTAAGAAAGTGGTGACCGTGACTAGAGTTAAAAGAAGTTTAGTACAATGTGTTGTCTTCGATGCAATCCTGCTGCAGTGTTTGGATGGTCCCCCTCATGTTGCCGAACAGCATCCTTCTCTTCCTGTTCTTCAGGCATTTGTGGGTCTAGTTCTCAGATGTGGAAATGTTGCTCCTTACACAAATGTTGTGCAGGATGGCACAGGTCAAAATGATCCTGCACACCATTTCAAGGGAGTACAGGAGGCTGCCTCCGGTGATGTCCAGGCATTTGAATCTTGACTTCAGGATGCCACAAGTCCTCTCTACTATGATGCGTGTCCTCCAATGTGCCTCATTATAGGCACGCTCTGCTGCAGTGCTTGGGTTTGCAAATGGGGTCATGATCCATGGCTGGATCCCATACCCCTGATCAGCTGCAAGAGAAAATGAATGTAGATATTTGGATGTTGCTTGCACCTTGATTATAACTTTGCATGGCACTTGTTATCTTGTGTCGTCTGTGACTCATTGGTGTTTGTGTTATTGTGTGGGATCCTTGACTTCTAGGATGTTCTGTCAGTGTTGGGTCATTTCTTTATCTAAACCGGTGTTTGGCTGATTGACCGGTTATCAGCTGTATATTTGTAAACTTGCAGTACATTGTGTATCTCCCATGCATTATGTCATGTGAAAGAAGTGTCCATGTGTCTTCATTGGAGGTGACATGATACTTCCACACAAAGAATCGATTCCACTGTGGTGGTAACATGGTTGCACTATGTGGCCTGAACATCCCATCCAATTCAACATATGTGATAGCATGTAAAAAACAACAGTGAGGCCCTTTGATTTGGCTACGTGACAAAGTACAACAAATCTCCATAAGTTTGCAGCACTGAAGTGTTGACAATTGACAATGCACAAATATCTCCTGTATGACAAGTTCTATGAAAACCTATTTTGGTCCAGGTGAGCTGGCTAACTTAGTTGTGGGGGTGAAGGTTCAAATGTCAGAAGGTCCATATGCCTGTACATCTTTTATGTATATGAGTAATTGTCTCAATCCGTATGTATCGCAATGTGCACTTTGCAATAATGTCACATCAATATGTGTTCTTAGCACAGTCCACTTCCTTATTGGTAGCGGGCAATGTCACCCCAGGAGTGATGAGAGATGTTGGCACTATTTCAATGATTCCATGTCACCCTCATTAGAGTCATCATCATCATGCTGTGTCTTATGGTGTTTGCCATGCAGCGAACCACATTACACCCCCCTTACACAGTACGTATTGGTTGGAAGGGTGTGTGATTGAGTGTTATTGATGCGATATTGTAAGATTCATCTTCCAAGTTGTACTGCCAGTTAAGGCCATGTCATTGTCACTGTGTGGTTTGAAATTGGTCCCTTGTGGCTCTGGAGTGGCATCTGTTGTTATTTGCATTTGTCATTTGTGCACAGGTGTGTATCCCATTGGGTCAGGATATCAAACATGACTACCAGTGTCACAACCTCAGTATCTTCCTGACCACAAGTCCATGTAGTAGTGAATGTGTTGTATGTCCTACAGGGTTGCTGTGCTGTGTGTAAATTATTGGGTTTCTGTACTTGCCAACATGTAGGCCATTTCCATAGGGCCATCCTGGGAGTGTTGATTGATGGTGCAGTGGTGGAAGATGAATGAATCATGTACACTCCCAGGATACTTTGCCATGATGTTGGTGATCAATCCCCAGTGATCCGCAATGGTCTGTACATTGATGGAGTGTGTGCGCTTCCTGTTGCAGTATAGATGCTCGGTTACAGGAGGTGACACAATCCGTACATGTGTGCAGTCAATGGCACCAAGCACGTGTGGGAAGCCGTTGATTTGGTAGAAGCCCTGTTTGGTCTCCTGTTGCTTCAGCTGTGTGTTGGGGAAGCTGATGTAGCGGGGTGTGAGGGAGATGATGGCATCCAATACCTTGAGTAGGAAGGCAAAGAATGAGGACTGTGAGATCCCGGCAACCAGGGCCACAGTGGTTTGAAAAGAGCCACTTGCCTACATGTGGAGGACAGCTAGCAGCTTGGTCTCTGGTGGAATGATGTAGGGTGTCTGCAAGCTGGGTGCCAACTGTGGCTCAATATTGCGCAGCAGCTGCTGTATGGCTTGCCAGTTTAGTCTGTACCTCTGGATGATGTCATGTTCCCTTAGGCCCTGAAGGGTCCTCCTGGTCCAGAATACCCTCTTCTGCCTTCTGTGTTGCCTGCTGGTGTGATGAAAGCTGCTGCTGTTGGTCCTGTGCTCTGAGTCTTCGTGCATGCTGGATGAATAGCACCTCCATTTCTTCCTTTTGGAGCTCTGATGTTGCTTCTGTGTGTTTTCCTTAAGTACTGGTGTGTTTGCCCTGACCCAGGCGTTAATTTTTTACACAAATAGGGCTGTGTGCCGTTTTCCGACTCCTCCTCCCAGCCGCGCAACATTTTTGCGTGGTTGGATAAATATGGCGGATGGGTGTTTAAGTCATTTTTTGGACGGGAACGCCTACCTTGCATGTCATTAACACAAGGCAGTTTCACGCATCCAGAAAATGACCCACACAGTGACATTTTGATGTTGGCAGGTCGGGCTTCAAAGTATAAATATGGTTTTAGGTTTGCGCCAAATTTGCGTAAAAAGAAATGACGCTAGTCTGGCGCAAGCAGTGTATAAATATGCCCCTTTATGTTTTTCTTGAAGATTTTCTTTAGCAGGACAAAGTCGCCAGTCCTATCCAACCTCCATGGAGCCCTCTTCATATAATATGTTCAGGAGGTCCCTTTCAACTTTGTATGTTCGGACTTAGTCACTTTTTCTGATATTTTCTTCAGCGGGATGAACCTGCAAGTCAGGCCGGGTCGCAGTTGAGGCAAGCCAGCTCGAGTTGCCGTGGCAGGTCGGTCCCTCTGCGGAGATTTTTCCAAAAAGTTTTCCAAAGTTCTGGATCTTCTTCCAAAAGGACTTTTAAGGTTCTTTTTGGAGCCCACAGCTCACCCGAAGGTTGCAGAAGCTCTGAGTTGCTCCTTGGGAGTGCGGACTACAACTCGCAGAATGCAACTGGCTCAAACTCCAAAATGGCTACTTGACAGTGCTCAGCTGGTCAGTTTCTTCAGGATTTGAAGTAGGGGACTCTGGTTAGCAATTTTCCAACTGTAGCAAACAGGGAGTCCCTCCTTGAACCAGTTGAAGACAGACAAAGTTATTTGTGTGGTGAAGCCCAAGTGTGCAGCTGGTTCAATCCTTCAGAGTGCAGTGTCCAGGTGCAGATCAGGAATCTAACATGGCAGTCCTTCTTGTCCTGATGTTCTTCCTTGTAAGGATATGGTAAGGATATGAGGTGTGGGTGAAGCTCTGCCACATTTATCCTTGTTTTGGAGGAAAAACAGAGTGGTCCTGGTTCTCAATTCATATGCAGGGTTGTTCCCCCTGTGATGATCACTTCCTTGGATGTGTGGCAAAAACCAATCCTAGGGAGCAACATTTTTCAAAACTCCATCATGGCTGCAACTGATTTTTGGAGGTTACATCTGGCTGAGCCCACCCACTGTAGTGGCTAAAACTCCTGAACACACCCCTGTCCTGATCTAATCAAGAGGGCACCTAATTGTCTAAGGTTGCAGGATATGAGGTAGGTGCTGTGTTGCTCCAAATGTCCTTTCCAACTTTGAAGACCAGTTTGGCAGCTCTCCCCCTTCTTGCTTCCCAATCTGCTGAGGTAGTTCTTCTCCCCCGGCATATCCTTTGTGTTCAGCCCAGGCCACTTCACACCTCATCAAGGCTGTCTGGCCAGGCTGCCAGAGGCTGGCAAACCAGAGAATGGCACTACAGAGTTGAAGTTGGCACCTTTCTAGGTAGAGTTTAAAACTCTTTACCTGACCTAGTTATATTAACTCCAGCAATTGTAAGTTGTGGGATTTATTGTAAGAATTAATTTGATACCAAACTCGAGGTATCTGACACTTTGTTAATTAAAATAAAGTCTCCCCATTTTGGCCTATGGAGGCCATTCACTGCAGTGAGGAAAAAGGAAATTTGGCTATTTTACATTACCAGGGCTTATACAACTATCTTCATAAGGTCCCTGCTTATAGATACGTGGCACCCAACCCTGGGGGAACATAGGGCACACCTTAGAGGTGACTTATATGTAGCAATAAGATAGCTTAAAACTTTGGAAGTACTTTCAATTCCAAAGTTGAATTTGCATATAACTTTAATTTAAATGCAGCCAGCAAGGCAGGCCTGTCTTCATAATTACCCAGGCACATCAGCAGTGCAGCAATGGGTGCACTACCTATGCTTGGTACCCTAAATATACATGCCCTTCCATATACTAGGGACTTATAGGTAGGTTGTCGTAGATGATAAATGGGGGCAAATCAGCCCTGTTTTCTGACATGAATTAATTATTGTAGTATTTGTAATAATTTTTAAATTACTAATTTCATACACAAGTTTAATTATTTTTAATTGATTTACATTTTTTCATTTCAGGGTGTCTGTTTTATTGAGAGGTTGGAGGTTAGTTTTTAGTTTTTAGTTTAAATATATATATATTTATATATATATATATATATATATATATATATATATATATATATATATATATATAAACTAATTATATTTTTATGAATGTGTTCATTTTGTATTTGTATATCCTAATGTATTTCCATGATTAACTATGTTATTCTTAATTGATTTCACTTTTTTTTGGTCTGGGGCTTATTGTAGTATTGGACTGGAAATATGTTAATTTATATCTATATATCTAAATAAAGGTATCACTCCCTCTAGCGCTCTCTCTCTTTTTCTCTCTCTCTCTCTCTCTCTCTCTCTCTATATATATATATATATATATATATGTAGCGGTCCTGGTGGGGTTCTGGTAACCCAAAAATACAACCAGTTATCCTCTGTACAAGGGAAAAACCATGCTCCTGTGAATTGCTGCAAAATATACATTACTCGTTAAAAAAAAATCCTCTCCAAAGTGTTTTGGTCATAGCCTTGTTCACAGATGAAGTGGGCATAATAAAAACATTCTCATATACACATAAGAAAAGGACAAATGAAAAAACAATATTTTAAAATGTCCAAGATCGGCCGCCATATTGAAATATAGCATTTCAATTTGCATTGAGCTGATACATACTCACAGCCATTTTTCTCAGCAAATATGTTGTGTGTACCTGTCAGTTAAAATATAATTGAAGTAATAAAAAACATGTAAGTAAACAATCTAACCGCAGTGGGCATGTGTTAAAAAAATGTAAATCAAAAGCTCCGGGAACAAGCCCTAGAGTGATTGGAAAGCTGGTATCTCGCATTAAAACTAAAACGCAAGTCTGATGTTAAGTAGTTCAGTTCAGCTCTGTGCACTACCACAGATTCACATAGTGCACTACCACAAGTTCACGCAGTTCATCATCTATGTACACATAACAAACAAAAACAAAATAAGACAAATACCTCAACCTTCAAATGTGTCAATAAAATCAATGCATGAAACCCTAAAAACTATGACCCATTAAAGGCTCCTAATTAACCTGCTCCAGCAAAGTTATCTACCCCAAATGAATACTCATTTCTTCACTTGAGATTAAACCTGAGGAGGCAAGGGTATTGTAACAGGGTCGCAAGGACCCTGTTCCGGGACGGTGCCCCAAGACCTACGTTCCGGTGCCACAGGGGCACCACCAACAGTATAAACACACAAACACATTTTCAACCCGGACGCCTAGGTTACATCATTAAAAGAAAGGATGGACTTAAAAGAAGACGAGCATTCGAGGAGGAAGAAGAGGAAGTCCGGCGACGGGAAGAGGAGAGGGGAGACCCAAAAGAAGGACCCCAAGATGCACAACCACCTAAGGATACCACAATAAATAGCGGAGGCGAAGAGGAACCGGAGGCACCACGATGGGAGGACACTCCGTCGACAGTGAGGGCTTCCTGCTCCAACTCCAGCCACGTCCCCAGAGGGACGTGGCTTTGGCAGGCACGTGCCTGCATAACCAACCCTGGGCTTTTCCTGAGTGGGAGAGGGGAGCTCAAACGGTGTGGGGCACTTAAAGAGAGACAGGACAACTAGACGGCCCACCTCTCCATTTCCTTTTTTGTGCTTTATTAATGTTTTTTTTTTACTAACCCTCACTACGTTTTAGTGATTGTGAGGAATCCTGTGAAGATAACAGGACTCCAAGAATATAGGAAGTCATTCCTTTTAATTAAAACACGGCGAGCATTTAACCACAGGGCTTAACAACCGGCCGCATCTACCCCTCTAACCCAATTATAAATAGATTTAGAGGGGTAGGAGCAAAGATACTTACCATTTTCTTTTGGTTTTCTTTAATTTTTTTGTTTGATTGATGGACACCACTCTTCCACCCCGATTCCACCACACTGGGGAGGAACGATCCTCAAAGAGAGAAAAGAAGAAAAGAAACATATTAAGACAAGAAAAAGAGACAGAGACATTGAGGGAAATAGGGAAACTCCAATGGGGATCAACAATAACGTTTGGGACTATAAACTTGAAAATAGCTCAAATCAATAATAAAAATACCAGTTCTGAACTATATCCTGACTCTGATAAGATTATTAACGTCTCCAACCCACTGGGATAGCCTACGACGTCTACAGTGACGTCAGAAGTGGGATTTATCTGAAGTGTGTTATTTGGAGACGTCCCTCAGCACCACAGTTTGCATATACTAAGGGAGAATGGAAACCAAACCCATAATTGAAGATATGATCCAAAGATTCGCCAAAGGACAAAGACACCTGAAGTCGTATGAGAAGAACAACAAAGAGAAGCCTCTACGGATAGAGAGACCCTCCAAAATGCTCTGAAGAGTCAGGCGACAATAATAGCCAACAACCAGCTAGTCCATGAGACAGCATTGCAGAAACTAACGGATATGATCGCCCCTACACAGGTCCACCCCAACGTACCTAGTTTGTCCTGCAAAATTACCAAGAAGGAGAAGATCCAGACGCGTTCTTCACCAACTTTGAGAGGGTAGCTACTTCCGCACATGGCCCGAAGATAGGTAGGGACAGTACGTGACCCCTCTCCTGACAGGAACCTTACAAGCGACTTATCAGGTGGTAAACCCGGAAGGTACCACTCCATATCCAGACATAAAAAAAAGTATATTAGAGAGTGTGACTCACAGACTCAGATTCAAGGAAAACCCAGTGGTCCCTGATTGAAACTCCTCAAGCACGATTGATTCTGGGAGACACTGGGACAAGAAACTACCTTTGTCCTCTATGGCATAAGGACCCATGTTCAGTCCTCTACGGGTCATAGTCCCTTTGAACTGGTGTTTGGTTGCCAGCCCAGAACCCTCTTAGACATGGCTGCAGAAAGATGGGAAGAAGACGAGGGTGGGGACAGAGACCTCCTTGAATACACACAACAATTAAAAGACCAAGTCCAAACTGTATGGGAGAACATACAAACCCATCTCGAGAGGGCCCAAGAAAAACAAAACATCGATCATGACAAAAATACAAATCTTAGAAACTTGAGATAAGGTCCTCATTCTGCTGCCCAGCTTTGACAATACACTATTGGCAAAGTGTCATGGCCCTTATAAAGTTCTGAACGCCATAACCCCACTCCACACTGATGGGCACCAAAGGACCCTTCTCCTGCAAAACCTGCAAAGCCTGCAATTTCACCTGCAACCTAACCTCCAAGCTCCAAATCAAAACAGACAACCGCCTAAGATGCATCCTACTTAACACCCGCTCCGTCCACAAACATGCAATTGAACTCCGGGACCTCCTGACCACATACTCGCCCGACGTCGCATTCCTCACCGAAACGTGGATGAATTCGGCCTCAGAACCAGACATAGCCATAGCCATACCAGAAAACTACAAGATCACCGGAAGAGACTGAATAAACAGACCAGGAGGAGGAATTGCCATGGTTCACAAAAGTCTCTACCAACTCCTACGAGACCATCAACTCCGCCGAGCACCTCCACTTCAAAATACAGATCAACGCCAACAACACACTCAAAGGAACACTGGTCTACAGACCCCCTGGACTCAGACCGCAGTTCTGCGACGACATCGCTGATGCCATCAGCTCCCATGCCCTCGCCTCAACAGACTACATCCTCCTCGGTGACCCAAACTTCCACCTAGAAAATAACAACATCAACACCACCAACCTAATCGACAACCTCGCCAACTTGGGCATCAAGCAACTCGTCACTTTACCCACCCACTCCGCAGGCCACACACTCGGCCCCATCTTCTCAGCCTGCAACTACGTCTCTTTCAGCCACACCACCGAATTCAGCTGGACAGACTACTGCTGCATCCACTTCTCCTACCAGAAACCAGTCACTCACCACCACCGCACACAACTCCCCCGATGCAACTGGAGTAAAATATCAACGGATCAACTGATCTCCACTCTCGCCAGGGCCCCACCCCCTGGGATCCCGGACCCCAACACAGCCCCCACCAACCTGCATCGCTGGACAGAAGATTGTGCCAACACCCTTGCACCGCTCAAAAAAAAACCAAACACCTCCCACAGAATCAAGGCCAGCTGGTTCACCCCAGAACTACAGGAATCCACACGGCTATGTCGCAGAATGGAAAAAACCTGGCACCTTGACCCTACCAACTCCAACCACATCACTTTCAAGGATGCCCTACGCAAACATCAACAACTGATCCGCACCACCAAAAGGACCCACTTCAAAAACCGCATCAACGTCAATGCTCACAACAGTAAAGAGCTCTTCGGCATCATCAATGAGCTCTGCACCCCCAATGAACCCCCGCCATCACAGGAGTTCTGCAACTCACTGGCAACCCACTTCTGTCGAAAGATAGAAGAAATCCACAATAGCTTCAAACCCTAGACCCACCTGCTGACTACAAACACCCAAGAACCCAACGCTCCAAGCAACACCCACCTCCTCCACACCCGGATCCCCATCAACATAGAGGACACAGCCACCACCATGGCCTCCATCCACTCCGGATCGTCATCAGACCCCTGCCCACACCATATCTTCAATAAGGCAAACATCATCGTCGCCCCCCACCTCTGCAAAACCATCAACAGCTTCTTCGAGTCAGCCACCTTCCCAGAAAGATGGAAGCACACAGAAATCAACGCCCTGCTGAAGAAACCAAAGACAGACCCAGACGGCCCCAAGAACTACCAGCCGATCTCCCTCCTCCCCTTCCCAGGCAAGGTCATCGAAAAAATCACAATCAGACAACTATCCCGGTTCCTGGAAGACAGCAAGGTACTTGGCACCTCCCAAACTGGATTCCGCAGAAACCACAGCACCCAGACTGCATTCATTGCTGCCACAGACGACCTTAGGACCATGCTCGACGAAGGAGAAACAGCAGCACTCATCCTCCTGGACCTCTCAGCAGCTTTCGACACGGTATGTCATCACACTCTCCGCACACGCCTCCACAACGCTGGCACCCACAACAAGGCACTCGACTGGATGTCGTCATTTCTCTCAGGCAGAACCCAGAGAGTCCGCCTCCCGCCGTTCCTGTCAGAAGCCTCCAGAATCATCTGTGGCATTCCCCAAGGATCTTCGCTCAGCTCCACGCTCTTCAACGTTTACATGGCCCCCCCTCGCCAACATCTCACAAACCCACCACATCAACATAGTTTCCTATGCAGACGACACTTTCCCTCACGAAAGACCCTACATCTCCAAAGAACAACCTCCACAATGGACTTCATGCCATCGCCAGCTGGATGGAATCAACCCACCTCAAGTTAAACACAGACAAGACAGAAATCCTCATCTTTGGCACCAACCCCTCAACTTGGAATGACTCCTGGTGGCCCACCTCCCTAGGAACCGCACCCTCACCCACCACCCACACAGGCAATCTAGGCTTCATCTTGGACTCCACACTCAGCATGACTCAGCAGGTCAATGCCATCTCCTCTTCCTGCTACAACACTCTCCGCATGCTCTGCAAAATCTTCAAGTGGATTCCCGTAGAAACCAGGAAAACTGTCACCCATGCCCTGGTCAGCAGCCGATTGGATTACGGAAACACCCTATATGCAGGAATAACAACCAAACTCCTAACAAAGATGAAAAGAATCCAGAATGCATCGGCCCATCTCATTCTGGACATCCCACGCCACAACCACATTTCACCCACCTCAGAGACCTTCACTGGCTACCAGTATCAAAGAGGATCACCTTCAAACTCCTCATCCATGCACACAAGGCCCTCCATGACACAGGCCCAGCCTACCTCAACGACAGACTCACCTTCCACACCCCACCCGCAATCTTCCCTCTGCCAGCCTCGCCCTCGTCTCCATCCCCCGCATCCGCTGCACCACCGCAGGAGGAAGATCCTTCTCTCACCTAGCCGCCAAGACCTGGAACTCCCTACCACTCCACCTTCGCCAGACCCAAGACCTCTTGACATTCAGGAAACGCCTCAAAACATAGCTCTATGACCAGTAGCTCCCCCCCCCCCAGCGCCTTTAGACCGTAACCGGTGATTAGTGCGCTCTATAAATCCTTGATTGATTGATTGATTGACCTACACAATTGAGCTATCTGAAACCCCAAAGAAAACACAGATTTATCATAGAAATCTGTTAAAGAAAAGGGAAGAACCCGCAGAGACCACGAATGCCCTAAGAACTGGGTTTCTTAACAATAATGTTAAAGAACTAGAAATGGATCTATACCTTACTACCACCGACCCCATAACAGATGTGCCATCCATTAACCCGTCCCTTTCGCCTGAACAACAGAAACAATTGGGTGAAGTCATAGGGAGACACAGGCTCTTGTTTTCTACAATTCCGGGGAAAACATCTTTGGCTCAACACCACATTAAGACACAGCCAGGGAAAGTCATCCGTCTCCGACCATATAGAATCCCAGAAGCACGGAAGAGTGGGGTGGAACAAGGGGTTAAAAACATGTTACAGATGGGCATTATAGAACCCTCACTAAGTCCATGGTGTTCCCTGATTGTCCTAGTGCCCAAACCGGATGGATTCATTCGGTTTTGTATCGACTTTAGGCAACTAAACAACATATCACAGTTTGATACTTAACATATCCCACGAGTTGATGAATTACTTGAACGGTTAGGTAAAGCCCAGTATATGTCTACTTTAGACCTCACTAAGGGTTACTGGCAGATTCCTCTATATCTCTCAGACAAAAAAAAACTGCCTTTTCTACTCCATCTGGCATGTATCAATTTAATGTCCTACCTTTTGGATTGCACGGTGCCCCGGCAACTTTTCAAAGATTTATAGATAGTTTATTACACCATCATTCCACCTACGCTGCAGCATATCTGGATGATATAGTAATTTAGAGTGAAACATGGCATGACCATATGAACCATTTAGACACCATATTCCAAGTGTTAAAAAGGGCAGGCCTCACCGCTAATCCAGACAAATGTAAATTGGCCTGTAATGAGATCGATTATCTAGGCTATCACATAGGTATTGGACAGATTAGTCCTCAGCTAAATAAAGTAGAAGCCATTCTCAAGGTGTCTATCCCATCCACAAAGAAAGAACTGCATTCCTTCCTGGGGTTAGTAGGTTTTTACAGAAGGTTTATTCCAAACTATTCCACCTTGGCCGCACCCTTAACGGACCTCTTTAAAAAGCGACAACCCTCGAAAATAAAAACCTTGACCCCTTTCCAACAAAGTAGCTATGAAATTCTTCAGAGAAGTCTAACCACAGAACCAGTGTTGCGCTGTCCCGATTTCTCCAAATAACTTTATTTATAGACAGACGCCTCCAATGTGGGGATAGGTGCTGTATTATTTCAGAAAGACGAGGACGAAAATAACCACCCCATTGTATTTATAAGCAGGAAGGTTCTACCCAGGGAACAACAATATCCAGTGACTGAAAGAGAATGCCTGACAATTAAATGGGCCATAGAAAATTTTCATTATTATCTCTTGGGTCACCCCTCTGTGTTGCATACCAACCAAGCACCTCTCACCTGGTTGTCACAAAATAAGGATACTAATTCACATATTTTAAGATGGTTTGTGGAACTACAACCATTTACCTTTCAGGTCCAACATTTACCAGGCAAACAACTATGCACTGCAGACTATTTGTCCAGACATCCCATCAGTCAGGATCTCGAACAGCCCTCACCAAGGGGGGGTATATGTGACAGGGTCGCGGGACCCTGTTCCGGGACGGTGCCCCAAGACCTAGGGTCCAGTGCCCCAGGGGCACCAGTGACAGCATAAGCATAAGAACGCCCATTTTCAAACTGGATGAGAAATATCCAATGAAGGCTCACTCATACTTATGCACGGTGTGCCCATAGGGGGCGGGGGTGGAGCGCAGCGCTGGTAAAGCCAGCCATCAATATTATCAAAACTATCATTCAGGATGCCAGTGCCACTGCACCGTGCAAGTTTACTTTCCATGAAGTGTTTCGGCTGTCACCATACATGTTGGCATTGACATCCTGAGTGTGTGCTTTATTGGGGATTGGACATATATATATATATAGTTGCGTTTTGGCACTAAGCATTGTTCACACACAGGGCGGTAGTGCTCAACACAACCTTATATACCACGTGAACCCAAACACCGACAACACCAAAGAGGGACTAGGATTATTTCCATTTGCAACAGGTATATAGATGACAGCTATCTTAGAGTAATAAAGGAGGTATGTTAAAGTGGCATCCTCTCCTGTGTAACAATACACATTCTTATATAATATTACTGGAATGCATCATATCAGTAAAATTAAAACATTATAAACGTGACATCAAATTTACAAAAATAAAAAAAATATTTTATCCAAGTTATGAAAAACCAGCTACTGCATCTTATCCTGTAAGATATCAATCTCAAAGATATAGAGTGAATAGGCTTCTTGCTAAGTTGATGCTACATCATAGATACATTGCCCAAAAGAAACCTAAATGACTGATACTTAGTTAAAGGTATTGGCAAGCAAATAATGTATACTACATTGAAATATAGATATTGTAAGTTTCACATCTCATAAACATCTTGTGACACGTGCTCTAGCTGGATTGACGTCACACTCCTGGTCAGAGATAGATTTCTAATCATACAATGAGACGCATGTTGATAATCACAGCTCATAGAGCTCATAGTGGTAATGCTACCTATCCCCTGATGTATATGTCCAAGTTCTATTGTTGACAACTCTTGGGTATCATCCATATAGGGTAACCACTATCATATATAACTGTTACAGTAAGAATGCTCTGATAAGTGCAACCACTTGCAATAGCAACTGTAAAACATCACATACATAAAGCGAAATGCCACATATATTATCAATATGATGTTAATACTACAGTGACAGAGAATAAAATGTCAGTAAGTCATGAGCAACTCCTACCACAGCCAAATATGGTAATATTCCCCTGGCTCCCCAAAAAATATAATGAAATAAAACAGAATCCATCAGAGGTAATCAAAGTTAATAAAATCTAAATCAAAATATATACATAGTTTTTATATATTTGTTAGCATATTTATGGGCTATGTAAATATTTTATCATTTTTAGAACGATTTCTGTTCATATTGCACGTTCTACAATTCTTGTTCAAATCATTATCATGCCCCTTTACCTAAATATAAGCACTTTCCTCAATGCCTGTTGGGATTGGATTTAAAATAGTTACCCAGGCCCCTTCATTATTTCTTCTTTCTCCAAAGTTTGTTTGGATTTGATTTAGAATAGTACGTCTAGCCATCCCAAATGTGTCCACTTTCACCAATGTTTCTTGAACTGAAGTTAGAATTTTAGTTCTACCCCCCAAAATGCATGCACTTTCCACAATGTTTGTTGACTGGAGCTAGAGTAGTGAAATTGATGACCCTTAAAATATGCATTCTCTCAATGTTTGTTGGACTGATTTTACAATAGTAAGACTGATACCCCTAAATATATGCACATGCTCCTATGTTACTTAGACTGGATTTACAGTACCTAATCTGCCCTTCGTCTACCAAATACGTTACATTTCTCCAATAGCAATGCAAACTGATTTAGAGTAGTAAATCTGACCCTTTCAACATATGCACTTTCCCCAGTGTTTGTTGGACTGGAGTTGGAATAGTATATCCGGTTCCCCTAAAACTATGCACATTTCCCAGTTTTAGTTGCACTCAAGTTAGAATAGTAAATCTAATCCCTCATCCCTAAATATTTATCTTTACAATATTTGTTGGACTCAAGTTAGAATAGTTAATTTGCCACCCTTCATACAAATGTATTTTTCCTAATGTTACTTTGAATGAAAGTCAAACAGAAACCTGACTCCCTATAACTATCTGAAATGTCTCCACATATGTTTAACTGAAATTAAAATACTAAGGGGCATATTAGCAAGCACCTTGCACCAGCTGAGCACCACCATGGCATCATTTTTTGGGGGCCAAGGTAGCTTTTCTGCTGCACCATATTTTCAAAGTGGCACAATGCTTATACATTGCGCCATGTTGTAAACCCTTGCATCACATTATGCCTGCACCAGGCATAATGTATGCAAGGGAGTTTTCCAGCGCAAGGAGACCGGTAAAAATGGCACCGTGAAATTTACCACATTTCACTGCGCCCTTTTTTTTGTCATTTTTAACACCGGTTATAGCAGGCATTCAAATGACGCATCCATTATATTCAAAGGGCCTCCCTGTACTTTACTGCACTAGCATCAAAACGTTTGATGCTAGTGGTGTAAAGCGCCACAATAGCATCCAAACTTTGGATGCTATTGTGCTAAGGACCACCATGGTGTGCTGTATTGTAAATACAGCACAACCATGGTGTTGTTACGTGCTGATAGAGAGGTGCAAGAAAAGTGGTGCATCACCTATGATGCACCACTTTCTTATAAATATGCCCCTAAATATGACCACCCCAAATGTACAGCCCCAACATTTGTTGGACAGGAGTTAACATAGCAAATCTAAATTCCCTACATAAATGCAATATAACCTATGTTAGCCGGAGTAGAGGTAGAATAGTAATAGTATACCCACCAAATATATACACAATTTGTTGAACTAAAGTGAGAAGAGTAAACTTGACACCCCCTCAATCATATGCATGCTCCCTAATGTCAATTATAAAGGAGTTGAAGCAGCAAATCTGAACCCCTTAAAACATATCCACTTTCCCAATGAGGTAGGATAGTAATTCCCCATTCCCCCAATTTATGTATTTTCCTTACAAATTGTTGGATCAGAGTTGCAGTTCACTTTAATATACATAAAAGCTGTTTTCCAAAGTTTAGCTTAACAAAATCCTAAAGTAAAACAAAAAGGTATTATGTATTAAAATGCTTTAGAAGTAATATATAGACTTATTCAACATTAATGTAATATCATTTTAATTACATGCATTTTATATTATGTTTTAAAAAAAGAAGATTATGGAATGTCTACATATAAATAGAAACTAGTTTTATTGTTAGATAATTGTTGTGCATGCAATGAAATGTATTTATATTTTAATCACTTTAAACCAATTTTATTTATTTTAATATTATTTCAAAAGCTTTTTAGGTCCTTACCTTTATTATGTTAAATGGGAGATAGTTGAAGTGCAAATAGTTGGTTATGTTTGGTGCTGGACTTACTGTAGCTCTGAGCTGGAGTACATTTACTATTATTCTGGGTTATATAAGAAGTAGTAAAACATCCCTTCTTCCAACCACTACTCATGGTCAGTCCTACATTTATTACTGAGTAGTGAACTTACATGTGTGATGATCTCTCCATAGAAATGATAGGAAAGGTGGTGCTGGACATTTACACAGTTTTGAGAATTGCATTTTATAGTGAGTAAGTAGTAGCTTTGTAGTGCTACTTTATATACTTCAAAATGAAGTATGGGAATTAGGCCCTGTGAGTGTGCCTCTTTGTTGTTTATGAACAACTGCACAATCTCCTCCCCTAGCATTCCTCGATAACTAGGACTGTATACACTTTAATTAATGTCCTGTGACTTTTCAGCCAGAGATATGAATGCCTTCTCTTTGCCACTTCACCGTTATGAAACAGGGCTAGTAAATGCAATTGCTGTCACTGTTGGGGATGGAGTAATCAAGAAGCAATCTGCTGAATGTGGAGCCTTCAGGTAAAGACTAAAACAGTTTCATGAGCCATTTTTGTGGTGTGTTTACTAAATCCAAAAATTCATGTATGCCAATAAATCAGTTTTGCTTAATGGTACAATGGTGTGGTAACCTATCAATAATTTGACTGTTTTTCTTGAAACACTTCAGAATAAAAGAGAAAGGGTAGCTTTAACATATACTATTAGAAAGCACTTTCAATCTTTGCTCAGTGATGTCACACAGAAACCAGTACCTGATTAAGGTTAAAATTTCCATTGAATCAGTATGGGTCAGTAGTTCCTACTTCAAAAAAGAGTCCAGAATGGTCCGTTCCACAGACCGCCACACATGAGGTCTCTGGTAGAAAATTAGGTGCATTCCCACATGCACGGTCCCTATCCAAGCAGAACAAAGAAACAAGTGGGAAATGGGGTCAATTTCGTTGGTCATGACTCATTCTCCTTGCTCAATCCATTCTTACAATAAGGCAGATATTCATGACCAAATTCATTTAATGCATTTGGTTTATGTCTAGTTCTTTTACTTGCTGATATTGTTTTTTTTATTTTTCACCAGATTGTAGTTATACTTTTATCTTCTTATTTGTATATTTTAGAAATGTAATTTTAAGCTTTATTTATGGTTTCCTCTTTTGGATGTTGTGTTCTTCTCCTTGCTGAATACTTTGGAATGCTTTCCTTTTCAGCATCTTATTCTCATATCTCAAATCATCATAGCTTTGATTTTAATGTTCAGATCAGTGGTGTCTAGAGAAGTTTGTCCTTATCATACTTGCAGCTCCTATAGAAGAATGTAAGGCCAATCTGAAGCCATTGCTTAACAGCTGCATCAGCAAGGACATGAATAAACATCTCCAAGGCAGCTGCCCCTTGATGCTATTGAGTTTAAAGACCAATGGTGGAGCTCCCTGTTTTGGTGCATACCAAACATGCTATGGAAAGAACCAAATTCACAGTTGAAAAGGTCTCTTGGGATTAGGGTGTAAACTCTACCAAAATCAAAACTCCAGGGAAACATTGAAGTATAGAAGAAAGGGCAGAGATAACACTACCACTCTTCTAGCTGTTGAATGGTATCTGAATACACACACAAAGAATCATCAAGGTGGTAAAAAAGCCATGATCACACATACTGTAGTATCATAAGGGGTGGGACTATGAGGTCTGAAAGGAGGTTTAGTACCATTGTTTCCTGTTTCATTCCTATGTAAAGAAGAGTTGTCCTGGTCTTTAGCTACCACACTTCTTCTGGGTTGAAATGAAGTCTACACTCTCTTTTGTAAGGCAAAGCAGTTTCCTCATTTAAAGGAGACTGAAGCTATGAACATATGCTTTCACTGTGATAGCCTACATGCTTCTCAGTGAGTTCTTTTCAGAAACTGGGTTTCTGATTGGCTATGGGATGCCCTCTGTTCAAGCATTAACTACAGTCCTAGTCAGGGTGAGTCACCACACACCCTGAATTAACCTGTGCTCACCCTCTGGTAGCTTGGCACAGATCAGTCAGGCTTATCTTAAGAGGCAATGTGTGAGGTATTTGTGCAACCCTTCAAACAGTAAAACTGTAAAAATGCCATGCAAAACGTTATCACATTTTGAAAGGAAAACAGAACTTAATGTAATAAACAAAGCAAGGCCAAAACACCCAAAATCCAAAAAGTAGAAGTCAAGATATTAATTTGGAAAGAATAAGGTCAGATTTGAAAAGTCAGGCAGACCACAATGGAGCACCGGTCAGATACAGGGAGCAGGCCTAGCTCACTAAAACAGTACCTTGGCTTGGAGTTGTGTCAATATGAACAAGGCGATGCATTGGCTCCAAGCCGCTCAGAGGTGGTGATGCATTGAGACTGAAGCTCATGTGTCACACAGTCAGCAACGTGGTGTTCCTGATCATCACAGCAGCAGTGATGTGACAGCATTTACGTTGATGCAATGTCCTTGTTCTTTACAGCAGCTGCAATGCATTGGCGTCGATGGAGAAGCAGCGCAACTGCACAGATGCATGGATTCTGAATTTGAGCAGCAATTTATACCCACTTCCAATGACCTAGGACTGGATTGGTACCACTTGGCAGGGCAAGTCACTCAGATGACCTAGTCCAGGTGCTGTAGGAGATCAGTTGTAAAACATTTGTGGCCTTGAGACTTCAGATGAACAGTTCATGAAGTCACTCTGGTTCTTGGTTCAAGTATTGTAGGTCCGGTTCTTCTCACCCATGCGAGGAGGGATGCAGGCAGCAGGTCAGCACAGCAAGAAAGCAGTTCTTCCAGAGCAGTCCAGAAGAATAGCAATCCTTGTAGCAGCACAGCAGTCCTTCTTCGAGACAGAGTATCCACAGGTCCAGAAGTGTACTGAGTTTGCAGGGTCAGAAGTCCTGTTAATATACGCAGTGGTGCCTATGAAGTAGGGGAGACTTCAAAGGAGTCTTTGACATGCACAGAGGTGCTCTCTTCCTTCCCTGGCTCCAGACCTACTATAGGTGGTATGCAGACCTTTGTCAGGGGACAAGGCACAGCCTATTCAGATATAAGTGAGGCAGTGCTCAGTTCTGCCCCTTCATTAAGCCACTTAATGGCCCATTGAGGCACATCAAGTCACACATAAGCTACCATTGTGTGTGGCTGTGTAGAGAAAACACACAAAGCCCAGCTGTAACCCACCCAAGACATGTATTGGAGATAGGCTACAGGCACACAGAGCTAAGAACAGGGAAATGCCAACTTTCTAAAAGTGGCATTTTCTAAATTGTAACAATAAATCTGACTTTACCATTAAAGAGGATTTATCATTACAATTCAATGGTTAGGAAACATGGGAGATCGGGAATTACAGCTGCTTTAATGTAATAAAGAATCTCCAGTGTTATCCTATGAGAGGGGCATGCCTCAAAGGCGTAAAAACAAATTTGAATGTTTTTCACTAGTAGGACATGTAATAGTATATGTCTTGCCTCTTAATTACATAGCACTCTGACCTATGGGCTACCTAGGGCCTACTTTAGGGGTGACATATGAAGTACAATAGGCGTTGTAGGCTTAACAAGAGGTTTTAAATTTGAAATGCCAAGTTGCCATATGAGTGTATCACTGAATTCAGGCTGCAGTGGCAAGCCTGGTACATGTTTTAAAGTGATACTTAACTGGGTGGCACAGGCAGTGTTGCAGGCCCATGAGTAGCATTTGATTCCCAGGCCCTGGGTACATGTGGTGCATTTTACTTGGGACATATAGTTAAATTAAATATGCCAATTAGGTTTAGGTATATATCAATCAAACCATATTTCTGTGACAGAGCACATGCACTTTAGCACTGGTTAACTGTGATAAAGTGCACAGAGTCCTAAGGCCAACAAAAACAAATTCAGCAAAAAGTGGAGGGGAAAAAGGCAAAATGTTTGGGGCAACCCTGCAGAGAGGGCCATTTTCAACAGTGCTATATCAGTACATTATATTATAGGAGTTACAATCTTGATAATCTTTAAAAGGATTATGAGAGTGACGCATTTCTAGAGCAATACAATTATTGGAAGTTGGAATGTAGTTAGTAAGTATTCAAATCCTGTTTAATGAGTTGGAAAGATGTGAACTCCTCAGTAATACAGCAGTGCTTAATTCGTAAAAGAATAAGTGTTGGCACTAGGAGTTTTTTCAGAAACCTGAGGCCATCACTATTGAATGTTGAATGTTTGTGTGCCAAATACCAAAGATGCGCAGTCTTGATTCCACTTCATGTCTCCTTAATCCTCCACCAATAACTCTGTGCCCCTTTATCTTACACTTGTAGACTCTTTTTCATACCTGTTGTCTCCATTTGTCACAATTTTCCCATCTTTCTCTCCCTCATTCATTCCCCTCATATTTTTCCACTCTTTTGCTATGGATCAAAGGACAAATAACTTCTGGCCTCCAAAAAGGAGTGCTGATGAACCCCCTATGCAACCACCCTTTCAGAATAACGACTAGAGTGATGGAATAGTAAGATAAGTAAAAGCAAACCGTTTTCTGTGAAACAGATACAATTGTTGTATGTGTCTGTTAACAAGCATGTTTTCAGTGAATTTTGTAAATCTGTCAAATGAGTAAATCAATACAGAATGACTTTCTGCCTCAGATTTTAAATGGAAGCACCCTTTAAGAAATCTTTACCAGGGCATTTGGTGTACAGTTAGCTATGGAACCATACATAAAAGGAAAGATTTGGGAAGAAAGATGTTGAGAGTGATGTTGATATTAAATCTCATGATCCACATATGCTGAAAGCAAAGTAGCCATGTACCCAGCAACGATCCTTAGTTCTTAGCACCCTATGGACACATGTTGTACTTTTTCATTCATCTTTATAGATAATATAAGAGATCACACAAGTTTAAACATTATTACTGCTCTAACCACATCTGTACAGTGGGGAATGAAGCAGCAATGGTTGACGTACTGAAGATAAATACATAAACTGAAATCAGTAGAAAAATGTATCAACGTCTCAATCTCAATGTACTAGTGACAACAAACCTACAAATGAATCCATTAAAACATATTAGAACATTTAAACTCTTTTTCATTACCACGTGTGATATTACACTTGATTTTATAAACCTTTTACCAGGCCTAAACATCCCCTTTTAATACTTAAATGTCACCCATAAGATAGGCCCTAACGAGCCCATGAGGCAGAGTACATTGCATTTAAACAGTTTGACTTGAACTTTTAAGTTGTACATGTCCTGGTAGTGAAAAACTCCCATATATTCGTTTGTCAGTACTATGAGGTCCACTTATCCAATATGATAACATTGGGTTACATCATTACATTTATAATGGTCCAACTTTAGTTTGGGAACAGGAAGAAATATCCTGCTTGGTTTAAAAAAAATGTCATTTAAAATTGTCTTTATGTTAAAGTCTGAATTTAGGATACAATTCTGAAAATGCCACTTTTAGAAAATTGCCATTTTCTTGTTCTGACCCTTTAGTGCCTGCAGTGTATGTCCTGGGCCACATGATTGTGAATAGTTGCCAATTGACCTTTATGTATTCCTTCCAGACCCAGGCAGTGAGACAAATAGGAACTAGATTGTGGCAGTATGGGCTATCCTGCCAGGATGGGAGGAAAGAGACCGACCGCTGCCTCAGTTATATTTCAAAGGGGCTCCTTCCTACACAATCACAAAAAACTTGACACTAGTTTTTGTCACCCAAGATATCTTGCTGCCCGGGAGGGGATGGAAGGGAAATTCCAGAACCAGATGAGTGGTGGATCTGGACATTTCTCCCACATCAAAGGCTGGTACCAGCTATAAATATTGGACCCTCAGGCCAACTCTTTGGTCCACTCCTGGACTCGTGGAGGACCCTCAGATGGACTGCCTTGCCCGGCTGCTTGAGGCCTGCTCTGTAATTCAGACAACTGCATTTCAGCTACCAGAGGACTGACGTGCTGCTTGAAGCCTGCTTTATACCCTCAGAAGACCATTCTGCTGCTTCAGGACTGTCTTGCAGCTTGATCCCAGTAAAACCTGAGTGCCTCCAAGTGCTAGTTTGCTGGCCTCCTGTTCTGAGCGACAGGCACACAAAAAGCACCAGCAACTTTGAACCCAATCCTGGGCCCTGCATGAAGGGAATCCTGGCCTCCAAACAGTACCAAATCAGTCCTGGATCCTTGGAACTGTTCAGCACCCGAACAGCTAAACATTGAAATGATTTAGGACATTTACCACCAAAAATTGACTGAGATCCGAGAGGAGACTGGGGCCTACCTGCTCACCAATCCACCCAAAGTGCATTGCTGGTCAAATTTGTCTGACTTTGCGCTAGCTCCAGCTATGTTCTCTGCAGCATTCTCAAATCCTGTTCAGCAGCTCTTTTTGGATGAGGATGGGGTCCTCGCTGGATAGAGCCTACACCTTTGTCCTGCTGGAGATCTTACCAAAAATATGACTAAGGCCCTCATTATGACTTTGGTGGTCAGCTGACCACCATGCCGGCGATGGCGGAAGTACCGCCGCCAGGCTGGCAGTGAAAACCACCATAATATGACCACGGCAGTGACCCTTCCCATATACAGCCAATACACCGCTTGAACTGCCAGTGCAGTCCGTCCACCGATCACAGCGGTTGCCATCTTCAGCCTGGAGGAACACCATTCACTGGCCACCATATTACGACATAACAGACCTCCAGGATTTCCGGAGAGGACCACTGTCTCGCAAAGCCTAGCAGAAACAACCCATATAAAAAGAGACACTCACCTCCAGGGCCACAGAGGAGTCCGTGGCTGCCACGGAACCTGAACTGGAAGTCCTGCCGATGTTGAGGGGAGTCCAGGAGCAGCAACGTCAATGAAGACGACGGTGGTGAGTACAGCCGCCTGTCACACTACAGAGGGAGGGGAGAGTGACACACCCACATGCATAACACATGCCATACACACATACCACATGCATGGAGAACAAATAGCTAAAAAAAGACAACAATTAAAGAAGCCAGAAGCAAAGAAAGCCAGGACAAATACCTGCGATTCAACCACTACATTCTGGTGGGAATAGCTCCCACAACAAAATAAGAAATATGTACAAAGAGCCATTGGCCATTCCAATTTTCCTTGGCAAAATAAAGGGCAACGGAATAGGCCCAACTTGACTCCTGACAGCCTAAGCAACTCCACTGGGCAGGGACATCAATGTGGAAGGCAGTCACCTCAGGGGGGCGGGTGGAGGTTTTTTGGAAGGGGGGTCCTTGGACTTAGATTTGGGAGGAGGTGGGGTATTGGTATGCTGTTTAGGGGCTGGGGGGTGGGCCTGCAGAGGGGTGGGGGGAGTGGTTGCCCTGTGCTCCGTAGTGGGAGGTTTTTAGCAGGGGAGGGACATTTGCAACACTCTGGGACTTGGAGCTGGAGGGCCTGGGCTGGGGGAGCACAACCTTACGTTTCTGAACAACACAGGGTGGGTCAGGAGGAGGGAAGAGGTCAAGGTGGGCAAGGAAAAGGTTTTTAGGTACAGTGGGGGTGGAGTGTGGGAGGAGGGATGGGAGTGGTTGTAGGAGGTGTAGGTGTGCTGGACTGGGTTGTATGTGCATGTAAAGTGTGCTTGTGTGAGGTGGATGGCTGTTGAGTGTCTGAGTGGGAGTGTTTATATGTTTTTGGAGGGGGGTAGAGAGTGATGGAGAGGACAAATAGGTTGTGTGAATGTATGTTGGGATGGTGGCTGCAAGTAAGGTGGGTGTGATAGTGGTGGTGACTGAGCATTTAGTGAATGGGGTGGTGGTCTGGGTGTCTGCTGTTGTGTGACTGTGGGCAAGGCTAAACAGGTGGCAGGATCTGGGACTGAGGATGCAGGGCCTGCAGGTGTGAGTGCTGATGTGACTGTGAGGGAGGAGGTAGAGAGGGAGACAGTGGAAGCAGTGGCTGTTGTGTGTGCTTCTGTGTGATGGCTGTGTGTGTGAGGTGATTTGTGGTGCTTGTGCTTATCCTTGCAAGTCCTGACTATTGTCTTAGGTGCATGCTTGTCTGATTGTGTGCTTTGGATGGGTTGGGTGAGAGGACTCTGGGACTGGGTACAGGTAGTTGGAGGGGTTATGGAAGAACTAGGGAAACTGGCTGCTGTCAAAGAGGAGGCCAGAGCCTGAAATGATCTGTGGGCCAACCAAGCCATCGCGAATGTCCTGCATGTAGGCATTTCATTGGTGCATCTAGGATGCCAGGTCATGGATGGCATTCACTATGGTTGACTGCCTTACAGAGATGGATCTCAGGAGGTCAATAGCCTACTCAGTGAGCATAGCAGGACTGACTGGGTTAGAGGCTGAGGTGTCTGTTATAAAAGAGACACTCACCATCCAGGGTGAGTGGGCATGGGCAACTGGGTGGGGGACCACTGGGGGGGTCAGTGCTAGAATGGGGGGTGGCAGAAGACGATGATGCCCGGGTGGTCCCAGAGGAGTTCATCACCACCAGGGAGCTCTCATTGGACAAGGAATCAGAGTCAATTGTAGCAGCACCTGTCTCCCCCATGGTGCTCCCCTCACCCTCCAACCCACTGGTCCCCTCGACATTGGTGGACACGGCCTCCTTGGTCCATGGGCTGCAGCTCCCCCACTCACTGGTGCCTCTTCTCCTTCACCAGATGATGCAAATGCATGCAAGGATAGGAGAAGAAAAGGAGGGAGGGTGGGGGAGAAAGAAAGGGAGCACGGAGTCAATAACAGCAGTAATAGCACATATGGCATACACATCACAATGACTCACTGGTAGTTTACAAAATGCAGTACCACACCATTGTCTGGGTTCAACAGCTGAAACGAACTCTGAAGACAATACCATCTGCACACCTACTGACACTCACTAATCCATGTCTGCCTGTTGACAAAGGCACAGCTCAACTTAATCCGTCACAGTAACTGCACAATGTGAAATTGCCAAGTCACACCACCTAGGCAGTTGATAACAGTGCATCACTCCAAATCTAGAGAACTCAGGATGTAAGCCCTTACTGAATCAGAAATACCAGCAAATGACTAATACCAATTGTACATACCACTCACCATAGCAATGTAGAACTATACAACATAACCTACAATGGCATACTGAGGCATACATTGACTATTAGCTTGGCATCCAAAGACCATGCCAGGCATTAGGAAACAAATGTACACAGTGTGTACTCACCCCCTTGTGGCTGCTGTGCTGCCCTAAAGCATCCATCCAACTCTGGGTTGGCCACTGCCAGTATGCGGGTCATTAGGGGGGTCAGAGTTCGACAGGCACCACTCCCTCATTGGAAGGATGTCCCCAGCTGGGCCTCTGCATTCTTTCCAGCCCAAAGTCTCAGGACCTCCCACCTCTTTCTGCAGCGGATGCTCCGCTAGATATGGACCCCCAGGGTCCGCACATCCTTGGGGATGGCATGCCATAACCCTTTCTTCTGATGGGTGCTGACCTGCATAGGAAACACAGACAGAGGGCACCATTAACTACACACTACATTCAGTTACAGCAATGGACTATGTACTATATTGATCCCACATTCATCTTATACATCACTCGAACCTCTTTGTACATATTGCATGCGGCAATCAACACTCCCTAAAGGATACACTGCATGCACACACATACATCAACACACAGCCATGTTGCATCCAAAATACCTAAAAGGTGCTCACCTGTTGATCTGGAGGCCCATACAACTGTCCATACAAGGGTAGGACCCCAGCCACAAGCTTCTCCAGCACTACAGATGTGAAGGCTGGGGCCCTATCCCCAGTACCTCAGGCCATTGTGGGTTCCAGATACAGGACCCAACAACTCACACAGTGGAGTTCTTGATAGGGTGAAGTCAGGAGTCAAGTAACATGGGCTTCTGAAAATGACAGTCACATCCGCGCCGGTAATAATCGTCACCGCCAGCAGTGATCATCATTGGCCCCTGTGCTCCATAGACTGCAATGTTAATCAATGAGGAGTTGCACAGCGGTTCAGTGAGGTCACTTCTACCTGTCCTCTGCATGCAGGGCAGGCGGTGCCGTTTCCTGGTGATTGTAATCATGGTAGTCAATAAAATGTGCATCATAGGTCCATATGGCACACACCAAGGCAATCCCAACATGTCTAGATTATACATTTGGTGGGAAAATCAGGCTCTTCAATGAGAGCTCATACCAGTTCTCTGCTTGCAGAAGAGTAGTTGACAAAACATGTTAAATGTGATTGTACAAATCACGTCTCCTAACTTCGACTACATCTGTGAAGCAGTATGACAAAATAATGAGAATATATGGTTTCAGAAGTCAGTTTCCATGCAGAGTTCAAAAGAGCAGATTCCAATCATTGGTTGCCTAAAATGTATGAGACACCTCTGTTTACTGTGATGTTGTGTGTTTCTGTCCTTCCTGCTATCACACACTTGAGATGTTTTGTCTGTTCAGGTACCAACCACTGCGGAGGAGGAGGAGAAATGCACCCATGTACAGACCCCTAGTTGACTTGGCTACACTGGAGGAACACCATATGGTTCTCACCTATCATCTGGACAGGGCCACAAACACTGAACTGTCTCAAAAAATTGAGCCAGATCCCACTCCTGCTCTTCGTAGTGCTACTGCAATACCTCCTAAAGTACAGGTGCTGTCAGTGCTCCACTTCCTGGCCAGTGGATCATTTTCGGTGACAGTGGGCTTGACTGCAGGTAAGTCACAGCCAATGTATCCTAATGTACTAAGTAGATTTGTGACTGCCTTGCTGAAACATATGAGCAGCTATATCACATTCTCCCAAAGAGATGATTTGGACTCATTCCGCTCGTGATTAGGGCCATTGATGGGACCCATATCGGTTTCGTCTCTTCCAGGATAAATGAACTGGTGTTACAAAATAGGAGGAATTACCATTCTATAAATGTGCAGATGGTGTGCCTTGCTGATCAGTATATTCTCCACGTGACTGCCAAGTTTCCAGGATCCATGCAAGATGCCTACGTAACCAGGAACAGCAGTATCCCACATATAATGGCACAGCCACAGAGAGAGAGAATCTGGGTGATTGGTGAGCATGATGTTTCAGACAATGTATGTCATAGTATGTTACCTGGAGCTGTCCTCTGTGCTATTGTACACATGTAATGTGAGTTTCTCACCATTTCCAGGTGTCTCCGGCTACCCAAACCTATCCTGGCTGTGGACATCAGTGAGGAATCCAAGGACAGGGGCAGAGAATCGATACAATGAGGCAAATGGACTGACCAGAAGAGTCACCGAGAGAACATTTGGACTACTGAAAGGCAGGTTCAGGTGCCTCCATATTTCTGGTGGATCCCTACTCTGCTCCCCTAGAAAGGTCTGCCAGATAGTAGTGGCCTGCTGCATGCTTCACAATTTGGCCCTCAGACGGCATGTGCCATTCCTGCAGTAGGAGCAGGGAGACAATGAACCTTTGGCAGCAGGGGAAACTGAAGACAGTGATGAAGATCGGGAGGCGTAGGATGTGGACAACAGGACACATCTGATATACTAGTACTTCCAATGACACTCAGGTAAGACTGTAGTTCTGTTCATACCACCATTGCAATGAAGAGCTCTGTGGCAGCTATGATGTACCAAGCTCAAATGTGTACATTCTGAAACCTGACGCTGTTCGATCTGTGGTCAGTCATGCCGGTGGTATGATGATTGGGAAAAAGCTTATTCTGCCCATGCAGTGTATCAGCTGTTTTTTCAGTTTCACATACATGCCAATGTCAAAGTGTGTCCTCATTCCATACAGTACTTAGCATTTGTTGCTGGGAATGTAGTGTGAGTTTCAGTGTGCTTACACAACCGCTCTATAACTTCATTGTCCCTTACAGTTTGGCCTGGAAAAGGTGTTCCAGAGGAGGTCTTGGCATACTGACAACATGGCATAGCTAAAACCGTGATATCTAGTCTGAGGCGCTTACATAAGTTGTTTCTCATCACTACTAGTGTTTAGAATTAATTGCAGTGCACAATTGTAAGTTGATATGACCAGGTGAATGTAAGCTGTCATGTTACAAGGGCTCATGTTGCTTTACTTTCCTTTAATTCTCATTTGAATGTCACTAATAGTTTCCCTTTTTCCAGATGTTGGTGTGGTCACTACTGTGAACTCATGGAATGCCTACAGATTGCTTTCACACAGCTTGGTGGATGGTGACTTGTGGCAAGCACTTACACTGGTAATGTGTACTCCAAGCTGACTGTACATTGGATGGATTCACACTTTAAAATACATTTGCACAGGATGATACAGGTCAAGACATTGCATATTGATAACATAAAAGCAAAAATCCTTCAGTTGTGTTTAAATGTATTTATGTAAATTACAAAAAGGAAAGGATAATGCAATAAAGGGGGTGATGGTGGATGACATCTTCAGTGTAGTGGCCCAGTTAGTTTCTAGCACATGTCCAGTATCCCTGGGGCCATGGGACAAAGGAGCAGTGGCAGTCCAAAGTGTGCAAGGTGTCTCATTGGCACACAAGGGGGACATAATGGTGATGCTCACTTCCTGGCAGTGGTTTTGTTCTTGGCTACAGTCTCTGAAGGATGTCTGGCTCAGGGTAAACAATTGCAGGGTGGTTCTTCTGCTACAGAGGGAGGGGTGCTGGTGGTCTGTGAGTCCTGTGGCAGGTACCCAGTCCACTAGCTGCAACAGATGTGGAGGGCTGGTCAGTACACTAGCTAGTGAAAGGGGCCTGCTGGTATGTTGTGGACTCACTCATGATGGTGGTAATTTCACTGAGCACCCCTGCAATGGAAGCCATGGTGGCATCGTTGGCCTGCAACTGCTGCATGACCTCCTGGCTGGTGTTCCCCCTGTAGCCTCTGGTTCTCCTGCAAGATGGTAAGTACCTGGCCCATTCTGTCATGGGATTTCTGGTATGCTCCCAGGACATGCGACAGTGGCTCCTGGGCAGTCGGTTCCCTGAGTTGGCCTACCACTTGGTGCACAGAAATCCTCCCACTGGCCCTGGCACCCTGTTCCTGTGTCCCCTGAACTGTGGGCCAACTCCCACTGACACAAGGACCTTCTTGGTCTTGCCTGTGAGGTGTTGACATGAGTCCCTGTAAAGGTGGGCACAGTGTTGATTGATGTGTCCTGGGAACAGATGTTTGGGGATATTGGGTGGCTGCTGTTATCATGGAGTCTGATGTGGGGTGCTCTGGGGTAGACTGGATGTTGCCTGTGGTGTCTGACTAGCCAGTAGTACCAGATGGGCTAGGGAGATCTTCCAGATCAAGACATCCAGAGTTACTGTCATCACCAGGGCCTTTTTCTGGTGGAGGACTGGGTTGGCGTGGCACATGCTGTCGACTGACATTGGCTGGGGTACCTGCCGACATGTAAGATAGTTGTTGATTTCATTCTCAGATACCTTTTCAGCATTTATGGGTTTCCCATTGGGATGGGTGTTGTTTTTACACCTTTGGTTTGTGTTTGGTGATGCATTGTGGGATTGGTAGTCCTTCATGCTGACCCTGCATTACTCATGTGTGTGAATGATGACCTTGGAAAGGTGTGCTTTAAGTGAGTTAGGCATGCAGGGGAAAATTGCTGAGAGTGGTTATGGGGATGGTTCTAAGTTTGGGATGCAGTGCGTTGAAGGGTGATAGGTTGACGGGTAGAAATGCCATGCAGGTGTAACTGGTGGTAGAGAAGTAATGGTGACTTACCAGTGTCCAGCCCTCCAGTGTTTCTGGTGAGGCCCTCAGGATGCAGGATAGCCAAGACCTTCTCCTCTCATGCTGTCAACTGTGGGGGAGGAGGTGGGGGTCCACCGCCAGTCTTCATGATGGCATTGTGGTGCCTGGATGCCATTGCATGCACCCTCTCCCATGGATCATTCCACCGCTTTCTTATGTCATCCCTTGGGCATGGATAGGTTCCCACAGAGTTCACCTTGTCCAGGATTCCACACCATAGCTCTATCTTCCTGCTACTGGATATCTCTGGACCAAACTGCTGTGGCTCTACCATGGCGATTTCGTCCACCATGACCCGTAACTCCTCATCAGTAAAATGGGGGTTATTTTGTGGAGACATGCCAATTGTCTAGTGGGTGTAGTGTGTGTGTTGTGCAGAGTCTGGAATGTTTGGTGGGGGTGCTGGTTGTGTGAATATGTGGGATGCTGTGAAGTAGTTTTTGAGTGCAGTTTTGTTGTGTGTGTTTGGTGTAGAGATATGATGTGTGGTGTGTGATGCGTGAAGGGTGTATCAGTGGCTGTGGTTTGTGTGTGCAGTTCTGCAGATATGTTGGCTGGCAACGTATGGCAACGTATAGCAGAAATTTGGATTTTGCAAAGAATTGTGGGTTGTGTAGGGGTGTTTTCTAGTGGTGTTGGTGGGTATGTATGGTGTGTGTATGTGTAGCAGGTGTGGGTTTTTCAATCTGGCCAATGTTGGCTTCAATCAATCAATCAATCATTGGATTTATAAAGCGCGCTACGTACCCGTGAGGGTTTCAAGGTGCTGGGGGGGGGAGCTGGTGTTACTGGTCAAAGAGCCAGGTCTTGAGGAGTCTTCTGAAGTTGAGTAGGTCTTGAGTCTGTCACAGGTTGGTGGGGAGGGTATTCCAGGCGAGGTATGAGAAGGATCTGCCGCCGGAGGTCTTTCTTCGGATTCGGGGGATGACGGTGAGGGACGACGGCGAGGGCTTCTGGTGTTGTGGAGTGGCAAAATTTACCACAGCCATCCACACCACCAATGGGTTACCGCCGTTAAGTGACCACTGTGGTCATTCTGGGTTGGAATTTGGAGGGCGGTTTGTTGTGGGCGTGGTAGTGATGGTGGTGGGATTGGTTCTTCCCCAACTTCATTGGCTTTGGCATGGTTTAACTTATGGCTGCTCTTTCGCTGCTTTGTTTTTGTGACTCTTGATATGGTGGGCGGATCGCCGTCTCTGCAGCGGTCTTTTGGCAGCCTTCACCATTGCTGATTTTAATTAAAGACCGCCAAAGTCGTAATAAGGGCCTAGGACTGAATGTAGAAATCTTCAGCATGATTTTGTCCATCGGCTCCTAAATGATGAATTCTTCTCCTCTGACCCTGCCAGCTGCCTTGTTCCTTTGAGCTTTACCTTCTCAGAAAATAGTTCTTCAAATTTCTTCCAAGTCTGAAGGTAAGCCAAGACACTGCCAAATGCACTCTGTATATCCGATCCTGGGTCCATTATGGTCAACCATAATTTTAACAGTTATTGTGAGACTAGATGCCTGCAGCTGGTGCTTTGCTCCTTCAGGAGCTTATTTTTACTAAAATCATAACCTGGTCCTCATGATTGGACTTTTGTCAATGTGGTGTCCCATTATTTATTAAAATAAACTCTATTTTTCTATATTGGTTTGGGATATTTCTTGTGTTGTGTTTTCACTTTACTTTTGTTTGAGTGCTGCATAAATACATTACACTATAACTCTAAAATAAGCCTGGCTGCTTTTATGCCAACCTACCAGAGGATTAAACACAGATTATTTTAGTGACTTTTGTGGTTAACCTGAAAGGGATTGTGGTTGTTGCTTGAGAGGGATCTTCACCCCCCTCAATCAAAAACCCAATTTCCTACAGCCCTGTATTTATCTCCAAAACCATATTTACAAAGTCTTATACATATGGGTTTGCAACAAAATAGTACACCTACACAAGGCTGGCATAACAAGAAAAATAACTCTATTTTCGTTTTTGCATTGTGCAGCCCACACGAAAAGAGGAAATAGCCTCAAAGGTTAGTGTTTGTGGAGTAAGGTATCCCTTTCCACCCAAAGACTATCCTGACCATAATGCAGGCACGGTTGCACAATGACGCATCTGTTGATGCTAGCAGGGAGCAGAATTGCACCATGTTTTTGTAGATATGAATTCATTTTCTTTCCTGCATTGCATGAGATATTCATAAATATGTTCTGTAGTTTGTGATAGTAAGTACATAAAGTTAGGCAGGGAGTACATTTAGAACATGACAAGACCTAGGGCCACATGTGCAAAGTATTTTTTTAATTGCAAATGAGCCACATTGCAGAAATGGCCCTTTTGCAACAAGAAAAATGCCGTTTGAGATGTGCAAAGTCCAAAATGTGATTTGGTAACTTGTTACCAAATCGCAAGTTGAGTTTTGCAATTCTGTATTAGGAATTCCTAATACTGATCGCCCAAAGGTATGTATGAAAGATTTGCGACCAAAATGCGGTCACAAAATATTCTCAGATTACCACCATTTTTTTTAATTGGTGGTAAGCAATTTGCCACGGGACACCTTACCCTTAGTGAATCTGTGCACTAACATTTTTTTAGAGCAGATAGTAGTCTCACAGACCTCTGCCAACTCTTATATTTTTTTTTTTTTTTTTTTAAATGGATCCCGTTTTCCTTTAAGGAAAATGGGCTTCCTTAAAAAAACTGCTTTGTTGAAAAAACATTCACAAGTTGGTCTGCTTGTAACCTTCAGATATTTAAGACACATTCTAAAGGATATGAAACTTAGAATGACTCCTTGTAAACTTTTATTACCAACATGTGTGAGGGAAAAAGCCTGCACAAGGAAATACCATAAATATAAGACAAAAGTTTCATATGTGCCAACCGCTAAAGTGAAAACTATGTTTGTGCCATAGTTATAAACCAGGCACATCCGTAACCATTCTTAGTATTTAACAAACAATGCAAGCACAAATGTAATCTTTTATTTTTGTTTACATATGTAAGTGGCCATTTTACTACTCCTCACTGTCCAAATTAGTACACCAAATTACCATTAGCAAGAGCTTAACCATATTTCAGAGTTACCACAGACACTGCAACAAGTATTTCTACACGGTGTGCTCAGAGCTATAGAAATTAGGTAATTTATGGCCTGATTTAAGAGGCTCTAGGGCCACCTTAGTGCAGCCAAAGTGTCATTTTTTGAAGCTAAGGTGGGGCTATTGTGGCTTTTTACATGCACCATATTCACAATGCATGCATTGCGTCACTTTGTAACCCCTTGTGCCACATTATGCCTGTGCCAGGCATAATATATGCAAGGGCGGTATTGCCGTATTAGAGGGGGGGTCCAAAAAATGGCACAAGGAAACCTAAAAAATTTCCTTACACCATTATTTTTGGCACATTTAACGCCTGCTCAGAGCAGGCATTAAAAGGAGGCATGCCATTGAATAAAATGGGCCCCTATGTACTCTGCAGGAGTAGCGTCAACATTTTGGAACTACTCCAGCAGAGTTCATCAATAGCGTCAGGAATTCTGACACTTTTGCCCCCTACCCTGAGCCATGGTGTGCTGTATTTTAAATATGGCGCACACATGGTGGCAGGAGTGGGGCGCTAAGGGGCGCAAGGAAAGTGGCACTGCACTGGGTTTAGAGTCACCTTTCTTAAATCAGCCACTTAGTGACTCCTCCACATTCTACAGGCATATGGATTTGCCTCACTCACCATGTAATAAATAATCCACTCTATTTCAAGTTCAGGCCAATGAAATTGTATTACATCTGTTGCATATCAAAAGCAAAGCAGCCTCAGACTAGTTGCAAAGGTTATAGCTTTGTCAAAAGAATGTTTTTTTTGGTCACGTAAATGTTGTATTGTGCTATTAATGCAAATTTGTATTTATTAATTTATGTTTATTATATATTATTATGTTTTAATATTTATTAATATATTAAAGTCTCAATTATTTCCCAAACACTTTCTGGCACTAGTATTCTAAAGGTACATGGAGGCTAGAAGAATCCCAAATATGCATCTTTTTAAAGAGCTGGTGCTTAAAATCTTAAAATGCCGACTATTGAAAAATATACAATTTGTATGTTTTGCAGAATTGTATTCCTCATCGGGTTCTAAGGTGATTATTACAGGAAAAATATCCTTCGACAAGGCCTATATTGCAAACACAAGATAAACCTGAAACTGAGGGCAGGATTTAAACCATAATTGATAAACCTACAGTAAAAGATACGTACCTATTACTACAAGATATGTCCCTCTAGCGATTTGTTTTGGTTATTGAAATATTATGTGAGGTTACATGATCTATTTTACTCTGGAAAGGAGAAGAGTCAATGCAAATAAAGTCATTTACATGTGCTTCCATGCAAGACAAAATGTTTGGTGCTGTTTTTTACTACATGTCTGCTATTACAGGGATCCTTTTTTTACCGATTTGTGTTACTATGTCAAATAGCTGAACAATAATAACATTGAAAGTGAGATACAGTGTGCTGTTAATGTATTTTAAATCCGTCATCCAACCTTGTAAAAATAATGTAGATGCAAATAACACCATGATGAAGAAAATGCAAGGCTCACAAGGAGGAGGGTGAAGACACAGGGACCAATTCACAAAGGTATACTTAGACTTTTGGTGTAAACATAGACTAAAAGTCTAACGGCCTGATTACGATCTTGGAGGATGGGGTTACTCCATCACAAACATGAGGGATATCTTCCACCATCCACCGTATTACGGTCCTTTTTTATCCTATGGAGATTGTAATGTGGCAAACGTAATATCCCCCACATTTGAGACGAAGTATTGCACCTGTCAAGATCGTACTCAGGCCCTGAGTTTGCGACTTCCCATATTCACAAAGGGCATTTATGAGTAATACCTTTACGTAAGCACTCGTGCGGAATCTTTACACTCAGGGTGGAGAAGCCGCACTCAAGCTGGAAAACAAAAGTCTGAAGATGTACAACCAAAATAGCATATAATTCATCACTGACAATATGAATTAACTCTATGTAGGCAATAGGCAGTTACATATGTGAATGTGTAGGATGTGTATTGCAGTGGTAAATGTTTTGTCAAAAATACTCAAAACTACAATACAAGATTGTTAAAACACTACATGATTCCACATAAGTCTTCTCTACAGTATCACATGTAACCCTCAATTATGGGTCATCTAAAGTCTTCGAATTGTGAAAGTAATATGTCACTTTAAATCTAGGAACAAACATCAGAATCCTAAGGGCAGATTTTAAAAAAAGTGGTGCTGCATCCAATGCAGCGCCACTTTTCTAGCACCCTCTTAGTGCCCCCTACCTCCTCCATGTGTGTGCTGTATTTAATATATGACACACCATGGCACAGGATAAGGGCAATAGTGTCAACATGTTTGACGCTATTGATGTACTTTGGTGGACTAGTGTCCAAAATTTGGGCACTGGTCCTGCAAAGTACATAGAGGCCCATTTTAACAAATGGTGTGCCTCTTTTTAATGCCTGCTCAGAGCAGGCATTAAAAGTGCAGAAAAATATGATGCAAAGAAATCTTTTAGGAGGAGGAACGCCCCCCTTGCATACATTGTGTCTGGCGCAGGCATAATGTGGCACAAGGGCTTACAAAGTGCTGAAATGCATGGAGTGTGCCACTTTGTAAATATGATGGAGTGATTGTCTAAGCCTAATGCCACCTTAGCTTAAAAAAAGGGACACTTATGTGAGGATAGAGGTCCTTAAATCTGGGCCTAAGCTTCTCCCAAATGTACCACACACCCACCAGTGTCAGTGCTTACCATCCTCCAATCAGCTCCAGCTGGCAATCGTTAGCCAATCACAGCCTGGCTGCAGACAGAAAAGCTGAGCTACCACACCCAAACCCTTTTGGACCTTTCAATATGTCACTCGAAGTGTTTGTTAAGTTGACCCTGGTCATGCAACAGAATGATGTGAGGAGAAGGAGACGGAGGAGGAAAGCAGAGAGGATCTTCAGGCAAAGGATTAACCTATTTGAAATGTTCAGCCTAGATGTCAGGGCCAGAGTCCATTTTCTCCCATTATGTCATCTTGCAGTTGGTTTCTGAGTGGGAGCAGGATCTTGATTCTATGACCTGCCACTCACACTCCATCCAAGCCTATATCAGGATCCTAGCAGCTCTTCATGTCTTTGTCACTGGCTCATTCCAAAAGGTGCTCAGTGACACTGTGGCCATATCACAGGCAAGCCAGTCCCAAAGCTTACATCAGGTACTGCACTGCATAAATAGGAGAGTGCATCAGTACATATGTGTGCCCCACACACTGGCAGGAAGGTAAAGGGTTACCACGGATTTTGACATCTTATCCAGCTTTCCCCGTGTTGTTGGTGCAATCAATTGCACCTATGTGCACTTCAGGCATCTCGTCACAATGCCCGCATCTTCTGCAACAGACACCACTGGCATTCCAATAATATGTAGAGTGTGTGTGATGCTAATGGGTGCTTTACGGATGTACATGCAGGGTCCCCCATGAGTAGATATGACAGCTACATATTTTGCAGGTCACCTCTGGCCCAGTGGCTGATAACACGAGAATTTAGCAACATTTGGCTTCTGGGTAAGTACACAAAATACAGAGAAGTATGCATATGTGTGAAATTGTTTTCATACACATCCATCTTAGGGTAAATATCTTTTGCTTCACATGCATTATGCTAACAGACACTGCATATGCCATTTCACATCTTAGTACCTTAATAAATGCTATAGGGACATGCACCAAAATATGTACTTTTTCTTCCTCATGTGATGCTGCCTATGCACACTCCACTTATCTCCTCACACCATACAGGTGTGCAGTCATTGTACCTCAGATGAAGTACAAGAGGGCACATATATGGACACAAGCCATAATTGATTGTACTTTATGGACTCCTAAAGTAGTTCAGATGCTTTGACCGGGCAGGGGGCATGCTGATGTACTCCCCTAAACTTGTGTGCAAGATTACAGTAGCCTGTTGTGTCTTACACAACATTGCAATGATTCATGGCTTACGTACCTCTGAACCCTCACCTAGGTCTGAATCTATGAAACAGGACCATTGCACCTAACAGAGGGCAGGGTATGGAGGCGGAGTGTATGCAAGTGCTGGTTGAAACTTTTTTCTCCGGAGCCACGAGTTGTGTTACAGACTGTGTGTGGTTGTTGTCAATGATGATTGGTAGACATATAACACTCTGTCCATAAATTCCAACCTGAGACTTCTCTGCAAACCATACACATTTTCTGTCAACAACAGATGCTTTTAAGAGCCAAACGTCCCTGCTACAGATTTTGTACCCATGTCAGTGTTGACATATTTGCAAACGACTCCACTGCCCAAGGGGAGGAGAACATGTCAATTTATTTGTGTTATCTTCCTGGACAATGGATATCTAAAACTTTCGACACTCCAAGGACCATATTCATGAGCCCCATGTGCCACTATAGCATCACTTTTTGTTACTCAATGGTGGTGCAGATCTTGCAACCATTTGACTTTGCATGGCTTTGAATGGCCTCATGGATATGACGTGAGGCAAGGCAGAGCAAATCGCTGCATTGCCTTACTCTGCACAGGGGAGGCGTTCTAATTTCCCACTTAAAATCCATAGAATTAGGTGCACCTGGGGATGCTTTAAAAAGTTGTGCCTCTCAAAGGGTGGTGCAACAAGGAGAATTCTCATTTTTTTCTCCTCCTTTTTTCCTCATGCTAATTGTGCTGAATTATGCAGCACACAAAGAAAGAGGAAAAAGCCTCCCAGTAATGTCTAGGAAGCGGCCCTTACTCATAAAAACAATCCTGCATGTAACACAGACATCCTTGCACCATGGTGCATGGGTTACTGGGTTGGTGCTAGGCAGTCCATTGTCTGCCAGTGCTGGTGGAAGGACAGACATGCGCTGTATGCTACAGATACAGTGCATTTATGTAATTTCACCATGACACAGGGGAGCGCTGCAAGTTGATTAGCTGCATAGACCTACACCAAAACACTCAAAGTATGTCCGCAAGAGTCACAACAAATGATGCCTGTGCATGGAACCATTTACGTTTGGTACTGTGTAAAGAAGGAAAAGATAGAATTGTAATTCAAAATTGTACAGGTAAATGTCAACCTTACAGTTTTTGAAACAAGTATGCTTCAAACAAGCATACCTTTCCTATTGTTTAGAAGGTATTGGCTGAGAATGGCCCTAATACACATGTTATAGGGGGGGTGTTGGTTTGTGTTATGAGCTTGGGGGCACATTTACTGAAAGGTGGTGCAGTGCTGAGCAGCAAGTCACCTTGCTGCCCGAAATTGTGAAAATTAGAAATGTCAGGTAGTGCCATATCTAAGGTATATGACACATTCCTATCCTCTAAACCTAAGCTGGTGTGAAATGGCATGCATTGTGCCAATGCAGGCACCCTTGCACCATTGTGCAAGGGTGCTTGTGTTGCATGAATAATTGTATTTGTGCAGGAAGAGGCACCTTCCTAAACATAGAGAAAGTTGTGAGGTTTTAGCGTCTTAATATGGGTGCTGCATAGGAGAAATTGTGATTTGGCTCCTCATTGTACCTCACCTGGTGTGAAGTATGGCTACTGTTCCTTTTCAAGGCCTTCTAAATTTGGGGATGTGCCCAATTCTATTTGTGTTGCATGGAAATAACCACTGCAAGCCAGGGCACAGTGGTGTAATGCAGGGACGTGTGCAGCATACAGCAACTTCTGATTTATGAAGCCACTCTAAGCCACTCAAATTTACTTAGTTTTGCTTCTTATATCTGACATAGAGCTTAGCATCATGCAAGTATCACTTTGACTGGTGCTTACGTGATACATTGCAATCATACATGCAATACAGTCTGACCAGCTTAATTCAGTTGTAGGTGTGTTGTGCACTTCTGAATTTGGTTGTGTGTAACAATAGGTCCTGTATTTCCTGCCTTTTTGTTGTGTGTGCGTCATTTTCTTTAGTAAATCATTGGTTTGCAGCTTAAGCATGAATTCTCCTCCCCGAGTGTGTACACTCTGCACAAGGAGCAGAGACTCCGCACTCAGGCAGAGAATCCACAGTGCGGGCAGAACCCATCAATATCATACATGACAAGACAAACAAGAATTAAACAGGAGGAAGTTCATAACAGGGAGATCCTGGCAGCCATTTTTCAGTCATTCTAAGCCATCCTCACCTACAACCAAGATCCTCTGCCATCCTGCTGCTCTGTGTACCCAATTTGTCCCTAACATGGCTGAGGGACTTAATGACAAAGCACCCCATTTCAGCAAGTCGGAATTATATCTTAGGAAAAAAGGTGCTTGAAAATTACCCTCTGCTTTTTGGGGACCCCAAACGATAGCTGAGTATTGCAGCATGCAACCAGTTCTGGGTGGACATTGCTGTGCACTGCAGTGCACTGGGTGTTTACCATCAGCAGGTCAAAATGTGTAAGAATCACTGGGAGGACCTGCAAAGCTGGGTCAGGATTAAGTCCCAGAAACTCCTCTCCTGTCCTCTCAGCCAAATGTACATAGACCCCAGTTCAGTCCACTGTATTGGAGGGTCCTGAGAAAAGGCCTAGCCAACCCTCCATGCTAGGCTGAAGGAGCTTGAGCAGCAGAGACCTGGTAAGTGCATGAACTGCTTTATCTGTCTGGTAGTATGATGTGAGTGTGGAAAGAGATGTCACTTTCTATTTATTTGTCATGCTTTACCCTATGTGTACCTTATGTGGTCATGGTCTCCTTAGAGCAATTTAAAGGATGCTTTATGAGGGCATTCTGGGAAGTGTATTGAAGTAAACAAAACTGGGCTAAATGTCAATTCTAGGTGCATTTTAAGAATAAATGCACTTACAAAATCAGAACTAGTCTCCAAAGGACCATGTAACTGTTATATCCAAATGTGATGTAAAGGCTTCCACAATATTTTTTATAGGTATGTGAAGGCTTTGGGTGTTGGATGCTGTGTCATGCATGCTTTTTGTGTGAATTTGTTGATGTATTGAATAACATATTTTGTGTTAATTAAGTAAGGGCTGACATTGTGATACTTATCTTAAGCAAAATGACATTAACATATAAAAGAGGGCATACACAGATCTTGAATGCAGTGGCACATATCTCATTTCTATTTTCAAGGTCAAAGTCCTAACTATGCACATGTGCTTAACAGTATATAGCATAGACAAAGATGTCTTAACATGCGTAATGAGGCCCTTGCCATGTACACTGTCCAATGTCCTCTAATGATATTGCAGTATTTTGACTCACATCTTTGATAAGGTCGTATTCCAGACCTAGTTGGTATCTGTACACCCTACAGTGCAGGTATGCAGTGCTTTCTTATGCTACACAAAAGATGACATTTGATAGTAAGCATATGACTGTTGACACCGCACATTACTGGATAATCCTAGATTTACTATTAGATTTGGCTAAATCCATGCTGTCCTTGTCCTATACCTCCATGTGGCTTTTACAGTTGAAAATAGCTAAGTTTCAATGTTCTAAAACTCACATCTCACCAATGCTGAAGTTGAGGGTTAGTAAATATTGAATAGGATGCAGAGCAAACTTGAGACAGTTGTTACTCTGTGTCTAATATGATGACATTACTGTGAGAATACACATACCTTTGGTCTCCCGAAAACATTACATTCCCTTTTGAGAACAAATGATTACAAAGCCAGCACTTGCTTCATGTTGTCATGAACTTCTTGGAGATTTGTACATTGACTACACACTTGTTTGCCTTCTATTTTAGTGTACATGGATGGCCAAGGGACATCTACCTAGGACAAGGGGCAGGAAAGTGGAGCTTCAGCTCATCAATGGGTATGACCTCTCACTACCACCAACGAGGAGGAGGAGGAGGTAGAAGAAGACCAGAGCAGGGGAAGTGTACCTACCCAGATGGATGATGCAACAGCAACACCATGAGGCTGGGTGGAGGCTGCAGACATTGAGAGGGACAACCCCAGCCAGGGGGGTAAAGAATGTGGGTCTCCCCAGCCCTAAAGACCAGGATTTCAATGTGGTGTCCTGAGGGCAGGCTCGTCTGCCATCTGAGCCTGCCACTGGCTCTTCCCTAACTCCTGAGGCCCTCATTCCTTGGGGCCACCAGCTGCACCCTCTGCCACTACTCCACCTCTGTAGGAAAGTCCTCCTTTTTGCCCTGGTCACCCCCAAACATTTTGGACAGATACTGGTGGTTACTGACTCTTGCCAGTGCCCTGGGTAATGCTTACCAGTCCCAGGGCCAGTGCTCTGTATAAAGTGGATATGCAAATTAGGCTAATTATCATTGTCAATATTAACCCACCTATAAGTCCCTAGTAAATGGTAGGGCATGTAGGTTTAGGGACCCCAGCATAGGTAGTGCACCCATAGGTACACTGCTGAGGTGCCCAGTGTCCTTTTAAAGCCAGGCCTACCTTGCTGGCTGCTTTTAAACTAAAGTTACATACAAATTTGACTTTGGGATTAAAAGTGCTTCCAAAGTCCTAAACTACCTTATTTTTATATAAGTCACACCTAAGGTGTGGCCTATGTGCACCTAGGGTAGGGTGCCATGTAACTATAAGCAGGGACCTTATATAAAATAGTTTTCGAAGCCCCAGTGAGGTAAAACAGCCAAATTTGTTTTTCCCTCATTGTAGTGAATAGACTCCATAGGCTAGAACGGTGAGACTTTTAATTTATAAAGTCTCCTTAAGTGACAGATTACTCAAGTTTGGTATCAAATTAATTGTTATAATAATCCCCACAACTTACAATTGATGGATTTAATATATCTTGTTTAGGTAAAGAGTTTTAAACTTTACATAAAAAGTTGTCAACTTCAGCCCTGTAGCGCTTTGCTCTGATTGGCCAGCCTCTGGCAGCCTGGCCAGGCTGCCTTGATGAGGTGTGAAGTAGCCTGGGCTCCACACAAAGAGATGTGCCTGGGGGAAGAGATCTTCCCTCAGCAGATGGGGAAGCAGGAAGTGGGGGAGGGCTGCCAAACTCTTCTTCAAAGGCAGGGAAGGACATTTGGAAGCAACCCAGCACCTCCCTCACATCCTACAAACCCAGACAATTAGGTGCCCCCTTGATTAGATAAGGAGGGAGCAGGAGAGGAGTATGTTTAGGATTTGTAGCCACACCAGTGGGTGGGCTCAGCCACATGTAACCTCTAAAAAATATTTTCAGCCATGATGGATTTTTAAGGAATGTTGCTCCCTGGGATTGATTTTTGCCACACTTCCCAGGAAGTGGTCATCACAGGGGGGAGGACCCTGCACCTGCTTGGCGAACCAGGACCCCCCTGATTTTCATCCAGGAGCAAGGATAAAACTGGCAGCCCTGCACTCGCACTTAAAGATCCCTACCAGATCCTTACAGGGAAGAACTACAGGAGAAGAGGGATTGCCCTGCTGGACCCCTGACCTTCACCTGGACACTGAACTCTGGAGGACTGCACCAGCTGCACACTTGGGCTTCACCACAAGAAGAACTTTGCCTGGCTTCAACTGGTTCATTTTGGTGTAATTTTAAAACTAAAAATATTTCCTATTTTTATAAATTGGTTATGGATTTTAAACTGTTTTCTGTGTTTTATTTCATTACTGTTTTGTGATATTTGAATGCTTCACACTTTGGCCCTCATGTTAACCTCCGTGGTCTTTTTGGAAGACTGCAGAGGTACTGCTGTGCTGAAGACCGGCAGTGCAGGTGGTTTTCCGCACAGCGTATTATGACTGCTGGCAGCCCTCCATCCTCTTTCGGATGGAGAGCCACCAGCAGCCATACTGGCGGTAGGCAGGGAAGTGAAGGCTGCTCCACCTTCACCGCCACATCATCAGAACACCACCCACCAAATCACGTCCCATGATTCGGTGTGGCGGGTTCTGGTGACCGGGTGCTGGCGGCGGAGCGGCCCCCATGGATCCAGTCCCCTCCCGGAGGATCACCGGACCAGGTAAGGTGACCGTCGGTTAGGGTAGGGGGTTGGGGGTGTTGTGTGTTGTGCGCATGCATGGGGGTGTGAATGTGAGTGTGTAGAGGGGGTGTGTGAGTGCGTGTATGTATGCAGGGAGTGTTGTGTGTTTGAAAATGTGTGCATGTCTGTCTGTTTGTATGTCTGTGAGTATGTGTGCATTTATGACTGTGCGTATGTGTGCGTGTATGACTGTATGTATGTGTGCATCTATGACTGTGTGTGTGTCTCTTGGTATGTTTGTTGGTATGTGTGCAGGCATGTGTATTGGTGGTGTCTGTATTCGTGCAGGGTGGGGGTGTGTTTCGATGTTGGGGGAGCGGGAAGGGGGTCCTGCCACCTTTGGGGGCGGTAGGGGGGTCAGGGGAGGGGGAGGAGGTTGGGGGAGGCCCCTATCAGTGCCAGAGAAGGAATTCCCTGGCACTGATAGTGGCTACCGCCATGGATTGCGTGGCGGTAGAGAACCCCATGAAATCCATGGCGGTACGTGGGGTCGTGATACCGCCGGCAGTGTTCTGACAGCCGCTGGTCTGGAGACCAAAGTCTCCAGCCCAGGGGTCATTACCACCCTGGTGGTCGAAGTAGAGAAGTGGTGGTTTAGCATGACGGTCATCGCCATTCTTGTAATGCCATTTCGTTTTCCGCCGGCCTGTCGGTGGTATTACCACCATTTCTCCACCGAGTGCCAGGGTTGTAATGAGGGCCTTTGTCTCCTAAGTTAAGCCATGTAGCTCATTGCCAAGCTACCGAGGGTTGAGCTGGGTTTAATATATTGAGATCTAACTGGATCTAAGAGAAGGTTGGTGGCCTAGTGCTAAGTGTAGGTACTTACCTGTCGAGACGGGCCACTGACCTGAAAAGGAGGATGTCTGCAGGGGCGATGGTATGCCTCCGACCTCCTGGAACACCTCTCGGCACTTCTTGGTGGAAGAGAAAGAGACAAAACACTGCCATGTCTTGCTGGTCCAGCCAGGCAACCTGTATCTTCGGGGGGCAGGTCATTGTTGACAGAGTGATAGGAGACTTAGGGGGTGTAAGAGGCTGGCCTGGTTTGTAGTGAGTACCAAGGGGTACTTACACTCTGCACCAGGTCCAGTTATCCCTTATTAGTGTAGAAGAGGTGTTTCTAGCAGCTTAGGCTGATAGGAGGTAGCTATAGCTGAGCAGCTTAGGGTGAACTAGGAGACATGCAAAGCTCCTACTATACCACTGGTGTCATATGCACAATATCATAATAAAACACAATACACAGATATACTAAAAATAAAGGTACTTTATCTTTATGACAATATGCCAATAGTATCTCAGTGAGTACCCTCAATATGAGGATAGCAAATATACACAAGATATATGTACACAATACCAAAAATATGCAGTAATAGCAAAAGGAAGTAATGCAAGCAATGTATAGTCACAATAGATTGCAATAGGAGCACATAGGTATAGGGGCAACACAAACCATATACTCCAAAAGTGGAATGCGAACCACAAATGGACCCCAAACCTATGTGAGCTTCTAGAGGGTCGCTGGGATTGTAAGAAAACAGTGAGGGTTAGAAAAATAGCCCACCCCAAGACCCTGAAAAGTAGGTGTAAAGTGCACCTATATTCCCCAGAGAGCACAGAAGTTGTGATAGGGGAATTCTGCAAGGAAGACCAACAGCAGCAATGCAACAAATGTGGATTTCCGGACGAGAGTACCTGTGGAACAAGGGGACCAAGTCCAAGAGTCGCGACAAAGTCGAGATTGGGCAGATGCCCAGGAAATGCCAGCTGAGGGTTCAAAGAAGCTGCCACTGGATGGTAGAAGCTGTGGATTCTGCAATAACGAAGAGGACTAGGAACTTCCTCTTTGGTGGATGAATGTCCCACGTCGTGAAGAAGCTTGCAGAGGTGTTCCCACGCAGAAACACCACAAACAAGTCTTGCTAGCTGCAAGGGTCGCGGTTAGGGTTTTTGAATGCTACTGTTTCCCAGGAGGGACCAGGATGTCGCCAATTGCGTGAGGAGACAGAGAGGGCGCCCAGCAAGATAAGGAGCTCTCACAGAAGCAGGCAGCACCTACAGAAGTGCCGGAACGGGCACTACGAAGAAGAGTGAACCAGAGCTCACCCGAAGTCACAAAAGGAGATCCCATGACGCCGGTGGACAACTCAGGAGGTTGCGCACTGCAGGTTAGAGTGTCGGGGACCCAGGCTTGGCAGTGCACAAAGGAAATCCTGGAAGAGTGCACAGGAGCCGGAGCAGCTGCAAATCACGTGGCACCCAGCAATGCAGTCTAGCGTGGGGAGGCAAGGACTTACCTCCACCAAACTTGGACTGAAGAGTCACTGGACTGTGGGAGTCACTTGGACAGAGTTGCTGAGTTCCAGGGACCATGCTTGTCGTGCTGAGAGGGGACCCAGAGGACCGGTGATACAGTTTTTTTGGTGCCTGCGGTTGCAGGGGGAGGATTCCGTCGTCCCACAGGAAATTTCTTCAGAGCTTCTAGTGCAGAAAGGAGGCAGACTACCCCCACAGCATGCACCACCAGGAAAACAGTCGAGAAGGTGGCAGGATCAGCGATACAAGGTTGCAGTAGTCGTCTTTGCTACTTTGTTGCAGTTTTGCAGGCGTCCTGAGCAGTCAGCGGTCGATTCCTTGGCAGAAGGTGAAGAGAGAGATGCAGAGGAACTCTGATGAGCTCTTGCATTCGTTATCTAAAGAATTCCCCAAAGCAGAGACCCTAAATAGCCAGAAAAGGAGGTTTGGCTACCTAGGAAGGAGGATAGGCTAGCAACACAGGTAAGAGCCTATCAAAAGGGGTCTCTGACGTCACCTGCTGGCACTGGCCACTCAGAGCAGTCCAGTGTGCCAGCAGCACCTCTGTTTCCAAGATGGCAGAGGTCTGGAGCACACTGGAGGAGCTCTGGGCACCTCCCCTGGGAGGTGCAGGTCAGGGGAGTGGTCACTCCCCTTTCCTTTGTCCAGTTTCGCGCCAGGGGAGGGCTGGGGGATCCCTGAACTGGTGTAGACTGGCTTATGCAGAGATGGGCACCATCTGTGCCCATCAAAGCATTTCTAGAGGCTGGGGGAGGCTACTCCTCCCCAGCCCTAACACCCTCTCTCTGAGGAAGTCCCTTGTTCTTTCTTCCTGGGCCAAGCCTGGCTGGACCCCAGGAGGGCAGAAACCTGTCTGAGGGGTTGGCAGCAGCAGCAGCTGCAGTGAAACCCCGGGAAAGGTAGTTTGGCAGTACCCGGGTCTGTGGTAGAGACTCGGGGGATCAATGCCAGATTTGGGTGACAATTCCATGATCCTAGACATGTTACATGGCCATGTTCGGAGTTACCATTGTGACGCTGTACATAGGTAGTGACCTATGTACAGTGCACGCGTGTAATGGTGTCCCCGCACTCACAAAGTCCGGGGAATTTGCCCTGAACGATGTGGGGGCACCTTGGCTAGTGCCAGGGTGCCCACACATTAAGTAACTTAGCACCCAACCTTTACCAGGTAAAGGTTAGACATATAGGTGACTTATAAGTTACTTAAGTGCAGTGGTAAATGGCTGTGAAATAACATGGACGTAATTTCACTCAGGCTGCAGTGGCAGGCCTGTGTAAGAATTGTCAGAGCTCCCTATGGGTGGCAAAAGAAATGCTGTAGCCCATAGGGATCTCCTGGAACCCCAATACCCTGGGTACCTCAGTACCATATACTAGGGAATTATAAGGGTGTTCCAGTATGCCAATGTGAATTGGTGAAATTGGTCACTAGCCTGTTAGTGACAATTTGGAAAGCAAAGAGAGAGCATAACCACTGAGGTTCTGGTTAGCAGAGCCTCAGTGAGACAGTTAGTCATCACAGAGGGAACACATACAGGGCACACTTATGAGGACTGGGGCCCTGGCTGGCAGGGTCCCAGTGACACCTACAACTAAAACAACATATATACAGTGAAATATGGGGGTAACATGCCAGGGAAGATGGTACTTTCCTACAGGGGGTCATTACAACATTGGCGGTAAAAGGCGCTTACCGCCGTGCAGAAGACCGCCAATACACCGCCGCGGCGGTAGTCTGCCACAGCTATTATGACACACATCTCGGAATCCGCCGAAATACAGACACCCACACAACTCCGCCACACCAAAGGTCAGTGTTAAAGTGGCGAAAACAAAACCTCCACCTCCACGCCAACAGAAACATGCCCATGCTATTACGACCCACGGATCCACGCGGCGGTCTTTCAACTGCGGTATTCCATTGGCGGTACACACTGCTGAGCTCAAAATACACACACATCTACAAAACACCGCCACATTGGACAATTCAAAATACACACACCTGATACACATACAAACACCACTCCCACACACCCGTTACAATATAAATCACACACCCACATCAACCACAAACCCCTATGACCAAAATTCACCGACGAAGGCCAGAGAGAAAGCACAGCCAAGACAACACCACCATACAGAGGCACACAACACCATCACCCACACCACATCCACACACAAAACACCACACACCACTACACATCACCACACACATCAACACTCACACCGCCCCACACATCACACACACCACCCCATGTCACGCCAAAGACACCCCCGCTTCTCCGAGGATGAGCTCAGGGTCATGGTGGAGGAAATCATCCGGGTAGAGCCACAGCTATTTGGCTCACAGGTACAGCACACCTCCATAGCCAGGAAGATGGAGCTATGGCGCAGAATCGTGGACAGGGTCAACGCTGTGGGACAACAACCGAGAAATAGGGAGGACATCAGGAAGAGTTGGAACGACCTACGGGGGAAGGTACGTTCAACGGTCTCCAGGCACAACATCGAGGTTCAGCGGACTGGCGGCGGACCCCCACCTCCTCCCCCACAACTAACAAAATAGGAGGAGCAAGTCTTGACCATCATGCATCCCGAGGGCCTTGGAGGAGTTGGTGGAGGATGGGACACTGGTAAGTCAAATCTTAACTATCATATCCCCCACCCTACCTGCATGCTATCACACACCCCCACCCTCACACCCTTCCCTATCACTCAAACTCCTCACTAATGTACTAATAACACAAACCACACATCCCAACACCAAGCCCTGCATGGCACAACAAAGCATGGACACCCATCACTAAAGCATGCCCACTGCACATACCCAGAACACCCCCTAACCATCATCACACAAGCCCCCACACAGGAATGCTAGCACTGAGGTACACAGACAATCACCCATGGCACACCATCACACACACAAATGTATTAATTATGCTCTTATGACCCTGCAGGAACCCGAAGGACCGTCACCACACCAGAGGGTCCAGACAACACGACTCCACCCCCAGAAGAGGCCCACAGTGACGATAGCAGCTCTGCCCTACTGGATCCTGATGACCAGCCCGGACCATCGTGGGCCTCGGGACAGTCGGTTCCCCTTGCACAGGCACAGCCCAACACTGACCTTCCACCCTCTGGTAACACCAGCACAGCACCCACCCAGCGGGCCCATACCTCCGTCCCCAGGACAGGTCAATCAGCGGTGTGTCCACCACTACAGGGAACCCAGGAGAACCCACCACCCCAACAACAACAGGGACCTGGGGGCAGTGGTAGTGGGCACACGGTCCAGGGGACGGAGGCACAGGAACACAGGGGAACTGGGAGGGCTGCTGTGTGACAGGTGGCGGACAGGCCAAGGGAACCCACTCTCCACGAGGCCCTCTCCTCCATCATGGGAGCATACCACCACTCCCACGAGACAATAGCAACGGTCCTGGCCAAGTTTCAGGAGACCCAGCGCCTGCAGAAGGAACAGTATTTGGGGTTCAGGTAGGAGCTCAGGACCACCGGCTCCGCCCTGGGCACCATCGTAGGGGTGCTGAAGGACATACAGCAGACCATGAGGGACACCGTGGCACTCCAATGGGCCCAGGACACTAGCCAGGACGATGAACTGCCCACCACCTCCGCCGGCGCTAGTGGACAGGACGCCCCTCCACAGGACCACCACATCAGCACCCCACCCCCTGCAGACGGATAACAAAAAACAATCTGGAGTCAGACTGTGAGATTGTAAATATGTATTATCAATGACAGAGTCATAATGCGTTCCCCATTGTAAAGCCAACATATCTATGTCACACATCACAAGTCCTTGAAGGATGCAAGCAGATGACACACGTTGGTAACCACACCTGTGAAACCGTAATGTAAAGGAACAACTCAGTTACCAAATACTGGTTGAAATCGACAGACAGGATAGAGGTAGACGTGTGAACGTTAATGTAGGGGTAAAAATTTAAATGTTCTCACCTGTGTGTCACTGGAAATATTGCTGTATGACTGACTCCCTGTTGTCGTTGTCTTCCTCAGCTTCCTCCTCATCACTGTCCACAGGCTCCACAGCTGCCACAACACCGTCATCTGGACCATCCTCCTGCAGAAAAGGTACCCGGCGTCGCAAAGCCAAATTATGAAGCATTGAGCAGGCGATGATGATCTCGCACACCTTCTTCGGTGAGTAGAATAGGGAACCACCTGTCATATGGAGGCAACTGAACCTGGCCTTCCGGAGGCCGAAGGTGCGTTCGATCACCCTCCTAGTCCGCCCATGGTCCTCATTGTAGAGTTCCTCTGCCCTGGTCCTGGGATTCCTCACTGGGGTCAATAGCCAGGACAGGTTGGGGTAACCAGAGTCCCCCAATAGCCACACCCGGTGCCTCTGGAGTTGAGCCATCATGTCAGGGATGCTGCTATTCCGCAGGATGTAGGCGTCATGCACTGAGCCAGGGAAAATAGCATTTACCTGCGAGATGTACTTCCTGTTCCTGTACACTTGTTCACTCCTGTGGGGGGGGACCAGAGCTACATGGGTCCCATCAATGGCACCTATGACGTTGGGGATATGTCCAAGGGCATAGAAGTCACCTTTAACTGTAGCCAAATCTTCCACCTCAGGGAAAATGATGTATCTCCTTACGTGTTTCAGCAGGGCAGACAACACTCTGGACAAAACGTTGGAAAACATAGGCTGGGACATCCCTGATGCCATGGCCACTGTTGTCTGGAATGATCCACTTGCAAGAAAATGGAGCACTGACAGCACCTGCACGTCAGGGGGGATTCCAGTCGGATGGCGGATTTGTGACATCAGGTCTGGCTCTAACTGGGTACATAGTTCCTGGATCGTGGCACGGTCAAACCTGTAGGTGATGATGACATGTCGCTCTTCCATTGTCAACAGGTCCACCAGCGGTCGGTACACCGAAGGATTCCGCCATCTTCTCACATGTCCCAGCTGACGGTGCCTACGAAGGACAACAGAGACAAATCAGTAATTTTTCATCCAGGTATGTACCCACAGTTACACACAAGACTACACCAATCACAAAACCCTTCCTGTATGTGTGTTGAGTGTAGGCCTAGCTATGTGTGACGCAGAGGTAAATGAAGCCATGTGGGCCCCTGAAATGGCGGCTGCCTGACCTCTAAACTGGGACCATGGGATTGTGGGGTAACAGCGCTGGATTTGCACACCGTGGCGGTAGGCGGTTGTAGACCGCGGCGCAATGCAGCATTGGTTAACATTGGACCCTATGGGTCCCAGGAGCCAATGAACAGGTGCGCCGGAGGTGATGATGCGCACCGCTGCGGACGTCACCGCCGCGGACGTCACCGCCATTTTCTGTCTGTTCAGTCACTAGATACCTGACCTTCGACAGGAGAGGACCTACACTGCAAGTGCTGCTGTGACCTCGGTCTGGAAGCGACGATTGCTGCTGTGTCTGGGGAAAGGGCCCCTGCCTTCACTGCTCAGGAGTTGGAGAAACTGGTAGACGGGGTCCTCCCCCAGTACACGCTACTCTACGGTCCTCCAGACCAACAGGTTAGTGCACAGGGAGCACGTTGTGTGGGCTTGGCCTGGGTGGAGAGGGCTGGCTGTAAGAGGGAAGGGGGCAGAGTTGAGAGAACATTAATGCATGTGAATGAATGGGCCACATGGCCAGAGTAGGGAGGGGGCCACTCACATCGACGGTGCAGTTGGTAATGACTGCTCCTCTTCCCTTTGTGCATGTCATGTAGGTCAGCGCCCACCAGAAGAGGGACATTTGGCATGCCATCGCCAAGGAGGTCTGGACCCTGGGGGCCCACCAGAGACAGGGCACCCACTGCTGGAAAAGATGGGAGGACATTCGCTGCTGCAGCAAGAAGATGGCGTAGGCTCAGCTGGGGATGGCCTCCCAACGTGGGAGGGGGGCCCGTCGCACCATGACCCCCCTGATGTTCCGGATCCTGGCGGTGGCCTACCCGGAGTTGGATGGGCGCTTGAGGGCATCACAGCAGACACAAGGGGGTGAGTACAACCTCATTCTGCGGACTTTGCGCGCAGTAGAGGGGTCTGGGTGGGGGAGGAGGCCTGTGGGTGTACTTAGGCCAGGCAGAAACATGAAGACTAGGCCCCTCGGTAATGCAGCCCATTTGGCACTCTACCCCACCTCAGTAGAGTGCCAAGTCGAGGTATAGTTGCCCCTGTGGTATCCATGTGTGCAGATGTCCACCATTGCCATGTAGGCCATATCCCAGTAATTGCATATGCAGAGGGCAGGAGCATGGCGTAATGCAGGGGGCTGCTGTGTCTGTCTTGTCCACCAACGGTAGTGGTATGCCATGCAGTCAACCTGTCTTTCTTCTGTCCCCCCCCCTTTTTCTGCTCTCCCTGTTCTTTTGTGCATCAGCATCATCAGGCGGAGATACAGTGGCACCGGAGCACGAGGGAGCTGCATCCCACAAGGCCATGGAAGGCCACACCACGGACTCAGAATGCACCAGTGGGATGGAGGGCGAGGGGAGCTTCACGACGGCCACCGGATCACCAAGCAGCGACACGGACTCATCCTCCGATGGAGGCTCCCTTGTGGTGGCTGCACCATCTGTGCGCCCCACTTTTACAGGTACAGCCACCACCTCCCCTACCAGCACCGCCCTCCCAGCAGCCCCTCAGCGTTCGCCCCGTGCCCGCTCACCCAGGAGGGTGTGCATCACCTTCGCCCCAGGCACCTCAGGCCCTGCCCCAGTCACCCCTGCTGCCCTCAGTGAGGAGGCCATTGACCTCTTCAGGTCACTTACTGTTAGGCAGTCTACCATTGTGAATGCAATCCAGGGTGTAGAACGAGAGTTGCAACACGGTAATGCATTCCTGGAGGGCATTCATTCTGGTCAGGCTGTCCTTCAGCGAACCCTGCAATCTCTGGCCTCATCACTGATGGCAGCCATTGTCCCTGTGTCTAGCCTCCCCCCTCCAACCTCCTCCACCCAGACCCAATCCCCTGTACCCCAGCCCTTCCCAAGCACACCTACAGACCAGCATGCACACAAGTCAGCACACAAAAGTAGCTCAAGCAAACATAGGCACCACACAACCCACAGGCACTCACGCAAGCCTTACCCACATACAGACAAAGCAACATCCACTGCCTCCATTGTGTCCCCCTCCTCCTCTTCTCCCTCCTCCCTCCCAGTCTCATCTACACACACACCTGCATGCACCACATCTACAGGCACTTGGAATCGCACCAGGACACCCAGCACCACAAGCCGCTCACCTGCACTCACCACCTCCACTGCCATTTACACGTCCCCTGTGTCCTCTCTCAGTGTGTCTGTGACGCCCCCTCCCAAAGTACACAAACGCCGGCAATCACACACCCAACATCCATCCACCTCACGACAGCCTCCAGTACCTGCACCTGCACCCAAATCACCTAAAGTTACACCTCCTACAACTACCACCTCTTCCTCCACTCCCAGACCCCCTCCAACTACCCATCCCAGTGTTCGTCAGAAACTGTCCCTCTGTAAAGTTGACCTTTTTGCCCCCACCCCCCACTCCAATTCATCAGTCCCGTCGTAGCGCCTCAGCCAAAAAGCCTCCAATACCAGTGGTGCCTGTTCAAGGTATGTGGAGTGCACCGGCCACCAGGGCAGGCAGTGTGACCCGGAGCCAAGGCACTGGCAGCCCACCCCCTGTGAAGGCTCTGAAATTGGAGAGTGGACGACGGGACCGTGTGAAGCCTCCTGGTGGGAAAACAACTCACATGGGTTCCAAGGGGATTAGAGAGTCAGTTGTGACTCCACCAAAGGTGGGGAAGGCCCAGAGGAAGTCTGGCTAGCCTGTTGTGAGTATCACGGCGGAGAAGGGCGCCATCATTCCCGGCGGTCGAGACCGAACCGCCAGCACCGTCGTCACTGGTAAGGAGACCACCGCCGGAGTCATAGCCCAGGAGGGCCCAAGTATCGTCACTGGTCAGGAGACCACCGCCGGAGTCATAGCCCAGGAGGGCCCAAGTATCGTCACTGGTCAGGAGACCACCGCCACTGCCGGAGTCATAGCCCAGGAGGGCCCAAGTATCGTCACTGGTCAGGAGACCACCGCCAGAGTCAGTACCCAGGAGGGCCCCGGCTGCCACAGCCCAGGTGGGCTATGAGGGAACGTCATGCCACACACCAATGCCCAGTCTAGGGAACGTCATGCCACACACCAATGTCCATACCAGAACCGCCATGGCAAAGCTCCGCTGAACAGGGCAAGCACCGCCATGGTGTAGACCGCTGAACAGTCCAGAAACGCCATGGCATAGCACCGCTGAACAGTCCCGAACCGCCATGGTGAAGGCCGCTGAACAGTCCAGAAACGCCATGGCAAAACACCGCTGAACAGTCCCGAACCGCCATGGTGAAGACCGCTGAACAGTCCAGAAACGCCATGGCAAAGCACCGCTGAACAGTCCCGAACCGCCATGGTGAAGACTGCTGAACAGTCCAGAAACGCCATGGCAAAGCACTGCTGAACAGTCCTGAACCGCCATGGTGAAGACCGCTGAACAGGGCAAGCACCGCCATGGCAAAGCACCGCTGAACAGGGCAAGCACCACCATGGTGAAGACCGCTGAACAGGGCGTGCACCGAGTAAGAATGAATAGACCGCCACATCAAGCATCCTTATCCCATGTGCAGCTGGGACAGTGACGGGACAGGAACTTTCATGGGGAGACTAATCCAGTCTGGGCACCAGTCCCCCTCACGAGCCACTGGCGGATGTTATCTACTTGCGAAATTGAGCCTTTGCACTCCCCAGGATGGCACAGTGGGCAAACCACCCACTGTAGAGACTTGAGAGACTGTGGCTTTGCACTCCCCAGGATGGCACAGTGGGCATGAAGCATCGTCTTGGATCTGGCTTTGCAGTCATCCGGCTGAGGTGCCCCCCCTTCCCTTCCCCCTGAGGTGCCTGTAGTATTTCTATCTGATGCCCCGGCAGTGTTCTCTCCAATTGTGGTCAGGTATCTTTTGTGGGCCTCGCCCATGCATTTTTGGACTAGTGGTGCACGGACATTGATATGTACATATCTGCACTACTTCTCATACTGTATACAGTATATTTCTGCCAGATTTTCGTATATATCTGTATATTTTTTCAAAACGTGTTTATAGCAACATTACAATGTTAGAAATATCTCGCTTTGTCTTTGCATTCTTCCGGCGGGATTGTGGGTTGTTACTGTGATGTTTGGAAATGCATTGGTGTGTATGTTGTAATATGCGAGGGTGGGGGTGTTTCGTGGGTGTCCCCCGAACTTTTGCCTCCCCCATGTCGTAGGTGCAGTACTCACTGTTGTCTTCGGCGCCTACGTAGATGGTGGTCGTAGAAGAGCAGAAAGACAAGCGCAGGGAATATTTGGAGTTCCGTCTCCATGGAGTCCTCCTTCCTCGTGGGATGTGTTCAGGTGAGCGTTTTCCCAATGCAGCAACTGTTTCCGCCGTGTTTTTATCCACGGTGAATCCACCCCGGAAAAGGTGGCGGATTGGTGGGTTATAATACTATGGGCGGTACATTGTCTTCTACCTGTCTGTTGGCGGTGACCGCCGCGCTGCTGTCTGTACCACCGTGGCGAGCGGTGTGTTAAAGTGGCTGTCTTTGTTGGCGGTTTCCGCCAGGGTCATAATTCCCTTTTTTTGTCCGCCGGCCTGTTTGCGGTATCACTGCCCCTTTAACACCGTCCGCCAGGGTTGTAATGACCCCCTTAGTGCCCTCAAATTCCTTGAAACTGAATCTCTCTTTCTGATATGGGTACAGGACCAATAGAAGAACACCGGGATGCTCCAGCAATTTTCTTGGATAATAATAACTGTTGGCACAATTACAAACACTGCATTACCAAAAACCCAAACTGAGTACCATAACAATAAGTACTGAAACACTAGGGCTCGCTTCACAGAGATTCACTATTGCACACTACGATTAGAAATGTGGTTGCACTTATCATGCACAAGAAAGACAAAGAAGGACATTAATTATATCACGTATAACTTTCCTGCATGCATAGGGTTAAACTAAAAGGAACAAAAACAATCCAAGAAATACAAATTTCCACTCTGGGTTTAAACAGTTAGGGTGGCACAGTTTGGTTTGGTTTCACTGTGTGTGTTCAAAACCATTCAAAAGCAAATTCCTCAAACCTGAAACACAGGAATGAATGACACAATTTAAATACAAGGGTTATGCTATTAGAGAAAGAAAAGTCATGTAAATGCTCTTTTAAAATTGCACTGTCACTTTTTGTAGTACTTGAGCTCAAACAGATTTCCTGAAGCCTATTTAGGCAAGTAACTACATTAATAATGTAGAATGTTCAGAAATGCATTTGTCTCATCAAGATAAGCACTCTGCCAAAATACGAGGTCCGAAATACACCAGCTGTTCTAGGAAAGTGTGGCGCTCAAAGAACAAACTCTCTGGAGAATACAAGTCACTTAGCTGCAGTCTTTTCCGGAGGACTGGAGGAATGCCTGATGTCAGCTGGTACAGGAACAAAGAAAAGAAATGCCTCAAAAGTCCTGAATACGAGGATGACAGCAGGGGCTGGACTGCCAAATCAGATGCTGAGATCAGGAAGCAAAACAAAGCCAAGCAAGGAGGCTTGCTTTACTCTGCTATTTATAGCCAATCAGGAAAGCAGTTGAGTTTCCACATGTGGATGAGTCACCACACGCAATTAGAAGCACATGTCTACACCACACCCAATTAGAAGCGCATGTCTATGCCTGCTCACATTCAGCAAACAAGCATTGGTAAAACCAATTGTATAACACAGCACATCATGTTTACTTAGAAACATGAAGGTTTAACCAAGAACAGAGATATGATTTAACCCTATTCCCTCTGGATGCTGACAGATAATGCAGGAGGCACCATGGGGATTCCTGACATTACCTGTCCTTTCCAATAATCCATTTTCTAACACCCTCCATGTGCCCTCCCATTGATTGGAGGTGTCTGATCGGTTGGTGGAAGGTCAGGCGTTTGTTGATGTATGCTGGTCCTTCGTTGTGCAGTGCCTTATAGGCATGGGTCAGCATCTTGAACTGGTATTCCTTCTGAATCGGGAGCTAGTGTATGGGGTATGATGTGGCTCCTTTTGGGGAGGTTGAATATGAGTCTTGCCAGTGAGTTATGTATTGCCTATTCAGAAGGCGTGCTAGGATTCCCTTGTAGAACTTGTTTCCATAGTCCCATCCACTGGTGATGAGGGCTTGCATGACAGTTCTTCTAGTGTTTTCTGGGGGCCACCTGAAAAACATGTGGAGCATACAGTACAATGGGTGTGGAAGGAGGCAGATGAGACTGTGTCAACTTGTTTCTTCATGGATAGCTTGCTACCTTGGATGATGCTGAGGTTGCAGGCCTGGTCTGTTGGGGAGAGGGGCCGAGATCTGCGGGCCTCAATGTGTCAGCCCATTGTGAGGTATTGTTCCCAAAGATGAGGACCTCTGTTTTTTCGGTGTTGAGTTTAAGACAGTTGTCCTTCATCAAGTCCACTATGTTAATCATGCATCTGTGAAAGTTGGCTTTGGTGGCGGAAGGATCTTCGGACCGTGAGAGGATAAGCTGTGTGTAATTGGCATAGGAGGTAATATTGAGTCAGTGTGATTTGACAGTGATGGCCAGGGGGAGTCATGTAGGGGTTAAAGAGGTTTGGGCTGAGGAACAATCTTGCAGGACTCCATAAATTATCTTTTTGGGGTCTGAGGTGAACAGTGGGAGACAGATCCTTTGTGGTATGCTGGTGAGGCACAAGGCTATCCATTTGAGGATGTTTCTTTGAATCCTGATGTGATGGAGTCTGTTGATCAGGTTGTGGTGGGAGACGGTGTCAAATGTGACAGGCAGGTCCAGGAGGATGAGGTCTGCTGTTTCACCATGGTCCAGGGGGGCTCTGATATAATTGGTGGCTGCAATCGGGGCTATCCCAGTGCTGTGGTTTACTCAAAATCTGAGTTGGGAGGGGTCCAGTAGATTTTGCTCTTCTAGATATTGGGTGAATTTCTGGTTGATTGCTTTCTAGAAGACTTTTGCTGGATAAGGGTATAGAGAGATGGGTTGGTAGTTCTTCAATTCAGCTGAGTCAGTGAATGATTTGTTCAGGAGGGACCTCCCTTCAGCGGGTTTCCAGACCTCCAGGAAGGAGGGCGCATTGACAGAGGTATTCAGGACCTTCCTGGGCTTATCCCCAATTGTCTTGCTTCCAAGGTTGAAGACGTTAGGGGCAAGAGTCCATGGGTGTATGAAGTTCATGAAGGAGATATTGTCTTGCCTGGTGAGGAGTCCCCACTGGATGAGAGGGGTTGTGTTTGTGCATATGAGCTGGTAGAGGGTTAGCATTCGAAGTTTTCGTAGATAGCCGAGATCTTGTTGTTCACAAGGTTTTTGCAAAGTTCCTGGGAGGGAGTGATGTTATTCTTGGTGGCTGCGGGATTAATGAACTCCTTTACAATAGCAAACATTACTTTGCTATGGTTTGTACTGGCTTTGATGCAGTCTGCTAGTGTGTTCTTCCTGGCTTCTTTTGGGAGGCAGTGGTACTGTTTGAGATCGGTCCTCAAGGCGTTGTGGTCTTCTGATTTTTTTGCTGATTCACCACTTCCTTTCAAGTTGTCAGCAGTTGCATTTGGTAGAGTGCAGTTCCTCTATTGCTTTGTTCTTTGACCTTGGCTGTCTTATTGGGGTGATGGTGTCACCCCATTCTGTGATCTACTAGGAGAAGCTCTTTTCTGCCTGTTCAGGGTCATGTGTAGTGTCTGGGAGGTAGGAGCGGAAAGTGCATTGGCAAGTCAGGTGGGGGATGTGACTGGGCAGGAGGGGGACATGACTGTGCATTGGAGGGCATGTGCAAGGAGAGTGATGCCTGTGAAGGTTGTGGGGTGCCTGTGCAGGTTATGGCACCAGTGGCTGGGTATGATGTGGTACAGGTAGATGTGTTGTGTCTCCAACATGAAGTGTGACTTTGTATCAGTTTCAGCATGCATGCCATCATCTTCATTACCAAGGTATGATGTCTTGCACTCTCTTTCTTGTGAATGGCCATGATGTCATTTATCTTCTTGGACTTGTCTTGCCAATATTTATTCAACCTGTCCAAGACCTGGGTCAGTCTGTCGACCATATGAGGAAACTGACGCATGTCCTGTAGTGATTCTGAAATATCAACAGAATGGCACGAAAGTCCTTCCAGGACAGTTTGCTGTTGGAGAACTTCTCCTCCACTGGCCACCATGACCCTGCATATGGGACATCCTCGAATACATCAGTAGGTCCGGCAGCAGGGAGTTGGCAGGTGAGAAGCTGTGGGCAGGATATTGTGCATAGGTTGCCTGCTCCTCACCAAGGGTGGTAGGTTCCTCAGATGGTGGAGAGAAGTCCTGGGATGAACTGCTGTGGGAGGAGTGTGTAGAGGAACCAACATGTCTGACCTGGACCTGAGGGCTGGGAGGGGTTGATGGTTGTGTTAGGGTATGTGAATGCTGTGGCTGGTTGGATGCCTACTAGGAAAGGGCAAACCTTGAGTGGAGTGGGCAGCACTATGCTGGTCGGAGCAGGTGTGGGCTTATATCTTTTGCCCGATGGACCAATAATGGTGGGCAGGGGATCTGCCTCATCATCCTCTGCAAATAGTGCAAGATCTTCTTCCTCCTTTTCAACATCCTCCTCCTCCTTCTCCTTTTCCTCTGCTATCTTGTCCTCCTGCTGTACATTACTGCAGGTGACTAGCCTGCTTGGAAAAGAAGTGGATTCTCCCCTTGGATTTCCTGTTGCGTGCCACTGGTGGATGGCCATTCTCCCAGAAGTGACTCATCTACTGCAGCACCTAAAAGACAGAGGTTGTAACAGGAAAAGTATTTGCCTTAGAATAACATGTGGTGCAACACAATGGTTGAGTAAAATGATCTATGCATCAATGGATGTCCAACATATGATCAGGTTTGTTTATACCTACTCATGATAGCTCACACAGAAGCATGCAAATTTGTATTGCAAAAGCAAAGTTACCAACTTCAACCACAGCTCTGTGCGATATTGGGATTCCTCCTTGATGTCAGTTGCTGGACCTGGCTCCTTCAGTGTGTAGCAAAAGATGTGCTCCTCAATCAGAAACTTGAGAAGGAAGTGACAACATCTTAATGTCCTGCATGGATTATGTGTTAGCATGCACCCTTGACACACACATCACTGATTATGTTGGGAACATTTTACACACTAACTTCAGATGTTATGCGAAAGTGGCCAGATCTACTAATTTACTTCTACAAGGATTTGGTTATTGTGAATTAATTGTTATTCAATAGTTTACAACACTATATTGCATGCTTACCTGATGGACGGATGTTAGTGGATTTCAATGCTACAGCCAAGATGTCCCCAAACCCCAGGATGGTGTCTTCAGGAACATTGAGGATGTCCTCACAGCAGCTGTAATGTGGCATACGTGTTAATATTCAAGTGCAAGGGATTATGGTAATTATATATATGTATATATATATATATATATATATATTGTCAGTGATTTACAATATATGGTTGGGGGGCACACATGGCCCTCCTGACATTTACATGGTGCCTCTGTCAACAGCAAGAAGGGGCATCAGTTGACGCAACACAGCGTTGATTTCACCCACATTTCACAACTACAGGCAAACATGTATTTTGTGGTTAACAAAAGGATGTTACTATGGTGTCCTGTTCCATCTACCCTTATGTTATAAGTAGAGGAGCATGACCTTTTATCCTCTAGTTACTAAATTTAATATCTGTCTCTTCTCCCACAGGAGCAAAGGAAGGCAAGTCTCTGTGAATCCAGGGTGATCTTTGGCGACAGCTCCCTACCTTTTCTTCAGAAATCCGCCATCATTCGGGACACTTAGGCAGATAAAGCCTTGCATATTTATTTTGAATTCATTTTAGGGGATAAGTGACAGTAGTGGTGACTATGCAGACTTCATGTATGTTACTGCTTTAGTTTTGCAATAAATAGTTTGGAATTATGTGATTTGATCTGAAGAAGCACACATAGTACTACTCTTTGATTTACATGATTCACTTTGATCATCTCCCTGGATTTTTCTGATATTGTAGATACCCGTGCTATATATTTGATAATTGGTATGAATAGTTCGCCATAATACACTCTTTCTTGTTTTCAATCCCTTTAGGTTTGCCTCTAGGAGGATATTTTTTCTTGTGCCTTTCTCTCACCCTTGGAAAAGGGAGGCGAAATCAGCCACTAATGCCCACTTGGGCCTGATTTGAGATACGTACTTGCACTCCATTCTTTACAGGATTTGATTTTTTTTTCTTTTTTTTTAATACACACCTTTATTCGTCTGTCAGCCATAAATGGATAAAACGTCAAAATAGTCATCTTCATAAGATATTAAATAATTGTACAAATACTATAAAAAAAAAAAAAATAATAATTACATGAGTAATAGATAGTACTTCTAAAAAAAACTTAAAATACATCAGTTAACAACAGTCCTAGCACTAAGAAGCCAAATGTTTCTATAGTTCGTGTCCTGCCCAAGCATTATCAATATCCCATGGGCTATCAGTAGAGGCTAGATAACCATTTTATAACAGTTAGCGACTGTAAAAAAAAGGGGAAAAAAAAACTCAGTGAGTGGAAAAAAAAGGTCATTTAAACACTGTGTAAATTAGCTGAGGATATATCCTAGGCATAATGTATATCCGGAGTCCATTAACTTGCAAGAGAGAGATCCCATTGCCATTTCAGGCACCATAAATTTAACTGTAGGGGTTTATCTGGGTTTATCTGGGTTAGAACACCTAGAGGCTCAGGCCCGCCTTGTCTCTGGTAAATGAAATTGCTAGAAGAAACCGGCTTATACCAAAAACAACAAATGGAATAGTACTAGATCTCAAGAATCTAGCCGCTTCGTTATAGTTTCTGATTCCTACATTCCTGCAAATAGGTCGAATCCATTTTCTCCTTAGTTTGTCATAACCTTTGCAGTTTAAGAGAACATGATCCGCCGTTTCAGAGGTCTCCATATTACACAACCCACATGTCGCCTCGTGTCTTCTCCCACTCTGGGGGCCCCATTTAGAAGTAAATGCCCTGACCTGGAGAATCCCATATCGAAACTTCATAAATAGTACTTTTGCTCGCCTGGGTTGTATAGTATCTATCCATTACTCAGCTCTCAGTATTGGTTTAATATCCAGGAAACTTGAGGTCAGTCTGCCTAGGTCCTTGGTGTGGAGGGGGCTGATTAGAGAGAAGTCCCAATATACTTGCTTTAATCGAATCTTAGATTGTGTTGTGAGTGTATGCAGTTCTTCCCAATAGGATTTCAGCCCTAAATTGTAGAACCAATAGCTTATGTGGAGGAGCCACGGAATGGAGATGGTCTTATCAAGGTCCATGATCTCGATTAGTACTTGCCTATAATGGATCAGTTCAGGAGTTGTCCAAAGTCTACACCAGTAAAGCAATGGCCTCAGGGCTGCCAATTTACCTATTTGTTTCATATTAATATCATAAGTTAGAGGAATCAATGGAGTAGATGGAGGCAATCCCAATACCCCCCTCATGAAATTGTTTTCCTGGGTTACCAGCGGGGTTAAGTTTGTGGTTCCCCAGAGCTCAGCACCATATAAGGCAGCAGCCTGTGCTTTGTACCTATAGATCTCAAATACTGGTGAAACTATCCTGGATCTTGAGCTTTTGTAATTTTTGCTAATCGTCATGGAACTGTGGACTAAGGAGATTGAAGCTTTATTGACGTGCGGCGCCCATGACAGCTTGGCGTCCAACAGTATCCCTAGATAGTTAAAGTTTTTTACTCGTTCCAATTCCTGCCCTCTAATCAGAATGTTTCTCTTGAGTGCTTTATGGGGGTTGACGGTCAGGTATTTAGTCTTATTTGTGTTTATTTCTAGTCCCTTCGAGCTACAGTATTCACTAAATTTCCTTAGTAGGGTTTGCAAGCCCATGGGAGTTTAGATATTAAGATGGTATTGTCTGCAAAAAGGAGGGCAGGAACTGGATCTCCATTCAGTCTTGGCGAGTCATGGTTACTCTGTTTTAGGTACTCAACCAGATCATTAATATATAATGAAAAGAGAGTTGGGGCAAGCACACAACCCTGCCTCACCCCCCTCTTGATGGGTTTTGGGTCTGTCAACTCTCCATTTGGACCCCACCGAACCTTTGCAAATGTGTTTTCGTGCAACCTCTCTAACTGGTACAGGAGACTCCCCGGCATGCCCTGTTTCCCTAACGCAAATCCACGAAAGCAATATAGAGGTGGCCCTTCATTAATTTAGTGTATTTCCACATTATTGCCAGTAGCCTAAAGGCCTGATCAATTGTACTTGTCTGCTGTCTAAATCCTGCTTGATATGTAGTCAATATGCTGTTTTCTTCTATCCAGCAGCTAATTCTATTCAGCAACTGCCTAGCATAGATTTTTTGCATAACATCAATGAGGCTGATTGGCCTATAATTCCCAGGATCTTCCCTAGATCCTTTTTTATAGACTGGGATTATTTCTGCCCCTTTCCATGTCTCAGGCACTGGACCTCCCCTTGCTATAGCGTTGTTTAGTAGATTTATATAGGGTGCCCAAGTTTCTATACTATGTTTGAACATATCCCCAGGGATCTTATCCAAACCGGGGGCTTTTCCTGGCTTGATCGATTTAATGGCCGTCACCGTCTCCTCCAGGCTGAATTGTATATCAGATAGAATGCCCCAAGTAGCTAGAACTTTGTGCTTGGAGGAATAAAAGTCAAGGTTGGGGGGATCAGAATAAAGGTATGTAAAATGGTTAACCCACGCTTTGGAGTCTATATGATGTTCTGTATTGAATATCCCCACATTACTGCTGTGAGTAACTATTTTCCAGAAGGTCATTGCGTCATTACGTTTGGCTGCTTCCAGCAGATCTTGCCATTTTTGATCCTCCCAATTACTTTGGGCTGTAGCCAGTATTTTCTTATAGCTAGCCCTTGCCTGTTGTACAGCTAGTGGATTTTTTTGTTTTAGGGCCTCTATCAATATTGTTTTCCCCTCCCTGCATTTGGTGGTATACCATGGACTGGATGGGGTGGTTTGCACCTTCTCCTTTTTATGCTTTTGCTGTATCTGTTTGGTTAGGTAAGGTCTTAGTGCAGTGCTCATTGACTGATGGATGGCCATAATAGGGATATCAATAAAAATTTTATGAGTGTGAGGCTCCAAAAGATCAGCATATATATTATAGATATTTGTCATAACGCCCAAAGTGCCTAATATTGCTGGCCATTTTACAACCCTTCTATTATTGCTAAGAGTGGGTTGTAATTCCACCTTATCATGTTCTATATGTTCCAGATCCAGGAGGTGCCCCCTGAGTTCTATTATTAGCGGAAAATTATCGCTTTCCCTCCTTTTGTCTATTTTAAAAGTCACTAATCGTTCCCATGTACTTATGCTATGCATAATATAGTCTATTTTCGAGGTTGAATTGCCTCTCTGGAAAGTATCCATATTAAGGCCTCCTTCGCCCACTCTACCATTACGCGCCCTCAGTCCGTGCTTTAGTGTGAGGCCCATAAGTTGCAGGGCGGCCACAGTACCAGGGACAGTTTTTTCTATTGTTAGATGGGAGATTGCTCTCGTTCGGTCTTCGTCTTCTGCTAAATGTTCAAGTCCAATTATAGGTTCATAGTTACAATTAAAATCGCCCCCTATCATAATTGTCTCTCCTACTGGAATCTTTTTGAGCAAGCCATCTAATAATTCTACTTCAGGTGACTCCAGAGTTGTCCTTCTAGGCCTTATATACACATTGAACAAATGGGATATCACATTACTTTTATTTCCCAATACCAACCACTGAATATCCTCTGACTCTGTGACTTGTGTACTTATCTTGATATTTAGTGAAATTTTCACCCATGCAACCAACCCCCCAGACGGCCTCTCTCTGGCTGCTGAAGTTGCACTAATAAAAAAGGTTTTATATCCCAATTTGTGCGGTGGGTCCCTAAGCCAGGTCTCTTGGAAGAGACAAACATGATAATGATCGATGTAGCCCTGCCATTCAGGATCTATGAGCTTACTTTTTAGGCCCGCTACATTCCAGGAGATCATAGTGACTATTCCCCTTCCATTTAAGGTCGTGACGTTAGAAATGGGTCTCAGGGATGTGGTCAATTCCTTCCTAGGGGGCAAATACTCCCCTATACTCCCTACCCCTCTAGCATGATATTTATTCCCTTCATGGGGCTCAGCTACTACTGAGTCCCCAATTGGTCCCACATGTGCCTGATCTAACAGGGTTAGTCAATCTACTGTTTCAAGATTGGAATCTCCATTTCTCATTTGCATTCCCCCATTAATATGCTTGACCCTCTGGACTATGGGTTTGGTAATGAATGGGTCCGGGCTAAATCTCATAGCATTAATTTTGGGGGCAGTGGTTATCTCTGTTCCATATCAATCAGACCTTCAGTTAATCTTCCATCCTTGAATGTCAGTGCAACAACGTCCTGCTTCCCCGTCTCTCCTGGCATTCTTTCTGCCCTCATAATATCTGAGCGGATTATAGATAGGCAGTGTCTTTTGGACCTGATCCAGTGTATAAGCTTATTCTTTAAGGAATCCTCATATTCTATGCTATTTTGGGCCAATTTCAGAACATTTAACAGATAAACAACATTAGTCCTAGTAGGACTCTTTTCCCCCTCAAAATAACGGCTCCATGTGGTGGGAGGGATACGATCATTATGTGCTAGGGTATAGGGCTTCGAGGTAGGTACCACCTTTTCTTTTTGTAGCCCTGTTTCCAGGCGGGGTTCCCTTCGAAAGTTCTCTGTTTCTTGGCGTAGAACTCCAGCATTGCTTATAGGATAACTACATAATCCAGTATTTCCCTCATTTACCCCTCTCATGCATCCCTGTGATTGATTTAAAATCTTGGCTATAGCTGGGATAGGGTTGGGGTGGGCATTCAAACTTTGAGGACGTGTAGATCTACCTTATGCATGTAGTGGTGCTAATGGGTTCTCCTTTTCACTCTGAGCTCTGTGAGTTCCCCTGTCCACCCCCTTTTCCACAATATCTGATAAGGTTCTTACTTCGTGTTTTAACTCCCTAACTTCCTGGATTAAGCCAGAAAATAGATCATAAAGATCTACTAGAGTTCTTGTTTTGTGTTTTAAATAATTCTCTAGTTCTTGATTGCGTAATGATATCTTCTCTCTAGCTGACTGTCCTATTGGGATGGTTTGATCTAGCTCATCCACAAATTCCCCGTCCTGTGCATTCTGTACTTTATTAGTAACGAGTTCTGCCAAGACTGCGTGCTTGTTGGAGCACACAACATCACTCTTCTGCATGTGGCCCTTCTTCCTGATACTATCTATGATGCTTGGGTGTATGGCTCGAGTTATGGCATCTTTGGGGCTACCTGTCCTAATATTGGGCGATACCTTCCCCTCTTGCTGGCTATCACTCTCAGTCAGTTTATCTTTCTCTATTTCAGCTTTCTTTGTGTAGTAGGAGGTAATCTTTTTATCAGGACCTTCCCCGGGGCTAGCCCTATTGCTTAATAATGACTCTACCTCCACAATGAGATCATCAATTTCAGCTATAGTACAGTTCTCGCCTGCATTCCTAAGTTTTTTTGTGGATTTCTCCTTCCCCCTTGGGGGTTCTGAGGCCTTGCGTTTTCCCATGCCTTTAGTCACCTATTTAATGCTTCGGCTCTACTAGAACCAATTCCAGGCCTCCGGATTCTTGCCCTGATGGTGTTGGTTCAAGTGGCCTAAAGTGCCAGGCACGGGTTACTTAATCCCTAAACAGACTAGGAGATAAAGTCCTTTTGAATACAAGTAGGTACTTTTGTTATTTTTTGAATAAAGGGCCCGCCTCGAGAATGTCTGGTCCTACTTGTCAATCTCCGCTGTGGGGTGGGGGTATCCCACACGCTGGCTGTAAGCTTGTTGAGTGAAGCCCTCCAAGTTATATCCAATTAGCATTTGTGATAGAAGAATTTGGAGGAAGGTCTAGTGAAGGTAGGGCTGAATAACGAGTATTGGCTTCTCAGATTAAACGTGACAAATGTTAAGATTTAAGCTTTACTCTCTTAAATACAAGCAGATCTCTTACTGGAAATGAGAAGGAGGGGGCCCAGCCCAGCCTCCTCCAGTCTCTGGCGGGCAAGATCGAGCACACTACACTATTAAAGGGGGACTTGGCCCCCACCCCGTCAGTATGGCTGGAATCCTTAGTAGAGTCCTTTTTTTTAAATAAGCGCCAACACAGTACCTTCAGGCAGCCATGGACTTATGAGCTGCCTAATCCAGACGTCTTTGGATGGATGTCAGGGGGGTGGCCCTGCCCTGCCTCTTCCTGGCAATGACAGGCAAAGACGGGCCCGCCCTTGGCCCAGGCTTCGCCTGGGCGCCGCCCGCACGCGTCCCGCGACAGCGGGAACGCGATTTGATTTTAAAGGGCTCCTGCCCCAGAATACTGCTCCCGGCACCAACCAACACGCTTCCCGCGACGGCGGGAGTGCGATTTGATTTTAAAGGGCTCCTGCCCCAGAATACTGCTCCCGGCACCAACCAACGCGCTTCCCGTGACGGCTGGAGCGCGGTTTGATTTTAAAGGGCTCCTGCCCCAGAATACTGCTCCTGGCACCAACCAACGGGCTTCCCGCGACGGCGGGAGCGCGATTTGATTTTAAAGGGCTCCTGCCCCCGAATGCTGCTCCCAGCACCAACCAACGCGCTTCCCCCCAACCAACGCGCTTCCGATTTGATTTTGTAATAATGGTTTGCACATGATTTGGGTCTGCATTATGTTTATGTGCAGGAGTTCCTTCTATGGCATTTTGATTTTTTGTGTTTTCTATGCTCTGCAAACCTTTTCTTGATCACTTTGCCCACCTGGGCATTATTGTGGGGTAGTATGTTATGTCAGTTAACAAATGGACAATGATCTATAACTTATCTTTTTCACAACTTATGGACTTGAGCACTGAACTGAACTAGGATGCCCATCAACTAGAAGCTGATGTGTCAGCCCACATTTCATACTACAATGCTTGTGATTTAGCATTACTTAATGTGAAGAATGAGTTGATTGTTATGTATTTTGCTGAGCCAGGATGAACATACCTACTAGAGACTGATATGTCAGAACCCATCCAACAGGATAATACAGCATGTGGGATAACATGATACACTCACTCTTTGCATTGGCATTACTTAATAAGTAGCATTAGTTGATTTGTTGTGAATTTTGCTCCCTTCTAAGGTGGTGCCTATTTTCACTTGGGGAATGTTGTCCTTTCTTATGTTTTTTGCCTTTCTTTAGGCCTTTTGTGTAACCCAGAGTAATGTGACCAAGGCTTGTTATAATATATATATATATATATATATATATATATATATATATATATATATATATATATATATACATATATATATATATATATGTATATATATATATATATATATATATATATATATATATATATATATATATACAGTATATATATATGTGTGTGTGTGTGTGTCTGTGAGTACATATATATACACACACACACATATATGTATATAATTGTATATAATTCACTTAAATAACCATTGATTACAGGGATGTTATAGTTAGGCCCACATTTTAAATGTACAAAACCATAGAAATTCACCTATTGTAGTTAGAGTTATCTCAAGTAACTATAACTTGTGCTCTAAGGTTACTATAACTTGCGCCCCCACCATGTGTTGTTTTTTCATCAAAAAGTTTACTGCAAATATTACATTGATATTATCAATGATACTATCAAAGTTGTCATGAGTGCCACAATTTGTTTGGTAATTAGCAGTGCATGGCCTCTCTCTCAGTACTCACAGGGACACTGGAGTCCTTTACCACTAAGGGGTCTAAAATATGTATCAATCCAAAACAAATTGGAATTTAGCTAAACTTCAAAAAACAGTTGAGCATTCAAAGGATCATCTCAAGCTATACCTTACCAGTAGTAGATGTTGTTAGAAATGATGTCTTTGGTTGGAAGTCAGGTTAACCCTGTCCAAACAAGGACCCTCACTCTAGTCTGTGTAAAGGAGAATCACCCTCAGTTAACCCCCGCTCACCCTTTTGGTAGTTTGGCATGCACAGGCAGGCTTAACCTCATAAGCAAGGTGTAAAGTACTTGTACCAACACACACAGTAACTCAGTGAAAACACTACAAAATGACACAAGACAGGTTTAGAAAAATAGTTAATATTTATCTAAACAAAAAAAGACCAAAAGAACAAAAATCCAACATACACAAGTCAAGATATGTATTTAAAAAAAGAATAAGAGTCCTAGGCCCTCATTACAACCCTGGCAGTCCGTGATAAAGTGCCAGTAATACCGCCAACAGCCCGGAGGTAACAAAAATGGAATTATGACCACGGTGGAAACCGCTCAGACAGATAGACACTTTAGCACACCGACCACCACGGCAGTAGCAACAAGCACGACGGCCGTAACCGCCAACAGCCAGGGGGAAGAAATTGAACCCACCAAACTATTATGAAACACTTATCCGCCGCCTTTTCTGGGGCAGTACCCATGACATCAAAAGCACGGCGGAAATAGAACACAGAAGTCAAAGGACTCATCTCTGGAGACTCAAGGAACACCCACAATGCCATGGAGCCCGAGTTGCACATTTTCCCCATGCTTGTCTACCTTTTCCTGCATTACGAACATCAACGCCGGCGAAGACAACCACAGTGAGTACTGCCACCTAGCACACAAGGGAGCGGGGGAGGAAAAATAGAGTGACACACACACGCAACACCCCCAACCCCAACACCATACACACAACCAGATGCACTAACATTACATATCCACCCCGTGCCCCTCAGGAATATTGCAAGGACAAAATGATAGGAAGAAAGTGAGTGTAATACGATAAAATAACATGAATAAGTGCATCAATATTCAAACATATATACATATCTACAAATCGAGGGACACTGCCCAGTCTTCAGTGTCCATGGGCCAAAGGGCCACAACACATAGGCCAAGGCCCCACCTCACTCCTGCAACAACATGTAGAGAACACTGCAGGGGCATCAGGTCGAAAAATATACAGGCACCTCAGGGGGACGGGGAATGTGGGCGCACCCCAGCCTGAAGATGATACAACACCACTGGTCCTGGAGTGCAAGGCCATAGCCTCTCTAGTGGGTGGCTTCTCCACTGGTTCTGGAGAGGGCATTGTGCCAGTGTGCTTCATCCTGAGGAGGATGGGGTGAGTGGATGGCTTCTTCCACTGGTTCTGGAGGGGGCATTGTGCCCTGTGATGCAGATCTTGGGGAGTGCAAGATCACAGTTTCTCACCTGGGGGACACAGCTGTAGGATTTTCAGGGTCCAGGATGCACTACAGCCCATGGAGGCAGGACTACACACTGGCCGCCGGCGGTGACGGCTGCTCAGTGGTGGCAGTGGCGGGGCTGGTGGCGGGGCTAGCAGTGGTGGAGGGAGGCTCCAGCCCATCCTCTGCAGCCTCAGAGGGCTGCCCACTGCAGCTGCTGCTGCTGGCAGTGGTGCTGCTGGCGGTGCTGGCAGTGGTGGGGGAGGCTCCAGCTCTTCCCCTGCAGCCTTGGATGGCTGCCCACTGGGGCTGCTGCTGGCAGTGGTGCCGGTGGCGGTGCTGCCAGTGGTGGGGGGAGGCTCCAGCCCATCCCCCGCAGCCTCTGATGGCTGAAACACCATGGTTGGTGGTGGGGACTCTGAATGAGTCCCAACACCTGGCCTCCTGTCCTTCCTGCCGGCAGGTGCAAGCCCTCTGCCCTTCCCTCACAGCTGGTGGTGCAACCTTGACCTTCCCTTTCACACCTGGTGGTGCCTCCTTGCCCTTCCCTTTCGCAGCTGGTGGTGCCTCCTTGCCCTTTTTTTTTCGCAGCTGGTGGTGCTTCTTTGCCCTTCTTTGACACACCTGGTGCAAGCACACTTTCAGTGCTGCTGGCTGGTCCCTGGGATCCTCTCCCACCTGCAGTAGCTGTCGACACTAATCAGGACTGGGTGGCTGAGGTGTTCGCCTGGGTTATTACCACCCTGGCCAGACGTGAAGGATGGGTGAGTAGGGAAGAGGTCAATGGTGGAGAGGAAAAGCTTCTATGGGACATTGGGGTGGGAAGAGTGTGAAGGTTTTGGAGTAGAGGAAGAGGAAGTGGTTGTTAAAGGTGTCTGTCTGCTGTGTTTGGGTGCAGGTGCATGGGCTAGATACTGTTGTGAGGTGGATGGCTGTTGGGTGTCTGAGTGCTTGCATTTGTGTACTTTGGGAGGAGGGGCACAGACACAGTGGGAAAGGACAGAGGGGACGTGTGCATGGATGTGGGGGTTGTTACTACCAGTGAGGGGTGTGTAGTGATAGGCGTGCTGGTGATGGAGGTAGTGGATGAGGATGTAGTGCATGCAGGTGTGAATGGAGACGCTACTGGAAGGGAGGTGGAGCACGAGGCGGAGGGGGCCACAGTGGAGGCAGTGGATGTTGGAATGTCTGCATCTGGATGGTGATTGTGTGAGTGCCTTTGGGATGATGTGTGGTGCGTGTGCTTGCCTGAGCCACTCCTGTGTGTTGTCCTGGGTGCATGATGGCCTGCCTGGGTGCTTGGCATAGGTCGGGATTGGGGGGAATGGGACTGGGTAGAGGAAGTTAGAGGGGGGAGGCTAGTAACAGGGACAATGGCTGCCATCAGAGAGGAGGCCAGAGCCTGAATTGATCTCTGTTCGGCCGCCATGCCAGAGTGAATGCCCTCCAGGAATGCATTTGTTTGTTTCAAATTGGCTGCCAGCCCCTGGATGGCATTTACTTTGGTTGACTGCCCAACAGAGATGGATCACAGGAGGTCAAGAGCCTCCTCACTCAGGGCAGCAGGGATAACTGGGGCAGGGCATGAGGTGCTTGGGGTGAAGGAGATGCCCACCCTCTTGAGTGAGCGGGCACAGGAAACACGCTGAGGGGCTGCTGGGAGGGCAGTACTGGTACAGGGGTGGCAGCTGTACCTGTAGTTGGGGTGGGCACAGAGGTGTCCACCACCATCAGAGAGCTTCCATCGGAGGAGGTATCACTGTCTGAACTGTCCCCTCCTGTCTCCGCCATGGTGCTCCGCTTGCCCTCCGTCCCACTGGTGCCCTCTCCATCAGTGGATTTGGCCTCCAGGGCCATGTGGGATGCAGCTCCCTAGGTCGCCGATGACTCTGCTCCTCCGCCAGATGATGCTAATTCACAGAAGGACAGGGTGACAAAACAAAAAGGGGGGAAGAGACAAAGGATACACTTAGTCAGTGTCTGCTGCGACACCACCTTTGGTGTACACAACACACACACAACCAGGGAACAGCCCTATGCACTAGGCAACACACTACCAGTCACAATGCTAGTCATTAGGCCGGGGACAGGAATACCTAACGCCAATAGCAACATACCTGAGACCCACTGACACCTGCCCAGTAGCGGATGTCTGCTAGCTTGGTTGGAGGTAGTTTACATCATACCCTGCCCAACATGGGACCTACCCTGCAATGTCCAGCCTAGCCTAGGGGCACCCACAGACCCACAACCCCCACCTGGAAACCACCCCACCACGTGGAAGTAGTATATTGGGAAACTGTACTCACCCCCTAGTGGCTGGTGTGATGCCCTCAAGTGCCTATCCAGCTCCGGATAGGCTATCACCAGTATGCAGGCCATCAGGGTGGTCAGGGTTCGATGGGCACCCCTTCCTCATTGGGAGGCCACACCCAGCTGGGCCTCTGACGTCTTCCTTGGCCAGAGTATCAGGTCCTCCCACCGTTTGCGAGAGTGGGTGCTACGCATGCCGTAGACCCACACGGCCTGCACGTCCTTGGCGATGGCACGCTATATACCCTTTTTCTGATGGGCGCTGACCTGCAGAAAAATACACATAAAAAAAGGTATTAGTCAGACCGTCCGACCTGTTACACTCATGTCCCACCATAGCTCCCACATCCCCTTATGCACAGACATTGCCCACAATACATGCAGCATGTTGCCCAGGACCCTTCCACCAACTCCCCCTTACACTAAGCCCTCACGCACAGCACTCCAATGCATCGTGCTCACAGTGTACTCACCTGTTGGTCTGGAGGCCCATACAGCATTCGGTACTGGGGTAGGACCCCATCCATCAGTCTCTCCAAATTCACAGCAGTTAAGGCAGGGGCCCTTCCCTCAGTGACACGAGCCATGGTCGGTTCCAGACACAGGTCACAGCAGCACTTGCAGGTCCTCTCCTGTTGAAGGTCAGGTTGCAAGTGAGTGAACAGATAGAAAATGGCGGTCACGCCCATGGCGGTGCGTACCGTCACCGCCGGCGTACATCACCATTTGCCACTGTAACCCAGAGGGCCCAATTACAACAAATTAGGAGTTGCGCGGCCGTACTCGACCGCCTCCCGCAAAGGCGCACAAAGCCAGCGGAATTACCTTATTTCCATATGTCCAACCACACAGGACAGGCAGACGCCATTTCCGGGGGCGGGGGGGGCAGACCATGGCACCTAACTGCGTCACAGTACACATATGCACCATTTGGGCCTATCAAATAATATTGTGTTTCAGTCACAACATGCAATGCAGTGTAGTATTTGGAAATGTGAAATACTGACCAGCTGCTCCCCGTTTTGTCCCCTAGATTACAACTGCTGCAAATGAATAAGAGATTGAGAAATCCCCCGTGTACAGACCCCTGGTGGACTTGGCAACAATGGAGGGCAGGCATATTTTCCTCACCTAAGGACTTGACAGTGCCACAATGAAAGAGTTGTGTGCTCAATTGGAGCTTGACCTAATATCTGCTATCCGTCACCCCACTGGGATCCCCCTCTTGCGCAAGTCCTATCTCTGCTTCATTTCTTGGCAACTAGCTCCTTCCAAGTGACAGTGGACTTGGCAGCAGGAAAGCCACAGCCAATGTTGACCAGAGTGTTGTCTGCTCTGATTAAACACATGGGCCCTAAGGGTTAGTGTGTGTCTCACAGGTGTCCCTCAATATTTGCAGGTGACTCTGGTTACCCGAACCTCTTATGGCTACTGACCCCAGTGCGGAATGGCAGGACAAGGACAGAGGAACGTTACAATGAGACACAAGGGTGGACAAGAAGGATTATCGAGAGGACCTTTGGCCTCCTGAAGGCCAGGTTCCTTTGCCTCCATCTAACTGGTGGATCCATGTACTACTCACCCAAGAAGGTCGGCCAGATCATTGTAGCATGATGCCTGTTGCAAAACCTTGCCTTGAGACGCCAGGTGCCTTTTCTGCAGGAGGGGGAGGATGGAGATGGGCGTGCTGCAGCAATGGACCCTGTGGACAGTGAATATGAGGAGGCAGAGGATGAGGATGAGGACAACAGAACAACAATAATTCAACAGTACTTCCAGTGACACACAGGTAAGACACTGTAAGTTCACTTTTCATTGACAGTTTTGTGTTTGACATTGTACATGGCAGGCAGATTCTCCCAATTCTATGGCCACTAACTGTACCCTTTGGCATCTCTATTTTCAGACATCTGTGCCCCACTCTGGCTCCTGGTGTGTTGACTGCAGCCCACTACAGGTCATTCCTATCTATACATGCAAGTACAGTTGTATTGCAGTGTTTAAAGCTTGCTAAACTAATATATAGTTCCACCATTTGCCACAGTCCATACTTGTATGTTTTAAATGGTGTTTCTTAAGTGCCAATAAGTAGAGGGTATGTGCAATCGGCTGGGGTGATGATGGAGGAAAGTCCAGGATAGAGTCCAGTCTATTTGTATCACATGTGCATTGTCCAAGGAGGCATAGGAAGTGGAGCAATGGCAATTCAAGGTAGACAGGGTGACAGAGTGGGACACAAGGGTGACAATCAGTACAGCCCTATTTCCTGGCGGGGGTCTTGGCTATTTTCTCTGGCTTCTGCCTGGATCGCAGGGACCGTTTGCGGGTTGGTTCTCCTTCTGCAGGGGTGGGGTGCTGGTGGCCTGTTGTTCCTGTGGCGGGCCTCCTGTCCACTTGTGGCAGCAGAGGTGGAGGGCTGTTCATCGGTGTGGCTAGTGTCAGGGGCCTGGTGGTGTGCCACTGCCTCTCTCATGGTGTTGGCCATGCTTGTCAGTACCTCTGCAATGGTGACCAGGCTGGTGTTGATGTCCTTCAGGTCCTCCCTGATCCCAAGGTACTGTCCCTCCTGCAGCCACCGGGTCTCCCGCAGTTTGGCCAGTATCTGGCCCATAGTCTCCTGGGAATGGTGGTATGCTCCCAGGATCCCTGCAAGTGCCTTCTGAAGAGTCACTTCCCTGGGCCTGTCCTTTCCCCTGTCGCACAGTAGTCCTCCCAGCTTCCCTGTTGTACTGTGCCTCTGTCCCCTGAACTGTGTGCCTACTGCCACTGACCCCCAGGTCCCCGATTGTCCTGTCTTTGTGGGGTGCCCTAGGGTCCCTGTGGTGGTGGATACACTGTTAATTGACGTGTCCTGGGGACAGAGGATGGGCCAGCTAGGGGGGTGCTGTACTGGTGTTTCCTGAGGGGGAGGCTCTGTGGTGGTATGGGACTGTGGCTGGGTAACTGACTGTCCAAAGGTCCTTGATGGGCCATGTTGGTCATCCAGATCCAGGCGTCCAGAGCTGCTGTCATCACTGTGGGCCTCTTCTGTGGGGGGACTGGATGTTGCTGGCACCTCCTCTCCAGTGACGTTGGGTGGGGGACCTGTGGTGATGTAATGCAGTGTTGTTGTTTCTTTGAGTGATATCTTGTGCATGGGTGTTATCTCTAGTGTGCATGCTTTAGTGATTGGTGTCCATGAAGGTCTGTGATGGAGGTCTGTGCATTGGTGTAACGTGCAGGGCTTGGAATTGGGATGGGTGGGGTGTATGTGAGATGCTGGAGTGATGGGGATGAGGGTAGAGGTGGGGGTATGTGATGGCATGCAGGTAGGGGGGTTGTTAGTAATAAAGATTTGACTTACCAGAGTCCAGTCCTCCTGCTACTCCTGGGAGGCCCTCAGGATGCATGAATGCCAAGACTTGTTCCTCCCATGTTGTTAGTTATGGGGGATAAGGTGGGGGTCAACCACCAGTCCTCTGTATTGCCATTTGGTGTTTCGCTGCCACGGAACACATCTTCCCCCGTAAGTCATTCCAGCTTTTCCTGATGTCATCCCTTGTTGTTGGGTGCTGTCCTACCGCATTGACCTTGTCCACGATTCTCCGCCATAGTTCCATCTTTTTATTGATGGATGTCTGCTGCACCTGTAATCCGAATAGCTTTGGCTCTACCTGGATGATTTCCTCCACCATGAACCTTAGCTCCTCCTCTGAGAACCTGGGGTGTCTTTGTTGTGCCATGGGTGTAGTGTGAGTGGTGTGTGTGAGGGTGTGGGGTGATGTGTTGGGTTGTGTGCTGTAAGGTGCGTGGATGGTGTATGGGTCTGCCTCATTATGAATCACACTGTGAAAACTGCCCAAAAACAACCAAATTTCAGAAACCACTTGGACACTGGAGGACAAAAAAGAGACAGTTCCACCATCAGCACTGCCAGCCTGACAAAAATTCTCCTATCAAATTACGTTCCACAAATAACGACAGCCGTTCTGTGGTGGAAAACCATTGGCGGTGCGAACCGCAGCAGACTCAACTCAATTCAGTCAGAACACACCACCACATTGGATTGTTTGAATACCGCAAACTTGACACACATCCACAAACCCAACACACCTACTCACTGTGCTATAAAACACACCCCTACACAAACCACAATCCTTTGCAACCAGCATGCCATTTACATATACCCAGAAGTAGAAAAAGATAGATTTTGGCCTTTTACACCATAGGCACACATACACATTTCACTCAGCACATACCCTAAATGAGCACAACATTCACATAAAACATATCACTACCACACACAATTCGCTACCACGTCACCCACTCACATTACAGCACCTATACCTCACTATTTACCAAACACTGCACCCTTTCACTTACAATACCACCCTACAGCGTCTCCACAACCACCACCAGGTCCCCACAAAAACACCCATGTTTTACTGACGACAAGTTGAGGGTCATGGAGAGTAAAATTGTAAAGGTAGAGCCACACCTGTTTGGAGAACAGGTCCAAAAAACATCTACTGGGAAAGAAAATTGAGTTGTGGCAAAAATAGTCAACATGGTCCATTTTGTAAGGAGTCATGCATGCACAAAGGAGGACATCAGGAAGAGGCAGGACAAACTACAGGGAAAGGTGTGTTCCATGGCATCCCGGCACCAGCTAGCCGTACTGAAGACTGGCAGTGGGCACCTACCTCCTCCCCTTACTTTCACATAATGGGAAGAGAAGGTCTTGAACATACTGTATCCTGAGAGCCTGACAGGAACACCTGGAGGAGTGGAGTTTGGTTTGTACCCCAACATTCATGTCACAAATTTCTCCTGTCCTGCATGCTCCCTCACCACCTACAGCCACCCTAATTAACATCCACCAACTACACCTCTGCCCAAATCACCTGATGCCCCTCTCTGGCATGCCACATCTCCACTGAGCTCCTCTGGCATCACAGTCCTTGGAAATGGCATGTTAACTATTAGCTAATCATATAACTACAACTCCCAGAATGCACCATCCCATTTTTGTGAAAATCTGGAATGTGTACAAATTATCATGTCATGCATGTAAAACTAATTTACCATCTACACCATCTAGAGTTGTACTAGTGTGGAACAGTACATGACAATGACAACAATGCTATAACTCATTCACACCTACATCCCAGGCAAAACACACCTATATCAGTGTGTCCATTAATAATGGTCATAAATTGAAGATCCCAAGCTATAAATGTACTTACCTGCTTTGGATAGGCAGATGGCTGAGTCGATGCACATGCAGTACATCAAGATAAAGGTCAATGTCCCTTGCTTACTCGCATACTGTGTTCCTACAAGGACACCATTGTGCATTTTATAGAGGATGGGGCCTCAAAGGGACACAACTGATCAAGAAAACACCTCCCAAGTCTTGGGAGCCTACCAAAGTTCCAAAGGCATGATGGGCCAAGTCATCACCATGTTAGAGTAAATTCAAACACTGCAGGGGGACCACCACCAGGAAGTCATGGTGCAGTGGCAGGCACAAAATGACTACCTGACTTCCATTGCAGGGGGGCTAAGGGACCTGAATACCACCCTGATAGGTTTTGTGCCTCACCTCTGGCCCCTTCCGCTAGCAATGAAAACATCAGCCCCTTCCACATCTGCGGCTGCTAGTGAAATGGAGTCCCTGCTAGGGGAAGGGCATGCCTCAGACCCCCCCCCTTCCTCTCTTGCTGAAGATCTCCTTTCCTGCGCACATGTGGATGTTCAGCCAGACATCCAGCAGAAGCAGATGCCAAGACCAAACCCACTGCCAGGAAGTGAACCGCTCCAGAATTGTTCCCCTTATGCCACATATACACCCTGTTGACTCTTCTGAGACCTAACTAAATTTTCCCATGGTACAAGGGAACTAGACTTGTGTTTCCAACCATTGTAGCAGCTACCCTGCTGATGTCATTCACCATGACTTCACCCCTAACATATTTTTCATGTCATTCGTTTTATAGTCACAGATATTTTTTTGATATGCACAATAAATCAAACTTAAACACAGGTCCTGTGTATGTGTCTTTTATCATCCATGTATAATAGTCATTCATGCTGACTTTGGTCTGATTATGTGCCTCTGTATTGTATGCCCTTTGATATGGAGATCAAACTGGATCTCTATCAGAAGGAGACTAATTTCAACAGAAATGTAACATGACAGATTTCCTACAAGTTGATATTTAGTTCAATACACATTCATAGGTAGAATTGCAAACAGCACATAGAACATGACTGAAAGTAGCACCATAAAGTATGCTAAGGTGTTACACATTACAAAAACACAGGATACTGAAGTCAGGGTCATGGTACACTTAATACAAGGCAAGAGCCACACTGGTAGATCTTTTATATCACCTGGTATAGCCTCATCACATAGCCATACCATAGTTTCAAAATCACACAACCCATGGAACATACATAGATATTCACTGAAGTACCCAGTCCTGAAACCTTTCACTTATATTGGTCTCGTACCTATAGAATTGTCATTCACCTATGTCAGTCTACAGTGACCACAATGACAGCTAGGTCCAATGTAGATCACAAACAACTAAACCCATCGTGATGCAAGTGCCTATGTTAACCACAATTACACATGAGCCAGACACATTTCCAGACAAAATATACACCATTTGACAACCTCCTTTACCTAACAGGTGAAAGAAACTGGAAAACACATTTCCACCCCAGTGTCCAGACGGTCTAACAATATCAATTACACCTCACTTACACAACACTAATATCACCTGGTTTCAGTCATGTTCACTTCTCATGGCTGTCAGCAATTCCCATCTGCTACGGACACTGTCTTTTATTAGCCACACTTACAGGGCCAAACAGGCTCTAGGGCAAACTGTGAATGAAAGGGAAAGGTGGTAGGACATAGCACAATACAATCCTCACATCAGAGAAAGCATGTCTAGAAGTGTAAAATTGTATCTGCTGTTACAATGCATGATACAGTAGACCACTCTGTCCTGTACACAATGCAAACTTACAGTCTGCATTCACAACTCACTCATGGGCATTGGACCTCACTACACCCCCACAGATGATGCAAGAAAGGGTGTAGATGCTACCTTCACAATTACATCACAACAATATGTCAACTTCACATACCTATTAGTTAATTGAAGTACTGATCGATGAGATATGCCCTAGAGTCTCCTGCTTCATCTTCCTCTGGCTCTTCATTACTTGGCATTTCTGCATTTCGACCCAAAGGTACTGCTGCCTGCTGCTCAACTTGTATAAATGAGATCTGATGTCTCAGGGCAAGATTGTGAAGCATGCAGGAGGCAACTATAATTTGACACTCCTTGGTGGGTGAGTAGAGGCGGGCTCCTCCTGATAAGTCCATTCTGTAGGAAGTTGGCTCTGTATGTACTATTTCAAAGTAAGAAATAGCATGCACAGAGTCCAAGGGTTCCCCTTAGAGGTACAATAGTGGCAAAAAAGAGATAATTCTAATGCTCTATTTTGTGGTAGTGTGGTCGAGCAGTAGGGTTATCAGAGGGCAGTGTTACGCATTTGTTGTACATACACACAGGCAATAAATAAGGAACACACACTCAAAGACAATTCCAGGCCAATAGGTTTTTGTATTGAAAAATATATTTTCTTAGTTTATTTTAAGAACCACAGGTTCAAGATTTACAATCAATAATTCAAATGAAAGGTACTTCACTTAGGTATCATAGGAACTTTGAATCAGCAAAATAGCATATATAGTTTTGGCAAAACATGGCAATACGCTATTTTAAAACTAGACAGTGCAAATTTCAACAGTTCCTGGGGGAGGTAAGTATTTGTTAGTTTCGCAGGTAAGTAAACCACCTACAGGGTTCAAAGTTGGGTCCAAGGTAGCCCACCATTGGGGGTTCAGGGCTACCCCAAAGTTACCACACCAGCAGTTCAGGGCCGGTCAGGTGCAGAGGTCAAAGTGGTGCCCAAAACACATAGGCTTCAATGGAGAAGGGGGTGCCCTGGTTCCAGTCTGCCAGCAGGTAGGTACCCGTGACTTCGGAGGGCAGACCAGGGGGTTTTGTAGGGCACCGGGGGACACACAAGTCAGCACAAAAATTACACCCTCAGCGGCACGGGGGCGGCCGGGTGCAGAGTGCAAATAGACGTCAGGTTTGCAATGGAGTTCAATGGGAGGCCCAGGGGTCTCTTCAGTGAAGCAGGCAGGCAAGGTGGGGGGGCTCCTCGGGTTAGCCACCACCTGGGCAAGGGAGAGGGCCAGCTGGGGGTCGCTTTTGCACTGGAGGTCGGATCCTTCAGGTCCTGGGGGCTGCGGGTGCAGTGTCTTTACCAGGCGTCGGGTTCTTAGTAGCAGGCAGTCGTGGTCAGGGGGAGCCTCTGGATTCCCTCTGCAGGTGTCGCTGGGAGGGCTCAGGGGGGTCAACTCTGGCTACTCACAAAGTTGCAGTCGCCAGGGAGTCCTCCCTGTAGTGTTGGTTCTCCGCAGGTCGAGCCGGGGGTGTCGGGTGCAGATTGGAAAGTCTCACGCTTCTGGTGGGAAACGTGCAGTCCTTTAAAGTTTGTTTCTTTGTTGCAAAGTTGTTTCTTCTTTGGAGCAGAGCCGCTGTCCTCGGGAGTTCTTGGTCCTTTTAGATGCAGGGTAGTCCTCTGAGGCTTCAGAGGTCACTGGACCCTGGGGGACGCGTCGCTGTTGCAGTTTTTCTTGAAGTGGGGAGACAGGCTGGTATGGCTGGGGCCAAAGCAGTTGGTGTCTCCGTCTTCTCTGCAGGGCTTTCAGGTCAGCAGTCCTTCTTCGCCTTCAGGTTGCAGGAATCTATATTGCTTGGTTCTGGGGGCCCCTAAATACTCAATTTAGGGGTGTGTTTAGGTTTGGGGGGTTAGTAGCCAATGGCTACTAGCGCTGAGGGTGGCTATACCATCTTTGTGCCTCCTCCCTGAGGGGAGGGGGGCACACCCCTAATCCTATTGGGGGAATCCTCCATCTGCAAGATGGAGGATTTCTAAAAGTCAGAGTCACCTCAGCTCTGGACACCTTAGGGGTTGTCCTGACTGGCCAGTGACTCCTCCTTGTTTTTCTCATTATCTCCTCCGGCCTTGCCGCCAAAAATGGGGCCGTGGCCGGAGGGGGCGGGCATCTCCACTAGCTGGAATGCCCTGTGGCACTGTAACAAAGGGGGTGAGCCTTTGAGGCTCACCGCCAGGTGTTGCAGCTCCTGCAGGGGGAGGTGAGAAGCACCTCTACCCAGTACAGGCTTTGTTACTAGCCACAGAGTGACAAAGGCACTCTCCCGATGTGGCCAGCAACATGTCTGGTGTGTGACAGGCTGGCAAAACTAGTCAGCCCACACTGGAAGTCGGGTATGTTTTCAGGGGGCATCTCTAAGATGCCCTCTGGGGTGTATTTCACAATAAAATGTACACCGGCATCAGTGTGCATTTATTGTGCTGAGAAGTTTGATACCACACTTCCCAGTTTTCAGTGTAGCCATTATGGTGCTGTGGAGTTCGTGTATGACAGACTCCCTGACCATATACTCTTATGGCTACCCTGCACTTACAAAGTCTGAGGTTTTGCTTTGATACTGTAGGGGCGTAGTGCTCATGCACCTATGCCCTCATCTATGGTATAGTGCACCCTGCCTTAGGGCTGTAAGGCCTGCTAGAGGGGGGACTTATCTATGCCATAGGCAGTGTGAGGTTGGCATGGCACACTGAGGGGAGTGCCATGTTGACTTAGTGGGACGCGCACAACTTCTTTCCTGGGCGGGAGCCCTTTAAACTTTGCCGGAGGCAGCCTCAGCTGCTGATAGGGCGGGAAGCCCTTCTTTAATCCACAGCGCGCCCGCAACCGCGGGACGCGCACAACTTCTTTCCTGGGCGGGAGCCCTTTAAACTTTGCCGGAGGCAGCCTCAGCTGCTGATAGGGCGGGAAGCCCTTCTTTAATCCACAGCGCGCCCGCAACCGCGGGACGCGCACAACTTCTTTCCTGGGCGGGAGCCCTTTAAACTTTGCCGGAGGCAGCCTCAGCTGCTGATAGGGCGGGAAGCCCTTCTTTAATCCACAGCGCGCCCGCAACCGCGGGACGCGCACAACTTCTTTCCTGGGCGGGAGCCCTTTAAACTTTGCCGGAGGCAGCCTCAGCTGCTGATAGGGCGGGAAGCCCTTCTTTAATCCACAGCGCGCCCGCAACCGCGGGACGCGCGCGGGCGGCGCCCGGGCGAAGCCCGGGCAAAGGGCGGGCCCGTCCTTCGCCCGTCATCGACCGGAAGAGGCCGGGCTGGGCCCCCCCTCTAACGCCTTCTCCTCTCTACAGTGTCATTTATACTTGTGTGCTGCGCCAGGTACAGTGCGATCTCTTATTAAATATGGGGAAAAGGAAAATTAATGTTCAAAAGGGGATAGGTGGGTCCAGCTCCCTCCAGTCCTCCATTACCAGCTATTTATCCTCTGTAATGGGGGCCATTGAGTCTGAACTAGAACATGTAGAAGAAAGGATTGGGGCTGTCCAAAGTACTGTCCAATATCCTCCGCTGGAACCTTCTCTGGAACTTATCAGCCACGCTCCTACCCCCTTAAGTACTGGTCTTTCACCACTGTCCTTAACAACAAACTCCAGCCAGTTGAAAGAAGACAAAATTCCTACTTTTGATCGTACTACTTCTTCTCCCCTTTTAGTTACTCCTCCTTCTGAGGGTTCTCAGACTGTTTCTCCACCTACGAAGAAGAGGCGAGCCGGGAAAAAGCCAAAAAATGTAAAAAAGGTCACAGGTTTTAAAAAGAACTTACCTACCCATTTGACCCAAAGTAACAAACCTTCAGCCCCCTTGGTTTTTACCTCTGAACGTCTTCCAAGTACGGTCATTTCTGAAGATGGCTCTAATAGATTTGACTCAACACTTAAATTATTTTGTGCAACTTTAGAGGCTAAAATTACAACTTTGATTACCGAGAAGCTTGATTGTTTTTTTAATGATGTAACTAGGCTTTTATCTAGTTTCTCTAAACCTGGCCCACTTAGCTCGGGAATTCTCCCTGGCCCCGAATCAGTTTATTTACCTACTCCTCCCCCTACATTGGCACCCCAAGGAGCCGGTAACTATTTGTCTGATCTACAAGTTGTCCCTGGCCAAGGAACCCTTGTGGATAACCCTGTAATATGTCCAGCAAGGAAGGCTCACTCCTCTAGGTTGCAAGACAATGGCTCCAACTTATTCACTAATCATGCAGACTTTTTACATTTACCTCCGGACTGTAATCCGTACGTTTTGGTTCTTTCTAACGTTCCTCCTTTGGAGTGCCACAAACTAGAAGATACCCACTCTTTAATTAGGAAAGCCGGCCATTGGTTGAATTCTAAATTTAAACCAAATTCTTCAGGCTTCCGTAATGATAAGATTCTTATGGCCCGAAGGGTGAAGAGGGTTGGCTTCTCAAAGGAATTGAAGGAGGGCGATTATGTTGTTTTAAATTTTGCCAATCCTCAGTCAGTAGATTATTTTTTGACTAAATCGGCCTATTGTAATATGTTAAATAACAAGTTTCAAATCCATTCCCTGCACCATTTTTATGACCCTGTGCTTTTACCAAATCGTCCTATTACTAATTTAAGCATGCACAGCCAAGAGCCAGATAGGTCTCTCTTACAGGTCAACGTTCCAACTAGCAATAGATTCTCGACCCTTAGTCATTTTGATGAGAATGATTGACTATCGGTGACCCACCACTGTTCTTCTAATTAGAGAGACGGATGGTTGGGACCGTCCAAACCAAGCGTATCAGGGGCACAGGAATGTGTACTACAGATTTACAAACTCATCTAAATACCAAAGTCTCATCATTATGTTCTGCATTTAGACCACTAACCCTGCTCAGTTGGAATGTAGCAGGGTTGCGATCTAAAACTAACAATTCGGACTGGAAGAGTTTCATTTCTTCTTATGATATAATTTGTCTACAGGAAACTTGGTCTAAAGATATGTTTTTCTTGAATGGCTTTACTTCTTTTTGCCAGCCGGCACGGAGTTCTCACATGGGGAGAGCTAGTGGTGGCCTTTTAGTACTTGTTTCTGTAAATCTTCCGCCTTTAAATGTGTCCCTAATTTGGTCTTCCCCTTATTTTATGGTTGTTCTCGTCTCTATAAGCGGGCAAAAGGATATTCTAATTTTAAACTTTTATAATAATATCCCTCGGGGCTTCCTTATGACCCATCTGGAAGAGGTAATGGATTTTATAGATTCCTCACATGCTTTACAGTTTAGTGATTTAACTATTTTCTGGGTGGGTGATTTTAATATTCCCTTATGCTGTAAAGAACACACGGACTTGTGTGCCTTCCCTGTTGAGGGTAGAGAGTCACCAATTCATTTTAATCATACCTCTGAAGGAGATGCCTTAAATTCTTTTATTTGTAAATTTGATCTGGTTCACGTTACAGAGAAATTGGCCCCTGATGCCCGTAATACGCCCACTTACACCGGGAATTTGAAGGGGAGTACCATTGATTTTATACTTATCAGCTCTTCTGATTTTTATCTAATTAGAAATTTTAAGATTACGCCTCATTGTGCAAGTGATCACAACCCTCTTAGTATTACACTGGACCTAAAAGTAAATCAGGCACCCTTGAACAAAAATTTGTGTGCTGCTACAGTTTATAATTTAAATAGTGGCATTCGTTTAAAATGGGATAAAATTGACCCTAAAAAGTTTAACCAAGAAATTGTAAGAAGTAGGTCTGATACGATTTATACGTGTTTGTCTCAGCAATTAGACTCTGACTGTATTGTGCGAGAATTCGAATCCTTAAGTAGTGATATTTCACGCGCCCTGGTGATGGACAGGCCCAGGAAGGGGCCGGTGGTCCATAGATGGTTTGATTCTGCGTGTTCTTTAGCCCATAAAAAACTTAAAGAAGCTCTTAAAGCAGTTCCTCCCGCACGTCAATTAGTAAAATTAGCGAGGACTGACTATAAGGTTGCCCTTGATAAACGGAAATCCGAAATTAGGTCCAGGGCTTGGAGCGATCTTTTGGCCGCATCTGAATTTAAGGACACTTCCAAATTCTGGAAAGTGATAAATCACCCTTACTTTTCTGATAAGAACTCTTTGGCCAATGAATGTTTTATTACTGAGGATGTCTGGATAAATCATTTTAGGAAAGTTTTCTGCTCTGAAACCTATGAGAATTCGCATGTGGCAGTTACTCCTGCTACACATTTTACTCCAGATTTTAACTTTAAGGCCCTAAATATTATTTTTGATCTCCATGAGGTCAAAGGTGCCATTGATAGATCAAGGCAGGGAAAGGCCCCTGGACCCGATGGGGTTCCTGTCGACCTTTTTAAATCAGAAATTGAGCTCTGGGGCCCTTTGGTTACAAATGTGTTGAATAACGTGGTAACTAGTAATGTGCCCTCTTCATGGAAATCGGCTATTATTGTTCCCATCTTTAAAAAAGGTAATAGACAAGACCCCTCTTGTTACAGACCAATCTCCCTTATTGATTCAACGGCAAAGATTTTAGGTAGTGTGATCTTGTCCCGTTTAGAAGATTGGGTAACAGATGCCCAGATTTTATCTCCCATCCAATTTGGTTTTAGACCCGGTGTGGGCACAGTTGAGCAAGTTTTAAACTTACAATTGATACTTAATAAATATGTGTCTGTTAAGAAAGAGTCCATCCATATGGCTTTTATCGATCTAACCAGTGCCTTTGATTTGGTTAACAGATCAAAGTTATGGCAAATCCTAGAAGTTCTAGGGTGTGACCCGGCTCTATTGGAGCTTATTAAACGTCTACATACAGACCTAACGGTTTCTGTTCAGGTCGGCTCATTTGGGCAGAGAACCCCTCCTATTCCGTCAACCAGGGGCGTAAGGCAAGGATGTATTTTAGCCCCTTTTCTTTTCTTGATTTATATAAATGGGCTCTATGATTTTTTGGTTAAACAAGCAAAGGATGTACCGAAGATGGGCCAAAGATTACTTCCAGTTTTATTATATGCGGATGATGCAGTTTTAATTGCTCGTACTGCAAATGGCTTACAGGGCTTATTGGACATATTTTATGAGTTTATGTCGAGCCTCGATTTGAAGGTCAATTACCCCAAGACTTTTGTCATGACCTGTGGCCCACGTAACACAAAATCCAAACAATTTACTATGGGAGGGCATTCTCTTATTAAGGTCAAAGATTTTTGTTACCTAGGCATGTATTTGAGTTCCTCTCTGTCCTGGAAGACTCATATTAATTTTAAGCTCCAACAGCTGATAAGGAACACCGAAGCGATCTTTCGCTTCTCTAATAAATTAGGCCATAGACCCCCTGCACAGATGAAAACTCTGTATAATTCTAAGTGTACCGCAGCTGTGCTCTACGGAGCAGGCGTTTGGGGCTGTGTAAAGGTACCATCTCTCCAGAGGGTCGAAAATAAATTTTTGCGAAGATTACTGTTGGTTCCAAAATGTACTGCAAATATCATCTGCCACGAAGAACTTGGTCAGTGTTTTTTGGAGGATAGGGTTTTTTTGGCGCCATTATTGCTTTGGATTAGATGTTGGCTAAACCCAATGGCAAAATTGGTCCAAGATTGTATTTCTGAATGCTTACAATTGGAAAATTCAAATAGGATCCCCTGGCTTATGTTTCTACGAAACTCTTTTGAGAATTTAGGTCTTAGATATATGTTTGATGAACCTCACCTATTAACTATAAATTCTAGGTCCGTTCTGAAGGCTACTTACTCCGAGTACATATCAGACCTGAGATTTTACAGTTCTCTGAAATTAAAATCCTTTGATTCCTATTCTCAGGTTGTGACAGCCCCATGCCTTGAACCTTATCTGACCTGGTTTTCCAGTTTTAAGATACTTTCTTTTTTAACACTTTTTAGACTTAATTTAATTCATTTTAAAGTAGCGTTTCCTGAACCATGTTTTTGGAAAAGGGATTCACCTCTTTGTCCCTGTGATTCTAGATCAACCCAGAGTACTTTGCACTTTTTTCTCTTTTGCCCTTTTTATGCTGCTCCTAGAGGGGTTTGCATTTTACCCACTTTATGTTCTGTTAGACCCATCCATTACAAGGAAGCTTTAATATATTTTCAGAGATTGCCAGATAGGCAAATTTGTCATTTTGTATTAGATTTTGTTACAGCTTCTTTAAGCATTAGGAAAAGGCTCATTTCATTTTAAATGTATATGTATGTAGAGTTTAATATTGTAAGTTAATTTTTGTATTCTGTTATTGTGATTTTTCTTATGTTATGAGTTTTATTTGTTTATTTTATGGGATTTTAGACCGGATGTTTACGTAATGTTTTAGATATGGTACTATTTTATTCTTCTATCTATTTACTGTAACGTAATTATTGTGTGGTATTTGTGTTTTCGTCTGTACTTTTATGGCATTTGCCGAATAAAGTTTTGTGACTGACTGACTGACTTAGTCATTTTCTCCCCACCAGCAGACACAAGCTGGCAAGCAGTGTGTCTGTGCTGAGTGAGGGCTCCCCAGGGTGGCATAAGACATGCTGCAGCCTTTAGAGACCTCCCCTGGCATCAGGGCCCTTGGTACCAGGGGTACCAGTTACAAGGGACTTACCTGGATGCCAGGGTATGCCAATTGTGGAAACAAAGGTACAGTTTTAGGGAAAGAACACTGGTGCTGGGGCCTGGTTAGCAGGCCTCAGCACACTTTCAAATCATAACTTGGCATCAGAAAAGGCAAAAAGTCAGGGGTTAACCATGCCAAGGAGGCATTTCCTGACACATACCATTGTGGGTGAGTAAAGGCGGGCTCCTCCTGAGCACCAAGCACCTAAATTGTGCCTTCAGGAGCCCAAATGTCTGCTCTACTACACACCTTGTCTTCCCAAGGGTGTCATTGTAGTAGTCTTCCCCTGGCCAGGGTGGATACCTCACTGGTGTCAACATCCAAAGATGGCTTGGATAGCCAGAGTCACCTATGGACAAATTAGTAGAACATCACAAACATGTATGTGGGTCATGGTACATTGTGTTGGCAGGAAACCTACATTGCAAACACACATATTAATTGTAACTTAACAACTAGCCAGGCCCTTTCTGTGTAGAGTTGGGTCATTATCTGTGGGACACTGGTGTTCTTCATTATGAAGAAATCATAAACTGATCCTCAATACTTTGCTGTGACTTGTGAAATGTACTGGTCTGCCAGACACACCACCTGGACGTTGATGGAGTGGTAGTTTTTCCTTTTCCTATACACCTGTTCATTGGCACTCGGGGGAACAAGGCTACATGGGTGCCATCAGTGGCTCCAACCACATGTGGAGTGTATCCTACTGCATAAAAGTCTGCCTTCACAAAGGCCAAATCCACTCTTAGGAGAAACCTGATGTAGCTGTCCATGTGTTTCAACAGTACACACAGTATAGCCTTAAAAAACAAAATGAACTTGGGCTGAGACATCCCTGCAGTTACAGCCACTGTATTCTGAAAGGATCCAGTGGCTAGGAAGTCTAGCACTAACAAGACTTGAATGATGGGAGGTATGCTATAGGGATTGCGAATGGCAGGCAACAGATCTGGCTCCAACTGTTTACACCGATCCATGATAGAAGGACGATTCAGACAATATGTCTGGATACAATGTCACTTCTCCGTGGTGTGCAGGTCTACTAATGGATGGTACACTGATGGTCGATTTCCTCTCCTCATGGCAGGGTAACTATTTGAAAACATAACCATAGTATGTGACATGCAGCATGCACACACCAAATGCAATTCAATAAATTACTCACACATAAATGCTGTTGAGGACGTCTACTTTGTCTGACATATAAAGTACAGCACATAACTTTACATCCGATGACACCCTCCATGGTCCTCATTGACTCAACTAATATGGATGGACCTGTTACTGTACATGTTTGTAAGACAATTTGTTTTGTTTAGGCATGTGTCACACATATTTTGGGACATTATCGACAATTTTGAAACACATAGGAACCTCTGAGTAGTTGAACTTTACTGTCACCAGAAGTCCTCCCACAACACTGCATTGACAGCACAGATGCACAAAAAGTTCCTAGGCATGAGGGCAGGGCTTACTGATGTACTGCACAATATGAAGCATAGTTAATGACACAGATCATTGTACACTTCCTTACATGAAGTATGTTCAAAATGACAGCCGCCTGACTTATTGTACTGGACATGTGGAAGTGACCTAAGTCCACGGGTGGAAGTTGCCATAGCGGTAGGCAGTCACAACCACTGTTATTTGCCATTGAAACACAATGCTGGCTTTAGTGGACTTGGGCCAATGGGGATGCCCGCCGGCGGTAACAGTCATGTACGTAGTGGGCGTGACTGCCATCTTTTGCAGCATTGCTCACTTGACTACTGACACTGCTGCCAGCAAGACTTCCATGACCTGAGCTGCTGTGTACTGCCTCTGGGAGCTATCATGCCACATTCTGCAGGTGATAGGGCCCCTGGATTTATCCCTGAAGAGGACGTCCTACCCCTGTATGAAAGCCTATATGGTGCACAAGAGGAACAGGTGAGTCCAATGTCATAGCAATGTGTCATAGGTGTGGTGAATTAAGGTTTTCCGTTTATGTAACCTAGTGAAGGTGTTGATGTATGCAGATGGTACTTTGTGAAGGAGTATGAGCAGAGAGGATGGGATTGTGTGCCTACATGTTGGTACTGATGTGTTCGGTCCACTGCTATTGGTATGGTGCATGTGAACATGACTTTCTCCTTTTGTTTGTTCCATCCATACTGGTCAACACCCATCAGAAGCAGGGAATCTGCTGTGCCATTACCAAGTAAGTGCGGACCCTGGGAGTCCACAGCTGGCAGATCACCCACTGTAGGAAGCAGTGGGAGGACCTGAATCTGCTAGGCAATGAAGACTACAGAGGCACAGCTGGGGATGTCCTCCCAATGAGGGAGGGGTGCCCGTCGGACCTTGACCCCCCAATGGCCCGTATTTTGACAGTGGTGTACCCTGAGGTGGATGGGCTTTTGAGCGCAGCACAGTAGCCACAAGGGGGTAAGAACTGACAGAACCCATGTACTTTCCTCTGATAGTTAACTGTATGCTGTGTAAGTACTTCAGCAGTGAAGATGTTGTAGGTGCTACAGGTATGTTGACTACTGGGAATTCATGGTACTCGAGTAGCCAATATGCAGACACAGATGTGGCCATGGTGATCACCTGTATGTAGCAAATAGTATGACTGAATGTGGAGATGCACATGTAACTGAGTTGTATGTGTGCCTCTACTCCGCCAAATATAATTCTTCCCTGCTGTGTCATCCTTCTCACCCAGGCCCATATTTATACTTTTTTAGCGCACCATTTGCATCGTTTTTTGGAGCAAAATCGGCACAAACTTACAAAATACAATTGTATTTTGTAAGCTTGTGCTTCTTTTGCATAAAATAAATGGCACAAATGCGGTGCTAAAAAAGTATAAATATGGGCCCTAGTGTCTCCAAGCCCATCCATCCAAATATTTATTCTTGTTGCTTTAGGGTGTCTGACCACTCCTATTTCACAGGATCTGCTCTATGTGCAACTGACAGATGAGTTGTAGGGCCAAGTAATCCTGTGTCCTGAAATATTTGTACACTTCATGTGAGGTGAGGCTGTCATCCAAATCTGGCTTTTGTTATGGCCCACTTAGTACTGTCCTTATGAGGTTAGAGGAGGTGTCCCCATCTTCATGTCATATTCATGCAATGGGAATTATGAAGTTTGATAAGGGTGGACATCCTACAATGTGGAACTCATGTAGTCCATTAGACCTTCACATTTCACGGTATATCATTGACATGCAGCCCAATGTGTTTGTTGCAGGGAATGCAAGTGGTTAGACTACTTAATCCTTAGCCCATGTGTATTGTCCATTCTAGATAGACCAACGGCATACCTATATGAGTGCAATATATGCTATCTGCTGCCTACATCATGTGTCAATTGATACTTCGTGTTTGATTATATTTTGTTGCATACTTTTTCCCAGGCTTACCTTAGATGATCTGAGGCTGTTTGGACAGTTATGGTTATGGCTATGCTCATATCTGCCTGACCTAATGGTGTAGCAGCTGTGCCATATCACATACACCTCTAGGTGTTATGGAATATTTTGTAAGTAAAATACCTTTCCTCTAGGTGGATGTGTCATTCGTGGCTACAGTGATAATCAGTTGTGTAAGTGTTAACTTTGTACTTAGGTAGCGTGGATCACGGGACAATTGTTAGTGATGTAGATGTTATGTTATCATGTAGAGGCTCCTATTCAGCATGTCTGGTGGAATGATATAAGCCCTTCAAGCACAATGTTTGATGTCCATAGTTTTGTTGCTGCAACTATGCTCCCTGTGGTTGTCTGTGGATGTATTCTGTGTGCTAGGTAGCCCCCAAATGCAGCACATAGAGCTGTTGTATATGTGACAATGCATCTGATTAGTGGGTGCAGAAACTCATGATGAATCTATAGCTAGTATTTAGATAGATGTTTCCAAGACATATACTCAGAATTAGCGATGACCACTGTATGAAAATGACACATGTAGTGCATTTCTCAGAAATGTATGCTATTGTGTAAGTAATGTATGGAATTATCAGCTAGGCATTTGATTGGAAGACAAGATGCTGTGTCATATGTGAAGTGTGATGACTTATCTTTCTTGGAACATGACATCTATTGATGGACTGGGCAAGTGTTGGGGTCAGAGTAGGCATGTTATTGTGTGATCAGTACCTGCATCTCCTTAGACTGATGTTATGATGGACAGTGATGAGCTGTTTGGGGATACATGTTTTGGTTTAGCCAATCCATCTACTGCATGATGCTTTTGAGTAACAGGTGACTTGGTCAAGTAGTGGTCAGATGGTTGTCTTATTTTGTCGGTGAGACTGTTGTCATATAGGAACGCTAGAAGTATCTTCTTGTGACATGATGTAGGCTATGAAGGGTTTTTTCCAGGGACTTCTCTAGCAGAGATGTATAGCTACTGCTGTGCATGTTATAATCTTTGTGTGTGATGGCCTTCTCTCTCCCTCTCGCTCTGTTTGTGTGCATCGGAAGGCAAAGGAGCTGTGGCACAGGCAAGTGGGGAAGCTGCCAGCCACAGGACCTGGAGTGCTGAGACCACCAACAGCGAGGGATCCAGTGGCCCGGAGGGCGAGGAGAGTTCCACAGGGAGACAGGATCAATGTCATCATCCTCAGAATCCATCTCCTGTGGACACTCAGTGGCTGTGGCGGACCCATCAGGGACCACCTCAGCACCCTCTTTGTCTGCTATCCCCCTTTCTACCACTGCCCTCCCTGTAGCTCACCCAAGAAGGTGGGTGTCTCCTTTGCCGCCCGCAGACACCTCTGCCCATGCCCCTGTCAACCGTGCTGCCCTCAGTGAGGAATTTATTGACCTCATGAGGTTGATCTCTGTGGGTCAGTCGACCATTGTGAATGCCATCCAGAGATATGCACCTCAAGTCCAACAGAGTAATTCTTTCCTGGAGGGCATTCATGGTGCACTGGCTGGTCTGCAGAGATCCTTTCAGGCTTTGTCCTCCACACTGATGGCCGCCTGTCACCCTTTGTCTATAATCCCTATCCACCTTCCTCTTCCCAATCCCAGACCCCTCTTCCCCGACCCAGCCAAAGTACACAGACAGACAAGCATGCAGCCACGTCAACAATCATGGGTAACTCAGTCGAACACAAGCACCATAAGACATATCACCAGCAAGCACACAAGCAACATACCCCTACAGACACAACAATAGTCACAACCTGCCCTGACACCCCACCACCTCCAACATCACAGGCAGTACACCACACACACCTGTAGACACCACAGCCTCATTCTCAGATCCAGCCACTACACCTATCGTACGTGCAGACAGCACAACAGCAGACCCTCAGACATCCACCCGAGTTACCACATCCGCAGACACCACAACCACAGGCACACCTATATGCAGCACATATACCAAACCAACAGTCACTACGCCAACAGGCAGTCAACTACCCACCACGGCATCCCCGAGCACCTTCACCACCTTCAGTCCCATATATAGAAATGCAGTCACTCATCCACCCAACAGACACCCACAATTATATCTCACACACACACCCATGACACCCACTCCAACATGTCAGACAACCACTCCCTCAACCTCCAATTCCGAACCCCTTTCTGATGAACGTCCCAATGTTTGTAAAAAATCCGTTCATGTTTTGACCTTTTCCCTACCCCTCTTCCCCCCTGAGACCCCTAAACGTTCCATTTCCCTCCCCGACCCGTCTCTTCCACCTCCAAGACCTCCTCTGCGTCCCTTGCAAGTGCCCATGCCCCTCCCCCTGCCAAGAAGTCTACCCATCCCAAGAGTACACAACCATCCCCTAAGTCTAGGCCTAGACCCCTCCTCCCAAGACCAGATCCTAAGGCCCCCCCTCCCAAACCAAAGGTCAACCGCCCTCATCCTCCCAATCCCTGAGGTGCCTGCCTGCCCCCTTGATGCTCCTACCTGTGGAGGTTACATGACCGTCAGGAGTCAAGTTGGGGGCTCACACATGTGCATTGTGTGCATGTTGCACATTTTTGTTTTAGACTGGCTTTAGGCCTTGGACATTTTTTAATTATTTACTCCTTTATTATATAATTGGGCAGAACTGTTGGTGGTTTTGAAGTTGCATCTTTGTCCTGTACTTCTTTTGTTAGGGCATATCTGTTCCTGGCTGACATTGTTTGTATGTGAGTATTTGTGTGTAAGTGCTGGTTGTGCTACCTGTTTTGTCTCTGCAATATGCGAGGTTGTATGCATTGCATTTGTCCCTCAGTGATGGGTATGTGTTTTGTCATGGGCATGTTTCTGTTGGAGACATGTTGAGATGGTATTGAGTGGTGTTTGTGTTGACATGTGTTTGTTGCAGTGTTGTGTGCCTTTGTGTGCTTGGAGTGTGTGTGTGAGCAAGTGTGGTGAATGGTATGTCACATACGTTGTGATGTGTGTTTGTTGGGGTATGTTGAATGCCGCATTGTATGGTTGTGTGATAGTGTGTGTTTGTTCACTGTTGGTGGTACATTGTGTTGTACGTGTGATTTGTCAATGGGTAGTGTCTGTGGTGGGTGCTTGCCAATTCTTTGATGGTGTTGCAGTTGTGGTGTTGTTTGGTGGTGTTGTCGTGTGTGACTGGGTCAATGCTGTGTTTCTGGGGGCTGGCGTGTGCTTTTGACATGTGTGTGAGATGGCAGTAGTGTGTATGTACTGTGCTTGTGTATGTGTGTATGTGGCTGTAAGTGTGCATGCCAGTGTGTGGTTAGGCGTGTGTGTCCCCCTCGCCCCCATTCCCAATTGGATTGTGTTGTGTGAATATGTACTTTGACATTTGACAATATTGACAGGTAAGTGTGTGTACTCACTGTAGCTGTCGTTGTCATTGTCACAGATTCTGAAGTCGTTAGGCAAGCAGGAGCAGCGGGAAGAAGTGTAGTTCAAGTTCCATGGCAGCTCTGGACGAGTATGGCTTTCTGAAGATGAGTGTCTCCTGGGTGTTCATGGTGGTTCGATAGAAACTTTGGTGATGTTCAACCTCATAATCTGTCTGGTGAAAACATGGTCTCTGCCGGCCTGCAGGTGGCTAACATCATCCGTGGCGGCCAGACCACACTGGTGGTGGAGGAGGTGGTTTGGCTGTATTCTTGTTGTAAATGCCGCCATGGTCATAATTTAGCAGCCTTCTCCGCCAGCATGTTGGTGGTATGACCACCATCGCCAGACTCGTAATAAGGCACTTTTTCTTGAAATATTGTCTGAAGTCTGAAAGTAAGCACTAACTGGGCCCAATCAACTTCATGTACCTGAAAGACGCTCCATTGTGGTCAGCCGTAACTTTTGACTTTGTCCCCGGTGGGGAACGACCAGAACTCCACAGTTGGCACTTTTTGTTTTTAAGTGCTCTTTTACATTTAAATCGTTAAAAAATCATAACTCCAGTTCTACTAATTGGATTTTGAAGGTGTTGGTGTCAAATAATTTATTAACATTTTCTCTTTTTTTTCTAAATTGGTTTGGGATTTTTTTGTGTTGTGTTTTTACTGTATTGCATTACCTGTAAGTTTAGCCTCACTGCTTTTAGTGCCAAGCTATCCACAGTTAAGCACAGGTTAAATGGTTGACATTTGGTGGTTTAACCTGCAAGAGATTGTGGCTATTGCTTGAACAGGAATCACACCTGAGTCAATTAACAACCCAACTTCTCACAAAACACAATTGTGATCACTAAAAGCAGAGCCATTTATCCAAAAAATAACTTAGAAAAGTCCTCAGGAAGGCTGAAACAAAAAAACGTGGTTGATATCCCCTCCGCCATATTATGATCCCGTTATATACTATGTGAATCATAATACGGTGGATGGGTTATTCGTCGCATCTGTGACAGAGTAACTTCATTTGCCAAACTCTAAATCAGGCCGATAATCTATGGTGGAAAATTGGCCCCGCCCGGTGAATTTGGGAGTAAAACTTCCATTTCGGTGTTGAAACATTTCAGTCATTACACATTCTGGGTCAAATTCGACAAGAATATTGTTTACAAAGGAACCAGCATGGTTATGTTCGGAATGCAAACAGTCCTCACTGTTTGCCTAATTACATGCTGTAAAGGAATGTAAGCATGGATGTATATTAAAATCCCCAACCAAAATAAATCTGGCCCTTATCTTAGTACAGGTATCAAAATTCAACATTTTTCCATAAGGGTAGAAAGTGTGTCACAAAATAGGGAGCCAGTGGTAGTGTTATAAATATTTAACAAAACAAAATTCCAGACCACGGTGGAGCTAATAAGAATTGCCTCTGTAATGGTGGAATTTACTGGCAAATCCTTAACACTTCAGTTTAAAGAAAGAGAAAATAATATTAACAAGCCTCCCCTTGAATGTCCCTGTATTGAAGGCACAACAAGATTGGAAAATAATTTGTAACCGTTCAAGAAAAAGGAACCTTCCATGACCCACATCTCCTGTAAACAGATTATGATGAATGATCTCAGTTAGATGAGCCAATCAGGGATATTTCTCTTATTACTTATGCATGCCAAATTCCAAGTTGCTAATGTGAGAAGTTCTACAGTGGTATCACTGTTACTTAATTGACTTACAGGACTCGTTTAACAGCTGTAGGGGTTCATACCCTTCTCTACTGTTAATCATACTATTCTGTGTGCCCCATCACACAGTTGACTGCTGTAGGACCCTGGTGGCAAAAACCTCAGTGAATGTCTCCTTCCTATTGTAAGGCACGAACAGTAACCTCTTTGTTTTGAAACCCAGGAAAATAAACTTTTTCAGGGCTAAAACAAATGTCAGTATGAAGATCCCCTGTTTCTACAAACTGGCTTAACACTCCACAAGCCCCAATCCCTGATCCTTCCTTTTTAGACTGCGTAGTTTGACTGGGCTGCAGCAGTCAGTCTAATGAGTCAGCCCAAATGCCTCATATCTATTAAATGTGGGCATGACAAAATCTCTGGCAACAAGTGACCTCAGAGCCCCCTTACCAATACTTGTGTTATGGTCACTGGCCCGTGGATGGGTCTGGATGTCAGCAAATGATAAAAATACCAAGAGGAAAAGCAGGATGGTTGACGTACAGAGAGGCTGCCTGGCAAGGTTCAGGATGGATTGAACTGCTCTGGGACAATGATGACTACACATTTTCCCTTCATGGTTTTGGCGGTAGGTCCACTGCAATCCAACCTTTGAGCCATAATGAGCATATTGTCAGGTTCTCTGGGAATATGCACCAGGAGACTGCCAAATTATGCTGCAGGTCTCAGTGAAGTATGCAGCAAGAAATGCCAAATTATGCGGCCTAATCCGGCACATTTTGTATTAGTATCACCTCATTATTTCAGAATTTTTAAACACTGTAAAACCATATGAGCATTGGCTGCACCTCAACAATATTGGCTTAACACTGAACTATAGCAATAAGTAACAGAAAAGTTACCATTCTAGAATGAAAAGGGTTTTCCACTGTACAGCAACACGTTTGCTGTGTTTTTAGTCAATTTTGAACAGTTTGAATGAGTAACAAATGTTGTTTTGTTAAAATCAGAAGATTGCATTACAGATGATGGATTATGTGGCAAATGCCGGCAATCTACAAATATGCAACAAATCACTGAAGCTGCACAATCACAGAATTCCAGGTGCTCTGCCTATTGGCCAGGATTCTCCATTCGCCACCCAGTTGAGACAACCAGTGGCTTACCTTGTTTCCAAGACTAAGGTAATCTTCTATGACACCATGTTTACATGTTACTACCATGACATAAGGGGCTGAGGTAGGAAGTAGGTCAAGAAGTAGGTCAAGAATGACTCAAAGGGGTACAGAAACATCCCTACAACGCACAACACCCTGCTCCCCTTGTGGCAGCTTGTGTGCTGTGCTGTCCTTAGGATCACTTTGATGACTCACCAGCCTTAGTGACCCCAAAGCACAAGGAAGTGTGGGTTCATTTGGTAAGTCTCTTGGTATCATATGAGGTAAGGCTAGAAGACTGCATAGTGGGTAATGGTGGAATTCCAACATTGGGAGTGCAAGATGAGCTAGAGGCCCTTTGAGCTGGTTCATTGGGAATCACTTTCTTCTATTCTACCTGCCCGATCACCTCAAATGTGGGGTACAAAAGTGCAGGCAGAAGCATGTTGGATTTACAGAATGTAGCTAAGTTGTTTAAACTACATTCAATAGATTATAATTTCTCCAAACATTTACCAAAATCATCCTCTATCATTGACTATATTTTGTGTGTAAAGTCATCAAAGGTAGCATTGTGGGTGCAGTCCTTAGGCACTTTAGACAGACTGCCCTTTATCAGGGAGGAGAATTCCTGAATGAACCTTTGATTGAGGCTCCAACTTCACAGAGGCTGCATTGGGCTTTTTTTGCACTTGGGTGCTGGAAGACCAGGAGAGTTGGCTACTCGGTGGTCCATTCTGACTGAGTCTCCTCACCCTACCCAGGGGTAGTACTGCTCTTGGAGGCTGAAAAGTTTGAGGAAGCTATGTCAGACTCTGGCACAGTGGAACAAATGCCCAACTTCTCCTCAACTGTGCAGATTTTCTCAGACGTTTCCCCCACCTCTGTAGTCAAAAGGATAGAATTGAGGACTTTGAGTGGCCATTAGAGACTGCACCCCTTAAGATGACAGAAGGCAGTGAGGCTCCAGGGTCTACTGATGTATTTGCCCACTTATCCATTCTGAAACAGGAAACAAATTGCAGCATTCAGATTAAAAGGGGGTGACCCAGGCCAAGCGCTGTTGAGAAATGATGGGCGTGGTCTTGGCCTGGTCTTCATCCCGTGCTGTTGGCGAGGCAATGTGCTTTTGAGAGCTGGATTGGGCATGCCTCTCCCTCTCACAATCCACAGGAAATGCTGGGGGATATAGTCCCACCCCTGCCAGCAACAATAGAGCCTATGTGGAGTCCCGTACTGTGGGAAAGCTGAAGCACTTTGGGGCCATGTATTGTGTGTGCCCCTGCTCCTCAGCACTCACAGGGAATGCTGGAGGATGCAGTCCCACCCCATCCAGTAACAACAGAATCTATGTGAAGTTCCCAGAATTAAAAAAAATCTAAATCCATGGGGACTCCAAATAAAGAGTGTTCTATCATATTCTAACAATAAACACATTTCCTAATGCCTCCCAGTATAGTTCTTGCTATCCTAATACATGCAGCTAGTTCTTTCTCAGGAGACTCCATCCTTTTGAAGCTGATGTCATTCTGTGCACTTATTTCTTTGTACGTGGTGGGGCTTTAAGGATCTTTCTAGGTGGGATTGGGCCAATTGGCTCTAGGTTGGGGTGTGCGAAATGTGCAGTTTTTGGGGAATTATGCACAATTATGGCAAATTATACTAAATTATGTAGTTAGGAGAAGTGCATCCTTGCTGTAATGTTTGACGTCGGAATGCATTTAAACAATGCAGACCAATATTGTTCTTCCTTGTGCAGTTACGGTCAATTTTACCACAAATCATCTCGAATTGTGTCATTTGCTGTAAAAAATTCCAGAAAAAACACCAAATTACACAAAATGCATATGTAATAAAGTGGATGTGAAACCAGTCACAATGTGACAGCTTAACCTGTCTGAAAAACTGGCAAAAAATATATGTTAAAGTAGTATATTATTCTTTGTATTTTATTCAAAACAGTTTATAGGCTTGAATATCCCTTTTTGTGGGATGTTTAACTTTGCCACAAACCTGTCAGTTTTATATTGTTTTTTTTGGCTATTGCATTATATCTTACAGCAGTGGTTCGAAACCTTTGACTTCAGTGGACCCAGCTTAATTATTACTGAAATCCAGGGATCCCTCACTGAAGCATCATTGGAATCTTGAGACTCCCCATTGAGGCACAACTTAAAGCCAGAATACTCGGGCCTAAGAAATTGTGATGATTTGAACCTTAGAGCAATACACAAAAAAAGCAAAAATAAGCATTCATCAAACAAATACACATATGATTACATTTATTTAATCACAAAAATAAAAAATAAATCTAACTGATTTTTTTATGGAAAGGGCATAGCTTTTCTCAATTCATTTGAGGCCACCCATCATCCATTCTATATTCTGTTTGATACACTTGCACTGCTCCTACAAATCATTCTGAGAATACCAATTTAGGAGCATATTTTCTAGCCCCTAGCACTGCCTCATTATAATTTTTCCTAACTCAAAGGCAGCGCTAACCAGCCCACCACCCTGAGCAATATTTATAAAGTGGTGCAATCCGAAGATTGGGCCACTTTGTAACTGCTTGAGCCACATTATACCTTTGCCAGGTGTAATGTATGTAAGGGGGGGTGTTCTCCTGCAGGGATAGTAAAAACACTTCCATGCAAACTTATTTACATTAAATGACGTAGCAATGCCACAGCTCTGCATTGTGTCAAAATGTTTAACGCTGTGTAATGACAGATCCTAATGCCATGCTTGTGCCATATCCACAAAACAGTGCCACATAGCGTTAGACTCTAACATGTGCGCCAAGTTATAAACCAAACTGACACTAGTGCTGCAAATGTGATGCTAGCCTGATTAGCGGCATGTAATTTGAAGTTTGCAGTGTTTTCACTGTATTACTATGTGTGTTGAGATGGCCTGAGATGGCAAGCTAAAAACACATGCGCACTTAGGTGCACTCTCTCCTTATCACCCCTCCCACCTTCTGTGGCCCTGCCTGCCCCTCCCTGAACATGCAGCTGGCTGAGCCTGCAGCTGAAAGATAAAACAATAATTAAACATCCTTTTATCTTTCAGCTCCCGGCTTGGCCAGGGGAGCGGCGCTACTTTGCCATTGCCAGATAGCTGTCCTGTGTGAGAATTATCTTTTCGAACTTTGTAAATATGCAATACAGAGCTGTTCTATAAAAAAAAGACCTGCCACCCTAAAGCTCTGTGTAATCCTGAAGTGCATTGCTCTATGGTAGGTGTTGACTCCTCTTCGAAACACTACATTTGGGCTGAAAAGGGAGTCTGTACATACTGCTGAGGTGGAAATGGACATGTGTACCGCATGGTACCTACACAAATACACATGCACCACTGGGTCTGACTGGGAAACACTTATGGCACACCTGGGAAGGGATGGCAAAGAAAACCCTCCGGGGGAGTCGTGGCAAATACCAGGAAGGAGAAGGCTGCAACAATGTTTCATAGTACCACATGTACAATGTGGAGGCGGTTAAACAGGGATTTGACAAAGAAATACCAATAAACACCTAACCATCAAAAATCATGGCACTCATGGAGGAACGTAGGCTCGGGTGGGTGGGCCCGCCCACTTATGTGGGATTCAGATGTAGGGACCTGCCACCAATCGCTACAGCACTACAATGTGGGGTGAGGCCCCAGCAATTGCTGTCTGTAAGACAACAACATGTAGTTCCACTGTATATGGACATGCATGATCAACCTGTTGAAGCTATGTGAGAATGAATGTATGAATTGGGTAAGATCACTGTGTTCCATTTAGCAGTGTAGCTGGACTCAAAAGGGGGTCATCTGAGGAGGTCTGAACACATACAGTGGTGTGGTACTGAGTCATATGATGTGTGACAATCTGCAGATCAACAATTCACATCAGTATTTTATGGGGCAATGTAAGTGATCCAAATTACACTGTAGTACAGAAGCACATACCCTCTGAGCTGGCACACAATACCTGTGAGAACAATCCCTTAGCAATGCAAATCTATATATATTACAGTACCCATGGCCAACATATGTAAAACATATCACTGTCCAACTCAGGGCCCAATGTATGAGGAAATGATACAATGTGGTGCAACAAACCAGCTCGTTGTGCTGCACTGCATCATTTAGAAAGTGCATGAATATGTGCAATACATACCTATACCTTCCTCCATGATGGTGTACTGCCTGTATTCTAGCGCCAACACAGACACCCTTGCACCATGGTGTAGGGGGTGCCTGCGTTATAGGAATGAGTACTCGTGCTGAAATGGATTTGTTCTTAAACTTGAACAATCATGAATGTTGCTTTCCCCTTACTATGTGTGCTGCTGAATGTTACAAACATTGACATATAAAACAATGTGGACCAAAATGTCTAATCTCTCTGTTGCACCACTGTAATGCCATCCCTGAGGTATGATAGGAATCTGACACATTTCCAGATATCTAAATATGTGAATGTGTCACATTCCCATAGATTCAATGGGTATTGTGGGTTGGCACCCACAGCTACACCCAAGAAACTCACCTTGTATGCAGTGTAATGATTGAAAGGGGTACACGATTACATGGCTGTAACAAGTGACACAAGTTTGTGTGGTGTAGTCTTGTACATTATGGGCCTGGACACTGTGCCACTGGAGCATCAACATCAATGACATTCCAGTTGCACAGTGTTCTGCTAGGGTCTTTGAAAATAGGTGTTTAAAGTGAGCCCTTGGAAACCTTGTTTGTAAACCTGATCAAACATGCCAACATTTAGAAGAGATCATCATTAACTTATCTCCATTTCATTGCAGAGGATGACACCATTCCTCCTGACAGCTGCCTGTCTTGAACCTCTCCAATGATGTGGATGACCAGCTGCAAACCATACATCTAGATACCCTCCGGCAAATCCTGGGTGCCATCCAGACACCATCTCTGGTTGCAGGAATGCTAGCCAGCATTACGGGGTCTCCAGATGATCCACCCAATAGCCAACATGCACCACTTACCAACTGAACCAGAGCCCTGGACTCCCAGGACCCAGCACTTATATTCCAAAACACTGTGGTAGGAGTCCAGCATCACATGAAGCACCACAAACATTAGAGGATGAAGATGTGGAAGGACCATCTTTCACCGAAAAAACTGCCTGGTAACTTTTCTCTGTGGGATATGGGCCTTTCCTTCATTGCTCTGTGCCAAAGATCATGGCAGTGTCAAAACGCCTGGCACCGCCCTCAACTGGAATCTTCTACTGTTGACCTCTCACATATGTAGACTGTCACTGTGACCAACCTTCCCTAGCGGCAATGTGGTCCTCCTCTTCACTAAAGTACTCCTCTTCAACACATGTCCCATGACACATTCAACCGCATGGACTCTGTCTGAACATTTACTGGCCCCATACACCTATGTCGATCATTTTCCCATAAACTGGGTCTGTCTACCTATATAATACTTGTACATGTAAATAAAATCACTTAGTCAAACCTGTCTGTTGTATGTGTATTTGAGTCAGGACTGAGTTCAACATGGTGCATTGTGTGAGGCAAATACACTGACTACTTACCAAAGGGATATTAGGGAATTGCAGTCCAAGACAAAGCCACACAGACTGAATGAACATACTTGGGAATATGATAAGTACGTTTGTAAACAAACAGTTCCTGCAGCTTAAAAGCATGTATTTTAACAGGTATCATGCAGTCATTGCGACAGCTGATGTAACTCACACCAGAAGTTTCTGGTCTTCGCAAGGAAATTTATCAGGTCAATACTCATGTATGTGAAAACCAAATGATGCAAGTTAAGTCTGTGAGGGGTAGGCATATTTGTGTGAGTAACAAAGCCATGAGTTAGGGTGATGGCACAAACAACAACATTCCATGAATTCCCAACAACAAGCAAAAAATGCACAAGAATACTTGTTTTGGGATATGTATCACAACATCCAGATTGGCACTCACAATCATCAATGCTGTTTGTAGATGACTGAACATGACACTGACTTGCCCATTGGCAGCACACGTTGCCACCGATATCAAAATACTGCATGCAAAGCCAAATACATGCCCCAAACACAACCACTCCAAATCCTCGTCAAAACCATGATGGAGACCAGAAAGCATAAACAACAAATTTAATAAGACTAAAAATATTATAATAAAACTGCCTAAAGTACCTAACCTAACTACACTAACCTAACGCATACTACCTCATCATATTCCATCTACAACTAACTTAACTTATCTTAACTCATCCTATGCATTTAATGCCACATGATAAACATTATACCCCACCCCCCTTCAAACACATCTCTAGACAAGGACCACAGCAACTATGCCTATATAGAAACTAACTAAACATCTAGGCCTAAACAAATACATATTTTGCAGTAGTTTTTTCTAAAATTGTTTTTGGTATTTCTTTCATTTAGAACACATACCTAAAACCTTACCCCCCACAAACCTCCCAAAATCTTAAAAATCCCTCCCCTAATAAACACCAGTATGTCCTACAAGTCAATTACACTAAACTAACTTACATAACACTAACTATATAAAAATCCCAACAATAAAAACAACTATATACAAGGGGAAGGGAGGTAAATCTAAATTGGGCCAGCCAGCTCCTCACAGCTTGCAGACGGCTGCCTTGATTGCTCGGAGCATCCCGATGATTTGGTCCTGTTTATGTTTCAGACTGGACCAATTGAGTTTTATGTCTGCCACCTCCTGATGCATGTCCCAGTTAAAATCAGTCCATTCTCTGGGCCAGTGGTGGGGGCTGTGCTGGGGCTGGGTCAGTCAGTGGTGATGTGAAGGTTAAGGGACCAGACCCAGCAGGCCCAACCTTGTCGGTGGTCTGATCCTTTCCATGGTGGTGTTGGGTGGAGATATCTGGTTCACTTGTCGGTGCCCCTTGGGGGAAGGCACTCCATGACCCCGATTTGCATTCCCTCTCATACATCTTGCCCATCTTGCGAAAGGTCTTCTTCACCTAGCAGATGTGGTTGTAGAGGTCTTTGTGTTTGTCAAATTCCCACCTCTAGGGTGGGCTCATGTTCCCTGAGTAAACAGTAGGACTACATGTCCAACAAAGGGATATGTTTCAAAAGAACATCAAGCATGTCATGTATACACAATCTGCAGTCATCACATGATGCACATCACACATCACAAGAACATCTGAAAGGGCAAAGTGAACTGTATCTGAGCAATATCCAATTTTCTACATGTTGATTGTGGTCAAGGTACCAATCCTAAGATATTGTTACACAATAGCAATGCCTCATCTTAAGACATCTGTGAATTGCCATGTCTTCAATGAGGATGGTTATGTAACATCTTTTATTGTGATCATGGCATGGCACATCCATCATGTTGCATTGCTCATCAACGTCCCTTCTGCATAGACCATTGACCTTAGATCCATTGTCATTTATCAAAGTCATCTGAGTAAGGACTATGAGGTAGATGGTATGTTTAGTAACATTATGGGCCGGATATGGCAAGGACATATCTGGATACATTGATAAATGTAATCTATATGTGCCAGGTATCAAATGTGAGTATGAAGGGTGGCTAGTCCACCCACATCACACAGAGATGCACGAAACTACTCCCATATCCACTTAAGCAATTGCATGGAATCCTATGCCATGACTCACAGCATACTCCCCCAGTAATTGCATGGGTCTCACTATGCAGCCCATTGCCTGTATATATGTGTTCAAAATTTGAGTCACCTTGTTGCACACCAGCACTCAGCACAGCTGTTTGATGGGTGGGTGCATGCATGCATGCCCTACATTGCATCTGTACAGTTATCATGGAATAGCTATGGCAAATGCAGATCATTGTTTGAACATGTTTGCATTATGCCCTGCAGACTATCAGGGCCAGCACTATCTGAAGATGATTTGGGAATTGGCATGGTGTTGTACACTGTCAGCTGGACATCCCTCCAGTCTAACACACTTTTCAATATCTTTGAGGCTGACAGGAGATAGCAATGTTGACCTAAAATATGTGGCATCTCAACTCAGAGTGGGAAAACCAACAGCAATTCCAAATGTGTTATGTTGACCACTGTCCTCCGCATCATAGGTCCTGTATCACACAGTTCTTAGTCCTAGGAAAACATGAGTTACTGTGGTGTTACTGTGCCTTTGTGAAGGTCACATTGCCAGCTCTCAAAGATGTGTATAACCTTAGACCTCTGGCACATGCTCTTACTGTCATCACTGTCTTTTGACTCATACACCAAGGGCCTAATTTACTAGGCCATACCTGAACACTGCAGCGCTGGGTTGTCATTTTTACACACTCTCCAGTGGCTCAGTGTGGCAGCCCACATTTACAAGCCTATGCCAAGCCACAGAGCGTGGCTTTTTATTGCCTTGTAAATATGGGCCCCCTTCATGCAAGAAACTGCGTGAAAGGGGCATTCCATGGTTGTTTGTGTGACAGTTTCCACGCAACACCCATGAAATGTAAATGAATCTGACACATTCCCAGATTTCCAAAGTCTGGGAATGCATCATATTCCAACGCATACTCTGAGGTTCTGTAAAAGTGAGGCAATGGGTAGAAATTTTCTTTTTTCCCTTTTCCCCACTTCTATGTGTGCAGCAGAATGCAACACAATGTGAAGGAGTTAGAACCCTCTTGTGATAGTTTCTGTACAGGAAGATGTCCAATCATGCGCAAAAACAATCATCAACACAACACAGACATTCTTCCACCATGGTGGAAGAGTGCCTGCATTGGCGCTTGGCACCTATTTGTGCACCAGCACAGGGGGTGAGAACAGAAATGCACTGTATCTCATAGATATGCAGCATTTCTGCCCTTTCCTAATGGTGCAGGATGGCACTGCAAGACACCTGCTGTGCCAGCCTGCGCCACTGTGCTTGTAAGTAAGCTCCCATGGGTGGGCTAGCCCGACACATCAGACATCTATTGCACCTAAGTGACAACAGCCAGTCTGAGCATCTGGAAACCTTTTCTCAGGTATACTGTGTCCTCTATGTTCACCCATGAGTCCCCTACCACATATGTTCACAGATCCTGGCATTGTGGTCATTTCTCTTTGCCCATACCAGCAAAATGGTGGCCCTCAGCAAATAAGCAATTGGAAGTTCCTTGAAATTAGTAAGATGCAAATGCACATCCAGGGGGGAACCTCGTTGTTGCTGTCCTTAAACATGCATAGCACATGGAGTTTGACTTTGTATACATGCAGTTTGTACATGGCATTAGACACAACATACAGCATCACACACGATCCTTGCACTAACCATTACACATACAGGATGACACTCACTGGTAGCATCAGGGTCATTAAAGCTGTCCATCTCTCCTCTGGTGTATGGCTCGGGTCCACCCGCAAGAAACGACACAGAGCACTGTGAATGTTGAACAAAGAACACTGTTGTCAGATATTGAACATTGCACATGACTTGCAAATAATTGTGAAAACCTTATGGTTCTGACAACTCAACTAGCCTTTGAGCATGTCTCAATGTTATACATTGGTAGGCCAAACTGACATGTACACATATGTGATGTTACCATACATATATGTCTTGGGTACATTGTTTATGGCTTTAAAATGATTTACTAGCCCAAGATTTTACAAGGAAAGCTGAATGTAATGGCTCTCAGCACCTAAATGACTCATAGCACACACTAAGGGGGTAATTCAAGCGGGAACCGCCAGAATACCGTACCGCGGTCAAAAGACCGCGGCGGTCATTCTGGGTTTCGCACTGGGCTGGCGGGCGACCGCCGAAAGTCCGCCCGCCAGCCCAGCGGGAAACACCCTTCCCACGAGGACGCCGGCTCAGAATGGAGCCGGCGGAGTGGGAAGGTGCGACGGGTGCAGTTGCACCCGTCGCGAATTTCAGTGTCTGCAAAGCAGACACTGAAATTCTTCGTGGGGCCCTCTTACGGGGGCCCCTGCAGTGCTGCAGGGGCCCCCAGGGGCCCCACGGCACCCCCTACCGCCATCCTGTTCCTGGCGGCAGACCCGCCAGGAACAGGATGGCGGTAGGGGGTGTCAGAATCCCCATGGCGGCGGAGCGCGCTCCGTCGCCATGGAGGATTCTCAAGGGCAGCGGGAAGTCGGTGGTACACCGCCGACTTTCCGTTTCTGGCCGCGGCTGAACCGCCGCGGTCAGAATGCCCAGCGGTGCACCGCCAGCCTGTTGGCGGTGCTACCGCCGACCTCCGCCATGGCGGTAATTACCGCCAGGGTCAGAATGACCCCCTAAGTCATGACTCCCAAAACTCGAGCTTCACTCTTATCATCACATGTCCATGACTATGCAATATACAACAGTAGTTAGACATCCTTGTCCCCTCATTGACAGACATACTTAGATGTCATTGCTGCATTGCTAAGGAGCAACATATGTACATGTTTTCTCCATCCGCAAACCACTACGTTTATTTTTCTTGTACTGACGTATGTGTGACATATAAAAGTGTTTGGTATTCCTCATGCTATGTCTATGTACAGAGTCAGAAACATCCTGCCTCAACAACATAAGACATGATCCCTTGAAGTGTCTCAAAATTGGATCCCTGATGCTAGGGAAATTGCCATGGGTGACACATGTTGATGTGTGCCCTGGCAGCAGGCCATGTTTTGGAAATGTGCACACATCTTCAGGCTGCCCACATCACATGGGCTAGCATGTGCATGATGGTGCTAACATGAAAGTGCCCCACGGGTATACTAGGGACACTGCTCAGTGTGGGTGCAGGACCACACAGTATTCTGATACCTTTGTGTCATGCATTGTCTCTGACATGTCTTATTTTGGGTGTGATGACATGTGGGACCCGACTTATATCAGTCACTGACACAATGGGCCACAGTTACCAGGCCATGTGTCAGCTTGCACCACCAGAGCAACACGTTGGGCGAGTTTCAGTGTCACAGTATGCAAGCCCTGAGCATAAGGCTGGTAAAGCACCAGAGACATACGTCACCTCAGGGGAGCATTACAGTGGTCCAATGTGAATGAAATAGCTCATTTCTCCATGTGTTTGCACTTCCTATGTGTGCTGCTGTCTACAGCACACATTGACAAAGGACATCACCATTGTGTATGGTCAGGAAGGTGTCCTTTACCGCGCATGTACACTCGTCCCTGGCAACAATGGATCCGTGCACCATGACTCAAGGGTGCCTACATTGGTGATCATCAGCATTTTGGGGGTTGACACAGGATACAGGGAGACAAATGTGTCCTATGTCATTGTCATAGTTTGACTCTTGCTATAGGCAAGACTACTGATTTAAGGATGACTGTACTTCTGTTTGTAGTTGACTATGCCAGTCCTAAAACAAGTCGCAACTGTCGCACTAACCCTCCTTGCTCACAAGCAGTACCTCACCAAAAACCCAAACAGTAAAAGGTGATTTGTGGCAGCCTTTATGCATGGACTCAAGAGTGTGACTTCTCAGGGAGTGTTGTGGTTAAACTGAGATTACCCCTTTCTCACATGAACACCATGTCTCGGACACACACAGGCAATAAAGGAGATGCAGTAAAGTTTTCATTAGGCTTTATTAACAAGACTGCAATCTTCAATAATTTGCATGGGCTACAATGATTAGGATAATGAATAATGCAAGGAACAGAATGTGAAAGACAAGAGTCATTAATAAAAAAAAACACCATCTTGCAATAATATAAAATGACATGAGATATGAAATATGTCCTTATACCCTAACATGATGAACCTAACCCCTAACCTAAAGAGAGCTAGGTGTGTTAAACCTAATCTGCCAATACCATGTTCATAAAAAGAGCCCCCCAATTCTCGTTACCTTGGAATGAGGTGTCTAGATCAGACTCCATAGGAACATGAAGACTGGGTCATCGTCAAGGCGACATGTAGCATGGAGAGCGTTGATGGCATCAATCAATCAATTTATAAAGCGCGCTACTCAACCATCAGGGTCTCAAGGCGCTGGGGGAGGGAGCTACTGGTCGAATAGCCACGTCTTGAGGCGTTTTCTGAAGGTCAGGAGGTCTTGGGTCTGGCGTAGTTGGAGTGGTACGGTGGTCCAGGTCTTGGCGGCGAGGTGAGAGAAGGATCTTCCTCCGGTGGTGGTGTGGTGAATGCGGGGGATGAAGGCGAGGGCAAGGTGGCCGAGCGGAGCTGATAGACGGGGGTGTGGAAGGTGAGTCTGTCATTGAGGTAGGCCGGACCTGTGTTTTGGAGGGATTTGTGTGCATGGGTGAGTAGTTTGAAGGAAATCCTCTGCTACACGGGTAGCCAGTGTAGTTCTATGAGGTGGGCAGAGATGTGGTTGCGGCGTGGGACTTCTTTTGTAGTTTGGCTGTGGTTCCTCCATAGAGTGCGTTGCCGCAGTCCAGTCGGCTGCTGACTAGGGAGTGGGTGACTTTTTTTCTGGTTTCGACAGGAATCCACTTAAAGATCTTGCGGAGCATGCAGAGGTTGTTGTAACAGTAAGAGAAGACTGCGTTGACCTGCTGAGTCATGATGAGTGCTGAGTCGAGGATGATGCCCAGGTTCTATACTTGGGTGGTAGGGGTGGGGTCGGCTCTGAGGGAGGTAAGCCATCAGGAGTCATTCCAGGTAGAAGGGTTGCTGCCGAGGATGAGGACCTCTGTTTTGTCTGTGTTTAGCTTGAGGTGGCTTGACTCCATCCAGTTGGCGATCGTGTGAAGTCCCTTGTGGAGGTTGTTTCTTGCTGTTGTGGGGTCTTTCGTGAGGGAGATGATCAGATGGGTGTCGTTTTCATAGGATTCTATGGTGATGTGGTGGAATCGTACGATGTTGGTGAGGGGAGCCATGTAAATGTTGAAAAGTGTTGGGCTGGGGGAGTATCCTTGTGGGATGCCACAGATGGTTTAGAGGATTCGGACAGGTAGGGTGGAAGGCAGACTCTCTGGGTTCTGCCGGAGAGTAAAGAGGAGATCCAGTTGAGGGCCTTGCTGCGGATCCCGGTGTTGTGGAGGTGTGTTCGAAGGGTGTGGTGACAGACGGTGTTGAAAGCTGGGGAAAGGTCCAGGAGGATGAGCGCTGTGGTTTTGCCTTTGTTGAGCATGGTCCTGATGTCATCTGTGGCAGCAATGAGTGCGGTCTCCGTGCTGTTGTTCTTGCAAAATCCAGATTGGGAGGTATTGAGTGCTTTGCTGTCTTCAGGGTTGCGGGATAGTTGGCTGTTCACAATTTTTTCAATGACCTTCACTGGAAAGGGGAGGAGGGAGATGGGCCGGTAGTTTTTGGGGTCATCTGGATCTGCTTTGGGTTTCTTCAACAGGGCGTTGACGTCGGCGTGTTTTCATTTCCGTCTTGCTGGAGCTGATGATGATGGCGCAGAGGTGTGGTGCGATGATGTTGCTGGCTTTGTTGAAGATCTGGGTCATGCAGGGGTCTGAGGGGGAGCCGGAGTGGATGGAGGCCATGGTGTTGATGGTGACTTCATTGTTGACGTGGGTCAAGGAGTATAGAGGGTTGGTGTCGTTTCATGCGTTGGGTTCATGGTTGTCTGTGGTTGGCTGATGGGTCTGGGGTTTGAAGCTGTTGTGGATGTCTTCGATCTTACGACGGAAGTAAGTGGCGAGGGACTTGCAGAGTTTCTGTGATGGCGAGGGTTCGTGGGAGTAGGTCCTGGGGTTGGAGAGTTCTTTGATGATGCCGAAGAGCTCTTTGTTGTTGTGGACGTTGGTGTCTATTCAGCTTTTGTAGTAGGTTCTTTTGGTAGTGCGGATCAGCTGGTGATGTTTGCGGATGGTAGTCTTGAGGGCAGTGTGGTTGGATTCGGTGGGTGCAAGGAGCCAGGTCTTCTCCATTCTTCGACATTCCCGTTTGAAGGCCTGCAGGTCAGGGGTGAACCAGCTGGCCTCAAGTCTGTGGCAGGTGTCTGAGGGTTGTTTGAGTGGTGCGAGGGCATTGGCGCAGTCTTCTATCCTTTTATGCAGGTAGGTGGCGGCTGTGCTGGGTTCCTGGGTCCTTGGAGTAGGTGCCTGGGTGAGGGAGGAGATCAGCTGTTCTGTTGAGATTCTGTTCCAGTAGCGGCGGGGGTTCAGTGGTAAAGTGGTGAGTGACCGGCTTCTGAAAGAAGAAATGGATGCAGCGATGGTTGGTCCAGGGGAGTTCGGTGGTGTGGCTGAAGGAGACGTGGTTTCTGGCTGAGAAGATGGGGTTGAGTGTGTGTCCCTCGGTGTGGGTGGGCGACATGACGAATTGCTTGAGGCCGAGGTTGGCGAGGTTGTCGATTAGGTTGGTGGTGTTGATATCGTTGTTGTTTTCTAGGTGGACATTCAGGTTGCTGAAGAGGATGTAGTCCGTTGAGGTGAGGGCTTGGGAGCTGATGGCATCGGCGATCTCGTCACAGAACTGCGGCCTGGGTACTGGGGGTCTGCAGACCAGTGTTCCTCTGAGGGTGGTGTTGGCGTTGATGTGGATTTTGAAATGGAGGTGCTCGGCAGAGTTGATGGTGTTGTGGGAGCTAGTGGAGACTCTACTTGTGTTTTTGTGGACTGTGGTGATTCCTCCTCCTGGTTTGTTGCTGCCGTCTCCTCTGGTGATCTTGTAGCCTTCTGGTATGGCTATGGCTATGTCTGGTTCCGAGGCCGAATTCATCTGGTAGGAATCACTTTACTATCTGTCTGTATGAGGTGCATCTATACAGATCTGATCGGATGCCTGACTTAGGAGTGTTCCAAAACAATAGATAACAATGCTAGGGGTTGGAAATTACATAAACAACTCCCTCAAAAGCATAAAGTGGGAAAGTACCTAATGTGAATACCTACATCTTATCTATCTCTGGAGCTGATAGTGATGCCTTAGCAGAGTGGCACTGATAGCATGAAACTAAAACATTGGCCTAATTAAAACAATGCAGCCATCTTGGAAAGATATAGTTAAAAATATTGCTAAAACAGAGCAAACATAGGGGGTTATTCCAACTTTGGAGGAAGTGGTAATCCGTCCCAAAAGTGACTGTAAAGTGACGGATATACCACCAGCCATATTACGAGTCCATTATATCCTATGGAACTCGTAATACGGCTGGTGGTAAATCCGTCATATTTGGGACGGATTACCACCTCCTCCAAAGTTGGAATAACCCCCATAGTAGGGTAAAAGTCACTGGGTGATGGGGGCACAAGTCTGCAAGCCAGAAGGCTAAGCTAACTCTTGCTTCCCATTAAAACAAGATAGGATTCACTACAATGCTAGCGCATTGCTGCACTTGTCATTGATGTTGTTTGGTGCAGCAACATGACTTGCTGCCTTGCCCTGTGTCCTAACTTAGTAAAGAAGGCACTATGGGTACGAGACCTCTATATGCAAATGCAATACAGGAATTCCTCACAAAGATTGTGTACTTACCAACCGTTCCTCCGACATTGAGCCCAAGGTAGTCGAGGAGGTCACACTTTCTTGCCATGATGTCTGCCCACTGATGCATAAGCTGGTAGGCTGTCGACTCCACCTTGAAGATGCTCTGCATGTGGATGCCGACCTTTCCCCAGCGCAGCTCCCATACCTTTGTCCTGTAGCCCTGTATCACTCTGCCGCCCATGGTAGGCATGTCCAGGAGGCAGTGTATGACAAGGTATTCTAACCCCCTCAACTCCTCTGCACTCATCCCATAGGGGTCCTTTCCTTCCACGACATGTCCCCACCCAAACCCAAAATTACCCTAATAACTTAAATGAAACCCTAAACTACCCCAACAGACTAAACTAACCCAAGGATGAACAATGGAAAATACACACTCAAAACAACACAATAGACAAATAGACAGGCCAAAACAAACATCAGAGACACAACAGAGACAGAAGACAGCACAAAAGACTTCTCCACCAGCACTCCTCAACACAGCTCCAACATCACACAACCTCTCCCAAACACAGACAAAAAGACTGTGAGCGTAAGAGAAAGTGAATGCAATTTTGCAGTTCCTGATTTGAAACATGGCTGATCCATAGCATCATTTCCTGGGCTGATGCGACACATTTTCGGACAATGTGACATTTTTTTTGATGTTCCAAGCCTATGCATGGATATTGGAGGAGGCATGATGGTGCACCATGAGGATGTTCTGATGCGCACAAGGCATGCGTACATTTTTGGCATACGTGTTGGCTATAAAATACATGCATTGGGACAAAGCTGCAGTTTTTTTTAAAAGTCATGACTCAAATATATGTACACGTGTATGGTGTCATGTGGAAATCATTTGTCTAGTCATATCCATTGCTGTGTTGACTGTAAATAGTTGTGTTTCATACTCTCCTCTATTTGCATGTGTCTAATACAGGTATGGAAAGTGTTCATGGGTGAAAGTATATGCATTACAATGATCAGACCACGCATAGGCCACATTTCCTATGCTTCTTGGACCCTACACATTCAGAGGGTTGCCCGATGTGGCACCTGAGCCCATTGCTTAGTTTACCCCCAGGGATGCCATGGACTAGCCCTCAAAATTGGGTCGCACACATATGTGAATGGTGCAATTTTCTCATGTTTCCCACATCCAGGCGCCTCCAATCGGTGGACACACTGCCAGTATGACAACTGATTTTGTCCCAGCACCTGCACCACATTTGACATGCAGCAGACAGTCAAAGCATCCCTGCTAGGGACCTATAGGTAGTTTGATTCAACATTGCCCTATTATCTACTAGGGACTTAGAGGTATTTGGATTCAGCCTTGCCCTATTATTTACTAGGGACTTGCAGGAGTCTGTGGTGGGCAATCAAGCTTGTGCCAATGTAGCATGTGCCTTTTACTCATAGGAATGGTCCTAGGCCTGGTTAGCAGACCAGGGTACAGCCAGGGTAATTCAATACCATTTTCAGTGACTTTAAATGTGTAGTATATGCAAATTGGATGACTGTCTCACAATGTGACTGGGCAAATAGTTTGGATAAATGCTGGTTGTGGTGCTATGTGTTATCGTACATAGGTACACTCTTTCTTGTTATCACACTCTTTTAATATTGTGTGAGTCACTCATGCATGTACTACACACATGACTAGTTTTTGTAATCTCAGCAATGTTGATGTTATTGATGTTACATTTTGTGCTTGCTCCCCATCTTCCCCATACTCATCGTTCAGCTCTTCCTGCTCCTCATTGTCATTGGGCAATTGAAGATTATGGCCTGCACATGTGTTCTGCAATGTACAGCACAGTAGTGTTAGTGTGGGTGCTTTTAATGAGGTGTAGGGTAAATCTTCACAAAACCTATCCTGACTCCAGCAGTGATACTTGTGTACTTTTGGAGTACCCCACCACAATGCAGCATGTCCTTGTTAGGCCATGATTTGGACTCTGCTGGGCTTCCATGTGGGTGTGTTTGTGAGGAGCAGCGACCCACAGCAACAGACTATGGTGGTTATTACAACATTGGCTGTAAAAGCCTCTTACCGCCGTGCAGAAGACCGCCAACACACCGCCGCGGCCGCGGAATTCCGCCACAGCTATTATGACCCACATCTCTGAATCCGCCAAAATTCAGACACCCACACAAGTCCGCCACACCAAAGGTCAGTGATAAACTGGCGAAAACAAATCCTCCACCATCACGCCAACAGAAATACGCCCGCACTATCACGACACACGTATCCATGCGGCGGTCTTTCAACCGTGGTATTCCATTGGCTGTACATACCGCTGCGCTCAAAATACACACACTTCTACAAAACATCCCCACATTGGACAATTCAAAATACACACACCTGAGACACATACACACACCACTCCCACACACCCATTACAATATAAAACACACACCTGCATCACCCAAAAAGCCCCACGACAAAAAAATCCGAAAGAAGGCCAGAGAGAGACACCACCAGCAAGAACAACAGCATCCACAGGCACACAACACCATGACTCACACAACTTCCACATACCTCACACAACACACCAATACATATCACCACACTTATCACCACACACTCCACCCCACACATCACCTACACCACCCCATGGCACGGCGAAGACACCCCAGGTTCTCGGAGGAGGAGCTCAGGGTCATGGTGGAGGAAATTGTCCAGGTAGAGCCACAGCTATTTGGAGCACAGGTGCAGAACACCCCAATTGCAAGGAAGATGGAGCTATGGCGAAGAATAGTGGACAGGTTCATAGCAGTGGGGCAACACCCAAGAAATCGGGAGGACATCAGGAAAAGGTGGAACGACCTAATGGGGAAGGTGCGTTCCGTGGTCTCAAGACACCACCTGGCAGTTCAGCGGACTGGTGGAGGACCCCACCTCCTCCCCCACAACTAACAACATGGGAGGAGCAGGTCTTGGCAATTCTGCATCCTGAGGGCCTTGCAGGAGTAGGTGGAGGAATGTACTCTGGTAAGTCAAATCTTAACTATTACATCCCCCACCCTACCTGCATGCCAGCACATACCCCCACCCTCACCCCCAGCACCCCAACTCCCCACAAATGTCCCAATATCACAAACCACCCATCCCAACACCAAGCCCTGCATGCAACTACAAAGCATGGACACCCATCACCAAAGCATGCCCACTGCACATACCCATACACCCTCCTAAACCACCATCACACAAGCTCCCACATAGGAATGCTAGCACTGGGGCACACAGTCACCCACCCATTGCACACCATTACACACACAGATTTAACAAACATCAGCCCCACCTCAGCCAGAACATCTCCTGGACCAGTGGTGCCTGTAGTCACCGGAATGTGGAGTGCACCGGCCACCAGGACAGCCAGTGTGGCACGGAGCCACAGCACAGCCAGTCCCCCACCTGTGAAGCATCAGAAGCTGGCCAGCGCCCGGCCGGAGAGGGGACGACTCCAGCCACCAAAGCCGCTCCCAGGGGTCCCGGTGGGAGTGTGGAGTCAGCTGTGACACCTCCCAAGGTGGGGAAGGGCCACAAGAAACCCGGCAAGTCTGGGAAGAGCTGCACGGCGGAGAAGACCACCATCATCCCCGCTGTCCAGGAGGCCACCACCAGCCCCAGCCCAGCTGCCCAGGAGGCCACTGCTAGCCCCAGCCCAGCTGCCCAGGAGGCCACCGCCAGCCCCAGCCCAGCTGCCCAGGAGCCCACTGCCAGCCCCAGCCCAGCTGCCCAGGAGGCCACCGCCAGCCCCAGCCCAGCTGCCCGGGAGGCCACCGCCAGCCCCAGCCCAGCTGCCCAGGAGGCCACCGCCAGCCCCAGCCCAGCTGCCCAGGAGGCCACCGCCACCGCCAGCCCAGCTGCCCAGCTGCCCATGAGGCCACTACCAGCCCCAACCCAGCTGCCCAGGATGGCACCGCCAGCCCTAGCCCAGCTGATCCGTAAAGGACCGCCAGCACAAGCCCCGCTGGGCCATGAAGGACCCCCAACTCAAGCACCGCTGGGCCATGAAGGACCGCCAACTCAAGCACCGCTGAACAGGGCACCGCCAGCAAAAGCACCGCTGGGCCATGAAGGACCGCCAGCACAAGCGCCGCTGAACAGGGCACCGCCAGCACAAGCACCGCTGGGCCATGAAGGACCGCCAACTCAAGCCCCGCTGCGCCATGAAGGACCGACAACTCAAGCACCGCTGAACAGGGCACCGCCAGCAAAAGCACCGCTGGGCCATGAAGGACCGCCAGCACAAGCACCGCTGAACAGAGCACCGTCAGCACAAGCACCGCTGGGCCATGAAGGACTGCCAACTTAAGCCCCGCTGGGCCATGAAGGACCGCCAGCACAAGCACCGCTGGGCCATGAAGGACTGCCAGCACAAGCACCGCTGAACAGGGCACCGCCAGCACAAGCACCACTGGGCCATGAAGGACCACCAACTCAAGCACCGCTGGGCCATGAAGGACTGCCAACTCAAGCACCGCTAGCCCATTAGCGGCAGGGGCACTGACGCAACTGGGTCCATCACGGGGTGAGTGATGCACTCTGGGCACCAGTCCCCCTCCAGAACCAGTGGAGACATCCATCCACTATCTCTGTCCTTCACAGGATGAAGCACTCTGGGCACCAGTCCCCCTCCAGAACCAGTGGAGACATCCATCCACTACCTCTGTCCTTCACAGGATGAAGCACTCTGGGCACCAGTCCCGCTCCAGAACCAGTGGAGACTGTTATCCACTTGAGAGACTGTGGCTTTGCACTCCCCAGGATTGAACAGTGGGCAAACCACCCACTTTAGAGACTTGAGAGGCTGTGGCTTTGCACTCCCCAGGATGGAACAGTGGGCAACCCACCCACTGTAGAGACTTGAGAGACTGTGGCTTTGCACTCCCCAGGATTGAACAGTTGGCAAACCACCCACTGTAGAGACTTGAGAGACTGTGGCTTTGCACTCCCCAGGATTGAACAGTGGGCAAACCACCCACTGTTGTAGACTTGAGATACTGTGGCTTTGCACTCCCCAGGATTGAACAGTGGGCAAACCACCTATTGTAGAAACTTGAGAGACTGTGGCTTTGCACTCCCCAGGATTGACCAGTGGGCAACCCACCCACTGTTGTCGACTTGAGAGAATGTGGCTTTGCACTCCCCAGGATTGAACAGTGGGCAAACCACCCACTGTTATCGACTTGAGAGACTGTGGCTTTGCACTCCCCAGGACTGAACAGTGGGCAACCCACCCACTGTCGTCGACTTGAGAGACTGTGGCTTTCAACTCCCCAGGATACATCAGTGGGCATTGAGCCCCCTCGTGGATCTGGCGTTGTACACTCCTCCGGCTGAGGTGCGCCCCCTTCCCTTCCCCCTGAGGTGCCGGTTATATTTCTATCTGATGCCCCTGCAGTGTTCTCTCTGTTTTGATCGGGTATCGAGTATGGGCCTCGCCCATGCATTTTGGGCCCAGTGGTCCACGGACTATAAATGGTGCAATACCTGGACTTGTATTATTGGTGTATATATTTGTTTATGGTGTATATATGTTTTGTAGTACTGGATTTTAATAGATTACAATCTTTACAATCATTTTCTTTTGTCTTTGCATTCTTCCGGGGGGCCTTGGGGGTGTAACTGTAATGTATCAAAATGTATTAGTGTGTGTGTTGTAGTGGGTGAGGGTGGGGGTGTTGCGTGTGTGTGTCCCTGTTTTTTGCCTCCCCCCTCCCCTGTGTCGTAGGTGCTGTACTCACCGTGGTCTTCGCCGCCGGCGTTCGTGCTCCTGGTAGAGGAGCAGGAAGACTTTCGCAGGTAGAATTTGGAGTTCCGGTTCCATGGTGTCCTCGTTCCTCCTGGCGTATGTGGAGGTGAGTGTTTTCCCTTTGAAATTCCTGTTTCTGCCGTGCTTTTATCTGCGGTGAATCCGCCCCGGAAAAGGTGGCGGATTGGCCTGTCATAATAGTGTGGGCAGTACATTGTCTCTCACCTGTCTGTTGGCGGTGACCGCTGCGCTGTCTGTTTGTACTGCCGTGGCGGTCTGAGTGTTAAAGTGGCTGTCTTTGTTGGTGGTTTCCGCCACGATCGTAATTGCACTTTTTTTACTGCCGGCCTGTTGGCGGTCTTACCGCCGCTTTAACACCGTCCGCCAGGGTTGTAATGACCACCTATATCCTTTTTCAGATGCACAGTGAGTAGGGGTGGTTTGGGGAAGTGGTCTTTACAGCTAATGGTCTCATACACATATACAAGTCATTCTTTGTCCTGAAGTACTCAAACCTATTGCCAACAGCATGAGGCATGCAATACCATTGATTGGCATACATGCAAGATGATCACTGAATTGTCAGACACTGCGCTAGACATACAGATGTACTGTCCTCTGTGATACTCTTACTATTGTCATACATGTGGGTGCAAAAGATGTGGATGTTATGAGTTGTCAGCAGTGTTATGAATCTTTCACCCATTGATTTGACACATTTCTCACACTGGCCCACCGTTGCAGTTCCTGACAACTATTTACAGGCCTTTTCATACAGCTTTGCCCTGAGGTATCACATAGTGATTCCTATCTGTTATCCTTTTGAAACAGTTCAATGTCAGATATTAGTGTTTTCAGTTGAACATGTTTGTTTGGCAGGCAATGCAAACATTATGCACACTTTCTGACCTCAGTACATCGTGTCTTGTACTTAGAGTGTTCACACTATATTGACGACTCTTGGGGCCTACTCAAGGTTTCATGGATGTTGTTTATTTTGGAAATGGGACTTTGACAAACACTCCAAGACATATGCTGTATAGAGTTTTATAGGATTATCCATTAACATGCTCTGCAGCATGCCTTACTCCACATGTTTTCATGAAAAGAAATGCTGCACAATGTGGGCATGTCATTGTGCACCGGCAGCAGTGTTCTGTCTGTCTAGATGATTTTGGATCTCAGCCTCATTCTCTTCCCAGGGAGCCTCTTGCTCCTTATCCCAAGGAACATTGGGGGTTATTCTAACTTTGGAGGAGGTGTTAATCCGTCCCAAAAGTGACGGAAAAGTGACGGATTTACCACCAGCCGTATTACGAGTCCATTATATCCTATGGAACTCGTAATACGGCTGGTGGTATATCCGTCACTTTACCGTCACTTTTGGGACGGATTAACACTCCTCCAAAGTTAGAATAACCCCCATTGTTTTTTACATGGATATTCAGCAAAATGGCACATACCAGAATCACCTTGCAGACCATGGATGGGTAATACAGCACTCTTCCACCTGATACATCAAGACAGCGAAAGCGAGTTTTTAGCAAGCCAAAGGTCCTCTCCATGATGTTTCTGGTCCGAACATGTGCCTGGTTATAGGCCCTCTCTGCGTCTGTTTGTGGGTTTACGAAAGGTGTCATCAAACATGGTAACCTTGGTCATCTGAAAAGTTAAAGGATTAAAAAGTGTCATTGCTTTGGATTACTACCTTTGCATATCCTACCCATGTGTGTCATGTGTATTGGTATTGGCATGCACTTCGCCCAATTATGATGACATGATCTGTCAATCATGCAAGTGTAGTGCCATTTCTAGGGGCCTGTTCATCCTCGGTATGTGATGTCAAATATATTGCATAGAAAGTTACAACATACAAATCAACTCTCTGACTGGCCTATTTGTGCAGCAAGTTTGGATGGTGGCTGATGCATATCGCTCTAATGCGCTCAATGTTTTGTGTTACCACTAAATCTGTGGTGAGACCAAATGGGGTTGTGAATGTCTTTTGTAGGTCCAGTCTAGGTTGTTGGTGATGTGTCAGATATGGCTGACACAGACACATGTATGGGTCCATGCTCCTCCCCAGATGTTGGTGTTTGCCTACATTACATTTGGCCAGGCCTTGGATTGTCTTACATTTTCCATGACAGTTGACATGATGCCATCCACACAGTATGCCCTCATCCCAATTAAGTGACATGATGTGACAACTGACATGTTCCAATCCATGGTTGGCTGTTATGGTGGTATAACATTGTGTACATGTATGACAGAGTTGTGCCTAATTTGTACACACAACACATGTATCCTGCAGATTTGTGTGTAGTAACCTTCAGTCCAGCAATACAACTTCCTGCACTGTACAGTGTCTCTAAATAGGGGAACTGGTACACATTACTTGGGGCCTCCTGCAATTTTGGGCCCATGCAACAAGAATTATACACATGTTGCCTACTGAGTACATATTCACACTTGCATCAGGGGTTGTAGGTGTTCTACATAGCTTTCAGGAAGGAACTTGTGTATTCAGGAGCACCTTCGGTCCAAGGCAGCTGCCTCCAAAGCAAGATGAGTGATGTCTGTGTGTAGCATTACACCTCACACATGTGAGATGTGAGTTACGTGATTTAGCAATGTACATTTGTACAGTTACATGTCACCTGCCTATGGGCTGTGGTTTATCATCTAGCACCTAGGGCCTCATTTACGAGGCTCATGGCACAGGGCGGTTGTGCAAGTGCCTTGCTGTGCTGCCATGAGCGACTTGGGAAGGGCAGGAAAGCACCATATGGCACCTTCCTGACCTCTCCCCCTGCACTGACGCACAAATTGCTGCCTAGCCCCATCGCAGCCATCCTTGCACCATTGTCCAAGGATGCCTGCATTGTGAGGATGATTGTTCTTGTGCAGGAAGGAACACCTTTCTGCACAAAAAAAACATCACAAGACATGTTTCCATTTCACAATGTGTGCTGGAGAATTCAGCACACATAGGAAGGTGAAGATACGGGAGTGATAAAGATATTTCCCCCTATTGCATCACTTTTACGCCCCCTCCTGAGATGGCGTAAAATAGTGATACATTCCCAGCCTTGTAAATCTGTGAATACATCAGATACCTTTCACTTCCATGGGTGTTGCATGGTATGCCCCAAGCAACACCCTTTGGAACGCCCCTTTCACACAGTGTTATATGTGTAAGTTGTCCAGATTTACAAGGGCATAGAAAGCCACACAAGTTGGCCATTCATGGCCTTGTAAATGTAGACTGGCACACTGTGCCAGAGGACCATCCATAAAATGTTGCTCTGGTGGTGCATAGTAGGCAAAGGCCTGGAATCTGAGATCCCTAGTCCCTGATGTATGGGCCATGGCAAGCTGATGTCCTATGTATGTTGCATGTGACCACCCCTAGTATAGATGTTACATCTTCTTTGCACACATGTGATGTAGCGCAGATTTCTTGTCTGCCATGCATGGCTGTGTGCCTTTACACCATGCAACGTGTGCAACAGTGGACTGAGATGTTTTCACCTGTATGTCAGGATGATTTGCATTGGGTATGGGTACAAAAGCATGGTGCATGTATGTGTGTCGGGCCTCATTGTGCAGTCCCTATCTGTTCAGGTAAACAGTTGTCTGTGTACTGTATCCCCATATCTATGTGTTATTGTTTCTGTTAGTTACATGCTGATTGCTTACCTGCAAGCAGGCCATTTCAATATTCTCCATCTGAAATCTCTGGTTGATGATGGACTGGTAGAAGATATAAGCATCATGGACGCTACCCAAATATTTGGCAAGCACATTGATGCACAAGCCACGATGGACCATGAAAGCCTGCACATTCATCGAGTGGGTGTGCTTCTTGACAGTCCACACAAACAGATCAGTCAAAGATGTAAGAGAACCAGTTTGAAATATAACCCATGGTACTGAGGGTCCTCAGAATATCAAGTAAGGCAGGTGGTCAATGGTCTCTAATGTGGCAGATGGTCCGGGAGTATGAGGGCTCAGAAGTAGTTGTCATTAGCATACGTTATGAAGTTTGCTATAAGTATGAGGTATGTTTTGGCAGGGTAGAGGACATTGAAACCCCATTAAAACAACCTGAGCAGATTGTAATAATTAAAGGCGGTTAAAGATGAGACATTAATTATTTGGAAAAGAATGTAAGTGGATACCTAAAGTGATAAATAGAGGGGGATTTTTTTATAAGGGTATCTCCACCTCCGTTGTGAAGTATGAAGCATAGGTACCATACAGGAAAGAGTGGTTGAACATGGATCTCTTACCTGTAGTACTTTGGAGGTTAGTGCACACAGTTGCAGACTAGAAGGGTAAGAAGCCCACAAAGTGTTACAAGATTTGAGTACTGGGGTATGATCAAAGGGTATACAAGGGGCAGAGCTAGAAAGTGTATTTAAGTACACTATTGGAGAAGAAGGAAGAGAGAGGGAGGTGGTAAGGTTAGTAGTGATTCTAAAGTGTGGCAGATAGTGGTGATTTTTTACCAGAAGTAGGCTGTGAAGTTTGATCTGGAGGGAAACAATGCAGAGACAGCTGTTTTGCCAGAAGCAAGAAGGTTGCTAATTGTGCTTGCTAGTTTTTATTGTTTGAAGTAGACAGCTTTACCCAGTCATGTGTGTTGCATAGATTGTCTAGAGGTTTTTTGTATGATTGAAGGTTTCATTGCATTGATATTCTGGATTTTTTGTGGAATGAGCATGTTGAGTAACAGACAGAATATTGATAGTTGAAAGTCTGTTGGTATGTCTGATTGAAGTTACAGATTGAGGTTTTGGATTGCAAGGTAGCTTGGTTATTGTGTATGTGGTTTGGAAATACAAGGATAGAGGTCAAGAGTTATATTAATATTAAACTAACTGGGGTCAACAATAGGGGGAAGTGAGGAATTGTGACTGACATAATAATGATTGCCTAACCAGAGGGAGACTGAACAATATGTAAAGACAGATAAATTTACAATATATTAAAAATCAGTGTTAGGTATGATGATTTGCCCTGATTTTGTGTGATTGTAATGTAAGTATTAAGTAGAACATGATCACATAAAAGATGAAAGACAATGATCTGTTGAAGTTGATTGCTAAGATCCAGGTTAAAGTCTTCTATGAAGGGAGTGCTATATATTATCAATTCAATGATATTGTCAATTTCTTCAAAGAAAGAGCCTAGGTAACCAGAAGACTGTAGAGATTTAGGATGGTGGCCTATAAAAGGCCAATGATTGTTGTTAAATGGAATTCAAATAAGAGCGATAGAGTGATAGGTGAAGGCAGCCTTGAGTGACTTGCTGTGTAGAATGTCAATTCCTCCTCCTTTGTGATGTCACCAAGAAATGTGGGAGAAATTACAGTGGTCACAGTAGACAGTTGTAGGAGTGACAGTGTGTGTGGAGGTTGTAGGAGGCTGGCCTGGCTTATAGTGGGTACCAATGGTACTTACACCTTGTGCCAGGTCCAGTTATCCCTTATTAGTAGATTAGTAGTGTTCTAGCAGCTTAGGCTGATCGAGGTAGCTATAGCAGAGCAGCTTAGGCATGCAAAGCTTCTACTATGCCACTTATATCATATAGGTACTATATCATAAGAAAGACAATACTCAGCGTTACTAAAAATAAAGGTACTTTATTCTAGTGACAATGTGCGAAAAATATCTCAGAGGATATACTCCCTTAGGAGGTAAGTAAAGTACACACAATATACACACAAACCAAAATCAGGTAAGTAAAACAGTCAGAAAGTAGTGCAAACACTGTAGAATACAATAGGATGCATTAGGCTTAGGGGCAACACAAACCACATACTAAGAAAGTGGAATGAGAACCACAAATGGACACCTAGGCTACTGTAGTGTGTAGAGGGTTGCTGGGAGTGTAAGAAAACACTAAGGGTGTCCAAGGTACCCCACCCCAAGACCCTGGAAAGTAGGAGTAACAAACTTTTTCCCCAGAAACACACTAGAGTCACGATAAAGGATTTTGCAAAAAACACAACAGACTGCAAAGCACTGAAGATGGATTCCTGGACCTGAGGACCTGCAAAGGAAGGGGACCAAGTCCAAGAGTCCAGGGGGGCAGGAGCACACTAAACCCCAGAGAAAGGTGAAAAATGGCTGCCTCCAGATGGAAGAAGCTGAAGATTCTGCAACAATGAGATGCAGAAGATGTCCTACGGAGCGCTGGAGGATGAAGAGTTGCTTCCTTGGCAAAATACTGCAAACAAAATTTGGACAGTTGGACCACTGGACAGTCTGAGTCACTTGGATCCACCACCTGTGTTCCAGGGGCCACACTCATCAGGATGAGAGGGGTCCAAGAGTACCAGTGATGCTGAAGTTTGGTGCCTGCTGAAGTAGGAGGAAGATTCTGTCAACCCACTGGAGTTTTCTTTGTGGTTTCCAGTGCAGGATGAAGGCTGGCAGCCCCCAAACCATGCACCACCAGGAAACAGTTGAAAAAGCCAGAAGGAATAGGCGCTACAATATCGCTGGTAGTCTTCTTGCTACTTTGTTGCAGTTTTGCAGGCGTTCTGGAGCAGTCAGCGGTGAAACCTTGGCAGAAGTCAAAGAGAGAGGTGCAAAGGAACTCTGGTGAAATCTTGCAGGTCATTATCTGAGGAAAAGCCCACTGGAGAAACCCTAAATAGCCCTTAGAGGAGGATTGGCCACCTAATCAGGTAAGCACCTATCAGGAGAAGTCTATGACATCACCTGCTGGCACTGGCCACTCAGAGGCCTCCAGAGTGCCCTAACACCTCTGGATCCAATATGGCAGAGGTCTGGGACACACTGTAGGAGCTCTGGGCACCACCCTCGTGGTCACTCCCCTTTCCTCTGTCCAGTTTCTCACCAGAGCAGGGAGTGGGGGTTCCCTAAACCGGTGTAGGCTGGCTTATGCAAGGAGGGCACCATCTGTGCCCTTCAAAGCATTTCCAGAGGCTGGAAGAGGCTACCCCTCCCCAGCCTTTATCACCTATTTCCAAAGGGAAAGGGTGTAACAGCCTCTCTCAGAGGAAATTCTTTGTTCTGCCTTCCTGGTACTGGGCTTCCCAGACCCCAGGAAGGCAGAACCCTGTCTGTGGGGTGGCAGCAGAGGAGCTGCAGAGAAAACCCTAGACCGCTGGTTTGGCAGTACCCGGGGTCCATAGTGGAGCCCTGGGGATGCATGGAATTGGCACCCCAATACCAGATTTGGCATGGAGGGACAAATCCATGATCTTAGACATGTTACATGGCCATATTCGGAGTTACCATTGTGAAGCTACATGTAGGTATTGACCTATATGCAGTGCACGCGTGTAATGGTGTCCCCGCACTCACAAAGTCTAGGGAAATGGCCCTGTCTATGTGGGGGAACCTTTGCTAGTGCAAGGGTGCCCTCACACTTAGTAACTTTCCACCTAACCCTCAGCAAGTGAAGGTTAGACATATAGGTGACTTATAAGTTACTTAAGTGCAGTGAAAATGGCTGTGAAATACCGAGTGTGTTATTTCACTCAGGCTGCAGTGGCAGTCCTGTGTAAAGGTTTGTCTGAGCTCCCTATGGGTGGCAAAAGAAATGCTGCAGCCCATAGGGATCTCATGGAACTCCAATACCCTGGGTACCTAGGTACCATACACTAGGGAATTATAAGGGTGTTCCAGTGTACCAATTGAAATTGGTAAAAGTGGTCACTAGCCTATAGTGACAATTTTAAACGCAGAGAGAACATAAGCTCTGAGGTTCTGATTAGCAGCACCTCAGTGACACAGTTAGTCACTACACAAGTAGACACATTCCGGCCACAAACTATGAGCACTGGGGTCCTGGCTAGCAGGATCCAAGTGATACAGGCAAAATAAAACTGACACACATGTAAAAATTGGGGTAACATGCCAGGCAAGATGGTACTTTCCTACAGGGATCAATACAGTGATGGCAGTAAATTCTTATGGAGGGAGGTAAGCATGAAAATATTATTTTATAATGGGAAGTTAGGTTGTAGATCAGTAATCGCCATGACAGAACTCTGGGGCATATTTATACTCTGTTTGTGCTGGTTTTGTGTCATTCTTTTTTACGCAATTCCAGCGCAAACTTAAAACCATATTTATATTTTTACACTAGACCCATCTAGCATCAAAATATTGGAGTTAACGTAATTTTTTGCCTGCGGAAAACTACCTTGTGTCAATGAGATGCAAGGTAGGCATTGCCGGGCAAAAAATGACTCTAAGGCCCAGGCGCCTTATTTATCCTCCCATGCAAAAATCATGTACGGGAGGAGGCGGCCATTAAATAATGGAGCTTAGCCTGTTAAGCGCCATTATTTAACACTTGGATCAGGGCAGGCTTTATGGGACCTGTGGGCCATTTTCCATTGTCAGAGGCCATGGAAACAGCCCACAGGTGCCCTTCCCTGCACCCATGGATACCCACACCTGGAGGACACCTAAGGGTGGGGGACCCATCCCAGGTAAGTCCAGGTAAGTTTTTTTATTTTATTACTGTGCCCAATGGCCATGATCAGGGGACATAAGTCCCCTGGTCATGGCCATTGGGCAGGGGGGCATGACTCATGTCTTTACTAAGAAAGGAGTCATGTCCCTGGGGATTGTGCATCAAAAAATGATGCTAGTCAGGTTAGGGTAATTTTTCTGACTCTAACCTGACTAGTGCCATTGACACCGAACCTCCTGTTTCCCCTACGCCTGCCCCACCCGGTTAGCGTCATTTATTTTGACTCTAATCGGACCTTTTCGCTGGCTAGCATAATTCCTTAAATATGATGCCCGGCTGGCATCCAGGAATGGCGCTAGCCGGTGGTAAGCTTTTTGAGGCAAACCTGCGCTAACACAGCTTTGCGTCAAAAAATATAAATCAGGGCCTCTGTGTGTTCAGATTTTTCACTCTGGTGTATGAACAGTAGGCATGGCGTCTAAGACACAATTGATTAATGGCAGTGGATACTTTGTTGTATAGAGGCTGTTGAGGTTTTTGTTTGAGTACTGTCAGTAACATATCAATGTGGAGCAAAATCTCAGCATGATGAAAAGCTGCAGTGTGAAAAAAACACAATAATGGGCAGATTAGCCGCGTCATGTCATGGCTACAACAATCAGTTCAAAGGGAAGACAAGCATGCTGGCAGTGGACTTGATGCACACCACTTAGGTCAGAAAAGTACGGTTGCTAACTGTGCCGGCATGGCTGTAACTTTGTTTCTCAGCAAAACCCCTTAGCAACAATAAAGGTCGTTGACAAGAATAATTCAAAAAGGTATTGCATGTCACAGAAACCCACAGGAGGGTATTTTTCCTGGTAGAGCAGGAATAGATGTTTCTATCTTTAGTTCACTTCCTGTAACTTTGGTTGCTTACATGACACTTGGGCCCATATTTATACTTTTTGACGCTAAACTGCGCTAACGCAGTTTAGCGTCAAAAAATTTTGCGCCGTCTAACGCCATTCTGAAGCGCCATGCGGGCGCCGTATTTATGGAATGGCGTTAGACGGCGCAATCAGACCGGCGCTGCCTGGTGTGCGTGGAAAAAAACCACGTACACCAGACAGCGCCGGCGTAGGGGGAAAATGGCGTATGGGCGTCTTAAAATGGGGCAAGTCAGGTTACGTCGAAAAAATCGTCGTAACCCGACTTGCGCCATTTTTTTCCGACGCCCATCCCCCATCAACATGACTCCTATCATTGTAAAGATAGGAGTCATGCCCCCTTGCCCAATGGCCATGCCCAGGGGACTTCTGTCCCCTGGGCATGGTCATTGGGCATAGTGGCATGTAGGGGGGCACAAATCAGGCCCCCCTATGCCACACAAAATCAAAAAAAAAATACTTACCTGAACTTACCTTAATGTCCATGGGATGGGTCCCTCCGTCCTTGGCTGTCCTCCTGGGGTGGGCAAGGGTGGCAGGGGGGGTCCCTGGGGGCAGGGGAGGGCACTCTGGGCTCATTTTGAGCCCACTTGTCCCTTAACGCCATGCCTGACCCAGGCGTTAAAAAGCGGCGCAAATGCGCCGTTTTTGGCCACGCCCACTCCCGGGCGTCATTTTTGCCCGGGAGTATAAATACCACGTAAAGGCCTGGGAGTCATTTTTTAAGACGGGAACGCCTCCCTTGCATATCATTAACGCAAGGAAGGGGTTCACGCTAAAAAATGACGCACACTCCGGGCACTTTGGCGCCCGAAGCGTCTAACGCCATAGTATAAATATGGCGTTAGTTGGCGTTAGTTTAGCGTCGAATTTGCGTCGAAAAAAACCACGCAAATTCGGCGCAACCAGAGTATAAATACGGCCCTTGGTGTATGGTCAGTAGAGGGTATAGTAGCTGGCCAACTTGTCCTCCACAGGCCTGAACAGGGCAAAAAATGAAAGTACTATTTACTTCACCCTTATCTGGATAACAAGCGAGTATGTCCTGGACCACACCAATTTAAGGATAATGCACATGAGTGGGCCTTCAGTGTTATGTTTTTTCTGCCTCAATGTGTGGTCTCACACACAGTGGCCACCACTCATCTGGCTTCTATCCTGGGAGAGAGGGGAATATAAGCATGTGTGCTGGGTGTTGGGAGTGGCTAGATGGAAGGGGAGATGAAATATTGATCCTAAGGGAGACCTTTGTGTTTCTGATAAGACACAATTGGCTGTATTCACCCTTTAAAGCATTCTAAAAGCTCAACAAAATGTCTCCACGTTCTTGGGAGAGCCATTTGGTGTGTGGTCATTCTGCTACAATGTGGAGCTCTGAACTCTTGGCTTGCTTCTAGCATCTGGAAGAGAGGGGCCTGTCCCATGTCTTAGACCATCTAGAGTGGGACAAGGAATGTCCTGCATTGTGCTGTTCACAAAAGACAAAGAATTGAAGCGCTTATCGGGTTGAAAAAGTGGTTTGCATTTAGTGATGCTTATAGGAATGTGAACACCTACAGTGAATTTGCGAACTGTGAGCGGATGGCCAGCCCCAAAGATTTTAATGCAGCCCAAAGTCCTTTGTTAACAACAAGACCTAATAGCCAGTCAACACCTGAAGACAATAGGATACGACACTCTGTTCGAAATAGTAATGTTTGTGATGTATTCTAAGAATTCACAATTTTTACTGAATGTTAAAAAATATATATAGATAATGTTATGACTTCAAGAAATCTTTGGAATCCATTTCACAATTGGGATGTACTCGAAGTTATTGTGCATATCTTTATTGTAATGACAATATAGACGCAAGCACAGTACTTGAACAAATAGTATCTTTAGTATCTTTTTGTGATTCATCGTCATTACTCATACACCCCAGGGGTCGTATTATTAATGTGCCTCCAGGGCTCAAAGCACATTTGCACCCGCTTTGTGCACCCCCTGGGCACTTTGGTATTACAGAAGAGGCCACAGAGGCTTATGTGCCCGCTTCTGTAATACCGAAAGCACTGGCACACGTAGGCACCAGCGTTATTATCAGAGGACAGTCCCTCACTTGCATGGGGGTGTGGCCCCATGCAAATGAGGGAATCATTTAGCCTCTGTGCTCACGCTGTATTACCAACATGGGCGCAGAGGCAAACACACCTTTAGAAAGCGCACTTAAGGTTTGTCACAAAAAGGTGGTGCACTTAGAGTGCGCCTTCAAAGCCACCCATGTGGGAGGGTGAAAGGGGGTCCCATGGACCCCTCAGACATTTCCCTGCAGGCAGGTGCAGTCAGTAACTGCACCTGCCTGCAAGGGTATCTCTAATTCCCCTTAAAAGTGATACCTGCACCAACTGCAATTCCCATAAGGGCAGCACAAGTTTGTGACTGCTCCGGGGCAGTGAATTCAGTATAATGCGATGCACTCTCCTTGTTTGCACCAGGCAAACCTTTTGAAAGATGCGTCCGGCATAAACAAGGAAAGTGCCCGTATTCTGCGATATCTGCCACTGTACCTATGTAGTCATGAGAATATGATAAAATTGTAATCATGTGTGAATAAACATCCTAACTTAGACTCATCCTGAGAATATAATATTTTTATATTTTGGTATATTGCCATTGAACAGGTCAATCGGCAAAATATTTGTATACATATTTCTAGAAATTAGCTACTTAGCTGGAAGCAGCTGGATTCACAACATATTCTTGTTCCCTTAAAAAGAATGTGCAGCTTTACTCATAGCCATGAAGAGGCACATTTATCTTGATATATGCAAATCTAACCTTCTCTGCAAATAGCTAATAGTTTGCGAAGCGTTAGTGGTCTGCCCTTCCCTTATTCTAAACCTCCCTCCCCTCCCACTCCTCTTCATGCATCACTTTTCTCTTCAGTTTTGTCTCAAAATATCCATAACGCCCTTATTTGTTCCAAGGATTTTGCATTGGCTGTCTCCCTCCCATCAGAGATTGTATCACCTTCCTCTGAGTGAGGGGGGGGTGGTTGTTGTGATGAGGGGAATTAGTAAAGAACAGGTGACGGAACTGGAAAACAGACACTATCGCAAGGGAATTCAAATGAATGTTGTTCTAAATTCATACATTTGGTCCTACTCGTACACATTCTGGCAAAGTCATGTTGCCTTCCTGTGTGTCTGTTCTGTCATGGATAAAAGTATGTGCACTTGGAAAATGTCTAAGTAACTGCTGTACCTTTATACCACCCGGTCTGAAACTTACCTTTCAATATGAGTCCTTCGCTTATTCTTCTTCACCGACATGCATCTAATTGTGTTGATAGAGAAAATCTTTCCACTATATACAAGATTTAGGGCCGTATTTATACTTTTTGACGCAAAACTGCGCTAACGCAGTTTTGCGTCAAAAAAATTAGCGCCGGCTAACGCCATTCTGAAGCGCCATGCGGGCGCCGTATTTATTGAATGGCGTTAGCCGGCGCTAGCAGACCGGCGCTGCCTGGTGTGCGTGGAAAAAAACCACGTACACCAGACAGCGCCGGCGTAGGGGGAAAATGGCGTATGGGCGTCTTAAAATGGGGCAAGTCAGGTTGCGTCGAAAAAATCGTCGTAACCCGACTTGCGCCATTTTTTTTCGACGCCCATCCCCCATCAACATGACTCCTATCATTGTAAAGATAGGAGTCATGCCCCCTTGCCCAATGGCCATGCCCAGGGGACTTATGTCCCCTGGGCATGGTCATTGGGCATAGTGGCATGTAGGGGGGCACAAATCAGGCCCCCCTATGCCACAAAAAAAAAAAAAAAAAATACTTACCTGAACTTACCTTAATGTCCATGGGATGGGTCCCTCCGTCCTTGGGTGTCCTCCTGGGGTGGGCAAGGGTGGCAGGGGGGGTCCCTGGGGGCAGGGGAGGGCACTCTGGGCTCATTTTGAGCCCACTTGTCCCTTAACGCCATCCCTGACCCAGGCGTTAAAAAGCGGCGCAAATGCGCCGTTTTTGGCCACGCCCACTCCCGGGCGTCTCTTTTGCCCGGGAGTATAAATACCACGTAAAGGCCTGGGAGTCATTTTTTAAGACGGGAACGCCTCCCTTGCATATCATTAACGCAAGGAAGGGGTTCACGCTAAAAAATGACGCACACTCCGGGCACTTTGGCGCCCGAAGCGTCTAACGCCAGAGTATAAATATGGCGTTAGTTGGCGTTAGTTCTGCGTCGAATTTGCGTCGAAAAAAACGACGCAAATTCGGCGCAACCAGAGTATAAATATGGCCCTTAGTTCTTGGCTTTCCCACTATGTTTTTAGTTTAGCACAATAAGCAGAGACTATACAGGTCATGTAATGTTAAAGATGCATGCAACACTTCAAGTTCACTGGGAAAAATCAGGAGTTTGTGTGCCTAATGCTTTCTTGTTTAGCTATTCAGGAGTGTGGAACAGATTGAAAGCAATATAGGCCTAGATATGTTAGAGTTTAATGAGAGTGCCCATGCGACTCAAAGCAATTTAAACAATAACAATGACTAACCTTCACCCTCAAAAGGAATTTTGCACTGAAAGTTGATGCAAGCACAGTGGCAAATGCAAATATGCTTCATATTGCAATTCACCTGATAATCCATCAGAAGGAGAATAAAGGTGAAATAAACAGTGAAATCACCCCTCTGATATCATATAAAACCAGATCAACTAAAAACATGCAATATAGTTTGTGAGGTAGCTTTCCATGAAATGGTAGACGCAATGAAAATAGGTTGAAACAATGGGCAAAAGGATATCATCTGGTATTCAAACAGATGTGTAATTTTGCTAAAAATTGCCTTTACTACATGATTTACCCTCAGGCGTTTGAGTGTATGAAGAGATGTGTCACACAAGGCACTGCAGAACTGCAGATTTTTGCCTAGAATTGCAATGCGCATTTTCTTGTGTAATTAGGTCGTAGTTTGTGTGGTTACATATCAAAAAAGTGGGCCCACCATATATTTGTGATCCATTGATAATCCATGTGCATATGTGTCTGTTACACTGAGGGCACACATACGTAAAATAATGTCATGCTGCCAAAATAGTGTACTTTGTGACATCTCTATGTTCCTTACAATATTGGTGTTTGGTTTTCATACAGCATGGTAACATCACTGGAGATAAGGGGCCAATGACAAAACGTTGTTGTGGTTTGCCCCACTCATATGATTTTATGAATTTGGAACACCAAGATGTATACTGATTTAACTATTTCGCTGACACTTTTAACCTCTCACCCAATTCTCCTGCTATTATTTTTGGTATACTCTTCTAATTGTTTAAAATAAAAATTCAGAACATAAACATACATATTTTACGGTAAAATCCACACTCTGGCCACTGAAACTATCTATTCACAGAGATCAAACCTTAAGCAGAACTTAATTTTGACCAGCCACAGAAATGTAAATGCACGAGCATGAATATCACAAAGTTGTTTAGCACTAAACCAGCCCAATATTCTGAAACCCCCTGAAGTTGGTCAAAACATCAGGCTGGTGATGAAGCCGCCTGCAGACAGAACACACCTTTTCTAAATTGGCAGACAGAGCAGCAGCATGGTGTATGACTCTCTTGTGAATTCGACAACAGCAAGGTTCGAAATGGAGCATGATAACATGGGCTCTTCCAAATAGCAAAGGAGGAAAAGTATAATTTTCAACTGCCGTGCAAGCATTAGCACAACAGCTACTTTATTGTTCTTTTAAATGCTACCATAATAATAAACAATTACTCTTGCAAAGCAGCAGCTGTGCCTGGGAGAAGGCAAAGTGACAGCAAAACATTGTCCCTGTGTACCTCAATGTGGTCATACACTATCCTGTGAGTACTTCATAATCTTCGTGCAACCTCTCAATGAGGACGTCAATATGATCACACTAAATTCAAGTGAGAACCTCTGTATGACAACACATCATCCCTTAACGGAGTTCAAGACGATAATACACTATAAACTGTGAGGACTTCGAGAAGACTGCACACCATCACTTTGGGGACTTCTGTTTACACACACCACCCCTGTAGGGACTTCTTTATGATCGCACATCATCCCTGTGAGGACATCTTTATGATCACACACAATTCTTGTGGTGACTTCTGGATGATCGCACACCATCCTTGTGGGAATGTCTGGATGATCACACACCATCCTTATTGGGACATCTGTATGAACACACACCGGCCCTGTGGGGACTTCTTTATGATCACATGCCATCGTTGTGAGGCATGGTATGCTGAAGTGCTTTGTGATTTCATATGTGAAATATGTCACATACTGAAAATGTAAAATTTAAAATTATGGCATTTAAGCTAGGTATCATAACACTCATAGTACAAAGTCATCGCAAACATCTAGAGGGACACCTTCTGCATCACAACACCCACTGACGACCTGACAGGGGTAATAGAACACCTCAACTTCCAGCTTCACACAGACAGAAAAAGCACCATCAGAGGTACCCTTGTCTGCAGACAAAAAGGACCATACCCCAGCTTCTGCAATGCCATGATGGAACTCATCTCCTGCAACCAATTGACTCAGAGCACTACATATTCCTAGAGGATCAACTTCCACCTCGACGACCCCAGCAATTCCTCTTCCACCAACCTCCTGGAAAGCTTGAGAAATATCATCCTAAAGCATCTCATCACAGACCTTGCCCACCTGGCAGGACACACGCTCAACCCCATTTTCACTTCCAGTGACAGAGTCAGGTACTACTCACTTGGTCTAACCACCACAACATACAATTCACCATCTCCGGAACCACATACCCCGGCACCATGCACCCCATATCCATGCGAAGAAATTGGAAAAGGTATCAGAAGACCAGAGGAACAAAACCCTCAGCTCCCACCTCCCAGTCTCAACCTACAACCCTGAAAACGCAGCTAAATGCTTCTCCTATTGGATCACAGAATGCACCAACACCATCACCCTCATCAAGACAGTCAGGGTCAAAGAACAAATCACGAGAGCAAGCTGGTACGCTAAGGAAACTGCACTCCACCAAATGCAACTGCTGACAACTTGAAAGGAAGTGGCTTATCAGCAAAAAAACTGAAGATATCACTGCCTTTGGAACCACTCTCAACCAGTACCACTGCTTCCTGAAAGAAATCAATAAGAACACACTAGCAGAACACAGCAAAGTCAGCAAAGAACTGTTCACCATCATGAAGGAGTTCCCCAATCCTGTAGTCACCAAAAACAACAGCACTCCCTCCCAGGAACTGTGTGACAACTTCACAGACTTCTTACATGGCCAGATCTCTGCCATCTACAAAAAATGTTAATGCCAACCCTGCACTGCAGACAGCAGCAACCAGCTCCATGCACAAACGCAAACCCCGGATACCCTCTCACTCACTGGGAACTCCTCACCAGGCAAGAAATTATCTCTATCATGAGATCCATACACTCGGGAGCACCCATGGACCCTTGCCCTACCAGGTCTTCAACATCTGAACTAAGACAATTGGTGACAAGCTCAGAAAGTTCCTGAATACCTCCATCACTGTGGCTGCCTTCCAGAGGTCTTGAAACATGCTAAAGTGAGGTCTTTCCATAAAAGACAATCCACAGACCCAGTCGAATTATAGAACTACAAGCCTATCCCTCTGCTCCCCCATCCAGCAAAAGATCTTGAGAAGGTGATCAACCAGCAACTCTCCCAACACCTAGGAGACCACAACCTCCTGGACACCTCCTACTCTGGATTTCGAGCTAACCACAGCACAGAGACAGCCCTGATTGCAGCCACAAATGACAGCAGAGCCCTCCTTGACGGGGAAACAGCAGCCCTCATCCTTCTGGACCTGTCAGCCTTGTTTGACACCATTTCCCATCACATCCTCATCAGCAGACTCCATCACATCATGATGCAAGGAAAAGCCCTCAACTAGATCACCTCTACCTCACGGGCAGAACCCAAAGGATCTGTCCCCCACCATTCACTTCAGAGACCAAAAAGATCATCTGTGGAGCCCCCAAATGATCGTCCTTCAGCCCGACCTCTTCAGCACTACATGACCCCACTGGCAGTCACCGTCAGATCACACAAAATAAGGCCCATATTTATACATTTTTTTAGGGCCGCATTTGTGTCATTTTTCGACTCAAAAGTGGCACAAACTTACAAAATATAATTACATTTTGTAAGTTTGTGCCACTTTTGTGTCAAAAAATGAAACAAATGTGGGGTAAAAAAAGTATAAATATGGGCCTAAACATCATCTCCTATGTGGATGACACACAACTCATCCTCTCACTGTCCACAGATCCCTTCACCACAAAAGCCAACTCCCACAGAAGCATGATGAATGTAGTGGACAGGATGAAGGACAACTGTCTCAAATTCAATACTGAAAAAAAGGAAGTCCTCATCTTTGAGAACAACACCTCGCCATCGACAGACACATGGTGGCCTGTAGAGCTAAGCACACACCCTGCCCCACCAGACCACTCCCGCAACCTCAGCATTATCCTGGAGAGCAAGCTATCCATGAAGAAACAAGTTGATGCATTCTTGTCTGCCCGCTTCCACAACCATTGCATTCTCCACTAGACCTTCAGGTGGCTCCCAGCAGACACCAGAAGGACCATCATGCAGGCCCTCATCACCAGCAAACTGAACCACAGAATCAAACTCTACAATAGAATCACAGCACATCTCCTGAAGAGACTCCAGGCAATGCAGAATTCAGCGGCAAGACTTGTACTCGACCTCCCCAGAAGGACCCACATCCCACCCCATTTCAGAAAACTGCACTGACTCCTGATTCAGAGGAGATGCCAGTTCAAGATGCTGATCAACACTTACAAGACCCTGCACAACGAAGGGCCAGCATACAGTAGCAAATGCCTGATCTTGCTCCAAATGACCAGCCACCTCCGATCAGCTTCCCTCTCCCTCCCTGAAACCCCCTTGATCTGTTGGTCCAACAGCGGAAGACACTCCTTCTCGCAACTGGCAGCCAAGGCTTGGAACAACCTCACCGTCACTCCAGTGATTGAGAAGAGAACTAAAGACCTGGATGTTTTAATAATTATTCCTCCATAAAGCAGCATCCAGCACCAGCACCTCAAGACCCTCACAAGTGATATGCCGCGCTCTATAAATGTTTGATAGATTGAAAGGGACTAATTTATTGCACTGTGGTACCATTGCTGCCTACCCTTCGGTGGGACTATGTCCCCCAGGGTCACTGCTGCTGTCGAGATCAGGGGCCAGCTCACATAACATGCTCAAAGTGACTCAAGGACCCAGCATTGCGGGACACACATGGGAAGTGCCTGGGTGAAGACCAGGCAAAGAGCGGGCCCATCTGCACCCGTCAGAGTCCGGAGGAGGCTGGGCTGGGCAACCCCCAATGGCGCTACCATCTTGCACTCTAACAATGTAGGAATGTTGCAGTTTGTCCTAGTGAGCATGATAATATAATTTAGATCTACTGTCCTAAAGTGAAAATGGCCCTCTACCTACCTTCTATGGAAAGAGGAGTAGCTCACGTATCGATCATATTTTGCTGTCAGCACATGCAGCACGTCTTTTTGGCTCATCAGCTATGGACTCTATGGGGCATATTTATGAGCCCCTAGTGCCACCTTGAGCCACATTTGCAGCATTTATTTTGCCACAAATGTGGTGTTAAGGTGACATTTCCCTGGTGCCATATTTAGAAATTGGTGCAATGCCTGCATTGTGCCACTCTATAAACACTTGCACCACATTATGCCTGTGGCAGGCATAATGAATGCAAGGAGGCGTTCTTCCGTCACGGGGGCTGATAACATGGCACAAGGAAATCTCAGAGCAGATATTAAAAGGGGGTTTCCATTATTTAAAGTGGGCCCCTGTGTACTCTGTAGGAGTAGCGCCAACATTTTGGCACTATTGCAAGGTACATCAAGAGCATAGCATAGAATAATACTATTGTCCCCCACCCTATGCCATGGAGCACAGTATTTTAAATATGGAGCACACATGGTGACAGCAAGAGGGGTGCTTAGGGGCACAGGGAAAGCGGCCCTGCAGTCGGTGCAGAGCCATTTTCCATTAAGCTGACCCTATCTGTTTTAGTGACCACCTTCCTCTTAAGTTACTTTTGCTCAGCCTTATGAACCTCCTCGAATGGCTGATGACATTGATATTGCAAAGAAAAATGGGGTTAGTCTGAAATGAACAAGGATTCATGAGCCAGCTCTCTTTGAGAAGGAGATGAAAAGCAAAAAAATAGGATTTTGCCGTATGTACAGAATTGGAGGCTCAGCCACATGAAGTTGTGTCAGCCTTCTGTAGGACTACTTCTGCCATTTCAGATAATTTACAAAAGCCTAACTCATATGCAAGTAAAGTGAGTATGGGCTGGTTTAAGCAAGTTTTAAATAAAAAAAAAACATCCAAAAATCTCCAAGGTACAGAGAGGAAATCAGACTGCTTGGGTTAAATAACAAGTTCTATGTCAACTGAAGAATGATCTGAGAGAGCAGGCATGGGTAAATCTGGCTCAAGCAGCAAAAACAAATTATAGTGTTTTTTTTTTTATAATAATAAACTCCCTGTCTTTGAAAGATAATGCAGATCCAATAGTTGAGGTGCTAATATCTCCAACAGATTGGATAGACCACTATAAAAGAATCTTTAAACCTGAGCCAGCACAACTGGCTATTTACGCGAGTAATCCCAATAAGAAATCAACGCCCTTACAAGCTGTTGGTCTAGAGAATGTGGTAATTACTGTTAGGAAATCAAAAGCTATGAAAGACCCTGACCCCAATGGGTTGCCAGGGGATGCACTTATATCCTCTATGGAATAGTGGGCACCTAAATTGATGCACATATTTAATGCCATGGGACAAGGTGTTATACCTCATTCCTGATTTAACTCCATTATTATCCCTATATTTAAAAAAGGGGACGGAGACCCTAAATGTTACCAGCCAATATCCCTCCTGGATTTGTTTGCAAAAATAATGGGGAGAATTCTTTTGGATAGATTAGATAATTGGGTGGTAGAAAATCATGTGATTACTGATTCCCACTATGGATTCAAGAATTATACAGGGACTTTGGAACAATGTGTTAATCTCCATCTTATAATTAGTAAGTATACTGTAGCCAAACACTAACTTGAGCAGCTCTTTTGACCTGGAAAATCACACCATCTTATAGAGGTCTTTGAAGGAAATGGGCGTCCCTATGGACATAGTTTCACACCTGTCTCAGATGTATGGGTAATTGACATCTTGAGTGAGATATGGGTTAGAGCGGGAGTGTATCCTAAGTATTGTGGTCAAGAGAGGTAAAAGGCAAGGGTGTGTCTTAGCCCCTACACTTTTTTTTCCTTTATATAAATGGGATCGATCAGAAGCTCCAATAATTAGATGCTGACCTATCAAGAGTAGGATCCCACCACACCCCAGGGTTAGTATATGCTGAGGACACAGTTCTGTTGCCTGGAACCGCAAATAATCTACAAAAACTGATCAGTTCTTTCGTTGATTACATGGAGCAAAAAGATCCTAAATAAAATTTGACGAAGACATTTGCAATGGTGTGTGGGAGGGGGAGAAGAAAGAAAAGAGCCCAGTTTGTGAGGGAACACAAACTAGAGTAACTACAGATCTTTTTCTACCATGATGTTTCATTTTCACAGACTGGCTCATGGAGACCCCATGTAGACCTGGCAAAGTGAAAATTCATCAGTCTACTGAGGGCTTGTTCAGGTTTGCAAACAAAATTGGTTACAAACTTGTACGGGACATGTTGAAATTGTACAAGAATAAATGCATTTCACAGGTAACATATGGGACATCTCTCTGGGGTCAGATGGAACATAAAATTTTGCAATCTCAGGAACATTCATTCCTCCGTAGGTTCCTTGCTGTTCCTCATACTGTGCCAACTTTCATTACTCATAGAAAACTTAATATGTCTTATCTTGAAGATTTAACTGACAGCTGCACCATAATTGGGTGGTACAGTATTTGGAGCAAGACAGGTACAAACATTTCCAGAGATATAATAGGTGATGGTCTTGCCCTTCAGTATCATGATAAGCTTGCATGGCAGGCTCATGTGAATAGGTTAATTAAGGAGATTGGTAAGATATCCATCAAGACCCCAGTTAGCATACTACAGGATAGCAAGAGAGAGAAATTAAAGAATTTTTTTATAACAGGTGTGCTACAGAGAAAGAAAGCAGGGAAAGGGAAAACCTAACAGTAACCAGATACCTGCAAGGGCCTGTTCAGCAAGGATTACAGGGCTATCTTGTACTGGTAATTGATTCAGAAAATTGGTTTTACCTCACAAGATTGTGCCTAGGTGTTTTACACCATATTGTGGAGATTCCGGAAAGAGAGGCTTGGCCAAAAAACCTTCACCTGTGTCCAAGTGATCGGAAATCAACACAATCTAATATGGATTTTATTATGTTTTCTAAATTGTATTGCTCTTTGAGGAAGCATTTCGTACTTCCTTTGTTTTTACTGCAGGATCTTTTATCATACCAGAAAGGCTATATGTTTTTGTGCAGGCATGAGTCAGAATTCATCTATCATGTAATGTCTCCCTTTATCAGGGGTGCCATCAGCCAGAGGGAAATATCAACAGTGTATGATGGTCTGATATACGAAAAAGCATAATGAGGTCAGAGCCACCTTTTGCTATTTTAATGCGATTGATTGTAAACATTTTATACATATTTTATGGATCTGTTGAGAGATTTAAAGATGGTATCTATTCCTTACTTTTGTATATTTTACTACTGTGATAAATTATATTTTCTATACTGTGATTTTTAGAATTTTTTTGTGGGTAGCTCATGACTTCAATTTACTATATTTGGAATTGCTATTTTGTATATTTCTTATTTTGCATTCTTTTTCAATGTGACGACGTATATTTTTATACTGTGGAAAACTCTATTGTGGTTGATACATGATTCCAATTTATTGTACAGTACCACATCTATAAATGGATTTGAAATTTATCTTAGGATTTAATGATGGCTGGTAATATTTTCCAAAATGAAAAGGAATGGCATTGCAAGTGAAATTGTTTTTTGCACATATTATTGCATTGAAATGTATCATTGTGTAAGGGCATATTAATTTATTTTATGGACTGTAAAAATCTGAATAAAGAATAATTAAACTGAAACTGTTTGAAAACAGTCAGTATGTTCATTTAATGTATAGCTTGTTATAACAAAATGGAGAAAGGGTCACATGGCAGCATAACAACATTTTTTAATGTTATAATATTGAATGTCATAAGGAATGTTGTGCATGTATGCTGATCTACTACAAAGGTACAATGTAGCTCACATTAAAGAGCAACTTGCAATTGTAAAGTGATTTTAAACTGAAAGCAATGAATCTGTCATGCACTTATATCAAACTGAATTCTGGTCTCTCTCAAAATCCCTCAAATATTGTGGTGATATTTGAATACATATCTTCTAAGAAGTTCACTAATTTTATAAGAACATGCCTTTCCTGGTATAAACATACTTCTTCATGCTATGGGAATAACAATGTTTCAGTTCACTGTCTGTGAGAAAGTAGAGCTTAGAGCAATGCAAAGCTAGTCACTCACTCATCTAGCCATCATCTAAAAGAAGATATTGGAAAGTGCTTGCTGATATACAGTATGAACAAAACTAAAGCAGCATGAATACTCAGAATCTCAGGTACAGGTATTAAAATGGAACAATAGGAATTGATGTCTCTATGTTATTTGCAAAATACAATCAGATCATTTTGTATTGTATTGCAGTGCAGTGCGCCATCTTTCTTTAATTGAAAATAAGGATCAAATGGCAATAATGAATGGAGTTTGAAACTGAACCAAATCTTTTTTTTGCAATGTTTATACAACCACTAACAATCTAAATTTGATATCTTCCTCTAAATTAAGTTTCATTTTAATAAATAGTGAAAATGTTAATTGCATGAAAAGTAATTGGTTATATGCAAGATTGTGCAGCTTTCTCTTTTAAATGTTTGTGGTTTCTAGAGGTAGCATGTGTTTCAGGTGAACAATATATGTTGAAACACAAAGTTTGTTTGAGGCTGCAGCACCATCCCCTGTCTACAGGGGCAAAGCTGAGCAAAAATATAAACACACTTGATGAAATACAGGTCGCCATAAGGCATTTTTAAAAAGTTGCACAAAAATGGCACAGATGTACCTGAAGTAATTTCATATCATTAGAAGACATTGCAGTGTGGGGACCTGAGTTAAGGTCCCCACAGTGCAATCAAGTCTCTACAGCTTGAGTGTGTCATCACACCCAAGTCTCCATAAGGATAGTGACACAACCCCCCACACACCCACACACACACACACACACACAAGCACAACACAGGTACTTTTTAAATGTTTATCTGGACCTTTGCTTCATTATTAAAAGGTGGGTAGATACACAGGGTGCCATGTTTGCACATTTATGTGTGTATATTCAGGCTCACCAAGCCTGTTTAGTGGTAGTGCAGACTGATTAGCTCACCAACAAGCGTGGCTCAACATTACCTTGCTTTCCTATGTCATTTTTAAGAATGATAGGTTTATTCACAATTAAAATATGGCTGATATGAAATTGTAAAGTCACAATCATTTAAAAAAAAAAACAGCCATACTAATATAAGGTAATTTTATATCTGGTGTATACCTAAAACTTTCCTACCCTACTGTGGTAGCTGTAATCGGTCAAGGCCCCCCGTGCTAGAATATCCGTTTCTTTCTGAGTGAAGTTTAGGTCCCTGTATGAGCAGCAACAAGTGAGGAGGTATGTTACACACGAAGGTTGGGAGGCAGGTGACAAATTTGCTCTTAAAAAATGTGTACTCCAATGTGACAAAAATTATATCAATGTACACTTACATAACATATGATGAACTCGGTCAATTACAGACCATTGTAATAAATGGGAATCAGCAGATGCCAAAACAGGTTGATTCACAATACACTCATTAGTCCGTAGCCCATAGTTGATACGCCAATGTTAGACCTGACACCCTTGGCTTGGTATTTAACCAAACTGTTTGCCTTCTCTCCCTGACTTTGCTGAACTTGTTCGTGTTAGCATTAGGACTCTACCCCCAGTAAATGGTACTATATGTACCCAGGGTCTGTAAATTAAAATACTACTTGTGGGCTGCAGCACTCATTGTGCCATGCACTAAATTGCCTTTTTTTTTTAAATGTCTCAGGGCTGCCCCTGCAGCCTGTACTACAGCCTTAAATTGATATTTTGACCTGGTAAAATAAACCTTTTGCCCACTTTCTTTCTAATGTTTGTAAACCTTCACTAGGGTAGACCCTAAATAATCATGGAGCAGGGCATATGGTATTTATAAACTAGGACATGTGTTTTTAAGTTTACATGTACTAATTATTAAAAACTCCTAAAGTAATTTTTCACTGATGTAAGGCCCATCTCTCCATGTCTCTAGGGGTTACCTTACTTCTGTTAACGTGTACAAATTTCAGATTAGGAGCAGATAGATAAATGAAGGTTAAGCTCATATGAATTTCATTCAAAACCCAGATTTTAAATTATAGTTTTGAAAATGCATTTTTTAGAAAGTTGGCATTTTACTGATCAAAACATTGGATCCCTTTTGAATAGTTTTGTTTCCAGCTGCTTGGGCCAATTAATGGTTTTCCCATGAAGAATATGAATTTGGGCCAGACAGAGAAAAATGGGACCTGGGAGGAGCTGGGGAGGAGCTGTACTCTTCCCTGATTACACTACAATGTACCTTGCCCACAACACACACAAAGGAACCTGACACTAGGCGATACCTTGCCATTGTCACAATTGACAGTTTGGAACCTGCTTTGGATAGGTAGCCTAGGGAATTCTTCATACGGAAGCTAGCACCAGCTCTAAAATTAGGACCCTTCCAACAGCTCATCAGAACATTCATGGAACTGTGGAAGATTCAGAAGACAGACTGATCTGCTGCTAGATGCCCTGACATTCTGCTGACTGGACTGCCCTGTTGTCTGAAGAAAGAATATTGGACCTGCTTCCTTCAATCGCAGGCCACCCACAGTGACAACACGGTCAGTTGGCTGACCTCCTTTTTGAGCTTTAGGGACACGACAAGCTTCCTGATGCCTTCCTGTAACTGTCTAGCAATGACTGGACCTGCTTGGGCTTGCCTGTGCTCTCCTTCTGGCTTTTGCTGGATGGACTGCTAATCCCCAGGAGGTGACAATCAGGTCCTGGACACTTGATAGTATCAGTGAGAGCTTCTCTAGAGTAAAAGGTGAACATCTTGAAGTTTGGGCTGTTCGTGACACTAAACAGCTAGTTTACACTAAAACTCTGTTATCCACGATGACTGGCAAAGCAAGACCTGAACTTCGAGCCAGCATCGATCATCTGAACCCTTCAAACAACGTGAGTCTTCAGCAATGACCGGCTTTTCCTGATACTACAACGACCGCGTGCTAAGCTTGCCCTGTTCTTCACGCTCAGAGCTCTCTGCGTGGACATGAGAATAAAACACTTCAGCCAGATTAACCTGGTTCCTGTACCTGTCCAGGACTCCTACATAGTCAGCTTGAAGTTGTAACCCCCGCCCCGGCTACCATGACCAAATACCTACAAGTGAGGCTTTCAGCTTCTTGGTACTATTTTTGCTAAAACTTTAAAAATCAATATCTCTGGTTCTACAGGTTTGGTTTTATAAATTTTGGTGTCATTTTGTTCATTACAATGTGCTATATTTTTGTTATTGTTTGGGGATTTTCCTTGTGTTCTGTTTTTACTTTATTGCTGTTTGAGTGCTGCATAAATGCTTTCTATTGTCTCCAAGATAAGCCTGACCGATTTTGTACCAAGCAACCAGAAGGTTAAATGCAGGTTAATTTAGTTACATTTTTGTTTACCCTGACAAGGATTGTAGTCATTGCCAGAGTGCAGCTTCTTCTCATCAACCAATAACCCAGTTTCTTAGGCATCCACCTTGTTTTGTTTGCTACCATAAAGCTATTATTTATGAGTGACAATATGGAGGACCAGTGGAGCATTTTGGATGCAGGTATCAGTCATCTGTGACATCGCTTCTGGTAAAGATAACTAGAGCATCTACAATATCAAATATGGAGATGAATTGTTTGTGGTATAATATACATCACCCTTGAAAAATTTAACGTTCAATACAATAAAAAAGAGAGAAGAAAAGAAAACACAACTTATATAGTTTAGAAACAATTATTTTCTTTTAACAATTATTTTCTTCAGTTAGAAATTTGAAATTAAATGTAGAAATGTTTTTGAGAAGAAAAAATATTACTTTGAAAATAAGTTGTATATTTTTAATGAAAAATATTAATACTAATGTATCAATAAATATAAAAATGTTCTGAATTATTAGATATATTAATATTATATAATATTGACAAATTCCATTCATATGTGCAGACATGTCCCTCCACTACAACAAGTGAGAAGATGTCTCCCCCAATGCAGTGAAAGAGTCTACAAACCATGTCTGGGAGCTATACAGGAAATGGACATCATTAACAAGTACTGGTTGAACTGTGATACCATTCAAGGCTTTGCAGCATAAGTACAATCAGAACTGTTGCTGAACATAAACATTCTGACTGCTACTCCATCTATTGTGAAGATAATTGTTGTATTACATGTATGTGAAACTGGCTTCTTTCAGTACACAGTTAGTGACTCCAATGGAATGTCACAGCTAACTTTTTCTGCTGTCTTCAAACAAACCCTAGATGTTATGCTCAAACAGTTCAAGGACTACATCTAATTTGCAACAGTAAAAGCCATACTGAAAAATATCAAGTGTGATTTCTGTGATTTGGTAACCATACCACATGTTATTGGAGCCACAGTTGGAACACACATAGCGTTGGTGTCATCTCAATACTGGCAGCAACTGTATTGCAATAGGAAACACTTACACTTGCTCAGCCTATACTAATCACGTATGGCTTGTATAAAAATAAGATACCCAACAATATTAGTGGAAACATTCTTCAATGAGGCTCACAATAAGGGAGGCTGTGGAACAGGTTTTTGGGCTCCCCAAAGTCTGGTTCTGGTGCCTGAAAAAGTATGGAGGGGCCCTAATATATGCCCTGGGAAAGTCTGTAAAATAGTTGTATTATGTTGTATGCTACACAGCATTGCCTTGCAGAAGCATAACTCCTTCATGCCTGGTGGTGACTACCATTGAGAATCCCAGGGTGATGTTGATAAGATGAATCAGCAAGATGACAGTGATGAGAATGAAGACAGTGACCTCAGCTATGAGCTCACTGAATGCATATTTTCCTAATGGTAACTGGATTCAACTAGAAAGTAAATGTTTACCAAAAGATGGGTATGTCCTTATTTTCAATGTGAGCTACTAATGTAATAATTACTTTTTCAGGTTATTAGGGACATTCTAGGAAAGAAGATTTGTGTAGGTCAAGTTTAATACATGTACAATAGACTATATACAAAATGCGACACTTACAAAATGGCATACAATGTGAGATTGTGGGGGTTATTCTAACTTTGGAGGAGTGTTAATCCGTCCCAAAAATGACGGTAAAGTGACGGATATACCACCAGCCGTATTACGAGTTCCATAGGATATAATGGACTCGTAATACGGCTGGTGGTAAATCCGTCACTTTTCCGTCACTTTTGGGACGGATTAACACCTCCTCCAAAGTTAGAATAACCCCCTGTATCTGTTACAACTCTTAATGTTTATTAAAAATCAAATACTAATTGGATTTCAAAATGAAAGATGTTCTCACAAACACATTAGAATGAGTGTTTGCAAACCACATCAACACACTTTCTGTCAGTCAAGAATTGATGCTACTGTTAATGAGTTTCATCTCAGGTAAGTAACACTTGTTGTATTTAACTAGAACTATCTGGAACTGTCTCTTGATTAGGTCGCCGGTAGCATAACTGTAGATATTGATTATATTTTCTAACTGCATCTGAGCATTATATCTGTGGAAAGCACTAGGGCAGGCCCAAAGTGTAGATGAAGGGTCCCATTTTTCTGATAATGTACCTAAATAAGCAGTTGTTAAAATTATTGACATTGACTTATTTGTTCACAGTAGGTGGGTATCTTATCTACTTTTTAGTAACTATTTTTTTATTAAATATATACATATTCATACATTTTCTATTTCAGCACTTCCTAATGTTGTATCTTCTCTGTCTGGTTTTCATTTTGACAAGTGTTTACATTCTTTCTTGGTATATACTTCTCACTGTCCGGTCTATTTTGCTGTACAAACATATTTATAACATAAATATTCTAATAAATCCCTGTGACAAAACTTCAAAGAAATTAGATTGTTATAATGTTTTTAATCTTTTTAGTGAAAAATGTATTGGGCCTAATTAACTTGTGTTTGAATTGTTAACTTTCTTAAGCAGAATGGATGCATAAAATGTTATTTAATTAATCATTTCAATGAATCACTTCTTTTTATTTCAATAAAGTCACAACACATGCTATTGCACAGAGACTTAAACTTCCACCTCAAGAACACCAACAACAACACCGCCACCCTCGGCCTGAAACAGCTTGTCACAACAAAAACCCACTCTACCCTATTTTCTCTGCCAGCAATCACATCTCTTTCAGCCACACCACCGAACTCCACTGGACAGACCACCGCTGCATCCACTTCTCCTTCAGGAAACCCACAACACACCACCACCCACAAAGGAACCCCCACCGCAGTTGGAACAAGGTCACCGAAGACCGACTTATCGTGACCCTCTTCTAGAACCCACACATCGACACCAGCAACACTGATGCAGTTGCCCGCTACTTCAGGCAATGGTTATACACCTGTGCCAATACTCTCACCCCAATCAAGAATCCCTCCAATAGACGCACCCACAGAAAAGCCTTCTGGTTTACCTCCGACCTACACGAATCTAAACAAAGCTGCAGAAGGCTCGAAAGAAAGAAGCGCCAAGATCAGACTCTGGACAACCACACAGCCTTCAAAAATGCCATCCGCGGACACCAACTCATCACTCCGCAGGACACACACTTGACCCTATTTTCTCTGCCAGCAATCACGTCTCTTTCAGCCACACCACTGAACTCCATTGGACAGACCACCGCTGCATCCACTTCTCCTTCAAGAAACCCACAACACACCACCACCCACAACGGAGTCCTTATCGCAATTGGAAGAAGGTCTCCGAAGACCAACTTATTGTGACCCTCTCCCAGAACCCACACATCGACACCACCGACACTGATGCAGCTGCCCACTACTTCAGGCAATGGGTCAACACCTGTGCCAATACTCTCGTACCAATCAAGAATCCCTCCAATAGACGCATCGACAGAAAGGCCTTCTGGATCTCCTCCAACCTCCACAAATCTAAACAAAGCTGCAGAAGATTTGAAAGAAAGTGGCGCCAAGATCAGACTCTGGACAACCACACAGCCTTCAAAAATGCCATCCGCGGACACCAACTCATCACTCCGCAGGACACACACTCGACCCTATTTTCTCTGCCAGCAATCACGTCTCTTTCAGCCACACCACCGAACTCCATTGGACAGACCACCGCTGCATCCACTTCTCCTTCAAGAAACCCACAACACACCACCACCCACAACGGATCCCTTATCGCAATTGGAACAAGGTCTCAGAAGACCAACTTATCGTGACCCTCTCCCAGAACCCACACATCAACACCACCGACACTGATGCAGCTGCCCGCTACTTCAGGCAATGGGTCAACACCTGTGCCAATACTCTCGCCCCAATCAAGAATGCCTCCAATAGACGCACTGACAGAAAGGCCGTCTGGTTTTCCTCCAACCTCCACGAATCTAAACAAAGCTGCAGAAGATTTGAAAGAAAGTGGCGCCATGATCAGCCTCTGGACAACCACACAGCCTTCAAAAACACCATCCATAGACACCAACTCATCAGAGCCGCAAATAGAACCGCCTTCAAAGACTGAATCCACAACAATGCACACAACCACAAGGAGCTCTTCAGCATTTTGAAGGAACTCTCCAACCCCAGCTCAAGCGTCAACGACATCCCACCATCCCAAGACCTCTGCGACTCCCTAGCCTCCTACTTCCACCGCAAGATTAAAGACAATTTTATAAATGTTGGTGTCATTTTGTTCATTACAATGTGCTATATATTTGTTATTGTTTGGGGATTTTCCTTGTGTTGTGTTTTTACTTTATTGCTGTTTGAGTGCTGCATAAATGCTTTCCATTGTCTGTAAGATAAGCCTGACCGATTTTGTACCAAGCAACCAGAAGGTTAAATGCAGGTTATTTAGTTACATTTTTGTTTACCCTGACAAGGATTGTAGTCATTGCCAGAGTGCAGCTTCTTCTCATCAACCAATAACCCAGTTTCTTAGGCATCCACTTGTTTTGTTTGCTACCCTAAAGCTATTATTTATGAGTGACAATATGGAGGACCAGTGGAGCATTTTGGATGCAGGTATCAGTCATCTGTGACATCGCTTCTGGTAAAGATAACTAGAGCATCTACAATATCAAATATGGAGATGAATTGTTTGTGGTATAATATACGTCACCCTTGAAAAATGTAACGTCCAATACAATAAAAAAGAGAGAAGAAAAGAAAACACAGCTTATATAGTTTAGAAACAATTATTTTCTTTTAACAATTATTTTCTTCAGTTAGAAATTTGAAATTAAATGTAGAAATGTTTTTGAGAAGAAAAAATATTACTTTGAAAATAAGTTGTATATTTTTAATGAAAAATATGAATACTAATTTATCAATAAATATAAAAATGTTCTGAATTATTAGATATATTAATATTATATAATATTGACAAATTCCATTCATATGTGCAGACATGTCCCTCCACTACAACAAGTGAGAAGAAGATGTCTCCCCCAATACAGTGAAAGAGTCTACAAACCATGTCTGGGAGCTATGCAGGAAATGGACATCATTAACAAGTACTGGTTGAACTGTGATACCATTCAAGGCTTTGCAGCATAATTATAATCAGAACTGTTGCTGAACATAAACATTCTGACTGCTACTCCATCTATTGTGAAGATAATTGTTGTATTACATGTCTGTGAAACTGGCTTCTTTCAGTACACAGTTAGTGACTCCAATCGAATGTCACAGCTAACTTTTTCTGCTGTCTTCAAACAAACCCTAGATGTTATGCTCAAACATTTCAAGGACTACATCTAATTTGCAACAGTAAAAGCTATACTGAAAAATATCAAGTGTGGTTTCTGTGATTTGGTAACCATACCACATGTTCTTGGAGCCACAGTTGGAACACACATTGCGTTGGTGTCATCTCAATTCTGGCAGCAATTGTATTGCAATAGGAAACACTTACACTTGCTCAGCCTATCCTAATCACGTATGGCTTGTATAAAAATAAGATACCCAACAATATTAGTGGAAACATTCTTCAATGAGGCTCACAATAAGGGAGACCGTGGAACAGGTTTTTGGGCTCCCCAAAGTCTGGTTCTGGTGCCTGAAAAAGTATGGAGGGGCCCTAATATATGCCCTGGGAATGTCTGTAAAATAGTTGTCTTATGTTGTATACTACACAGCATTGCCTTGCAGAAGCATAACTCCTTCATGCCTGGTGGTGACTACCATTGAGAATCCCAGGGTGATGTTGATAAGATGAATCAGCAAGATGACAGTGATGAGAATGAAGACAGTGACCTCAGCTATGAGCTCACTGAATGCATCTTTTCCTAATGGTAACTGGATTCAACTAGAAAGTAAATGTATACCAAAAGATGGGTAGCTCCTCATTTACAATATGTGCTACTAATGTAATAATTACTTTTTCAGTTTATTAGGGACATTCTAGGAAAGAAGATTTGTGTAGGTCAAGTTTAATACATGTACAATAGCCTATATACAAAATGTGACACTTACAAAATGGCATACAATGTGAGATTGTATCTGTTACAACTCTTAATGTTTATTAAAAATCAAATACTAATTGGATTTCAAAATGAAAGATGTTCTCACAAACACATTAGAATGAGTGTTTGCAAACCACATCAACACACTTTCTGTCAGTGAAGAAGTGATGCTACTGTTAATGAGTTTCATCTCAGGTAAGTAACACTTGTTGTATTTAACTAGAACTATCTGGAACTGTCTCTTGATTAGGTCGCTGGTAGCATAACTGTAGATATTGATTATATTTTCTAACTGCATCTGAGCATTATATCTGTGGAAAGCACTAGGGCAGGCCCAAAGTGTAGATGAAGGCTCCCATTTTTCTGATAATGTACCTAAATAAGCAGTTGTTAAAATGATTGACATTGACTTATTTGTTCACAGTAGGTGGGTATCTTATCTACTTTTTAGTAACTATTTTTTTATTAAACATATACATATTCATACATTTTCTATTTCAGCACTTCCTAATGTTGTATCTTCTCTGTCTGGTTTTCATTTTGACAAGTGTTTACATTCTTTCTTGGTATATACTTCTCACTGTCCGGTCTCCTTTGCTGTAAAAACATATTTATAACATAAATATTCTAATAAATCCCTGTGACAGAAATTCAAAAAAATTAGATTGTTATAATATTTTTAATCTTTTTAGTGAAAAATGTATTGGGCCTAATTAACTTGTGTTTGAATTGTTAACTTTCTTAAGCAGAATGTATGCATAAAATGTTATTTAATTAATCATTTCAATAAATCACTTCTTTTTATTTCAATAAAGTCACAACACATGCTATTGCACGGAGACTTAAACTTCCACCTCAAGAACACCAACAACAACACCGCCACCCTCGGCCTGAAACAGCTTGTCACAACAAAAACCCACTCAACCCTATTTTCTCTGCCAGCAATCACATCTCTTTCAGCCACACCACCGAACTCCACTGGACAGACCACCGCTGCATCCACTTCTCCTTCAGGAAACCCACAACACACCACCACCCACAAAGGAACCCCCACCGCAGTTGGAACAAGGTCACCGAAGACCAACTTATCGTGACCCTCTTCTAGAACCCACACATCGACACCAGCAACACTGATGCAGTTGCCCGCTACTTCAGGCAATGGGTCTACACCTGTGCCAATACTCTCACCCCAATCAAGAATCCCTCCAATAGACGCACCCACAGAAAGGCCTTCTGGTTTACCTCCGACCTCCACGAATCTAAACAAAGCTGCAGAAGACTCGAAAGAAAGTGGCGCCAAGATCAGACTCTGGACAACCACACAGCCTTCAAAAATGCCATCCGCGGACACCAACTCATCACTCCGCAGGACACACACTCGACCCTATTTTCTCTGCCAGCAATCACGTCTCTTTCAGCCACACCACCAAACTCCATTGGACAGACCACCGCTGCATCCAATTCTCCTTCAACAAACCCACAGCACACCACCACCCACAACGGAGTCCTTATCGCAATTGGAAGAAGGTCTCCGAAGACCAACTTATCGTGACCCTCTCCCAGAACCCACACATCAACACCACCGACACTGATGCAGCTGCCCGCTACTTCAGGCAATGGGTCAACACCTGTGCAAATACTCTCGCCCCAATCAAGAATCCCTCCAATAGACGCACCGACAGAAAGGCCTTCTGGTTTTCCTCCAACCTCCACGAATCTAAGCAAAGGTGCAGAAGATTTGAAAGAAAGTGGCGCATAGATCAGCCTCTGGACAACCACACAGCCTTCAAAAACACCATCCACAGACACCAACTCATCAGAGACTTAAATAGAACCGCCTTCAAAGACTGAATCCACAACAATGCACACAACCACAAGGAGCTCTTCAGCATTGTGAAGGAACTCTCCAACCCCAGCTCAAGCGTCGACATCCCACCATCCTAAGACCTCTGCGACTCCCTAGCCTCCTACTTCCACCGCAAGATTAAAGACATCCACGACAGCTTCAGCACCCAGACCCCTCTGGCAAACACCAGCACCACAGCTTCACCTCCGACCAATCTCCTGCTCTCCTGGACCCCCGTCAATGACAACGGCACCATTGAAATCATGAACCCCATCCACTCCGGCTCTCCATCTGATCCCTGCCCTCACCACATCCTCAACAAAGCAAGCTCCATCATCGCACCCCAACCACGGAAGATCATCAACAGCTCCTTCGAGTCTGCCACCTTCCCGGAGAGCTAGAAACATGCCAAGTTCAATGCCCTTCTCAAAAAATCCAAGGCAGACCCAAAGGACCTCAAGAACTTCCGGCCTATCTTGCTGCTCCCCTTCCCGGCAAAAGTCATTGAGAAGGCTGTCAACAGACAACTAACCCTGGACCCTTCCCAATCCGGATTCTGCAGGAACCAGAGCACCAAAACCGCCCCTTATTGCCGCCACCAACGACATCGGACCCATACTGGACAGTGGTGAAACTGTTGCCCTCATCCTCCTGGACTTCTCGGTCTCGTTCAAACCCTCTGCCACCACACCCTACGCTCACACCTCAGCAATGCTGGAATCCACAACAGAGCCCTGGACTGGGTCACCTGCTTTCTCACCGGCAGAACCCAGAGAGTCTGCCTCCCCCATTCCATTCGGAGGCCACTGCAATCATCTGCAGCGTACCCCAGGGTTCGGCCCTCAGCCCGACCCTCTTCAACGTCTATATGACCCCGCTAGCTAACATCGCCCGATCCCACAACCTCAACATCATCTCATATGCCAGCGCACCCAGCTGATCCTCTCCCTCACTAAGGACTCCGTCAAGACCCACCTCCATGAAGGAATGAAGGCCATCACCGAATGGATGAAGAGCAGCTGCTTCAAATTCAATTCAGACAAGATGGAAGTCCTTATCTTCAGCTCCCACCTCTGCATGGGATGACCCCTGGTGGCCTGCCCCTCCTGGAACCGCTCCGGCTCCCACAGAACATGCATGTAACTTGGATTCATCTTGGACTCCTCACTATCCATGACCCAGCAAGTCACTGCCATTTCCTCCTTCTGCTTCAACACCCTCCGCATTCTCTGAAAGATCTACAAATGGATACTCACCGGAACCAGAAGAACAGTCACCCAAGCACTCGTAAGCAGGAAACTGGACTACGACAATGCCCTCTACGCAGGAACCACGGCCAAACTACAGAAGAGGCTGCAATGCAACCAGAACGCCTCAGCACACCTCATCCCCTGTCATTGCCACATCACAGACCACCTGAAAAACCTGCACTGGCTCCCAGTCAACAAGAGAATCACCTTCAAACTCCTCACCCACGCTCACAAAGCACTGCACAACACCGGACCAGAATGCCTCAACAAACGACTCTCCTTCTACACCCCAAACTGGCATCTCTGCTCCTCTAACCTCGCCCTCGCAACCGTCCCACGCATCTGTAGAACTACAACCAGCGGTAGATCAATTTCACACCTCGCTGCTAAAACGTGGAACACTCTTCCCACCCACCTGTGCCAGAGCAAAGACCTCCTTACCTTCAGGAAACTTCTCAAGACCTGGCTGTTCGAGCAGTAGCAGCACCTCCCCCCACCTTCTCCCCCTCCTCAGTTCCTTGAGACCCTCACAGGTGAGTAGTGCAATTTACATATCCCTGATTGATTGATTGATTTGTATAAATTTTTTATTATTAATCCACAATTTTTTTACAATACAATTTCACATTCTCAGAAAATAAGTTAACATGTATGTTGATGATAAATGAAAGATGAAGATGGTTAGACCCCTCATCCAGGCAGCAAACCATAAATGTATTTGGAAAGTGTGTACAGAAAGTGGATAGGACGATTAGTTAAAATGCTCATGTTAGAACATCACTTAGTGGCTTCCTTTGATTGTGGCTTGTTGGGTGTTGTCCTCATGTGGGCCAGTTGAACAATCACTCCAAGTGACCCGTGGATTGGCCTGAGTTTGAACTGAGTGTGGAGGTGCTGACAGGTGGCTACATGGGCAACAGTGCCTGACTTTCAGTTGAACTGCCACTTGGAACTGTTTCTGGGACAAAGCTGGCTCAACTGAGGACCCCTCCACTTTAGTTTGACTCTGTTGCAGATAATTGTCTAAAGCCATTCTGTACCACTTTGGAATGTAAAGTCTAGATGCTCATGTGCTGGTCCAGTATATCACTTTGGGCCCTATGCATCTCATGCTTGACCCTACGGAGATCTCACTTCATCCTTAGATGTTTGGACTATCTACAACAATTGTTCTTCTTGCTGTGTAATTGTCCCCATTAGGTTGTTGCCCATGGCGGTTATTTTGGTAGCTGTATCTGGTGCATCTCTCCCTGCAGCAGTTCCCAGCCCTGTCAATACAGTTTTTGTGACCTTGACTGGGTCATCACAAAAGGTGCCTGTTTTGGCTCACAACAATTGTAATTCCATAAGCAGGATAGAGGTGGGCACAGTTGATGGTAGTGTGGGGCCACAGGGGATGCATGTACTGGGGTTAGGGTTATGCTACCTGTACCTATAATAGGTGTAATATTGTGACAGAGAGGGAGAGTCATAGGGCACTGGCCACATAAACCTGATGGGTCAGGCTCTTCTTGAAGATGTTCCTCTTTGGCAGAAGGGCTGCTCACACAAAAGGATTCTGATTTTTTACAGGCAGTGTGGCCAACAGAGTTGAAGCGGATGAGTGAGATTTTGATGGTTAACCTTAACAAAATTAGCAAATGATATTATATTTATTTAAATAAATATATTAACGCTCTAACATTTGAAGCCTGTTTACAGTAGGGCAGATGGATTAGTCAATCACAAACATGACACACATCCATGACTGCTCCAACTGAAGATCCTTAAAGATGTTCTAATTATTACTAATGTTAGCATTTTGTAGTAGATTCATAGTGCTTGGAATTAAGTTAAATGAGGTCACAGTTTGGGGCTGCGCTAGTGTGTGGTTGAGCTGTCTAAAGTAAGATTGTTTGACTCTACTGTCTCAGAATTGATTGTATTGTGCCTTAGCAACAATCTGTGAAGGTAAATCTCTAAAATAGTTGTAAAACAATAAACTCATTTTTGACCTCTTCCAGCCTGGTTATGGAGTTTATTTAGACATGCAAGACCAAAAGAAAATAATAGTGAATGTCGTGTAAAATAATTACAATTATTATGAGCACATTTACAGTGCAAAATGTTTAAAATATAAAACATTGGTAAATTTTACATGTTTTAGGGACCAGAGAACAAACACTCTGGACTGAACAACAGTGAACTATTGTGTGGAGATAATATATGTAGATCATGGAAAAAGCAGTGATTTCTTCACAAATGGATTACAAAATCTCTCGACTCCAGCTAACTGCTGATATGTTTGAGTAGATCTGCAAGTATATTATATATAAGGCAGTGTTAAGATACTGACTGAGTTTGAGATAAGGAAAAAAAAGGGAATATCCTGTTTATGGATGGTGATAACAGGAAATCTTGAAAGAGGGCAACACCTGACATTGTCCTTGTTTACTGTATTACTAAATATGTGTTTTATAGTACTCTCATTGTTGTTTTTGCCTTCTTGTGTTGTGTAGCTCCTCCCAAAGTCATTAAACTTAGGCCTATATTTAGGAAAAGTTTGTGCTGCCTTTGCGTAATTTTTTTAACGCAAAAGCGGTGCTAACTTAACTCCATATTTCTATGGTGGTGCTAGACCCGTCTAGCATCGAATATCTTAGTTAGCGTCATTTTTTGGGAGCACTAACCGATCTTTCGTAATATTGCAACAATGATATGTAGGCAGTAGTTCCTTCCAAAAAATGACGCTAGTCTTCCAGCGCCATATTTACCTTGCGACGCAAAAAAGATGCACAGTAAGGAAGCAGACCAAAAAATTACGCAAAGGACGATTTGCGTCACATTTTAATGCCTGGTCAGACCAGGCATTAAGAAGAGGCCCACACAACACCACTTAAAGAAAACATACAGAAGGAGCATTTGCAACCTCCAGGTCAACATGGAACTGTTACTGCTCCAACTTGGCACACGCCGGAGACATCAGCAACGACAACAGGTCCCTCCACCGCCACTGCAGCAACCCCAAACATCACCACAGCTGTCACAAAGGCAGAGCAGAAGGTGGGAGAGGATCTTTCGATAGCATAAACCATACCTGTGCTCAGGAAACAAGATGTCATTAGAACTTACTGTCTGAACCGGGAGTCAATTGTATGCCTCCTACACCACATTGCACCAGGCGTCACTGCAAAGCTGGCAACTATAACAAACATACCACCCATGACCAAACTCCACACTGTCATCCATATGCGGTTGTCTGTATCTTTTCAGACAAAGGGTGAACAAGTGTCTGGTATCTCACAGCCATCATTCTTGGTCTTCCTTCCAAAGGTTCTGGACGCAGTCATACGCTTCACACCCTACCACATCTGTTTCCCAAAACTCACCAACTGCAGAAGGTTTCAATCTAATTGCTGGATTCCTGCATGTGGTGGGTGCAATGGACTGCACCCATGTCCAAATGGTGCCACCTGCAGCAACTGAACACCTATACAGGAACTGCAAGCACTCCCATTCCATAAATGTGCAGGCCATTGTGGACCACCGTGGGCTCTTCAAAAACCTCCTTGCAAAATATCCTAGTAGTGTGCATGATGCCTACATATGCCAGCACTCTACCATCAATGAGCGGTTTCAGGATGGCCAATACTTCAATGGCCTACTAGTAGGTAAGCCACCATTCCTACCAGTACACAGACAAAACACCTACCATGTAGGGCAAACAAGACATACACCACACTAAATACACATGGGCAGGGGGACAAAGTCACACATAGCCACAGTAACACATCAGTCATAGGGTACAAGCATCTGGGGGCACCAATATCAAATGGCACCAAAATGTTGGCATGACCAGCTAAATATCACCTGCACATACTTGACATACCTGTAGTGTGCACATTCACCTGTCTGCTGCATTGTGATGCACACATAGGAATACAACATCACCTGCCATTAAAGATCATGGGGCAGAATGACAAGAAGTCGTGCAGCACCTAGTCCAGTGCCACCTCACATGTCCCCCTTCGCACCCTCTAACGCCACCTTGTGTGTGCCGTATACAAGAAACGGTCCACCATGGCACAGAGTTTGTGCAATACTGTAAAGATCACATACCTGACCTTTCAAGCAACATGCATGGGGATCCATATAAAAGAATTGGGTGCCCCCTCACAATGTCTGCACTGTTCATGTGTTGAAAGTATCTGTGATAAATCAAGTATAAGAACTTGGAAATTCCACTGTACCAGCTTTTGATTATCTTACAAATGTGTGATTCACACCCTAGAACACTTGATGGCTGGCACACCCATCACCTGCCACAAAGGGTCACTGTGTAGTGCCACCTGGTAACATGGAGGCCAGAGTTTGCCTTGTAGGGCTACCATGGTGCCTCTCCATATGACACCACAGTGGTGTCAGTAGGTGGATGTATCCACCAATAATAGGACACTGGCACAATTATGGACCATACAAAACACATTTGCAAGGGCAGAAACATTTATTTGGATAGAATATGACAATCCCTAGGTCCCTGAGCCACAACCCAAAATTGACATGTCCATCAACACAGACCTATTAAACCATTTCACAAATCAGGAACATACACTATACCAGAAGGAAGTCTGAATCGTCCCTTTACCTAAAACTAACAACTGCCATGGCACATACCAAAACATTATCAGGTTTTATAAACACATCTTCTCTCATATCTTTGCTGCCGACAAAGGTTACGGTATCAGCCATGGGCCATGAGTCCATTTGCCAATCCCTCAACGGTGGAAGTGTATGCATGTAATGAAGGGCACAAAAGAACATGCAATGTGGTGGAGAGGACATTTGGGCTTCTGAAGTCACGGTTCAGGTGCCTGGCCTTGACAGGAGGAAGCCTGCTGTATGCTCCACCACTGGTACATAAGACCATACTGGTATGTGCAATCCTGCACAATATATGTATACTGACCAATGTTCCCTGGGTTGAACAGGTAGATGTCCCCAACAAGGAGGAGGGTGACAATGGTGCAGCACATCTGAAGGGGGAACTACATAACACTGCTGCAGGACTTCGCAGGAGACTACAAATTGTACAGAATTTTTAAACATGGTCAATGTGTCAAAGTATGCCTCAGCAAGGCCTACTAGTGCAAGGGGTTTGCCCTTCTCTGCACAAAGTCCTCAGACCATATAGGAAGAAGTTGGCACAGAAACTGAAATAAAAGAAAAAGTTTATTAAACCTCATGAGCTGGTACTACAGTTCAAACAACACCCTTCGGTAATGTTTGAATTAGCACACTGAACTAAGAGAGCATGGTCCTTTTATACCCACACAGGGGCTAAAAGAAGGTGGTACAATTATAGAAGCAAGACTTATATACATATAAGGTCATATGGAAATGCACTGTCGACAGGTAGGAGGGGCTAACAATTTTCAAGGACTAGTTGACACATTACTGTCTGTTACACATTTCTAACAGCTGCAGATCTTACTGGGCATGTGCGAAATTGGGAGATGCTAAATATAACTTGTCACTAGACAAATTTTCAAGAGTAGTAACAGAAAGGTAGGACAGAGCACATGGCGAGCACATGGCAGATAAAATGGCTGCCATGAATACAAAATGGATTCCGCGAAATGTTCACAATAGTTGCTAAATACAAGATGTCTTCTGCTAATGCTTAATCTAATCGCTGCTGACTTACAACAACTGTACAATTATTATCACTTTGCAAATATCACCAATAAAACACTTTGCACCTGATTCTCCTTGGTCTACGCATTCTCCATTACATATACCATTGGATTGTAACTCTAACCTCAGAGAACAGGTAAGAAACACAACAGTTACAAGTATGGTAGGAACATAGTTTTGATGTAAGAGGATCTAGTGCCACAGTACTGTAATGTGTGCTGTCACTCTTTTGATGGAAATATGCATTAGCGCCATGTATGGTGGGACTAGTGCAGCATAGCACAGGTAGTTCCACTGGATACAATGCTTTTGGTACATTCTAAATTGCCTGTAGCAGGCCCCACACCTGTGGTAATTGGAGGTGACAGTGCAACCATTATGGATTGTCAGTCCCATTCCTAAATTTGGAATATTTCCTAGCACACAAGTTATGCCAACAGAACTACACCCACAGCATTATGACCCACAAATCACTGCGGCAGACATTCAATCGCGGTAAACCATTGGCGGTACATACTGCTGCGCTCAAAATGGACACACACAAATAAAACAACACCACATTGGTCAATCTGAATAACACACACTTGACACCCATACACACACCACACACACACACCCACACCACTATAAAGCACACACCCATACCACCCACAACCCCTTATGACCCAAAAATTTTGACAACTGAGAGAGGCAGACCAAGAGCATCCACAGAACCAGAGTCACAAAACACCATTACCCATACACCATCCACACACCTTACAGCACACACCCCAACACACCCTCACACAACCACTCACACTGCACCCATGGCACCACAAAAACACCTCAGGTTCTCAGAGGAGAAGCTAAGGATAATGGTGGAGGAAATCATCCGGGTAGAGCCACAGCTATCCGGATTGCAGGTGCAGCAGACATCCATTGCAAGGAAGATGGAGCTATGGCGGCGAATCGTGGACAGGTTCAACGCCGTGGGACAGCATCCCAGAACAAGGGATGACATCAGGAAGAGGTGGAACAACCTATGGGGGAAGATGCGTTCCGTCGTAGCAAGACACCAGATAGCAGTACAGAGGACTGGATCCCCACCTCCTCCCCCACAACTAACAACATGGGAGGAGCAAGACTTGGAAATACTGCATCCTGAAGGCCTGGCAGGAGTAGCAGGAGGACTGGACTATGGTAAATCAGCTCTTTACTACTTTCACCCCCTACCTGCATGCCATCACATACCCCCACCCTCACCTTCACTCCCATCACTTCACTACCTCACACACACCCCACCATCAAAACCCAACCATCCTAAAACCAAGCCCTGCATGCAACACCAATGCATGGACAACCATCACAGACCTGCATGGACAACTATCACTAAAGCATGCACACTAGAGACCATCACCTAGCTCACCAAATCACAACTCACACAAGGCAAAGCTGCCAGGACAATAACAACCATGCGGGGAAACACACCCATGCACAAGATGTCACACACAGAAACAATAACACTACTATTACATCCCCACAGGTCCCCATCCAATGTCACCGGAGAGGAGGTGCCAGCAACATTCAGTCCCCCCCAGTAGAGGCCCACAGTGATGACAGCAGCTCTGGACGTCTGGATCTGGATGAGCAACCTGGCCCATCAGGGACCTCCGGACATTCGGTTACCCAGGCACAGTCCCATACCACCACAGAGTGTGTCCCCCCCAGGAAATACCACCACAGCACCCACCCAGTGGGCCCATACCTCTGTCCACAGGACACGGCAATCAGCAGTCTGTCCATCACTACAGGGACCCCTGGACACCCCACAAACACAGGACAATCAGGGACCTGGGGTCAGTGGTAGTGGGCACACAGTCCAAGCGCCAGAGGCACAGGACAACAGGGAAGCTGGGAGGGGGAGTACAGGCCCAGGGAACCGACTCTCCATGCGGCACTCACCAATATCCTGGGAGCATACCACCATTCCCAGGGGATGATGGGTGAGATACTGGACAAGTTGCAGGAGACACAGAGGCTGCAGGAGGGACAGTACCTGGGGATCAGGGAGGACCTAAGGGACATCCACACCACCCTGGTCACCATTGCAGGGGTGCTTGCAGACTTGGCCAACACCATGAGGGAGGCAGTGGCACACCAACGGGCCCCTGACACTAGTCACACCGATGAACAGCCCTCCATCTCCGCTGCCGCTAGTGGACAGAAGGCCATGCCACAGGAACAACAGGCCACCAGCCCCCTTCCCCCTGCAGAAGGAGAGACACTCTGTAAACAGTCCCTGCAATCCAGGCAGAAGCCAGAGAGCATTGCCAAGATCCCTTCCAGGAAAAAAGACTCTCCTGAATTTCACCCTTGTGTCCCACTTTGTCACCCTGTCCACCTTGGACTGCCATTGCTCCACTTCCTATGCCCCCGTGGACAATGCACCTGTGATCCTCATAGACTGGACTCTATCCTGGACATCCGACCACCATCACCCCAGCCCATTGCACATCCCCCTCCACTTATTAGCACCTAAACAAACACCCTTGGTAAAACTACAAGTATGGAGTCTGTCAATTGATTGAACTATGTGTATGTTTAACAAGCTGTAAACATTGCAAGTCAACTGTACAGTAATGTATACATAGGCATGACCTGTCGTCGGCTGCAATCAACACACCAGGAGCCAGAGTGGGGCACAGATATCTGCAAATAGAGATGCCAAAATGTTCAGTAAGTGGCCATAGTAGTGTGAACAATAGCCTGCCATGTACAATGTCCAAAACAAAACTGTCAATGGAAAGTGAAGTTACAGTGTCCTACCTGTGTGTCATTGGAAGTAATATTGAATTATTGCTGTCCTGTTGTCCTCATCCTTATCCTCTGCCTCCTCTTCGTCACTGTCCACAGGGTCCACTGATGCCACACGCCCATCTCCAGCCTCATCCTCCTGCAGAAAAGGCACCTGGCGTCTCAAGGAAAGGTTGTGCAACATACAGCATGCCACCATGATCTCGCAGACCTTCTCGGGTGATTAGCACAGGGATCCACCTGTTAGATGGAGGCACCAAAACCTTGCCTTCAGGAGTCAGAATTTCCTTTAGATTATTCTTCTTGTTCGCCCATGTGCCTCATTGTACTGTTCCTCTGCCCTTGTCCTGGGATTCCTCACATGGGAAAGTAGCCATGAGAGGTTGGGGTAACCAGAGTCACCTAGAAATATCGAGGGATACCTGTTAACCATACACTAACCCTTAGGGCCCACACCATACCCATACACCAACATATACTGGGTGGGAACCATGGGCTCACCTATTAGCCACACGCTGTGCCTCTGGGAGTTGAGCCATCACATATCAGGGCAGACAATACTCTGGTCAGAACTATTGAGAACATTGGCTATGACATTCCTGCTGCCAAGCCCACTGTCACTTGGAAAGAACCAGTTGCCAAGAAATGTAACACAGATAGGACTTGCACAAGAGCTGGGATCCCAGTGGGGTGACAGATAGCAGATATCAGGTCTGGCTCCAATTGGGCACACAGCTCCGTGATTGTGGCCCTGTCAAGTCTGTAGGTGAGGATAATGTGCCTGTCCTCCATTGTTGCCAAGTTCACCAGGGGCATGTACATGAGGGAATGTCTCTATCTCCTATTCATCCTCAGCGGTTGTAGTCTAGGGGGCAAAACGGGTAGAGGCTGGTCAGTATTCCACATTTCCAAACTGTACACTGCATTGCATGTTGTGACTGAAAGTGTATGTTGTTGGATAGGCCCAAATGTTGCCTATGTATACTGAGATGCAGTTACGTGCCATGGCCTTCCCTCCCCTAAAATGGCATCCACCCGTCCTGTGTGGATGGACAGGTGGAAATGAAATAATTCCGCTGATGTTGTGTGCCGTTGCTGGAGGCGTTTGAGTACCGCCATGGAACTCCTCATTGGTTGTCGTTGGGCCCTATGGGTTACAGTGGTCAATGGTGATGTACGCTGGCTGTGATGGTACGCACCGCCATGGAAGTGACTGCATTTTCTTTCTGTTCTCTCACTTGCTACCTGACCTTCAATAGGAGATTACCTACACTGCAAGTGCTGCTGTGACCTGTGTCTGGAACCGACCATGGCTTGAGTCACTGGGGAAAGGGCCCCTGCCTTCACAGCTGCGGAGTTGGAGAGACTGGTGGATGGGGTCCTACCCCCAGTACCGAATGCTGTATGTGCCTCCAGACCAACATGTGGGGACACTGTGAGCACGATGCATAGGGCATGAATGCATGGAGTGCTGTGTCTGAGTGCCTAGAGTAAGGGGGTGGTGGAAGGGTCCTGGGCAACGTGATGCATGTATGGTGGGAAATGTCTGTGCGTAAGGGGATGTGCGGGCTATGGTGGACCATGAATGTAACAGGCCGGACGGTATGACTGATACCATTTTCAATGTATCTTTTTTTGCAGGTCAGCACCCATCAGAAAAAGGGTATATGGTGTGTCATAGCCAAGGACGTGCAGACCATGGGGGTCTATGACAGGCGGAGCACCCACTGTCGCAAACGGTCGGAGGACCTGAGATGCTAGGCACAGAAGATGGTGAAGGCATAGCTGGGGATGGCCTCCCAATGAGGAAGGGGTGCCCATTGAACCCTAACCCCCTGATGGCCTGCATACTGGTGGTGGCCTATCTGGAGCTGGAGGGATGCTTGAGGGCATCACAGCAGCCACAAGGGGGTGAGTACAGTTTCCCAATATACTACTTGCGCATGGAGGGTGGTCACCAGGTGGGGGATGTGGTCCTGTAGGTGCCCCTAGGCCAGGCCGGACATTGCAGGGTAGGTCCCATGTTGGGCAGGGGCTGATGAACCCCACCTCCTACTAAGCTAGTAAGCACCCACAACTGGGAAGCGGTCTGTGGGTGTGAGGTATGCTGCTGTTGGAGTTAGGTATTCCTGTCCTTGGGCTGGTGACTAGCATTGAGACTGGTAGTGCATTGCATAGTGCGTAGGCCTGTCCCCTGTGTGAGGGTGCTGTGTACGCCAACTTTGGTGTTGGTGCAGCCATTGACAAAGAGTATCCTTTGTCTCCCCCCTTCTTGTTTTGTCACCCGGTCCTTCTGTGCATTAGCATCATCTTGTGGATGAGCAGTGGCACTGGCGACGGAGCAGGCTGCATCACACATGGACCAGGAGGCCGAACCCACTGACGGTGAGGGCACCAATGGGACGGAGGGAAAGGGGGGCACCATGGCAGAGCATGGAGGGGATAGTTCTAACAGTGAACCTTCTTCGATGGAAGCTCCCTGGTTGTGGCGTTCACCTCTGTGGCCACCCCAACTACAGGTACAGCTGCCACCCACGTACCAGCACCACCCTCCCAGCAGCCCCTCAGTGTGTTTCCTGTGCCAGCTCACCCAGGAGGGTAGGCATCTCCTTCACCCCAGGCACCTCGGGCCCTGCCCCAGTTAACCCTGCTGCCCTTAGTGAGGAGGCTATTGACCTTCCACAGTCCATCTCTGTTGGGCAGTCAATGCCATCCAGGGCCTGGCAGGCCATTGCAACAAACAAATGCATTCCTGGAGGCCATTCACTCTGACATGGTGGCCCAACAGAGATCAATCCAGGCTTTGGCCTCCTTCCTGATGGCAGTCATTGTCCCTGTTTCTAGCCTCCCCCCTCCACCTTTCTCTGCCCAGTCCCATTCCCCTGAACCCCAACCTATCCCAAGCACACATTCAGACCAGCATGCACCCAAGACAACACACAGGAGTGGGTCAGGCAAACACAAGCACCACACATCATCACACAGGCATTCACACAAACACCATCCAGATGCAGACACACCAACAACCACTGCCTCCACTGTGTCCCCCTCCTCCTCCTCATCCACCACCATCCCAGTAGGGTCTCCACTCACATCTGCATGCACTACATCCTACTCCACTACCACCATCACCATCACGTCTATCACTACACACCCCTCACTGGCAGTCATCACCCCCACATCCATGCACACGTCCCTTGTGTCCTCTCCCACTGTGTCTGTGAACCCTCCTTCCAAAGTACACAAACGCAAGCATACACCCACTCAACAGCCATCCACCTCACAACAGCATCCATCCCATGCACCTGCACCCAAACACAGCAGACAGACACCTCTAACAACCACTCCCTCTACCTCCACTCCCAAACCTTCATGCCCCAGAAGCTTTGCCTCTCCGCTGCTGACCTCTTCCCTACCCCTCCCCCGTCCTTCATGTAAGACCAGGGTGGTCAGAACCCAGGCGAGCACCTCAGCCACCCAGTCCAAGGCCAATGTATTGTTGGCAACTACTGCAGGTGGGAGAGGCTCCAGGAAACCAGCCATCAGCACTGACAGTGTGCCTGCACCCGCTGCCAAGGTGAAGGGCAAGGAGGCACCATCAGCTGCCAAGGGCAAGATCAAGGAGGCACCACCAGCTGCCAAGGGCAAGAGCATGGAGGCACCACCAGCTGCCAAAGTGAAGGGCAAGAAGGCACCACCAGCTAGAAAGGGCAAGGGGCCAGTGTAGGAGGCTGGACTGGCTTGTAGTGAGTACCAAGGGGTACTTGCACCTTGCACCAGGCCCAGTTATCCCTTATTAGTGTATAGGGTGTCTAGCAGCTTAGGCTGATAGATAATGGTAGCTTAGCAAAGCAGCTCAGGCTGAACTAGGAGACGTGTGAAGCTACTACAGTACCACTTAGTGTCATATGCACAATATCATAAGAAAACACAATACACAGTTATACTAAAAATAAAGGTACTTTATTTTTATGACAATATGCCAAAGTATCTTAGAGTGTACCCTCAGTGAGAGGATAGGAAATGTACACAAGATATATATACACAATAGCAAAAATATGCAGTATAGTCTTAGAAAACAGTGCAAACAATGTATAGTTACAATAGGATGCAATGGGGAAACATAGGGATAGGGGCAACACAAACCATATACTCCAGAAGTGGAATGCGAACCACGAATGGACCCCAAACCTATGTGACCTTGTAGAGGGTCGCTGGGACTATCAGAAAATAGTGAGAGTTAGAAAAATAACCCTCCCCAAGACCCTGAAAAGTGAGTGCAAAGTGCACTAAAGTTCCCCTAAGGACAAAATAGTCGTGTTAGAGGGAAAATGCAAGGAAAACACAAATCAGCAATGCAACAACGATGGATTCCTGACTGAGGGTACCTGTGGAACAAGGGGACCAAGTCCAAAAGTCACAAGCAACTCGGAGATGGGCAGATGCCCAAGAAATGCCAGCGGTTGGGGCAAAGAAGCTCTTACTAGGCTGAAGAACTGTGAATACTGCAGGAACGACAAGGGCTAGAGACTTCCCCTTTGGAGGATGGATCCCCCACGCCTTGGAGAGTCGTGCAGAAGTGTTTTCCCGCCGGATGGACGCCAACAAGCCTTGCTACACGCAAATCGTGCGTTTGGCGTTTTTGGACGCTGCTGGGGCCCAGGAGGGACCAGAAGGTAGCAAATTGGACCTGCAGAGAGAGGGGACGTCGAGCAAGACAAAGAGCCCTCACTGAAGCAGGTAGCACCCGGAGAAGTGCCAGAAACAGGCACTACGAGGATGCGTGAAACGGTGCTCGCCGAAGTTGCACAAAGGAGTCCCACGTCGCCGGAGACCAACTTAGAAAGTCGTGCAATGCAGGTTAGAGTGCCGTGGACCCAGGCTTGGCTGTGCACGAAGGATTTCCGCCGGAAGTGCACAGGGGCCGGAGTAGCTTGCAAAGTCCCGTTTCCCAGCAATGCAGCCCAGCGAGGTGAGGCAAGGACTTACCTCCACCAAACTTGGGCTGAAGAGTCACTGGACTGTGGGGGTCACTTGGACGGTGTCGCTGGATTCGAGGGACCTCGCTCGTCGTGCTGAGAGGAGACCCAAGGGACCGGTAATGCAGCTTTTTGGTGCCTGCGGTTGCAGGGGGAAGATTCCGTCGACCCACGGGAGATTTCTTCGGAGCTTCTGGTGCAGAGAGGAGGCAGACTACCCCCACAGCATGCACAAGCAGGAAAACAGTCGAGAAGGCGGCAGGATCAGCGTTACAGAGTTGCAGTAGTCGTCTTTGCTACTATGTTGCAGGTTTGCAGGCTTCCAGCGCGGTCAGCGGTCGATTCCTTATCAGAAGGTGAAGAGGGAGATGCAGAGGAACTCGGCTGAGCTCATGCATTCGTTATCTGAAGTTTCCCCAGAGACAGAGACCCTAAATAGCCAGAAAAGAGGGTTTGGCTACCTAGGAGAGAGGATAGGCTACTAACACCTGAAGGAGCCTATCAGCAGGAGTCTCTGACGTCACCTGGTGGCACTGGCCACTCAGAGCAGTCCAGTGTGCCAGCAGCACCTCTGTTTCCAAGATGGCAGAGGTCTGGAGCACACTGGAGGAGCTCTGGACACCTCCCAGGGGAGGTGCAGGTCAGGGGAGTGGTCACTCCCCTTTCCTTTGTCCAGTTTCGCGCCAGAGCAGGGGCTAAGGGGTCCCTGAACCGGTGTAGACTGGCTTATGCAGAATTGGGCACATCTGTGCCCAACAAAGCATTTCCAGAGGCTGGGGGAGGCTACTCCTCCCCTGCCTTCACACCATTTTCCAAAGGGAGAGGGTGTCACACCCTCTCTCAGAGGAAGTTCTTTGTTCTGCCATCCTGGGCCAGGCCTGGCTGGACCCCAGGAGGGCAGCTGCCTGTCTGAGGGGTTGGCAGCAGCAGCAGCTGCAGTGAAACCCCAGGAAGGGCAGTTTGGCAGTACCAGGGTCTGTGCTACAGACCACTGGGATCATGGAATTGTACCAACAATGCGAGGATGGCATAGAGGGGGCAATTCCATGATCATAGACATGTTACATGGCCATATTCGGAGTTACCATGGTGAAGCTACATATAGGTAGTGACCTATATGTAGTGCACGCGTGTAATGGTGTCCCCGCACTCACAAAGTTCAGTGAATTGGCTCTGAACAATGTGGGGGCACCTTGGCTAGTGCCAGGGTGCCCTCACACTAAGTAACTTTGCACCTAACCTTTACCAGGTAAAGGTTAGACATATAGGTGACTTATAAGTTACTTAAGTGCAGTGTAAAATGGCTGTGAAATAACGTGGACGTTATTTCACTCAGGCTGCAGTGGCAGGCCTGTGTAAGAATTGTCAGAGCTCCCTATGGGTGGCAAAAGAAATGCTGCAGCCCATAGGGATCTCCTGGAACCCCAATACCCTGGGTACCTCAGTACCATATACTATGGAATTATAAGGGTGTTCCAGTAAGCCAATGTAAATTGGTAAAATTGGTCACTAGCCTGTTAGTGACAATTTGAAAGTAATGAGAGAGCATAACCACTGAGGTTCTGGTTAGCAGAGCCTCAGTGAGACAGTTAGGCACCACACAGGGAACATGTACATGCACACCTATGAGCACTGGGGCCCTGTGTGACAGGGTCCCAGTGACACATACATATAGGCCACAAACCTATGAGCACTGGGGTCCTGACCAGCAGGATCCCAGTGACACATAACAACCATACTGAAAACATAGTGTTTTCACTATGAGCACTGGGGCCTGGCTATCAGGATCCCAGTGAGACAGTGAAAACAGTGACAAACACCCTGACATACACTCACAAACAGGCCAAAAGTGGGGGTAACAAGGCTAGAAAGAGGCTACCTTCTCACACAACCCCCCCCAAACGAAGGACAATAAGGCTAACCTTGGCCAGTTGAGACTTTATTGTCTAAGTGGTGATAAGTAGAGAGTAGCTCTGCAATAGACTGGTTACTCCCTTTATCATCCACTATATGGTTACTTCCCTGTGGGGATGTAAACCACCCTGTTTGAAGTTTTTTAGCTAAGCAACAATGTGAAGATGTATTTTCAGAGTTTCTATCAGTAAGTTTTAGTTTAGAGCAGTGGGAATTGTCCACTGAACCTATTTGTAGTGATGGAAATGCCAGACAGGGATGCTGTCTCAGAAAAGCCATAGCTGGGCAAAAACTTTGTCCATCTGGCTGGAAGAGAGAACAGGGATGCTGTTTCTCTTGAGTTGGAGCAGGGCAGGGATGCTGTCCTATGAGCTCCACACTAGGGCAGGGATGCTGTCCTAAGTGTTGTGAGGTAGTGCAGGGCTTCTGCACTAAAGTTTCTCTGGGAGGGTTGGAGGGATGCTCCATGTTAACTAAAATGGTGCTGTTTTTCTCACCAATGTTAGTTATCCCACAGAGAGGTACTTCCACCTCAGGGAGTCCAGCTTTGCCAGCTGATGATTCCCTTGGAACAGGTGCCACCCCAGGAGAGGTTTCTCCTACCACAGGAATAGTATCCTGAATGGTAGGGTGGTTAGGGGATACTGTGATACCCTTTTTACCTGTTGATGGAGAGGGATCCTGAATTTTCAGGCCTTCTCTCCTTTGCTTTTTCATTTCACTTGAAATGAGAGGGAACAATTCCTCAGGGATGCCCAGCATGGCTGCATGGGCATAAAACTCTACATCAGCCCAACCTGAGGCCTCTAGGTCATTACCTAAGAGACAGTCTACAGGTAAGCTAGGTGATACCACCACCTGCTTAGGGCCAGTAACTCCACCCCAACTAAACTGAATTATAGCTAAGGGAAGAAACTTAGTGGAGTTATGGACATCAATAATCTTATACTGTTGTCCAATGATGTGTTGATCAGGGTGCACTAGGTTGTCAGTCACCAAAGTGAAACTGGCACCTGTGTCCCTGTAGGCCAAGGCCTCAACACCATTTATTGAAACTGTCTGCCTGTACTTATCCATTGTAAGGGGACAAGCAGCCACTGTGGCAAGGCCAATGCCACTAGGTGTGACAGAAACTGTCTTGGGACTGATTACATCAGTTTCCACTATGGACCCATAAGTGAACCCAACTACACCCTTTGCTTGACTGTTGCCAGCAGTCCCACCACTAGTACCACTACTGCTAGGGGCACTAGAGCTTGATGTATTAGTGGTGGTAGGCTCAGGGGGTTTACCTGGACAGGACTTATCCCCTGGCCTATGGCCTCTATTTTTACACACAAAGCACCAAGGCTTTTTAATGTGTGCAGGTTGGGAAGAAGAGGAAGAATTTGTTTTATCCCCACCCTCTGAAGAGTGTTTAAGATTTGAAGTGGGATCTTTGGTTTTACCCTTATCCCCATGCTTATCTTGAGATTTTTCACCATCTTTCTTCTTATTGCCATCTTTGTCACCCCCTGTATGAACTTTTCTGTTCACCCTTGTTCTGACCCATTTGTCTGCCTTCTTTCCCAATTCTTGGGGAGAGGTCAGATCAGAGTCTACCAGGTACTGGTGCAACAAATCAGACACACAATTATTAAGTATATGCTCTCTCAGGATTGTGTTATACAGGCTTTCATAATCAGTAACTTTACTGCCATGTAACCACCCCTCCAAGGCCTTCACTGCCTGGTCAATGAAATCAACCCAGTCTTGTGAAGACTCCTTTTTGGTATCTCTGAACTTTATCCTGTACTGTTCAGTGGTTAAGCCATAACCATCCAGGAGTGCATTCTTAAGAACTTGGAAATTATTAGCATCATTTTCTTTTACAGTAAGGAGCCTATCCCTACCTTTTCCAGTGAATGATAGCCATAGGATAGCAGCCCACTGCCTTTGAGGGACATCCTGTACAGCACAGGCCCTCTCAAGTGCAGCAAACCACTTGTTAATGTCATCCCCCTCCTTGTAAGGGGGAACTATCTTGTGCAGATTCCTGGAATCATGCTCTTTTGCAGGATGACTATGGGGAATACTGCTGCTGCCACCATGGGTATCTAAACCCAACTTCTGTCTTTCCCTCTCTATTTCTAAAGACTGTCTATCCAAATCCAGCTGTTGCTTCTTGAGCTTCAGTCTGGTTTGTTCCACTCTCAATCTATTGAGCTCCCTTTCTAACAATCTGTCATCAGGGTGGGTGGGAGGGACATTTCTAGATACAGAGGTATGATGGGAATGAACAGAAGGAGACCTGTCCCTTACCAAGGGCACCCTAACAGCTTGGCTACCAGCATAATGTGAGAGCACATCATCAGTATGATGTGATTCAACCTCTGTACCAACTATGCTAGACTGTCTAGTAATGGGCAGGCTGAGAAGTTTCTTTCCTGAACCTTTTCCTGGGGGAGTCCCTGGATCAGATTGAGAACCATTAGCTACTTTTTCTACAGATTGGGCACTTATGGCCTTATCCTGTACTCTAAGCATATTAATTAACAGTTCTAAGGAAGGATTCTTCCCTACACTCAAACCTCTCTCTATGCAGAGACTCCTTGCTCCTTTCCAGCTAAGGTGATCATATGCAAGTTTGGACAGTTCAACATTTTTTCCTGTGCCAGACATTTTTAAAGAGAGTTAAAGTGATAGACAAAGAGAAAAAAGTTTTCAGAACTTTTTTGGAAAGACAGAAAAAAAACTTTTTAAACTTTTAAGAACTTTTTGAAAGTTTAGAAGTACTTTTCAGCACTTAGAAAAGAGTGAAAAGAGGAAATGCAAAACTTTTTGGCTATGTGTATATACACTGACCTTGTTTTGTATATTTTTCTCTTATGAAAAGTACAATGACAAGAGTGGTAAGTAGTCTCAAAGCACTTATCCCACCGCTGCACAACCAATGTAGGAGGCTGGACTGGCTTGTAGTGAGTACCAAGGGGTACTTGCACCTTGCACCAGGCCCAGTTATCCCTTATTAGTGTATAGGGTGTCTAGCAGCTTAGGCTGATAGATAATGGTAGCTTAGCAAAGCAGCTCAGGCTGAACTAGGAGACGTGTGAAGCTACTACAGTACCACTTAGTGTCATATGCACAATATCATAAGAAAACACAATACACAGTTATACTAAAAATAAAGGTACTTTATTTTTATGACAATATGCCAAAGTATCTTAGAGTGTACCCTCAGTGAGAGGATAGGAAATATACACAAGATATATATACACAATAGCAAAAATATGCAGTATAGTCTTAGAAAACAGTGCAAACAATGTATAGTTACAATAGGATGCAATGGGGAAACATAGGGATAGGGGCAACACAAACCATATACTCCAGAAGTGGAATGCGAACCACGAATGGACCCCAAACCTATGTGACCTTGTAGAGGGTCGCTGGGACTATCAGAAAATAGTGAGAGTTAGAAAAATAACCCTCCCCAAGACCCTGAAAAGTGAGTGCAAAGTGCACTAAAGTTCCCCTAAGGACAAAATAGTCGTGTTAGAGGGAAAATGCAAGGAAAACACAAATCAGCAATGCAACAACGATGGATTCCTGACTGAGGGTACCTGTGGAACAAGGGGACCAAGTCCAAAAGTCACAAGCAACTCGGAGATGGGCAGATGCCCAAGAAATGCCAGCGGTTGGGGCAAAGAAGCTCTTACTAGGCTGAAGAACTGTGAATACTGCAGGAACGACAAGGGCTAGAGACTTCCCCTTTGGAGGATGGATCCCCCACGCCTTGGAGAGTCGTGCAGAAGTGTTTTCCCGCCGGATGGACGCCAACAAGCCTTGCTACACGCAAATCGTGCGTTTGGCGTTTTTGGACGCTGCTGGGGCCCAGGAGGGACCAGAAGGTCGCAAATTGGACCTGCAGAGAGAGGAGACGTCGAGCAAGACAAAGAGCCCTCACTAAAGCAGGTAGCTCCCGGAGAAGTTCCAGAAACAGGCACTACGAGGATGCGTGAAACGGTGCTCGCCGAAGTTGCACAAAGGAGTCCCACGTCGCCGGAGACCAACTTAGAAAGTCGTGCAATGCAGGTTAGAGTGCCGTGGACCCAGGCTTGGCTGTGCACGAAGGATTTCCGCCGGAAGTGCACAGGGGCCGGAGTAGCTTGCAAAGTCGCGGTTCCCAGCAATGCAGCCCAGCGAGGTGAGGCAAGGACTTACCTCCACCAAACTTGGGCTGAAGAGTCACTGGACTGTGGGGGTCACTTGAACGGTGTCGCTGGATTCGAGGGACCTCGCTCGTCGTGCTGAGAGGAGACCCAAGGGACCGGTAATGCAGCTTTTTGGTGCCTGCGGTTGCAGGGGGAAGATTCCGTCGACCCACGGGAGATTTCTTCGGAGCTTCTGGTGCAGAGAGGAGGCAGACTACCCCCACAGCATGCACAAGCAGGAAAACAGTCGAGAAGGCGGCAGGATCAGCGTTACAGAGTTGCAGTAGTCGTCTTTGCTACTATGTTGCAGGTTTGCAGGCTTCCAGCGCGGTCAGCGGTCGATTCCTTATCAGAAGGTGAAGAGGGAGATGCAGAGGAACTCGGCTGAGCTCATGCATTCGTTATCTGAAGTTTCCCCAGAGACAGAGACCCTAAATAGCCAGAAAAGAGGGTTTGGCTACCTAGGAGAGAGGATAGGCTACTAACACCTGAAGGAGCCTATCAGCAGGAGTCTCTGACGTCACCTGGTGGCACTGGCCACTCAGAGCAGTCCAGTGTGCCAGCAGCACCTCTGTTTCCAAGATGGCAGAGGTCTGGAGCACACTGGAGGAGCTCTGGACACCTCCCAGGGGAGGTGCAGGTCAGGGGAGTGGTCACTCCCCTTTCCTTTGTCCAGTTTCGCGCCAGAGCAGGGGCTAAGGGGTCCCTGAACCGGTGTAGACTGGCTTATGCAGAATTGGGCACATCTGTGCCCAACAAAGCATTTCCAGAGGCTGGGGGAGGCTACTCCTCCCCTGCCTTCACACCATTTTCCAAAGGGAGAGGGTGTCACACCCTCTCTCAGAGGAAGTTCTTTGTTCTGCCATCCTGGGCCAGGCCTGGCTGGACCCCAGGAGGGCAGCTGCCTGTCTGAGGGGTTGGCAGCAGCAGCAGCTGCAGTGAAACCCCAGGAAGGGCAGTTTGGCAGTACCAGGGTCTGTGCTACAGACCACTGGGATCATGGAATTGTACCAACAATGCGAGGATGGCATAGAGGGGGCAATTCCATGATCATAGACATGTTACATGGCCATATTCGGAGTTACCATGGTGAAGCTACATATAGGTAGTGACCTATATGTAGTGCACGCGTGTAATGGTGTCCCCGCACTCACAAAGTTCAGTGAATTGGCTCTGAACAATGTGGGGGCACCTTGGCTAGTGCCAGGGTGCCCTCACACTAAGTAACTTTGCACCTAACCTTTACCAGGTAAAGGTTAGACATATAGGTGACTTATAAGTTACTTAAGTGCAGTGTAAAATGGCTGTGAAATAACGTGGACGTTATTTCACTCAGGCTGCAGTGGCTGGCCTGTGTAAGAATTGTCAGAGCTCCCTATGGGTGGCAAAAGAAATGCTGCAGCCCATAGGGATCTCCTGGAACCCCTATACCCTGGGTACCTCAGTACCATATACTAGGGAATTATAAGGGTGTTCCAGTAAGCCAATGTAAATTGGTAAAATTGGTCACTAGCCTGTTAGTGACAATTTGAAAGTAATGAGAGAGCATAACCACTGAGGTTCTGGTTAGCAGAGCCTCAGTGAGACAGTTAGGCACCACACAGGGAACATGTACATGCACACCTATGAGCACTGGGGCCCTGTGTGACAGGGTCCCAGTGACACATACATATAGGCCACAAACCTATGAGCACTGGGGTCCTGACCAGCAGGATCCCAGTGACACATAACAACCATACTGAAAACATAGTGTTTTCACTATGAGCACTGGGGCCTGGCTATCAGGATCCCAGTGAGACAGTGAAAACAGTGACAAACACCCTGACATACACTCACAAACAGGCCAAAAGTGGGGGTAACAAGGCTAGAAAGAGGCTACCTTCTCACAGCCAGCCCCTGCAGGAAGGAAGAACAGGAGTACTGGTGCTTATTCTGAGCCCCCACCACCAACCATGGCAGTTCAGCTGTCCGATGCTGCAGGGGAAGGGTTGGAGCCTCCCCCCACCACTGGCATTCCAGACAACAGCACCACCACCAGCATCACCACCAGCACCGCCACCAGCAGCCCCAGCGGGCAGCCACCCGAGGCTATAGGGGACAGGCAAGAGCCTCCCCCCACCACTGCCAGCACCGCCAGCAGCCCCAGTGGGCAGCCATTCAAGGCTGCAGGGGACAGGCAGGAGCCTCCCCCCACCACTGCCAGCACAGCCAGCAGCCCTGCTACTGCCACCACTGAGCAGCCATCACCACTGGTGGGCAGTGTGTAGTTCTGCCTCCATGATCTGTAGTGCGTCCTGGACCATGCAAATCCTGTGGGTGTGACACCCAGGTGAGAGACTGTGACCTTGCACTCCCCAAGATCAGCATCACTGGGCATAAGGTCCCCTCAGGAACCAGTGGAACAAGCCATCCACTCACCCCATCCTTGCCAGGATGAAGCACACTGGGCACAAAGCCCCCTCCAGAATCAGTGGAAGAAGGAATCCACTCACGCATCCTTGCTAGGTTGGAGCACACTGGGCACAAAGACCCCTCCAGAACCAATGGAAGAAGCCATCCACTCACCCCCTCCTTGCCAGGATGAAGCACACTGGGCAGAAAGCCCCCTTATGAACCAGTGGAAGAAGCCATCCACTCACTGCATCCTTGCCAGGATGATGCACACTGGGCACAAGGCCCCCTCCAGTACCAGTGGATGAAGCCATCCACTCACCCACTCCTTGCCAGGATAAAGCACACTGGGCACAAAGCCCCCACCAGAACCAGTGGAAGAAGCCATCCACTCACCGCATTCTTGCCAGGATGAAGCACAGTGGGCACAAAGCCCCCTCCAGAACCAGTGGAAGAAGTTATCTACTCACCACATCCTTGCCAAGATGAAGAACACTGGGCACAAGGCCCCCTCCAGAACCAGTGGAAGAAGCCATCTTCTCACCGCATCCTACAAGAATGAAGCACACTGGGCACAAAGCCCCCTCCAGAACCAGTGGAAGAATCCATCCACTCATCCTCTCCTTGCCAGGATGAAGCACACTGGGCACAAGGCCCCCTCCAGAACTAGTGGAAGAAGCCATCCACTAGAGAGACTGTGGCTTTGGACTCCCTGGGAACAAGCAGCGGGCAAACCACCCACTAGAGAGACTGTGGTCTTGCACTCCCCAGGACCAACCAGTTGGCAAACCACCCACTAGAGACTGTGGCTTTGCACTCCCCAGGACCAGGCAGTGGGCAAACCACCCACTAGAGATACTGTGGCCTTGCACTCCCCAGGACATAGCATTGGACATGTCCCCCCTCCAGGACCAGTGGTGTTGTACCATTTGCGGGCTGAGGTGCCCTCCGTTCCCTGTTCCCCGTCCCACATGAGGTGCCTGTGTATTTTCAACCTGATGCCCCTGAGGTGTTCTCTCTGTGTTGTTGCAGAACTCAAGTGCGGCCTTGGCGGATGTGATGTGACCCTGTGGCACACTGATAATGTGGACTGGGCAATGTCCCCCCATTTGTAAATTTGTATATACATTTTGAATTTGAAGCACATATTTATACTATTTTCTTTTATTACACTCACTTTAATCAATTCCTTTTGTCTTCGCATTATTCCTGAGAGGTACGGGGTAAATATGTTTTCTTACTGCATCTGCTTGTGTGTCTAGTGTTGGGGGTGGGGGTTTTGCGTGCATGTGTCACTCTCTTTTTCCTCCCTCTCTCCCTTGCGTGGTAGGTGGCTGTACTCACCATGGTCGTCTTCGCTGGCGTTGATGTTCATAGTGAAGAAGGAGATAGACGAGCATGAGGAACACCTGCAACTTGGGCTCAAAGGCGTCTTGGTTCTTCCCTGAGTCTCCAGAGGTGAGTTCTTTGCCTTGTGTGTACTGTTTCCGCTGTGCTTTTGTTGTCGTTGGTACCACCCCGGAAAAGGTGGCAGATACCCCTGTTGTAATAGGGTGGGTGGTACATTGTCTTCCACCTGGCTGTTGGCAGTTACCGCCTTATTGCTTGGGGCTACTGCTGTGGCGGTCGGTGTGTTAAAGTGGCTGTCTGTGGAGACGGTTTCCACCGTGGTCATAATTCTCTTTTTGTTACTGCTGGCCTGTTGGCGGTATTACCGTTGCTTTATCACCGACCACCAGGGTTGTAATGAGGGCCTCTATTTTGTTCGATGGTGAGATTGTAGTTACTTGTACAGCTGCACACATGATGCTCAAAGACATGCTCCATGTGTTGTATGTGTTTATTTTGTGGCCTTTCCCATATAGCGCATAGAGTTGTGTGTGAGTTGTTGTGGGTTCACCCTGTGTTATTTGTGTTCCACAGGTTGCACACTTCAGGTCAGATTTGTTTCTCAAGTGGCACAGCTCAGTGCAGCAGCAGTATGTGTTGCACTATGCTGCAACTTTTTATAAATGGAGGGATGTGTCATGTTTACTAGAATACGGTACATCCGTGCAATTACCCCAGCACATGCACAGATTTGCTCGCCTTGCACCAACATAGGCATTGTTGAAGCACAATGAAGGGGTGCCTTCCTTGAGGGGATAAATTGTTTATGTGCAGGCTATTTCTGCTAAGGTGGCTTTTCAATGTATGCTGCAAGATGCAGCACACATGAGAAGGACAATGAGACAATGAGAAAGGGAAGCATTTTGGCCTGTTACACTACTCTGACACCACCCCTGGGGTAGTATTGAATTCAGTCCTAGTCTCTGATGTACAAGTTGTGTAGGATCAGGGGCTTTGACAATATGCAATGGGTGGTCATGGCACAGTCACAGCAACACTGTTTTCATGCCCCTTGTAGGCAATCTGCTGCTTATTTACATGGTGGAGTATAGCCATAGTGAGTGGCTTATGTCCACCTAGTGTATATGTTGGAGTGCATTGCTCAACCAAAGCATCAGTACATGTGGAACCTGGGTGGGGAGGGTGCTTCTTGATTCAGGGCCTATCTGTTCCGATGCAACCCTTTAGCATGCATTGAGTGTGTCCTATATGCCTCCCCCTTCTGCCATTTGTGGTTTCCAGATATCCCCCCCCCTTCAACATACCCTGCATTTTTGTTAGTTCTTGGTAGTCTGAACTGTCCTGTCCTACAATTCCATGGATTTCTACCTCCAGTCTGCAGTGCTGCCTTTCGGTTCCTGGCCAGTTTCCCCTTAGTCGGGCACTTGCAATCATGCCAGCACTTCTTGCAATCGAAGACAGTCCTACTGACTGGAAATTTGGAAGTGACAAAGGGCTGGTGTTGGTGCGTCATCACGACTCTGGCCAGGATATCATGCTCCTCCCTACTAAAGCAACACTTGCGCTTCCTCTTCTCCTTCTTCTGGGAATTTTCTGGCTCTCCTAGCTGGTACTTGGGCGACTGGGGTCTCCCTGGGATTTCTCCTAGCCTGCAATCTCCATCTTGTCTTTCAATGTGTATTTTTCTTGCTCGTGTTTTTTTTTTTTTGTTGCTAATGTGGTTAAAAATGGCTCTAACCTGTTTTGCATCAAACATACGTTCCGCAAAACGGTCTAGCGCCACTTTTGCAGCATAAGCGTAGCAATGGTAAGTGTCATTTTTTTTTATGCTGACCTTTTCTTAGTGCCATCATGCATCATTTTTAAAATATGGCACACGGATGGCACTCGGGAATGACGGTAGCTCACACTAGAAATTTTGATGCACAACTGCGCTAGCACAGTTGTGTATCATTTTTCATAAATTCGGGCCTAAATATTTCCCTTCTTTGCTCAATCGATTCCTTTGCACTGTGCTCATTTTACAATTGTGCTTCTGATGAAAAGCCTAAAGGGATGAGCTCATGGCAGTATGTATGTTTTATAACACTATATGAAATTTGTTTATATTTCTGGGGCTCAATATTAACAATTATGTTACAGGATTGGTCTATGTTGTATCTATCTGTACCGAAACATTTGTTCAGCGTGAAGTGGCTTTTCAATATAATCACTTGCATATAAACAGTCCCTGTGTTGAGCTCACTAATCATGGCCTGTCTCAAGGAGTTCATTCAGTCTCCTTTCGCTTTTCTTTCATGATCAATATGAAAATGTGAATGGTGCCTTTGACTAAACCATACCAAGAAATTTGTTTCTAGGCCATGGTAATGTTTCAAATATTACCTGCAGCCATTCCAGGTGCCTTACAGGGAGCATTCCTAGCACACACTGACATTTTCTTTAACTGAGTTGTGGCTTAACTGTATCATGATTATAGTTGCACAATTATTATAGAGGGCAGTTCCATCTTCCTAGGCTTCTCATATGCTTCTTTTCTGCCATCAGGCATTAGCATGCACACTCCATTTGTGACTCCCTGGCCTACTGTGATGGAGCAGGGAGGCAATAATCAGGTGAAATATAATAGATAAGTCGAGGCAGTCTAACAGTGGGACTGAGAAACTGGCAAGTAGCTAAGAACAAGTAAAAACATTAGCAAGCCTTGGGCAGATGGATCACCAACAGCATTACATTATTGACCAAGTTATACACCCAAAGACCAAATCTCTGCCCGTCATGGCTACTAGGCCCTAATCAATCTCCATTTTGCTACATCAAGAATACCATTTAACCAGTAAGATCCTGCACATTGCTGTCTGCTGCTTGTGGTGGTGCTCAGTGTTACATAAATGTGGAGATGCATGATACTGATTGCTCTTCGCTGTGAGTCATTCACAAAAGGGTTACTGGAACTACTATGTTACACATGCATCTATGGTCCAGGTACCTGGTGCCTGCTTTAATTTACAGGAGAAGTAGGACATTGACCTATAACCTACTTCCAGTCCTCCAGATATCCATGTGAATAGCTGCTAGGGGGGAACAGACTAATGAACAAAATCAAGAGACTCATGTCCAGCAAACACTGGTGCTCAGTAAGCCACATCAGCTACCAGAAGGATTCTGTATGTGCTTGTAGATGACTATAGTGGTGCATGCAACCGTGAGCCAGAGAGTTGCTTATTTCAGATGTTCTAAGAGAGTCAAAGAAGACGTACGACCTAATTGTTTGGTATTGCGATGTTGTGTTGATGCCTTACCGTTCTATTGTGATGTTGTTTTTGTGTGCTTTGTTGTGGTTTAGCTGCTATATTGTGGTATTGTCTTTTGTATGGTTTTACTGTCTTTTTCTGTGGCACTTCAAGCATTCGTGTGTTGTGTTATTTATTTACTCCTAAATTGTTGAATTAAATGATGTAATCTATTGCAGGTGCATTATTGTGGATTAATGTTTTTACAATGTGTTGTTGATATGTTGTGATATTGTGCTGATTTGCAATCCACTGCAACAATCCTATTAAAATCCACAAATATAACTCAAAACCCTTTATTACAAATATAAAAAAAAAACATTTTATTTGTGTTTGATTTATTAGTCAATCAATCAATCAATCAAGCAACCACACATCCTCATACCATTTGAATCCCAAGGTTAAAACAGCACTCTACTCATTGGTTTAGGAAGTAATTGATAAATAGTCATACAATTTAAATCACTTGTCTATCCATCTGCAAGTAGTGCTCATTTAAATTGTGATGACAAAGAACATTGTTCCAATGGAAAATGGCTACTCCACTGACCCAAGACTGCTTTAATGTTTTGGGCACTCACATCTTTATACAGAACGGTCTCAGCATGAATGCATCAGTCCACATTAAGACACCAGGCTGCCACCGCTTGCTAGAAGGAATTGCCTGTTTCAAAACAACAAACCTGCATGTGACTATCAATCCAGTATTAGCAAACAGATTCTGATACGTGGTCAGATCTTGTTGACCTAACATTCTCCATGTTCATACTACATTATCAGTAGGTCAATATGTTTCTATAGACCTCAGATGTACATTTAAGAGCAACTTTTCAGAAGTCTTTTAGCATAGGCCATACATACAGCATGAAGGAAGTTATCTTTGTTAATGCAGCTCCTCAAGCAGTCAGTCATGTTTACCCAGCCAAATACTACAATCTTAGGGACACCTTAAGCGTGAACAAACTTAAATTTGCCCTTAATACTAACTCTCTAGAACATATCAGGGCATGCTCATTGTCTGAGTAGTTGATGTCCCCCACTTCTACATGTCATAAGCTTATAACTGTGTTGTTTATGAATACGTTGAATAGCACTGAGGTAGATCCTTTGGTTAAATGATATGAACAGATCTTCCACGTGAGAGGTGGGAATTCCAGGAGGCTGTCCTCCACATCAATATACGTTCCCATAGAATGTTGGCAGTGGAGATGCCATAAAACACATTGTCATGATCATCTGTAGGGGCATGTCCCCACCTGATTTTTTTCTAGATTACATAGCTGGTTTTTGATGTGCTCCAATCCTTAAACCATGTTGAAATTGGCAATGTGCCTAATTGGCACATTTAACTTACCTGTAAGACCCTAGTGCCATCACAAGAGTGACAGTGCAAAACATAACTGCAGACCTCCTAGTGCAGACTGACTGTGTCTATTTGTGCAACATTAAGACTGCAATTGTGACCTGTCAAACAACCCTTGTGACAGGCCTAAACCCTTCTTTTTATATTAGTGTTACCCCCAAATAAGCCTTAATGCCCACTATGGCAGGGATCATGCTTTATAAAAGCAGAAAATGTTAATCTTTGATGTAGAACATGCCCTTACATTTACAAGGCCCAAAAAGCTATGTCTAAAGTAGTAGGGTTAGCTGTACCACAGGAAATCATTGGGAAGTAATATTGAAAATTAAATAATGGTATCTCTGCTTTCGAAATGGAATTTATAAAAATATTTGTTACAAGTCTAATTGACCGCTAAAGTCACATTTGTTCTAAATAAGAAGTGGTTTTAAAAGATCATGTTTTACCAGCCTAAAGCTTATAGGAGCCCATTTGCATGAGAGTACAGCTGTCACCTAAGAGCTCAATTGGCCCTTAATGAGGAAGTAACTCACTTTTTGAACTGAGATCAAGGCCTTGGGTATGGGGAGATGTTTTGATCTGCTTACTGGATGACCATCTGGGCTGTGTCCAGGAACTTGATGAACTTTAAAAAAAAACTAACCGAGCACAGGCAGATGTAACAAACACATGTGCCAGCACTCTACTTTGTCCCTCTTGTCAGCCAGGTACACATCCCTGTGGGAAAGCAGTTGCCTCTAGTACTGTTTCAGCAATTCAGTTTCAGTAGAACATCGCCGAGTGGCTTTATGACTTGAAGGAGTCCTGTTAGGCACAGCTTTTAGCCTTGCCCAGTAAGGGGAACCTAAGATCCAAAGAAATTGACTAAGTCTGATGGTAGAAATCTTCAGTGGGCAAGGGCACTAAAAGTATAGGGCAGAAAGGGACCATCCTTGGGAGCAAATTAGAAATGTCTGCCACTCTGAGCTTTCCTGCCAAATGTCAATGGCTTAGTCAAAACCTCATACAAGGGCTATCAAGCATTGAGAGATTCTTGTGAAGGGACAAACTGAGCCTGGATCTCTATCTTTCAATAGGCCCACAAGGTCAAGCAACCCCATATCAACCTTTCAAAAAGCTGGAGACCTATGCAGAGCTGTTATTCTGAGCCATTGTTCAACTCCCTAGTCAATGCAGTGGTTAAAAGTATCAATCTGCAAACCTGCTTCACTACTTTAAACTTATTATGCATGAGGCCCATAAGAGCCCTGCTCAAGGATACCTAGGCTACTGTACCGTCATCTACATGAGCGTAACTCAAAAATGCATCACTGTCTAAAAAAGGATACATGAAACACACAGATAGACCGTGCCTAATTCTTTTAAATTAGGACCACATTAAGCCTGTCGTGAAAGGTTGCCACTACCTCCAAGATGAAGAAAGTATCAAGTGCATGATTATCTGCACTATCCACAAGGTCAGGGTGAGGATTATGAGTAGCTGCAGAAACTCTTGACTGCAATAAGATCAGAAATCTTTAGTGAGCATCTGCCACTCTGATAAATTAACAAACATTCAAAAGGTCAAAACATGGAAGCATTTCCTGGTATTGCCGAGCCCCAAGCTGTGGAAGGTCCTCAGCATCTCCTTATGATCCAAACTCAACTAAAACCCTCCAGGCATCTCCAAAAACTTAGTAGACATACCATCTAACAGATTCAATGATCAAGGGTCTCAATCAAGGGGCAATGGATATGAGTATCAAATGTATTTACTCCTCCCTGTATCTCTCTTCAATCCACTTCATTTCATTCCAAACCTCATCTCTGCCCCTATCTCACCTCTCTTTTTCTCTCTTTCAATCTGTACACCTAAATTCTCTCTTCCACTCTTAAGCCCCTCTCACCCGCATTATGCACTTCTTCACTAATCCTTCACTATCCTATCCTCTTTCTCTTTCTTTTTCCCTTTCTCTTTCTCTTTTTCTTTCTCTTTCGTTCACCAACTAATCTCTCATTTACCTTATCATTATTCAAATCCTGCCCTCTTCACTTTCCTTCCTTCTCTCATTTTACTTCTATTCACTTATCCACACTGGGGCCTCTCTTCCAATCTCAAATGGCACTGCAGCCATAAATTGCTTGCCATCTATGCCCCTGAATAAATGGTGACGGAAAGGGCGAAAACACAGGTTAAAAGCATTAGAGAAGAAGACAATTATCACCTTCTTTAGCAACCAAGTGGAGGGGGATTAAAATATCATCCTGCCCCCCCCCCCAGGTTCACACATGGGGTCATAGAAATGTTATCTGGATGACCAAAGCATGACTTCCTTGTCAAAAACACCTCTTTCTCACGCACTCACCCCTTATGCAAAAATCAAGGACAGCACCTTAGATAATCCTCAAGTGTTGATGATAAAGCCCTCCCAGAGAACACCACCCAGTCCTACCAGATCGGTGAACCAGTCTAGCCCCATTTGTCTATTGAATCAACCTCAAGAAAGCATTTCTGATGGAGAATCCAGGAGTAACCCTATAGCCAGTTCTCACAAGCCAGTTCTCCTCACAGACAGCACCACTCATCAACTCCAGCTTGGAGAACCTCATTTAGTAGAAAAGATACTTGCTGGGCAGCTTGGTAAATCACACTTGATGCCCATAGTTGTACTTCATCCATTGCCTCACTCATTGTTGCAGCAAATGTCAACAAAAAGTCTTGCCTGGTTAAAATGTCCTTGAAACCATCATATCGGGAAACCCCCTGGTGGAGTGTTCAAGGGAGCAACCATGTATTGGCAGCGCCAGCAACTCAGAAGGTTACCAGACTTCAAACAAAAACTTGCAGGAAGACACCCTCCCCTCCTGCAGTTCCAGCACCAACTTTCCGCAACTGTGGCATAAGCTCTACAACCACTCTGATGTACCCAGAATATAAATCGACGGGCACATTCAATCTGCTGAACCGAGGGAACTTTCTACAGCTACTGAGACAGCTTCCAGAGATTGTGAGTCTCACCTCCGCAGACATGGCATTGGTGGAATTAATTCCACCTTCAGCATCACAAACAAATTAAGCTACCAAAGTGACCTGGATCTCTGCTGAACTAGCAGTGCAAGTACTTGGAGTCGGGGGGTCTTTCAGGAACTGGAGGATCCACGTCCCCCTCGTAATTGACCCTGTCTATTCACATCTTTAATTGTCACATGAGGATGGCGGGGGTCACAGCCACTGCCCTGTGCCCCAGAAACATTTCAAGGAACTCTCAAAGCAAGCTGTTATCCCTTAAAACAGCACATGAGATCCAAGCATCCTTGACCTGCTCCAAGGCTACTTCACCCTCTGATAATTGGAGCTGGTTACCTGGTACCGTGCACACACTACCAAGACAATTCTAAAGGAGCAGGCCAACCCCCAGCAACTGAGAAGATAAAACCAACCTCGCAATGTGATCCTGGAATATCAAGGGGCTGCTGGACAAATTGGAGGATAGGAGACTGTTGAACTACCTAACATCCTTCAAATTAATAATGCTTCAAGAGACTTGGACAGAAACTCTGCCTGCAATCCCGGGATTTGTGAGTTATCATGTCCCTGCTAAAAGGAGAGCCTTCCTTGGTTGTTTGAGTGGTGGGCTCATCATATATCTCAGCTCAGCTATGAAGGGGCACCATTATATGTCTCCAGCCCAGTACAAAAATCTAATGACAGTTTGTTTCTCTATGTCACAAGGCTCCTCCATCCTCCATCTAGCACTAATGCATATCTATATCCCACAGATAAAGCTTGTAAGCTGGAGGCTGCACTACAAACTGAAAGAGATGATAGAAGAGCTGCTAAATATCACCCTTTGCCACAAGCTGATTTTATACTGTGACTTCATATGTATCTATTGGGCACACAGCCTTCTGAAGAGGCCATTATGGCACAGAATACTTTTTGGCTGATCCCTGATCAAATCTTGTCTGGAATTTACAAAAGGGGCAGGTTACGGAAATTGCTAATAAAAGACCTCGAAGCGATGGGTCTTTGATCCACTAATCGCCATTACAGCATGGTTCAACCGCCCTCATTCACGTTTTTTAATCAGAAATTGAGAACGCTAAAAGACTTCACGATTCTATCATCCTCCTTGTTTCGTTGAATCTTGAAATTCCAGGTAGCAAACAGAGGTGAAAGTGATCGTCTACCACAAGAGCTGCACTTTGCTCATCCAATTGACCATCATGACCCTACAGACATAATGCAGCATGCAACATATGCAAACAACGGTAGGAAAATCAAATGGTCACCAGATACCATACCAGACCTGGCAGAAAAAGCCATGCAAATGTGGTCCTTTAATTTGAACCACACTGATATTGAACGAACAGCACAAGCAGGACAAGTAGCCCCGTGTGAGTTTGCACTTGAATTTCTGGCATTGTGTCAACAACAACCTCAAGGGACAAAACAGTGCAGTCCTCATGGACCTCTATTCAGACAGCAAACAAAGGTACTTAAACGTAACTTAAACAGCAACCATCACCCCCTTCAGAAAGAACTCAGAGACGATGCCTTGAGAGCACTGGTGTCCACTTTCAGATCGGCCTACAGGGCCCACTTGCGGATGAATCAAAGAAACATGACAGCTTGGTTAGCAGCAAAGCTCCTGTATGCACTGAAGTTAAATAGGCATGCACAGTTTTGGAAATATGTAAACAGCTTAAGTTCCGCAACGCACCCTTACTCCACAATTAACATCTCAGAGTCAACCTGGCATCAATATCTCTTCTGCCACTTTGGCCCCCCGACTCAGGGGACCCAAGGTGAGGAACTTCGAACCCAGCAAAAAACTGAAGTTCAGGTCGAAAGTATTTCTCGCTTTTCTTCACAATCATGCAGTTGCCCTCAAATTCTCTCAGAACAGTGAGAAAGAGAATCATTAAGTGTCGGAGGGAGGGAGCCCCATGACCTAATGGTATCCCTGCCGCCTTGTACAAAGAGGACTTGGACGTTTGGACAAAACATCTTCTGGCACTCTATAACAGCCTAATTACCACCTACATTATTCCGCAATCATGGTGAGGCTCAATCATCTCTACAATTTTCAAAGGGGGCTCAACTAATCTTCCAGTAAACTACCAACTGATTGCACTCCTAGATGTTGATTCCAATATCTTTGCAGGGATCCTCTTGGTGGAAATTGAATCCTGGGCTACAGATAACAACTTGATCCCGTTTAATCAAACACTCTCCTTCAAAGGGGTAAGCTCAACTACTAACCTTATGGCTGTATCGTTATTATTCATTCAGTGTCAGTGTGCCAAAAATACACTCTTCCTCTCTTTCATAGAATATAAAGCAGCATTTGACTGTGTAGACAGAAGAAAATTATGGCCTAAGCTTGCAAAATGGGACATCCCAGCCCGCCTGTTAAAAGCAATAACCCTTGTCCATACAAACACCAGGGTGAGGGTCAAATTAGGTGATGGCACACACCTCTCCAGAGAAATTCCAACCTCCCAGGGTCTTTGGCAGGAAGACGGTGCTCGTACATTTTCTTTTCAACCTCTTTCTGGCTCATTTACCAACAAGACTGGATAAGGTGAACTCTCACCCACCAAGATTAGGGAAAACTGCTATGGCCTGCTTGATGTATGCTGACGATCTTATTATTTTTACCCATATCAGAAAAGGACTCCAGAGGCTACTTAATGCAATTGCTGAATTCTCAGAAGGAAACACTACTTTCATCAATTTGAGGAAATAAAAAAAAACATGTATTTTAGGTCGGCAGCCGGCCGAGTAACCAGCGATACCTGGGCAACAGCAAAATTTTATATGTGCGCGAATACAAAAACCTAGGTGACCTCCTTGATTGCAATGGCTCTTTTAAGCCCCACCTGGAAATCTGTCTGTCTTACTTTTGCATTTGAGCACATCAAAATTGCCACTGGATGTTCAATGTACCTTCCTCTCCTGATGGTCAATCAAGCCAAACTATTCCCCACAATAACATACAGCAGTGAAGCATTGAGGGATAGAGGAGGGGAGCACTTGGCCAAAATGATCGTCAAGTTCTTTAAGGGACTGTTTAGTCTGCCAAATTATGCCTCACTAGCTCGGGTCCATCTTGAATTTGGCCTGGACAGTCTCTTGCAAGGAAGAGGGAATTTATTACCTCATGTTATAAACTCATGACATCAAGTCAAGGTACTCTAAGCTCCATCCTCTGGGCTGAAATCCCTGCACAATCCAATTCTCTTTTTTTCGTCTTTATTTTGACTCCTCTCTAGCAGCACTGGGCCTGGCAGACCAACTATTGCAACTCAGTTCATATCAGCTTGTCAAACATGTGACAAAATAAAGTGCCAAATCTTTCTCACAGTTAATGGACAAGGAAGCCCTGTCAAAAGGAAGCCATGCTTAGCTCGTCTTGTCATCATATGACAGACCTGTCCCGCAGTTTTACCTGGGAGTAGCAGTCAATCCATGGATTAAAACAGCCCTTATGAAATACCAAATGGGCTGTCTTCCAGCGTACACCCATCTCCCCAGGTAGACGCATATCAATAAGACGGGCGTCTGTCGGCTCTGAGGGCTGGCTCCAGCAACACTGATCCATCAGATATGCATCTGCAAAAGTACTATGGTGGATAATAAAAGGCTCCAACGACCAACTTAACTTCAAAGGGGGCTGTGCAGGTGCAGGCCTGCAATTTTGGCTGGATTTAAAGGGAACAATGTGCAGCTCAGATACAGACTGGTGAAATTTTTGGCCAAACAAGGGACCCAACTCACAGAGATTGAGAATTTAAGACATGCGCATAATTAGTTAACAAGCAAACCTGTAATAATCAACAATTTACTTTGCATACTCTAAAATTGATTTTTAGTACTTATGATTGTATTATTTGTGTTTATTTGTTGTGTAATGGTTTAACTAACTGAACACTGTTAAATAAACTGAAACTGAAACCTTTACTCACTATCTTACCTGTTTCCTGCTATCTTTCTTTCTCTAACAATTTTCCTCTGTAATTCCCATCTCTTCATCATCTCTTCACCACCTTCTCTAATTCAAATCATCTTCTCTTCTACATCTTTCTCTATACCTATTTTTTATACATCATTCTACCTCACCTCTTTGATTCTACATCTCTCTCTATCTCACACCTCTCTCTAATCATTTCACTGTCCTTCTGTCCACCCACCAGTCTTCCTTTAACTCAGAAATCTCAACTTCACCTCTTTTCTCGCATACCTATTCTCTTTCTCTCATTCACCACTGTCTCTTTAACTTCCACTTCGCTAATGACTTTCTGTATCTGATCTGTCTTATAGGACTTCTCACTTTGCTCCTCTTAACCTTCCTACTCTCTACCAACACTCCTTGCTAATTCATATCTCTTTCTACCTTACATCTCTCTCTCTACTTCACCCCTCCTTATACTCCTAAGCCAAACAGTTCTTTAGGTTTCATTCTCCCTATGCTTAAATATGTCTAGCTGAGCTCACCCTCAAGTCTATCTTATATCTCTATCCCTGTTTCTTTATGTGCTGCATCCACTCCCTGACTCAATTGTCTTTCTTTCTGGTGGCCTTAATTTATGTCAATTTTTACATCACAAAACTCTCTGCCCCAATACTCTCCTCACAATCTTCCAATTCATCTCTCTTGCTACACTATTCTTTTTCTCCTAACACCTACTCCTTCTCATTTTGCTTATTTAGCATTGTACACTTATAAATAGGAAAATAGGATCAAGACAGGAAAACACATTTAGGGGGCGAATTATCATATTTCATCCAATGGAATAGTAGTGTTTCAATTTTCACAGTAAGAATGCCAGTTATGAAGGTTAATTTATTTGTGCTGAGAAACATCAGGCATCAGTGCTGCAATTTCAAATGCTATGTGTATGTGTCTTATTTTTGTATTTTGTATTACTTTAATGAAAAAACTAGTGATGGTTATCTCCTCAATTCATAAATCTCATACAAGTTGTGTTTAACATAAATCCACCACCAAATGTAATGCTTATGACCTCACAATATTTATCACAATACATAGGAGGACTTCACTCCACAAATGAAACTTTAAACCATACATAACAAAGAATATCTAAAAGTATCCAAAATGTACTGGCAACAGTATGCATTATCTCACAATGTGATCATGTTTGGAATCATCTGTTACACCAAGGATGAGTTTATGAACAAATTTACACCACTTTCAGAATAAAAATAGAAGTTCACTCAGCAAGCATATTTTTGTTCTTGACGTGAAACTGATTGTTGAGACATCTGTATTAAGAAAATGGTGCCCTTTTGTCCTCACAGGGTTAATATTTAGAGATGTATTGAGGTTTCAAAAGGCCTTTTCTGGATTTGTCTATAATCTTAGTGCTGTTTAACAAATTTGCTCAAATTTGGCTGTTGTTAAGCATCTTCAGCTCACTCTTAATAATTAGAATTTTTTTGATGGGCACTGTTAGAAATGGGGTCTTTGGTTGGCAGTCAGGTTACGCCCCTGTCCAAGCAAGGACCCTCACTCTAGTCAGGGTAAAGGAGAATCACCCTTAGTTAGCCCCCGCTCACCCCCTTGGTAGCTTGGCACGAGCAGGCAGGCTTAACTTCAGAGATAAGGTGTAAAGTATTTGTACCAACACACACAGTAATATAGTAAAACCACCACAAAATGACTCAACACAGGTGCAGAACAATACCCAATATTTCTCTAAAGAAAACAAGACCAAAACGACAATAATCCGACATACACCAGTCTAGTTATTAAGTTATGAAGATTAAACTGAAAAATAGAGCTTAGAAACAAAAAATCCTTTGATGAAGTGATAACACAGCATGGTGACAGAGTCGTTCCCAACAATCCGATGCCAATGGCACCGGGTACAGAGTCACGCAGACCCCCAGGTACAGTACCTTAGTAAAATGTGAGAACATGCCGGTGCGCGAAGTTGGGGATTGCGGCGTTACTGAATCCGATGCGGCGTCCTTTCTGGTGCTGTGGGGTGAAGAAGCGGAGGTGTCCATAAGAGACATCGGGTCCTTGCTGCGGATCGGTGGAGGTGAGGCGTGGCGGTGCAAAGCATTGAATCCATGCACTTCGGGTGGAGTAGATATACGGCGGTAACGATGTGGTCAAGCGACTTCCACGGAGTCATGGACTGCGGCGGGGCTGCAGAGATGTCGGGCCTGTGAGTGTCATCGCCCTCCAGCGAGGAACACAGAGTCAGTGGCAGTTGGTGTGATGGGATGAGGCAGCAGCGTCGGTACGGAAAAGTCCGAAGATGGTTTTCTAGGATTTTCACCACCTTTTCCTTTCAAGGGCCCAGGGACTGGATAGGGCACCCCTTGTCAGGGCAGGAGCCTCAGCAGAGAGTCCAGGTGCTGTCCCGAATAGCGCCAGATTGGTGCCCCATACGTCAGAACCGGGAGACATTTATGTCTATACACCTCAAGCAGATGCTGTATAGGTTTATTCCCTACTCTTGAGGCAAATTCAAAGGTAGCTCCTACAGTGGTATTAAAACCCGTGCATTGTCTCAAAATGCAGGGGTTCCATGTTCCCTTATCATCAAAGGTTAACCCTAAATAGGGAAATTCCTGCATAGGGCTGATGATTTGGTCATTGACCTTCAGCGCACCCACTTTGTTCAATGGTTTACCACAGACCATGAAATGCAACATGGGGCCACATGTACAAAGATCTGGTTTTGCGACTCCCAAACTGTGTGTCTTAATGAGTCACAAAACCGGATGCACAACACTGTACTTTACACTGTTTGCAATTCCCAAAGGGGTCGCAAATGACTTACCTCATGAATATTCATGAGGTAGGTCGCAATTTGCGACCCCCATTGGGAATGGCCTCCCTCACTGGGACGGTGGGCTGCTGGAAGCATTTTCTTGTGTTTTTTTTAGATGCAGCCCGTTTTCCTTCAAGGAAAACAAGATGCTTTTCGAAAACAAAAATGTAAAGTTTTCTTTTCATTTTTTCAGAGCAGGCAGTGGTCTGTGGGACCACTGCCTGCTCTGAAAAAAATATTTTTGCTGCCATTCCCAACGGGGAAGGGGTCCCCTTGGGACCCCTTCCAGTTTGCGAATGGGTTAGCACCAGTTTGAAACTGGTGCTAACTGCGATTGTTTTGCGACCGCATTTGCGGTCACAAAATATTTGTACATACCATTTGGATTCGGTATTAGGAAGGGACGCCCTTGACATGGCCTTTCCTAATACCGAATCGCAAAAACCAAACTGCGATTCGGTAACAGGTTACCGAATCGCAGTTTGGGCTTTGTACATCCCAAAAAGCATTTTTCAAGTCGCAAACGGGCTGATTCTGCGAATCGTCCCCTTTGCGACTTGAAAATGCTTCGTACATCTGGCCCTTACTGCTGTTTACCTCTAAGTTTAAGTCAAACAGAAAATTTCCATACGCCTTAACCACCTTGTGGAGACCATTCATAGTGTGGGCCATAAGCACTGCATCATCTGCATATATCAGGGTCGGCACAGTGTTTCCATGTATTGTGGGAACATCCTTACATATTTCTACAAAAATGTATGCAACCCATTTGTGTATAAAAGAAATAGGGTGGGGGCCAATACACACCTCTGTCTCACCCCTCTTCTAAAACCAAAAGCTTCCGTACATTACCCATGCATCCCATATCTCAAATTGCTTTTGTTCCCGAGTGTAAGTAAGAGAGCAATTCCACAGTTTGGGGCTCCATGCCCATCGAGGTTAGCTGTTCCCATAGCTTGCTGCGGTTTACTTTATGAAATGCACAGATAAGATTCATAAACGCAAGGTACAGGGTACCCTTCTTCCCCTGCGTATATTTACCAATCAACATGAGCAAATTTAAACATTGCTCTTGAGTCCCTAGCCCTTCCCTAAAGCCACACTGCACCTTACTTAACACATCATGCTCATTCACCCATTCCTCAATACGTCATAAAACAATTCACCCCAAAATTTTTACAGAGGAACCTAGGAGTGAGATCAGGCAATAGGGTTTGGGATCACTCTGGTTTCCCTTTACATAAACAGGGACAATACATGCAGATTCGCAAGAGGACGGATTCCTGCACTAACTACCACATTTAAAACATTAAGAATTATACGAGCCCAGAACTGAGGACAGCTTTTATATAAATCCATTGGGATAGAATCCGGGCACTGTGCTTTGTGACTCGAGGTGTCCTGCATAGCCACCAGCACCTCATCAAGTGTGAATCTAATAGCCAAATTTGGGTATAACCTGACAGCTCATCCATTTCCTCTCCTTGATTACCTCCCAGGAAACCCTACAAAAATGTCTCACCCACACATCAGGGGGAATATTACAGCCCAGCCCTTCATATGTTTCTGTCTCAAAGATGCCCCTATTAACAATCTTACAGAGCAGGCCTGGGTTCTTAGTGCACGACGCATGCTCCAGATCCTTCCAGGCCTGCTTCTTGAGCTGCTGTTTTCTTTCCTTCAAAACAAGTTTGTATTGAGCTCCCGCTCTACTCACAGAAGCCTTATCCCTGGGCTTTGCCTTTAATGCACTCTTCAGGGCTTTCCTCACCATATAACAGAGTTTACTAAACCACCCGCCCTCATACTTAGGACTGGGCCCTTTGATTTTGGTCATAAATTCTTTAATGTCTTCATTTACTGTAGTCACAGCATTGATTACTTCCCAGGTAAGGGGGATTTAGCCAAAAGTATCCCTGTTATCATATTTACATTTTGGCTCGCTACCCTCTCTACTACCTGCGGGATACTCACATGTCTCCACCCAATTCTCCTATCATTTACTCTCAAAGAAACCGGCCCACCAATTACTGATTTGCACATATTGTATGGGGAAATTAGAGAAACCGTAAGGGGGTTATGATCACTAAAGTGCAGCCTTTTGACCTCTCCATACTGAACCAAAATTCTTATTGAAGGGGATACGAAAATATAATCAATTATCAACCTGGCCCCTCTCCCCACAAAAGTTAGTACCTGATCTCCACAGACATATTCCAGGTCACAGATATTCAACAAACACAGACTCTGTAACCCCTTAATAAGGGTCCTTCCCCTTGCATCCTGTATACCCTCAGGTACATGTATGCTGTGATCGTGCACAAAGTGATTCTCCACACTACAATAGCCCCCTATTTTAGCATTAAACCCCTGATGGCTTGCTCGCCATTCTGCAAAGTCCTCTTCCTACCCATCCTACCGATCTATCCAACAGCTGTTACCCCACAGATGGGTCTGAGGTGGTTGAACAGTTACAGCTGTATGAGTCAAACCCCCCCCCCTTGCACTGGCTTGATAAAAATAATAAAAATACATTTTAGCATTCCCTCTGCATTTGCCAGGTATCAGAGGGGAGGCCCAACCTCTTCTGGCCACTGAAGGGCAAGGACAAGCCTACCTTCTGTGGGATTCCCAATGCGCTAATGTAACGCTCGCCGGGCTGGTGGTGATGATGCTCCACCCCCTGTCCTGGGGCCTGCTAGGACTTCGAGTCCCCACAAGTTCAAACAAAATGCCCCACACTGAGGGATTCCCAATGCCCTTATCTAGCGCTTGCCGGACTGGTGGTAATGCTGCTCCTCCCCCTGTCCTTGGGCCTGCTGGGACTTCGAGTCCCCACAAGTTCAAACAAAATGTCCATCACTGTGGGATTCCCAATGTGCTTATGTAGTTCTCACCAGACTAGTGGTGATGCTGCTCCACCCTCTGTCCTGGGGACTGCTGGGACTTTAAGTCCCCACAGGTTCAAACAAAGAGAGGGTCAAAAGGTGCTTGTTTGCTAATAAATGTGACGCTGTTCAGTGAGTCTTCATTAAATCAATGAGGTTCTTAACAAGTATATGTTAGCTCTTAGATTTCAACCAGATCTAAAATAGGGAGATATTTGAAGGGATGGCAAAAAGGGTCTGTATTTCATAATGGCCTTGATGTAATTTGAGAAATGTGCACACAATCTGAAAGACATTTACATGTTTTGCTTTTATCTACATGCCAAGGTAATCCCACAGCAGGGATCCAGTGCCAATCTGATAAGTGATGGGACTAAGGAGGGCCGCTCAAAGATCTTTGATTTGATAACTATTGCAGTTGCCTTGGAAAATCTGTGCAAAAATTATGCAGAGCTTTACATGTTTAATTTTATTTTGACATCCCATGTTCTAAGCAGATCTAAAGGGTACAATATTGAAGTAGGCCAACTGTGTATTTTCTTATTAGTTTGACACTCTTTAATAAATTGGCATGTCATTTGGCAAGCAGTTAGCGAGCTACGTCCAGTGTAGGAATAACAGGCTTCATTTTAGTTTCTGCATATGTATGTCATTTTATTTTGCAGCTTTTTGTATAACAGTGCATGAATGTAACTCTTATTCCTCTGCTCTTACAAATTGTGATTAAGCCAAAATGAACATGACATTCCAGACAATCAAGCAAAGAGGTGTGCTAATAGCTTTGATAGAAAATAATTGTTGTGAGCAGGGTAAAATCATGTGACTGTCAACCACACCATGCACAATGACTGGTTATGCTTTATCATGGTTAAACATTACTTGGAGTCCCTTAGACGACCAACCCAAGAACTGGCATGGAGGGTACCTTCATAGTCTCTCCAGGAGTACTCCTATTGGGTTGACTCTTGTAAACTGGTCATCAGTCATGTCTGCATTTGCTGTATATACGTTTATATAGCTATTTGTAGAGCACAAACCAAGAACAAAGCTTCCCTGAACAAGGCCATGAGCCTTAAAGTATGATTAAGAATAACTTGCAAAAATGTTGTGTGTGCATAGTTGGAGAATCCTATCATGTTGAGATGCAAAGTTCTTTGAATAGGTAGGTGTTCAACTCCTTTATGAAGTGCAATACAGGTAAGGGCAGTTCTGAAGTTTATTGACATGTTTTAGATCCTAGGAGTAGCGAGGCAGATGACTTGCCTTCTCACAGCTCTTTTTCCAATTTTGTTTCCATTGTTGGCATTTCATGGCTTCTGGTGTGATGCTGGCATCTGAGGTGCCTACTTCATCTGTAAAGTATCGAGTGCTGTTTGTTCTGCTTGTTATGTTTGTTATTCGGAAGAATTTAATAATGATCTAGGTTTGGAAGGGGAGCCAGGAGTTCTCCCTCGCTTCTGTCCTCCACCTTCTAGGGTATGGGGCTTCTGTAAGGTTGCATTGGTTCTAATTTGATGCAGAGTGTCCAGGAGAGCTCAGAAGGAAAACAGGTCATGCAGGCCCCCTGAATGGGGATGTAGAATTTACAAGACACCAGTCTTTGAGCACAATCTATGTTACAGTTTCAAGCTGATAAGAACAGTCAGTGGATTGGGTATTTCCTGCAGAGATAAGTTTGTGACAAGTAATTCCTAGGTTGCTGTGTTCGAGTAGAAGCTTCAAGAAGGTGGACTGCTCCAAAACTATCCGCAGAATGGGATCCTATCAGGGTTGGAGTGATTCACTGAGACTTTCTTAGACCTTTTACTGTGTGATGTCAGTGCTGCTGCATGTGAAAATCCAGTTCAATGGATTCAGTGTGTTGGAGAGACAGCAGGGCACGGTGCTAACAGCACCTAAGTATGAGAAGAGTACAAATTGGACTATTGTTCTTAAGTTAGATTCTGGGAAGAAGTTTCTTACTTTCTCCGGGTATTAGCTGTTACAAGCTCTCTAGGTGGGGTTTTTCTTGAAAGAGAGGATACAGCCAAGTCATTATGTTTTTGGTGTTAGCTGGGGCTGAACCTATCAAAGTTTATTTCAGAGAGCCAGGATTCAATTTGTGATCGTTTTGTACACTTGACGAACAGAAATAATTCTCTGTTTTAGGTAGCTTTAGATTTAGGTAAGCATTGGTCATTCAATTATAAATGTGATTGAAACAGTTTCTGAGCTGGTGAATGTTGTGAGAGTGTCACATTTCAAGTAGAGTTGTTATGCAATTGGCTTTCAGGTCTTGGTGCTACTATCAATAAGCAGGGTTTCCCGAGGTTCTGTGGTGAAGCTGAAGGTGAAGGGAAACAAGATGGCTTCCTGGGGCACTTTGCATGGGATAGGTATTTTGAGAATTATGTAATTGTTGGTGATTAGTGAGGTAGAAAATGGGATGTTCCTCCCCCATGATGACATATGTTCCCAGCTGGGTTGAATCAAATAACATCATCAGCAATCAGCTTCTCCCAATTCTTGTAATAGGGTTCCAAGGACACTGATTCAGACAAGAATGAGAAGAATGTTTCTTACATTCAGGGAGTGATTCTTCTACAACAGAATTCATAGATATGCCCCTCTCTTTTCTTGCTTATTTGGTAAAATAGTGGTCTAAGCATAGGATTTTAAAAGGAAAGCTACTATGCTATTAGTAGGCGACCCCAATTCGAACCATAAAACCATCCCATGAAATACACTTTCACTTTACAATATTGAGATGTACATTCTGTATTGAAAGTGCAGCTCGAGGCATCTAAATTCTCCAGCATTCCTAGTAATTGAAAATTAAATTTGGCTGAGGGCAGCTTTGTGCTTATGAATCTCTCTCCTTCCAGTTCTATTTGGACATCCATAGTGCACTCATAGGCATCTAAATTACTGCTTGTTGGCAATGACAAAGGATTTCCCACTGAGAGCCATATTCACATAGATAAACTCAATGTTAAGCATATGTCAATGAAAAATTTAGCTTTTGAGGAATTCACAAGGGGAATATTGGCAGGCGTAAACCCATTTACAGGTAGAGGACTGTGTGACACATTATTGACCACAAAATATTGTGGAACAAACATATTGTTACCAAATCAAAAAGAACCATAATACCAGCTTTTGTAAATGCCTACGGGTCTATCAATAAATTGTTACTCAAAATAAATCAGTAATTTCAGAACGACAAAAGTGGAGAGTCAATACATCAAGGACACACTAAAACGCAAGTATAACAACAAAAATATTGAATACCAATATACTGACTGTGATTAAATTGTCATAAATATAAGTTACATGAATCTCAAATTCAACATTTAAATATATAAAATAACATATTTCAATACATATTAATAAAGGAAACTTGCAAGAAATATATACTAAAGGCAGCAATAAACACAAGTAGCAATTCCAATCCTGTCTTCTATACATAGTAACACATAAAAAGTAATACTTACCAATAAAACGAAAAACCAAAGCCAAAAATACGAGACAGAAATCATATAAAAATATTGATGGCTTTTATTATGTATTGAAATTCTCCCCATTTTCACTTTCTAAATGTAAGCCAGTGTGCAACAAAGGGCACATTTTGAAAAATGCCCTCCTAATCATACAATAGTAGGGGCAACCATAAATTCAGACCTGAATTTTCAAGGCCAGCACTCATCAATCCTTACCAGCTTAGGGCTGACATTGTTTTAATAATACTCTTGGCATACAGCATCACCAGACAACATGTACACACACCCGCAATAGATATACACATAAAACATACAGACAAGCAGCCAGGAACACTTGCAAACACACTCCAGCAGGCACAACATGCATATGCAAAGAGATGTTCAGCCATACATGGTGATTCATACATATCTCAAAGATACAGACTGATATGTGAGTCTTGACACTAGCTCTCCCAAACTCTCCTTGCACACTCCTCAGATTTACGAGCCGTGACTTTGGAAATCGCTTGGCACGGACGCATTGTCTATTTAAAGATTATCAGCTGGTTCTTGGCATTTTCATGATTTACTCTGTTCTCTTCGCTATCCAGGCACTGTCTCCGTTGTCCTGAGGAGGCCGGATTTGTTAAGGCCGAAACGCGTCGACTATATATTTTTCGAGGAGTGACTCTTGGAACTTATGAACTATGAGCTAAGAAATTACGGATTGTATCGGACTGTCTCTCGGTGATGGCTTTTTTCCACTGAGTCAAGATACTCTCCATGGACAACTGTCATCTCCTTCTTTTGTGACTGCTGGTTATTGATTGGCTTTGCAGATCATACTTTCTCACGGTGCTACAATGGAATTTTCTTTTTGATGATTTTTGTGGAATATGATATGTATATTTAATATATTTTTCCTATTTTTTTATTTGTATATAAGATTCCTTTCGGTGCACAGGTACCGGTGGACACTACAGTTTAATTGGTTAATTGGAAATAAAAGAAATTAGTTTCTAGTGAAAAATTAAGCTTTTCACTTTGTTAGTTAAGTTTAGATTTATCCCCTCTGGGTATTCCTTTGTTTATATTTTCACTCCTCAGATTTCAGCATCACCTGCCTCTGTCTATCCTAACATGCACACTGTCTGACTGAGCTTGTGAGGTAGGAGTGACACTGAAGTTTCATACAAATAAAGGCGTGGTTTGTCCCAACCCTGCAGTCAATGTTCACCGGATCATGTCAACACAAAAGCTGCTTGTACGTCTTGTTATTTTACATCTACGCTGTGGTGCGAGACCTTATAATAATTTATTAGCATTTGGCCATCTGTTTATTTTTTCCAAAGATTTGTGAGTCGGTTTTGCACTCTTTTTGAGTGTACATTAAAGGGTCTGAGAGTCCCTTTTGGGTAAGAGAGTGAGATACTGTACTCTCAATACTTTGCTTACTCTTTCGAGATACATAGTTGGAGTGGCATTCTTAAAGAAAGTGAGAGTCGCCAAAACACGGGTAGAAACAGAAATGTATCAACCCACAGATGCTATAGTAAAGAATTCAAATGGAAATTTATGACGCAACATGTTATCCTAAAGAAGTGGAAAATAATGAGGCCAGAGATGAAATAGCAATTGCATTTGATGTAACAATTGAGGAAAAAAATAGTCAAATTACAGGAATCACAAGCGGGAAACATTCAAGACCAACGTTCATGTGTTTCGCCTTTACATTTGAAGAATTGTTGCATTTCAACCTTTGATCTTACACTTTGCAGACTGAATGAAATTGTATATAGTAGATTTTGATAAGGTTTTAAGTTGTCATTTTGATATTTTGTGGCATGTATGTGGTCGAACGAGAAGTAATGAATGGTATGTTGTTTTCAGTTTTTTTTAGAATATTGTTCTGGACACGACAATCATATGCGATTATGAGACATAAAGTAGAGTTGGGAAAGACTTATCATATTGCTTAAGCCATAACTATACCATAACATTAAGTATAGGAAGTCGAGTTGGATTGCCTGTGGGGTTTCGCTTGTTTCTGATTTGTTCTTTTCCCCTGTTTCAGGAACCCGAATTGATTTCAGGGGGTCCCTAGACATAATATAGTGACCCTTTTAAGCCCAGTATGTGTCGGTACAATGGGCTGCTTCTCTTCTACTGCTGGGATCAGCAGTGTAAGGGAATAAGACCATTATGTCAATCTCATCCTCTACCTTCCTCCATGAGTGGTGAAGTAGTACAGCATATGGCTGCAATGATGCTTTTATTACCTCCAACATTTTGGGTAGTGGCTTTACCAGCTATGATTAAATGGAGCTGAAGTTGTTTCACACCATTTATGTACCAGTTGTGATACATTTACACAATTGACAGTTTCCACTCCTACACAAAAAGGGGTTTGTATAGACGCCTGCATTTTTTCACATCTATTTGAAATCACAACCTTAGGTATGCTCTCTTTGCTTCTATAAATCCTCACACTATATATCACCTTTACAGGACATATCCTATTTTTTCAGGACATCCTGTAAGATTCTTGCATAGAGATTGGCATTAATAGATATGCATCACTGAGTTTAGCCCAATTTTGAACATTAGAACTAACGATTAAGTATTTTAAGATGCATATTTTTTAATAAAATGTTTGAGATTACCTTTCAGGTGAATTAATCATGTATTGATTGAGAACAATGTTTTAATTTTTTTCTAGAGCGATTCATTTGCTTAAATATCGATTATATTTCTAGATAACGGTTATGCAGAAGTCTGGTGGTAAAAGGAATGGGTGAATTGGTAAGAATGTTTTTGTCTTCTTATTTTATGATTCTTGCTGTGTAGCAGCAACTAAAGCAGGCATGAATTGAAAGGACACCATGTGCAGGGGAAAGGTAATATTTTAAGTCAGAAGTCGTTTCTCATACACAAACTGCCAGTGCTGGGCATTATAGTGTCTGACATTTATGTAAACAAAAATACTTTATTGGTCTTATCTCAACACCTAGTGAGCAAATTTAATTACCAAACTGCTACTGAACCATCAGAACAGTCTCTCTTGATTGATGACCATTGTTATCTTCCAAAACACAGATAATCAGTAGAGGTGAATGGGTAAAAGAACAATACATAAAACTTACAGACACATTTCATTTATATAGCTTTGGCACACTGCCTTCCAAAGTTCAAAAATGCCTTAAGCTGACTTTGCTGTCTTGGCTCGGAAGCTATCAGGCAATTCACCATATTTCTAGCTGGATGTACTGTACTTTCATTTTAAATGTAGTAGACAACAGCAATATTTATATAAAATGCACGTCCTTGGCACCAAATTGTTTATGTTTGTCTATTCGCAGTCTTAAAACTATTTACAATGGTTATTCTCAATGTGATATATAAACAATATGTTGTTTTTTAAACAGCCATTAATTTCAATGACATATCAAGGAGTCAAGCAATACAAGCAACACTTGTGCAAGAAATACCTCAAATTAAATTCAAATGTGAAATGCAATTAAATACTAAACTTGATTAACAACATCTGTTTTTTTCTGATTTAGCACATTTTGTTTGGGAGACATAACAAAAAAATCCATAGAAAATTAAATCATCTTTTAGGAACCAAGACATTATGCTTTGTTGAATAGGTGTGGGCTTGTTAGAAATGGGTTTTCTGGTTGGCTACGGTATGTACGTAAGCCAGGCAGAACCCACCACTTTAGTCAGGGCAAGTAAGTTACCCACCGAAGATAATCTATGCTCACTCCCTGGTAGCTGGGCACAGAACAGTCAGTCTTATCCGCAGAGGCAATGTGTAAAGCGTTTGCACAACACACACACGAGTGACACAATAAATACACCACAAAAGACATTCCACATGGTTATAACAAAATATAGCATATTTTACATAACATAGACCAACACAACATTACTCATGAGTACTGTGTGCATTCTGCAAATTCTGAGTCAGCACCCATTACCTTGGCTGTGCAAACAAAAATGTCATACATCACAACCTCAGGGCATGAAACACAATAGTGTAAGTAGGAACAAGCACATAAATAACCAGGTATCACTTTAGAGCATATACACCACAACATATTAGTAACAAGTTGCCCTATTAGGCATGGGGACCCCTGCCCTTCTAGTAGTAGGGTTACAGTACTTATAGAGTGCCTGGTTGAGTAGGGGAATATAAACTCAATCGAAGGGCACAGATTCCCCTGCACAGCTGCTTGACGTGAAACAATAATTATGGAAGTTTTTAAAGGAGGCAAACCCACTCCCTGGTGGCAACCAGGGTCTCCATGGAGGATTCTCTCCACAAGACAAAGATCCACACAGTAAATCACCGCCCTGAAAGTGCGACCCACAGGTGGACATACACCATAGATACCAGTGGGGCTGCATGTGCAGCAGTGAAAACACAGCCCATATGCAGGAAGCAATGCGGGTCAGCGGGCCCTCCTCTGCAGCACCGGCAACACTTTTCAGGCATCTGGTGGCCTGCAGACATGGGAATGCTCTCAAGGTCCTGATGGTGCAACACTGGGTGGGAAAACATCCCTTTCGGGGATTGGGACCACCTGCCATCACGTTGGCCTCCCCACAGTGGCATCTCTTTTGAGAAGCCCAACAGTCAGAGCAGTACAGGGAGGAGACAGTGGCTGCAGGAGGATTCCCTTGCCACTGGAGGATTCCCTTGCATCTTGTGGTGCTCTCCTTTGACTGGTGCAGCATTGGGTCACGTACACCATCCTAGCGTCGGCAGAGCAGTGAAAGGCAGGAGGCATGCTGGTCCATGAAAGTGCTCAGTTCTGGAGGCAAAGACTTGGGTGGGCGGGCTTGGGAGTCCCACAGCTGAGGCAGGTTTTTAGCTGGTGTCCAAAGTGAGGAGCAGAAAACCACACTCACCACATGATGCTGGGCTCCTTGGAGTCACTTTGGGGGAACAACAGCAAGTTGCAGGTGGTAGTCTAGCACTTCTAGATCCTGGACAAATTGGCAGTCCCTCCAGCAGCCCAGAGGGTGGTAGGTCAGCACAACAAAGCAGGCAGTCCTAATGGCGGTCCCTCTTGGCAGCCTTGGTTGTGTCTTGTGTAACCAGAGTCAGGGATCAGCTGGCAGCAAGGCAACAAGCAGAAAAGTAATTCAGATGAGTCCTTTGTGCCACCCAGGCAGACAGCAGGCAGAAGGGCAACACAAGAAGAACAGTCCAGATGAGTCTTTTTGCAGTTTAGCAGTCTTGCTGGCAGTGTGTCAGTCCCAGTTCACAAAAGGGCTCTGAAATCATGGGGCAAGAGCCCTTCTACGTATCCTCGACAATGGATTAAAAAAATGGGCAACAATATGATGCATTCAAACAGTAAGGCTGATTAGATCTGATGAGAGATACTCAGTTCTAAGATGGCTGACACCGTTTTGTGGACTGATCATGTGATTTTTAAAGGGTAAGGCCTTTGAAACATTGGGTTAAGAGGGGCTATTTGACCACTGATGTAGTTCTGAATGTATACCTGTGTTTAAGAAGATCTAAATTCACTTTGATGTTTGAATGTTGAATGCATCATATTGTTGCCCATTTTTTAATGGAATGTTAGGGTAATCAGGAATTCAATAGGTTTCATGTCACAAGCATACATTATCATGTGCAGTTATATTGTGGTATCTAAATGACTAAGCATGCATGGTAAGTACCCTCTCTTGCCACCTAAGCAGCACTAAAAAAGCATGTTGACAGATTTCACATATCCAAAATATCTCCAAATTATAGCCAAACCCCGGTTTTAAAGCAAAAGTATTTGAGTGGGGAGGGGGGCATAAACATCACTTACTTGCTGTAGCTCCAAACACATGTGAAATGTGAAGGTTGTTGCTAAAGTGCAAACTATGGGGAAGTATTTGTCTTGGTGTGAATCCTTAACATGAGAAATAGTTGTAGGGTAGTGTGCATCACACACAACTCCAAATCACTACAGATCTACCAAACGGCCTTCTCAGCTGCCTGCCTGCCAGAGGCTGTGTTGATGAAATACATTGATAGGTATTATTGTAGTTGACAACCTGAAAGTCACTCTCAGTTCCCTGCAGGTTCACACCAACCCTAGATGCACCCTTCCCACTTGGTAAGCACAGTGGCTTTGCTGCTGTTGATTAATATTCAAGCACTTCTGGGTACCTGGAAATTATCAAGAATATCAAACCTCTTCTAATGTTTGCTTTTCTAATGTCCTGCTTTGCCCACCTTTCATCATACACATCTCTCATCTGTCAGTAGCTGCAACAAGCACTGGGCACACATGGGGCTACAAGGCGGGGTTTACTAGGAATCTACAAAGTCACCATTAATTGTAGTGAACAGAGGAGACACAAGGGTATCCCCAACTCACTGCCAAAACATCCTGCGAGGCAAGGGGAATAGATTTGTGAATCCTTAAATCTATGAGTAGACATCAGCTGGTGGTCTTATGACACCTGCCATCACAGGTCTCAGAGACTATAACCATAAATAGGGAGCTCAGTGGGCAGGTATCCAATATTCTAAAGTCCTATCCTGCTGCAAAAATGCCTAAACCCCACAACTATCCTAGCCCCAAGAACCAATGGAAGTTTCAATTTTAAGGGGTTGTGAAGAGGCCCCCATGAAGAGGTGATCAATGACTTTTACTATGCTCATAGGAAAAGACTATTAAATCCACAATAGAAACATCAATTGAAAAGGAAGAAGGGGCGCATTCTCAAAAGGTATGATTGGCTTCTTCACTGACATTTTGGAGCGAACCAAGAAGAAAGAACAGTCTTTCCTTGCTGCAAACAGAAAGGATCTCAGTTAGATGGGAAGTAGAGTATTTCACACTTGACCACTGTACCTTCTTAGACAATAAATCAGAGGTCTTCAAACCTTTATTGATCTGAGCCCTCCTAAGCAAAATGTTTTGACATTGCCCACCTCCCATAACTATATGTCAAAGCACAGGGGAAGCAGAAAGGCAAGGCTGAGCTCAGGGGTTAGGCTTATGAGCTCATTCCAGGGATATCTTTTCCATGGCTCCCTATCCACACTAAATGTGAGGCTGTCAGAAGAGTAAAATGCATCAAATCAAAACAGAAATAGACCAAAAACAGTCCTCCCATAATTTGGGTGTTGTGTGCCCCTTGCACTGCTGGACCCACATGCAATTCTACCTGCTGTACTAATACTAGCAACAGCCCTCTGTAGCAATGTGTTCCTTAGCCTCTTTCACCTATTCACCACGATGCCTGGTTACCACTATGATATTGAAACAGCAGCTTTTTTTCTTTAATAGAAAAATGTGCTCCCGTATGTTGCCCCCCTCTTTGCAGTAAGAGTGCACTTGTACACTAATGCTAGCAAAAAAAAAATGAGTAGTGTTCCTTTTTAAAGTAAGACAGCCCTAATGGTGATGCAGTGGGTTCCATTGATCCCTGTGCCCCAGTGCTGCTGTACCTGCATCACTAATGATAGCTACTGACTTGCCAACTAGGATGTCTTCTCTTCTCTTTGTTAAAAACTTGAGCCCCCAGCTTGCCCCATCCTCCCTCCTGCTATCGACCTGAGGACCAAACTAAGGTGTTTCCTTTGTTTCAGTTTTCCCCTCCTTAGGGCCATTGAGAAAACACTGGCACAACAAGTGTGCACAAATCCCTAATGTAAGCAAGGAAGGATAGTAATAGGAGTTTAGCTGGCCCATCACAGCAGTTGGCCCTGATGCCATTGCACCTGCAGTACCAATGAGACTTATAGCATTGTGAAGCTGATTGTTTGTCCTGACCTCTGCACTGGGCCAGTATACTTGGGCCTAAGGCCCAAAGAAGGCTTTCTGCAACTTCATGTAAAACAAAAAGTGTCATATCTCAGCCCCCTGTTGTTTGGGCTCAATGCAGCAAATTCAACCTGGCACTCATACTAGAAAGGAAAATAGGTGCCATTCCCTTTTTTCATAGTAAGATAGCCATAATTAGAATGTGGTGGCAACTCTCACACCTCACCCCAATTCCGCAACACCTGCTGCACTAATGGTGTTGCTAACTCTTTTAGAAAAAATGATCCCCCGGTCGTAATATGCGAGTGTGCACCGCCAGCCTGTTGGCGGTTCAACCTCCAAAACAGCCCGGGCGGTCTTTGACCGTCAGTGTTGTAATGAGGGCCTATATGTCTTGAAAATAACTTTTTTTTAAGATTTATATATTCAAAACAAGGGAGCTGCTTTGGGGTGTAGCTTTGCCCCAGAGGTGGCTAAACTTTATATGTCTTTCTTTGAAATAAGTGGATTTGTGACATTGATAATCCTTTCAGAACAAGTATAAAAAGCTGGTATCACTATATTAACAATGTCCCTATGATCTAAGTTGGCACAAAACAGACAATGTGTGCTTTTCAAGACTCATTGAATCACAGAGTTACATATCTCAAAGTTACCATGTCACATGACAATATAAAAGTCATTTTTTCTTACCCTTGGGTTGAGGGCAGACAAGATAGAATAGAAGTGAGTCTCTACCCCAAGCCTATGGACAGGAATGCTTTAAACACAGTCACCCACGCACTTTAGAGGAGAATTTACCATAAGGGCAATTCCCCTGGGACAAGAGGCATTGCACCAATAGGGCTGACCCCTTTCAAAATACTAACATTTTGGTGTGTGAACTCATTGACAGATGGTACCCTAAAAAATGGGTAAAAGCTGCATTAAAAGAAGTCTGGTATACACCTCGAGAGACATTGCTCATTTTAAAAAAAAAACAATAATTCACTTATGTTAGATCTGACAGCCTTAGGGTGGTCAACTCTAACTTTTTGCCTGCCTCCCTCCACTTTTGAGATACTGCTGTTGCTGGTTTTTAGACTCTGCACACTTTACCACTGCTAACCAGTGCTAAAGTGCATATGCTCTCTCCCTTTAAACATGGTAACCTTAGATCACACCCAACTGGGCTATTTAATTTACTTATAAGTCCCTAGTAGAGTGCACTATATGTGCCCAGGGCCTGTAGCTTAAAAGCTACTAGTGGGCCTGCAGCATTGATTGTGCCACCCACTTCAGTAGCCACTTAACCTTGTCTCAGGCCTGCCACTGCAAGGCATGTGTGTGCAGTTTCACTGCCAATTCAACTTGGCATTTAAAAATACTTGCCAAGCTTAAAACTACCCTACATATAAGTCACCCCTGAGGTGTGCCCTAGGTAACCCCTAGGGTTGGGTGCTGTGTAGGTAAAAGGTAGGACATGTACCTGTGTAGTTTACATGTTCTGGTAGTGTTAAACTACTCCTAAATTTGTTTTTACACTACTGTGAGGCCTGCTCCCTTCATAGGCTAACATTGGGGCTGCCCTCATACATTCTTTGAGTGGCAGCTGCTGATCTGAAAGGAGTAGGAAGGTCATATTTAGTATGGCCTGGGTGGTAATACAAAATCCAGCTGACTGGTGAAGTTGGGTTTAATATTACTATTTTAGAAATGCCACTTTTAGAAAGTGAGCATTTCTATGCACTTAAATCTTTCTGTGCCTTACAATCCACGTCTGGCTGGGTTTAGTTGACAGCTCCTTGTGCATTCACTCAGACACACCCCAAACACAGGATACTCAGCCTCACTTGCATACATCTGCATTTTTAATGGATCTTCCTGGGATGGGAGGGTAGAGGGCCTGCTCTCACACAAAGGACTGCCACACCCCCTACTGGGTCCCTGGCAGACAGGATTGAACTGAAAGGGGACCTGGTGCACTTCTAAGCCACTCTTTGAAGTCTGCCCCACTTCAAAGGCACATTTGAGTATAACAACAGGGCCTCTGCCCTACCACCTCAGACACTTTCTTGAGAAGGAACCTGAACCAGAACCTGCACCCTGACAAGAAGAACTTCCTGGCTGCCTAAAGGACTCACTTGACTGATTTCTGAAGAGGACTGCTGCCTTGCTGTTGTTCTGCTGCCTTGCTGATCTCTTGCTTTGCTGCAGAAGTGCTCTCCAAGTGCTTGGATAGAGCTTGCCTCCTGTTCCCTGAAGTCTCAGGTTCAAAAAGACTTCTCTCCTGCAGCTGAAATCCCTGTGCAGTGAAAATTCGACGCACCACCTGCCAAGAATGACACAAAGCCTGCTCGAGGTGAAAAATTCATGCGTGCTGAGTCTGGAATGACACAGCCCAACTTTGCAACAGAAGATCGACTCAACACCAGTGACACGACCGCTTACTGGATCGACGCAAGCCGACTCAGAATTACGCCGCCTGACATCCTGAGAGGAATCAATGCAGCGCCTGTCATGCGGAAGAAAATTCCCCCTTCGCCTACTGGAATCGACACAGCCACTGTGACTTCGCTCCGCAAGTCCAGGATTCCATGCATCTTCCCTGGGGCACCTGAAAATCCTGCAATCCGAAGAGGATCCAAGTCTGTGTGCGGGAAATCGATGCAACATCTTCCCTGTGTGGAAAATAACGACGCAAGTCCGTGTGCGAAGGGGTGAAACCGACGCACAATCACCATTTTCCATGTATCTCCTTCTCTGCTGGTCCCTTGTGAGGATTTTTCAATGCAAACCAGGTACTTTGCCCTGAAAGAGACACTTGTTGTTTCTAGGAGATCTTAAGACACTTTTTATTGCTTTTGCAGCAATATTTGAGTCCCCTACATTTTCTTATTTCATCTTTAATCGTTTTGACCTTCATTTATCCAGATAAATATTATATTTTTTTTCTAAACACTGTGTGGTGTATTTTTGTGGTGTTATATTGTGGTATTGTATGGCTTATTGCACAAGTACTTTACACATTGCCTTCTAAGTTAAGCCTTACTGCTCCGTGCCAAGCTACCAGAGGGTGGGCACAGGATAATTTAGACTGTGTGTGACTTACCCTGACTAGAGTGAGGGTCCTTGCTTGGACAGGGGGTAACCTGACTGACAACCTAAGACCCCATTTCTAACAACTTACATGTGTCCTCACCTATAATCCAAACTAAAAAAAAATAATCTCCAAACCCCTATTGACACTCGGGAAAGGGACACATTTGTGTCAGTGATTGATAAGAGCAGCTAGACAGGGTGAAAAAAGAAAGAACTCTTGGAAATATTTGGCTTACCCCCATTATCAAGCATTACTGATGTAACAACTGTTTAACCAGTTAATTTACACACAAAATCAAGACTGTAACTTTAAATGTGGGATTGCATGATTAAATTACATTTTCTAATTGCAATACTAACATTGTAGCCTATTGTGTAAAATGTCCTTGTGAGCTGGTGTGTGTAGAGGACTATACACTCAACCTGTCAAATTGGGCATTATGTAGCACAGATTAGGAATTGAAAGTTCTGTACAAAGTGGTCCACTGGTAGAACATTATAGAAAAATTAACCATTCAGAGAATTACCTGTATTGTTCAAATGTCTTTGAAGCACAATATAATCCTAGAGGTGGATCTATTTCTTCTGTTTTGTCAGAACAGAGGAAAGAATGATTTAGGTGAACTATCGCCTTTATTGTAATTTAAATGAGCTATCCAGATCCATGAACAGCATGATGTATATGACACGTACATATATGTATCCTCAATTGGAACAGGTGGGAAGAATTTTCATCCTATACATACAAAATGATGTGAGAGTTTAATGAAAATGAGCACTATTGAAGAGTATATTTGAATTAGTTTCATATGACTTTATGTCATCTGTTTCAGAGAAATGTTGAGGAATTTTCATCAATTTTTTTATTCTGTGCCTAATTAATATACTTGAAAAATAATGATAATTGTGATAACTATGAGACTATGGACATGATTCAGAACTCAGTGCTGAGTTACTCTGCCACAACGTATCAAACAACATATCTCATCCACCTAAATCTAAATACCATAGAATATAATGGGATTTAAATTTTGGTGAAGGGGATTTCCATCACGGCCCCCATGACATTCATAACTAGTGTAATAATTAATGTAGGTGCACTAGCTCATGATTTTAAATCTATAAAAGTCCTGCATGGTTATACTGCTATTGCTAAATAATATTAAAGGTTAGCCTCTAGAGGGGCTCTAATGAACTTGAGAGGGTGAAAATTAGTTCAAAGCGTGTTTGAGAGTTTATGTGATACAAGTTCCCTTTTTTATAAACCATTATTCACATTTTTAAGTATACACATACAGAGCCCCTTACAATGGGCACATGTTAAGATGTTGCCTCTCATAAGGGACATTCAAGCTACGTGAACATTTATCAGCATGCAGAGGCTGTACAAGCAGTATTTATCATTTAAGGGCAGCTGCACTGACATTCATACATGAATTCTGCTGTGAGATGATCCGTCTCATGAGGCGATCCTCTGTGATCTTAGTGGCAACATTGATGCGTAGTTAGAACCACTAGTGGAAGACAAAGGGCCAGCTTTAGAATTCAGACGATAAGTTACTCCGTCACACCGCTGACAGATATTCTGTCTGCTGAAATCTAAATTCCATTCTATCCTATAGGATTTAGTTTGCGGGATATTCTTCACCGTTGTGGCAGAGTAACCCATCTGCCGAGTTCTAAATCAGGCCCAACCTATTTTGTAGATAAAAAAAATCTCTCCTTTCACTTGATTTTAGGAAAGTAGTTGGACAAGAGATGTATTATGTGCCATGTCCACTTTGATGGAAGTATTAATAAGTGCATTGGTTTGGTGAGCAGTTTGTATGTTCTAGTAGAGCACCTGGTTGGTGAGCATTCTGGATGTTAAGGTAGTTATGCATTATGCCTCTCATGGATCAGGTATTTTACTGTATTCACCCACTCTTCAATTCTAAACACAGTGGGCTCGGTTACGACTTCAGCGGATGGAAAAGGACGTCCGCCTAAGTCCCGACGGTCAGGTTGCCACCAGTAAGGCCACCTTCCAGCAGACCCCATTAAGAGTTTCCTGCTGGCCAAGCAGGAAACAGACTTCAACATTGACGCTGGCTCATAATAGAGCTGCCAGCGAAGCTGTAGTGCGCAGGATGCCGACAGTGAACATCGCAACGAGGCTGGCCTGGGGGCCCGTACTGCCCGTGCCAAGTGCATAGGCAGTGCAGGGGCCCTGCTGGGGCCCCTTGCATCCTGTCTTCACCAGCAGTTACATGGTGATGCTACCACCGTGCAGCCGCTGGCAGAGAAGGGCACATAATCCCCAGGGCAGCACCACCAGTACCTCCTGGGGAGGAAAACTCCCAGTGCTGGCAGTCTGACCATGGCCTTACTGCCACTGTCGTAATGTGGCTGTCAGGCTGCTACATTGGTGGATGTCCAATGGCCACCGCGACCCTGACCAGGGTCGTAATGACTCCCTATGTGTATAAACAGGCATTTAGAGCAGTGTTTAGCAGTATGCACATAGAACACATGTGTGGCACAAGACAGTTATGATGGTGGCTGAGGTGTCTGCACCATTATAGTCACTTCATTGCAGGAATGACATGAGGTGGTTGTTATTGTAAAGATTTTATCTCATTGAAGAGGTATATGGAGGGCTCAGCATTGACTAAACAATTGGCTTAGGTTTTATATAATTGTATTGTATGGAGTTGTGGCTTTCTGAATGGTTTACTTGATTATTAGATACTCAGGTTTTCCTCGTCCTGGGCGTTCAAATTAATAAGGTGGAAGAGTAGTTCACAAAACCAATTACATTTTGAATAATATAGACTTTTTGATTTTGATCTTTGATGACTAACTCTGTGTGGAATGCACAGTGAACTGATTGTGCAACCATTTTTTTAAGTATATAACAAGAAGGAAGGAAGGAGACATTCTTTAATGAATTTTAGTATTTTTTGTAATAAGGTGATCATGTGTATTGAAGGTGATGGGTTTCTTGATTATGTTATAAATGTTTTTAGTTTGTAGTTTTGCTCCAAGGATTTGAACAATGAATGAAGACATAATACAGACAGGAGTATGTAACTATTTGGTTAAAGGTGCAATGATTTAGGGGGTCATTATGAAGTCGGCAGGCGGCATTGCCGCCACTTGACCACCAGTGCGGTGAAGTCCCCGCCGGCCCTATTATGATTTTGCCATTGGGCCGGCAGGTGGAAACAGTGTTTTTGCCCACCGGGCCAGCAGGAAACAAGGCCTTTACATTGACGCCGGCTCGTAATGGAGCCGGCACCAATGTGGTGGTGTGGCGGGTGCAGCAGCACCCGTCACGCCTTTCACTGCCCGTACTATGGGCAGTGAAATGCACAACAGGGCTGTGCATGGGGGCTCTGAGTCACCCACTCCACCAGCCTTACCCTGGTGTTGTAAACCACCAAGAAAGGCTGGCGGAAGGGGACTCATAATCCCCAGGGTGGCGCTGCATGCATGATCTCAATGGATGTAAAAGTTACAGGTTTCAAATGGACCATGCAGTTCAAGAATAAGATCTTCCTCTATGCAGACACCCTCATTATATATTTTGGTCACACAGAAAGCTCAGGGCCCTGTGTAATAAAGGTCCTGTAATTCAGTTACTAAGCGACTCTTGGTCTTTCTCAGGACTACATATATACTGGATGTACAACTGGAAAAAATTCCAGCTTATATCCATTGGGTGGGATGAGAAAGGTGTGAGACTGACCTGCTCCTCACCCATTATTGACAGTAATGGAGAGAGGATTGAAATGCATTTTGGAGAACATTAAGAGAAGGCACCACCAATGTGAGAAGGTAATGTTGTTCGGCAGATATAAGCATCAAAGTGCAATCTATAACAGTGGGCAAAATCAATCAAAATAATTGGTCTCGGAGGGGCATGTACAGCTAACAAAGAAGATGGCTGCTTCTTAGAACAGCTCCTGATCCCCACCAGCCAAATCACATTTCCGTAGTCCTACTGACCTGGTGAAAAGTGCTCCTGAAGCCTAACCTGCTGGTTGGAGGTCCAGTGAGCGGACCTGAGGTGCCCTTGAGGGAGTGGACTGATCCTGAAGCTGCATGTGCCCCAGTGAGCCAAAAGGGATCCCAGGACTAGTGCTGGGTGGACACATCCTTCTAAGCACTCTGCAGACCCAGAGCTTTCTACTTCTTCGGCCTCCTGGTCAGCGTGATGTTGGGAGATGCTGCATGGGCCCCCCAGCTGCGCACCCTGTTGACTTAGGTGCCTTTGGACCAGCAGGATACCTGAACAGGTCTGCCTTCTCTTTGTGCATCTTCTGAAGCCTCCCTGGGGCAACAACACTATTCCCGCAGCTAACTGACACCTGGAGAAGCAGTGGAGAAGTCCCTGGGCATCATCCACTATAGGAGTAGGCTTTGTATCCACTGGGGGTCCTGGTGAGTTACATGAGCCTGAAAGTGTGAGCATGGGAACAGGCACGCCCTACACACCTTGTTTTAGACTAATTTATTGATGGCCCAGCCTAATTTAGACACCATATGCAGCCTGGGGATGCCTTGAATGCCTGGGGACCATGAAAGAAAGGCAGACAACTGAACATAGCGCAGAGTGACCACATCTCACTTGGTGGGGGATACCCACACAGAACTGCCACATCCCTACCTGGCACACTACACACTGGAGACCTAGGCCCACATGAGTACTCAATCCTACACACACAGACAGGCATACTCTTGGCATCTCTATGAGGTGACCTGGGCCGGCCTACTGGCGACCCAATTTGGGTATTCAGCTTTCTTCATTCTTCATTTTTTCTCTTTCCCCAATACTCCTGGAGTGGCCTGCATGTACAGAAGGAGTGGCAGACTGCGGCACTTGCCCAACTGCTTGTTGCATCACTCCCAGTCCTATCACGTACTTGACTCATTGAGCCTTTTGTTTGATACTAGACACTGGGGCAAACCTGTGGTGGAAAACACAACAGTCCGCAGGGATGTATCCCTCTAACAAATGATGTCTGGCAGGTGGCATGAGTACCCCTGTTGAGATCTAACCTTCCCTTCCTACCAATCAGACAAGGGCGATAATGTTCCTTGACATTGATGACTGATAGGTCCAAAATAAAGCTCCTCTCCTGGAATGTAAATGGCCTGGGAGATAAAAGTAAACAAATAGTTTTAATGCAGTAAATTAAACATGCACCTGACATTGTTCCCCTCCAGGTGACCCATATGATGGGCAACACAGGTTGTGCACTTGAAAGATGGGGATACAGAATGGCCATACATGTGTGATACACCACTGGTTCCAGGGGAGTGGGGATCCTCATACAAAATTTACTCCCACTAATCATCTATCACACACGGTCAAACGCTCAGTAGCGCCATGTGGCCTTCGTGGGGAGCTGGAAGGGTTTGATGATAAATGTGACTTATTTTTGCCCAACTTAGGCTCCCTATTGCTCCACATGCCGGAGGGTAAATTGCTGTTGGGGGCAATTTCAACTTGGTGTTGTGTGATGAACGAGATTGGCTGCCTCCAAGACAAGTATTATCCTCCTGTTGTCCACTTCCGGACTTTATCACAGCCCTTGGTTTGACAGATCTTTGGCATGCCCATAACCCTAGAATACACTGCTTCACCTTTCACTTGGGGCTGCACGGTTGTCTCTCCTGGATCGACCAACTCCTTACCCTCATGCATCAACTCCATCATTATTCAGATGTTCAACATTTAGCCAGGGGCATTTTGGATTACTCCTTGATTTGGGTAGCCTTTAGTCCTCACATGGGTTCTTGATAGTGAGACATTTTTACATAGTCTCTGGTATTTTAAAGTGCCACATATTAAAGAGGGTATTATAGAGGTAATGGGCAAGTATTTCAGCAAAAATGAGGCCTAAGTTGATTCACCACAGACCCTACGGGAGCCATATAAAACAGTCATTCAAGGGCAAGGCCTCTTCTTGATAGTGGGCCACAAAAGAGACAAACCATGCAAACTTGAAACCCTTGAAAGAGAATTTCAGGAACTGAAGAGGGATCTTATGCCTTGAGACGCAACTGACACCTAGCCTGCTTTGCACCTAAAGCAAAAGCAATAGAGAGACAAGGCCAACTCCGCCACCACAGTGAGTCACAGAACAATGCAACACCACCTCTATGAGGTAGGTGACGAAGCAGGCAAACTCCTGTCCTGGTTGGACAAAAGGGAACAGGCAGGTCACTGGATGTTAAAGCTACACTCAAGCACTGAAACACCAGTGAGAGGCCCACAGGGTGTAGCAGATGCCTTCTCCTTTTATTATACTCAGATAAATTCCCTGGCAACTACTGCCAGAGCAAAGGAATCCAGGGAGCTTCGCACTGACATTCACTTCCCGACCATTGAGCAGACTCTCATGCCGGATGAGTTAACTGAGGCTGAGATAATACAGCAATATAGGAACTTAATACGGGCAAAGCCATTGGCCCAGTGTGCTGATCGAACTCTACAAATCAATGGCCTCAAGAACGGCCCCCTATTTGTTGTGTAGGTTCAAGGAATGTTGACATCTCAGATTGCTGCCCAGAGACCAACCCTTAGCCTCCATCGTGGGCATACACAAATAGGGGAACCTGCCTGATGACTTTGCCTTATACCGGCCAATTTCACTCCTCAGTTCTGAGGTCATGATCCTGGCCAAGGTGTTAGCTTTGTGCTTACGCAAGGTTGTCACCAATCTCATCCACCCAGATCAGTGTGGCTTCATGTCATGCAGCAGAACCATTCTTAAATTGCAAAACCTCCATGATCTATTGCGTCATTCTGACAACTTCCAGGAAGATGCCCTAGTACTTTCTCTTGACACCTGAATGGTGTTTGACACAGTGGATTGGCCCTACATGTTCAAAGTCTTGTCCAGACTGGGTTTTAGCCCACGCTTCATCAACTGGGTGAGGCTGCTGTACACAAGCTCCTTCGCTCAGATGCGGATTTATGGGTTGCTGCCGGGGGTTTTTCATTTTCAGCGTGGCACCTGTCCGGGTTGCCCCCTGTCACTGTTGATTTTTGCCCTCATATTAGAGCCCTAGGAGGCCTGGACCAGACAGCACCCACTGGGCCATGGTCTACACTGGCACGATAACTGAGAAGGCAGAGTATCATTGCATGCAGACGTCATCCTGTTATATGTTACAGACCCAAAGACATGATGTTGAGCATTAGAGGTCCCTGACACTGTCTCTTCTTGGCAGAGTGCCCTTTTTAAAATGATGTTCCTTCCCCATTTCTTATACGTTTGGCAGAAAACACACTACCCAGTGCATGCTTTCTATTTTAAGGCCATTGACATATACCTCAGGACACTACTCTGGGAAGGGGGTCCAGCTAAGATTGCATTACACAAACTCACCAGGGGTGGCATGATGGGGGTTAAAGCCCTGCCTGACATTAAGAAATACTACTGGGTGGCAACCAATTACCACTAACAACAGTTAGGTTTAACTCCCCCAGATGAATCTGCGTTTCACATGGTCAGATTTATTATGCAGACATTGGGTTATCTTAGGACTATCTATAGCTCCTCTAGAAATGCCTCCCTCCTTGGCCCTGTAGCCACTGTGGCTACCCTCTGTCATGCAGCTCTGAATGCCCTGGGATGACAGTGTAAAATTATGCAAGCTACACCAATATGCAATACTAAGGCATTGGCCGCCCATGGTGTGCAGTGAAATAGTCAAATTCCCCCAGGGGAAAACCAAAACAATCACCCCACACACTCACAGTCAATTAATCTCTCTAATGATCAATCTAAAGACAAAGGAATCTAAGGTATATATTTAATATAATCCCAAATAAAAACCCCAAATCATAATATACACAAAACTAAACCATCAATCAAAACCATCAATAAAACCAAGTAAAATTCAATAAAAGGGAGACAATAGAAAGACGTATACAATAGTCTATTAATATTAAACTGTCCCAATTCTGGTAAGCATAGGCCTATCGATTGCTGTCATCAATCTGTGTTCGATAACGGCCTCCTCCTGTGGGTCCAGTAAAAATAGGGCCCATGGTGTGCAGCCATGATTCGATAAATGGGACTTAATAAGCCTCTCCAGAGTGGGAGACCTTTGATCCTAGTGGAGCGTTGTTCATTGGACGGACCTTCAACTTGACTATCAATTAGCTCAACTGAGGTTGTTCTATTATATTATGGTTTACCACGCACTCAGGGCAGTATTGCCAAGGGGAATGGTGCTTCCCGAGTCCTTACCCCTTTTTGATGAATACATATCTCTGAAAGCAACCTCCCTGACATAAAAATTACTCAACAGCACACCTGAAGCACTGAAACACTTGAGAGAGCAATGGACTCAAGACATTGAGGAGCTGGGGGATGATGATTGGGCAGAGGCCTTGGTGTCCCCGATGGAGGTGGCCATACAGGCAGGTTTCCAACTGGTTCTAATAAAATACTACCTAGGTCTTATTACATCCAAACCACACTGTTTAAAATGGGTAGAGTGATGATGGAAAGTAGTTGGGGTGGGTGTGGTCAACCGGGCACGTTCCACCATATTGTGTGCGATTGGCCTATAATACATACTGTGCATTCAAGTAAAATAAGAATATTGGGCCAGATGTATCAAGGTTTTTTGCATTCGCAAACGGTGTGAATGCCCGTTTGTGAATGCAAAAAGCCAGTTCAGAATGTACGAAAGACATTCTGAATGCAATTTTAAGGAATCGCAAAAATAGTGATTCCTTAAAATTGCGACCCTGTTTAGAGAGTCGCAAATTGAGACTCTCTAAATAAGAAATCGCAAATAAGGTTTCCTTATTTGCAATTTCTTAGCACATTTATGAAGCCATTCCTAAATGCGATTTGAGCATTTAGGAATTGCTATTTACCACCAGGTTGAACCTGGTGGTAACCATGTGCAAAATTTAAAAATGCATTTAAAATGCATTTTTAAAATGTACATGTAAAGCACACATGCCCTTTTGGCATGTGTGCACCTTACATGTCCCCCCCAAAAAAATTGGGGTGCGGCAGAGGGGGCCTTAGGCCCCCAGTACCCTGGGGTTTTGCGTTGCCAAAATTGCGATTTCTGGTTAAGAAATCGCAATTTTGGAAATGCAAAAAATGTGCAGATATGGGCCAACAGGCCCATAGGTGCGAATGGGGACAGATTCTCTGTTTGCGATTCGGTAATAGCATTTGCAATTTTTAAGAAATCGCTATTACCGAATCGCAAAAATCATACATACCTTTTTGCATTTCTGAAATAGGGATTTCTTAAAAATCGCTATTTGAGAATCGCAAATCGGTTGTATGATACATCTGGCCCATTGTTCTGTCAAGCTTGTCGCAATGATACTTTCTGATTCCCATTCACGTTTAGTAATACCACTCACAGCCAACATGTGTATAGTCTACAACAATATAAATCAAAGCTGTTGAATAAATATAGAAGTGGTCCCTCCATGTAGGACAAGCAGATAATGGTGAGAGAACAATGTAAATAAATCCGCAATGATACTTTCTGATTTCGAATCGCAAAAATCATACATACCTTTTTGCATTTCTGAAATAGGGATTTCTTAAAAATCGCTATTTGAGAATCGCAAATCGGTTGTATGATACATCTGGCCCATTGTTCTGTCAAGCTTGTCGCAATGATACTTTCTGATTCCCATTCACGTTTAGTAATACCACTCACAGCCAACATGTGTATAGTCTACAACAATATAAATCAAAGCTGTTGAATAAATATAGAAGTGGTCCCTCCATGTAGGACAAGCAGATAATGGTGAGAGAACAATGTAAATAAATCTGCTATGAGGTAGCTATTGCTCAAAGATATAAAAAAGACTATCAAAGAAAATAAAAGTGAGTGTAATACCTGATATGTCCTCCTATTGTGCAAAGGAAGGCCGGTAGAAAAGAATGGTTAAAGGAATGCATAGATGATCAGATGCATCAATAATTCTATAGTCCTTAGATAGAAGTATTGGTTGGGTGTGAATATGGTAATTTACGGTATATGTGAAAAAAGACTTAAACCTAAATGAATTTTGAAATTAAAGGAAACAATAAGACTCCACTTATACAGGCATTACTTCAGACTAGAGCTAAAGAAGTCTTGTCACAAATTTGAATTCATCTTATTGAATGAATGCAGAATTAAATTAAATTCCAAATTCTTACTAACCATTTGATAAGTAGCTTTCACAAGTCACAATAGAAACATAAAATATGAACAAGTAGAGGGAAAAGAATGAGAAATGACCAAGTAAATTAAATGTTCCTGAGAAAATATTATTTTGGAAACTCCTGAAATATAAGTGACTAAAATAATAATGCCTTTTAGGCATGCATATAATAAGTAAAGCTATTGTTGCATCACAAGACATAATGGCCCTCATTACAACCCTGGCAGATGGTGTTAAAGTGGCGGTAATACCACCAACAGGCTGGCGGTAACTACCGCCAAATTCTGACCATGGTGGAAGGATCTCTGAAAGACAGACAATGTACCACACCGACCGCCAGGGCGGAAACAACAGCCACCATGGCTGTAGCCACCTACAGCCAGGTGGAAGTCAATATTCCGCCCGCCATATTATGACCCTGGAAACCTCCACCTTTTTCGGGGTGGTACCAATGACATCAAAAGCCTGGTGGAAACTGAGCTCAGAAGGGAAAGGACTCACCATTGGAGATACAGGGAAGAACCATGCCGGCATTGAACCAGAACTGCATGTCTTCACCATGATCTTCTACATTCTGCTCCACCATGAACACCAACGCCGGCGAAGACGACGACGGTGAGTACAGCCAACTAGAACAAAAGGGAGGGAGGGAGGAAAACGAGAGAGACACACACACATACATCACCCTCCCACACACACCATACACACAATCAGCTGCATTACAAAAACATTTTCACCCTGTAACTTGGATGAATAATGCAAGGACAAAACGATTTTGGAAAAGTTAATGTAATGGGATCAACACAGCAAATAAAATAAATTAGGCAAGATAATAGATACATACATATGTACAGAAAAAGGGACACAGCCCAGTCCACAACGTTCGTATGCACATGGCCACAGGCCAAAGTCCAAGGCACAGAAGTCACCTGCTTCAACACGGAGAGAACACTGCAGGGTCATCAGTTGGTAAATAGGCTGGCACCTCCTGGGGACAGGGGATGGGGGGGCACCTCAGCCGGGGGATGTAACAAGACCACTGGTTCTGGAGGGAGCAACATGCCCTGAGCTTGGTCCTAGAGAATGCAAGGTCACAGTCTCTTATGTGGGTGTCTCACCCACTGGTTCTGGAAGAGGCCTCATGCCCTGTGCTCTTGATCCTGATGAGTGTTGGGCATGTGGGTGTCTTACCCACTGACTTTGGGGGGGCTTGTGCCCTGTGCTCTTGATCCCGGGGAGTGTTGGGCATGTGGGTGTCTTACCCACTGGTTCTGGAGGGGGCTTTGTGACCTGTGCTCTTGATCCTGGGGAGTGTTGGGCATGTGGGTATCTTACCCACTGGATCTGGAGGGCGCAACATGCCCTGTGCTTGGTCCTGGGGAGTGCAAGGCCACAGTCTTTCAGGTGGGTGACTTGCCCACTGGTTCTGGAAGGGGCAACTTGCCCTGTGTTCTTGATCCTGGGGAGTGCAAGGTCACAGTCCCTCAGGTGGGTGTCATACCCACTGGATTTGCAGGGGGCAGGCTGCACAGCAGCCCATGGAGTCAGGATTACATACTGTCTGCCGGCGGTGACGGCTGCCCAGTGGAGGTGGTGGTGGTGCTGGGGGGGGCTCCTGCCCATCCCCTGCAACCTCGGACGGCTGCTCAGTGGAGGTGGGGGTGCTGCTGGGGATAGGCTCCTGCCCATCCCCTGCAACCTCGGATGGCTGCACAACCATGGTTGGTGGTGGGGGCTCCGTCATGGTTCCTGCTCCAGGCCCCTTGGTCTTCCTGCCTGTTGGTGCAGGCTTCTTGGTCTTCCTGGCCACTGGGCCAGGCTCCTTTCCCTTCTTGCCTGCTGGGGCAGGTTTCTTGGTCTTTCTGGCAGCTGGGACAGGCTCCTTTCCCTTAAGGCTGCCTGGTGCAGGCTCCTTCAGGACATGTGGCCTGGATCCTTTGGTGGTTTGACTGGGTGTGGTGACTACCGGGCCCGTGTACTGGGTGGCTGAGGTGCTGGGCTGGGTTCTAGGGGAGTAGGGAAAGGTCAATGTTGGATAGGAACGGTTTTTTGGGGACATTGGGGTGGGAAGAGGGAGAAGGAATGGGAGTGGAAGAAGAGGGAGTGGTTGTTGGAGGTGTGTCTGCTGTGATGGAGGCAGGTGCATGGGCTCTATGCTGTTGTGAGGTGGATGGGTGTTGGGTGTCTGAGTGCTTGTGTTTGTCTAGCTTAGGAGAGGGGTCAGACACAGTGGGAGAGGAAACAGGGGTCATGTGCATTGCTGTTGTGGAGGTGTCTGCCAGTGAGGTGTGTGTTCTGCTTGGTGTGGTGATGATGCTGGTAGTGGATGATAATGTAGTGCATACAGGTGTCAGTGTAGACAGAACTGGGAGGGAGGTGGAAGAAGAGGAGAAGGGGGAGACAGTGTAAATAGTGGATGTTGGTGTGTCTGCATCTGGATGGTGTTTGTGTGAATGCCTGTGGGATGAAGAGTGGAGCTTGTGCTTGCCTGTACCACTCTTGTGTGTTGTCTTGTGTGCATGCTCGTCTGACTGTGTGCTTGGGATGGGTTGGGGTTGAGGAGAATGGGACTAGGAAGAGGAAGCTGAAGGGGGGAGGGTCGAAACAGGTACAATGGCTGCCATCAGAGAAGAGGCCAGATCCTGGATCAATCTCTGTTGGGCCGCCAATCCAGTGTGAATGCCCTCCAGGAATGCATTAGTCTGTTGCATCTGGGTTGCCAGCCCCTGGATGGCATTCACAATGGTTGACTGCCCTACAGAGATGGCTCTCAGGAGGTCAATAGCCTCCTCACTCAGGGCAGCAGGGCTCACTGGGGCAGGGCCTAAAGTGCCTGGGGCGAAGGAGATGCCCACCCTCCTGGGTGAGCGAGTACGGGCAACTCGAAGAGGGGCTGCTGGGAGGGCGGTGCTGGTACGGGGGTGGCAGATGTACCTGTAGCTGGGGTGGCCACCGAAGTGTCCGCCACCACCAGGGAGATTCCATCGGAGGAGGTATCTGTGTCAGAACCATCCCCCCCCAGTCTCCGCCATGATGCTCCCCTTGCCCTACATCCCACTAGTGCCCTCAGTGTCGGTAGACTCTGCCTCGTGGGTCCTGTGGGATGCAGCTCCCTCCATCGGCGGTGCCTTTGCTCCTCTGCCACTTGATGCTAATGCACACAAGGACAGGATGACAAAACAAAAAGTGGGGAGAGACAAAGGATAAACTGTGTCAATGGCTGCACCTACACTACCGTTGGCGTATACAGCACCCTCACACACAGGGAACAGGCGTAGTCAATATGCCATAGCACTAGCAGAGGAAGAGCTTTCCACCAAGGCATGAAGAAGGGGCACACACTGCCAAATGCAGAACACCTGGGACTCAAGCAACCCTGACCAGTAGTGGATTCCTACGAGCTAGGTAGCAGGATTATCCCTTCAGAACGCTAGCCACCAGGGGACATAAGCTGCAGTGTCAGGCCTGGCCTAGGGGCACCCACTGACACACATCCCCGACCCAAATATCACCCTACCATGCGTAAGTTGTGATGATGGGCACTGTACTCACCCCCTTGTGGCTGCTGTGATGCCCTTAAGCGCCCATCCAGCTCTGGATAGGCCTCTGCCAGTATGTGGGCCATCAGGTGGGTCAGGGTTCGACGTCACCCCTTTCTCATTGGGTGGCCATCCCCAGCTGGGCCTTCACCGTCTTCCCTGCCCAGCGTCTCAAGTCCTCCCACCGTTTGCGAAAGTGGGTGCTCTGCATGCCTTAGACCCGCAGGGTCCACACTTCCTTGGTGATGGCACGCCATATACCCTTCTTTTGATGGGCGCTGACCTGCAGAGGCAATGCCCACAGGAAAATTGAATTAGACAAACACTCCTGACTGTTACACTTATGGCCCACCATACCCCTTCACATCACCGTTTACACACACATGGCCCAGCACACAACCTATACACCGCTCACAGGACATCCACCCACCCCCCTTACACGAGGCCTTCACTCCATGCATTCCTGTCACATGCATCGTGCCCACAGTGTACTCACCTGCTGGTCTGGAGGCCCATACAGCAGTCTGTACTGGGGCAGGACCCCATCCACCAGTCTCTCCAAATCCTCTGAAGTGAAGGATTGGACCTTTCCCCAGTCACACTGGCCATGGTAGGATCCAGACACAAGTCACAGAAACACATGCAGTGCAGGCCGTCTCCTGTGGAAGATCAGGTAGCAAGTGAGGGATCAGATAGAAAATGGTGGTCATGTCCACGATAGTGCATACTATCACTGCTGGCGTAGATCACCATTGGCCACTGTAACCCATAGGGCCCAATGTCAACCAATGAGGAATCATACTGAGGTTCCCGACCGCCTCCCGCAACAGCGCACAACATCATGAAATTACCTCACTTCCACCTGTCCCTCCACACTGGACAGGCAGACTCCATTTCGGGAGGGGGTAGGCCCTGGAAAATAGCTGAGTCACTGGTGAAATTAGGACATACTGGACAATTCACTGACCCATTACAATTTAACAGCATGCAAAGTTCTGTTGTAGCACAATTGTTCAGTTTGTGACCAGCTCTTCACTCTTTTGCCCCATAGATTCCTACCCCTGCGAATGAATAGGAGATGGAGACATACCCCTGTGTACAGACCCCTGGTGGACTTGGCAAAACTGGAGGACAGGCACATAATACTCACCTATAGACTTGACAGGGCCACAATCGCAGATCTGTGTGCCCAATTGGAGGCTGACCTGATATCTGCTATCTGCCACCCCACTGGGATTCCCCTTCTTGTGCAAGTTCTATCAGTGCTTCATTTCCTGGCAACTGGTTCTTTCCAAGTGACAGTGGGCTTGGCAGCAGGAATGTCACAGCCAATGTTTTCAATAGTGCTGACAAGAGTGTTGTCTGCCCTGATTAAACACATGTGCAGCTACATTGTATTTCCCCAGGTTGAAGATTTTGCAACAGTGAAGGCCGTGTTCTGTACAATGGGACATATCCCCAGCATAATTGGGGCGATTGATGGAACACATTTGCATTTGCCCCCCCCCCCTGTCAGAAAGAACAGGTGTTTAAAAATCATAAGAGTTTCCACTCTATGAATGTACAGATGGTGTGCTTGGGGGACCAGTACATCTCCCACATCAATGCTAAGTATCTTGCGTGGTGCATGATGCCTTTGTCCTGAGGAATAGCATCATTCCAAAGGTGATGGGGCAACTACAGAGGCACAGGGTGTGTCTAATAGGTGAGCCCTGGATCCCACCCAGTATATGTTGGTGTATGGGTATTGTGTGGGCCATATGGAATAGTGTGTGGCTAAATGTTGTGCCTCAATAATTGCAGGTGACTCTGGTTACCCAAACCTATCATGGCTGCTGACCCTGTGAGGAGTGCCATGACAAAGACAGAAGAACCTTATAATGAGGCACATGGGCGAACCAGAAGGATCATAGAGAGAACCTTTGGCCTCCTGAAGGCTAGGTTCCGGTGCCTCCATCTGACAGGTGGATCCCTATGCTACTCACCAAAGAAGGTCTGCCAGATAGTGGTGGCATGCTGCATGTTGCATAACCTGGCCCTCAGACGCCATGTCCCATTCCTGCAGGAGGAGGAGGCTGAAGATGCCAGTGTGCCAGCAGTGGACCCTGTGGACAGTGGGAATGAGGAGGCAGAGAATGAGGATGAGGACAAAAGAACATCAGTGATCAGGCAATACTTCCAATGACACACAGGTATGACAGTGTTACTTCACATTTCAAAGAAATTTGTTTGAATTTCTATGGCACAGGCATGCTAATATTTCCCACTTCTATGCCCACGTACTGTTCCCTCTACCAGTTCATTTTGCAGATGTTGGTGACCTCACATATACTCCTGGTGTGATCACTGCAGCCAGTTACAGGTCATGAATCTATGCTCATTTTCTGTACAGTTGAATTGCAATGTTTGTACCTGTTTCAATGAATACATAATTGAAAAACATGACATACTTCAAAGTTCTTTTTTTACCAAAGTTGTTTATTGAAGTGCTAAAATATTGAGAGGCAAGTGCAAGGGGATGGGGTGATGATGGAGAAAGTACAAAGTATTGTTCCAATCTGTTTGTAGCACAGGTGCATTGTCCAAGGGGACATAGGAAGGGGAGCAATGACAGTTCAAGGTGGACAGGGTGACTGAGTGGGACACAAGGGTAACAATCAGGAGAGTCTAATTTCCTGGCAGGGATCTTGGTAAGTGTCTCTGGCTTCGGTCTGGATCGCAGGGAATGTCTGCGGGGTGATTCTCCTTCTGCAGGGGGAGGGGCGCTGGTGGCCTGTGAGTCCTGTGGCGGGGCCTCCTGGCCACTAGCAGCAGCGGAAGTGGAAGGCTTTTCAGATGTCTGGCTAATGGCAGGGGCCCGCTTTTGTGTCACTGTCTCCCTCATAATGTTGGCCATGTCTGCCAGCACCACTGCTATGGATATCAGGGTGTTGTTGATCGACTGCAAGTCCTCCATGATCCCCTGGCACTGTCCCTCCTGCAGCCGCCTTTTCTCCTGCACATTGTCACGGATTTGGCCCATCATGTCCTGGGAATGTTGATAGGCTCCCATGATCTTGGCAGGTGCCTCCTGGAGAGATGGTTCCCTGGGTCTGTCCTCCCCCTAGCGGACAGCAGTCCTCCCAGTTTCCCTTTTGGCCTGTTCCTCTGTCCCCTGAACCGCGTGTCCACTGCTACTGACCCCAGGTCCATGATTGTCTTGGGTATGAGGTGTGGCCTGGGGTTCTTGTACAGGTGGACACACTGCTGATTGACATGTCCTGGGGACAGAGGTGTGGGTATGCTGGGTGGGTGCTGTGGTGGTGTTTCCTGTTGGGGGAGGCTCTGTGGTGGTGTGTGACTGGGCCTGGGTAACCGGCTGTCCAGAGGTCCCTGATGGGCCAGGTTGGTCATCCACGTCCTGAAGACCAGAGTTGCTGTCATCACTGTGGGCCTCTTCAGTTGGGGGACTGGATATTGCTGGGATCTCCTCTCCACTGACATTGGCTGGGATACCTGTGGGGATGTGAATGATGTGTTATGGTTCCTGTTTCTGACATTTTGTGCTTCTGTGGCTTGCCCTCTTTGGTTGTATTTGCCCTGGCAACTTTCACTTATGTATGTTGGTTTATGGTGGGATTGTTAGTTCTCTATGGTGTGCATGCTTTAGTGATGAGTGTCCATGCATGGCTTTGAGGGGTGTCCATGCATTGGTAGAGCATGCAGGGCTTGGCATTGGGATGAGTGAGATGTGATGGTGGGATGTGTGGGAAGTGGTGGAGTGGTGGAGTGATGGAGTGAGGGTGGGGGTATGTGATCGCATGCAGGGAGGGGGGTGATAGTAGTGGAAAGTTGGCTTACCAGAGTCCATTCCTCCTCCTACTCCGGCCAGTCCCTCAGGATGCAGGATTGCCAAGACTTGCTCCGCCCATGCTGTTAGTTGTGGGGGAGGAGGTGGGGGTCCACCGCCAGTCCTTTGTACAGCGAGCTGGTGTCTTGCTGCAATGGAACATCCCTTCCCTTGTAGGTTGTTCCACCTCCTCCTGATGTCATCCCTAGTTCTTGGGTGCTGTCCCATGGTGTTGACCTTGTCCACGATTCTCTGTCATAGCTCCATCTTCCTAGCTATTGGTATCTGTTGCACTTGTGCTCCAAATAGCTGTGGCTCTACCCTGATGATTTCCTCCACCATGGCCCTTAGCTCCTCCTCTGTGAAACAGGGGTGTCTGCCAGAAGCAGCGTCCACCAGCAGAACACCGCTGGGTAGTATCATGGGTCATGATACGGTCTGAGGCGGTCTACTGGCGTGGTGCTGCTGGTGCCAACTTACCGCCATCCGCCGGCAGGGCCACAGCCAGATTTCCACCATCCTTCTGGCGGAAATCCGGCTGTGGTCATAATAGAGCGGGCGGCTGGTAGCCACGGCGACGGTCTTTTGGCAGCCGTCACCACAGCGGTAGGCGGTTTTTACCGCCGGGGTCATAATGTGACCCAAAATTTAGTATATCTAAACATAAAAATGGACTTATGTTTTATTTAGCAAAATATCACAATACGGGCCTGACTGTCTGCAACTTCTGCCTAAGCAGGAACATCACTTCCTACGTATTCATTCAGCCATTGTGACTTTAGCACAGTTAACTGTTACATCAAACACTAAAAAAGGAGATGGGGAATACTTGCAATAAGGCTATACTTCAGGACGGATAACTTGCATTTGCAAAAATAAAAGGCACTGCTATAATGTCTCTCTTCTTCAAGAAAACAAAGTGTAACTAAGTTCATCCATTGAACAACTTATGCAAGGGATGACTCGCCGTGGCTAAACATTCATATGGACAATGTGTCTAAAATGGGTGGATCCAAGCCAAAGGTATTTCACTAGAGTCAGTACACCAGCCCTACATAAGACAACACTAGCTTTGGTTAAAACTGCACTAATGTAGACAGACATGCTTACCATTCACCTGACAAGAGGTACACAGAGACGTGGCTGGGGTCCAGACTGCCTATGCGACTGTAAGCAGAGGTCACTTTCAAGTATGGGTGTCTAAGTTTTGAATTTCTTTTTGCAGTTTTCACAAATTCTATTGAAAACTTAGCTGTTTGACAGAGGTTGCAAAGGTTTTCATTATGTTTCTATGTCTGGAATACTATAACTTTTGCAATGATTTATGTAGCCTATACCATTATTATTATTATTAACAGAGAGAGAGAGAGAGATAAGTAGCTTTATTCGGCAAAATGATACCATCTAAGCAGATAAAAGGCATAATACATCATACTGGAAAAGTCTTAAAATAAATTAATAAAAATGGTGACATAAAAACAGTACATCACACACCTCAACCCTCATTTGTGATACATAAATTACATTTAAATCTCAGCACAAATGATTGGCATCAACTGCTATTACCAGTTAATGGCGAAGTAGGATTACATTGGATGGCATATTCCTGACTTCATAGATTTATGTCTGATTGGCCATATGGCCTCCAGAAACTTTGCCAAAGGACATGCCACTTCGCCATGGGCATTTGATTTAAGAATCCGAAAAGCTACTGACCCGCTCGCAAAGCCCATGGATCTAACAAATGGGATGAGCCATCGTCCTCTTTGCTTATGATACACAGGGCAACAGAATAATACATGCGCTAAGTGCTCAACGACTCCACATCCCATTGGGCATAAATCACTGTTAACACCTGAGTTGGGCCATTTGCAAATAAACAAACAAAGTGGCAGTGTTCCCAACCTGAATTTAATAAAAAGTGCTCATGCAAAAGGAGAACCAATCATGTCCATAAAATTCTCAAATTCGTAAATGGCACTTCAAGGATAAAAAATGATTAGTTAAGCTGGGTGAGGGAACCTCTGCTAGTTTTTCCAGTTGGACTTTCAACCAGTAAGCATCCTTCACAAGCTGGACAGCATTTTTTGGGAGTTGTGTAGGATCCAACCAAAAACTGCTCAATCGAAGGGCGAAGAAAGATTCTTTCACATATTTGCACCACCTAACCGTTTTCAGGGCTTGCGCGCTAACTAAAGTACTAAGCCCAGCTCTAGATGGGATAAAAATATCCGAGGACCATAGCCTGAGCCAATAAGTCAACGGCCATAAGGCGGCAATATGTGAAATAGAATAAAGGTTTGAATCCAGCCAAATGGGCAAGGTTGGAGAGCTTGCAGGGATTTTTAATAGCATTTTCAAAAAGGAGTTTTCAGCTTTCTACAGAACGTTTAGATTGCAATAACCACAAAGCTCTGCGCCATATAGTGCTCCACCCCTGGCCTGGGCTTTATATATTTCTAGTGAAGGAGTGATTGCAAAACTAGGGGATTTGGCAACATATCTCAAAATGCATCCCAATTTCTGTTTTAAACTCATAACGGACTTAGCTAAATGTGCCTTCCATTTCTGAGAGTTCTCCAACCTAAACCCCAAATAGTCAAAATCAAGAAATCTTTCTAAGGCCTCTCTTTCCAGATATATTTTTTTTTCTAGCCTTTTGTTTAGGGTCACCAAACACCATATACTTGGTTTTGGAAGAATTTATTTCCAAACCATAGTTTTTACAAAAACATGTGAACTTATGTAACAATTTAGTTAGGCCAGAGGCTCAGCAAAGAGAAAACACTGTACCCTTTCTCCCACAATCTTGGGGGCATCACTGTCACAATCCATTAGATAGGGGATGCAAGCATTGATAAATAGTAGAAATAGGGTTGGGGCCAATACACATCCCTGTCTAACTCCTCTACTTATTGGAATCTCACCTGTTAGTTCTCCCTGCGTCCCCCATCTAATTCTAGCATAGCTCCCTGAATGCAACTCCTTGATCAGATTTAGTAAGGGGCCTGGCACTCCAACTTTGTTCAAGACTCCCCACAGTTTCCTACGTGGGACCAAATCGAAGGCAGACTTAAGGTCGACAAAAACGACAAAGAGTTTCCTGGCCTCCACATCCACTACCCTCCATTTGATCGTGAGGAAACGAAAAGCCTGGTCAACCGTGATACTTTTCTGTCGAAAGCAGCCTGTAAATGACTCAATACTTGATTGGCATCCATCCAGTCCTTTAATCTACCCAGTACCTGATGACAAAATATTTTTTGTAGGTTGTCCAACAAACTAATGGGCCTTTAATTACCCGGTAACCCCCAATTGCCTTTTTTATGAATATGGACAATAATTGCTCCCTTGCAGGTTTTAGGGTAGTTGCCACTCTCTAAGATGGCATTAGACACCCTATTTATGTAGGGACCCCAACAGACAGGATCAGATTTAAAGAGAGCCACCGGACTACCATCCAGTCCGGGGGATTTGCCTGTTTTTTGGGCCCTAAGAGCCATCTCAGTTTCCTTAATGGAAAAGGGAATAAGGCTGGATATAGGAGGCAATTCCTCAATTAGATAATTTTCAAGGGCACAAGTGATAGTGGAATCACGGCTGTATAATTCGGTAAAATGAGCAGTCCAAACCTCAGAAAAAATATGACAATCAGGTCTTAAGTTGTCGCCACGCATATGTCTAGCTACCAGAGACCAAAAATGAAAATAGTCTTTGTCCCTAGCCGCCATCAATAATTTCTGCCACGATGTTTCCTCCCATAAGTGTTTACTGGACTTAATATCAGATGTATATTCTCGCCTACCATGCATTATCTCAGTTCTGTCTTTCGATGTGATAGCTCGTAAGAGTTTACTCTTAGCATCCTTACATGGCTTGCCAAACCACCTTAAATTCAATTATTTTCCCAGTCGTTTGTTCCCACCGCCGGATTTAATGAGTAGCATGCTTACCGCCGCAAATAAGTCCCCATGCAAATCCAACACTTCGTTTTGGGAGTTCAGAGAAGAGATAGTGGGCAATTGATAACTTGAAATTAATTTGAAAAATTTCCCCCATAGTTTGGATGAACCTCTAAAAGAGTCCCATTTCAGGGTACGTTTGTTGGAAGATATTTCTAGGGGGAGAGAAACTACATGAGATGGTCAAACAGAATTTCCCAAAAGAAGTTGCCTATCACAAGTTATAAGAGGGGCATGGTCGCTATTATGTTGGTCACCCACATTGAGGTCTAAAACAGTATACCACAGCCTCACATCAATAAGTATGAGGTCAAGTATACTGCTATAGGACCCTCTAAAATACTTGGATTTGGCAGGGGTGTCGGATGAAAAACAGCAGTTTCCTGAATGAAGACCATAAGTTAGCATAAGGTCGACAATTTGCAAAGCCCTGGCATTGGATTTTGGATGTTTTCTATGGGCTACATATGGGGGAATATTCCATACACTATCCTCTATCTGGGTAACTTCTGTGAATGCAGAATTGGGTTCCAGCATTACATTACCCCGGCAATAACAATACAGTGAGTCGTGCTGTAGACTGACAAAAAAGCGTTCAAAGTCTGAATAGTTTTAGATGGTTGGTTATGGTGGCCAGGTCTATTATACACATTGACAAAAAGCAAGAGTAAATCTGGCTTTGTCTGGCTAGACAGAGCTAATATATCTGGTGAATCCACATCGAGTTCTCTAACTTCACCCACGTCCGACATTCTTAGCCATGTGATAAGCCCTCCTGCTGCTCTTCCCTCAGGGGACCGCCTGGCTATCTTGCAAAAAGAAGTAAACCCATGTCTATGTATATTTGTAATAGCCCAAACAGACATATACTAAATGTATCTATAAACATCCCCCAGTCAGCATCAACTATTTTGATCTAATCCCAGCCACATGCCATGTTAAAAAATTTAAGGTCAGTAACTTATGGACCCTAGGATTTTCCTGGGGGATATCAGGTAAGCTCACCCCATCCTGGGGCTGGGAGAATGCTGTTTTAGATATAATATCTTTGGGGGCAACGCTGAAATCCTCTGTAAAAGGGGATCTGTAAGCCGACCATTAGCTGTGGTTACAATGCATTTAGGGAGCGATAAGCTTCTGTCTTTTGGGCTTGTCCTAGCACGTAGTCAGTGAATGTCTCTGGGGGTCTAGGACAGCCGGACAAGACCGATGCTCTATAAAACTGTATTTCCTAGTTTGTGTTTCAGCAGATGGGCACCCTTCCATAGGTACACAACTTTGGATTTTAGGCTTTCCTAATAAATCGACACCCAACTTGGAGGGCCTATTACCAGCACATAAAGGAGTTGCATTCTGCGTAGACATAGGTTCAGGGCGAGTGTTTTGAAGGCAAATACTTGAGCCATTTTGCATGGGTAAACGGGCTTCCATGGATAACAATCCTTTTACCAAACTTGGACTGGCTAGGTTCTGACAAAGTCCCACTGGCCTGGCTGGTCAGTGTAACGTTTGACCGAAGTTATATCAGAATAAATAATAGAACACCATTGTCTAGTATGTCTTAGCCAATACACAACCTTGTTTTTCAGAGATACATCATCTTCACGCAAGTTTGGGGATAAAGGAGGTACCTTGCACATATATAAAAAGTTGGTTGTGGTAGGACGTGTACAAGGTTGTTGAATTGCCGTAGAGTCCCACTTCAATTTGGGACACCATCTTATCCTTGAAGGTACACTAGATGGTGCGCTGGAACGCAAATACTCATAAAGCTTGAATGGGGCTTCACTTGCATCGTGTGGTTGCCAGGGCCAGTCGCTAGGACCAGCTGTATTCATGGTGGGATTGGGGAGCAAAGGTGAAGGATCAGTAGTACTGGTCCAAGCTTTATTTTGTGCAGATACTAAAGCCCCCGACGGGCTAATAACACGCAGGAAGGATAATAATTCTGCTAATGCTTTTTTTAGATCCCTAACCTCTTCTTGCAGACCCAGCACAACGGAGGTCAACTCCTTTTGGGAGGAAACCATGGAGGATAAACAGTCCGCAGCTTGAGAATTCAAAAACGGGCTCCCGGAGTCACTTGATTGAGAGGCCAATGGGAGGAAACGATTTGAGCTTGGACTATTATGGGCGATCGCGGTGTCTGGCGTAATATCGTCTGGTACCAGTTGAACTAAAGTCTGTTAAGTTAGTATAGCATCTGGGCCGTCAAGCTGGGATCCAGATGCTAATGAAATAACTTCCTTGGAACTGGAATTCCCCTTGGACGAACAGCTTGGAAAAAAGAAAGGGTCAAGGGGACCAGATATGGGCCTTTTCTTTGGAGACTTCATTTCCTTTTGTTTAATTATAGACTCAACGTCCTCAATCAAGTTATCAATCTCTTTGTTACACAATTATTAGGAGCCTTCGATGGTTTTTGAATTCTCTGGAGTTTAGGTTGCACTGAGGCCATATTAGGGCTTCCTTTTGCCTTGCGCTTTACCATTGTAGGAGCTAACATTTAAAATAGTATGGAACCCCAGCAGAGTCTCAGTAGTTTCCTACCTTAAAGCCAAGAAGGATGGCCCAGCCCGGCCTCACTCGGTCTCAGACGGGCACGGATGAGCCCGTCCTTGGCCCAGGCAAGGCCCGGGTGCGGCCCATGCCGCGGTGCTGCGCGGCGCGCTTTGTAGCACCTGCGTCTGGAGTCCGCCTCCCCCGGTCGGCAGAAAACACTCCTGGGACTAGGAGTCCCACCAGGAGCTGTGTGAGCGGCAGGGTAGTGGCGGGGACTGTGTGGCGCGCTTTGTAGCGCCCGCGTCTGGTGTCCGGCCCACCCGGTCGGCAGCAAAGGCTCCTGGGATTTGGAGTCCCACCAGGAGTTGTGTGAGCGGCAGGCAAGTGGCGGGGGCTGCGTGGCACGCATTGTGGTGCCCACGTCTGGTGTCCCGTCCCCCGGTCAGCAGCAAAGGATCCTGGGACTTGGAGTCCCACCAGGAGCTGTTGAGCGACAGGCAAGTGGCGGGGGCTGCGCGGCGTGCTTTGTGGCACCCGGGTCTGGTGTCCGGCCCGCACCGGTCGATAGCAAAGGCTCCTGGGACTTGGTGTCCCACCAGGAGCTGTGTGAGCGGCAGGCAAGTGGCAGGGCTGCACGGTGCGCTTTGTGGCACCCGCGTCTGGTGTCAGCCCCCCCGGTCGGCAGCAAAGGCTCCTGGGACTTGGAGTCCCACCAGGAGCTGTGTGAGCAGTAATAGTTCCCCTTGATTTATACTTCAAAGGAAACTGTTATTGTTCTTTTTCTGTGCCATAGCTATACGACCTACACCTACACAAGAGAAGACCAACACAAGATATCCCTGACTGTATACTATTGGTCAAAGTTATTTTGCAATGCCGTTGAATGAAAATATAAAATCTGAATCCGAATCAGGTGGACATCAGCATTTCCGTTTTTTACCTACTCACTTACAGTCCCTTAAATTATCATAGACATCATCCACAGAACCATGTACTACGTTCCTTTTCAGGGAGGGAACTCAATTGGGGGTATTATGGTAAACAAAATGAATATAATAAGAGTGGTAGGGTACATGGATGTAAGCAAATATTTTGGGCTTGACACACATGTCCAGTCTCAACACAAATACAAAAGCAGCTTTTGAATCATGGACAGTCACTCAGCTCTAAACTAGGAGGCTATGTACAGGATGTAAGCATCCTGTGAGTTCAATGTTCATGTTTACATGTTCCTAGTCTTTAGAATAGTTTGCAGTTGAAAATATTCCAGTTAGTAAGCCAACAATATCATTTTTCAACTCATGGAAGAAGCGCAACAAAAGAAAAATTCCATAGGCTTAACATGGAGGAGCAACCTTCCCTGCTCAAACACAATGTATAATTTATTTTCTACGAAAAGCATTACCAAACTCATCCATCCTTAAACAAACAATCATTCAACTTTAAACAAATCATATAGCTCTAAACAACTATTGTGCGTCACATCCTTCCCTCTTACCATCAATGACTCTTACACAAATGGAAAACTTTAATTTACTGGTCCACACTCTCTCTAGCACAAGGAAATCCTTAAAAAACTCTCCCATTCCCAACACACCCCTATCTATAGAATAGCATCTTACATGGTTTTGAGGAGAGGTAAAATTTGAAAAAAGGAAGGTCTAAAGTTTGGTCTGGAAAATTACAATATAGATTCCATTTTCTCCTCTTCTTGACATAGTAATAGATGGGTCATCCACTGGTGGTAAAGACATTCCTAATCAAGCCCTCACACTTTTCTCAGTTACTGCATGTCACAGTTGTGGTAGTGTCTTATCCCTAAGCTAGCATGGTCTTTGTGGAACTTTCCCACTAAATCATACTACCACCTGTTATTCTTTACCAGCTTAGAGCCGCCAGGACATCAATTTTCGTTTCCAGAGCAATGACAATTCACTTGAGTTATGTCACATGTAGAACTTGTGGCAGGCAATACTTCCTTACATTACCCTTACAAGACAGTCACGAAAACGAATATTAAAATGAATAAATAACAATGGTGAGTTCGTCTGTCATAGAAAAATGGAACAGGATGATTTTTTTTTCTCTGAAAAACATAATTTGCTTGTATATAATTGAAAAATATATATGTTTTGAAAGTTGTGCACAGACTCAACAGAAATAATCGCGACTGGCAACTATGAACAGCTGAATTACAGAACTGTACCCTAGGCTGAGTTTGAAAAATAGAAACTTTGTACCGTTCTGCATGACATATAAAATACAGACATGGTCATGTTAGGGCCCGTGCCATAGAAAGTATGTAGCCCAGACTTGTGGACACAGCTGAACTGTGCACACTTCACAAAAGTCCCGAAAAGGAAACTGTTCAAACCCTTTAACTAAATCTCTAGCAGATCAAAGGTTTCTGCAAAAAAACACCTGAAAGATGGCTTTGCTTTGTTCTGATTGGATTCTATGGACCGTATTCAGAGTTTGGTCCTCGGGACCGATTGCCTTCTTAAAAGTGCAATTAGATATCAGGCAATTATAATCAGGTGGAAGGAACCGACACGCTTGTGAGGAAGTAACACATCTGCCAAACTCTAAATGAGACTCTTATTTTCAACAGCTCTTGAACTTTGTACACTTCTGGCCTATTGTCAAGGAATTTACATAGGTTAGCACGCAAGTCTTTCTGCTGTGCTGCCTTATGCCAATTTGTAAGGGCAGAAATGCACCCTAGTTACATGATACAGTGCATTTCTGTCCTTTCCCCTGCGATGGGGCACGATTTTCTGCCTAGTGTGTGTTGTTGGAAAGATTGTATTTGTGCAGGAATAGGCACCTTCCTGAACAAAAACTATCCAGAGAGGCTTTTTCTGTGCCACAGAATGCTGCAGACATAGAAAGAGGAAACAACAAGGAGAACGTTTCATCTGCCCTTGGAAGGTATACAGTATTGACTCATTCCCAGGTTTACAGATTCTTGTAGATCTGGGAATGCGTCAAAACCCATGAATGTTGCATGGGAACAACCACCACAAAGCCCATAGAATCCCTCCCTGATGCCGTGTAAGGCAATGCAGCAGCTATCGCTGCATTGCTTTACACCATATCTACGAGGCCATGAAAAGCCACACAAAGTGGCTTTGCATGCGCCCTAGATATGGCTCTGCACACTGCGCATCAGGAGCCTCAGAAAATGTGATCCATGGTGCAAGGGGCATGAAAACATGCCCCTTAGTCTATGCATTTAGGTATCTGTAGTACCACAGATAACATCTTACAAAACTACTGAACATGCCTTTGAAAGAGATGGAAAATGTGAAAAGATATGCACGAGCATACAAGAGGCCATGTAAATGGAACTATAAAAAGAATCTCATAACAAAAGGCTGTGCAGCAATGACAGCTGAAAGGTATGCATGTTTATGACTTTAAACGGCACAGTTGCAAATAAAAATTGAATGTTCATGGGCAAAAGTATAAAAGGGCCTGAGAAAATATGTATATGAACTGTATCTGTCGTGCCTATATCAAATTATCTGCATTTTACGGTATACATATTCTTAAAAATATAGGATGATCGTGATATTTAGGCTATCTAAAAATGTCAATTGTTTACCAGTTCAATCTGAAAAATAGACAATCACTTGATTATGGCAAGAAATAAAATTATTTTTCGATACTTGCATGGTGATTCCATGTGTACATTATATTTAGTTAAATAGGCTTTTATAAATTCGCATATGTAATAAAATAAAAGGTATCCATTAGTAGATCAGGTTGATCAGATTTTATTATTGAGCTCTAAGAAAGACAGAAACAACCAATTAGTTGATGGCTGCAAATCTATATCATTATTTAATTCATATTGCAAGATCGATGCTAAAATATTAGCCAACTACATTAAATAATTAGTCACAAAAACTAAATGGGTTTAAATCTAAGGATCCAAGTGATTTTGGTGATGCTATCAGGCATGCTTTTTCCTTTGTGCCTTTTTCGCAGCTATTAAGCGGGATGTGTTTTAGACATTTTCTGTAACTATCAATTTCCCAAATTAGTTTTAAAGTCACGTTTGTATGAATTCAAGCACCATATATGACCTCGATTGAATTCACCCTTGCTATTTATAAGAATTAAAAAATGTATATGACTTCGTTGAAAAGAATCCACAATCGCCACAAACATAGGTATCATCAAATTTCTACACAGACAAAGCCAATAATGTGCAGTAGTTTCAAAAATATGAATATTCAAATATGGGTTTTATTGCATATCGATTTTATTTTCGTTTATATTCTGTCGCCATGTTCACTGAAACAGTGAATTGGAACTGAGAAAAAAAGCATACTCTTAAGTGCCTGCTTTTCAAAGAGTGTCGGCGGGATATATAGGAAGGAAAGCGGTAGAGGAAAATGTGTAAAAAATAATGCGCCCAGTGTCACAGAGATTAGACCTGATTACAACGTGGAACATGAATTGATGCAGATTCTAACAGATACAGGGATCATCATTATCTATTGCAGGTTCAGAGAGTGACACTTCTCGGCATGTTCTGTGAAAGTCTGCACCAAATGCCTACTTAGACATTTGGGTACAACAAGAGACATGGGTATAGTGGAAATGAGGTGGCTTGAATGGTTTCTTTTGATGCAGACTGGTAAATGATCATATTCTGTATAGCAGCTTCTAGGTGGGGAGAAGTACATTTAATTGTATATGGGTAGAGGAGATCATGTGCATGAGGCCTAATCCCCGAATGGTATGGCCACATGGAAACAGTTTGCAAATTTGTTTGGAAGTCTTATTTTAATGGATTACAACTTGACTAGAGCTATCTGAGCAACATATGGTTACATGGATCTTGCATTTTGGGATTGAAGGTTAACATTTGGAGTCATCACAGTTAATTAAAGGGTAGCTCTGCTGAAAGATGGGTTATTACTTACTATGTTTAGAAATATTTACAGTCCTACACCAGTTCCTCAGTAACGCTTGGTTTTGAATAGCACTTAAGGGATTCTGGCTACCTTATCTTGCCTGGTTGCTGTCCCAGATCTAAAGGTTCAGGGAGGGGTGGCAACATAGCTGTCCAAGTAAGAGGTTACATTTTATTATGTCATGACTCAGAGCCTGGCTCAGGCACCCTACTCTACGTTATGCATTCAAAGAGAGAGCATCCAAGTGGATATTATCCATATAAGTTAGATATTGAGGATATGAACTTTAAGAATAATAGGAAAATCCAGGTGTCAGATGACCCTGCAGTCCTTTCACAGCTTTGAAGAAAAGAAAGTGAAAATACACCAAATCAACAACCCTTGAGTCGAATGCAACAAACAGACTCAGATCTTTCATTGCTGGATTGACTGTTAATCAACCCTGCAAGGAGAAGCCTCCTAAAATCCATAGCAGGAATCTCAGTTTTCATGCAGATCCAAGAGTGAGTGAGTTAAAAATATCTTATTTGCTAATAACTTTGGGACAGTTTTGCAAACACTTTACCCTGTTTACGTTACAGAAGACATTTTGAATGTCATGAAAACTGATTTGGGGGTGGGGGGGGTAGGAGCATTTAAAAGGGCAGTCAAGGAATTGTATCAGCTACAGAAAGAAACCCTGAATGGGGTTATAGAAAACTTGCCATGACACTAAAGCTTACTTTAGCTTTGCTGTTGCTTGTTTTGGTGTAAATCTGTCCTGTATTTTTAAAGAAATTATCATAACAATATTGAATAAGTACTATGGCCAACCTGTGCTATGCATGTTTGAAAGCCATATATAACTACATTGGCAGGGTGTGGCAGGGTAGCACATTATTTGCAAATGAACTCTTCTGCCCCCCAACACTGTACCCAGTTTTTATGGATTTACATAAACCTAAATAAACAATGGGTAAGCTAAGCATGCTAAAGTTCGACCAAATTTCATACCATTTTGTAATAAAGCATCAAAGATATCAGCAAATAAATAAATAATTTAACGCTCTTTAAATGCAACATCCGTTCTAATCTCCCTGAAACCTGTGATTCCTGCACCTACCTTAACCTTCTAACATCCTGTCACACATCATGCCAATTCAGTAACCAATGTCATATTTATATTAGTAAATGAACACATTTTTGACCCACCATGTGTACCGTTGCCCTTCTGTTATGAATTCGCATGAAGCTCAGGAAAGCAAGAGCAAGCAAAACATGATTCGTTACATTTCTGCCTAACGTTGTGTAGAACTTGAGTAAGGCACCATCAACATTATCAGCTTATCATAGGTTCATGGGCCACCTTTGAAGAAATGCTGTGTCTTCATTGATCTGTATAAAACTTGACATATCAATAGATCTTGTTAAACGTTTGCCAAATTTCATGTCGTTAAGAACAAATGGATGACACTACATTCATAGTTGTCTCTATCAAAATGGTAAGAGTAATATGATATATAACGTCATCTTTAAGATGATTTACGACATTAAAGGCCCATATTTATACTTTTTTTCGCACTGCATTTGCGTCCTTTTTTTACGCAAAATTGGCGCAAACATACAAAATACAAATTGTATTTTGGAAGTTTGCACTGTTTTTTGCGTCAAAAAATGATGCAAATGCGGCGCTAAAAAAGTATAAATGTGGGCCTACGAGTGAGGCCATGAGCATTGTATTTGGGTGTGAGTTATGATCTGCTCGCCAGGCCCTGTGGTACGCAAAACAAATGGAAAGCATTGAAGGCCAGACTCGGTAGTAAACCCCTCTGCGCATGGATTTGAGAGGGCTGGGCACTACAGTTAAGCCAAGCTGTGCATGCCTGAATGTCATGCCTTGGTAGACTCTGAAGGGTGGGGCTCAGGGCCTGGCCATAATTCACTGCAGAATTCCACTGAAAAGGAACAAAGATTAAAGTGAAGTTATGGTTCGCTTTGATTATAAGACATTCATAAAATCACTCAAATCCCCTAAAACACAGTTAAAATGCAGTTATGGTTAAAAACCAAAATCTTAAAAGCATTGACATTATCCAGTTATGGTTCAGTATATAACCCATTACTTGTAACTCCAGCATGCACTGCCTATGTCTTAACTCATGACATGATAATTGACATAATTAATCAAATCACTGATGACATATTAAGTGACATCATTGATAGCATTATTGTCAGCATCATCCATGATACTATGGTTGACATTTTTTTTAAATGATGTGAATGAGATAGGACTAGTGGGATGGATCTGTAAAGAATATAGGTGGATGATATCTACTTTTTTATTAGTTGTATCTTTTATTTTGCTAATTTTGTCAGAAACAAATGTTGAAGACGGGCTGCAAATGCTTTTCAACAATATTTTTTCATGTTGCTGAACTACTGTACTCCTGTGGGTCCCAGCACAGCCCTCAAGTGAAGTACTTTGGTACTCCCACTGTACTACTGCCTAAGATTTACAACTATGATACAGCAGAAATGTGCAAGTTTTATCAGATGAAGCTTGCATGGTCCCATGGTACCATGGGGGCAAAGCTTGAGCAGCAGTACCACAGGACTATGAACAATTTAAAAAGTAAAAAGATAAAAAGTGTGGAGAGGATCCACAGGAATTTCATTCCATAGGGGTTAGGCTGCATTGCCAGATTGGAGGCTAGATCCTGTGGTTCACCCTTGCGTACAGCCAAAGACTATGTGCTGCAGGGTATTTATTGCCCGTAGGGAAGTTGCCACATAGAGTGGGTGGTTGAGGGAAGGGTCTGACCAGAGGCTCCTTGCTAGCACTGGCTACCAGGAGCAAACACACCCAAGAACATGCACAACAGCCCTAGAGTCTGGAGAAATCACCCTAGTAAGCCTAGTACCCCTGGTGCATAGATTGTCCAGTGAAGGGCCAAGCTCCTGGGGTTGGCACAACATTCTTTTTTGACTAGTATGGGGAGGGAGTGTATGTGAGGCATGTTGTGTAAGCAGAACTTTAGCCCCAACTACCCCATCACCTGGGATTAGACGGGGAAAGACATTGTCCCAGGGTACCCCTTTTCGGCATGACAGTAAACACAGTCGTTGAGTACAACTGCACTCTAGCAACTTTGTTGTACCACCTCCCACTCCCCTTGGCCATTCCTGGGGGTGTGATGGAGGCACAGCAAGGCAACAACCTGCCTTCTAGGACACAGGCAGTGGAAGGAAGCACTGCTGGCTCCCACAATATCCCCTGCAGGCGAGTAATAAACAAAGGGAGGAGGTGTGCAGCCCCCTCCCTGAGCCTTCATATGTTGCAGGGATGGGGACTCCATCCCCAAGGGCCATACCTTATATTAAATGGGAGGAGATTTCTCAGGCCCTGGGAACCTGATACCCTCAAGCAGTCTATGTTTTAAAAAGCAGAGGGAGACTCAGTTGCCCCACTACTGAGTCTCATTAGGCCATGGGTACCCCATCACCTAGGGCTGTATTTAATTTGAGGAAGAAGCTGGGCCATGTGGCCCCCTCCCCAAGGCTTATTATGCCATGAGGACCCCGTCCCCCAGTGCCTTATGTTATTCAAAGGGGAAGGAGCCTCATTAGGCTGCAATGCCCCCCTTCCATAGCTTATTATGGCAAAAAAGACCCATCATTATTTAAAGGTGGGTGCCTAGTGCCGAACCAGAGCACCCATCATGCACACATTTGAGGCCACAAGGGAACCCCAGGATCCCCGCAGCCCTAGCCAGCTTCTCGCATAGTATGGGAGCCAGCATTGCTCCCAATAACTGGGAGCAGCTATTTATGCTGCTCCCTCCAAGCGCAATATGTGTTGTATTTCCCTGTCCACATCAGTGCAGCTAGGGAAACACAGCACAAGACTGTTCCCAGCTGGTGGAGCATTTGTAATGCTTCCAAACACTGGGAGACTTTGTGTTTGCTTCATTTTGACAGGAGATCTGACAATACTTCTGCTGCGGGATTGCAGGAAAAAATGCTGTTTTTCCAATTTGGCCATGGGATGGGCCCTCAGGGTCCCTTTCATGGGGGGCACGATATGTTTACCCTGCTCCACTATTTGATTAAAAAAAAAAACTCTTCTGGTCTTGGTAATAGGTCCCTAAATCCTCAATGACTGCCAGCAATATTTTTCTCAGGTTGCTTGTAGCCAATCAGAGCACTCTCTCCTGCAGGAATCTGACTCCCCTGGGAACTAATTGGCACAAGGAAAATAAAGCTCCCTGGGCCAATCTGAATGCTCAGTTTTTCAACTGGAGCTCCTACAAGGGTTTCTCAAGCTTCTAACGGACCCAACCGTCCAGATATACAAATACATTTTTTACATTTAATTTATTTTTTAAAGTTTAAACATATAGGGCCATATTTACAAGAAATGATGCATCAATACGTTGCGTCAGTGATGCATCAAATAAACGTGTGCCCCAGTACGACAGAATCCTATGCCACGGATGCATTGTATTTACAATATGACGCACTATGGTATAAGGATCCTGCCTGCGCCCCAAAAAAAAGACACATCCCTATGTGCCATGTCATAAAGAATTCTGATGCTACTGCTGCAAAAGTGGAGCTGGGTCGACTTGCGGCACAGAAAGTGACGCAAATTAACCCTGGGTCACTTTTAAGTGCGGAATGCATCAAAAAGCTTACAAAAAGATGCATTCACTAAAAAGAAGCCAAGCACCACAGAACCCAGCAATGGAGCAGGCAGTAGCAGCAGAGACAGCCATCCAAGCACCAGCCAGGATGTCCACACAGGTTACCAGGGGAAGAGGAAAGGGGAGGTGTAACTTTAGTGATGAAGGGAATGCTGTCTTGATCACAGAGGTGACACAGTGCCAACACAAACTATTTGTCACCTCCAAATTGCAATTGAGGAGGAAAGAGGGCATTTGGCATTCGGCATTCCATTGTAGAGAAAGTCAATAGTGTGTGACAAGTGAGAAGGACTGTTACTGACTGCAAGAATTGCTGGCATGATTATAAGCTCAGGACAAAGGAGAAACTTGCAAGGAACTGTGAAAGCAGTATTGCAGCCTGGATGATGGAGCCCTGTGTCCCAGGAGCAGTTGGATGACTTTTAAGAGCGTGTGGCTGTCATGAGAGATGAGTTGGTGATTGGATTACCCAGACAAGATAGTGCAGCACATGACGGACTTGCACCAGCACAATCAGGGGCAATGGGTACCACAAATGCGAGGTATGCACTTCCACTAGCTATGTTTCAATTCTACTCTGTGCTGTCTGCAGGCTTAGTGCAGGAATCTGGATTATGTCATGTCAAATGCACTGAAAGGTCACTCATGCTGCCGAGAAAAATGTTGCACAGGTCAGACAAGGTTTTTCACATGCACTCATGACAGTATGAATGTGCAGTAATATGCCATTCTATCCTGTGCATAGTGGGACATGTAGTGCAATGCACAAAATGAGGGCCATATTTAAAAATGTCTGACACAGTGTTGTGCTGTAACCTTTCTTGTTATTTTGCCCTGTCTCCAAACAAAAAGGCAGCAATGTGCTATATCTACAAGATACAGCACATTCATGTTCTGTCTCCTGCACTGGCACACAATGGACTGCCATGTGCCAAGGTGCAAGGGTTCCTTCGCTGGAGTGATTATAGTTTCTGTTCAGGAAGGGGCCTCTTCCCGCACTTAAACAATCATTAATGTTGTTTTCCTCCTGTTCCAGCACACATAGAAAAAGGAAAAAACAAGCAGAAATAAAGGTATTCCTCCGTGTCGCGCCACTATTATGTCACCCCTGGGGTGTTGTAGGAAAGTGATCCAATTCATTGTATACAAAACCTTGTGAATCTGGAAATGTGTCAAATTCCATGGGTGATGTCTCGGGACACACATAGCCACACCTATGGAATGCTTCCTTCATGCAGTATTATGCATGAAAGAGGTCCACATTTACCAGGCCATAAAAAGCCACTCAAGGTGGTTTTGCATGGCCCTGTAAATATGGGCTGGCACTCTGCGCCACCGAAGAGTAAAAAAAGTTACATTACGGTGACACAGTGTGGTGCTCATAAATGAGGCCCAGAGTAATGTGTGCAAGTGGGCCATGATTACAAGGACATGAAAAGACACGCAAGTTTCTGATGCTCCGGTGGTGATAGGAGCATGTAAATATGCCCCTAAATCTTGTAAATGATGTCTGTGTAGATGAAACTGCCACTATGTCTGAATGGTGAGATAGTGAATAGCAAGTATAACTAAATTGGTATGTGCCCTGAAAGGTAAGCTAAACAATACACATGCACTACTGTGTCTGACAGTGTCACACTTTTGTGGCAGCTGGGAAAGGATTACAAAAATAGGACCCTAGTGCACAACAGCCTACATGTGATGTGGGCCTGGGTGAAGAAGTAGCATAAGGCAGGAGGGATTCTGAATATAAAATGTTTCTACTTGTCAGAAATTTCCCAGTTGTATCACATTAAACATAGATCTGTCAGGGGACATTTTAAAATAGTTTGCCAACACAAAGGGTAGGAGTCAGTGGTGTTTGGATACTAAGGTAGATACCATCAGTCATGTTGCAAAAGTAGTTAGATACATGTCACCCTTTCCAGCACTACTATCATGTTGTGTACAGATTGGACTAGAGTCCTTAATTGAAGACAGACATGCCACTATTGAGCACTTGATCACACATATTGTTGGTGTTGTAGGCACATGAGAGTAAACGATTGAACAGCGAGACATCACTGTGTTGTAGTAAATGTTGTATCTGACCCAAAAAAGATTAGTTGTAGAGGAGGCATGTAAATATCCAAGTTAATTGTATTGTATGCCATGTGCAAAGAGCATTTTGGCCGTAGCATTGAATCACTGATAAGTACCAGTGAGTCATAAGAGTACAAAGACAGAAAAAGATCTGCCTCAATGGCCATTCCATGGTCTCTGCCTTCTTAATGGGAGAACAGCCAGATTTTCAATTTCTTTCTGAAACAGGGGCATGGCTCTGTCTGCCTAATAGCCTGAGGGAGAGCATTCCAAACGCCCACTGAAAAGGCTTTATCCCCCCATCTCACTCTATGACAGCGAGGCACCAAAACCAGCTGCTGAGAAGAAGATCTAAACTGCTGAGTCGGCTGGTAGGGCTGCAAAACCGATCTAAGATAATCGCAGCCATCTTGATGGAGGTCCTTATAGGTTAAACAGAGGGTCTTAAACTTGATCCGTTTTTCCACCGGAAGCTAATGAAGTTGTCTAAGGCTCCTAATAGTTGATGCGGAGCGTGGAAGGTCTAAGACCAAACGAGCTACCGCATTCTGAATGAGCTGTAGCCTATGAAGTGCGGACTTGCTAATGTTTAATATTAGGGCACTGCAGTAATCCAATTGCATTTTGTTGAAGGATGTATCATCCTAAGCGGAAACTCAAATATAGCAAGTACCAACTTGGATGAATGTCTGTGCTACCAAAATTGCTAAGGCTATATTAACAAGGTCGATGGCGCAGGGTGGTGCAGCAAATGCTTTGCTGCACTGCCCTGTGCCACAGTGAAAGGGCAGAAATGTGTCCTATGTACAAGATCTGTCAAATTGATGTCCTCTCCTTCTGTGCTGAAGCACAAATGTCTGCCATGCGCCAACCCAGGCATACTTGCACCATGGTGTGATGATTGTTATTGTGCAGGAAGGGGCACCTTCCTGTAGAAAAACAATCGCAAGAGGAGTTTTCCTTTCCAATCAGTCAATCAATAAGTAACTTTATTCAGATGTATTTGACATCCATAAAAGTGCATAGAGAGAACATACAATAAAAATCATAACATCAAAATTAAAAAAGAAAATTAGACAATAAATACAATTGTTAAAACGGTATTGATCTGCGGGCACCTACAGCTCACTTTAAAAAAGACCCAACATAAAAAACAACTTCTTCATTCGCCAGGAGCAGCAGAAATCTCAGAGCCGGTCTGCACTGTCCTACACCATAAAAATATTTTTCTTAACGTGGAATGAAAAAGAGCTTAGTATATCAAATGTAAAATGAGCAAAAAAACATAAAGTGTAACAAAGTTTGGCTGGATGAGTCATCACAGGGACACACCTTGTCATCAAGGTTATGAATAAATCCCAGGGGAGAGCAAAACAGATATTATATGGTGCCCGCCCTAAAGCGGAAGAGCAAAGATCGCTACCAACGGGGACGAACCATCCACATAGAATCAGTTGAACAGTTAATTTCCCTCAGGTGGACATATTTTTCAACACTGAGTTTCTCCTCCATGTCCCTAAGGCGCCTTTCTTCCACATAATCATAAAGCTGTTTTGTTACTGCTTTCTTGTATGCCCCAGTGCATAAAGATGAATCTGTAAACAAATCTGAGATGCCTACTTTGGTAAGTTCCCTTTTTACCTACCCAATTCAGGGAATGAGGAGGCCACAATCTAAAGCCAAGCCATCCCTTATATTCTCTTTGGTTAATTCAGCCTTCAAATTTTGCCAGATGGCAAGCCATAACTTAGTTTATTGTATCCTGATCAGATCCCCAATATAGGGAAGTTCTTATTCATTGTGACAAATGAAATGCAAGGCTGAGATGGGGACAGACAATATCCTTCTACAAAATGTGTTCTCTTCCATTTAAATGGCCATGCACTCGGCAATTCACTACATGTCAGCCACATACATAGAAATGGGTACACACTGAGAACTATGGCCCGAATGTAAGAAAATTGGCACTGCAAACAAGCAGCACCGCTTTTCTTGCACCCCTTCACGCCCACCATCTGCCACTATGTGTGTGGAGTATTTAATACACGGCACACCATGGCACAGGGTAGGGGCAATAGCGTAAAAATGTTTGACACGATTGTTTACTGTGCAGGATTAGTGCCAATATGTTGATGCTACTCCTGCAGAGTACATAGGGGCCCATTGAAAACAATGGTATTCCCCCTTCAAACGCCTGTTCTGTGTGACATTAAATATAGCTGATAAAAATGGTTCAGTGGAATTTAATGGATTCCACTGTGGCATTTCTGTGGTCCCCAGTTGAACGCACCCCCCTTGCATACATTATGCCTGGCACAGGCCTAATGTGGCACAAGGGGTTACAAAGTGGAGCAATGCATGCATTTTGCTACTTTGTAGATATGGCGGAGAAATTTTGGCCTTGTTAGCCCACATTAGCATCATAAAAAATGAGGTGGCATAAGGAGGCGCTAGGTTCTCGTAAATCTGGGCCTATATATTTGTAACATCGGTAACAAACAAAAAAAATACTCTTAGGCTCAGGGAGGCTTCATTTTTTGTATTTGAAATACATCTCGTTTTCCTTTAAGGAAAACGGGATGCATTTTAAAAAAAAAACCTGCTTTATTTAAAAGCACTCACAGACATGGTGGTCTGCTGTCTCCAGGAGGCCACCATCCCTATGAGGGCAGCCATTCCCAATGGGGTTGCAAAATGCGACCTAACTCATGAACATTAATGAGGTAGGTAATTTGCAACCCCATTGGGAATCGCAAACAGTGTCATTGACACTGTTGTACATCAGATTTTTTGACTCGCAAATTGCGAGTTGCAAAACCTGAATTTCGTACATGTGGCCCCTGGAGAGGTATAGGCGTTTGATGCATTCATAGATTTACAAAACCTTGTAAATCAGGGAATAGAAAAAAATGCATGGGTGTTGTGTGGGAACAAATACGCAACACCAATGGATTTGCCACACTGGTGCAAAGTGAGGCAACACAGCAACTTGTGCTGCGTTGCCTTACTCCATATCTAAAAGGTCATGTAAAGCCACACAAAGGATCTGTGCGTGGCCTTGTAGATATTGGTGTGCATCCTGCTCTGCAATTTTGTCACAAAAACGGATGCACCGGTGGACAGGCTGCTTGTAAAGATGTCCCCTAGTATGACATTCTCCATAGCCTAATAATTTGCATATAGTAGTGACCATTGCCTACAAAGATGGGACCAAAAGTTAATGTAAGTCTCATAAATTTGCAACAGAAATATGTCCTGCATAGGAAGTACATGCCCACACACATTTCTTTAGTCTAACACTTTTCTAATGGGTGTGGTTTTGTACTGGATTAGTGTAACAAATTCAACCCCTGAACACATTAATACATGATGTGCATGGTAGCCAGCATAATAAGGCATAGTCTCATAGTGTTCATTGTAAATCCCATACTGCTGGATCATAACAGTATCATGAGCAGAGGCACATCACATGCAGAGGAGCAGTGGGATGAGTACTTGCACAGGGTATGCAGCCAACCAGGGAATAGTTGTAATCAGAAGAACAGTGGTTTCAACATGTCTGAACACAATCATTCTAGACTTTGTGTCACCCAATGAAAATCAACTTGACAGATGTGGACAACATGTCCTTACATATGTACAGGAATGGTAGGCCCAGTGACCTGTGTAACAATGTTGCAACACATTACATGAGCACAAAATACTGTCTGGTCACAAAAAAGTTGTACTGATAATGCAGACATACTGTCCTTTGAAACTGAATTACAGTGCAACTTGTACTCCAAGACTCTGAGTATTCTACATCCTAGACAAAAATGTTGTCAACAAAGCTAAAGAATAGCACGTCATATAGTCAAACAGTTTAGCCTTGTCAACATCTCACAACGGACACCCTTCATATTGCGCGATTTCTTATTGCAGAGGATGTATCTACTCCTCCTGAGCATCTGCCTGCCTAGGATGATGACCAGGCTGAGGATGACAGTCTGCCTATCCTTGATCAAGACACCCTCTGGGAAATCCAGGGCTCCCTTGACACACCTTCTCCGGATGCGGGAAGGGCCAACTGTGTTGCGAGGTCTACAAAAGACACATTGAGCACATCTCAACCACAGCCTGATACACCAGCCCTGGATTCTGAGGGCCCCCAAGTAGATTTTCCTAGTCGGTGGTAGAAGTTGAGCAGGAGATGCTAAATGTGGTGCGGGTGGGGATGGAAACCATGGTGGGCACCCTAGAGGAGTCCATAGTTCCTCAGTCTAAATAGGAACACCTCATCTGTTATACAAGGCACCATCACTCAGTTCTGTCAACTACACAGCCCCTGGCTGATATTGCTGGTGTCATGAGACTGAGGCCTGAACAACTGCCCTGCCAAAGTGGTGCCAGCGAGGTTGCCACAGAGCTGTGGGGTATATGGCTATATATAAGTTCTTGGAGTCCATGCAGTGGAAGCAGGACACATATATCTCCACTGTGGTGCCTACCACTGTGACCTTGGAACTCTGTTGGCAAATCAGCAGGACATTCCCAGTGCATTGCTGCCTCACGGCTTTACAGAGAGAAACGCTGCTGCAGACTGGAGCCATTTACTTTACATTTGGAAAGGTTAACCCTATGTGTCTGTAGAATAGTTTGTAGTGACCCAAGCCCCCATGCATAAAATGAAACCTGTCACATGTTGTGAATGTAAAGGGAGAAATACGTTACAGTTCTGGTGGGGACCCCACCCATGGACACTAGGCTACAAACTACACTGCTGTATCAAGCAAATGAGATAAGCATCAGTGGGTAAGGTCCTGTCAGATAGTGTGAGGCCATGTAGTGGCCAGATAGTTGACAGTGGTTCACAATCAAACTAGCCCACAATGCATGTGGCCTGAGACACACACACACACACACACACACAGAAATGAAGTCACAAATCATGGTTTGGTCTGTCTACCCTTTCCCATTAACAGTGTCACTTACATAGCACCAATTTATCACCAATCATAAGGTCAATCCTTGCTGAACCTGACAGATTCCTCTCCATACGCATTTTCTCATGCCACACATGTCTAAAAAACAGAGCAAACAAAACCAAAGGCATGTAGTTATATTACGTAGGAACATACACTAACACCTATCCTGAAAACATGAGATAGACTCTTACATTGATGTAAAAGAGATTTTATGTAAAATTTAACAGATCCTGTCGAAACAAAACCTGCCTACACTACCTTAATCTACTGAAATTACACTATGGGGGCTATCATGAATATGGCGGTCCAGATTGCCATGCCGGCGGTGGCGGAAAATACCGCCACCGGCATTGCGGTTTGCACTGCATTATTACCAACACTGGGGAACTGCCACAGGCGGCCCACTGCAACCGCCAGGCTACCGTCCCCAGGCAGCCTGATGATGGCAGAGTTCTCTTTTCAACAGAGCAGCGTTGCAAGCCGCACTGCCCTCCGGATAAAGAACCAGTGTTCCTCCAGCCTTTCCCTGGCAGTTTCCCCCACCAAGGAAAGGCTGGTGGAAGGGGTGCTCCGAGGCTCCTGTGCACAGCACTGTTGCGCAGGTCACTGCCTGATTTACGGGCAGTGATATGCGTGATGGGTGCTGCTGCACCCACATCACTGCAGCATTGACGACGGCTCCATGTGGAGCCGCCGGCAATGTCCAGGCCCTGCATTCCGCTGGGCCAGCAGGTGGAAACACTGTTTATTGGCCCGGCGGGGTCCTCAACAGTCTGGCAGTCTGTGTTAAGACCGCCAGCATGAACACGGCAGAAAATCCCGGCGTGTTCATAATGAGGGCCTATATCTATTCTAAACTAAGCTATCTTACCTGCGCTAACTTATACGAAATCACCTAAGAATACCTTAACTTGCTTTAAACATATAACGCGGCAGGCTAAACATAAACCCCCACCCACCTTACAATATATCTACATACATAAACAACACACACTACACCTATACAAAAACTACCTGCATCTAAAAGTCTAAACAAAGATATATTTTTTCATAGATTTTTTAAATAATTAGTTTTTTTATATTATATACATACATAAGAACACATCAATTTCCCACCCCCAAATCCCAACAACTCTCGCCGGAATTGTACCCACCCAACCTATAAACTATGAAACACTAAACCTTCACTACATCTACACTAAGCCTAAACTAAGCAATGCAAACAATATTAACTTTAAAAAGCTAGCTACAGGGGGAAGGGCATACTTGTGTCATGTGCATCTTTAAGGTTGAGAGGGTTTTTTGGTATCCTGTTTAATTTCCTGCAACAACTGGAACACAGAGTCCATCTTAAAATTAAGTCCAGCTACTCTATACTTCAGGTCTGAGATATCTTTCAACATCATTCATTCAAACTAACTCATCTGTCTAGTAGTTGGAGCTGGTAGCAATGCTGGTCCAATTGGCTGGATATGTGGTGTGCTGTGAATGTGTTCTACTGATCCCCCTGGGCTGCACTGTCATCCCTTGATTTTGTAGGCTTATCATTTTTTCGTGGGTCACTCAGTGGTGATGCACCACTTTACAGAGACAACCTCCTCAGCATGTTTCCTCTTTATTTCCTTAAAGGCTTTACAAATAAGCCAGATGTGGCTGACACCTTCTCCCCGGATGTAATGTTGCTTTTCTGCTCTTAGGTCATGTTGTCTGCAGAAATAAAATGCAATACTGTCATTCCAAGGATCACTAGGGACTAGTTTGATCAACATCAAATTAAATGTATGTTGCAATCATTACATGTTGAATTTCTTAGTAATAGCAAATAACCTAAAGAGGATAGTAAGTGTATATCCACATAATTGTTCCTTTCTAAATATTTCATGGGGTCAAAGTATCCTGCCACACAAAACCTTGTAGAATATAATCGCCCTATGCAAGTATATCTAGGCATAATGGCCCTCATTTCGAAATTTAAAAAAGATCGCTGAGGTACCGCCATGCTGAAGACCGCCAGTGCAGGCGGTTTTCCGCTCAGTGTATTATGACTGCTGGCAGCCCTCCGTCCTTTTTCGGACGGAGAGCCGCCAGCAGCCATACTGGTGGTTGGCGGGGAAGTGGAGGCTGCTCCACCTCCACCGCCCCATCATCAGAACACCGCCCATTGAATCACGTCCCATGATTCGGTGTGGTGGTGTTCTGGTGACGGGGAGCTGGTCGCGGAGCAGCCCCCATGGATCTCGTCCCCTCCCAGAGGATCAACAGACAAGGTAATTGATCGTCCGTTAGGGGAGGGTGGTGGTGGGGTGTTGTGTGTAGTGTGTGTGCATGGGGGTGTGCGTGTGAGTATGCAGAGGAGGTGTGTGAGTGCGTGTATGCATGCAGGGGGTGTGTTGTGTGTATGGGAAATGTGTGCGGGTCGGTCTGTGTGCATGTCTGTTTGTATGTGTGCAGGTATGTGTTGTAGTGTATGTGAGCGTGTAGGGGTGTGTGTATGTGCATGTTGGGGGTGGGCGTGGGAAAGGGGTGTGTGTATGTGCATGTTTGGAGTGGGGGTGGGGAGGGGATGTGTATGTGCATGTTGGGGGTGGGGCTGGGCAGGGGGGTCTGCCACCTTTGTGGGGTGGCATGTGGTTGGAGGGTGTGGGAGGGGACTCGGGTGGGGGAGGGGGATTGGGGAGACCCTATCAGTGCCAGGGAAGGAATTCCCAGGCACTGATAGTGCCTACCGCCATGGATTTCATGGCGGTTCCAAACCACCTGAAATCCATGGCGGTATGCAGGGTCCTGATACCGTTGGCGGTCTGGTGATAGCTGCCAGGCTGGATACCAAAGTCTCCAGCCCAGCGGTTGAGTGGAGAAGTGGCGGATGACCATGACGGTAACCGCCATGGTCATAATTCCATTTTTTTTCCACCGGCCTGTTGGCGGTTTTACCGCCACTTCTCCCCCGTCCGCCAGGGTAGTAATGAGGGCCAATGTCATGAATACAGAGTAGGTTTTGGGAAAATGCTGTTGTGTAACCATTGTATCATACCATGTCCTATTTACTGATCATTAGTATCACTTCTGCATCCTGCAATGGCCTCAATTCTATTGGCATCAGCAAAAGTAAGATGAGCAATGCCTTAAAGTACATATATTGTGTGATGACATTAGGTTCTTGGTATTGCAACACATGTCTGGAGACATTGCTACATAAAATTCACATGTGCCTAGTATGAGATCTCAGAATGGAGATTGGATACATAACTCACATCACACAGACAGGTCTGATACATACCCTATATTAAAACATTAAATCCCATTGTGCAGTATGTCATGGCTCGTAACATGCAGCCCATGTAACTGCATGTGTCCCACTACACAGCCTATAGTTTGTCTGTACTTTTCAGATATAAATGTCATCTTGATGCACATCAGCAGATCAATGTGATGGATGTGTGGATGCCCGCTCTACACTCATCTGCCCAGGTATCCTGTGATTTACATAGCTATTGCTGGCCATATTGTGATCCTGGTTTATAAATAATAAATAGTATCATGTGCAACACATTCTGAAGGTTCAGTGGGCAATGGTATGTTGACTTACAATGCTGTGCAGGCATGCCTCTGATTTGATTCACTCTTTAAATTAAGATAAGATCAGAAGACAGGACAAAAGTATGTTAATGTGCCTAACAAAGAGTATGGTACATTACACAACATGAGAGTGGGCCTTCAAATGCTTTGCTATTTGCAGATTGGTGACACATGTGTCTGATACACTTACGGGATTATTGTAACATTCCTCTGTCATGCCACGACCTAAAATGTTGCATATGACTGTGACACACACATCAGTGCCTTTATTAATTGCATACATTAAGACACCCTGCCTGTCTTTTCATGTTCTGACAAAGATAAGCCAGATAAGTTTTGTCCTTACTGTTGTGTCATTCATCCTCTCCTCTGTGTACTTGCCAAACAAGTTGGTCAGAGAATGCAATGTCATCAACTATGCTACAATTGAGTATCTGACATGCATTTGGAAGTGTTACCATCCCCTGCTATGTTCACATAAGAATACACTACCACATGTATTCACAGGTTATGCCATTTTGGTCATTGCTCCTATTTCAGGCAACCCATCATGCTGTCCATCAGATATTGGCTATATATCACTCTGACAATAGTCAGATGCAACTGCACAAGCAAAAAAACAAATATGGCTTACAAATAAAGCCTGCATGTGACATATGCTTGCTCAGGGCCATTTTTCCAATGATTGCCACACACCGGGCCCCTAGCTATATTGCTGGGCTGCCCTGTGTCAAAACAAAAGTGCAGGAATGTGCCATATCTACAAGATAATGCACATTTCTGTCCTTTGCATTGTTGCACAAATTCCTGCCATGTCCCAACACAGGCACCCTTGCACTATGGTACAAGGGTGATGTGTTGCAGGGATGAATGTGTTTGTGCATGAGGGGACATTCCTGCACACAAAAAATAAACGGAGGTGATATCCTCCTACTATGTGTGCAGCAGAATGCAACACACATAGAAAAATAAAATATGTGGATAAATAATGTTATTTCTCCCTGTTACGCCACGTTCATCACACCCCAGGGGAGGCGTAGGCTTTTGCCTCATTCTCAGATTTACAAAACCTTGTAAATATGGGAATGAGTCAAAATCCATGGGTGTTGCATGGGAACACCCATGCAACACTCATGGAAATGCCTCCCTGATGCACAGCAGTGCAACACATTGATATGCATTGCGTTGCCTTACTCCATATCTACAGACCATGGAAAGCCACAAAAACTGGCTTAGTGTGCCCTTGTAGTTATGGCTCTGCAGCCTGCACCTCTAGTACATCAAAACAAGTGATGCACCAGAGGCATAGGCTGCTAGTAAATGTGGGGCTTTGTGTTTGGGGTGCACATTGAAACTGGCAATGCACACAACGTTCTACATCACACCCAATCCTTGCACTACACAAAAACTATTAAGGATGGCACTCACTGGTAATATGCAGGACCTTGAAGCTTTCAATCTCCCCAACTGTATATGGCTCAGGTCCACCTATAAGACATAACATGAAACATTGCACTGTGATTAGTGAATACAAACACTGTGGGCATGTTAAGCACAGTACTTATGAATAGCAATTTCCTATGTAAGCTTTCAGTTTGCAATTATTCGAAATGCACAATTCACATGCATAAACTACACATATTATTAAGTCAGATTGTAGTAGACACATATTGGAAGTGCCTCAACATGCATTTGTTGGGCAGTTTGTGGTACCATTCGAAATAACTTATTAGTCCAGAATGTCCCAAGGGTAGCTGACTTTTATGGCTCTGTGTAACCCACATACAAAACTCTGCAAGGTATTACAATTCCAGTGCTTTTCTCACACCTTTACATATCCATAACTCAGATTTACACATCACACAGTGGCCATTTGTGTTCCCTAACAAAGCTGATGCCAGTACCTCTCAGTGTTATATGGTACCTGAGATTTTCCATATATCCTGTGCACATCCAAAGATGACATAATAAAGATTTAACGACAACATGTATGAGATACTTTTGGATATGTCTAATGTAGCGTGTCATACAATGTGACAAGTTTACATGTAAGTGGAGTCCCCTTTAGCAGACATCTGGACTCATGTACAAGAGGCATGGTCAACAGGAGTGTCAATTATGAGAAGCACTCTAGTGGCTCAACTCTCTCAGTCATGTCTATGAGGAAATGCCATGCCACCCTGCATGGCTTGGTATGCAATGAGAGGTATGGAGTGAGGCAAGGCTGTGCAAAGCACAGCATATCCCTATTCTACATGAGGGAGTCATACCTTTAACATTGCAACTGTTGATCTACACAACAGATGTTTTTCTACTCCATCTCAGGATTCACTAACAGTGTGGAGAAAGTAATCCGTCATCAATTGATGCATACTCAAGGGAGGCATTTCTAGGAAGTGCTTCAACATCTATCTAATTTTCTTTAGTACTGTATGTGTGCTTCATGATAATGCACACATTTCAAAAGCCAAACAACTCCTCTTAATGTCTTTGTGGAAGAAGGTGTCCTTTCCTGTCCAAATATAATCTTGTCACAAATGCTGACACGCTTGCACAATGGTGCAAGGATGTCTGAGTTTGCACATGCCAAACCATTGTGCACCAGTGCAGGGAAAAAGCCAGACGTGCTTCATATGTGATAGATATGGCACAATCCTACACTTTTGTTTGAGTCAGGGCAGTGCAGCAAGATGTGTTGCAGTGTATCCCATAGTTTAGAGTGGTCATGAATCTTTTGTGCATATACATATGTTTGACACTTAAGGCCTTGATAAATGGTTCCTTGCATCATGGTTGCGTAAATGTTTTGATTAACCGGCAGTGAAGGTTGCAGGCCTCTATCTACAAGGCCAAGCAGAGCCACTTTGTGTTGTTTTTCATGGACTTGTAGACATAGAGAAAGACAAAGCAGTACAATTTGCTTCCTTGCCTCCGTTTGCATCAAAGTGGCGTTCCATTGGTGTTGCAGTGGGCAGTCCCATGGAACACCCATATGTTTTGAAACATTCACACATTTGCAAGATTTTGTAAATCTGGGAATGTGTCAGAAGCCTACACCTCCCCAGCATAACGGAGGCGCTACTAGGAGAAATACCTACATTTCTCAACATTTATAACTGTTTCTATGTATGCTGCCGTAGGGAGAGCACCCGCTGGGTTCTGAGTCCCTGGCCTATAGACCACTGAGAAGCAATGTTTGTGAAGCTGAAGAATCAATTTTTCAATCCTCAGAGGTAGACTGGAGGACCCAGTGAAGAGATGAATGAGGGATTTATGATCAGTATGAACTGTAAATACTGTAGGTGTCCATACAGGTAGAGATGGAAATGCCAACACGCCCAGTGAATTGTACTAGCCTCCTTCTCGATATGGGAATACTGTTGCTCCGTTTTGGTTAAGGCATGACATGCTATCTGGGCCCCTTCACCGTTGTCTTGCACAGAGCACAGCCCCAAGACCTGTGAGGCTAGCACCCACAGACAGTTCTGATTCGAGGCATGGGGCAAAATAGGCCAGCGTCATGTTCTCTGAAACTTCATCATTGGTTGCTTGGAAAGCCTTATCTTGTGAGGGCCACATTCCCAGTCAGCTCACAAAGGGGGACCATGAGAGAGGTGAGATTGGGGATGAAATGGTCACTTTATGTCACCATCCCTGGATAACTCCGTGCTCCAGTGATGCTGGTTGTGGCAGGTCCACATGAGTTGGAAAAGTGGTGATTGCTCTTGATTTATGTGCTAACAGCAATTGATGGTATCCTGTCCTGAAATCCACTTTAGGAAACCACTTGGAGCCTATCATTTCGGTCACTAAGTGATATGAGAATGCACTTCGCACTGCTGGTGCGTCACAAAACAAGAAGCACCAACGTGCATGGGACTTTCAAATAAGCCCATAACCTTTGTTGGATATTTCTCATTATTGAAAAACCACACAGCTTCCAAGGAGTGCATCCTGCATTGATCTTTGATATAGCACACATTTTTCAAGTTGAACTAAGACCATAGTTGGGCCAGAGTTGCAGTGCCATGAGGGCTGCACAGTAGAGTGTTATGCAGATCTATAGTTTAAGGACAAGTCAATTTTTCACTGGGCATGGCACACATATCTTCAATTTCCTGCACAACCACAGAGCCCCATGCAGGCTAAGCATTGACAATTTAAGGTGAAGCTAAGGAAATTGAAGGCCTCTGTTTGGTGTGATGGAGAAGTCATGAATACACAATAAACATGTGGTAATAACAGTTCGGCTGGGTCTCCTTGCACAAATGCTATGCAGGCAGACTGGCATCAACACAGACACCCTTGCAGCATGGTGCAAGGGCTTCAGTGGTGTTTGTACAAATGTTTATGTAGAGAATGGGACCCCTTCATTCTCCAAAGATAATAATTGCTATTTCTTCATTTTACCAATGTGTGCTGCATAATACTACACATATGTGAATTGCCAATGACAATGTCTCAGACATATTGCTCTCATGGTAACACCATCCTCCATGATGAATTTGTAAAATTGCAAAACATGGCTTTCAAGTCTTTGCAGCACTGGATGCAAAAGAGTGCTAATGTTACTGAAACACACAAAAAGGAATATCAGTTTGTATTCCCTGGCTTGTGTGTTGAGTTTAGTTCAGTTGGCTAATGGATGGATAACAATAGTCGGGCAATGTTGATGCCTACTGGTAACTAATTGAGGCAGCAATGTAGACATTTCATGTCATCATGCTGTGAACATTGCCAGATCCAGCTTCACAGGAAACTACATTTCCTGAATGTAGTGGTACACAGGAATCTCATTCATTCTGGTTCTGCCCTGCAAAATTTGACCTTATGGTCAGCCTGTATCATTGCAGTCAGTGTGAGAAAACACAGGGGCAGATTTAAAGAAAAGTGGCGCAGCACCGTGCTGCGCCAAAATTGGCAGCGCTGTGCTGCGTCACTTCAGAAACGCGGGGAAGCCCTGTATTTAAGGGAGTACAGCACACTCCTGTCTTTCCCCCGGCGCTGACGCTAAATTTAACTGCCAGCACCAACGCAGGCATCCTTGCACCATCGTGCGAGGATGTTTGTGTTGAGGGGTGTTCCTTCCTGCACATAAATAATCACTAATGGCACTTTGGCACTTCTGTGTGCTCTACACAATGCAGCACACACAAAAGTGCCAAAGCGTCATTTTCAAATGATTGTTTATGTGCAGTAAGGGACGCCTTCCTGCACATAAAGAATCATTACTGGCATTTTGCTCTTACAATGCTTGTTGGAGAATGCAGCACGCATAGAAACAGCAAAAAACGAGGAGGAATACAAGTAATCCTCTGCATTGCGCCATGCTAACACCACCCTTGGGGGTGGCATTAGATTTTGGCGCTGCCTCAGGTTTATGAGATTTGTAATGCCCACAGCAACACCCATTGCACACCCCTCCCATTGACAGTGCTGGGTGGGAAGAGGCTGTATTTACAAGGTGGCGTTAAGCCACAAAAAGTGGCTTAACGCCACCTTTTAAATACGGCGCAGTGATTGGCACCACAGGAGCCTCACTAAAAGTTACACTTCTGTGGCGCTGGGGGCCTATAAATATAAATGCAATCAGTCACTTGTGGGGTGAGTTTTGTGAAACTCACCTGGTTTTCAGGTTTTGCAGGCCCTCAGACCAGGCAACAAAAGTCTGTATAATTTTATCTGACTTGTGGGGCTGGGGTGCAGCATGGTGCTGCCTATTCTTGGTGCTGAGCAGGACTTGTGATCTTTAAGTGCCACCTTAAAGGTGTCTTGCAGGTCGAGTCTAGCAGAGACCTTTGGTTTTGAACAGGGAGGTTACCTCAGATAAGAAATCACCAGGCTGTGAAACTCTGCAAGACTTGGGGGAATTTGTTGCAGAGATGCTCCTGGATGGCCGGAGTGATGAATGGGATCCACGGGGGCTGGCTTTATCAGGTGTGCCAACACAGGCTGAAAGGAGATGTAAAGACTGGAAAACAGATCCACTGAGGTGTGTGATTGTACTGTGACAATGTTTCTTTGAGCCTGGAGCATTGATTAAGCAGGTGGTATTCAGGCTGGTCAGGAACAAGCCTTGGTGTCAGCAAGCTCAGCAGTTTAATAAATCTACTTCCAGAGGACCAGGTGAATGATGGATAAAGCTGAGCCTCACTGAGGGTCTGATCTGCAGTTCTCTGAATGCTCCTAAACAGTTACTTTTAAGCAGTCATGTTTGGGCCCCAGTGAGCAGTACTTCAGTTGTCATTGAAAATTCAGTCTGCTCCTGCTACCTTTAGGGGCAATAAATCCTTTAGTCCTAGGGAGTCCTGGTGAAGAGGTCCTGTTGTAGAGAATTCATCTTTACTTTTGTACCCAGACTCTGATCCAGTGCAAGATGAAGTCTAGCTGTGTGCAGAGTGGCTACCACAGGTGAGGGTACTGCACTGCTTCTTCGTGGAGTTCTACCTTGTCTCTTCTTGTTTTACAGCAAATCTGAGTTTCTGGTGTCAGGATGACCCTTAGGTTCTGATTTAAGAAACGTGGAGCTGCATCCAAATCAGCACCACTTTTCTTGCACCCCTTAGCGTCCCCCTAATGCCACCATGCGTGCACACGATTCAAGATACGGCCCACTATGGCAGTAGTTAGGGGAGTAGCATCAAATTTATTGATGCTAGTTTGCGCTTTGCAGGATTAGTGGAAAAGAAAGTTGATGCTAATCCTGCAAAGCACATTGAGGCCCATTATAGATAATGGTGTGCCTCTTTTTAATGCCTGCTCTGTGCAGGCATTCAAAATGCAGCAAAAAATGGTGCAAAGAAATCTTTTAGATTTCTTTGCACCATTTATTTGGCCCCCCTAATAAGGGAACTCCCCCCTTGCATACATCATGCCTGGCACAGACATAATGTGACACAAGGAGTTACAAAGTGGCACGATGCATGCATTGCGCCACTTTGTAAATCTGGCATGGTAATTTTGGCCTTGTTGGGCTACATTAACGTACAAACAATGACGCTAATATGGCACAAGGAGGCTCTAGGCCCTCTTGAATCTGGGCCTTAATTCTTATATTTATGGGCACTGACGGGAGTTAGGCCCAGTGGCATATGGGCATCTATTTCTGCATATAGCATGTCCCTGAGATGACCTCATTCAGTGGAGTGCATTACTGAACTATCCGGGAACCAACATTCCTAAGCCTTTTCAAGATGACACAGGCCAACCTCCACAGTCCACTACAGCTGGCCAATCCCAGAGGTGTGATCAGACTTTGGTGCAGCTACCTACTGGGCAGTTACATTTCCCACATGCCCACCTCAGAAGATTCCTAGGACAGGTGGTTACTTTGTCCTTGAGCGATGGACAAATTCCCTTGTCCAACCGCGGCAATATACCCTTTAAAGCTCAGCACCATGGTGGGCCTAATTACTAGCCAACCTGGCAGGGCGCAGATGCAAACTCCTTCTTGTACAGGCCTTAGTTCATAGCTTTGTGAGTGGCATACCCCCCAGCATGGACTCATAACTGTCTTGGTGGCAAACACTTTGGGAAGCCCACCAAGGCAGAAACAAGCTGGTAACTCAGATGCAAGCTGGGTAAATGCTAGTTAAACCTGGTAACAATAATTGTGTTCATGGATCAAATATCATGGTGTTTATATACAAAACACAGGAAAACTTTGTGGTGCATCATGGAGCTGTACAAATAAGGTATGGCTGGTTGCCACCCCATGTTATTCTATAGACTGGTAGTCACTTGTGGTAGTATTACATTTTAAATGCTGGCTCATAGTCATGTATGCTTGCACAACTATGTCCACACTCATTACACAATGCACTCTGCTTCCTGGGCTTTTGGAGGCCTTCTTAGGGGTGCCTGAGGGGACTCTAGCTGCACCTGGTATGGCAGGGTCAAACTTGAGCAGGGCAGCTGCTTTTGCAGACTGACATGGCAGCTTTAATTGGGACAATCAGGGTGTCACAATAAGTGCTGCAGACCTGGTTACTTATTTACCATACCGGCCCTGGGTGTGACTGGAACCATTTACTAGGGGATAACAGAAGTGTTAATGTCCTTGACAATTGGGGTTGATTAGCGACATACATTTTGAAACAAGAAGCACTGGGCTCTGATTTTCAGGCCTCAGTGCACTTTAAGATCAGAAACAACACCTTTGAACAGCAAACAGTGAGGGCTGATCATACAAAAAGGGTTCTTTACACACTAATGTTTATACATCCCCATAAGAGGCTTAACAAGGTGAATCTTAGGGAAACATGTTTGTCTAATATATTTACATGTGTCAGCCAACATGCAGCACACATAGTACATGCCAGGAAAACAGGCATGTAGGTTTTGGGTACATGAATGTGCATAGGTGACTTGGATGGAAGTTTACATCACATCAAATCAAGGAATGAATATAGTCTGATATTCTATGTTTTCCTAGTTCAGTTTACTACTAACAACTTGTATATCCCTGTGTCGTGTCTGTCAAAACACTATGCAAGTCACAAGGTTCACACATGTGACACAGGGTTGATCAAGGCAGCCTATTGATGTGCTTTGATTTTCATGATAGCTTTGTACCCAGGATGATTCATTCAGGATGATTTGAAATGTCCTCTTTAATACGTTTGTGACGCATGTGCCACTTGAGGTCCATACTGATATGTGCATACCAACAAGTTCCATAGAGTCATGTTGTTTACCCACCATATCATCCCATGGTACACAGACATCTGCAATATGAATGAGTCTTGATGGACATGTGTTTAATGGGCACAGTGGCGTTATGCAATCTTTTTATTTACCTATCTTCTGGATCAGTTTTGTGTTGACAAAGCCAACTTGGCTAGCAATAAAGATGTCTGGGTTTTTCAAAGGAAGTATCTATTTGTCTTTAGTTGGCATTCACATAAGTGGAAAAATTGAGAGGTATCTAGGCCAATATTTATAGTTTTTTTGCGCCACATTTGCGTAATTTTTTTACGCAAAAGCGGCGCAAACTTGCAAAATACAATTGTATTTTGTAAGTTTGCGCCGTTTTTGCGACAAAAAGTGGCGCAAATGCAGCGCTAAAAAACTATAAATATGGGCCCTAGTCTTTTGGATGTGAGTATACATTGATAACAGGTGTTAGGCAGTGCATTTATTGTCACATTTTGCCACTCTCACCTAGAAGGCATCTGTACATGGTTCCAAGAGTGGTATTGGCTTGCATTGCGTCCTTTCTTCTGTGGAAAGGTAACATGATCAGACTATTTGAGTTATGTTTTGATTATCACACATAACATATAGTGAGACGAGTTGCTAAATTTATTTTATCTGTGTGAAACATAGGAACATGGTATGAGACATCCATGCTTGGTCCATTTAGTTTACCCCATAGTATGGCTGATGTGGCAACATTGACAGTAGATAGTTGATATTGTACTTCCATGTTTTCCTGTTTGCAATTGATATGTGTGTTGTGATATCTCAGATTGTATTCCATATTCACCCAGACACATTATTGAAGCATATGTCGACTGTATGGCTTGCACTGTGTCCCTGTGCACATACTAATTGCCATATTTCTAAGGGCTTTTGTGAATCAGGAACAACCCTTTTAGTGACAGTCTGGTGGCACACATTGTTGGCCCATATTTACAAGGCCATGTAAAGCCACCCTGCGTGGCTTGTCATGGCCTTGTTGATATGGCCTGAGTCAACACAGCATAAGTGCTTGCTTTGGCTCACCCCGCAACAGAGTGGTGTTCCTTTGGTGTTATGGTGGGTGTTCCCATGGAGCACTCATTGCATTTGACACATTACCAAATTCTGAAGTATTGCACAACTCAAGTGTGTAAAAAGCATATACCTCCCCTGGTGAGGCATTAGGCAGGTGCAAGTTGAAGAAATAGATTTCCCACACAGCAACAATCATCCCCGCAATTCATGCACTCTTGCAGCTTGGTGCAAGGGTGTCTGTGCTGTCACAATGTAGCACATTGTGCACCACCACAGGGGACAATAACAAGAATGCACTATTTATTTTAGATAGATAGATAGTGGTCCTGCACTGCATACACAGTCTTTAAATATGTCCCTATGTGCCTCAAATTACATTCATCAGCCTATGAGTTCACTCTACTATCCGTACCAAGTATGTGCAGTACAAATGGGTGGCTCAACAACATACACATAGTATTAGGAGAATAATTACATTTAAGCTAACTTGTGATGGAGCCGTGTTGTCTGATATTATTTTCAATGCTACATACCACATTATGGAGATTAGTCCTGAATTTTGACACATTACAGGATCATTTTAGGGCCAGAATTTCAAAGCCCTAGCACCTCCTTGTGCCACATTAGCATATTTTTTTTTTACACTAAAATGGCTTAAGGAGGCAATTTTTATCACACCACATTTACAAAGTGGCACAATAAATGCATTGTACCACTTTGAGACCCCTTGAAGCACATCATGCCTGCATCAGGCATAATGTATGCAAGGGGGCATTCCGGCATTAGGAGGCCTGCAAATATCATGAACTGAAATCAGCAATATTTCACAGAGCCATTTTTTGGTGTCATTTCTAATGCGTGCTCAAAGCAGGTATTACAGTGACGCACCTGTTTTAGTCAATGGGCCTCCTTGCAATTTCCTGCACTAGCATCAGCAAAGCGCCGCTATAGCATTAAAATTTTTGACGCTATTTGTCTAATGGGCGCCATTACAATACGGCACACCCATGGTGTCATTAGGTTGGGTGGGATGGGGCGGGACGATGTAAGAAAACTGCTGCATCAGCACTGATGCACCAGTTTCTTGTAAATATGCCCCTTAGTGTTCTGAATTTTCAACAGAGCTGCATTAACTACAGCTCTCAACTTTAGAACCACATGATTTATTTGAGCCCTGTTTGTTACACATAGCCACATACCTTTGTTTCATGTCAATGAGTATGATTTAAGATTAGCAGTTTTTGTGCTTTACAGTACCTTTGGATTAAGAATGCTTACACGTTGCAAATTTTCCAAAGTACATTTTTATTGACCTGTACTGTAATCCATATTCTTTTTCTTTGTGGATTGAATTTTCTCAGGCCATTGTGAAGAAATTATTTACAATTTGTTCTTTTCTGTGTGTGCAAGCACTTAGGGCCACATTTGACTGTTGGCCCTCTTCTTCCCCTTCTTCATCATATGGGTCTTCCTGCTGAACACTGTCACCCCAGGGCACATTGGTCCGCACACAGATGAATTGCCGAATGCTGCAGTCCATGATGATTTGACAGACCATCTGGGGAGAGTACAGCAATCTTCCTCTGGTCAAATCGAGGTACCGGAAATGAGGTTTCAGGGTCCCAAATGTCAACAATGGACTGGGTCTTGCTGAGGGCATTGTGTTTGTGATGTGCCTCCATCTGGGGATGTGCATGTGGGGTCATGGCCCATGGCTGCAGCCCATATTCTTGGTCAACCTTAAAGACAGGAGGGAAACAATAGGATGATGTTCATTATGTGTGCCATGCCCGAATTCTTTTATATACTGCTTTATTTCCTGATGCACTAATTAACGTTTCACGCAGCAACGGAGGTGTTCTGACATTGATTGGCAGACATACATTTAAAAATGTTTGACTGACACTGTACTACACATACAAATTTGTTGGCCTTGTTGTTGCACTTACTATTTTTCTAAATTGTGAGTGCCAATTCCATGCCAATGGCACGTCTGCTCACTTCTGGATGTCAATTTCACATTAGAGCTGACACTTCTATCACACTTCAATTTATTTTCTGTTTAAAGTTATGTTGGGAGATCATGACCTCATACATGTCGTAAGGATCAACATTTTGCAAATGCTGATTATGTTGTTCCATTCATGCTAACATATTTGGATGTGGCAATAGTACTCACACTTATACATTAGCTACTGCCATGGAGGATTCTGAAGAGCATGTAATCATCCTACATGATAGTCTACAGATGGCAGTTCACTGTGTCTACAGTGTGCCATGCACAGTTTTTTCGTCAAAAATGTTACTGCAAATATTACATTGATATTATCAATGATGGTATCAAAGATGTCATGAGTGCCATATTTTGTGGGGTAATTAGCAGTGCATGCCAGGGTGTGAGTTATAGTTACCCTAGGGCACTAGTTATAGTTACTTGAGATAACTGTGACTATAACAGGTGAATTTCTATGGCCAACCCCCTATAAGCACCCACCCTTACAACACACATGGCCTTCACCCATGCACAGTGGAGGTTGCCCGCAAGACCTGGCCTTCAGCCAGACCATGTGGCTAACCTCCCTAACCACCCAGCCGCACGTAGGAGATAGCTGCAGTCTGGGTGTTAGAATAATTGTGAGAGGGTGTATCTGGGGGTGAGAGTGACTCTGAGAGTGTCTGTCTCCGTATGAGAGTGAATACATCACTGTTTTAGTGGGTGCATCAGTGTGTGCGGAAGTCTGTGAGTGGATGTGTGAGTGTCTGAGTGGGTCTCTGAGTGGGTGCATGAGGGTCTGAATAGATCTGTGTGTGCATGAGGGTTAGAGTAGGTCTGTGAGTTGGAGTGTGAGTGTCTGTATCTGTGAGTGGGTGGGTCAGTCTCTGAGTGGGTCTCTGAGTGGGTTTGTTAGTGTCTCAGTTGGTCTGTGAGTTTGGTACATTTGGGTCTGAGTGGGTCCCTGAGTGGGTGGGTGAGTTTCTGAGTTGGCCTGTGAGTGGGTGCATGAGGGTCTCAGTGGGTCTGTGATTGGGTGCATGAGTTTCGGAGTGGGTCAGTGAGAAGTTGAGTGAGTTTGTGAGTGGGTCTGTGCGTGGGTGTGTGAGTGTCTAACTGGTTCTGTATGTTGGTGTGTGAGTGTCTTAGTGGGTCTGTGAGTGGGTGTGACAGTATTTGGGACAGTTTGTGTTTAAATATATATATTCTTTCTTCGGCAGAGTTCGCAACTCCGTTGCGATGTTACACAGCTGTGCTGAGCCCCACAACGGAGGGAGTCACGGATCAACAATTGTAAAAAAAGAAGGAGATTTTAACCTTTTTAACTCATAATTCATCCCTCACAAACCCATACATTATCCTCATGTGGTCGAAGTTCCTCTACCCTGATCCCTTCTACTCATTTCTCAAAGAAAATTCATGACCCAGGACCACTGCTAGTCGATAAATTGGCAGCCACATCTTTCTGAACAGCTAGCACTCAGCCAATCACACTCCTCCTTGTGGCTCGCAAATTCACTGTGGGCTGTGTCGGATGCGCAAAGGATCCATGTCCCTATATACACAATTTTGTTTCCCATTAATTACTAAAAAAGCACTGTGCAGATTCCCAGTGAAAAACAAAAAAATTGTTTTCTGGACCAAGACTTACCTTACTGCCAAATTTGTTGTAATTCCATCCAGTAATTTTGGTGACATCGCTGTTCAAAATCCCTATGTAAAAATGAATGGGGAAAATGTGCTTTGGGACCCCCCTTTTTCTCTACCCCGAACAGATTACCCCAAAACATTCCAGACAGCAGGTGATGTGACTGGCAAATTGTTTCGCAAAGATTCATCAAGCAGCTCCAAATATATAGGTAAGTAAAAAAAAGCTTTTTTTATAGAATCTAGGTCCTAACTATAACTCTACCTAGTGATGACCGCCACTAGGATTTATATATGTATATATATATATATATATATATATATATATATATACACAATCCAACTTCTCCACAAAAGAGATGCACCATACACCCTTGATAAACAGCAATGGGAGGCATTTTATTCTTAACCTTCAAATTGCAAAAGCATGTTTTCTTTCCTGACACATTTTGGCTGTCGACATCAGCCTTAATCATAGGTGCATGATTCCCAATTTGAAAATTACCACATGATAAAACCAGCCACTCTTTTATTGTGAAACCTTAAAGTCATAGAATCTCTCTGCAGTCTTGTATTAGCAGCACATTTCACATTGAGTGCAATTAATTAGCTATTAAGTAGTGTCATTGTTTTGTTTCTCCCATTTCCAAAGCACACTGTAAATTTTATTCTCTTCACGTTATTGTCACTTATCCATTTTCAAAAACACACTGCTCTGTTTCCTTTGCAGTGTAAATATCTTAATTGAAATGTTCAGCAATAAACATCTTCATGTTTTTAAAACAGTGGGGGTTATTCTAACTTTGGAGGAGTGTTAATCCGTCCCAAAAGTGATGGTAAAGTGACGGATATACCACCAGCCGTATTACGAGTTCCATAGGATATAATGGACTCGTAATACGGCTGGTGGTAAATCCGTCACTTTTGGGATGGATTAACACCTCCTCCAAAGTTAGAATAACCCCCTATGTCTTTGTATTTCTATTTTGAATACACACCACAATGTCTTCCATACATATATATATATATATATATATATATATATCTCATGAATGCGTTATAGATGGCCTTCTTATCATGATTTGCACTTCACCTTCGTGCCCCTCAAAAGCTGCAAACAGTGAACAGAAATACATCAAGTCATGTTTTAATGTCATGTTCACTTCCCTCGCCCAATTTCACTTGTGTGCTTATACTTAACATTAATTTCCTGGTTGGAATCTCCATACCTTTGTTTATTTCTTCACAGTGAAAAATGGGCAGACAGACGCCAAGGCGGTTTGGTGAGGCATTCTTTCAGGCCTCGACTTTCTCCCGCCAAGCACCTTGCTCCTTATAAGTTATAGCTTTGATTGTTGCCCGACTGTTGTGAGGGAAGAGATTAACTTGCCCAACTCAGCCCCTGTTCCACCTCCCCCCTCTAAGTCAGCTCTCCACGACCTCTCCATTGCTTGATTCCTCCTAAGGGATGGTGGACTCTTGAGCTACTGTCCCCCCGACTGAAACTTTCTGGTATGCGTTTCTCATTCCCACCGCCCCCCAAGTCCCCCATTTTTTTGGCCCCCTCTGCTGACAACCATTTTAATCCCAAAGTGAGTGCCGACACTATAGCAGGATTTTTCAATTTTTCTCCTACCAACAACCAACACAATTAGTAGGACCACCCAATCCTTTAACTAGCAGCAACACCAAGATAGAACTAACATAACCAGAAGCCCCCACCCTAGGATGACCTCCGAGCTTTCAAATTCATATTCCCTTCATTAAAGTCAGCCATCTCACAACCTCAATCCCCCAACACACAAGCTAAGACCCCCAACCCCATAGAATTTCACTCTACCCCCACGACCAACCCTCCAAGCACTACCCCCAGCTCTCCCACCATTCCTACAGACACTATTCACAACCTGAGTGACTCACCCATCCCCATCAACCCCTCTCCCCCTGACTCAGCCCCCAACTTCCTAAACCCTACAACCTTCAATCACAACATCCTTAAAGGCTCTCTAGCCCACACCACCACCATCCTCTCGCACAATACCACCCCACTCCTGAATGTCTCCAAGATTTCCCCAGCACAGTTCCATCTCCCAACCCCCCGCCTACCTCCCACAAACAGACTACACTCTACGAATCGAAGAGACACTCATGTTCCGCCCTCTTCATATGTCACCTCTAACGCACCCCCGATACCAATCACAAACACTCTACTACTGTCTCCTCCCACATACTACCCAGGGATTTAGAGAACCATCAGAAACAGTTGCATCAGACTCCACACAATAAGAGCCACATCACCCACACCCCCCTCCAACTCTACTCCCACTTCTAAAATTGACGAACGGCTCTCCAACCTTGAATCCCAACTCAAATTCATCATACAGGGCATCAACATGATAGCAAGAAGCCTAAATCCGCTGATGCACCCCTCCCTGACCCTGGCACACCACCACCACCGGACATGACCACCCTACAGAGTGTTAACTGGCCCTCCAGGCCCTTCTACCTTAACACCTCAAGGCCAAAAAGAGCTAACGCTCCATTGTCACACAATGGAGCAATTGAACTCGCCCAGTCCTACAACTCGCTCTTACCGATCCTGAACCCCCCATCCAACACCCAGGTCATCACAGGCCTAAGTCAACATCTCATACCTCCATCCTCACCCAGAACCCCAGCTCACCTCATTAATATCCCCCTGATCCCTTCCATTCCAGACCCCAAAATCTATCTGCATACAAGCTGTATGCTCATTAACTGCAGATTGAGAGTCAAACATGCTGTGGATCTAGATGATGCCATCCTTAATCATAACATTGACATTGCCTTCATCCCTGAAACTTGGCTGACTGAACACTCGCAACCGATCTTGGATATCCTCGTCCCTCCCAGTTTCTCAATTACCAACAAAGATACAAAAGACAGCCTTGGGGGAGGCATTGCCATCATTCAAAAAGTGATATTGAAATAGAGATAAAAGACTCAGTCAACTACAACTCTTGTGAACACCTTAATGCCTTCATCAGGATGAGTAACAATTCCAAGGTGACCTTCCACCTTCTCTACCACCCCCTAGGTAACACGCTATCTTTCGGTGATCACCTAGCTGACCTAATAACGCACTGCTCCCTCTCATGCCCCAACTCCATCATCTTGGGCGACCTCAACCTCCGATGGAATGACCATAATAATGCTCTTATCCAATACTTAAATGACCTACACAGCAAAGACCTTGCCCAGCAATGCAAGGGCCAAACCCACATTAAAGGAGCTACACTAGATGTGATTATAGCTCGTAAAGACTCACTCACGATTGACAATATTCTTCTTGTCGACTGGTCAGACCATCACATCATTCTGTTCCCTCTTAACTATACTCCCGAACACACTACTCAATCTCAAAAGACACTTAAATGGAAAAGAAACATTGACCAAATCCCATTAACTGCTCTGGAAGAAAAAATCAGCTCCCTACTACCGCCCCCTTCGCCCAACCTCTCAACTACTGAGTTAACCACCCAGTACAACTCAACTATTACTAGCATACTTGATCAATTAGCCCCTATGAAACTGAAAAGAGTGAGAAACACACCATCCAGAGCCTAGTTTAACAATTATCTCAATTTAGAAAGAAGAAAACTGAGAGCAGCCGAAAGACTCTGGAGATCCGACCCTTCCACTATCCACCTTGAACAACTCAGAAGGGAATGGAGAAACTACAAAAAACACATAACCAATGAAAAAAACACCTTCTTCCGCAATGCTCTTGACAGAGCCAAAAAACGCCCTGAGGAGAGCTTCAACATCATCTAACAACAAACTACTAAACCTCCCCCAACCTCCTACCTGCAACCAAAGACACTTGTGTCAATTTTGCTAACTTTTTCAACAATAAAATCACAGAGATTGAGCTTTCCCTGGTACCGGATACTTCACCAAACACAGAGCTCCCCCACCTACCACTAACAATAATACCCATTGCCCATCCCCCTCTGACAACCCGCCCTTAGAACTGAAGGCTGTCTCCCTAACCACATTCAACAGTCTACCCCCGCTAGCTGGGTAACCTTCCACCCTCTCCTGGCTACGGACATCACCAAAGTTGTGTCCACCTCTAAAACATCCTCTCACCTAGCTGAGCCCCTCCCATCCTCCCTGGCTGAACATCTCCACCAGTCCCTCACCCCGATCTGGACCAAGATCACCAACAGCTCCCTACAAACCGGCGTGGTTCCTGACTGCCTGAAACTAGGCCAAATCGCGCTGATTCTTAATAAACCAGGAGCTCACCCTAACATCCTTCATAACTACTGACCAGTCTGCAACCTACCCTTCCTTGCCAAAACTCTTGAGAAATGTGTTCTCCATCAACTAACCCAACACATTTATAACAACAGCCTTCTTAACCCTCTACAATCAGGCTTCCGAAAAGGCTGTAGTACAGAAACAGCCATTCTCAACATAGTAGATGACCTCTGCAACTCCCTTGACCGATACTGCCTTCTGATTCTCCCAGACCTAACAGCGGCTTTTGACACAGTCGACCACAAGCTCCTTCTGGACACTCTCCAAAAGAGAGTCGGCATAGAAGGCACAGTCCTCCACTGGTTCTCTTCCTCCCTACAAAACTGAACGCAACAAGTAAAAATACATAACATGACCTTGCCCACCTCAATAATCACCAGATGAGTCCCCCAAGGATCTGTCCTCTCTCCCACACTCTTTAACATCTACATGGACCCTCTTACCACCATCCTCACTCAAGCCAACATCCCCTTCCATCTCTATGCTGACGACACTCAACTTTACATTGAAATATCCTCTTTAGAAGACATCCACCACCTAAACAACACCCTCAAAGAAGCTAACTGTTGGCTATCCCACAACCATCTCAAAGTCAACCAGGATAACACAGAAATACTCCTCGTTTCGAAATCGAACCAGCTCCCCCAGATGCAAGAATTGCTGAAATCCATTGACGCTCTCAAAATCAATCTCACCCAAAATCAATCTCACCCCTATGAGCACGGTCAAGTCACTGGGAATCACTCTGGACTCCAACCTGACTATGCAGGGCCACATCAAAAAGAATGCCAACAATGCTTTCCCCAGCCTTAAACTGCTGAACAAAATAAAATCTTTCATTCCCCAATACGATCTCAAACAGACCACAACAGCACTGGTACTCTCAAGACTAGACTATAGGAACTCCATCCTTACTGGCACGGCCAAATCCTAACTTGCATCCATGAGGTCCACCCTCCATGCAGCTGCCAGACTGGTGACTGGAATGAAAAAATATGACCACATTTCCCCTGCCCTGAAGAGTCTAAAATGGCTCACAATTGAAGCCTGCTGCTCGTTCCGAACTGCCTGCCTAACACACAAAGCCCTTCATGCTGGGAAACCAGAATACCTTGCAAATAAACTCTTGAAAGCAGGTCAAACAAGATGACTAAGAAGCTCAAACACCTTCCTCCTCATCCTGTTCAAAACCTAGAAGCAAAAAACTTGAACATGTTCCTTCTCAAGCAATGCCCCGAGAATCTGGAAGTCCATCCCAATTCACATCAGATCTAACCCTTCCCATCAGATCTTTAAGAAGCTACTAAAATAATTCCTCCTCAACCAACCTCCACTCCAAAAAGAATCTCTCACCTCTCACCCCACCACTGCTGGATTTTTATCTTCTTGACCATGTGAAACCTACTTTATAACTGTTCTCTTTGAATGTATGCTTTTATTATCAATACTGTTGTAAAGCGCTCTGATACCCTTGGGCTCTTGCCAGCGCTATAGAAAACTCTCTAAATAAAAATAAAATACATACATTTACACATCACCAGTGGGAAGGACCGAATGGTTAAAGAGTCGTCTTTAGAGGTAATTGCATATAAAGGGATGTACTTTGTGTGTGTAAAATCAGCTTACGTTTATCTGGCCCAATGTTGTTATGGAAGTTTTTCCCTATCCTTTGTTACATGGTAGGGTGGCCAATTGGGTTGGACACATGCTCACAGGCCTATGAATACCACCACTAGAGATGTCATAGGAGAAATGAGGTGGTAAGGTTGATTGAAGAGTTGTCAGATGACACCTCATCTGCCACACAAAATATCACAGATGATAACACTACACTGAGGACCCTCGGTATACAGGACAAGATGGCATTAGATATATTGATTGCTAAAGAAAGCAAAATATATCAGGTAATGGTCCAAATGTTTTGTGCCTACATACTGGACAGCAATGGCAAAATTAGATAGGCAGTATATAATACCCATTAACTGAGTAAGAAAGAAAGAAATATACAGAAAGGGGGATGATGGGATTCTATGGCTGCCTCAGGCAAATTGGGAACATGGATATTGGAAGCAATATTGATTGGAGTTCGTATCTTGGTATTTCTTTTAAATATAATGACAGTTGTACCGCAATGATACCCAACTAAAATGTGGAAGCCTAGGAAGCACAGAGCGGAGCTTCCCATTGACCAGGAAACAAGGAACATGATGGCAATTGAATTTGATTAAATGACACGATTGAGTATCAGATGTGGGAATGTGGCATCCATTTTATTTCACATTCCAATTTGTGACACTCACTCGGAGAAGGCCTGCAGAAGGTCAACACGTCCTGTGGCCTTAAGTGAACTTTCTGTGCTTTTGCTATAACAGCAAAACAATGAGAAATGACTAAGTCACAAGTATCAGTGCTCATACATAGATAAAGATATTTTTCTGATTAATGATGGGATAGATGAGTAGACAACTTATATTGTTTCTCTGAGCAAATGGCTCTCATTGGCTGTGTATCAACTGTGCAATATGTGCAGTATGTATTGTAATCTATTTAAATCTATGCCTCCATGCTAACCTCTATAAATTGAGCAGGTCCATAATGGCACCTGGCTCTTTCCAGCTGTTGAATTATAAGATCCATTAGAATCTCTCTGCATTGTGCTTTTATTAATTTTAGTCTCCCACAATGGCTGCCAATGTAAGGTTTTACTTTATAATGAACAATATTAAAGGCTGGCACTATCCCTATTCCCTATTCCTTTCGCAATTGATTCAAATGCTGCTTGATTGGTTAAATCTAACATGTTGCTGCTTGTGTTCATGTGGTGACATGCTGTCAAAGCTAGTTCACCTAGCTTATTGATAGTGACACTCCCTTACAGTGTGATGTAACATCAATTGTGGGGGCTATTGTTGTTATAAGGTTAAGGACTCTCTAAGGGTGCAACGTGATATGAGGGTATTATCAAGGGTATTTATATCCACTTGATTGTAGATAGGTGTAAATAATGCATAATATTTAGTATTGTGTATGTAATAAAAGTTTTTTTTTCCTTTTAAAAGAAAAAGCATTGACTGGATAATGTTTAATTGAGTTTGGTGTTGTGTACTAGCAAGCAGGGGTTACTAGGCCACAGTTTGTGAATCAGGCCCTCAGTGAACAAACTGTGAAATCCTCCCATTTTACAGGATTACCTACAGAATGTATTTGTGTAATTTCTGTAAAATAATTTTGCATTGATTTGCAAAATAGTGTTGTCTAACATTATCCTGTACACTATAGATCTTGTTCGGGGAAGCCAGATGAAAACTTTGGAACGTTAACTGTGATAGAGCTGAGAGGTTCAGAGGGCACCCCTCCAGATTAAAACATGGGGATACATGATAAGAGGCTCACCCTTTTTAAGTTACAACTTGGATGGCTATGGGAACCATTACATTTACAATTAAGGGTTGGATTGCTTTAGATTAGAGGTCCAATAAATCAATCTAATTAAGAAACTAGAAAAATACTGCTATTTTATATGGACAACAGAATTTTCAACCTTAGAAATGGTATGAATTATACTGCTTTTTGCCCTTACAAAATTTTGTTCTCATCATAGTTCTTTAAAATCATTGCAAGTTAGCATGGACATTGAAACTATTACATAAAATCTTAGAAGTGAGTTTTTTTGTAATACTATGGGATTTTATAATATGGAAACAAAGTGTTCTTATGCAGAGCAATGCCCACACATTTTAGGAAAAATCCAGTGAATTGGGGGTCGGCGCTGCTTAAGCATGATTTTATCACTTCAGAGGGTCAATATCTCCTTGTTAGCTGTATGTGTTTTGAATGTGATAATCATTTCATCGCCAAAGTGGCTGTTGCGAATGTTTCTTATTTGCAGCAAGCTAAATCTTGCTCTGATTAACCATCTCTTCCTATCTACACTTGAGTGGAAGGACCCAGAAGCTTTGCTTTTTAGTTTTTCTCACAAGTATCAAATACCATCCAATTATGCTTTTTTCCCAGATTTAGCTGTTTACAGCAATTGATAATATTTTTTCTGGCTTAATGCTAATTAGGGTTCTTCTAGACATAGGGGGTTATTCTAACTTTGGAGGAGGTGTTAATCCATCCCAAAAGTGACGGAAAAGTGACGGATTTACCACCAACCGTATTACGAGTCCATTATATCCTATGGAACTCGTAATACGGCTGGTGGTATATCCGTCACTTTACCGTCACTTTTGGGACGGATTAACACTCCTCCAAAGTTAGAATAACCCCCATAGTCCCCATATTGCATTTGTTTCAGAATCAATTATGACTTGCCACAGAAGATGTTTTAAGGAACCTTCTGTGATCCCTCTAAATTTGGCACCAAGGGCTATGCATAGGACTTTAAGATATATGCTTGCTTGTACAGATTGAACTGAAATCAAACTTGATCTTGTGCTGAGCTATCCAGGAGACTGATGAGAAGTTTGTAGTTGTGGCACTGAGCTGTGTCTAGCCAGTTTCTCTATGAAAATTATCTGTCCAAAAGTTAATTTAGATATAAGTTTACTTCTTAATACTTGCATGAGGGGACACAGTCACAAGCCCAATAGCACGACCAAAAGTCAATATAGGTGTAAATTTCCTTCCTAATAATTGCACCCTCCTTTTGATTTGCTCCCTATAGTCTTTAAAAAGTTAGAAAATAATCTATTTGAAAAGGAATACATTATGTGAAATCTGCTAAAAACTATATGGCATAAAATTGAGGATTAGAAGATGCTCAAGGGTGTTGAGAACTCTTTTTTGGAACACATACTGAAATTCACTTAAGTTTCTTTCATAACATTTTATTTTTAGTTCAACAATAATACACTTGCTGATTGAGAATTATCAAACACTTAGATTTGCATGCAAATGTACGAGTTCAAATCTTTTTTAAAGAAGGGCCCAATTTAGTGTTTTGCAAAGAGGGTACTCTCTCACTACAATGACAAACTACTCTCTCACCTCACACTCTGCCTGCCTGATTTATGGCTGAGCAGACAGGCAGCATGTCAACAAAGGATCCTACTCAGGCTCTGTTGCTGACATATTCCACTGACAGAGCAATAGAATATGTGCCGTCGGAGGTAAGCCATGAGACCGTCAGCCAATTTTAGAGTGAGTGGTCAGATGGCGACAGACAGTAAAATTGAAAATGTATCACCCACCCACCATGGGAGAAAACTTCCACATTACATTTTTCTCAAACAAATTATTGCTTTGACAGGTTGTCTATCACCAATGTCACAAACACACCAAAGGGTTTAATGAGTTTGCATGTACCAGTATTTTGGTGATTCATAAAAATCATAGAGTTTGCCTGCCGGTCACCAACAAACTCCTAATTTTATACTCAGGCAGGGTGGAGGATGTAAAGTGCTTGGCCATCCTGTATGCCTTCTCACCACCTACCAAATTCTAAATAGGATCCTCTGTTTCATAACTAATGGTGTTGTGCAGGATTTATGATGTATTTTTAGAAATGGAATATGACAGATTATGTTGGACTTTCCTCTTAAGGGCAGTGGCAGGACTTTCGGGAAGTATTTTTAGGATGTGGAACATGGGGCATTCACTATTGTTCCAGCTTGGCACCTGTAGTGGTTGTCTACCATTTTTTGGGGTTCAGAATATATTTGGATCACACCTAGCTGGGTGATTTTATAAGTATATATAATGTAAATCATAACACTTTTGTGCTAGATCACCACCTCCATCTACGGGTCATGAATCTGTTTTAATTTGTTCTTTAGACAGGATCCAGCTGAGAATGCAATTTCCTGGTATATCATCAATTAAATGCACATACAGTCCCCAAATTACCTGTATTCAACAGGATTGCAATGGAAACGCAGGCTTTAGTGTATTCTCTGAAAATTGAAGGAGCATCATGTATAGGATTCAGAACTTCAAACTACATCCAACTTACGTATTCAGATATTTTCATTTCTTGGGCGGAAAATCACAGTCCAATAATATCCTCAATGATGTTCAATGCCATTTACTATTGTTATATTACAATAAACTAAAGCTGCAGTAATTTTTCCAGAGGAGGACATGGGTAAACTAACTGTGACATATTAAGGCCAGTTTTAAGGGAAAATGGCGGTGCGCATCACTGCACCATCATTTTCACAACGCAGGGATGCGCTGAGTTAAATAGAATACCGTGCACCCCTGTGTTGCCACCTGCGTTGACGCTGAATTTGATGCACTGCACTAACACAGCAACACTCGCACCATTGTGCAAAGGTGGCTGCTTTGAGGAGGAGATTGTTTTGTGCAGGAAGGAACACCTTCCTGCACAAAAACAATCTAAAATGGTGAATTGCTCTTTTTATGTGTGCTGCAAAATGCAGCACACGTAGAAACAGCAAAAAACAAGGAGAAATGAAAGCATTTCTCCTCGTTGCACCCTGCTAACGGTACCCTTGGGGTGGCGTTAGATTTTGGCGCTACCTCAGGTTACCAAAACACATAAATTTGGGGCAGCATCAAAATGGAATGGGTGTTGCTGTGGCACGCCCACAGCAATACCCATTGCACGCCCCTTCTACACAATGTGCTGCATGTGAAGGTGCCCTATTTATAAGGTGGCGTTAAGCCACAAAAATACGTGCAAATACGCTAAATACGGTGCAATGCATAGCCCCAACGAAGCATCCCTAAATGTGACACTCTGGTGACGCTAGGGGCTCCTAAATATGCCCCTTAATCTCTTTATTTCTCAAACAAGTTTTACATCTGATACAGCCTCAGTGGTTTGTATCATTTGATCAATATTTGCAAAACATATCACTTGAGAAGCACTAGGGCCCTGATTTATACTTTTTGACGCAAACCTGCGTTAGCGCAGGTTTGCCTCAAAAAGTATAGCACCGGCTAGCGCCATTCCAAAGTGCCAGCCGGGCGCTATATTTAAGGAATGGTTCAAGCGGTGCTAAGGCCCGGTTAGTGTTAAAATACATGACGCTAACAGGGTGAGGAAGGCGTAGGAAAAACAGGAGGTTGTGCGTGAAAGAATGGCGCTAGTCAGGTTAGAATCAAAATAATGACTCTAACCTGACAAGCGCCATTGTTAGATGCACAACCCCCATGGACATGACTCCTGTCTAAGTAAAGACAGGAGTCATGTCCCCCCACCCAATCGCCAGGCCCAAGGGACTTAAGTCCCCTGAGCATGGCCATTGGGCACAGTGCCAATCAGAGAGTCCAAGTTAGGGCCCCCGAGAGGGGGAAAAAATATATAAAATACTTACTGGGACTTACCTAGGATGGGTCTGCCATCCTGTGGTGTCCCTATGATGTGGGTGAGGGTGTCCCTGGGGCCAGGGAAGGGCACCTGTGGGCTCTTTCCATAGTCTCTGACCCAGGCGTTAAATTATGGTGCAAAGCTTGCTTTGTACCATTATTTGACCCCTCCTCCCCTGTGCGTAATTTTAGCACAGGGGGATAAATATGGCACTAAGGCCATAGAGTAATTTTTTGCATGGAAAATGCCTACCTTACATCTCATTGATGCGAGGTAGGTTCCATGTCCAAAAAAGGGCTTTAAGTCCAAAACTTTGGCACTAGAGAGGGCTAGCGCCAAAGTATAAATATGGAGTTACTTTTGCACCGAATTTGTGTGAAACAAATGACGCAAATTCGGTGCAAAACAAGTATAGATATGCCCCTATGTTTGATCAGAATCTGAGCTCTTTAATTAATCACAGAAAAAGGCCGAAGGGCTCATGTTGGGGGTTGCTGGAAAGAAAGGAATGCCAAAAAAATGGTGCTCTTTCCCTGACAAACCTGTGTTTCCCTCCCACCTATTAAACCTATTAAATTGTGAGAAACTGTGGGGATGCACTGAACTGAGTCTCCAATGTGCACTGCTGACAGTACCCCTGATCTGCAGGTTCGTCTGATACTTTACCGCTAGGTTATAATTTTCCGTGAGCGTGTATGCTTTGCGAGATATAGTGGACACGCACAGGAAAAGCTTAGAATGACCATGATGCACTGTAGAAAGTCCATGCAGACGGTCCCTTCATTTTCTGTTTGGTGCACTCAAGCTCCCGCTTTGGGAGCCTGTCTTCTCTAAATAAAATGTTTTACCAGGCAAACACTTTAAACATGCATGCGTTGAGCATACCTTCTGTGCTTCAGTAGAATTTTCCTTGACAGCACTGAGGAACTTATCAGGAAAGCCATGTTTTCTCAGTAGAGTGGACAGTCCACCAATAGGATTGTAGAGGGCATTGCATTTACTCTCCTGGCAACGAGGCATCGTCCAAGGTATGAATGACCCCTAGATTGTTGCATAGTTTTGCATATAATATTCATCATATAATTTTCATCAACACAAAATCATCTGATGGAAACGGCAATTTCCACTAAAGACAGACACTTTTTTTTAATGAAATGTTCATTCTAGGCTGATACCTTAAATAAAAAGTATTACTCTACTTCAGATTCTCGGGATTTTTAGTTGTTCAACTTTTGACCCATAGATTTATTCTCGAAGGATCTATTCGTGGATGTATCCGACTGAATAATGACCTTTTTATCATTTTTCTGCATGTCACTATAAAGTAGATGAAGATGTGAAATTTCAACAAAGATGGTGTATCCTTCACTGTTATCTTTATGAATGAAAACTAATGATTCTCAATTCAGTCTTCACAGGATAGCTCTGATGTCGTGCTTCTATTGATTGAATACCCTTAGCTTTTAAAGTGAAATAGCTTTAACACAGAAAGATAGTTGCTACAGGATATATCCATCTGTTGCTATTATATTTTGATTTTGTTTTATGGATAGTTTGTAATGTTCGCATCGATGTTCCCATTAAAAAAAAAAAAAAAAAAAAGCGTTTTTTGCTACAACTAGGCAATAATTTGGTTAGCAACTTTTGTGCTACTTTGCAGGTCTCTTCGTTATCATTATTATGGAGCATTCATCCCATTGATGTTTCAGCTCTCTCCATCTGCTACACTTATAATAAATGTGTCATTAAACCTGCTTCTGTAGCATTACACAAAGGTTTGGACTTGCTAAAGAATCCCCTGCCCTATAATATACACATATATGGCTACTTAGAGTGGTTTTCCTGATACCCTCATCATTCTTTAGTCTATTTAACTGTCAATCACATTTTACTTCCACCCACCACAGAAACCAGCATGAAGCAATGGAACAACCATCTGAATCCATTTGCTCTTGTGCACTGTGTGTGAAGGTGTATTTTTCTGATGCAAAATGTACATCCTCCTGAAAAGAAACGCACTTTTATTGCAAGGGCTAGCTGATTACCATATTACTTTGTCAGTATTTTTATCTTTTCCGTTCTTAGTACGTTTTTTTAGTCTTTTGTGCTTAACCTATGTCCTCAACTTCAGTAATTCAAAGCCAACCTTACCCCCAAGTTAAGGTGGTACCATGTTTTTACTTCTTTTGATTTTTGTGGAATATGTTTGAAATAAAAAAATAATATAAAATGAAACAGTTTCATTAGCTTCCCAAGGAAATCCGCACTGGCTTTTCCAATCCTTGTTTCTTCATAAAGTTACAAATTATCATACAGGAGTCTCAAAGCCTACGTAAGGCCTCGTTATGGTGAACTCTCCTTATAGTTACCATAAGATTAAATCTTGAATAACTTGACCGACCTTAGGTTTATGAAAAAAATTCTTGGGCCGCATACAGAGCCTTAGCATTGTTAGGAAAATTGCACCCATAATCTTCTTGACAAAAACCTGACAGAGTTGATTTTGCCTTCCCCTAACGACTTCATCATTTTATCTTTCAGCTGCTTCAGCTCGAAGTTTAGAAAATACAAAATTTTGACAAACACAGAATGCAGTGAAGGTCCATCAAGTTTACTTTGCAAATGGGAGAATTGCAAATCCTCCCATTAGTCACAGTGCCATCCTGCAGTTAGTGTAGATATCAATAGTGGCAAGTCTTGGTAACTCTAGATTGAAGGTAGTGAAGCAATGTTGTTGCTTGGAAGCAAGGCACCAAAACAAACCTGAACAAGGGTCGAGAAAGTAGGACTTCACCTACAGGTGTAGTGAAAATCAGGGACAGAGAGACAACCACTGGGCGATGATCATGGCAACGAATAAGGGAACAGAATATGTTGCAACAAATCCATCTCTGACATTACGGGAAGTAGATTGCCCCCATCTTCTATTCGGAACTTTAGACAGCAATCACTGTAAAAAACACCATATTAGGAAGGGTTGTATTTAAAGGTAACCACGCCTTCATCTTCAGCGATATATTATGCAAAAGGCTAGCCCCATCTTTATCTTCAGGGATATGGGGTCTTTCAAAAAATTCAACATGACCCAACGTTTGATGTTCTTCATCCCTTGTGTGCATTCATGCCCTGACTGCCACAATTCAAGGTCGGTGATCTATGGAAGCATCAGTGGGTCACACCAGCAGGTGTCTACATATGTGGAAATTACAGGCCGATCTGAAGAGCAAAATGAAATAGCCACCTTTCTGTTACCTGTGCATGGTAGTTAGGGACATGCTGCCTCACAACACGCTGAAAGCAGATCCTTTTCAGACTATATGGTGCTACCTCTGGTAAGTTCTCAGAATAAATCTTTGCATCGAAACGTATCATTATATTTGGTCTATGGTGCTCATATAATTCTTAAACCTCCTTTTATATAGGCTAAAAAACTTTTAGGCTATATTATTTTTTACCAAAGGTGTTGACTATTCTGATATAGTGGATTATGACTCACTTTATCCCCACTAGAATGTTTAATTTTGACCACTGGTATTTGGAGTCTGCTGTGAGTTTCACTAATTAATCTATGCACATGTCAGACTTACGTTGCCATGAAGCTGTAGATCCTGATGTTGCTATAGGGATGACATGGAACCCACCAGTCTTTTTTCCTCATCGACAGTGCCAAACACATTCAAGAAAATGCTTCACACTCACAGTGAAGACAGGAGAAGGGAACAGGGAAATGAGAGGAGGCACACTAGAGGCATTGTCAGCAGGTAGATGTAAAGCATATCTCTTCAACTCAGGATCTCTCTTGTATATTGTTGTCTTTCACAATTGACAGCAGTTCTTTTGGGCTAAACAGAACAAAGGACTATTGCTACTCACTTCTCTGACATCAATTTCAATTACGTGGATTTCACATGAATGGTAACATCCTCCAAAAACTAAAAAAGTACACAAGAATATCACTAGCAACATGTGTGTTACACTTGGCATCCTTGGCATGGTCTCCTCTAATTCTTTGCCTCTGTTTCCCAGGTTGTTGATGTGTGCTGGACTCTGTTTTTTGTCCTTTTTTATTCTCTGGCCACTTTACCATTGCTATCCAGTGCTAAAGTGCAAGTGCTCCTATGTAAAATGTATGCGTAATTGACTTTCCATGATTGGCATATCTGATTTACTAGTACGTCCCTAGTACACTGCACTAGAGGTGCCCAGGGCCTATAAATCAGATGCTACTAGTGGGCCTGCAGCACTGGTTGTGTCACCCACTTTAGTAGCCCTGCAAACTTGTCTCCGACCTGCCACTGAAATGACTGTGTGTGCAGTTTTAACCTGCCAATCGACTTGGCAAGTGTACCTACTTGCCAGGACTAAACCTTTCCTTTTTATACATGTAAGGCACCCCTATGGTAGGCCCTAGGTAGCCCCATGGACAGGGTGCAGTGTATATTAAAGGTGGGGCATGTACTTATGTGTTTTTCATGTTCTGACAGTGAAATACTGCCAAATTCGATTTTCACTGTTGCGAGGCCCATCTCTCTCATGGGTTAACATGGGGGCTGTTTTTAAAGTGCATATTCCCTTTAAGAGCAGATAGACATGTGGAGTTTAGGGGCTCTGAGTTCGTAATTTAAAAATACATCTTTTAGTGAAGTTGGTGTTTAGATTGTGTGCCTAAACCATTGACTCTGCCTGTTTGAGGATTCCCTGTCTGGGTCAGTTTGACAGTTGGGCTGTTTGCACCTCTCTCTTCACAGTGACACAAAGGGGGCTAGGGTGTAGCCCGTATATCCTGATGAGCCATCTGTGCTGGGAGGGAGGGGAGGAGTGGTCACTTACACCTGAAAGGGCTGTGTCTGCCCTCACACAATGCAGTCTCCAACCCTCTGGTGTGTGGCTGGGGCCTGGCCTGGACAAGGAAGGTCTTGAGACTTTACTTTGAAGTTTGCCAACTTCAAAGGCAGAAAAGGGTATAAGTATTGGACCCAAAATCTCTGCAGATCACATCACTTCTGGATTCAAGAGGAACTTCTGCCAAGGAGAAGAGCTGAAGAGCTGAGGAGAAGTGCTGCCCCTGCCTTTGACTGTGCTGTGTTGGGCTATCCTGCAGTTGCTGCTTCTGCCTCTGAAAAAGGACAAAGACTAGACTTTGTGGTACATTCCTGCTTGAGAAGAATTTCCAAGGGCTTGGACTGAGCTTGCCCCCTGTTCTGAAGTCTTAGGGCCATCAAAGACTTCCTCTGCCAGCACCTGGACTCTGCTGAGACTCCTGTCCTGCCAAGTGGTGCCTAATCCTTTCACTGGGGCCTTGAAAGGAGAACTGGTGAAAATCCAAGAAAACCAACTTCGAACGACTCCGGACTGATGCCGCTGCCAAATCCCATGAAGCTGCCTGCAACCAAAGTCGTGGTCCTCGCTGGAGTGTGACGACCCTTGCAGGTCTGACACTGCTGCAGCCCGCCAAACTCCCTGACTCTGTTTAAGTCACTGCACCACGTCATGACTGCCGGATATCGACTCCGCTCAAAGTGTGCAGATCCCATACTTCGCACTGATGCTGCCTCACCTCCATCGCTTTGCAACAAGGACCCGACGCCTGTTGATGACGCCCCCTCCTTTGCCCCGCAGCACCAGAAGCAACGCCGCCTTGGATCCAGCAACGCCACAATCCCTGAATCCATGCATCGGCATCTTTCCACATTTTAAGAAGGTACTGCACCTGGGGGCAGCGTGAATCCATGACCGGCACCATTGGCATCGGATTGTTGGGAACGAATCTGTCATGATGCTGTGTTATCACCTCATTAAACGATTTGTGTTTCTAAGTGCTCTTTTTGAGTTTAATCTTTAACAATTCATAACTTGACTTGTGTATCTCGGATTCTTGTTGTTTTGGTCTTGTTTTGTTCAGATAAATATTGGCTATGCTACTAACTAGGTGGTGAGTCATTTTGTAGTGTTTATACTATATTACTCTGTGTGTTGGTACAAGTACTTTACACATTTTCTCTGAAGTTAGGCCTACTTGCTTGTGCCAAGCTACCAAGGGGTGGGTGGGGGTTAATTGAGTTCGATTCTCCTTTACCCTGAGGAGAGTGCAGGTCCTTGCTTGGATAGGGGGTAACCTGACTGCCATCCAACGACCCCCTTTAAAACAAAATGCACAATAGTAAACACTCGACGTATCAATGGCACAGTACCTTTGTCTTCCTGGAGATATAGGACTTTTTGTGAGTTTTATCTTGTTCTGATATTGATATATAGTTGTTAAAGCTCCACAGCTTGAGGCATGAACAAGAAATAAATCATTCACTAAGGTTTTGTAAATAACTCTGCAAAGAACCAAGAGTATCTGTTACAGCACACAAGGAAAATGAGGTAGAGTTCAAGTATGTGACAGGACAGAATAAGAATTCATTTAATTATTAGTCAAAACAAATTAAACTCTAACTCTCCCTTCTTTATTCACAAAACTGCAGCCTATGAACACAGTGAGGGAAGAGGTCGAAGAGTTCCATGAATGCAGGGGAATTCATTTAAGGGGTCCAAAAATACAAGAAAATTATTCGAGGTGACAATGCAGAAGACGTTCTAAGATGAGCCACATGCAGAAAACATCTGAAAGTTCAAGAAGATGATCTCAATTTCCAGCCTAAAGATTGTCTCATTTGGAGATCCAGAAACTCAGGTGAAGAGCAGTACCCAATCAAATGAACACAGTTAAAGAGCAGAGCCCAAGCAGAGGAATTTTCTCATCAACAGGGAGGAAAGTTAAGCATGTGGTCACACCTTCAGTGTGGATTTTTACAGACTGAAGGATCCTTAAATTCCACAGTAAATCCTCAAACACTGCAGTAGATCATTGAATCCCTTTATAGCCTTATGCACTGCAATGGGGCATACTCTGACAGCTTTTGGAGTGCACACCTCTGGGCAGGATTGGCTGTGCTGATGATTGGGATATTGCAGCTGGGTAGCACATATGTGGCAGCCTCAACCCTGAATGGAAACACTTCTTGAGCACTGGATTGGACAACATCCTGAGTGGCTATAGCTTGAGCAAGGGATGAAAGCAGCAGCCAATATTGTCAAGTATCAAAGGTGGATGGGAGTGAGGATGTAAACCTGTGGCTTGACATAATAACACAATATTATCATGGGAAGTGGATTTGAGTGATAATTGCCAGAGGCTTCATTTTTAAAATGTGTCCCGCTGCAGCACAGATGGTGTATGAGACACTTCACTGCTTACATATAAACATGTGTGGTCGCTTTTATGCATGTGTGCAGGCGAGAAGGTGTTGTAAAGGATTTAAGCCCTCATTACAAACCTGGCAAACCTGGCGGTCAGAGATAAAGCTGCGGTAATACCGCCAACAGGCCGGCGGTGAAATAAATTGAATTATGACCATGGCGGAATCATGCCAACACAGACAGCCACTTTAACACACCGACTGCCATGACGGTAGCAACAACCACCATGGCGGTAACCGCCAACAACCAGACGGAATACAAGGTTCTGCCCACTGTATTATGACATACCAATCCACCACCTTTTCTGGGGCAGTACCAATGCCATCAAAAGCACGGCAGAAACAGTACACAGAAGGCAAAGGACTCACATCTGAAGACTCAAGGAAGAACCACGATGCCATGGAGCCTGAATTGCAGGTGTTCCCCATGCTGGTCCACCTCCTCCTACACCAGGAATACCAATGCAGTCGCCGCCGACCACGGTGAGTACTGCCGCCTAGCACACAGGGGAGGGGGGAGGAAAAAGAGAGTGACACACACACACGCAACACCCCCACCTCCACCCCCAATACCATACACACAAACAGATGCAATGACATTACATATTCACCCCCCACCCTTCAGGAATAATGCAAGGACAAAATAATTGGAAGAAAGTGAGTTTAATAAGATAAAATACTAGAAATACGTCCTCAAAAATCAAAACAGCATTTACAGATATACAAATGAAGGGACACTGCTCTGTCCATAATGTCCGTAAGTCACAGGGCCATAGCACATAGGCCCCACTTGACTCCTGCCTCAATACGGAAAGAACACTGCTGGGGCATCAGGTCAAAAATACACAGGCACCTCAGAGGTAAGGGGGTCAACTCAGCCAGAAGATGGTACAACACCACTGCTCCTGGTGGGGGCTCCATGCCCTCTGTGATGTCTTGGGGAGTGCAAAGCCACAGTCTCTCAAGTGGGTGGTTTGCCCACTGCTTGGTCCTGGGGAGTGCAAGGCCACACTATCTCAAGTGGTTGGTTTGCCCACTGCTTGGTCCTGGAGAGTACAAGGTCACAGTCTCTCAAGCGTGGGGTTTGCCCACTGCTTGGTCCTGGAGAGTGCAAGGCCACAGTCTCTCAAGTGGGTGGTTTGCCCACTGCTTGGTCCTGGGGAGTGCAAAGCCACAGTCTCTCAAGTGGGTGGTTTGCCCACTACTTGGTCCTGGGGAGTGCAAGGCCACAGTCTCTCATGTGGGTGGGTTGCCTACTGCTTGGTCCTGGGGAGTGCAAGGGCACAGTCTTTCTATTGGATGACTTCTCCACTGGTTCTGGAGGGGGCTCTGTGCCCAGTGTGCTTCATCCTGGCAAGGAGGGGGTGAGCGGATGTCTTCTTCCACTGGTTCTGGAGGGGGCTCTGTGCCCAGTGTGCTTTATCCTGGCAAGGAGGGAGTGAGTGGATGCCTTATTACACTGGTTCAGGAGTGCAAGGGCACAGTCTTTCTAGTGGATGACTTCTCCACTGGTTCTGGAGGGGGCTCTGTGCCTAGTGTGCTTTATCCTGGCGAGGAGGGGGTGAGTGGATGCCTTCTTCCACTGGTTCTGGAGGGGGCTCTGTGCCCAGTGATGCAGCACATGGGGAGTGCAAGCTCACAGTCTCTCATCTGGGTGTCAGATCCATGAGATTTGCTTTGGGTAGGATTCATGACACTCCATTGAGGCAGGACTACATTCCATCCGCTGGCGGGGATGGCTGTACAGTGGTGGAAGTGCCGGTGCTGCCAGTGGTGGGGGAGGCTCCAGCCCTTACCCTATAGCCTCAGAACGCTGCCCACTGGGGCTGCTGCCAGGAGTGCTGGTGGTGCCGGTGCTGCTGGTGGTGCTGGTGGCGGTGCTGGGGGTCGGTGCTGCCAGTGCTGGAGGGAGTCTCCAGCCCTTCCCTTGCAGCCTCGGACGGCTGCCCACTGGGAGTGCTGCTGCTGCCAGTGGTGCTGGTGGCGGTGGCAGTGCTGCTGGTGGCGGTGCTGGTTTCGATGCTGCCAGTGGTGGGGGAGGCTTTCCAGCCCTTCCCTTGCAGCCATGGAAAGCTGAAGCAGCATGGTTGGAGGTGGGGGCTCAGATCCTGTCACAGCACCAGGCGTCCTGTCCCTCCTGCCTGCAGGGGCAGTCTCTTTGCCCTTGCCCTTGTCAGCTGGTGGTGCCTCCTAGCCCTTGGCAGCTGGTGGTGCATCCTTGGCCTTGGCAGCTGGTGGTGCCTCCTTGCCCTTGGCAGCTGGTGGTGCATCCTTGGCCTTGCCAGCTGGTAGTCCCTTCTTGCCCTTGGCAACTGGTGGTTATTCCTTGGCCTTGCCCTTGGCAGCTGGTGCAGGCACACTGCCAGTGCTGATGGTTGTCTCCTTGGAGCCGCTCACACCTGCAGTAGCTGCCGAAACTACAGTGGCCGTGGACTGGGTGGCTGATGGGCTGGCCTGGGGTCTGTCCACCCTGGCCCGAAGTGAAGGACGGGGGGTAGGGAAGAGGTCAAGGGTGGAGAGGAAAAGCTTCTTAGGGACACCGGGTGGGAAGAGGGTGAAGGTTTTGGAGTGGAGGAAGAGGGAGTGGTTGTAGGAGGTGTCTGTCTGCTGTGTTTGGGAGAAGGTGCATGGGCTGGATGCTGTTGTGAGGTGGATGGCTGTTGGCTGTCTGAATGCTTGAGTTTGTGTACTTTGAGAGGAGGGGGAACAGACACAGTGGGAGAGGACACAGGGGAAGTGTGCATGGATGTGGGGGTGGTGACTGCCAGTGAGGGGTGTGTAGTGATAGGCGTGATGGAGGTAGTGGATGAGGATGTAGTGCATGCAGGTGTGAGTGGAGACACTACTGGGAAGGAGGTGGACGATGAGGAGGAGGGGGACACAGTGGAGGCGGTGGATGTTGGTGTGTCTGCTTCTAGATGGTGTTTGTATGATTGCCTGTGGGATGATGTGTGGTGCTTGTGTTTGCCTGAGCCACTCCTGTGTGTTGTCTTGGGTGCATGCTGGTCTGATTGTGTGCTTAGGAATGGGACTGGGTAGAGGAAGTTGGAGGGGGGAGGCTAGAGACAGGGACAATGCCTGCCATCAGGGAGGAGGCCAGAGCCTGGAATGATCTAGCTTGGGCCGCCATGCCAGAGTGAATGCCCTCCAAGAATGCATTTGTATGTTGCAAATGCCCTGCCAGCCCCTGGATGGCATTCACAATGGTTGACTGCCCAACAGAGATGGCTCGCAGGAAGTCAATAGCCTCCTCACTCAGGGCAGCAGGGCTAACTGGCGCAGGGCCTGAGGTGCCTAGGGGGAAGAAGATGCCCACACTCCTGGGTGAGCTGCCAAAGGAAACTCGCTAAGGAGCTGCTGGGAGGGCAGTGCTGGTACGGGGGTGGCAACTGTACCTGCACTTGGAGTGGCCACAGAGCTGTCCGCCACCAGCAGGGAGCTTCCATCAGAGGAGGTATCACTGACAGAACTGTCCCCTTCTGTCTCCGCCGTGGTGCTCTCATCACCCTCTGTCCCACTGGTGCCCTCACAGTTGGTGGATTCAGCCTCCAGAGCCATGTAGGATGCAGATCCCTCCATCTCCGGTGCCTCAGCTCCAGATGATGCTAATGCACAGAAGGACAGGGTGACAAAACCAAAAGGGAGGGAGAGACAGAGGATACACTTGGTCAATGCCAGCAACAACAACACCGTTGGCTTACACAACACAAAAGGGACAGCCCTAAGCACTAGGCGATGCACTACCACTCACAATGCTAGTCACCAGGCCATGGACAGTAATACCTAACGCCAATAGCAGCATACCTGAGACCCACAGATCCCTGCCCAATAGTAGATGCCCACTAGCATGTTTGGGGGTGGAGTGCATCCGCCCCTGCCCAACATAGAAACCATCCTGCAATGTCCGGCCTGGCTTAGGGGCACCCACAGGCCCACATCCCTGACCCAGAGACCACCACGTCCAATTTACAGATTTTGAAACTGTACTCACCCCCTTGTGGCTGCTGTTATGCCCTTAAGAGCCCATCCAGCTCCGGATAGGCCACCGCCAGTATGCGGAACATCAAGGGGGTCAGGGTACGATGGGCACCCCTTCTTCGTTGGGAGACCATCCTCAACTGGCCCTCCGCCGTTTTCCTTGCCCAGCGTCTCAGGTCCTCCCACCGTTTCCCACAGTGGGTGCTCTGCCGGCCGTAGGACCAGAGGGTCCGCAATTCCTTGGCGATGGCACGCCTTATACCATTGTTCGGACGGGCACTGACCTACATAAAAATGAAAATGGAAAAAGGGATCAGTCATACCATCCAGCCTGTTACACCCATGGCCCACCATATCCCTGTTATCCCTTTACGCACATACATTGACAACCATACATGCTCCACGCTGCCAAGGACCCCTTCCCCACCCCGCTTACACAAGTCCTTCCCACACATCACACCATGCATTCATGCCTCATGCATCGTGCTTACAATGTACTCACCTGTTGGTCTGGAGGCCCATAAAGCAATCGATACTGTGGTAGGACCCTATCCACCAGTTTCTCCAACTCCGCAGCGGTGAAGGCGGGGACCCTTTCCCAGTGACTCGAGCCATGGTCATTTCCAGATACAGGTCACAGTTGCACTTGCAGTGCAGGTCCTCTCGTGTTGAAGGTCAGGTAGCAAGTGAGTGAACAGAGAGAATGGCGGTCACGTCAGCGGCGGTGAGTACCGTCACCGTCGGTGTACATCACCATTGGCCACTGTAACCCATAGGGCCCAATGATAACCAATGAGGAGTTGCACGGTGGTACTCGACCGCCTCCCGCAATGGCGCACAGCATCAGTGGCATTACCTAATTTTCACCTGTCCCTCCACACAGGACAGGCGTCCTCCATTTTAGGGGCCATGGCACATAACTGCGTCACAGCCGACATAAGCACATTTTGGGAATAAACATAGAGATACTGTTTCTGTCACAACATGCAATGCATTATACATTGAGGAAATGTTAAGAACTGACCAGATGCTCATTGTTTTGCCCCCCAGAGTACAACCACTGAGGATGAATAGGAGATGGAGACATCCCCCCATGTACAGGCCCCTGGTGGACTTGGCAACAATGGAGGACAGGCACATTATCCTCGCCCACAGACTTGATAGGACAACAATCCAAGAGCTGTGTGCCCAATTGGAGCCAGACCTAATCTCAGCTATCCGTCAGCCCACTGGGATCCCCCCTCTTGTGCAAGTCCTTTCTGTGCTCCATTTCTTGGCGAGTGGCTCTTTCCAAGTGAGAGTGGCCATGGCAGCAGGAATGTCCCAGCCTATGTTCTCAAACGTGCTGACCAGAGTGTTGTCTGCCCTGATGAAACACATACGCAGCTACATTGTTTTCCCCCAGGTGGGGGATTTGGCCACAGTGAAAGCTGACTTCTATGCAATGGGACATATCCCCAACATTACTGGGGAAATTGATGGTACACATATTGCCTTTGTCTCCCCAGGAGAAATGAACAGGTGTTCAGAAATCAAAAGGTCTTTCACTCTATGAATGTGCAGATAGTGTGCCTGGCGGACCAGTACATCTCCCTTGTGAATGCAAAATATTGTGGGTCTGTGCATGATGCATTTATTCTGAGGAATAGCAGCATCTCATATGTGATGGCTCAACTCCAGAGGCACAGGGTGTGGCTAATAGGTGAGCCCATGGTTCCCACCCAGCATATGTTGGTGTATGGGTATGGTGTGGGCCCTAAGGGTTAGTGTATGGATAACAGGTATCCCTCGATATTTGCAGGTGACTCTGGTTACCCCAACCTCTCATGGCTACTGACCCCAGAACAAAGGTAGAGGAACGTTACAATGAGGCACACGGGTGAACAAGACAAATTATAAAGTGAACCTTTGGCCTCCTGAAGGGCAGATTTCGGTGCCTTCATCTCACAGGTGGTTCCCTGTGCTACTCACCCAAGAAGGTGTGCCAGATCATCGTGGCATGTTGCATGTTGCACAGCCTTGCCCTGAGATGCCAGGTGCCTTTTCTGCAGGAGGATGAGGCTGGAGATGGGCGTGTGGCAGCGGTGGAACCTGTGGACAGTGACGAAGATGAGGCAGAGGATGAGGATGTGGACAACAGAACATCTATCATTTGACAGTACTTCCAGTGACACACAATTAAGACACTGTAACTTCATCTTCCATTGCAGTTTTGTGTTGTAAATTGTCACCGGCAGGCTCCTGTTCCCACTACTATGGCCACTTACTGTACCCTTTGACATGTCTATTCACAGATATGTGTGCCCTACTCTGGCTTCTGGTGTATTGATTGCAGCACAATACAGGTCATACCTATGTACACATTACTGTACAGTCTACTTGCAATGTCTACATATTGTAAAAGGAATACATACTTAAATAATTTGACTTACTACTTACTTTTATTTTTTAAAGTGGTATTTATTTACTTGCTGAAAATATAATGGGGATGTGCAATGGGCTGGGGTGATGGTGAAGGAATGTCCAGGATACAGGCCACTCTATTTGTATCACAGGTGCATTGTCCAAGTGGGCATAGGAAGTGGAACAATGGCAGTTCAAGGCGGGCAGGGTGACAGAGTGGGACACAAGGGTGACAATTAGGAGAGTCTTATTTCCTGGTGGGGGTCTTGGCAATGTTCTCTGTCTTCAACCTGGATCGCAGGGACAGTTTGCGGGGTGATTCTCCTTCTGCAGGGGGGGGATGCTGGTGGCCTGTTGTCCTTGTGGCGAGGCCTCCTGTCCACTAGCGTCAGCAGAGGTGGAGGGCTGTTCAACGGTGTGGCTAGTGGCAGGGGCACATTGGTGTGCCACTGCCTCCCTCATGGTGTTGACCATGTCTGCCAGCACCCCTGCAATGGTGACCAGGGTGGTGTGGATGTCCCTCAGGTCCTCCCTGAGCCCTAGGTACTGTCCCTCCTGCAGCCGCTGGGTCTCCATTATGTGATGGCATGCAGGGAAGGGGTTGAAATTAGTAAAGATTTGACTTACCAGAGTCCAGTCCTCCTGCTACTGCTGGCAGGCCTTCAGGATGTCGTATTGTCAAGACTTGCTCCTCCCATGTTGTTAGTTGTGGGGTAGGAGGTGGTGGTCCACCTCCAGTCCTCTGTACAGCTATCTGGTGTCTTGCAACCGCGGAATGTGCCTTCCTCCGTAGGTCGCTCCACCTGTTCCTGATGTCATCCCTTGTTCTTGGGTGCTGTCCCACGGCGTTGACCCTGTCCACGATCCTCCGCTATAGCTCCATCTTCCTTGCAATGGATGCCTGCTGCAACTGTGATCCGAATAGCTGTGGCTCTACCCGGATGATTTCTTCCACCATGACCCTTAGCTCCTCCTCTGAGAACCTGGGGTGTCTTTGTGGTGCCATGGGTGTAGTTTGTGTGGTGTGTTGAGGGTGTGTGAGTTCATGTGTTAGGGTGTGTGCTATGTGGTGCATGGATGGTATATGGTTGATGGTGTTCTGTGGCTCTGGTTCTGTGGGTGCTCTTGGTGTGTCTCTCTCTCAGTTGTCAATTTCTTTGAGTCATAAAGAGATGTGGGTGGTGTGGGTGTGTGTTTTATAGTGGTGTGGGTGTGTGGGTGTGGTGTGTGTATGAGTGTCAGGTGTGTGTATTTTGAATTGTCCAATGTGGTGTTGTCTTGTATGTGTATGTGTATTGTGAGCGCGGCAGTATGCACCACCAATGGTTTACCACGGTTGAATGTCCGCCACGGTGATTCGTGGGTCATAATGCTGTGGGCGTGGTTCTGTTGGCGTAACGGTGTGGGTTTTGCTACTGCCATTTCATCACTGACCTTTGGTCTTACGGACTTGTGTTTGTGTCCGTATAGTGACGGATTGCTATGTATGGGTCATAATATGGGTAGCAGTATACCTCTGCGGTCGCGGTATGTTGGCGGCAGTCAGCATGACGGTAAGTGGACTTACTTCCAATGTCATAATGAGGGCCTGAGTCTGGTATCTTTGCACAGATAACCTGTCATAGATGGGACCTTTAATACGTTGGTTCTGGTCTGTGCAGAAATAAAATGTAATGAGACATTCAAAATGATATGCCCCCTTTTTTAGTACCATGTGAGCTCAAAGTGCTTAGCTGTAAGTCTCTGGGGCTTTAATGTATTTACTACATTAAACATAGAGAAATAATAAACACCACAGTCACAATATTAAAAAATGCCCCACATACAAAGGTAATAGTTATTTTAGCATTTATGGTATTTCCCTGATCCAGCTCCTAAGTAAAACTATCTGTGACCTATTGTGAACTATTGTGCTGGGCTAAAGTGGTGACTGGCAGGGAGTTCAAAGCCACATCCAGCTAATGGGCCCAATTGTGGGAATTAGCCTCCTCATGGTAGCGGTTGAATGTGAAAGAAAAATGTACATATCTGTTTGTGCAGTGACAAGCCCTGATTTGCCTTTCCAACAGGGAAAAACAGACAGATGTCTGATAGCAGTCACTAGAGGGCCTCCCAATGAAGTCTTGCAGGTAGTAAACCAGTTTTATAATGTTGGTTAGGGATGAAGCTAAATCCCTGGAACAATTCTGGATGGAGGTGCCATTGCAAGGAGTACTTGGGACTCCTGCTAGTTACACAGGTCCCCTCAAGACCTGGGGAATGTAGGCAGGCATTCTAGACTATTATGAGCGGCACAGGGTGCTGCTGCTGGGATGCCCTGAGGCAAGGAACTACAGAGATCTGTGAGTCAGGAGCGCAGGTCCTTAAATCTCTCCATCAATAAAGGTAGGCCATTCTAAATTAAAAAGAGACATCATGAAAATGCACCTTGATACAGAGGCCCTAAAATGTTACACATGGTGGCTGGAGCATGGAACCAGGAACAAACATGGATAACCCTTCTATAAAAGCCCAGAATAACCATAGAAAACAAATATTGTTTCCCCCGTTCATGGAAGAAAAGAACTCCAGGCTATCTAATTTCTAACTACCTGTAGCAGATAACTTTCCAATGCCAAGGGAGGCCAGTTATCCCTGGGGATGGTGAGTGCCTTGGGATGATCATGTGTCTCTGATGTCAATGCACTGGTTTCATTTCTCTGATTAAAGTTGAGGTTACCAAGCACAAATAACGACTTTACCTGGAAGCTATTAGGCTTGTCTCACATGGCCAATGAGACATGACCCCACATTGCATAGTACATCTTGCCCCCTGCCCACAAGGCCTGAGAGCAAAAGAGGCATATGGTGTGGCAAACAAAAAGAACCATGTTGGACCACTTGGCAAGGAGGCACTATGCAGACAGCTGGGCATGGATGCCCAAAAAGGAAGTCGGGCGGTCATTGCTCATAACAGTGAATGTGCACTTTAACAACAAGTAAATGGATAGCATATGGAAAACCAGATTTCCTCCCTGCAGCCACTTCAAGGAGATTGTCAGCGTGGAAAAGGTGTGCGTCACAGGCATTGGGGTAACCAAGAAATTTGCATTGTTATGGAATAGTAACCCAGAAGGACCAGGGGCACCACTATCACATACTGTTATCTTTTGTAGCTGTGAGGAGAGCAGCAGACACTTTGAAGAGCACAGACTTTAGTTTTGACTTACAACTAAAAGTCTCTTGGCATCCAGAAAAATATTACTATGGAAAAGATTCCCTTGTTTGGCCAAATCTCCTGTAGCTTTAGTCCAAAAGATTTGGAGTTTAGGGACCTTTATTGTTGTTTTGTTATCGACTGGCAAAAAAATTTGAAGAAAATCTGATCCTAAAGTGTTCAATACAGTTTGATACATTTACAATGAAAGTTAATATTGTTATATGTTTTTATGTCAATGAAATATAGATTTTAATGTTAAATTGCATTATTTTTTGCATTTTACTTTTTTTATGTGGGAAGTGTCAAAACATACAAAATCAATATACATCAACATTAAGCAGCACAAATAGCTGGCCATAAAAACTCATCTAAAACACACCCTACTTTTATCATCAAGTGCAAATAAATATAAGATTAAGCTCTTTAAAATGCATTCACATATCAGAGATATCGAACGCCTATAGAATCTCATGGAGGTAGCTGGGTAAAAAGAAGTCAGCCTTCCCCTAAGTGGTAACCATAACTCATGCAAGTTGAAATGATTTGTATTTGTCTTTATAATAACTCCAGCCCATACAACGATATAAACTCCCGCCTCCAATCTTTATAGTCAGGAAGATCTCTTTGAAGTCAGGTCCAGAGAAACCCAGCCTGGCCGTTTTGATAACAAAAAAATAAATACCCCAAGTATTAAAAGGTATATTACAACAGTGGCCAAGCAAAATCACCCTGGGATCAGGATAGACACCAAGAGCCACCAAAATAATTATTTCAGCAAATCCCTTAGACCAGTAAAAATGCAGAGAGGAACACATAGCAAAAACAAGTGCTGAGTCTACATCCAATCCCTGACATCAGAAATAATTGGGTTTATGGTTGGTTTCTAGTTTGCAGAGATATGGACCTTTTTGAAGCAGGAACCACAATCCTAGTCAGGGTAAGTCACAAACACACTCTAGGTTATCCTATGATCACCCTCTGGTAGCTTAGCATAAAGCAATCAGGTTTAACTTAGGAGGCAGTGTCTTAAGTATTTGTGCAACACTTCAAACAGTAAAACAGTAAAAACACAACACAAAAAGACACTTCAATGGGTTTGAAAAATATAACTTAATGTAATGAAGAAAACATGACCAAAATGACAGAATTCCAATTAGTAAACTCAAGATATGAATTTTCAAAGAATAATCTTAGTTGTAGTACCTAGAAGTGGGTATCCAGTCACATTAGACCGGCTCAACTATGAAAATTTAGGTGACTGGGATGGAGCATGAGTTGGATACAGGGACTAGCCTTTGCCCGCTGAAAACAGTACCTTGGTTCTGAGTTGCGTTGATGTCGAGAGCCAAATGTGAGGAGCAAAGGAGGTAATGCGTTGGAGTCGATCCCACAGAAGTAGGTGACTACATAATCCAAACAAAATTGGAGATATGTCGGGAACGGATGTGATGTTATACACAGTCAGCAATGTAGTGTTCCTGATCCTCATAGCAGCAGCAAAGCACCAGCATCAATGATGATGCAGTGTCCACAGTCTCCACAGCAGCTGTGATGCATCAGCATCAATGGATATTCACGGGTTCTGAGCAGCACAATAGCATTGACGCATTCATTTTAGACTGGTGCAGCACTTTATACCCACTTCCAGGGGCCAAGGTCTGTATTGGCACCAGTTGACAGGGAAAGACTTGCAACAAGCAATGTCCAGGGGCTGTGGGTGATGAGTTGGAAGTCTTTTGTGTCCCTGAGCCTCTAGCTGTACAGGAGGCAAGCCAGCAAGCCCAGCAGAGTAGCAGTCCTCGTAGAAGTCATTCTTCTTGGCAGAATGTCCACAGGTCAGGAGTGTACTGAGTTGGTGGTGTCTGAGGTCCAGTTCTTATACCTAGTGGTGACTTTGAAGTGGGGGAGACTTCAAAGAGAGGTCTTTAAAGTGCACTGAGTCCCTACCCTTCCTGCTCCAGACTCACTACAGGAAGGTGTACAGCCTTTGTGTGGGATCAGGACACAACCCATTAAGTTGTAAGTGTCAATCCTCCCATCTTGCTCAGGATGGCCCACAGGCTGTAGAGGCCCCACAAACACACCTAAGTTACCTTTGTGTGTGGCTTTCTGAAAGGAATGCACAAAATCTCAGCTGGTATCCACCCAGACATGGATTCAAAGACAGACAGAAGGCCCCAGATGGTTAAAGTAAGAACAGTAAGCCGATGCCAATGCCAATTTTCTAAAAGTTGCATTTTCAGAATCGCTATTTAAAATTTGACTTCACTATAAGTTGTGATTTTAAATTATGATTCCAGAGACACCAAACATGCGGGTCCCGTCTCTTCCCAATTGAAAATTGCACTTATAAAATGCAATAAGGCAATCCTATGTTATCCTAAGGGAGAGATGGGCTGTGTAGTTTTCCACTACTTGGACATTTCAAACTTAAAAGTATATGTCCTGCTTATTGAATACACCACACCCTGCCCTTGGGCTGTCTAGGACCTACCTTAGGATTGATGTATATATATTCAAAATTAAGGTTTGGGCCTGGCAAGAGAACTAACTTGCCAGGTTGACATGGCAGTTGAAAACTGCGCACACCGGTACTGACTTGGCAGTTCTGAGACATATTGAAGGACTACTTAAGAGGTTGGCACAATCAAAACTGCAGGCTTACTAGTAGCATTTAATTTAGAGGTCCTGGGCACAGGGAGTGAACTTTACTAAAGACTTATAAGTAAATTAAATATGCCAATTGTGGAATAGTCAATGTTGCCATGTTTTAAGCAGAGTGCACATGCTCTTTAGCACTGGTTAGCAGTGGTAAAGTGCCCAGAGTCCTAAAGCCGACAAACATGAAGTAAGAAAAAGAGGAGAAGGAAAGCAAAACGTTTGGGGATGACCCTGAAGAGAGGGCCTGGTCAAACAATAAGGGTTGGGGAGGGGTCTGGCATCAGATTTGTGATGATCTGCATTTTGTCCACCTTAAGCTTCTATCCAAGACCATCCCGAATTCGTTGGCAATGCCAATAATTAATGATTAAGGGACATAAGAGCAGATACAAAGCTTACACCAGGTTCATCTGGCCAATATGCACCGATGAGATATCTCAGCAATGCTCTTTCTGTGTCCAACAGGATAATTGCAGCTGGTTTGTGTACCACTTGCCCAACCTCCAGAGTAGAAATGGCAAGCTTGATGTGAGGCAAGGTATCCCATGCCAAGTTTAACCCATGCTGCACAGGATCGTCCATTGAAGTGGTGATAGATGAAAGTCTGTTGGCTAGAATCCATGTATATTGTTTGGTATCAACGTTCATCAATGAAATAGTCCAATATGAGCTGCAACTAAGAGTGGCTTTCACATTTTCTTAAAACATTGTCCTATGCATCTCTCACCATGGCTAGCTCCACAAATGGTGTACAATAATTTCAAAAAAATTCTTCTAAAATGTGATCAGAATGGAGCTAGGACCAGAGGCTTTTCCCAACCTCAATTGAAAGAGAGCTTTCTTATTTTCTGCTATTGTTTCCAGAGCGCCCAGTACCACCTGCTGACTATCAGTCGCCATCGGCAGTCACCCCTTCGACGTACTGAGCAGCCCCCACCAATGAAGCCAGAGTACACTCCTCACATAAAGCAGTATAAATCTCCTGAAAAGCCTCAAGGCTACATCAATGCTAGAGACCACTCGCCCAGAAGGTGACTGAATGCTAGTTATAACATTCTATGAGTGCTGGTCACGAAGCTGAAGGATAAGAATCTGTCCTATTTCCTCACTGTTTTCAAAACAGGGGTCCTGCTTACTGCACCATTTATGGCTAGCCCTGACTCACAACCTTTTCTAAATTAGCATAAGGGTAGCAGCCAGCTGTTCATACATTTGCTGTGTATGATGTACTATTCAAAAGGCCAGGTAGCAGGAATAATGTTTTTTGCAAATGTCAGGAGCTGCACATATAACCGCCAGTTTAGCTCTCTGGCCTTACTATCTCTCATAATTGAGTAGTTATGTTTCTGTCCCGTAATTGTAGTTTTTAGTGCAACCCAAACAATATTGAGTGAGGCTGACCTCTTATTGATGACAAAAACATATTTAAGATAGAATACATAATATAGTCTGGATTGTTTAATAATTTGTGATTCAAAGTCCAGTGTGAAGAGCTAGTCTTGTGCAAAGTGGGATGGTCTCTAACAAACAGTAAAAGAGCACTGTGATCTGATAAGAGCAAAAGATTTGTCTTCATCCACAGAGTCAGGATAATGCTGCTGCTGACTAAAATCAAATTAAATTGTGACATCATATCATGCGGTGCAGTCTGGCTCAGACCCCCAAAAAACCGGCCAAGTATCCTTCGGAACATGGGAATCCATACCTTGACATAGGGCAGCGATTGCCACATTCCTCTGGCCCCTACAACACTCAGACTTTGAATCCACACTATATTCCAGCACCAAATTGAAGCTCCCACACAAAATATCAGGTCCATCCTACTGTCTTAACTCCGCCAGTAGTACATTTAAATAGGGAGGACAAGATGCATATAAACAGCAAAATGTAATTTGAATATTAACTTTCACTATCCGAGTGATTATCCAGGAGCCCCCCCTTATCAGCACTAGCATTAATAACAGACCATCCATTATTTCCAGGGAGCAATAACCCCTGAGACCCTTCCCAGCCAGCACCTTCTAAGATCTTTTAACCCCACCTCTCAACTTTCTTCACCTCCTGTAAATTTAAAGGTATCTCCTGCCAACTCTAGATTAAGTAGGGCAAGCTTTTCCTTGACATACCTAATCTTGGGGATGGCTCTCAAACTGTTAATGTTCCAACTAAGGATTTGATTGCCATGGCTATCCCAGCCCTCTTTTCTGGCATCAGAAATAATTGCATCTCTGCATATGAATACATTTTGAGCCTCCTGTGTTGATACCTTCCCATTTTTGCTCTTTAATTAGTCCTCATTTACCAACAGATGGTATTCTTACATTGTACCACCGGGAAGGCCACCTTATAGATTCACTGGGAGAGTTTGTTCAATCTCACATTAGAGTCCCACCAGTCCCACCAATCTTGGTTTACGCATAGGACTCAATATCTGATGTTTTTATTTTTAGCAACAGGTTTGCCATCTCAAGACATCTGACCACATTTCTGAAGTCTTTATTGTGGGAGTAGGGCCTAAGTCCAACTACTGCCTTTTCAGCCACTGAGAGCCAGTCTAGGCCTGCTGGGGGGTGAGGCTGTATCTACTTCCCATGTATTTTCCTCCTTGTCAAAAACATAAGAAGAAACAATTATTTATCTTAGGCTTTGGAAGGAGCATCGCAATTTTGAGATCCATAGCAAAAAATATGAGGTACATGCTTACCTTAATTGCTTGCCTCATGATCTCTGATAGTATGTGACTTAATTCATCCCAAAAACTGGATAATGCTGGGCAGAGCATAAACATATAGATATTGTTGGCATTCTCCTCACCACATCTTCTACAACTTGGAACCAGATATGTTACAAATGTGCCCATTTTGCTTGGTGTCATGTAAATTATGTGGAGAGTATAGAAATGATTCTTAGTTAAAGTAGTGAGTTTAACAGTGGAATAAAGAAGTTTCTTGCCATAAATCTGGCTTCTCTAGCATCAGAAAAATTGGGGCATATTCATACTCTGTTTGCTCCGGATTTGCGTCATTTTATTTGACGCAAATCCAGTGCAAACTTAACTCCATATTTATATTTTGATGCTAGACCCGTCGAGCGTAAAAAATATGTAGTTAGCGTCATTTTAAAGATGCGTGAAACCGCCTTGCGTCAATGAGATGCAAGGTAGGCATTCCCACCCAAAAAATGACTCAAACACTTTAGCGCCATATTTATCCAACAGGGCAAAAATGACGCACGGGTGGGAGGCAGACTCGAAAAATTACACTAAACCCGATTTGCATCAAAATGTAATGTCTGGGTCAGGTTAGGTATTAAAATGAGGCAAACACACCACTACATAAGGAAAACACACACAAGCAACATCACAGCCCAACAGGATAACATGGAGATGCTATTGATGCAGCTGCAAGATGACACTGAACACAGGACCGACAGCAGCAGCCACCACCACCCCAACGCTCTCACAAAGGCAACACAGAAGGCAGGAGAGGGTCTTCAGGAACAGGCAACCCACATGGCCTCAGAAAACAAGACATCATCCGGAGGTATCGACTGAACTGGGAAGCCATACAGCAGCTGCTGCACCAAATTGAGCCACAACTAACAGCTAGCATGCAAACACCACAAAATATACCACCGATGACCAAGCTGCTAGCTGTCCTGCATATGTTGGCAAGGTGCTCCTGGTCGCTGGGGTATCACAGCCCTTATTCTCAGGCTTCCTCCCCAGGGTCTTAGATGCCATAATCTCCCTCACACTGCGCCACATCAGGTTCCCCAACACCCAGCAGAAGCAGCAGGAGATAAAATAGGGCTTCTACCAAATCCATGGTGTTAGACCCGACAGCCTTAGGGTGGTCACCACTAACCTTTTGTCTGCCTCCCTCCACTTTTGAGATACTGTTTTTGCTGGTTTTAAGACTGTGCACACTTTACCACTGCTAGCCAGTGTTAAAGTGCATATGCTCTCTCCCTTTAAACATGATAACATTGGCTCATACTCAATTGGATTATTTCATTTACTTATAAGTCCCTAGTAAAGTGCACTATATGTGTCCGTGGCCTGTAGATTAAATGCTACTAGTGGACCTGCAGCACTGCTTGTGCAACCCACTTAAGTAGCTCCTTAACCTTGTCTCAGGCCTGCCATTGCAAAGCCTGTGTGTGCAGTTTCACTGCCAATGACTTAGCATTTTAAAAAACTTGCCAAGCTTAAAGCTCCCCTTTTTCTACACATAAGTCACCCGTAAGGTATGCCTAGGTAACCCCTAGGGCAGGGTGCTGTGTAGGCAAAAGACAGGACATGTACCTGTGTAGTTTATATGTCCTGGTAGTGTAAAACTCCTAAATTTGTTTTTATACTGATGTGAGGCCTGCTCCCTTCATAGGCTAACATTGGGGCTAACTTCTTATACTGTTTGAAGGGTAGCAGGTGATCGGAAAGGAGTAGGAAGGTCATATTTAGTATGGCCAGAATGGTGATACCAAATCCTGCTGACTGGTAAAGTTGGATTTAATATTACTATTTTAGAAATGCCACTTTTAGAAAGTGAGCATTTCTCGGCATTTAAATCCTTTTGTGCCTTACAATCCACGTCTGGCTGGGTTAATTTGACAACTCCCCTGTGCATTCACTCAGACACACCCCAAACACAGGATACACTGCCTCACTTGCATACAGCTGCATTTTGAATGGGTCTTCCTGGGATGGGAGAGTGGAGGGCCTGACACTTACATGTCAAACGACTGTAGCCTGCCCTCACACAAAGGACTGCCACACCCCCTAATGAGACCCTGGCAGACAGGAGTGAACTGGAAGGGGACCTTGTACACTTCTAAACCACTCTTTGAAGCCTCCCCCTCTTCAAAGACACATTTGAGTATTTAAACACGGCATCTGCCCCTACCAACTCAGAAACTTCCAGGAGAAGAGAACCTGAACCAGAACCTGCATCCTGCCAAGAACTGCCTGGCTGCCCAAAGGACTGACCTGACTGCTTTCTGTGAAGGACTGCTGCCTTGCTGTTGACCTGCTGCCTTGCTGCTCCCTGGCTGTGGTGAAGAAGTGCTCTCCAAGGGCTTGGATAGAGCTTGCCTCCTGTTCCCTGAAGTCTCAGGCCCAAAAAAGACTCCTCTCTTGCAACTGGACTCCTTGTGCAGTGACAATTCGACGCACAGCTTTCTAAAAACACAGCCTGTCCCGCAGTGAAAAATTCACTGCACGCTGAACCGGGACGCCGGCGCTCGACTTCGCAAGGAAAAGATCAATGCGGTGCCTGCGGCACGACCGGAATTTCGACGCACGGGCCACCAGATCAATGCACAGCCAACCTGGGACGACGCAGCCCGACCTCCAGAGGAGAAATCGACGCGACGCCTGCCGTGCAGGAGAAATTTCCCCTCGCCACCCACTGGAATGATGCAGAGCTGGTCACAAGCCCAGGATTCCACGCACCGACCCCGGGGCATCTGAAAACCCCGCAACCCGAAGAGGATCCACGACCGAGCGCCGCAAATCGTCATACAGCCATCCCTGCGTGGAAACTAAACGACGCATCGACCACGTGCGGCTCGAGAAATCGACGCACACCCCTTTGTTTCCACGCTTCTCCTCCGCAGTGGCCCTTTGCAGAGATTTTCCATGCAAACCAGGTACTTTTTGCTTGAAAGAGACTTTCTTTGTTTTTAAAAGACTTAAGACAATTTATATCACTTTTCAGTGATATCTCTACATTTACTCATTGCATCTTTGATCGTTTTGACCTGCAAATATCCAGATAAATATTATATATTTTTCTAAACACTGTGTGGTGTATTCTTGTGGTGATATATTGTGTTATTGTATGATTTATTGCACAAATACTTTACACATTGCCTTCTAAGTTAAACCTGACTGCTCAGTGCCAAACTACCAGAGGGTGGGCACAGGATCATTTGGATTGTGTGTGACTTACCCTGACTAGATGAGTTTCCTTGCTTGGACAGGGTGTAACCTGACTGCCAACCAAAGACCCCATTTCTAACACTATCCATTTTCCCAAATGATGTCCCCCTTGTCAAACAAGCTCCTTGCAGATACTGCAAATGTCACACTTACTAATGTCAGGAATCTGTTCATACATTCCTGTTTCGACAGATATTTCACATCCACTGCCTCATGTATGGTGTGCTTATTTACCTTATGACTGGAGATGTCATAGTTGTGTGTCATGTGCTACAGTAGCCCATGCTGGCAACGTGGATGTGAGTCATATGCTGTGGTCCATTGATTTTGTCTTTCATATGTAAAATTGAAAAGATTAGTATTTTGTATATGTGTGTGATGTTTGCTGTAAAATCATATGCATCACATGTGATGTTACATCAGAAGTAGTCAGATTTGTTTTTGTAACATGCTCCATGAGGTAATACTCACAGTCCTAAGGAACATGTGATGGAGAAAGAAGAAACCAGAGCAGGATTGTGTGATCAAGTAAGGTGTTTATTCACAAAACTTAACTAGGTATGTAGAGTGACTATTGGTTGAAAAAAGAAAAGGTTTTGTACAATTAGATGTCTGCGGCACATTCCTGCAGCTGTGTTTAGCTGTTCTGCCCTCATTTTCCCTGGCATCATCATCCTCCTCCTCGTCCTCCTCCGCAGGCAGTTCTTGCTCTAGCTCATATAGAGGGATGTTCCTCCTCACACAAATGTTGTGCAGGATAGCACAGGTAAGTATGATTTTGCACACAATGTGTGGGGCATATAGGAGGCTGCCTCCTGTGATGTTCAGGCACCTGAATCTGGACTTCAGGATGCCAAAGGCCCTTTCCACAATGGTGTGTGTCCTCTGATGTGCCTCATTATAGGCACGCTCTGCTGCTGTGCTTGGGTTGGGGAGTCGTGTCATGATCAATAGCTGGATCCCATAACCCTGTTCTGCTGCAAAAGTTAATAGGAGTAAGTATTTTGTTAGTGCTTGCAACAGGAATGTCATGTAACATGGCAGTTGATATCTTGTGTTGTCTGTAACTCATATGTGTTTGTGGTATTATGTGAGATCCTGGGCTTCTGTGAGGTTTTTTCTTCAGTGGGTTGTTTGACTTGACAACTTGTGTTTGGCTCATTGACCTGGGATCTATGATTTTGTTTCCAAACTGTTGATCAGTATGTATGCACCATGCGTCGTGTAGTATCCAACATATTTTAGTGTGCTTTCACTGGAGGGGACATGATACTTCCACACACACAATACTTTCCAATGTGGTGGTAACATAGTTGCACTTCATGGCCTGGACATCCCATCCAATTAGACATATGTCATTGCAGATGAAATGCAACAGTGAGGTCCTTTGATTTGTCTAGTTGACAATGTACAACACATCTCCATAAGTTGGCAGCACTGAGGTGTTCAGTATTCACAATGCACAATTGTCCCATGTGTGACTTGGTTGTAGGCAAACCTATGTTGTTCACTCTGCAAGTGGCTCATGTGTAGATTTAAGTGCAGAGAAATGATCACTTTCTAAAAGTGGCATTTCTAAAATAGTAATATTAAATCCAACTGCACCAGTCAGCAGGATTTTGTATTACCATTCTGGCCATACTAAATATGTCCTTCCTTCTCCTTTCAGATCAGCAGCTACCACTCCAACAATGTATGATGGCAGCCCCAATGTTAGCCTATGAAGGGAGCAGGCCTCACAGTAGTGTAAAAATGAATTTAGGAGTTTTACACTACCATGACATGTAAACTACACAGGTACATGTCCTGCCTTTTACGCACACAGCACCCTGCCCTAGGGGTTACCTGGGGCACACCTTAGGGGTGACTTATATGTAGAAAAGGGGGAGTTTCAGGCTTGGAAAGTACTTTTAAATGCCAAGTCGAAGTGGCAGTGAAACTACACTTACAGGCCTTGCAATGGCAGGCCTGAGACAAGGTTAGTGAGACTGCAGGCCCACTAGTAGCATTTAATCTACAGGCCCTGGGCACATATAGTGCACAGTACTAGGGACTTATAAGTAAATTAAATAGTCCAATTGGGTATGATCCAGTGTTACCATGTTTAAAGGGAGAGAGCATATGCACTTTAGCACTGGTTAGCAGTGGTAAAGTGCGCAGAGTCTAAAAACCAGCAAAGACAGTGTCCAAAAAGTGGAGGGAGACAGGCAAAAAGTTAGGGGTGACCACCCTAAGGCTGTCAGGTTTAACAGATAGCATGAGTGTCCCAGGGATGACAAGCAATATTCAAAACACATACCCTGTGCAGTCCATCCCTGGAAATAAGTCCTGCCACTGCCATGTGTTATATCTCTGCCCTCCCATCTCTAGGGGGCGCTTTAAACAGACTATCTGTACCCTGGGAATCATCATTAATACTCACCCAGAGTCTCTTTCTGACTCCTGTTTGCATCCCTTTTCCATATGGCATGCCATAGAAGAACTACATTAGTTTGCATGGACTTAAGGTCCCAGAATGCACTGCCTGGTAGTTGGTAAGACCTGTATTCTTCTGTCCATTGCTTCCCTTTATATGGGATTCTCTCGTCCAGGAATTGTGAGAGACTGAAGCTGCACACACCTGTGACCTCTCTTGTTCAGCCCAGCCATGTGACTCTTCCCTGGCCTTGCTGCTGCCTGGAACTGCTTATAAGCTGCCATTCCCTGAAGCTCCTCGTCATGCATTGGAGTATGATTCCTTTGTGTTCCAGACCCCTTGCTGGATTGAGTTACAGTCCTGATTCAGCCTGAACCTGCTCTCTGCTTACACAGTCCTGTTCCTTCTTGTTCCAGTCAGAGTCTGCTCCCTGTTTCTCATCCTTCTTCATGTTTGTTTCTGCCAGAGCCTGCTTTCTGTTTCCCAGACCTGTTCCATCTGATGTGTCAGCCTGAGCCTGTTCACTGTGCCTGGCTTTGCCTCCTAGTTGGTTCCCTTGCTTTCTGTTTCCTCTTGGGTTATCGTGTCTGGTAAGAGTCCTATCAGTCCTCACCTGTGCAGAAGTGGTTTCCTTTGTACTTGGGTTGGCACCTGGTGTCTAGTGTTGCATGTAGTCTTTAATGCCTAACAGTGACAGTGTGCTATTGCTGTATTCCAGGAATTGCCACTGCGTCTCCAGCTGGACCCACAAGGGCCATTCTTGTGTATTTCAGCACAATCCTTGTTTGTGTCCTAAGGGCCAGGCACAGAATCACTTCTGCTGTCTCCTTTCTATGGGGCTTGCGCGGTGACTAGCTGTAAGATTAATCTGCACAGAGGCACTGACGTTCACTTTTGCTATGGAAAGTTCTGAGCCCTACCCTGTGTACAACTACACACATCACATGAGTCAACACATATTACAAACACATATCATGACTGTTTTAGATCACTGATTGCCATCAGATGTAGATACCCATTTGGAACACATTCATACATGAGCATTACGTCCAATGTATTGCATGTCGTTCCTTCAGAAACACACATATTGTTGTTACAGATCATTCACACCCAAAACACACAGTTACATGCTCTACCACAAGTGGCCAACCACTACACCACACACTACAGGCCATAACATCCTATCTTCATGTTGATACAGGGTGCTTGCTTGTTAAATATTTGAAAATCACGCAATCACATTTTGAGTTAAAAATGTTGATGCAAATGTGTTGGAAAAGCACGCAAACGCTAACTAACCATACATGGGCCTTTAGCATGAATTCCACCTGCGCACCACATGCATTTCACCTGCACACCACATGCATGTGGATATCCATTGAAATTGAAGTCTACAGGTAATGCATGGTATTTTGCCGCACATGTAGGTTATGTGTTGAAAATATTCATGCAAACATCGTATGCGTTAAAAAAATACACTTATGACGGAAAACGGGCCGCAAAGGGGACAGGAAGTGATGTAATAGGAAATCCTGTTTACAGGCATGGTACAGTGGGTGTACTTTCACTTTCACTTTACAGTCTGTGCTTTTCTTGACTGTGTGGCTGTGTCTTGGTGTTGCTGATGTCTTGATTGTGTTTCTTGTATCTTGTGGTGTATCTCTTGTGTCTTTTCTGAATTCAGTTTGTTTATTGTACCTGTGTATGTGCTTTTGTGTAGTTTAGAGCCTTTCAGATTGTATTTGTACTGTCGGGTGTCTGTCTGGGGGTTAGATGAGTTGGGTTAGTTGGGGTTCTTAGGTTTGGGCTTTAAGTTTCCTTTTTGTACATTTATTTCCCTTCTTTTTTACACTTTTTTAGTTTTGATTTATTGTGCACGGACATGTCGGGAAGGGCAAGGCTGACCCGCATGGGGGAGGAGGAGCTTGTGGGCTTTGTGTGGCTGATGTGCCACTTCCTCCCCTTGAGGCTGGAGATGGGTGGGCGTGTGATACAGGGGTATCACACAGAGGCAAGGGGGCTGCGGTGTGACAAGGTGCTCTACCACCTCAAACGAGTATACCATACAAGCAGGATTGAGTACCAGCTGAAGCATTGCTGGGCTGACCTGGTGGCCAGAGAGCAGGATCTGCTGGACCACCTGGGTGTGGTGATCGGTGGCCCTGTTGGTGAGTATCACATTGACAAATGTGTACAGTAGAATGCTCCTGAGCGACAGTAGCAGATGTCTTGACATGCTGCATGCAATGTATGTTCCCTTCCTATTTGCGAGTCGCAGTCCGCTGATTGATTTTTTGGTGATCGTGAATGCTGTCACTAAACAATTGCAGTTACCACCAGTTTCAAGTTGCTGCTAGCCAATTCGCTAAAGGGGAGGGGTCCCCATGGGATCACTTCCTCTTTGTGAATTAATGCCAAAAAATTGTTTCAGAGCAGGCAGTGGTCCCACGGATCAATGTCTGCTTGAAAAAAATATATTAAAGTTATAATATTTGTTTTTTACATGCTTTCTCTTTACCCTTAATGAAGTAAGGCTGCATTTTTTAAATTAAAATACATCACTATTTGAAATCAGTCACAGACATGGTGGTCTGCTGAGCCCAGCAGGCCAGCACTCCGGTTAGTGCCGCCATTCCCAAGGGGTTCGCAAAATGAGACCTCCCCTCACCCCTAATTCAGTCCCCTCCCTCCTTATTCTTCATCCTGTTTTGTAGTGGGTTTATGGGGTTTAGTGATAGGTTAGAGTAGGGTAGTTGTTTAGATAGGATAAGTAGGTTTGGGGGTGGTTTTTCATATTATTACATGTTAGTTTGTAGGTGGGTGGGTGGGGGTTAATGTTGGGCTTTTGTGTATTTAATAAAATGTAAAAAAATTAAATAAAAAACATATATATATATATATTTGTTTAGTATTAGGTAGTACATGTTTAGGTCAGTATCTGTTGTCCTGCATGTGTCTCGTCATATAAGGGGGGTTGGGAGCGAATGTTTAGATTGTGTTGTTAAATGTGGTAAGCAAGCTTAGCTTAGGGTAGTTAGGGCCAGCTGTGGGTAATGTATGGTTAGGATAGATGACGTTAGTATAGGTGTGTTACATAGTTTAAGTTCCGTTTCGTACTTAGTTATTAAATATTTAGGAACTCCCTTACTGCATGTGTCATATGCTCGGGGCTCAGGGTCTTTGCATGAGTGTACAGCGCCAATTGTCTGTTGGCCTGTGAATTCCATCCTGCATCCACACCCCTCTTGTAATATCTAATAATGCCTCCCCTGGCAGCAATTGTGATTGATCATTCAGCTGACCCCAATATGACAGTCCTGGCCCGCTTAATGGGAGGTTAAGTTTATCTTCCAAGCAATCTGGGATACCTGGAGAATCTCAGATAGGGCTGTACATTGTATAGTAATTGATCTCTAGGATTTTCCTCATACTATACCATATTGTCAGGGCTACTCAAAGAACTTTTAATTGTACCATTTTGAAAATCTAGGGCCCCCAAATTTATATGAGAAACTTTCTTGCTCGTAATTATGTAATAGAGCTGAAAACATCTAATCAATTTACAAGTTATTTGGTCTGATAAGCAGCATTCTGTAGTTTTTGAATTAGAAGGCTGGATGATACATCCACAAACCGGGAAGACTTAAACCACCTTTATCCAATTTCCATCTGAGCTTCTTCTAGCTAAGGGCATGACTTAGAGTTTAGTGGATGGGGTTACTCCATCACAAACATGACGGATATAACATCTGCCATATTACGATCCCATTTTAGCCTATTGAGATCGTAATATGACGGATGGGATATCCATCATGTCTGTGATGGAGTAAACCTTCCAACAAACTCTAAATCAGGCCCCCCAGTCTAACTCCCTTACTAGTCCGTATGACAGTACGCAGCATCCCCTTAATCGTTAAGATGATATCTTTCAAAAAAAGGTGATTGTATGTTATTAAACAAGTAAGTGAATTTCAGAAGTATTCCCATCTTAATCAGGTTTGTATGACAATATGTTGTCAAAGGAAGATTTCTCTGTCTGTTAAGCACCTCCCTGATTTCACTCATCACCCTCTTAAGATTCATCAGCATATAAAGCTGTATTTTTTGATACTTCAATGACTTAAAGTCTACAATCCCAGTGTTGATCCTAAAAGTCTGTACCAAAGGCTCTATCGAAGCCAAACAAAAGTGGTGAAAGGGGGCAGCCATGTTGTATCCTTCTATTAATTTTAAATTGGACCATTAGAATCCCATTAACCAACATCCTTGCTGATAGTGCTCTATATATTTCTTTAATCCCCTCAATTAACAGGGGAGGAAACCCAAATATCTTCATGACCTCCCATGAGTAAGTCCAGCACACTCTGTCAAGGGCTTTGATTGAACCAAGCCAATGGATCCCCCCTTACGTTGGCAAGATGAATAGTTGATATGAACTGATGTGTAAGATCATACATTTGTCTATCCGTAAGGAACCCTTTTTGGCCTGGATGTATTGCCATTGCAGCTGCCTTTGTTACTCTATTTGCATTAATTCTAGAGTATATCATATATTCACAGTTCAACAGTGATATTGGATGATAGGACTCAATATTTGTGTGTCTTTGTTAGGATTTAAAATCAAAGTAATTATTGCCTTGTTCCAATATGACGGTATTTCCCTCCCCCAAATTTTATATATAAGAGTAAACATCTCCACCACCACTGGGGCTAGAACCTCTTACAAGCCTTTATAAAATTCAAAACATCCATACCAGAAGCTTTCCCATTGCTCAATTCATTATCCTGTTTGAATACTTACTCTGCTGTTATCTTGTTCTTTAAAAACTCTCAGTCCTCCCTTTCCAATGTTGCCAACAGTTGCTTAACCATTCTCCCAGTACCTGCTGGTCTGTCTTCCTTCTTTCTGCATAGAAAGATTAAAACCCTTCCTGATAGCGTCCTCTATTATTGTCTGATCACCTGACATATTGCCCTGCTCATATATCTTTAACTTGCCAATATAATTCCTTGTTCTGTTACTCTTGTCTTCCAAGCAAACAGCCACAGCTATTTTCCCCGTATTCATAACATGCTAATTGAGAGGCCTGCAATTTTGCTTAAACCTTGCCCTCTATTAAGCCTTTCAATCTCTGAAAGTTAAAGAGGATTTTCCTGGGTTTCTTCCACCCCTCATTTAGGTTGACAGGATCACTATGTACCCTCTGGATCTCTCTTCCCAAATTTACTCCATCTTGTCTTTAAGGATCCCTTTTCTAAGACGTTGCATAAGAAAGCTCCTTATGTCTTTACCTTCTGCTCCTTCTGGAACATTTAAGATTCTCAAGTTATTTCAGCACAAATTATTTTTCTACCTCTCCAGATCTTCTAAAAGGTGACTCTGCCGCTTTAAAACTGAAGTGTCAGAGGAGTTATCTCTAAGTTCATTGCTCAACTTGTCCGTTGTCATCTCTAAAGTCACAGTTTGGTGTGTAACATCCTCCAATGTAACCTCCAGAGTCTGGCATATACTTTGAATGACCTGTTAATTAATCTCCGAGACCGCAAATCTTTTCTGAATTTCTGCCTGTATGCCTACTAAGAAACTCTCCAAACCCTGAGCACCTGCCGCTTATGATGATTAATGACCTCAGTGTCCCTGCTTACAATTCACGCAGGGGCCTCCATCTCTCCACTCCCCGCTGGAAAATTAGCCAAAAAATCATACGTGTTCTGCCCCTGTACGCCTTGATCCACAACAACACTACTGATCCTAAAGTCTCTGACGTCATGGCATCTGTCTTTATTGTCTGAGGGGGCAGACAACTGTGAGAGCAGTCAAGTATCTGTTGGTTCTGGGGCACGCAGGACTTAATCATTAACCAATACTTCTTGTCAGTAAATATTATTTTCAGAAATATTCCCCAGGGCCATAAGTTAAAAGAATGATTTAAGGGAGGGTGTAGATTTTACTTTTCAGGTTAAATGTACTCCACCACTCCTGCTTCCTCTTTGACTTAAAGCTGGAGACCTTTGGAAGTTAAATCTTTTCTTGGCAAGAGACTTACCTGCTAGAATAGGTTTCACCAAGTACAAGGGTTGAGTAATTTCAGAGTACAGGGGTATCTCACATTGTTTCTTAGGTTTACTAATATCCTGCAACTCAGATATCCTAACCTGCAAGGAATATCTCCTTTCTTGCAACATGCCTTCCTTTTCAACCCAGGGACGAGGGTCTTTTTCACTGTTTCCATACAGCCAGGTTGTTCTTGTATATAGGATTCTGCTTCCTGTTTTACTTTGTGGGTCACCTAAATCCTCTAAATAAATGAGCATCTATGGGAAGAGGTAGGGTGGCTGTTGTTGCCACAAGAAGTAGCGGGCAGCTTGTGCTCACTCTGCCTCACGTGGCTTTCAACAGGAGAAACATGGGGGCACCCCTGCAATGAGCTACTGCCACTCACTTCCAACACAATGGTAAATTGATAGTATTCGGTAAGACAGACATCAACTCAGGGTCCAAACCTCACTGCTCTTTCCTCTCCCCTGCCAGACAGTCAAATTTCTGTAGCTTCACAGATCCACTGCCTCCTCCTTCACAGGTATGCTCTCACAAACACTCGATCTTCAACAGCACCAATCGCTGGCAGCTCTCTCAGCCTGGTGCCATATTCCCTACCAACATCATATAACAAGAAACTATTCCTTCAACCCACCATCTTCCATCACCCTCAATACCTCTCCAGGAACCCTTCCCTGAACTCAAACTCAAGCCTTTCCCCTTAGGGAATGAGAAAGTTCCAGAGATGCACTATAGAAGAGTAGAAAAAAAAAATGTGAGGAACCATAACAAAGATAAGAAAAAAATAAATGAGAAGATGAGCAAACTGTGATTATTGATGACCACCCTTATGAATCAAACCACACATTATTTTCAGGTATATAATCCAAGAGAAACCCAGTCCTGAGTTTGCCATTGTCCGTTATCATTACTAGTAGATCTTGTGTCTGACATTTTTAGTAGGCCCTGAGCCTTTGACGGTTCCTAGCAAAAATGTGTTTGCCCCTGATAGGAGAGTTTAAGGTTAGCAGGATCTAGGCAGAGACACCTAAACTGGTGAATGCAGGTATTCATGTTTCAAAGCTTCCACCTGCATTCTACAGTCACATGACAAAAGTCAGAGCGGATGGACATCTCCACCGGAGGACATGATTGGATTACATGGACGATCATGTTGAAATATCATTTGGAGTATAATGTAGTTGCCTATGCTCTAGGGCATTGCTGGGGCTGACCCTTACCTGGTTTTCAAAAATGAAAACCTTGCCTCCTTTCTCGAGACTATCAATGTCCCAATCGCTAGACTGTGGAAAAGCCTGTGTAAATAGGTGGACAACATACCCTCTAGTTTCAGCCCCCTCCTGACCTTCAGGTATTCCGAGCACCTGCAATTTGTTATAATGCATATGATTTTCCATGTCCTCCACCTTAAGTGCATTACTTGAAAACGTGACCTCATGCTCCATCTCCACAACTTGAGTCTGCTAAACCATAGATTGCAGTTGGGTTGAGTTGGCCTTCCTTGCTTCCAAGCTGCATTGGAGTGTATCCATGTTCCTTGACATTTTGCATGAAACTACCTGTGAGATAAGATGGGTAGTTTTAGTGAAAGGGAGTCCTTCTTATACTACTCCCTATGGGTCATCAGAACGTGAGATATATGCCAGTGTAGGTGAGTGGTAAAGGTTGCATATGGATGATTAAGAATTAGATATAATTCCGTCAACTTTATCTGCGTCAGTCTGGTGTAATTAGAGTCACTGGAACAGACAGCGCAAACATGCCATTATCAATATGTGATCCAGACTCTAGGTGAGGAATAATTGTAGTAGTCAATTCAATACCATATGAGTCCCGAAGAAGATTATCAACATCTTGATCCTTGGCCATATCAGGTATAGAACAAAAATCTGAGTTTGTGTGTCCTTGATCACGTGACCCCTGATTTGTGACCCACTCGCCATCAGTAGCCTTCACTTTCCCCCGCCCCTTATTCCAACCATTGTGTCCTGAATGGCCATGGAAAGCTTTAACACTGTTCTCTCACATGGTATTCAATGATTCTGTGAAAACTTGCTATTCAGGTCCTCCTTATAAGAGTTGGAGACAGACGAAGAAACAGTCTCATACAAATAGCCATCAGCCTCGGAAAAATACAGAAGTGAAAGGAAGTCTTCTAGGACATCTTGTAAACCAAATGCCAGGGAATTGTTATCCAGAACATTAGAACCCTCATGGGGTGGACAGGATTACTAGACAAAACCACAATACAGGGGCAACTGCTGAAAGAGCTCCTGAACCTCTAGGATGCTGAATTGCAACCTTTTAGGAGCTTGGCAGATTCTTATTAGCTTTCCCCCTACCCTTGCCCAATGGGAAGGCAGATCAGAAACACAAGTGCCCCTACCCAACTTTGAGGGTGTCTAATGCAAGTTATCTTTCATTAATGATGAAACAAATGGAAGTACAGCACCTTTATCCCCAGGGGTAGAAGCCTTAAAAAAGTCCAGAAGAGTTTTCTGCATAATTGCAGGGGCCATATTCACTCCCCCATGGGAATGGGCAAGACCATCAAGACCATCATGTGTAAGCATAGCACAGTGTCCAGGCAGCTGAGGACTAGGGGAGTTAAGGGTGGATGAAAAGAAGCTGTTTCAATGGGTGGGTCACCAGCCCCAAACATCCTGGAACTTTAGGAGAGCTCCCCAGGTGTCTGACTCAGCAAAATGCCACCTCCAGTGTCATCTAATTTGTCAGCACCCACAGTGGCCACAGCTTTACCTGCAAAGCAGCTGAGTATGTCCTTAAAACGTCCATGTGGTCTCTCATCCCCTCCCACACCTTGGATACCAGCTGGGCTAGCCCCATCTGTGCTAACCTCACTGTCAGCTGGGGGTTCAAATACAGACTGCCTCTGTATCTCCAATGCACTAGGCACCTTTGGCATCGTGGGAGCTCTGGGCTCTCTAAGTCTCCCTGTCAGCATAGCAGATTTGGGTTTCTTGGGCTCTTCTGAATATTCTGACTCACAGGAGCACATAACAGAATGTGAGCTTGAAGCAGATTTGTCCCTTGAGCAACCACTCGCTGCCTCATCATCCACTTGAGCCACAGCATCTCCTATTACTGTAAGGGTCACCGACCCCTGTGGGACCAGAAGTGCCCCATGTTGTCCCAGGTTCAGCAACCAACCATCCCACCTAAATGCAGCTCTATTATTTGTTTCTTGAAGGTTGGACTAGCAATGAGGTGTAGTCACCAGGATATTTTTGTCATTTATTACACATAAATTGTGATATTTTGCCGACCAATAAAGGAAGGTTTCAGCAAAGGGACCTGAATTGTGGTGTGTAAAGGAAATTTTAATCTCCGACAATCAAGACACCTATCAAGGAGATTTAGGGCCTTATTTCCAGACATTTATTTCAAAAATTGAAATGATACAGTTTGCAGGTTTACTGAAACTAAACAGATTTAAGATGTTGATAATATCCACAAACTTACCTCATTACATACTTATATAAAATACAAAATTCATTAACTTCCACTAATAATCCAACTATGTTCTGCTTATTTTTATTAACAGTTTACAAAACACACAGCTCAAATACATAATGCAGAAACATGCATTTCCTGTTGATGCTTGTTTTTGTTTCTTTTTTAATAGAACATATTTTTCTATGTGGTGAACTTCCTTGCACAAAAATAGTTTTCTTCGTGCTTCCAGGTTAAGAACTATCATTAAAAAGTTTGTGAAAAAGTTCCACCTGTCATGATGTGCTTAAAACTGTATACACACACTCCACCCCAAAAAATCCTGTGCTGTTTATTTTTCTTTCTCAACTGATGTTCATGATTGTAGCATTATGGAGATGATTTGCCTTTATGAGTATCCATCAGTCACGGTTCACTGACCTCTAAAGGCACGGAGAGGGCGAGGTGTACGGGGGTGGTGGTATGGAGAACATTTAAGTTTAAGAAAAAAAAAGTACCTCCCCCATTGCATGAATCAGTAAAGGCTAAGAGGGGTTAATGGAGGCCAGCACTGATTTAGACCCTGTGGAAACAGGCCAAGTACTCACTGGAGGAATCATTTTCCAATATATTATTAATTATCATAACCTTACTAAGTAAAAAAAAAAAAAAAGTCTCATCAAGTAGGAAGAATGTAATTTAAATGGGTGGTTCTGATGAGGTTTTCACCATAGCCCTCTCTCCTGATATGTCTTGATAATATGGGAAATGCAACATTGTAGAATGAGTTTAGACATGTTAGTCTACATAAAGTAACTCTTGATCTATGTTGCATTTATGGCAATCCATTGTCTTCTAATAAAATATTTGTACCAGCTGATCTTAAAAGCACAGCAAAATATTTTCTTCCAATGCTGAATTTGTATAAGGCCTAAGGCTTCACACTATGAATTACTCTCAGTTTCTGAAACATTCAACACAGTAAAGAACAGCTTTGAAGAAATACAAAAAGCAGTAACACTCGCCAAGCTACTGTTTGGGAGAGAGGCGTGCAGCACACACCACTGACCATTTTAGAGTGTGAAAAAGACTGCTTTTACGGAAATAGGTGCATAATACATCTTAATCTAGGCAAAGTGCCTTAGAAAAGTACCTCTTTGCTAGACATCAAATGAACTATCCAACAACCAATCACAAAATTCCCACTCACATGCCCTACCCGGCATTTACCTTATTTGCTATATTGTATCTCCTTTTAACATTTTCAACTTTAATTTTCTCAACATTTTCAACTGTAACTTCCAACCATAAATGTTCACTACCACCTAATGACTGCAAGTACAAACCTCTAATCAGCTAAACTTCATAACTTTAAACTTACTCTTACTGCCTAACCTCTCTTTTCTCATGTCTCACCAAAGGCAATGCCAAACACATTTCTGTGAACTCCTCCAAACTTTTCAGACTACCCAAGCACCTGTCTCACGTGACAACCCTAAGACACAACATTCCCCTCTTTGCACATATTTCACAATGAAGGGGTTAAAAGCAAGAACGTAAAACAAACCACTCCCTGGGAGACCTAAATAATAATGTGAGGGAGGAAGAAGAATTACTTTTTTGTCCCCAATAACTCCCTTCCACCAGCCAGTAGGTGACCTTTTACCAAAATGTGGGCAGGGAGCCGAAAAAGTAGAACATATATCCCCACCTGGGCTATAACTAGGCTTCATAATAGCCCATCTAAAAGGCGGTATCTGGGCTGCATGATCTTCCAAATTCCCCAGAGATCAGACCTACCTCTGGTCCACTGTTTCCTAACTCCCCATTGTCACAGAGAGGCACAGCATGGACCACTGAACATTTTAGAGCATGAAAACCTAGGCAAACCACCTTATAAAACTACCACCTCACTATACATCAAATAAACTATCCAACACCAAACCCTATCCCTGCAGTGCCACTCACATGCCCCACCCTGGATTTAACTTACTTGTTGTAATGTATCTCCTTTCAACGTTCATTTTCTCAACATTTTTAACCTTAACCTCTGTTGGTAAATGGGTTATTGGTAGGGCAGGTAGGTACCTACACCTAGCAACAAGCCACCAACCTCCACATAGGTACAGTTAGGTCTCAGTAAATTAATCCCAGCTCTACCCTTGGTAGCTTGGCATCGAGCGTCAAGGCTTAACTTAGGAGACAAAGTGTAAAGCATTCAAATATCACAAAACAGTAATTAAATAAAACACAGGAAACAGTTTAAAAATCCAAAACCAATTTATGAAAATAGCTTATATTTTTATCTTTAAAATGACACAAAAACGATTAAAATCGGTTCAGGGGAACCGGAGATATGAATTTTTAAAGTATTATTATTTTCTAGCGCTTAGAAACAAAAAGCGCCAATCGGGTCATCTGGTTGCACCAGGACCGGGGCAAAGTCAAACTTTCAGGCCGACCGCGATGGAGCCCTGCTCGGCTACAAGTCGCGGGAGGCCTCGGTTAAAAAGTTACCTTCTGACTTAGTCTCTTTTTTGATGTTTTTCTTCCCCGGGACGAACCTGCCAGTTGAATCCGACCTCCTGGAGCCCTTGTCCGGATACGCGAAGTCGGTTTCCTCGGTGGTGATTTTTACCTTCGGACTTAGTCGTTTTTTCGAGATGAAAATCCTTCGACCGGGGTAAACCTGGATCTTGATCCGACGTCCGTGGAGCCCTTCTCGGATACGATGGCTGGAAGGTCCCGGTCAACTTTTTACGTTCGGACTTAGTCTTTTTTTCGGATGTTTTTCTTGACCGGAACGAACCACGAAGTCAGGCCGGGTCGCGGTTGAGGCAAGCCGGCTAGAATTTCCGCGTCGAGTCGGTCACTTTATGGAGCTTTTTTCTAAAATTTCTCCAATCTTTTCCAAACTTCTGGGGCTTCACCCAGATGTTCTTTTAAGGTTCTTTTGGGGTCCACAGCTCACCCCAAGGGTCCAGAAGTTCTGTGATGGTCCTTGGGAAGTGCGGACTTCAACTCCCAGAGTGCACCTGGCGCAAACTCCTTTTTGGCCACTGGACAGTGGTCAGCTGGTCACTTTTTCAGGAGTTGGTGCAGGGGACTCTGGATAGCAATTTTTCACCTGTAGCAAACAGGGAGTCCCTCCTTGAACCAGTTGAAGCCAGGCAAAGTCCTTCTTGTGGTGAAGCCCAAGTGTGCAGCTGGTGCAGTCCTTCTGAGTGCAGGGTCCAGGTGCAGGCCAGGGGTCCAGCAGGGCAGTCCTTCTTCTTCTTTTAGTTCTTTCTTCTTGAAATTTGGTGGGGATCTGAGGCGTGGGTGCAGGTCTGCCAGTTTTATCCTTGCTCCCGGGTGAAAAGCAGGGGGGCCCTGGTCCTCCAATCAGGGACAGGGTCGTCCCCCTGTGATGACCACTTCCTGGGAAGTGTGGCAAAAATCCATCCCAGAAGGCAACAGTCTCTAAAAATCCAAAATGGATGAATCTGATTTTTAGAGGAGAGATCTGGCTGAGCCCACCCACTGGTGTGGCTAAAAATCATAAACACACCCCTCTCCTGCCCTCTCCTAATCTAATCAAGGGGGCACCTAGCTGTCTGGGGTTGCAGGATGTGGGGGTGTTGCTGGGTGCTCCAGATGTCCTTCTCTGCCTTTGAAGACCAGTTTGGCAGCCCTCCCCCTTCCTGCTTCCCCATCTGCTGAGGGGAGATTCTCTCCCCCAAGCACATTCCTTTGTGTGAAGTCAGGCCACTTCACACCTCATTAAAGTAGCCTGGCAGAAGCTGCTGCAGGCTGGCCAATCAGAGCACAGCAGCAAAAACAATGCAGAGCTGAAATTGGCAACTTTTTAGGTAAAGTCTAAACTTTTTACCTGCACTAGTTATATTAAATCCAACAACTGGAAGTTGTGGGATTTATTATAACAATCAATTTGATACCAAATTCTTGGTATGTAACATTTAAGGAGACTTTAAAATTTAAAATAAAGTCTGCCCATTCTAGCCTATGAAGGCCATTTACTTCAATGAGGGAAAAACGAATTTGGCTGTTTTTACCTCACCAGGGCTTATAAATCTATTTTTATAAAGTCCCTGCTTATAGTTACATGGCACCCAGCCCTAGGGGCACATAGGGCACACCTTAGGGGTGACTTATATGTAAAAATAAGGTAGTTTAAAACTTTGGAAGTACCTTTAATTCCAAAGTTGAATTTGCATATAACTTTAATTTAAAAGCAGCCAGCAAGGCAGGCTTGCTTTTAAAATGACACTGGGCACCTCAGCAATGCACCTAGGTGTGCACAACCTATGCTGTGGTCCCTAAACCTACATGCCCTACCATATACTAGGGACTTATAGGTAGGTTTACTTAGCCAATTATAATTAGCCTAATTTGCATATCCATTTTACACAGAGCACAGGCCCTGGGACTGGTTAGCAGTACCCAGGGCACCATCAGAGTCAGGAAAACACCAGCATAAAGTGGAAAATGGGGGCAAAAAGTTATGGGGCCTCTGCAATCAGCCCCAGTTTCTCACAACCTCTAACCATAAATTTCCCTCTCACCTAATGACTTCAAGTATAAACCTCTAATCAACTAAACCTCATACCCTTAACCTTGCACTTCCTCCCTACCCTCCCTTTTCCCATGCCTCAGCAGGGGCACAACCAATCAAACTTCCATGTAACTCTGCAATAAAATGCCACTTGCAGACTTTTCTGCTCCCCAAGTCTTCCTATGTGATTGAAATGATACTCCTTTCTTAAACTCCGCATGTGCAAGGCCCTAGTCACTGTTTCCCTCAATTCCACAAGTGTAGTTCCGTTCCAACTCTAGAAAGGTAAACACCATCATCCCTAAAAAGTTCTGCACTGTCATAATTCATATACTTATGGCTTATGTAACCAAAGTTGACATCTCTACAAAATGTGCTCATTTCCCTAATCACCTTCCTGCATATCCTGTCGACAGATGACAGTTTCTTGGCTCCCCTCCACTGTCTGCTGGGCACAAACTCTGTACACAGAACAAAGCAATCTGACCACCTCAACTTTATTTGCTGCACATCCTGTATCATTTCCCTCATCAAAACCACTCCTTTTTCAAACACAAGGTCATTCTCTCCCAGGTGGAGAACCAACACATCAGGTCACCTGCACCCATCCAACATTTCATTCAGACACTGGACTAATTCTTGCCACCTTGTGCATCTTTTACCCTGCTAAGTGACAGAACAAACACTAGTCAAAGCCCAGATTGGCCCCAATCTCCTGTGAGCTGCTTGCTGATCCACCAACTTGATGAATGAGAGTCCAACTACCCTAATAGCAAACTCTTTCACAGCTGCACCAACAACTGAACCTACAACAAAAACAGAAGTAAATATTCACACAGAAAACCCTTAAGAGCCACCCTACCCACATGTTGAGCACACATATCTCCGGAAGCAGTCGATTGTGCACTGCCCCGATTGCATAATATCCTCATAAAATACTAAGCCCATGCTAAAGCCTGAAATCCTCCCTGCTCACTGCCACGCTGGCTGATGCCTAATGGTCCCCAGTGCCACTGGACAACAATCCAGAGTTGCCAAGGATCACAGTTCCACACATTCTCCCCTTGCCCTCTGGTCCATTTGTGAGCTGCACAGTCGAATCACCCTAGTGTTCTCAAAAAGCACTCCCCTTAGCCCCTGCAACCAAGCAGCTCAGACATGTGGAAAGCAACAAAAGAGTCAGGAAATAAGTGTTAAAAATAAGCAAACCTCCTCAGCCCCCCTACAAACCCTGGACAACTGTTGCACCACCTTGGTGAGAATATTCCATGTCAATGGCCTCTGAATCCTGGCCGATTGACCTTGCTCAACCTTCTATCATCCACTGCCCCAACTCCCCCACTGAAGGAGAGTATCCCCACAACAATTTTCCCATAAAAGTGATCCGTGGAAGTTTGCCAGCCATTGTTACACACGACAGGCCATTCTCTATTAAGTCCAAAATAAGCTGGACTACATCCTCCATCCTGTTACATTCTGTCTCCCTGTGCTTTGCCCCAGACTCTAAGAATTCAGACCATGCTTGATCATAGGATCCCCTGGTCGACTCTTCCAAAGACCCTACCACCAGTTGTACCATCCTGTTTTACCTATTGACTACACGTCTGCCACAATGTGCATCTTGCATCTGTCATCCTCCTTGCCAACCCATGGAATCTCACACACTATGAACAAAACAAAGCAGCTGTAATGTCATTGTCCAAACGAGGAACTTGCTGTGCCCTAAAGTAAATATCATGACGCTGTCAACCCAATACAAATACTTGCAGCAGTTTCAAAACCTGTGCGTCTCTGCCGGATTGCCGGCAGACTACAACACAGCTATATTGTCTACTCAGAACAAAACTCTCCTATGCACCAACTCCTTTCCCATAGTGTCACAGCCTCCACCAAAGGAAAAAGTCCAAGAAATGCAATGCTTCTGCTCCCTGCCCTCCACTCTATGGGCCATTCCTCTGCACACCAACAACCCTGCCAGAACAATCATAACCGCGGATCACTTGCTGATTCCCGAAAATATATGTACATCCCACTCTTCTTCCTTGGGTAGCTGAATCCCATTAAATGAGCCTAAACTTCCACATTCTGAGGTTCCCTTTTACCCCGCTGATAGGTGAACAAGATGGTACTGTAAGGAGGTACACGTGCCAGAAAGTGCCATCTCCAATCTCCTAGAAAATTTCCAGCCTGCACTCACCACTCTGCACGCAAAGTTTAGGTGATGCAGTAGCTATTGAATCTCCTGTACTTTTGCCTTCTCTTTTGCTGAGGTGTTCAGTGACAACTCTTGCATTACCACCTTCTTGACCATTGACAGTCAAACTTCCATGTGAACTGAATCAATCTCAATTCACAAAAATGACAACCTGGTAGAGGGACCTACCATCTTCTCTGGTGCCAAAAGTACTCCCAGATCACCCATGAACTCTTCGAACTTTCCCAGCCAATGCTGACAGCTACCAAGTCAGATACCCCACAAAGAATAAATCCTCTAGATAATGTGTCACCTGAGAATGGTCTGTATTCCACATAAGGAACAGTGAGCATTATATTGAGCGTCCATTGATAGAGCCTTGTTCATGTACCATTTTCCTTCAAAGTGTTTTCCCAGAAATTGAAAATCCTCCAGATGCACCGAAAGCAGATAAAAAGCAGACTTCACACCACACTTTGTATTAAGTGGCCCTGGCCCCATGGCCACTACCATTGCCACAGTCACATCCTCCAAGGAATATGACACCAATGCCATTTCTTCCAAAATAAAGGTATTCACTGCCCCTCCTTCCTGTCACAATGAATTCTGTATGAACCGGAATTGCCCTTGTTCTTTTTTCGACACTACTCCAATCGGAGACACAATCTAATTCTCCATTGGCCACTACTCAAATGGGCCTGCTATTCTCCCTTCTACAACCTCTTTGTCCAGTTTGTCTTATACTGCTTTTTTATTTACCCTGGCGTACTGAGGATTGTCCACCCATCTGCAAACCCAAGGACCTTTATTACTCAGTTGAAAACCCCATTTGAACCCCTTCAACAAAATCATAGCATGTTGCTAACGATCCTACCTTCCAAGCCAATATTCCACCCTGTCGAACGTTACAGGAGTACAGGCCTTTCGGGCCAGGTCCCTGCATTTCCCTTTCTCCCAGTTGCTATACCGTGACCCATGGCTGCTAGCTTAAGGATGCCATTGTCCTGCATTCTGTCATTGCAATCTACGTGCCACTCCAAAAAAATGAATGAATGCGTGTCGTCCCACACATTTGGAGAATTCATGTTGAAATTTGCAGTACTCTTGGGTACACATGCCTTTGTTGAAAATCCCAGCATGATCCTGTTTGTGCCTTCAAAGTGCTACCCACCCCTCCCCAGGCGGGGTGAACCTTAAAGGACTTATATACAAATTTCAATCCATTGGATGGAAAAAAAGTTTCCCCGAACTTGATGGACCCATTGTATGTTGTCAGAGATCTGTGCCAAGCTCCCCCCCTATTGCTCCTGAATCCCAATCCATGTGCACCCAGTATTCCTACTGAGCCTGGCCCACGCTCCCAAATGTGATTTGTGCTTTGCATATCACATCCATATATTTAAATAACGCTACACATCATTCCAGAAATTTCTCACACTATACTCTGGTATAAATCAAAAATGCCATGGTCCAATTCTCTATGATCAAGGGGACTTTCCGCCTGTTAGCCAACTCATATTCTACCTATTTTGACCCTTCTTTGGAGAGTAGCTACCTATGGAGGGGCTTAAACATCTCCACGTATTTCCCTTTCTAAATTTTCTCCTTGGTCACTAACTTGAGATGTGCCCCTAAGGGTTTTGTTGTACCCATGTAGGGGAGTTTCTCAATTTTTATGTCTTTGCTGTCTGGCCTGTCCTTTTTGTCAGGTTCTCCACCTGCTTCCCCCCTTTGACTACTGCAGTGTCTTTATTCTGTTCCCCCTTGTTTATGCCATCGTTCATGACTGTCTCTGCCTTCTTCCCTGTCCCACTGACTGCCCCACCATCTTCTCTGCCCATCTCAACTCCTATATCTGCCACATACTTACCATTCTGCAGCCACTCCCCCGTTGTCCCTACCTGCATCCACACTTCTGTGCACCATCAATTGACCTACTTTGGTCTCCTGGCCCTCACCTGGCTCCAACGGTGGTGCCCATGCAGGTGGTTGCCACCTCACCAGTGGCCTCTGTGATTCCGACACAGTCCTCTGCCACATGTCTTGCACCTGCAAAGTACCACATGACATGGTATTAGAAAAGCTCTTTCCCATGACCCAACCTGGTCTTCACCAGGCCCCTCCCGATCTTGCAATTCACTTTTTTCATGCTATGTTCATCATAATCCCCCAGCAACACACCCATGGTGTCCTCCAACAAGCCCCTATTCCGTCCCTCTCACACACCACTTTCTATTACTGTTGATGACATCTGATTTGTGGATTGAGACTTAGTGCCCAGGGGGCTGTATGAACCCCTCTGTACTGTTCCGCCAACCTCGCCCACCCTCTTCCTGCATCAGTGTACGTGTAGGCCACCCAGGCTGGTGGAGCCAACAAGGCTCTCCTGAGTCCCCAGTTCCATACACATATAAAAAAGAAGACAGGACTGTTGTGTTGATGCCCCTCCCCCACCCCTCCTCTTGTCTTCCTACGTCTGGGGCCTAGGAACTCCTGGCTAACCCATCACCACACAATCTGTCCCCTCAAACCACCTCCCTCCCCAGACCACCCACTCTGCCTCTTCCCATGCCAATCTTATTGCTGGTGTCCCCTCCAGCTCTCTCCGCTGCTCATCCCCACTCTACTCTAAATATGTGGCCTCTAAGGAGGAGATATGGTTGTGGCTACTGCAGGGTAACTCCCCTTTCACTGGCCCTGACTCTAATGAGCTCTTGTCCTCCCATAAGCCAACATCTGCCCTGCTCACCTGGAGGCCCTGACTAGCCCTCTGCCGCCATTTCCACTTCCCTAATATATTGTCTGGCACTGGGCCTGCCAGAACCTGCTTGTTCTGGATAGGTGGACATCCCCACTAGGGGCCCCATCCTGCTGTATAAGCCATGTTTCCTCACCCAATGCAGGCTCCTCTCCAAAAGGGGCCAAGCTTCCTCCATTCACTGTCCCCCCCTCCATGCACTCTGTATTATCCCCACTGGCAGGGGGAGGTACCCCTACATTTTTCAATCAAGTGAAACTCTTTCTTTCTCTCTCCATGCAGCATGCATGCCTCGGGCCTAAAGTCCCACCTCCCAGCTTCTCTGCCTCCTCTGAGCCCACCAGGGGCCACTCTGCTGCCAGGCACTTACCTCACTCTTACCGCATGATGCCACCCGCAGTTTGCCAGAGGTGGGAACAGACAATTATTGCCGCCCCAATGTGTTCCAACACCCGCCTTCATGGGAGTGCCCCACCATCAACCACAGCTTCCTCCAGTACCAAATCCATGCACCCTGTTTCACAAAACAGGCACATCACTTCAGCCACATATTCTGCACAGATGCCATAGTCTCCATATACCTAAAAAAATGCTACCTATGCCAAGTGCTTGAATTACTTTTTTGAACCCACTTATTCCCTGCCACCAGCCACTAGGTCACCTATAGTTAAAATAGGGGCAGGGATCCCAAAAATAGCACATATATCCCCACCTGGGCCATAATTGAGCTTCTTAATAGCCCAACTAAAAGATAGTCGCTGGACTGCACCATCTCTCAAATTCCCCTGGAGGCAAACCTCCCTATGGTCAGCTGCCCCCCAAATTCCCATTGAAGAAAATGCATTAAGCAAAAAAAATCACATTAAAAAGATTGTTGTTGTTTATAGGAATGACTTTGCTCTACCAGTGACGTTTTTGCTTTGCAGCATCTTATAAATGCTTGTTAATATTCTTGATTTGTTCATGCCTGAAACTAGATTTCAAGTTGGACACACATTGTGATTCATGTGGGTGTTTGCCCTCACAATTTGTACCAAGTATAACCTGATAAAAATCAGAAAGGAGGTACATTTTGCAAAATGATGGTTAGTGCACTGATGAACAGGAAATGCAAGCCTGTGACTTATCTCTCCCATGCACCCTATATTTACCAGATGTGCAATTTGCACCTATTGCTGAACATTGCATGCATTCAGGCAATTACTGGTAATCGGTATTGAAATTAGTGTTGATCCTGAACTGTAGATCCAAAAGAAACATTTTTTTTTAAATATAAGCAAATATATAAGAACAAAGAAGCAGATAAAAACATCAGACTTTAGTTGGAGTACTCACTTTTGAGTTTACATCTGTGACAGCCATCGTTGGTCTATTTTTTCGCTTTGCATTTAGTAGTCTTGCTCAAGAGCTACTGCTCCAACCACGTGCAGAGTCACATCCAATTACTAATATGGTGACAGTGTGGGGCTGTACTAATCCGCACCCACTCATTTCCAGGAGCAACCAGGGGTCAGCCACTATGCTGCAATTATTGCATACTCTACAACCCACCTGACATTCTTCTTTTCCCCAAAATGTACAAGCACATGGATCAAGTCTACAGTAGTTTATAATGCTTTTACATTTTAGTTTTCAAGCATAACTATTTTACTTGTTTAAACATTCTCACTAGTACAGCATATGAAAGATACCTAGGGTTATTTAATAAAGGACAATACTGATTTCCTCTTGTTGACCGTAACCTCTTTGAATAGCTAAATGGCTTGGTTATGCCCAGCATTCTCATTGCAGCCCCGGATTACTTTTTTAAACAATATAGTTCAGAAAACCAAGTAGATAGCAGTGTAACAGCTATAGTAAGGAAAAGCATTACTAGTTCCATAAAAAATATACCCAGAATAAAGTTACTATTAAAGATATCACCATTTCCCCTCAGACAAAATTACTAAACTTCTGACACCAACCAACAAATATGAACTAGTATGTTGGTCTCTACCTACTCCTACAACTCAGTCCATACAATCATAATAATAGACTATCTAGTGGGCTGTCCATCCCATGTCATAGTACCAGAAATTCTGTGTACTATTCTCCTTCTTGAATCTCTCCCAGAAAATGAAGAGCCCTGCCCAAAACCAAACCCATACACTACGCCATGTATGGACAGGGAGCTTTGACACTCAAGGCCTGACTCACAAAGGTAAACTTACACTTTGTGTAAGTTTAAGTTTTTTTTGTTTTCACAAACTACAAATTAATAGTATGGTTACCACTGTAGAGACTCTGTTGTTGAGGAATGAGATAGACCTGTTCTATATGTTTATGTGGTGAGGACTCCTCAGTCATAAACTTACTATTAACTTGTAGTTTGTGAATAACAAAAAAAGTTAAGCTTCCAATAAAGTAGCATTTTACTCAGGCCCTGACTATTCCAGTGCCATACCATTCCTCTGTCAATATCATTTTATTGCCAAATTCACATTTCCAATTACCAATCAAAAGACAAAAGAAAGAAAGGACACAATTATTTATTGGAATAAATTTAATTCTGATAAATTTGCTGAAACTTTAAAAATTCTTTACCCAAACTATGGTGGTCATTTTGACCATGGCTATCCCACCACCAACAAGCGGATGGTGCAGACTGTCAGTTGGCCTCTGCCAACCTGCCACATCTACACTCATACCGCCATGGCAGTCGGAACTGCCGGGCCGGAGATGATCATCTCCGACCTGGCGGTCCAAAGAAGACAGATGGTGGTATTAGGTGCCTGCCTGCCAACATGGTTTCCGCAGCGGTAGTCCCACCACGAAAACCATGGAGGAAAAGCTACCAGTGACCGGGAATTTCATCCCGGTCACTGGTAGATGGCTCTCCCACTCCCCCAGCAAGCACTATGCCCTCTCCTCCCCAACCCCGCCTTCAGTCGCATTGCCACCCATTGCCCCCTCCCTGCATACATGCACACAGACACCCACACGCACCACGCATACACCCATTCACCGACACCTGCATGCACGCATCCACTCACATGCACCCATACACGCACTCACAACATCCATACACGTATTCACGACTACATCCATGCACGCATTCAAGCACACATACTCACACCCGTCCAAACACACATACTCACACACATACACACTTACATGCAGACATGCACTCACTTCAACATTCATGCACGCATTCACTCACACGTATCCAAACACACATTCATACATGCATACTCACACACAGACAAACATGCATTCACCACAACACTCACACTTGCATACACACATGCATACACACTGACAAGAAGACCCTGACATTCTTGCCATGTTTACCTTAGTCTGGCTGTCTCCTTCTGAACCTCATTCCCCTTCAAAACCTTGTTGTCCTCTTTACCTCAGGATACTTCAAAGCAGTTTCATAAGAGCCATATTTTTTTTCTTCATAGCAACTCATTGGGACAGGGGTTAGTAAATTATTCATTTAAATTAACACAGTTACACCCATTCTGAAAATAACCGGCTCCTACCCAAGTAATAAAAACCTTTTTTACCAATATTTGAATTGATACCTGTGGCAGCTAAACATCTTTGATGGCTTCTTAGTAAGACAACTATGTACACATAACTAAGATACCGTTATTGATTAAAGTAATCACTCTGTGTTTTTGTCTTTTATCGATGAACAAGAAGTAGAGGCCTACCGTTGTAAAACCAGCACCAACTTTGTCGTACTTATCATCCAAGTTTGATATGGTAGATTATGATACATTACATGTTGCCTCATAGTGGCAGGCATTGAGGTTACTGCCTTGCATTGCCTTAATTATTTTTTTCATTGACCACTTCCAATCTGTTAGTCTAGTCTGTATTATGCTCACACATTTTGATTTAAATATGGAGTCTCCCAGGGGGTCAATATTCTCAACTAATTTTTTTAACATCTTTGTTGACCTAGCCAAATCACTCCAATTGATGGTGAACTGCATGTATAGGTAAGCAGAAGACACTCACTTACTCGTATGATCAGGTTTGATATAACTTTAAGTCAGCAAATGAAGTTTATCTGGAACTGGGCAGCAATTAACTGGCTAAAACAAACACAGACTAGAATGAAATATTAGTGGTGAGAGCAAAGCATAGCCATCGGATTGAAACATATTGTCCTCATGAGATGGGTGACCTTGCATCACCAATAACTAAAGACAAAATCTAGGCATACAGATTCACTTAAATGTGTCATTCAATGTCTCCTGTATCAATTTTAATTTTAATCTTTTACTTAATGCTCCTGCAGAAAATCCTTGCTTTTGGTGACAATTATCATAAAAGAATTCCATTTATTTCAACTTGGGAGGATCATCAGTACTGCTAAAAAACACCCACATTTCCGTAGCCTCAATTTTTTTCATACTTTGGGTGTCTCAAATTAACTCCAAGGCATGCAAAGTGCCACTAATATTTTGAAATGTTTTCATTTCTCCAGAAGGTTTACACAATACATCCAGGCATGGGATCTATCTGGGTTTGTTTAGACATAGGGATTTGTATAGGAAGGGTAAGCTTCCCTACGTAAAATGTATTGAATTTTCAATACATTGCACCAGTGCATACACCAGGGGAACTATAAAATCATGTAATTTAATTTAATACAATGAATAAGATTTCCCTGGCATATCATGTCAGCCCCTTAATGTAGGTGGTGTCAAAAATGGGCATTTGTTGTGTAATAGTATTCATGCATTCATTATGGTCTGTGTTGTATTATAATAATTGGGCAGTTATTATGGAACATCAATTGTGATGTCATTAGGTTTAAGGACAACATCACTTCCTGGAAAGATTCCAGATCAAAGGTCATATGGTCTTATGATGTCCCTTCCTGTGAAGTCATTAAGGTCAAAGGGTGTGTGAAGTCATGCATGCTATTCCTGGCATTCTGGAAAATTGATGCCCATTTTTATGACTCAAACAGCAAGTGAATCCAGATGTTTGGTTTATTAGTTTTACATGCCTGTTTAAAGGTATATCTAGCTTCTTTCCAACATCCCTCTAATGTGAAATATCATCAAACGATTTGATCCTGGTATAGCCTCTTTGCAGCATGGAGTTTTAAAAACACAGCATTTTAGGGAACAGAAGCTGCTTGGCAGACATCCACAAAGCTCTTGTTGTAAGCTAATGACCACCGGACAGGTTAATGTCTTGCATTCAAACTCATCAAAACCTATGCAAACAAATTTTAGTTGGCCTGCTCCGCCTTCAACAATCCTCCCCTGTATCCAGCCTTAGCCCTTCCCACCCTCTCTTGAAAGTATCTTCCCCAGCAAACTCCCAAACCCACATTGCCGAGCAGCTTTCCTGCATTGTGCTGGCTACCCTCCACGCAGCCCTTTGATGTGTTTTCCTAGGAAATTAGATAAAATGTGACACTTGCTCATAGCAACATTTTTCACATTTTCAACAGTAATAAATGCAAAAAAAAATACTTTACACAGAGCTACATGTTAAGTGTGTACTGCATCAAGCAGAATGTAGCTTTAGCAGGAGTGAGGTTCAGATGCTGTTATATCATACACAATTAGTGTCTACTGATTAGTTTAGAAGAGACACATTTTCAGGGGAGGTTACTCTAAGGTAAATCTGAATGTCATCACCTCAGGTTTAGTATGCCCCCAGAAGTGTAGCAGAAGTTAGTTTATGAATGCAGAGGCATTCCACATTGAACCTTTTACAGTACTCCTGAAAACCAAGCCTTATGAACTGAGATGATCACTGCTAGAAATCTTGTATATGGTAGCTACTAATGTTATCTTGTCTGACGTGGTCACCATCAGAACACTAATAATATGTGTAGCTTCAGATCATTATCCTTAAAAATAAGTAGCTCTTATTATCAAAAAGGTTTAAAACCCTCATTTTAGTGATTTATTTCTGTTTGGAGATAAAAGAAGTGACTTCAAACATCAGTAGTTTAAAAGTGTTCTTGTTAAATCTGAGGGTTCTGCTGATTGGAATTACAAAGGCACTTTTACCGTTGTCTTTCTGCCACTGTGTAAGCTGTCCTCCATTTATTTTGTTCATTAACAGTTTAGTTTACAGTCTTTTGTTTTGTTTCTTTAGTTTATATTTTTTTCATTTTCTAGGATGAGAACTTAAACATCATGTTGGATATGGATTTGTTGCAAGTGTTAGAGAAGAAACATCAGTGATGACTGAAGAAGTGTAGATTGCTGAAAACTCAATTGGGTTAGATGAAGTCCTGATTTAGATCTTGTCAGATGGAACACTGTGGGCCTCATTATGACTTTGGTGGGCGGAAAAATGCTACCAACCAAGCTCCAGCATTCAGGAGACCGCCAGTGCGGTCTCCTTCCCGCTAGACCTATTATGAGTTTCCAGGTGGGTCAGCAGGCAGAAACACAGTTTGTGCCTGCTGGTCCTGCAGAAAACGTACAGCAACATTGATGGGGCTCGTAATATGTCTGGCGGCAATACTGTTGTGTGTCGGGTGCACCAGCAAAGCAGACAGTGATTTGCGCAACAGGTCTGGCTGGGGGCGTGGCCTGCACTGCCCCAGGCACCGCGTCTCTGCCAACATTTACATAGTGGTGCAACCCCTATGTATACGCCGGCGGAGAGAGCAGTCGTAATCCCCAGGGCACCGCTGCTTGCAGCACTGCCCTGGTAGATTGAGACCACTGGCACTGCAAGGCTGGCGGCTGGCGGAAACATGGCGGTGCTGGTGGTGCGACCATGGCGCGTTTGCCACAATTGTAATGTCACAGTTGGACTGCCTCTTTGTCTGAACCGCAAACCACGTAATGTGGGCTCTGTCACAAACATAATGGATGTCCTGCATCCCCTATTATGATGTCCATAGCATATCATGGGACCGTAATACGGTGGATGGGATATCCATCATGTTTGTGATGGAGTATTCCCCTATGTTAGAAATGGGGACTCTAGTTGGCAGTGGTTTATAACCTGTCCAAGTAGGGGCCTCACTCTAGTCAGGGTAAGTGAGTCGCACAGCTAAGATAGCCCCTGCTCACCCCCTTGGTAACTTAGCTCAAGTAGTATGGCTTAGCTCAGGGACAATGTGCAAAGTATTTGTAAACACACACATATAATAACACAGTGAAAACACCACAAAAGGACTCCACAATGGTTTAAAAAAAGCCAATATTCATCTGAGTAAAACAAAAGCAAAATGACAAAAATCGAACATACATACACAAGTCAAAAAAATCTCTTTTAAACAGATTAAGCAAGTCTTAATCCATAGAAATCAATGGCTGTATCTCTTCAGCACAAAGTGTTTGGGATGTGTCAAAAACAAAGATGATGCAGGCCACAGGGGAGGTGACTTATTGTAAAAGCAAAGAGGTTCCTTACTGCGCAGGGGAGGTGATGCATTGATTCTTTCCTCACAGGTGAAACGATGTGTCGGTTCCTTACTGGCAGAGGAGGTGATGTGTCAATTGTTTGATAGAAGGAAAGATGATGCATCAATTTCTGGACACACATTCTCAGTCCCTTACGGCGGTGAGGGGTCAATCAAAAACTAGCACCCTTGGACGATGCATGGAAAGTCCAGACACACTGTGTTGATGGACCGTGGTGAAACAGGTACTGCATCGATTCTGCAGCCACGAGACAGGTGCTGCATCAATTGTTCCAGCAAGGCACATTGATGCATGGATTTTCTCCATCAGATCATCAGCTTGCACTTCCACCTGAGTTGGCACCACTTGGTTAGGACTCTCAGCAGAAGAGCTCAGGAACTGGCAGATGAAGTCTTTGATGTCCCTTAGACTGCTTAACAGGAGGCAAATTCAGTCTAGGACCTTTAGAAGCATGATGTACAAAGTGAAGTTCAGTCCTTTCACACCCAGGACAGAAGAAGCAAACAGCAGCCCAGTACAACAAAGTAACAGGGAGGGTGGCAGTCTCTCCTACAACATCCAGCTCTTCTTCCTGGCAGAATTTCCTCAGTCCAGAAGGGTTCTAACTATGTGGTGTCAGAGGTCCAATACTTTTACCCATTTCTGTCTTTGAAGTAGGCAAACTTCCCTACCCCAGACACACTTCATAGGGAGAGAGACTGATTTGTATGAAGACAGGCACATCCCTATTCAGGTGCAAGTGTCAGCTCATCCTACCACTCTAGCTCAGACGGGCCCATCAGCATGGTGAAGGGTCATCAGGATATGCAGGGCACACCTCATATCCCTTTGTGTGACTGTCTAGAGTGAATGCACAAACAGCCCAATTGTCATCCTGACCCAGACTTGTATTCAGCAGACAGACAGAGGCACAGTAAGAAAAGGCCAACGTCCTAATGCCTACTGTGAATCATCTGTTGTTTTTGCTTTTGTCACCCTGAGTAGGAAGGGAATGTCCAGACATGGGTCCTGTGCTTGTTGTGCCTCCAGATTCAAGCTAGCATGGCTGATGAAGGGCGATACCCTGAAACCAGTCCCAGGAAGCATTTTTCTGGTCCAGGGAGGACCTGGCCTGGCAGCTTAGGCTGGACTGTTCCCACGGGGAACAGGATCAAAACTGATTTGCATGTGGTTGGGCCCAAACGGATGGATTAAACCCAGATCTGTGACTGGGGGTGAATGTTTGATTTGCTCTGCATTCCGTCCATCATCTGTTGTTGTTTTTGCTTTCTAAAAGTGGCATTTACAAGCATGCAATTAAAGAATCAGCTTCAACAAACAATGTATATTTAAATGGTGAGTTCAGAGACCCCAAACTCCCTATCTCCATCTCCTACCAATGGGAAGTTACCCTTTGGGAATGTTAGGTCTTGCAATAGTGAAAAACGAAATTAGTAATATTTCACTATTAGGACATGTGAAACACACCAGTACATGCCCTACCTTTAAGTACACTGCACCCCACACATGGGGCTGCCTTTGGACTCCTCAGGGGTGACTTACAGGTAATAAAAGGGAAGATTTGGGACCAGAAAGTGGATGAATTTGCCAGGTCGATATGGCAGTTTAAAACTGAACACACAGACACTGCAATGGCAGACCTGGGACATGTTTGCAGGGCTACTCCTGTGGGTAGCACAATCAATGCTGCAGGCCCACTAGTTGCATTTGATTTGCAGTCCCTGGGCTTACCTGATGGACTATACTAGGAATTTCCTAGTAAATCAAATATGCCACTCATGACTAAAGCAATGACCAATACAATGTATACAGGGAGCACTTGCACTCTAGCACTGGTCAGCAGTGGTAGAGTTCCCAGAGTCCTAAAATTAGCAAAAGCAGATCAGACAAAATAGGAGGAAGAAGGCAGAAGCTTTGTGGATACCTGTGCAAAAAGGGCCAGGTCCAACACCCTCTGCCAAGATCTAAATCAGTCCCTTTGTCTGATGATTCTTTTGGTGGCTCTGATATCAAATGTCTTGTTTGTTTGTTGCATGTTTGTATTTTAGTAAACGGAAGGGTGAAAGGCATTTGGAATATTTCCATAGTTCTCACTGGTTTTGCATTCCTGAACTAAACTGAATTCATGTTTGACATAAATAGTTCTAAAGTGAAACCCAACAGTCATAGAATCTGAATAGTCTTATATCAACTCACTTTTTAGGTGGCAACAAAATAAAGGAGAAGCAAGCATATATGGAAGTCTAGAATACAAACATTTGTATTAGAATAAGTGTATGTGAGTATGATTTGTTAAGTATCCAAATCAGAAAGAAAAAGTTATTATCTTGATTGTCTAAAAACAAAAAGATTAAATAAGTCCAAGAAATATCTAGAGTACAATCAACTAAATGATTGCATATCATCCAGAGACTTGATGTTAAAAAATGCACAAGAGTTCTTTTTTATTGTTCAAGTTACCATGCACAGGTGTGTAAAAAGTTCATTCTTTATTTCTGTCTTGATAAGTGCAACATCGACATGAACACTGCCAGCATGTTTTATCTCACTAAATACTGGGACTTCTTCATGTTTTTTATAAACATATAGATATTGACATAAGCCACGTACATAACACAAACAATTGCAAATGTATATTCAAAGCACACCAGTGTAAACACAAACTTTAAAGAAACAGATACACACAATATATGAAATACACTCATTATACATCACAATCAGTTGGGAAAAGAAATAACAATATACAGTCCCACAGGAAATGAGGTGCAGACATTCTAATATCAATACCAATGGAACTTGTGTTCTAGATCAAAGTGATAAATTGATTAAAAAAAACATTGATCAATTATGACTAATTATTCAGATCATCAATATATTTAGTATAGGCAGCGTACAAAGATGTACGTCATAACAGAGCTCAACATTTATATAAGTCATACGAATAGAATTCAGTATAAGCCTTGTGCATAGGTTGACAGAATAGCCCCATGTTAAACCAATGGCTTGGGCTCTTGCATTATTTCTGTTTATTGCAGAGTAACTGTGCTAAACAGAGGGATGCCCCTTCACCTTAATTCTATAGGTACACCAATAAAGGCTCTAGGTGCCTTCCAACCTTGGAAGAATGCAAAATCAACTGTGGAACAGAACCCATAGCTACACAGTCATGGGTCCTAATGAAAATAAGGAAATTGACCCCTGCCCCAAGTAAATAATATACAACCGCCTTAATTGTTGTGGACCCTCCAACAGTTTGGCGCAGCCAATACTTCATCGCTTCACTAAAAATAAGTACATCCTGTAGTTGCTTGTGGAACAGAGCTGCTTTCTAGGTTCTCACTTATAGAAAACACTGCAATCTATTTGTGAGATCTTACTTTACAGATGCAATCCCTGTGTGACCAACTAAGGTATGTGACATTTAGTGAACTGTCTTCATTTGTGGTGTTTGTTTGTTGTAAAGTAAGTCATATAAATGGAAATGTTGCATAAACAATTAGTCAGTCCTTTCATATGCAGTGATTGCCTTATTATAATGGGACAAAATAAACCCAACGACTTTCAATCAAGGAATTATAAGATCTAGGTTTGACTCCATTAATATTTGTTTATCCCAGCAGTCTGACCATGGTCACATAGTTCAAGAATTTGAACTATTAAGTAATGCTATTTCGCATGCTCTTGTGGTGGACAGGCCTACCATGGGTTTGCCCGCCCATAGATGGTTTGATTCCGCGTGTTCAACTGCTCCCAAAAAATTAAAAGTTGCCCTTAAAACAGTTCCTCCTTCCCGTTATTTAATTAAATTAGCTAGGGCTGAGTATAAGGCCACCTTGGAAAAAAGTAAATCAGAAATGAGGTCTAAGGCGTGGGAAGAGTTACAGGCTGCGTCCGATCTGAAGGATACTTCAAAATTTTGGAAAGTGGTCAATCATTCATATTTTTCAGACAGTAACACTAAGGTTGATGATAGTCTTATTCCAGAAGAGGTTTGTTTGAATCATTTTAGGAAAGAATTTGATCCAGATAATGCCTTTCTGACTAGAGAGGATAATATTACGAATCAGATTAACACTGACTCTAATACAAAGGCCCTAGATATTTTATTTGATCTACATGAGATCCTTGGAGCCATTAATCATTCAAAACAAGGGAAGGCTCCTGGCCCTGATGGTATTCCCATAGATATCTTTAATTCAATGCCTAATCTTTGGGGTCCCCTAGTTACAAATGTCCTAAGAAGTGCTGTTAAAAGTAATATACCCCCTTCTTGGAAACTGGCAATTATTATTCCTATATTCAAAAAGACCCTTCTTGGTACAGACCAATATCTTTGATTGATTCTACGGCCAAGATTCTGGCCAGTGTGATTTCATCTCATCTGGAGGATTGGGTGCTAAAGGCACAGATTTTATCTCCAATTCAAGTTGGTTTTAGACCTGGTTTGGGTACAGTTGAGCAAGTATTAAACTTGCATCTCATTCTTAGTAAATACGTAACTGCCAAAAGGGAGTCAATTCATATGGCCTTTATTGATTTATCCAGCGCATTTGATTCAGTAAATAGGGAGAAGCTATGACAAATCATAGAAACCCTGGGGTGCGATGAGACCCTATTGGAACTTATAAAGCGTCTCCATATGGATTGAAAGGTTTCAGTTCAGTTTGGCCCATTGGGACAGAGAACCGCCCTCATTTCCTCATTTAGGGGAGTAAGACAGGGATGTATTTTAGCCCCCTTTCTTTTTCTGATATATATAAATGGGCTTTATGACTATTTGATACAAAATAGGAAAGATGTACCAAAGATGGGTCAGAGATTGCTTCCAGTTTTGTTACATGCAGATGATGCTGTACTTATTGCACGTACTGCAAATGGTTTACAAGGCCTGTTGGACCTTTTTTTGAACTTCATGCTGGACCTTGATTTGAAAGTTAATTATTCTAAGACATTTGTTATGACATGTGGCCCCCGAAATTTCTAAATCTAAACAATTTACTATGGGGGGCAATATCATTAATAAGGTGAGGAATTTTTGTCTTATGTATGCATATAAATTCTTCCATGTTTTGGAATACTCATCTTAAATTGAAGACCCAACAAATGACAAGGAACACTGAAGTGATCTGTTGTTTTACTCGTAAACTTTGTCATAGACCGTCTTCTCAGATCACAATGCTATATAATTCCAAGTGTGCCTCAGCTGCCCTATACGGGGCTGGTGTCTGGGGCCACATTAAAGTACCCACTCTCCAACGTATTGAGAATAAATGTATGCGCAGACTACTGATGGCACCCAAGTGTATAGCAAACATCATTATCCACGAGGAGGTGGGCCAATGGTTTTTAGAGGACACGGTCTCTATTGCCTCCCTTTTGTTGTGGATTAGGTGTTGGACAAATCCAGAAGCAAGTCTTGTGCAGGAATGTATTGCTGAGTGTTTATAGTTGGCCAATTCGAATAGGTTTCCTTGGCTCTCGTATTTGCGATCTTCTTTTGACAAGCTGGGGCTTAGGAATATGTTTGAAGAACCACAACTGCTAACCTCAACTGCAAGGTCTCTGCTGAAATCATGTCACTCTGAGCATACTTTAGACATAAGACTTCATAGTTGTTTGAAGCTGAAATCTTTAGATTCTTATACTCAGATTGTTACGGCCTTACATATAGAACCTTATTTGACTTGGTTTTCATGTCCAAAAATATATTCTCTTTTAACTTTATTTAGACTGAATTTGATTCATTTTAAGGTGGCCTTTCCCAATCAGAGTATCTGGCAAAAAGACTTACCACCTTGTCCTTGCGATGCTAGTCCAAAGCAGAGTACTTCTCACTTTTTTCTTTTTTCTTCCCTTTACGCTACCCCTAGAAATGTTTTTATCTTACCTATTTTACTTACACTGGGATCGATCCACTATAAGGAAGCCTTGATCTATTTTCAGAAATTATCAAATGTCAATTTTTTTTTTTCAGGTATTACATTTTATTAGATCGTCTATTGCTATTAGGAACTGGTATTAACATTTTGTAATTTATTAATCTATTTATGCTATTTTTAAAATCTGTTTTGTTTAAAATTTCATATTTCTTATGTGGTATAGGAGAGTCTTATTCTATATGAGTAAGGGTTTCTATTATATTTTAGGGTATTTAAAATCTTTGGTACTATATTTTATGATATTAGTAAACGTTTTGATAAGAATTATAGGAATATCTGTGAAAGAGGAACCTGGATTAGACTATTTTGTCCTCCTTTTTGTAATCTATGTATGATATGATCTTTTGAGCTGCATTTTAATTTGTCTCTTTATTCTGTTGCCTGCTAAATTGGATATGTGATTTTATATGTACTTTTATGGCAATTGCCGAATAAAGATCTTTGACTGACTGACTGGCTGACAGCCTTATTATTCAGTGTGCATAAGAAATGCAGGTTTGGCATTCCCTCGCACATTGATTGTAAGGTTCAACTACAATCTTGCAAAGTGCCAATAGTTGCAAATGTATTAAAGTTGTTTTAAATTTTATGACTTACCAGGTGCTTGCTAGGGTTTGCCAATGAAACAAATTAACATTACCACATATAGAGAAGTAAGAAAAATATCCTGTTGAAATTACATGCCACAAAAACAGACTCTTTCTGCCCAAGGTCCAGCAGGGAAACAAACATCCCTGTCAGTCAGTCTTGAGAGGGAAAACTATCTCTAAATCCAGACACTCCCCGGTACCCAGCAGTGAGCCTATGGTTCACCCTCTGGCTTCTGAAGTATGCCAATGGGTCCCTTTGAAGCATTTAATGGTGCCACCAAATAGGCCCAACTTCCACAGGGATTTCTGAGGGGGCTTCAGTTCATGGCAAGGCACCAAAACAACTCTCATGAATACAAGGGAAGAGCTCATCTTTTCCCAGGATAATTATCAATGTTGCACCCTATTTCCCTATACATGACTGCTATCTTCAATGTGGTTGAACACAATACACTCTTCTCCCGAATAAAGACCACATTTGGAATAGAGAGCGTTGTGCTCCAATAGTTTCTATCATTCTCAAACCAAACACACAGCAATTAAATTGTGTGCTTTTCCTATCTAAAATCAATCATGTGACTTCTGTGATTTCCCAAGGTTAATTTGTTCTCTCTGGCTGTGTTAAAGCCACCTACATGACTTAACTTGAGCACTCCTTAATTACCACAACATCATCTACAATATATACATTGAAGACATCCAGATTCACATTAGGATCCCAGAAGAACCTTAGAACAGTCCATGAGTGCCTCTAAAGTGTACATACATCCAAATCCTGATTTCAACTGGAAAGTTGACCTTAAGTAACTCAAAGTAGTACTTTGAGATTCTAGGTGCTATTGTGTCAAGGGGCGTCCACTGGTGGTATGTGGGCATTCCTGTGGAACCACCTCTGTTTCCTGATGCAAAGCCCTATCTACCAACAATGATAGCCAAGGCTAGGTGCCAAAAATGTAGATATGCTTGAGGCAGGTGTAACATTGTAGAAAGGTATTTTTTTCAGCAAACCTTTTCAATTCTACATGTGTGCTGTAATATAGAGCATCCATACAAATAAGTAAATGTTTTAATCTATGTATTTAAACATTATATACTGTTAGTGTATCATTCAAGAACTAAACGTATGCTGCATATCACTCACAGACTTGGGGCAGAGTATCTCTAAGGTACAAGGCTTTCTCAAGGGCACTAGTGCAAGGGAGAGACAAACAGCAATATATCTTTGTATTCATCTCTCAGTTCTGTTCTCTTCATCTGACACAAGGATGCTCCGCTGTGTTGCATTAAATGTAAGTGATTCTGCCCCACCTATTTATATATATCTTGTGTAATTCAAGATACTCTTGCCAATGGGATTCCTGTAACAACTGATCAACATTCTTCTTCTGTCATATTTGGCCTTTTCTATTATTGCACTCCAGATGGGGGCATAATAATGATCACAGGCATCTCCCACAATAATATTACATGTTCAGAATTTTGACAGAGGACCATTTTAGATTCATTTGTAGTATAGTCTTGATAAAGAATCTTACACACGTCTTTTGAGTTGGATGTTAGCCTCTGTGTCTTGGGGAATCATTCTACATCATGGAGAGTTTTTAACAAACCAATCACTGGGAGTGGTCCTGGTATTCATATTGGGCTAAGGCTGAGTGACTTGAAAGCACCACCTAGGGTGGCGTTAGTTTTTGGCACTGCCTCAGGTCACGATTTTTTCGTAAATCTGGGGCAGCATCAAAATGCAATGGGTGTTGCCCTGGAATGCCCACAGCAACAAACATTGCATGCCCCTTTCACACAAAATGATGTGTGTAAAGGGCCTGTATATACAAGGTGCTGTTAAGCCACTTTTTATGTGGCTTAACGCTGCTTTGTAAATATGGAGCAAGGCATTGAGCCACTGAAATGTCTGAAAATTGATGTTTTACTCTAGGTGTCCATTAGCAATGGTAGTTCTCAGGGCCCAGCTTTGGAGATGTCATCAGCATTTGTAGGAGGGATGCCTACCCTGAAAGAGTGGTGAGAACTGTAAGCATTTTTTTTTTTAACAAGGGCACCTAAGGGTAATCTTTAGGGATTGCCTGATTGTGTGGACTGTGTCAACAGTTGGTTGGTTAGACCAGAGAGGCAGATTCTGTGGGCAGATTCTGTGGTCAGTGTCTTTTGCAGAGTTTGGTTATTTTATGAGTGGCTGGCAGAAGCATTGGCCATTAGGCGTAGGAAGTTTTTCAAGCTGTTTGTTGGGCGTACCTTTTAGGGGGACATGCACTCAGTGCTGGGGGAAATGATGTGGATACTCAAAGGCAGTGGTTTTATGCCCTCCCTCTTTGTGTGCCCACCCAGGAGTTCTACGACAATCCCCATCATGTTGTTCTATGTCAAATCAACAATGTTCATCTTACACTTCGGTCAGCAAGAGATTTTGCTGGCAGAGTAGCATTTGGCTCATTCTCAGGAAAGATGGAATAATGTCAGCATGCTCACAATGATTCAACATTATGTATTTGCTTATTTTATTGAAATGTTTGTAACTGAAGAAGCACACTGAACTTTTTTTATCTTTATTTATTAGTTTTCAAAACTAAGAGACAGAAACTGCAACTGACTTTTGCACAAAGAAGTAGAAACAAGATGCATACATAAAGCAAACAGTACATATTCAGTAATGTGAAGCAGTATAAAATAGCAGAACATACTAGGCTTCTCCTGATCAGAGACATTAGCTCGTAGGAAGGGTAATAAGGACTATAATGGCTGACATTGTGAGGAATTCTGGAGGAGAGGAGGGAATGGGAAAAAAGGGGTAGGAAATGTGGGAAGGAACCAGAAGATCTACGCATAAGTGACGATAATATAGGATGAGTCACGGGGACTGGCCAATGTTCCCAATCATCAATGATAGGTACGAAGTAGTTGCCATATATTCTTAGGTCTAGCAGTAGGGGGCTGTCTGGATGCATAGGCTTTGCGGGTAATTTCACAGAAATCCAGGCTGTCAAGCCAGGCTTTAGGTGGGTGCCTGGTACCCCAATCAAGCACTATTTCACATTTAGCCAGTAATATCGCAATGACTGTAAAACACTGGACTGCCTTAGGAACATCTCACACATATCCCAACAAAACAACCAAGGGATCAGGAGTGACATCTAGGTCTAGCATTTGACGCAGCAGATTGTAGACAACTTTCCAATAAGGCACAACATAGGTGCATGTCCATGAAACATGGACACAATTGGCATTGGGACTGTGACATTTGGGGAAGTCGGAGTATATGTGTGGCAGGAAGCGAGGTTTGACATATGCTCTGCACAGAAACTTGTAAAGTATAGGTTTGTGGCGTTGGTTGAGTGAGACAAAATTTGTTTGGGTGCAGCAAGTCAACCATATTTTGTCCATGATCGAGCATCACAGATCAGCCTCCCAACTCAATGGAGTTTCTCATCATGTTGGGTAAGGAGAGCAATGCTTGCATGATAAAGTTTGGACACCAATCCCCTACCGTCTCCATCAGCAATCAAAGAAGTCAGAGGGAGGAAGTCAGCTGGGACAAGCAGGTATGTTGGGATAGTGGTCTAAAATGCACTCAGAGTTGCTGCATAAGAAAACAGTCCATATATGTGACAGCGGGGAGGGGCCCTCAACAGATATATCTTTCATGTGCCCTGCTTGGAAAATATCACCAAAAGTGCACAGTGAGTGTCACGTAAAAGTATGTTGTGGTAAACACATAATGGGTAGCAAGGGATTGGAGGCTAATGGCAACAGTGGGGAATAGAGGAGGGCACCTCCAGGAGTCTCAAAAACTTCCACAATGCCCCAAACATGGTGGATATAAGCTGAATATCCATATGGAAATCGAAGACCAGTGGAGAGAAGTGAGGCAACGGGTTTCAGGAGGCTCAATCTATTTCAGGTTTTTCGTATGGAAATTGAGCAGCAGTATGGAACCAGTGGTATACAAACTGGCATTACACTGCCAGGTAATATAGCAGTAGGTGTGGTATGCCAAACCGGCCCTGTTTATACAGTAACACCAGCATGGTCCACCCAAACAGGGTCGCTGACCCGAAGGCTCCGCAATGTAGTAAAAAAGAAATTAGTGAGAGGAATTGGAATGTTTAGGAATAGGTATAAAAATAGGAGCAGAATAACCATTTTTCTTATGACAATGTGGCCAGCCATAGAGAGTGGGAGCCAGATAAAAAAATCTGTCTGGGAAGTCAATGTATATATGGCCAGGCCATAATTAGCCCTGATTACTTGTTCCTTGTCTCACTGCAGTGTTATACTAAGATAGCGAATTGGACCCGTACAACAGGGCAGGGGAATTCACCCTGGAAAGGAGTGGTACTATCAGTGAGAGGAAACAGGTTCGATTTAGACCAGTTCATGGAAAAGGATGGAGAACAACCCCAAATTGGTTATCTCCCAGAGGATGGGCAGAAGGTTATATTAGGGGTGTAATGTATAGATCAGAATGTCTTTGGTGTATATAGAGAAAAGCAATGGCCTGGTGTTAAATCAAGTCCATGGCGCAATTTTTTTTTTTTTTAAATGCCGCACTAAGGGATCCATGGCAATAACAAAGAGTAGAGGTGACAGGCAGCATCCGTCATTAACACAAAGGTGGATGTCGTTGATCCGTTGGCTCAAATTCTGGTCAATGGGTGGGAATATAGGACCATGATCAGAGAAAATAAAATTACGTAGCTGAAGTAGTGTGGCATGCAGGTAATGTAATTCCAATTAATCAGAGGCCTTCTCAGCATCAAGTAGGGCCACTGCTGCAGAGGTATCTGGAGAAATATAGTTGAGGACAGAGAAGACAGCACACATGATCAGGGACGCAGAGAAACGGGGAACAAAGCAGAGACAATATTCTCCATTATGTGGGAAAGTCAATCTCCCCAAAATATGGCATTGGCTCAAGCCAAACCGCCAATGTACCATTCCGTCTGCCAGGGCGGTAACAGCCGCAGGGCTGGAGACTTCAGTCTCCAGCCAGGCGGCCATCACTGTCCCACTCGCGGGATTATGACCCCACCTACTGCCATGGTTTTTGTGGCTTTCTTACTGCCACGAAAACCATGGTGGTAGGCACTTTAATTGCTAGGGAATTCCTTCCCTGACACTGATAAGGGTCTCCCCTGATCCCTTCCCCCTCCCCAGAGTCCTGCCCTCCCCTCCCCTCCCCCTCCCGACACGCCCCACGACATACACGCACATTCATGCACCAACGTACATACACAAACTAATACCCACATTCACCCATGCATGCATACATACATTCACACACACTTCCACGCACACTGACATACATACATTCACACATGCATTCCACAAGCCACACACCTGCATGCATGCACACACAAACATACACCCACACCCCCCTACACACACACACAGCACCCCCCCACCCCCCTCCCCTCCTGTCAGAGCACCAGACTTACCTGCTTGCAGGGGGTCCTCCGGCAAGAGACGGGATGTGGCGCTGCTGCCAGCAGCATCGTCTGCCAGTAGAACACCACCAGGACGTATCATGGATCATGATACAGTCTGCAGGGGTCTACTGGTGTGACGCTGCTGCTGGCAGCAGCGCCACCTTACTGCCATTCACTGCCATGACCGTAGCCGGAATTCCATCAGCCCTCTGGTAGATTTCCAGCTATGGTCATAATATGGTGGACGGTAGGTAGCCAGGGCGACAGTGTTTTGGCAGCCGTTGCTGCGGCAGTAGGAGGTCATTACCGCCATTGACATAATGAGGGCCATTGTGTACATGGCAAGCAGATGTGGGGGAAAGTAGGTGTTTATAACGTTTATAGAATGTAGCAGTGGACTTGTCTAGACCGGGAGGTTTATTTCTGTCTAACAAATCAATAGCTAGTACAATTTCTTTGCAAGATTTAGGTTTGCTGAGGAACTGCTTGCAAGCCCGGGGTGGCCAGACCATGGCCACCTTCTCCTAATTCAAGGAGAGATCAAAGTTGTCACATGTCAGGCAGGTGAAGTAGAGCTGTGTATAATAGTGTAACAGTGCTGCCAAGATACCCACATTGTCTGTCACTCAGTTACTGTCCTGTAGGTGGAGCTCAGTGATGTTGGAAGAGCTCTTAGGAGGTAGAAGCAATTTGGCCAGAGTGCACACAGGCACTCACCCTCCCCATCGTGGTACACTCTAACACATCTCCCCAAGAAATTTACCTCACACTCCTTCAAGTCACAATATTTGGCTAAGAGACTGGTACGACGATGTGCTGGAGAAGAACTTTGTTGCTGAGCAATGAGGTTATCCAAATTCATCCGCTCAGAATACACCTGGGCCAAACTATTGAGAATGTCGCACAGCACCCTGGTGAGCCTAGATATGCATACACCCTTGAAGTATGCTTAAAATGCATCCCATAGAATAGTTTGTGAGGAAACAGAGCCCACATTTAAAGCAAAATACTCTACGATCGTTGAGCGTACCTCGGAGTGGAAGAGTTTGTCATGCACTGCCATGGTGGGGAAGTGCCCCTGTTTCTCAAGCCTGCCACCGATCGGCAGATGCAGTCTCAGCCATACCAGAAAATGATCAGACAACTTACAGGCTAAGTGAGAGATGTGCCCCAACCATGAAGACAACATAGTGAACAGTACCAATAGTCAATACAGGCCATGTGTCATGTAGCGTGGTGGGTGAATGCGGGCCGGAAGCATGGAGCAAGCGTCACGGGTCACAGAGGAGAAACATACTGCACAGGTATTGAAGGATCTCAGTTTGTTCCATGGGGTTGCAGTGGTGGAGTCCAAAGGGGGATCAAGGAAGAGGTTGAAGTATACACCTAGCATCATGTGGTTGTACTGCAGTTGACCCATATGGGTCATAAGAGTAGAGAAGAAATCAGGTGTGTTGTCATTGAGAGCATACATATTGGCAAATAACAACCTATGGGCCGCAAAGACCCCATGATGAGGACACATTTGCCCTCAGCATCCAGCAGAATTGAGGAGGGATTGAAAGGAAGGCTCTTATAGATTAAAGTACATACACCTTGAGAACACAAACTGCAGAAAGAAAAGTATTTATGGGGCCCTCATGTTAAAGCAAAGGGGTGGGATCCCCTAAGGGAAAGGCGTGTCTGCAGTAGGAAGGCCATTTGCAAGACATGCCTGGCCAAGTATTGTAGAACTTGTTTGCCCTTGCATTGGTTGTTCACACCACATATGTTCCAAGAAAGGAATGTAACGTTCCCAATCAGGACAATATGATATTGTTGTTTACTGACTGGGGAGTAGGCCTGTAGACTGACAACAGTATGTGTGCACCAGAAATTGGAGTGAAGATGTAAAAAGGTGATGTACAACAGAAGCAACAATCAGTCCAGTAACATCTCCTGACCATCCCCCACCCACACCAGGCAAAAACAAGCCCAGCATATCCCAAGAAGAAGAATACCAACATAACAGGGAGGGGCAACATCTCTATGATACAATGAAGTTGACAGTTTATAATGTTAAGATCAGTGGAATAGGCAATTTAATGTGATCCAATGGAGCTATCAGAGCCAGCACAAGGTGTTGAACAGATGCATCGATTCCGCCAGCTAAACCACCCACATGTTCCCAAACAATCCAGAGGAAATAGTTCAGTGCCTGCTGTGGATTAAGTATCTGGTGGACAGCCTTCAGGGGTCACACCCTGAGGGGAACAATCCCTTTTGTACTGCTTACAAATGTTCAGGGCATCAGCAGGTGTATAAAAGAAGTGGGCATTGTTGTGGTCATTGAGCAGAAGGCGAGTCAGCCACAGCATTCCATACCTTAAGCCCAGTCCCTGTAGTGCAACCTTGACATCAGCAAACCTGCAGTGAGCCTCCTGAACCGCCATGGTGAAGTCCAGAAACAGGAAGATCGTAGATCCTTGCCACTGGAGAGGGCTGTGCTAACAGGTGAATCAGAGGGCAATGAATGGTGATGATTAGGTTTGGGACAACATATGACAGTAGGTTTTATTTTTTCAAAAGGCAGCTTCCACTGTTGAGAATCACTGTGCACCAAGTCTGCACGCCAAGCGGTTCTGTGGTAGCAAAAGGCAAAAGGGAGCAGCAGGTATGTTTTGGAGCATTCATAAAGGGTGTCCCTTTATATAGCAGAGAGCCACAGAGTGTAAAATGGAGGGATAGCACCTATCACAGCCATCCAGTCAGTGGCAACAAATCCGCCCACACAGGAGATAGGAAAACAGCGGTCAATATCCCTTGAGTGCCCAAGTGTGATAGTGCAGCAGGGGGAGGCAGGCTGAGCCTCAGGGAAAATCAAAGAATATGCCTACGGACACCCACAAGGCCGACTCTACCTGGTCTCTAGACGCCTCAGCACAGGCCTGATGGAGGCCTGCAGCAGTCCAACATTGTGGTGTAGGTGAGGGAGCACTGGTGAATGTGAGGCCAGACTGCTCACCATCTTGGAGCTCCAGGAGCGCAAGGCAGATACAGTGGTTCCGATAAATGGCAAGCATGGGGACTATAGTCCTGGCAGGGTGTCAGGGAGTGTGTGCGTGTGGACCCCGGGTCAGGCTCCATTAGAAGCAGCAATGTAGAGGGCCTTCCCCCTGCGGTCCAAGCACCTACTAGGAAGAGTTTCATAGAGAAAGCAGGCCTCTCTGCATTCCGGGCTGGTGCCAATCATGGGAAGCAGAAACAGCCGCCGGGACTGGACACCCCCAGGACCATCACACAGCTGATGGAATCCTCCAGGCAGGAAACCACACTCAGAGGGAAGGCCTGATCAGGCAGCAGGGGCTGAAAGTGGGGTACAATGCAGCCGCAGAACATGTGGACCGCAAGGCCTCCCAGCACCTCTAGGAGACTCCCAGTGGGGAGGGTGGAGCAACTCAACAAAGCCCACCAGCCTTAAGCATTAGGCTCAAACATGGCCCATGTTGCTGCTGTGCCTCCGCGGCCGGCTTGGCCACTCACCTCCACAATGGATGCAAGCAGCAGGTGAGTGTTCAGGGCCCCCAGTCCACAGTAGTCTGGCAGTCAATGGGGTTGCCAGTGTGTTGCTACACCCCCCTTTGGACACTGGTGAGAAATTGGGTCCATTGCCAGCTTTTCCTGTCCCTATTTACCAACGGTTCAAAGCAGAGCAATTATCCTGGTTGGTGGCTCAGCATTGCTCCCAGAAGTTCACTGAACTTGCACCAGCATCAGAACTCATCACCTCCTTTAAAATAGGGTCTCTGAAAACTGGCAAAATTCACTGAACAATCTCCTCCCTGATTGATTGCGAGATATATATTTTGGAGTTGTGGCATACTAGTTAAAAGAGGCACATGGGGCAGAGTTATGAAAAGTGGCGCTGCACCTAATGCAGCACCACTTTTCTGCACCCCAAGTGCCTCTCTAACGCCACCATGTGTGCACCATATTTTAAATTCAGGATTCAGGAGTACTAGAGTCATAATTTTTAACGCTAGTCCAGCGCTTTGCAGGATTAGCGTAAACAATTTTGACACAAATCCTGCACAGCACCCAGAGGCCCATTGAAAACAATGGGAGCCTCCCTTTAGCACCTACTCTTAGCAGGTGTTAAAAATGCCGATGAAAATGATGCAAAGATTGTCTTAGATTTCTTTGCATCATTTTTTTGCCCCCCCTGTCTTCAGAATGCCTCCTTAAATACATTATGCCTGGCTCAGGCATAATGTGGCTCAAGGGGTTACAAAGTGGTGCAATGCAAGCATTGCACCACTTTGTAAATATGGCACAGAGCTTTTGCCCTTCCAACACCACAGTAGCATCAGGAAAATGACACTAATATGGCGTAAAACAGTTCTAGGCCCCCTTAAATCTGGGTCATGGTGCTTCTTGCTTGAATTAATGATCCCTACTTAGCTTGATGGTAGTGATCTCATTAACTGGCAGGCTATGCAGCTAGTCATTGTAGATGATACAGTGCTCCATGGGGTGGCTCAAAGGTAAACATTCGATCTACATGCAGGAAGTACTGCTGTCATCTATATCTTGCCACTTTTTTAAAACTCTTTCATGGAGTGTACCTGCAAACCATGTAATTCACCCTATTCGTGACTTGCTGCATATAACAAGTTTGTTTCCTGTTTAGGTGATGTGAGAAGACAAACTGCCTATTTCCCAATAGTGGCATTGCTCCATCTTATCAGTGCAGCTTTCTATGCAGCAGAAGGAGACAAGGATTCATTTTTGAGAGAAGTTCCTGTTTGTGTGTTTTGTAGTTTGATTGCTCTCTGAAGTGTGTGATTTTGCCCCTCTATGGCAAATGTCCTTCCCATCTGATTCAGAATATTAAGCAGCATTTATTCCACAACCCAATACTAAGGCCCTCATTCCGACATTGGCCGGCGGCGGTCGCCGCCGGCCTATCGGGAGCCGCCAGAATACCGTTCCGCGGTCGAAAGACCGCGGCGGTGATTCTGACTTTCCCGCTGGGCTGGCGGGCGGCCGCCTTCAGGCCGCCCGCCAGCCCAGCGGGAAAGAGGCTTCCACGATGAAGCCGGCTCGGAATCGAGCCGGCGGAGTGGAAGCTGTGCGACGGGTGCAGTTGCACCCGTCGCGTATTTCACTGTCTGCGAAGCAGACAGTGAAATACATTTAGGGGCCCTCTTACGGGGGCCCCTGCAGTGCCCATGCCAGTGGCATGGGCACTGCAGGGGCCCCCAGGGGCCCCGCGACCCCCCCTACCGCCATCCGGTTCCCGGCGGGAGAACCGCCGGGAACTGGATGGCGGTAGGGGGGGTCGGAATCCCCTCGGCGGCGCAGCTAGCTGCGCCGCCTTGGAGGATTCCAATGGGCGCCGGTACACTGGCGGGAGACCGCCAGTGTTGCCGGTCCGACCGCGGCTTTACCGCCGCGGTCAGAATGCCCATTGGAGCACCGCCGGCCTGTCGGCGGTGCTCCCGCGGTCCTCCACCCTGGCGGTTTGAAACCGCCAGGGTCGGAATGAGGGCCTAAGTCTATACATGTAGCACTACTCATTGTAGCAAAGTTTCCTTTTTTAAAAATGTTATTGCAGAATTTGTAAATATAATTATGATCCAAACCCACCCCCCCACAAGAGCAGTCATTAATCAACACAGTCATTACTTTATCCAAAGTGTGGTAATAGAGTGCAATGAGTAAAGTGCAAAGTGAAAAAAAATCCCAAGACCCCCATCGTAAAATCCGATTAAGTTATACTAGGAGTTACGCTGTTCAAAGGGTCATCAGTACCCTCTCCAAGCTATTATTTATGAGTCTGTAACCACTTGGAAAATGGTGGCCAGATGCCAAGCCCCCACTGCTTTGCCTTTTTAGCCTTCAGCTGGTACAGAGCGTTATCAAGCTTATATGAAGCACACATTCTAGCAAGCCACTGCCTAAAAGCAGGACCTTCAGAATAAAGCCAGGTCGAAGCAAAAAACAGCTGAAATAATGCTAGAGCCATAAATAAAAATGTACTTTCTCCTACCGGCACACTCTCTTCCTGAGTCCTGATCAGTATCAGCTGAGGAGTTAGTAAGCTTCCCAATTTGAGTTTCCCGTTAAGAAAGTCAGAGATTTTGCTGATGATATCAGTGAGACCCGGACAACCGTTGAACATATGAGTTAGATCTGCTCTATAGAGAAGACATCTTGGACACCGCGGTCCTTTATCTCCGCCCCACTGCATGATCTTCCACTGCACAGTCTTCTTAGGAATATTATAGTTAAAACAGGTCTTGTAATGTTGGGTTAAAAATCAGCAGACAAAAAAACAGAGCGGACAAGACAAAGAGATTGTAAACAGCAGAATTGGGAATGGTAGGTTTCTCCTGCCATTTTTCAGAATGGTGTTCCAACATATCCTTCATAAGTTGATTTAGCATGCCACATATTTCCCCTATTGGTCAGGAGACAGCCCTTAAAAGTAAATCCACTAGATCTACCTAAAGAAATCCAGTAGGGTCCCCTCCCTTCCGCTAAGAAAATTCCTAATTTGCAAGAATTTGAAGAATTCCCTGTGCCCAATTGAATACTCCTTACCAGATCTCCAAAAGGCAGCAAACTTGTATCAGATAAAAACTTCCCCAACCTAGAATGCACTAATCCCTTCCAGCAAGACATACAGTGAACCTGGAATATATCTAGCAAAGAGGGGTTATTAAGCATAGGAGTGTAATAATTAAGACACAGTATGCCAAGATGTTTGCACACTACGGCCCATACCTTAAAAGTGCACAACAAAGACTTCAAAGGGACCGTTTTAAAATATCTGAATTTCCCAAGAAGAAGTACGAACGGAGAGGGAACGTTGCCTGCCACCACCAACTCTAAATTCTCCTCCTGAAACAGGATGCAACATTGCTGGAGAGTGGAGGCCTAGTAATATATACTTAAATTAGGGACCCACTAGCCACCTCTCTCCCATGGAAGTGACAAAAACCTTAGAGCTCTCCGAGTCCGGCCGTAGGACCACAAGAATTTTGACATCATAGCCTCCAACATTTTTAAACCAACAGTTCTCAACTTCTAATGGAATGGGCTGATAGAAGTATAGGACTTTTGGAAGAAGCATGTCATAACAGCCAACTAAAGAGAGGTGTGGATCCTTACTAGCTCCCTCTAATAGCGGTTCCAAATCAGAGCTGACAATCCAGTTGACATTACAGAAGATATTGACTCCTAAGTATGTTGCACTGTCTACCACACAAGCGTAATTCAGAGAAACTAAACCGTTGACAACCACTGGTGTCTTATCGTGGCTAAGACGATACCCTGAGAACCTCCCAAACCAAGTAGCCTCAGTTCCAATCTCTTCCAATGCGGTCTTGGGAACGGAACAGACACTAAAGCTATATTGCCAGCATACGCCAAGGTCTTTGTATTTCATTGTTCAGCTTATTCAGACAATCCTGGAGTTAGCCCCCAATTTACTAATAAATTGGTTGATAGAGGTAGCAAAAAGTAGAGGGCAACAGGCACAACCCTGCCTTGTCTCCCTTTGGATCTTAATAGGATCAGAGTACTCTCTTTTCACAAAGACCTTGGCTGTTGGATCTTGATATAGAGCATCAACAGCCTGGCCTGATACCCACTTTCTGCATAGCATCCCACAGGTACCACCAGAAGATCCTATCAAATGCTTTCTCAGCATCCAACAAAATTAAAGCATTGAATCGCTTGCTGTATCTGCAGCATCAAAAAGTGAAATCATGTGACGGATATGGTCGGTCGTCCCCCTCCTAAGAATAAAACTGTGTTGCCTGGGTGAGAGGATTTTGCCAATGACACTGGACAGATGTGTGGCAAGAATTTTAGAATAGATCTTGGAGTCACCATTGATAAATGTAATTGGGCGGTAGAACCCCAGTTCCTGCACAGGTTTATGTTTTTTATTAAAGACCACAATTTTAGCCATGGACCACGACTTTGGAGGAGCCTTGCTATTTTGTACATGTAAAAAGAGATCGAGTAAACACTCTTTAATAAATGCAGAAAACACCGGATAAAACCAGAGGAGGATACAATCTGGTCCAACTGCCTTCCCTGAATGTAAACTAGAGATTGCCAACCGAATTTCTTCCTATGAGATAGGGGCTTTCAATGATTCTCGATCAGATCCATCTCGGACATTTAGCGGGGTTTCATCCCAAAATTGCTGAAATTCTCTGTCCTCCGAATTCAGGGTTTAAGTATATAAAGTTTAGTAAAACCTCTGAAAGGCTGCACGAATATCCAAGGGTTCTGAGACTAGAATGCACATAGGGCCCCTCACTTCTTTTATATCCCCTTGTATTTGCTTTTGATGCACACAAATGGCGAGAAGATGACCTACAAGCTCACTAAATTCACATCCACAGTGTTTCTTGTAGCTCTGAACAAGGGTTGCGCGGGATGACTCAGGACCACTTCGGGCCTATACCTGCTATGTGGCTGAATAGTCCCACTTAAGTTTACGTTCTACGTTCTCTTTAGAAGCCTACCTAACGCACCCCAGCAGACCCCCTTTCTTCCTCCTAGGAAGCACGTTTGATTGTTGCTGCTAATTCATCTGCTAAGCTACTGGTGCTAGAGTCTGAGGTAGAATCCTCTGCAGACAATGTTCCACGGATCTCAGAGTTATTAGAATCATCAGTAAGAGAGAAAAACGTATCCCCAGTGTTAAGGGATCCAGTGGCACTTTGCACTCTGGTCCAGGGAGGACCTGGCCTTGCAGTTTGGGTTGGACTGTTCCCATGAGGAACAGGGTCAAGACTGATTTGCATATGAGTGGGTCCAAACTGGGGTTGCATGGTGAGCAAAAGAATTGAAGGATTAAATTAACATCTGTGACTGTGGGTGAATGTATGATTGATTTCGCATTCCATCTATCATTACTGTTTGTTTGCTTTTGTTGATCTAAGTGTGCTGTGTATGCCCAGATGTTGGTCCCAGGCTCACTATGCTACTGGATTCTAGCAAGCCTGGCTGATGAAGGGTGATACCCTGAAACAGGTCTCAGGATGCTTGTTTCTGATTCAGGGAGGATTTAGCCTTGTAATTCAATTCAGGCTTCATGTTCCCAAGAGAACGAGGGTCAAGATTGATTTGTATACGACTAGGTCCAAACTGGGGTGTTGTGGTGAGCAAAAGAATTTGATGGACTAGACCCAGCTCTGTGACTGGGGGTGAATGTTTGATTGTGTCTGTATTCTATCCATCATTTGTGTTTCTGTACTCTGCTTGATATCCATTAAAAGTCTTTGGTGAGATTTGATAATTCGCTGGCGCTTGTGGCAAGAGAGGTTTTGAGGCAGTATTACCCACAGGATAGCTCTGTACTGGCCCAACTTCAGACAAGGAGAGTGCAATTTGCCGACTCCAGCACCTCCTCCCTGCAATGCTAACTATTCAGCAGATGAAAATAATACAGGGGCAGTGCTTATGGGTTAGTTAACAAGATTAACAGAATGCGTCCGTCTTTCCTCACAAACTAGCTTTCCTCCGGTTGCAGGGGAGGTGAGAGCAACGGTCCGGCGTGCTACACAGGCCCCCATCTTGCCGCAATACCAGCCCGAAGTAGAATTTCCACACAGTTTTTCCACTCAAATTGGATCGACATTCACCTTTGCTCTCAAAATATTAAATTCCTACTCTTTTTCAATGTGGATACTTTGGCATAGCATGAACAGCCAAAGAATACTTCCGAGCCCGTGTAAAACCCGAGGACGGCTAAACCATTGGTAAAATAGTAACTTTTATTTTCATCCTCGGATATATGTTGCATCAAAGTAAATCATGCTCAGTGTAAATAGTCTTTAATTGTATAATTGGAAGTCACATAGAGAGTACCCCTTATACACCATAAGCTTGGCATGTTTTTGTCACAGTATGGATATATTCATATGGACATAACTGGTACCATTGGATTAAAGATGTGAGTAGAATATGCTTTATTGGTAAATGGTTAATTTAATAATGTATTTCAACGCGAGCACCGTGTGGTGGCTTTTCCTTTCCCATAGAAAGGTTACTGACAGCGCACTGCTGTGTATTTGACATGAAAGCACGCCAGAGCACTGTTCCGCAGTGCATATATCACTGTGCTAATTTATTGATGAAGCGTATCATCGATGTAAGTCGTAACGCTTTTTTCATGGGCGTGGAAATATGGATTTAAGATTCTGAGCATTAACTCCACAAATAACAATTAAAGTAACACCTAAGAGGACGGTAAAACAGATATGGTTCGACAAATCTGGGCTTCGTTTAAAAAATAAAAGCTAAACAATAAAAACGTAAATCGACCCATCGCCCAGTTTCGTTTTTGACGAAAAAAGGTAGGTTATAATTCTAAAAAAAATAATCTGGATTATGACCTTAACATATTATTAACCTACTGAAATTTGAACCACGGTGCCCAGAAATGCGCTGGAGTTTCCTACCCCTGGGGTTAACATGGGTTCTGGTAACTCCTGGGGTGTGGAGAATCCAAATTATTACGAGCGGGACCACTAGGGTTCAATAACAAATGAGGAATAATATTATTAGGTGATAATATGTACTTTCTGATCGATTTAGAATTAGCACTTCTTCTGGGTTGGACAACGTGAAATATTTCGTTGCGAGAGAGGATTTAATAAACACACTTCCATTATGCCGTTTTTAACCTCTTCTATTAAATATTTATGATAGCTTTACAGTATTTGCCCAGTTGAAACAATTAAAAATTCAGACAATGTAAGCTAGCCTTCTTATGTCATCAGATATTCAAGTTGGCAGTACTTTGTCACACTGGATGTTATGGAAATGGTCATTTAAAAAGGACGGGCATATTTATCAACATTTCACGCAACGCAATGCAGCAAGCCACCTTGCTACACTGCGCTGCGTGAAAGGGAGAAGGCAGGAATGAGCCATATTTAACATTATATGACACATTCCTGATCTCTGACTGGTGCACAAACTGCTGCATGGCACCAATGTGTTATAGGCAGGATTGTTTTTGTGCAGGAAGGGACTCCGTCTTGCACAAAAAAATGCTCTAAGGTTTTTTCCTCTTTCTATTGGTGTTTCATTCTGCATTCTACACCACACATAGAAAGAGGAAAAAACGAAAAGAAATAAAGATATTTCCCCTAGTTACGCCTCCCTGAGAAGGCATACCATTCTGACGCATTCCCAGGTCTATCAGTGTTGATAAATTTAGGACTGCTTAAGGATCCATTGATGAATGCTTGGGAACACCCAGGCTCCACCCATGGAGTGCATCCCTGGACAGTGTAACATAAGGCAACAAATGTTGCTGCCTTGCCTTACTCTAGGTTTACCTAATTACACAGGGATACACAAGGTGGCCCTGCGTGGCTTGTTTAATCTCACCTAAGTTTTGCATTGCCCCTGCACCCTATTGTGTGGATTCCCACAGGACTCCTGCAGGAAAAAATGATAAAATGAATTATTCTGATTGGCTGAGAACATGGGCCTGAGAGCGTTTCTGTAGGACTGAAATCTTTGATTAGCTGGCCACAACATAAGGAGAAATATTGTGTCTGCCATTAATGGATTTAGACCCCGAGCGCTGAAAAACAAGTTTAAAAAAAAATAGGAGGAGTCAGGGTAGGGATACCTTTATCCCCTAGCCCCTGGTGCAGAGTCCTAGACGCAAACTCCTATAAGAGACAAAAATATTTGTAGGGGTTGTTGTGGTGTAACAGGACTCCCACAGGAGCCAGCGTGGTCCTCTGTGAGGTCCTATAGGGGTCCCTCAGGGAAGACAAAAATTGGAAAATGTGGGGTTAGGGTCTGTGGCTGATTGGCTGCTCACAGGGGTGTAGGCTGTCCATGGAGGATGGCTGGAGTCCAGATACAAGCCATGCCTTCCAGCCAAACCCTCTCTGAGTGCTGCCAAAGGATGTGAGTGGCAGTGGGTTGGTTGCCAGCAAGTAGTTGCGCACAAGGCATGGCCATAGGCCTGGACCTGCGGCCAACCCCTATTGAGTGAGGCTGAAGTTTGTGCATGGTGAGGTGTAGGGCCCAAATATATAATAATAAGATGTTCTTACATGTTAAAAAACGTAGACATTCACTGAAAGAAACAAAAGTTAAAGGGGAGATACATTTAAGTTAGGTAATAATATTTTAACATACATTAACTTAACTTTGAAATGAATTGAAAAAAACAATGTTACATGGAGTTACTCATACAGTAGGTCGTCTAGTAATTAACAAAATATATTTTTTAACAATAAAATTGAAATTCACCAGTTGTTCGTGAATGACCTAAGAATAACTTGCACCACTATGGAGTCCTCCTTATGACGTCACATATTACATCACTGGTGACATTTGAATATATGATGGTGTGAGTTATACTTGTCATTTACATATGTCTGGTAAATTTCAGTGTTTTTTAGGTTTTAAAAATGTTTTTCCTGTTATTAGAAGACCTACATTAAGTTGTTTTAACATAAGTTACTTATGAAAACTTCACTTTAACCTTTCGTTTTGTCATTGAATCAATACATATACATATGGTAATGCGTAAATCTCTAGACTGTTGCACAATATTGTCCCTCACAGCCACTACAATGAAGCATGTTTGAGGAGAAGGTGACCTTTGTGCTTCTTTGAGTTTGACACAAAATGCAGCCGTCCTTCTTGAAAGAGGATAAGCATACCTGGTCTTTAATTTCAAGTCATGAGTATCTGACTCCTTCAGATATACTCTGCAACATTGTGGCATGCTTCTCTGTTTCTAGACGACTTCCATCTCTGACTATTTTTTTATTTGTTTAACATTTCTGCTGTGCTTGGAATGTTCTGTGCATCGATTGTGCTTGTGCAGGCTTCTTTTGTTCACATCTAGGAACCAATTTCATTTCATTATACTTTTTGTCTCAGGGTGACATTAGCAATGCCGGCTAATAACCTGCAGATCTGGCATTCATTTGGCGTGTTACCTTGACACACGGGGGCCTAGGTGTTTACTAGTTGTACTTTACCAGATTGGTAGGAGGTTTGTATCACTCCCAGGTGCCCTTTAATACTCATTTTTCACTTTGATGGGCTCTAAGGTCCAGCTTTGCAGTTTAGCCACCCTTTTGCTTAAACTCATGCAGTCTCCATGCTCAAGCCAGGTGTTTGTGTTTTTGCCCTAATGGTACTGAACCTAAGACTTTTCTATGCGTTTCCTCAGCTTATCATCTCACCTTTTGAGAACACCCATTTGTTGGGATGTTGGTGATAGAAGCTGCATCACTGGAAAGCTCCTCAGTTTGTCTGGGGATAGGAAATGCACATGTGCATAAATAAATCCTTCTCTCTAACGGAGTTGGATGATACTACAGTTGTGTCCACCCTTATCTCCTAAATGTTGTTGAAATTTTGGACGATGAATATTCTTCCACACCCATACTATTCCTTAGGTTTAATCCTCCTTGAAATGGGTGTCTCAGCTCACATCAGCTTCCTAAGAGGCATTGTTAGGAAATTCAATACAACTGGGTCACATTAAGGCAGACTGATATGCCTTAGAGAACACGGGTGTTCATTATTCTTAAATGAGTGACTTTGGTTTTTCTGAACACAGATATTCCTGTGTCTGGGGTTCCCAGCTTTATTAAAACCTTACTGTATTTTCCTTAATAAAAGATGTGGTCGGTTTTCTCTAGGCTATGGCGGCTATTAAATGCATTTTCAGCTTCACAATGAAATCAAGGCCCTGGATTGCAGTTTACTTTATAGTGGCATATCCCCCACCTCACTGGAGAGGTCACCTGACAGCTACATCTTGATTCATTCTAAATGGATGTGTTCCCCTATGCACTGTTTACTTTTTCAGTTTGCAGCCTGTTTTGCTGCGACTGGTTAGTTATTCAATTGATATCTGTCAGTTGTTGGCTCGGTGTCCTTAACGGTGCCCTCTGACATTTATGTTTGTATGGTTGTTACTATACGTTCTATTAAATGATCTTGACGTTAATGACATTTATTTTTATAATGCTTTCTGTTGTGAGGAACTGAATGCAAGGACTTTATAAATATTATCTTTTTAAGCCAGCGTCCTCCTGTTCAACTCTATCACATCTTACTTACGTATTATGACATTTGTTTTTTGTTGTGATAAATATAATGCAATTTCCTTCACGCTTTCAAGGACATTACTCTGCACAGATATTCCTAGATAATGAATAAAATGTTATTGTGGATGTCAATGGGTGTTTTTTGTATACATCAGATACGCATATTTTATTGATATTATAACAAACACCCCGGGGAAATATATATATATTCATATTCTATTTTCTGGCACAGTTGTCTGGGTTTTATTTAAATGGCAAAACTGTGGTCTGGTTTGTTAACAATCGATAGATATCTTACCTTTCATTCATATCGCTGTATAGTTCGTTTTTTGGAATTTTCAGATTTAGGAAATAGGACTGCTTTACTTGTTCTTGGAGAGGCAATATTCCTTCAATACCTCAAGTGAAACACTCAATCATGTGCCTCATGTGATGTGACTGGACCATAAACCATTTTAGCAGGGGCTACAACAAGACCTTGGTGGTAGGTAAAAAAATACTTGGGAATAATTCATTTCACTACTCTATCATGAAAGCAAATTTGTAGAGGTGGTAATGTGTGTCAAGATTGTCTGTGCATGCATATTGAATTTTGTTGTGAGGGTGAGGTGTTGTGTTGTTCTATATGCTGTTGGGTTTTTTGGTATAACACTGAAATATTTTAGTTTTGTGTTGTGCTGTGGTTGTTGTGTTCTCTTGTGTCTGTCATACTTTTGTTGTCTATTTTACTTTGCGGTATATTATTTTGCTATGTTCTGTTGTGCTCTGTAATTACTTTAGAGATGTCAGCAAATGCTGCTACATTCGGAGTCAAGAGCAACACGTCCCTTAGGCCTAGCGAAAAAAAGCCATTTAATTACCACTCTCTAATGTGGGAAAAAGCTGTTCCAGTTTTTCAGCTTCTAAAGACTGTAGTCAACCTGAAGCTGTGAAACAGACCTGTTAGAAATTGCCTCTCTAGTGGGCAGAGGTAGACACCCTGTCCAAGTAGGGGCCACAGTCCTAGTCAGGTCAGTCAGACACACACCTTAAATTAACCTGTAGTCACTGTCTGGTAGCTTGGCACTGAGCAGTCAGGCTAACTTAAGAGGTAATGTGTAAAGTATCTGTGCAATACTTAACTACAATAGCACTGTGAAAGACACCACAAAAAGACTTCACATCAGTTTAGAAAAAGAGAGAAAATGTATCCTAGTAAAACAGGACCCAACTGACAAAAATCCAACAAGTAGAAGTCGAGATATGAATTTCTAAAGATTAAGGCCCGTATTTATACTTTTTGACGCTAAACTGCGCTAACGCAGTTTAGCGTCAAAAAATTTTGCGCCGGCTAACGCCATTCTGAAGCACCATGCGGGTGCCGTATTTATTGAATGGCGTTAGCCGGCGCAATCATACCGGCGCTGCCTGGTGTGCGTGGAAAAAAACCACGTACACCAGGCAGCGCCGGCGTAGGGAAAAATGGCGTTAGGGCGTCTTAAAAATGGCGCAAGTCAGGTTGACGCTAAAAAATCGTCTTAACCCGATTTGCGCCATTTTTTACGACGCCCAGATGCCATTTACATGACTCCTGTCTTAGTAAAGACAGGAGTCATGCCCCCTTGCCCAATGGCCATGCCCAGGGGACTTATGTCCCCTGGGCATGGTCATTGGGCATAGTGGCATGTAGGGGGGCACAAATAAGGCCCCCCTATGCCACCCAAAAAAAAAAAAAAAAAAATGTATACTTACCTGAACTTACCTGAATGTCCCTGGGATGGGTCCCTCCGTCCTTGGGTGTCCTCCTCGGGTGGGCAAGGGTGGCAGGGGGGGTTCCTGGGGGCAGGGGAGGGCACCTGTGAGCTCATTTTGAGCCCACAGGCCCCTTAACGCCTACCCTGACCCAGGCGTTAAAAAGTGGCGCAAATGCGGGGTTTTTTGACCCGACCACTCCCGGGCGTGATTTTTGCCCGGGAGTATAAATACGACGCATTTGCGTCGCCGTCATTTTTTTAGACGGGAACGCCTTCCTTGCATCTCATTAACGCAAGGAAGGCGTTCACGCAAAAAAATGACGCTATTTGACCATACTTTGGCGCTAGACGCATCTAACGCCAAAGTATAAATATGGCGTTAGTTTTGCGCCGAATTTGCGTCGAAAAAAACAACGCTAATTCGGCGCAAACGGAGTATAAATATGCCCCTAAATGTGAAAACAGTGCTTAGAAGTCACTAGCGGTCAAAGGGTTACTTGTGGTCGTGAGGGGCCAGTGCAAAGCCAAAGTCCAGGTAGTCCGTGATCGAGGGTAGGCTAGAAACCCAACACAGGCTCCATTGAAACAGCACTTTTGATGGAGCAAAGCATCAGCGTCTAGGGTATGATGTGTCAGTTTTTGCAGGAATCAGCTGCAGAACCCACTTTCAAGACCCAGGACTGGAGGAGGCACCTAAGGCAAGGGTAGAACTCACAAATGGCAGAATCCAGCAGCAAAAGGAGGAATGCAGGCAGTCTTTTCTCTTCCTGAGTCTGCATAGAACAGGAGGTAAGCCAACTAGCCCTTGGAGAATCTTGGGTTCAAGGATGTAGAGAACAAGTCTAGTCCTTCTCACTGCAGGCAAGAAACGGCGGGCAACAGGCCAAGACAGCAAAGCAAGTAGCAAAGTGTCAATCCCTCCTACAGCACAGCATACAGCAAGCAGTAGGTCAACACAACAATGCAGTTGCAGAGTGGCAGTTCCTCTTTGCAGAACATCAGTCCTTAGTCCTGGCAGAATGTTTTTGGTTCCAGTAAAGTTCTTATTTGGTGGGGTTCAGGGACCAGTACCTATACCCAAATGTGCCTTTGAAGTGGTGAAAATTTAATACATTTTCACTATCAGGACAACGTTAATTTAAAAGTATATGTCCAACTATTTAAATACACTGCACCCTACCCTTGGAGCTAAAGGGCCTACCTTAGTGGTGACTTATATGTAATTAAAAGGAAGGTTTGGGCCTGGCGAGTGGGTGCTCTCACCAGGTCAAAATGGCAGTTTGAAACCGCACACACAAGCTCTGCAGTGGCAGGCCTGAGACATAGAGTGCTAGGGCCTTACAAGCTCATTAAATATCCCAATTGTGGAATAGCCAGTTTCTTTCTTTAGAGTACAAAACACCTGGACTTTAGAAGTGGTCAGCAGTGGTAAAGTGCCCAGAATCCTAAGACCAATAAAAACAAATCTGTAAAAGGTGGAGGGAAAAGGCAAAAAGTTTGTGGATTGCCCTGCAGAAAGGGGCAGGTCCAATTAGACCATGCCTGTTATTAGTTCCAGTGCTTATTTTATGTCACCAGGACCCTGAATTTTTTTCACCCTACGTGATCTACCTCCTGTTGTTGCTGTTATTTTACCCCTTGAGAAATAGGACAAGAACTACATTGGTAATCAAAAGCTTTGGCCACCTTATCAGGCGCAATGAGGCCTCACTTTTGTTTGGGGTGTGTCGGTTTTGGCAAACTACAGACAAGATACTATAACTCTCTAGTTTTCGCTGAAAGAGGTGGAGATGTTTTTTTTCCCATAAGTTAGAAGGTTTGAGGCACCTTCCTGTGCTAAAGTCATGACTTTGATGGGCACGTGTTATGTTTGGTTATTCATGTGCCAAACCATTTTTTATTAAATGTTTTTAATAAAGCAGGCCTGTTGCGATTAAATTAAGCTTAAATCATTAGACTGAATTGTTGTTTAAATAGTAGACCAATGTAGCAGTTACGTCCTCCAGATGCCTGTCATGTTTATGCAGTTGTATATCTGTCTGTCCAAACACACAAAAATACAAATGGTTTGTGCATCTGGTGCTGCTACTTGTAGCTTCTCAGAATTCCATCAAGTAATTTTCTCTGAAATGTACAGCCATATGTTTTACAGCCAAGATAATGTCAATTCTCTTTCATTTTACAGATTTTGTTTATTAATCTGTGTATTACACAGTATGAACTCTGGCAAATATAGAGACAGACACTCTGAGTAACAGTAATATATGGAAAATAAACATTGCTGTCCTCTGTGATATAAACTATTTCTAGAAAGTCACATGCAAAACATTTGAATATTCTGTACAAGTATTTAATGTATAAGATTTAAATGTTGGCCCATGTATTCTTCACAGCTTTTCTCATAAACAGAAATCTCTTAACATGCCGTCAACCCCATATTCTATGTGTCAGATCCACTCTATTTGGCTGGAAAAAAGTTTCTTGATGTTGCTTGTTAAACAAGAAAAAGCATAAAACATTTATAGACGTTATGGCCCAGATTTTCAAAACTGTCACACAACCCAGCACAGCACCCAAAATTGCTGCTCTGAGTTGTGTGGCAGAGAACGAGCAGGAAAGGGTCGGTCATATCTACTAAGATATGGCACTATCATCCTCTCTCCCTAGAGCTGGCACAGAATCAAGCTGATGACATAGTTCACATGTGTCTGGATGAGTGTGGTCTAGGATTTATATGGAAGGGTGTCCTTCCAGTATACAACACACTTCTTAGAGTAATTTTAAAATGTTTCCTTCTTTGGATGTGTGCGTGGCAGTGCAGCAAAGCAGAAAAAGTTAGGAGAAATAAAACAATTTCTTAATTTTAATCTCTGATTTCAAGTGGCATTATTTTTTGGTGCAAAACCCTGTCTTCTATTGTTAGTGGATGGGGTTTTTCATCAAAATCATGGTTGGTTGCACAGGAACACCCATGTACCACCCACGGAATGCCCAGTGAGGCTTTGTGCTGCTTTTGCATTAGTTTCAGGCAATTTTCCAGTGCACAACAGGTTTTGCATTGGAAAGTAAAACAGACTGTCAATAATCTCTTGCACATTTTATAAGGTGCAGATCCATTAATCATTTACATTGTCTCCAATTTCAAAGGCTTTGACAATCAATTTTCTAATGGAAAGCCAAAGCAAAATGTTTGTAAATCTAGCAAATGTTCTTTGCAGCCTGCATTTACTTTTTCCATTTTAATAAATGGATGGATTGAGGAGCTTGACCAGGCTCTACCAGTGTTAATGTAGTTCCCCTCATTTCTTCATTATTTAGTATGGATTTAGATGGCATCAGTGTACGTAGATTCCCTTCATAGGTGTGTGAGCTATTTCTGTACAGGGAGTGCACATAATCATTGTTGGTCCTGTGTATGAGTTAAGTAATAAATTGGTGTTGTACAGCTGAGCTGTGTGGAGGCCCTATCTTTAGAAAGTAAGTGGCACTCACTCTGTAACTGTTGGATGTGGCAATCCAACTAGTATTTCTATCATATCATGTTACCCTGTTTTTCTTGGACTAATGTATTTCCCTTTCAGAATCAATTCTCATGTTATAATGATCATCTATATGTGACAGTATATTCATCGTGTTAATCGAAGTATTAGTAGTTTGATTGTAAATTGATGCACTGAGAAGTCCCGTTAGTGAGAATTCACTCTAGACTAGATGCTAAAACTGGTAAAAAATTACACGTTTGGCAAATTAATCTGTTCTTATGATATATTTTAGAGTCTAAACTAATAGTTTACATATTAAAATGTGCATTATTTGAATGATTAATGTGCTCTTTCAATTCACTCACATTAACCTAAGTAAGGCCTGCTAGGCTGTGTTATCCCTACTGTGTAGAAAATGTTGTCATCTTGTTGGGTCTCCCTCGAGTCCCACCAGCTGCCTCCACCGAGTCCGACTCAGCCGCCCGCAACCTCAGGTAATGGATCGATGACAGCACCGACACTCTCACCCTGTTCAAAGAACACACTCAAAACCACACCATCAGTAAGACCACCTGGTTCACCACCGACCTCCGGACCTCCAAACAGGCCTGCCGAAAACTCGAGAGGAAGTGGCGCCACAAAAAGACTCCAGCCACCCACACAGCCCTCAAGAACTCCATCCGCAAGCACCACCAGCTCATCTGAGCCACCAAGAGATCCTCCTTCAAGGAGCACATTGATAACAACGCACACAACAGCAAAGAGCTCTTCAACATTGTAAAGGATCTCGCCAACCCCAGCTCCAGCACCAACGACATCCCACATTCGCAAGACCTCTGCGACTCCCTCGACACCTTCTTTCACCCCAAGATCACCAAAATCCATGACAGGTTCAACAACATGACCTCACCAGCAGCCACCAACACCTCTGACTCATTGCCCCCCAACCACACCAACCTTCTGCTCTCCTGGAACCCCCGTCAATGACGCCAACACCATCAAAGTAATGAACACCATTTATTCCGGCTCTCCATCCGACCTCTGCCCTCTCTACATCTACAACAGAGCAAGCTCCATCATCGCTCCCCAACTCCGTTTGATCATCAATCGCCCCTTCGAGACCGCCACCTTCCCGGAAAACTGGAAGCACGCCAAGATCAATGACTTACTCAAGAAACCCCAGGCAGACCTTAAGGACCTAAAAAACTACCGGCCCATCTCCCTGCTCCCATTCCTTGCAAAGGTACTTGAGAAGATCGTCAACAGGCAACTGTCCAACCACCTGGAGGAAAATAACATTCTGGGCCCGTCTTAATCCGGCTTTCGCAGTAATCACAGCACCGAGACCACCCTGATCGCTGCAATCGATGACATCCAGACCCACCTGGACAAAAGCGAAACAGCAGCCCTCATCCTCTTGGACCTCTCAGCCGTCTTTGACACCATCTGCCACCATACCCTGCGCACACACCTCCTCGACGCAGGGATCCACAATATGGCCCTGGACTGAAGCACCTCCTTCCTCACTGACAGAACACAGAGAGTCAGCCTCCCACCAATACCATCTGTGGCGTACCACAGAGCTCCTTCCTCAGCCTGACACTTTTCAACGTCTACATGGCACCGCTCACCAAAATCATCCGATCTCACAAACTCAACATCATCTCTTATGCCGATGACACCCAGCTGATCCTCTCCCTCACCAAGGATCCCGCCATGGCTAAAACCAACTTCCACAAGGGAATGAAGGCCGTAGCCAACCGGATGAAGAATAGTCAACTAAAACTTAACTCAGATAAGATGGAGGTCCTCATCTTCGGCCCCACCCACTCTGCTTGGGATGCCTCCTGGTGGCGCCCTCACTGGGAGCCAATGCCCACCAACCATGCCTACAACCTAGGTTTCATCCTTGACTCATCGCTCTCCATGACCCAGCAAGTCAACACCGTTTCGTCCTCCTGCTTCAACACCCTTTGCATGCTCTGCAAAATCTATAGGTGGATCCCCACCAAAACCAGAAGGACGGTTACCCAGGCCCTCATCAGCAGCAGACTGGACTACGGCAACGCCCTGTACACAGGAACCAAGGCAGCTCTCCAGAAAAGACTGCACCGAATACAGAACGCCTCCGTATGCCTCATCCTCAACATCCCCTGCCACAGCCACATCACAGCCCACCTGAGAAACCTACACTGGCTTCCCGTCAACAAAAGGATCACATTCAAACTCCTACTCACGCCCACCAAGTACTCCACAACACCGGACCAGCATACCTCAACAATCGTCTCACCTTCTACACCCTGAACCGTCATCTCTGCTCTGCCGATCATGCCCTCGCCACCATCCCACGCATCCACAGGACAACATCCGGCGGCAGATCTTTCTCCTACAGACCAAGGACCTACTGACCTTCAGGAGACTCCTCAAGACATGGCTGTTCGAGCAGTAGCTTCTCCCCCCCTCAAAAGCACCTTGAGACCCTCAGGGGTGAGTAGTGCTCTCTACAAATAGTATAATTGATTGATTGGTTGTGAACTTTTGTTCCAGAATTTTTTCTCGTGAGAAATCTAGTATGGTAATAGATGTCTATTGTCTTACTCAGGTGTAGTTTGTAAATTTGACATTGACTAGGGAACATTTAGGACTGTGGACAGACAGAATGTACAATTGTTGCCATCCTGCTTGGAAGAACATTGATGGGTGCTGTTCTCATGTGAGACTTTGGAAATCATGGAGATGCTTCAAGTTGGAGTCGCATGATTGATTTCTACTAGATGTTTCCACTTCAATGTCAGGTGAACTGGCAATTCAATGAATCAGCTTGCCCTATGGACTTTAATATACTGTTCTACAGTTTGATTTTGGATCCAAGATTTCTTGAAGCTCTGAGAAGAATCTTTTAGCCCTTTACCCTGCGACACTGTGTTCTGAACACATTGGACTGTGCGAGGTATTGCCCTCTCTGCCCTTGCCCCTCTAAATGCCTTTCTGAAACTTAAACATTTTTCCCTTGCCCACAAGAAGAAGACTCCTGACTGAGCATCTACATGCTGACACCTTCCCTTCCTTTTTTATTTACCTTTTGCCCAGTTTAGTTAGCTACCTGATGCCCCAGATTTCCTTTCTCCAAATTCAGTTTGTCCTTTGGGCTTTTTGTATTTTGCCCACATGTGCTCCATCCAGTACATGGCAATCTTGAACAGGCTAATTCATAGAGTTTACGCTTGTCCAAATATCTGTTTTCAGATCATTTTAATTGCCTTAATGCTTGTTACAACTAGGCAACCCTTGTTTTCTATTCACCAAGTCATTTTAATGATGTTCTGTGTTGTTTTTTTATTGAATATCTAGTTCTCTTAATGTTAGTTCACCTCAACATGTTTTGTCGGATTGGTCAACCCTTGGTAATACTGTATCTTTATAACTGTGTATTGAGAATTGTCTACATGACTTTGAGCTTAAGCTTGTAATAACACCCCGTAACTCTATTCTTGGATGGAGTTTTCCTTGTATGGCTACATGGGTAATGTAATTGGCTGATGCTGAAATGTGTTGTTTGGTTCTATTACACCCTTTTGCTGGTTCCAAAGATCAGTTGACCTTGTGAAGCATTGATTCCTGTGAAGAATAAAAATGCTCAATCTAATCTTTCACAGGTGTTCAGTAGAAGTGTTGGCACTGGGTGGTATGGACATAGTGTTGTGACCATTGTGCAGAAGCCTGATAGGTTTTAATTTTTACTCTTCTTCCTAATCTCTTTGACAAAAAATTTTCTTCCCTGTTTATGGATAAGGGGCATGATAATTTCTATGGCCCATCTTAATGCACAATGGAATTGGGGATGCCAGAGTGCCTTAGTAGCATCCCGACTCACATATTCTTTTCTATATACACATGGTGCATATATGTTGGCCCATGGCACAATGCTGAAAGTGATGACCTGGTGAATTTTCCACATTTCAAGTATTTTTTGTGACTGTCATAAACCACACTTCAATCATAATAGTTTGGCTGAGATAAGATTTTTCTCAGCACTCTAAAGTTCTAATTTCTTACCACAATACAATGTTATAAGTTTGTTATGTATGGTTCTCAAAGAGAGCCTCTATCATTTATTTCAGTTTCTGAAAGTCATGACTCCTTCCTATGACATCAAAACTGTTAACTGGGTTATCTATTACTGTGATGTCATAAAGGCCTTCCAGGTCAGGTGTTATGGCTCTCTGTGTCCATCATCCAGCATTTAATGTCTGCTTTGACTGAAAGCTGAAAGCACAGCAGCAAGAGGGGGAAGAAGGGAAGACAAGGTAGTGGGTGTTGGTTAAAGACAGCAGATGGGATATTTATTTTTCATATTTGCGTCAGGGAGTAGGGGATATGTTATGTATGGCACTCCCATTATCCTTTGCCCCGGTACAGTAGATGAAGGCAAAGGCAGATGATTTTACCCATCTATAACTTTAGATTATGAATGGCCATTTTATTTGAGAATATCGCTATGAAAGAAAAGGGCAAGGAGCTCAAGTGGCTACAAGGTCTCCCCTAGGACATAGGATGCCTCCAAACTGGGAGTGCCACTGGCTCTCCTACCAGTGAATTATTTGACCTAGGGTAGGAGAATCCAGTCTTACATTTTGAGTGCACGACTGATGGAACAAATGAACAATGTCAGACTGGTTTGCTGGTCTGACATTGGCAGGACCTATATAAGTTTAGTCCAGCATCAATGGTTAAGGTGCTCTCATATGGACCAGTGTGGTTGAGAGCCTATTGAGTGGTGCTTAGAGTGAAAAAACAGACAGCAAAAGAAAATCAACATTCCAGCATTCCACAGGTACACACACCAGACAGAGAACAACACGGAATAATTTATCTCTTCTTCAATGGGGACCACTGCTCATTTGAAACACATTTCATAATGTGCTATATGTATTGTTAATTCCTCAGTGCTATGGAAATAAAGTTGGATTTAAATAAGTACTGTGCATAGCAGCAGAGCTGACACAGGAACAATGCCAGTGTTAGACACAGAGAGTTAAGTGTAGCACCCGTGGCTGTAGTGGACTGTATTGGCAATTACCTCAGCCAGCTTGTAAGTCCTGGAACTTATATATTTTACTTAATAAGCATTAACTATGCTCAAGCATGAAGTTGCTGTAGCTCCAGGCCTGTAGTGCTTGTGAATGCTACCAGGAATATGTCTGTGTAAGCTGTTTCTATTTTTTTAATGAGTGCAAATTTTGGGTATTAGACCTTTTCATGAGTATGACAAATACTCTCTCATAGGTTGTCTCTTGGGATCTGCCCTCAAGCCTCCCTGCAGACCACCGACTGACCCTTCTCCTGCCGGAAAAGCACCTTCACCAGCCTCCACGCCAATGACCCACCCACCAAGGCAGGACGCAACCATCTCAGATGTATCCTCCTCAACACCCACTTCGTCCACAAGCAGGCAGTTGAGCTATATAATCTACTTGACTCAGCCTCCCCAGATGTTGCCTTCCTGGCCGAGACGTGTATGAACCCCTCATTAGTGCCTGACATCATCATAGCCATCCCGGACGGCTACCAGCTCACCCACAGGCACAGCTCCAACCAAACAGGAAGAGGCATCGCCATCATCCACAAGAACACCCTCAGGATCATGACTAACACCGAAGACACCCTCAGCATTGCCGAACACCTGCACTTTCAAATCCACACTGACCCAAACATCACCCTCTGAGGGACCCTCGTCTATAGGCCCCCGTCCCACGACAGCAGTTCAGCGACTCCATTACCGACATCAGCACGCACTCTCTTGCATCCACTGACTACATGCTCCTCATAGACTTAAACTTCCACCTCAAGAACACCAACAACAACAACACCACCACCCTGCTCGACAACCCCTCCAACCTCGGACTCAAACAGCTCGTCACAGCACCCACCGATTCCTCAAGACAAACACTTGACCCTATTTTCTCCGCAGCAACCATGTCTCTTTCAGCCACACCACCAAACTCCACTGGACAGACCACTGCTGCATCCACTTCTCCTTCAAGAAACCCTCAACACAACAAACCCACAATGGATCCCCCACCACAGTCGGAACAAGGTCACCTAAGACCAACTTATCGCAAACCTCTCCCAGAACCCACCCATCGACACCACTGACACTGATGCAGCTGCCCGCAACTTCAGATGCACCGACAGAAAGGCCCTCTAGTTTACCGCCGACCTCCAAGAATCTAAGCAAAGATGCCGAAGACTTGAAACAATGTGGCGCCAAGATGAGACTCTGGACAACTTCACAGCCTTCAAAAACGTCAAACGCAGGCACCACCAACTCATCCGAGCTGCCAAGAGAACCGGCTTCAAAGACCGAATCAACAACAACGCACACAGCCACAAGGAGCTCTTCAATGTTGTGAAGGAACTCTCCAACACCAGCTCTAACGCCAAGGAAATCCCGCCATCCTAAGACCTCTGCAAATCCCTTGACTCCAACTTCCACCGCAAGATTGCAGACATCCACGAGAGCTTCAGCACCCAGACCCCCCACGGCAATCACCAACACCACAGATTCACCTCCGACCAACCTCCTGCACTCCTGGACCCCCGTCAACGACAACAACACCATCGAAATCATGAACACCATCCACTCCAGCTCTCCATCTAACCCCTGCCCTCACCACAACCTCAACAAAGCAAGCTCCGTCATCACACCCCAACTAAGGAAGATCATCAACAGCTCCTTCGAGTCTGCCACCTTCCTGGAGAGCCTGAAACAAGCCAAGATCGACGCCCTCCTCAAAAAAACCAAGGCGGACCCAAAGGACCTCAAGAACTTCTGGCCTATCTCCCTGCTCCCCTTCCCGGCAAAAGTAATTGAGAAGGCTGTCAACAGACAACTAACCCACTTCCTCGAGGAGAACCACACCCTGGACCCTTCCCAATGCTGGAATCCACGACAGAGCCCTGGACTGGGTCACCTCCTTTCTCACCGGCAGAAACCAGAGAGTCCGCCTCCCCCATCCCACTTGGAGGCCACCGAAATCATCTGCGGTGTACCCCAGGTTTCGTCCCTCAGCCAGACCCTCTTCAACATCTACATGGCCCTGCTCGCTAACATCACCCGATCCCACAACCTCAACATCATCTCACACGTCAACGACACCCAGCTGATCCTCTCCCTCACCAAGGACTCCACCTAGACCTACCTGGATGAAGGAATGAAGGCCAACGCCGAATGGATGAAGAGCAGCGGCCTCAAACTCAATTCGGGCAAGATGGAAGTCCTCATCTTCGGCTCCACCACCTCTGCATGGTATGACTCCTGGTGGCCTGCCACTCTCAGAACCACTTCGACTTCCACCGACCACGCAAGCAACCTAGGATTCATCTTGGACCCCTCACTATCCACGACCCAGCAAGTCAATGCCATCTTCTCCTCCTGCTTCAACACCCTCTGCATGCTCGGAAAGATCTACAAATAGATACCCACCGAAATCAGAAGAACAGTCACCCAAGCCCTTGTAAGCAGCAAGCTGGACTACGGCAATGCCCTCAACGCAGGAACCACAGCCAAACTCCAGAATGGGCTGCAACGCATCCAGAACGCCTCCTCACGCCTCATCCTGGACATCCTCCACCACTGCCACATCACAGACCACCTGAAAAACCTGCACTGGCTCCCAGTCAACAAGAGAATCAACTTCAAACTTCTCACCCACTCTCACAAAGCACTGCACAAAACCAGACCAGAATACCTCAACAGACGACTCTCTTTATAAACCCTGAGCCGGCATCTCCACTCCACCAACCTCACCTTCACAACCATCCCACGCGTCCGCAGAACTACAACCAGTGGTAGATCATTCTCGCACCTCGCCGCTAAAATGTGGAACACTCTTCCCACCCACCTGCGCCAGACCAAAGACCTCCTCACCTTCAGGAAACTTCTCAAGACCTGGCTGTTCGAGCAGTAGCAGCACCTCCCCCTCCTTTTCCCCCCTCCCTTCTTCAGCGACTTGAGACTTTCACAGGTGAGTAGTGCGCTTTACAAACTCCTGATTGATTGATTGATTGATTGATTGATCTGGCAGGCAACAACATGTGAAGACACTAGCATCAATCATGCCTTCTTCAACTTTGCTATGTGTGGGAACAACATATTTCTGAAGATCACCATATTTGCCACATTACACAATCCATGCACTATAATTCATTAGTAATGGGGTGTAAGGAACATCCTATATGCTTGTGATGGAATACTTGTTCTACCAAACTCTGAATAAGACCCTTAGTCCTCTTGCAGGAGACTCTTTTGCCCTCATCTGGCAAGTGCAATTTGCCACCAAATAGACTGGGAACAGGTGATTGCTTCCTTTAACACAGGTTTTAGGACATTGTCCATATTGTGCATTAAACCCTCTATTTGAAGAAGAATCAAACTACTCAGTCGATAATGGGAATTCACTATGGTGGAAGGCAAACTCTATTTCTTTCTACTCACTTTTATATGTAGCATTCTTTGCTTTGTCACAAAGTCAAGTGAGTTTAATTTCAAAGTTTAACTTAATGAGTTTAGTGAGCGGCTGGCTATTTATTTACTAGATACATTATACAAAAGGCTAGACGTGGAATAAGCTAAAAGCAGTTGGCAGAATACTCACAGGCTTTAACCCTGTTATAATATAGCAGGATAATTAAAAATGTCTTCAGTCCTGCTGGAGTCCTTCTGCACTAAACATAACATTTTTTAAACCTTACTTTATCTAAAATAGATTTACACCAAGTCCCCAAAGTCATGCTTTCTGGGTAAATATCGAGATTTCTGTCTACTTTGATATAATTCAGTTCTGGCATTTTTTTCTGTCTTGTTGTTTAATTTTCTCTATTGAAATTGCATCAGGAAAAAGTGTTTCCACAGGAACAGAAATACACAATATTTGGCTGAAAGCTAGCTCTTGGACCAGAAAGCATGTTTTTGTGATTTGGTATAAATCTGTTAAGTAGTTTTTTGAGAAATGAAGGCTCAAAATTCATGTAAATACCACGCTGCGGAGGATCCACAGGCTGACAGATCTAAAGATGAGATCTGATTGGCTACCACCACATTAAATTAACAAAGATGTGCCAGCAGCCATTTTTAGAACTTCAGTCCTCTGCTCTAGGATTTATTTTTATTTAAAAAGACATGTGAGGGGCAGGGTGGCCCCACTAGGCCATGTGGTATTTTTTTTAGCTGTACCGCAGGTCCACTGTACTACTAAAAGAATAATTGGTGCTCCTGCCCTTTTGTTTATTATGCCTCACAGGGTGAACCAGGGCAGAAGGGGCCAGCACAGCATTTTTTAATGAGGAGGGTCATGAGGACCCTCTTCCTGAGCCATTTCTAGTCCCCAGAGACCCACCCCTGTGGCTGCCTTAGTTTTATTTGGGATGGGACATGCTTTCCACTTGCTGAGCATTTTTGGGGACCCAGAGCTCATCTCCCAAGGGAGAATTGTTTCTATGGGAGGAAGGCGTGGGGACCCCATCCTTGAGATGTACTATACCCCCAGTAACCCATCTCTCGATGCCTCATTGTTTTTTTTCGTGAGGCTACGATCCCCCTGCCCAAGCAACACTATGACCCCAGACACCCCATCCCTGGGGGTTGTAAGTGTGGCTCCTGCTTCCAGGGAGAGAAAATATTTGCTTTTTTACTCGCATATAAGCACGGGCAGGGAAATAGTGAGAATCATCTCCAGCAGAACAGGAGCATACACTTTATCAGCTCCATGCACACCCAGAATGACTGCTGACTGGGGAGCCAATAGGGAATGCAGGGCCTTGGGGCACCATCCAGAGCCCCCAAATGTATTTTTAAAAATGTGGGCTTCCCTGGTGTGTTGTGAAGCACATACAAAAATAAAAAGTGTTTGGCTCCGGACAGCAGCTGCAATTGATGCTGGCGGGGAAGCTGTCAAGGGTCATGGGAGTCATGGGGGCCCCCCCTTTGCCCTCAATTTATTTTAAAGGTGTATATGCCCCACATGGGCACCTAATAAAAAAAAAGGAACAAAATAATAATAATACTACAGTGTGGTAGCTGCTCATTTATATTTCATTGCGCTGTACAACATAATGCTCTACAGCTTTTTTAAACTATTTGTTTTTCCTATTGGTGCACCTGAAAGGGGGAATATCAGCTATATATTTTTTAAGCACTATGAGCTCTTTGCTGTTCAATTAGAGTGCAGGGACCCCTTTGAAGTTGGTTCTTGGGTCAATTTTGAGGTGAATCACACAACATGATCCATTTGTACTTCAGACAGAAAGATTAAATTCTCTGTATGGTAAGTGTGCCAAATCCAATATATGTTATTTGATATCATTAGCTGTGTGTTTTATTTATAAAAAAAGGAACACCAGCAGACATTTACCATACCACAATGTATTCTACTTTGATGTTGTTCAACCCGCATCTTTGCTTGGTGTGTTGTTTGACCAATGTCAATCAGGGGCAGGGACACCATATGCAGGGTACCACATTTTAAGAGTCGATACAAAATGGACTAAACTCAACACTAGAATGGTCAGAATATTTTGCCCTGCTAATTGACTGAAAAATAGACCTAAGGGTTAAACATTGTGAAAGTATGCATCCTTGATCGCATGTGTGGACCTCAATTTCTGTTAAAGCTCATATCAGTGACAAGTTCATAAGCTGACTTGTTAAGGAATGTTGCTAATCTTTGAGCTGCTCTTGTCATATTACCATAAAACATAAGCCCATTCCAAGACACATACTATTACAGGTTCTAATTCATGAGGCCCCCCTTTGGTACATATTCCTAAACTGTCAGTATCAACTAGAGTTCTCTGACACTGTTGATCCAGACATGTGTGTCACTCTTCAAGCCTCACTCTTGAAAAGCACATTGATATGATATGTCTATAATAAGACTGTTTAGGAATGCTGATTTTTTTTACCGCGCTTGGTACCTACTGAAGTCCCAAAACGTGAGCAGATTAAAGAACACGAAATTTTGTCTATTGTATTTATTAGGGCCTATTCTGCTTGTATTTTTCAACGTGTCATTGACTATGGCGATCCTAACCTGACACAGACACTGTGCTCCAAGCCTCACTTTGGAGACAATGATTCTTGTAGACTGAGGCACACTCACCACGTGTTGGTAGTCCATTCAGACAGTGGAGGTAATTTAGCCGCACTGCTTTCTCATTGTGAGGATTTCTTGCTTCCTGCGCTTGTCCTGTAGTATTCGGATGGCAGGCTCCCTTGTATTATGAGTACAGCTTTTCAGCATCTAATGGACAATGCTGATTTCTGCAGGTCTTGTTCACTCAGGGGTAAGCCTTTCTTGAAGGGATTGTCCATCGTATTTATCCATTAATTTGTTTTTCTATTATTTAACTATATTACTGACGAGTAAGAAAAATATTATCCACTGAAGGATGAGCACTCTCTTTACTGAACCCAAATATGTTCAGCCAGAATTTGTGTATAAACATAGTACACAGGCCACTGGGTTAACCTTGGCACCATAGACACTTGTAATGCAGACCTGACCAAAGGCTTGCTCCTAATGTCTATTTACTATTTAAGATGTTCCATCATTTTTAAGTCATATTGAGACCTACCCAGACTTAGGGTCAAATTACCATTGGCAGTATGAACAAACAAATGATTACTTAAATATTACCACTGCACTACCATAGGATTTACAAGTTGTTTGTTAAAAACACACAAACACTTTTCTGTTTCACTGAGTATTTGTTTTTTTATCTTTGTTTTGTGTTGTTTTCACATGGGACACATTGAATCATTGTTTCAAGTCTATGTCAAATCTTAGGACATATCAACTGTGGATTAACCTGGCATTGGATTTATTGCAAGAGGTCATGGTTCCCTTAATGTAATTTTTTTTTATATGATACCAATGAGAAACATTGTTGATGTTATAAAATCCTTGCATACCTAGATTTCATGAGCTCAGTGTTAGCTGTTGTAGCACAAAAACAGTTTTTTAAGAAAGCACTCGACCCGGGAGGCGCAGCTGGACCACTTAGGGGTACACAAAAAAAGCCATACATAGGGTAGGACCCATGAGCGGGAGGAAACAGTGTCCAGGAAAGTTCCAGGCAGCGTGATTCAAATGGACAAATCAGTAGGGGGCCCCCCAGGAACTCCACCAGGCTATAAAGGCACGGGCGTTCCCTGAGGAGGACAAGTGTCCTTGCCTTTGGTGCCAGGAGAAAGCAATCATTGTCACCACCATATGAGATACTGCACAAGAGGAACGGATGGACAGAACAATCACCCCCAGAGATGATAACTGCAGGCAGATGAAATGATGCGCTGTGCAGCTAGCAAAGAATTGTGGCTTGTCCCTGGTAGCATCCAAGAAGTGGCAACAAATAAGGATTCATCTGTCCTACCATAACTGCACCTGCAGCCAGGATGACGGTGTCTTAAGAAAAAGGACAGGTGCCTGGGACCATCCAGGGCAATGAGAATACAAGGCCATCAAGACAGCATGAAGTTTGGGGGAACACGCCAATCTTTTCATACTGGAACCTGTAGCCAGGACGCCGTGCCCTAGGAAAAGGCAGCAGGTGCCTGGGACCTTCCTGGGCAACATGAACAAAAGGCCATCAAGACAGCATGAATCACAAAGGAACCATCAGCCCTGCCCCCCAGCTAAACAGGCCCCTGGGGATTGGTCCGTGAAGCTTCTGGCTCTCGCTGGGCTGGTCCGTTTCAGGATTCCTTGAGGAGAGCAGCATTGTGGCAGTTAAGATAAATTGCCGACTACATATGAAGGGCCACTATGTTGGCAACAGGAAGTGGACCATAGGGGAGTGATCCTAGAGGAAAGCGTCTTTGCGTCCCGGTAGGCTGGGACTAGCCTAAGTTTAAGCAATTCTTCTCCCCTTCAACTGCTATGTCTGCATGTGAAAGGCGAATCTTGCGCATAGACCAGCACACTGTTTGAGCACGCTTAGGGGACCAGGAGCAGCTAGGGTGAAGAAGCCGGCCTGAGCCTGGCATAGTTGCTCACAAAGTCAGTGACCGCTCTGGAGCTAAATCGCGGCACAACTGCCAATTAGGCTATTTGAGGAAGGTAGTTGTGCCTCTTTGTTGATGGGAGAGGGTGTGGTGTAATGGCCTATGTAAGCTGCTGGGTACACAACTAGGGGAACAAGGTTTGAGTCTCGGGTTGGCTCAACATCCTGTGCTTTTGGGCAAAATCACTTCATTTGCCTGTGCCTACAATTCAGGCTTTTCCATTGGAAAGATTGTTGTGTAGCAACTAGAGCTGATAACTTTAGGTCTCATGGACCAGGTGTGAGCCTCAGCTATGACTCAAGTGACTAGTGCTCATGTAACATGCTCCAAGGCGTCTGGTCAGGTTTGAACAATAAAAAATGTATAAGACAAGTTTGGCAATCATGAGACAAGTAAATCTTAACCAGACTCTTAGAAGTACGTCAAAGTGGGGAAGGGTGCTGAGGAGAAGGCTTTCATCCAGGGAGAAGGGCTTTGCCAGACAGGGATCAATGAGTATCAACTGCAGGCCCAGGGACAGAAGATCAATCCATACAGACCAGTGGGGGCAGCCATCTTGCAGTCAAGCTTAGGAGTTCCTTTGTCGGGGGCCAGAAGTTTGTTGGCTCTCTGTAGATCACAAGGTCAAAGAAGTAGCTAATGGAGTCACTCTTTCATCTACACAGGTGTCTGCTGAGTTACCCTCAAGAATGTTTGGCAAGACACAAGCCACAGCAGAATCTCAGGCATGCGGGTCTCTGAAAGGCCAGTTAGGCGGTGGGGGGGGAGTAAAAGATTAACCCACCCGTAGGGGACAAATAATTTGGAAACATCAGTTTTTCATCTGTAAAGCAAGCTTGTAGCCCCGCCCTGGTGCACCCAGCCTTCATTCATCCAAGATAAGTGAAATAATTACCAATGTGAGTAACAACCCTGTGTCTACCTCTATGGATTAGCTACCCACAACAATGCCTCACCTCAACTGTGGAAAAAAGCCACAATTACACACAAAATTGCAATATTAGCTAAAGCTTGCAATCAGTATTTATATAATCGACTTGAGAAGGGCAAAAGGCTGTATTCATGTCCTGTGAAAATCCAGACACACCCGACTCCCAGTGCATGATTGCAAGTACATTTGTTTTTAATGCACCTGCTGCTGTATTTTAGCCTCTGCAATTTTCAGACAACAATAAAAATGTCAAGATAACTCTGCTGATTAACGTTCCTCCTGGAGAGAGAACAGATTTTGTCTTGTGAAGTTTGGACTTATCGTAAGGTAGTGGAGAGGGTTAATATGCCTGCTGCAAAGAATATGTACCATGTAGAAATCACAGTGGCATTCAAAGCAGGAGGGGCAGCCACCTGTTTAACATTGCGTGGTAGCCATGCCCATATGAAACATCACATGTAGATCATCACAACCTTTAACAGAAAGTCTCTTTCAGCATTTTTCGTGCACCATAAAAGTTTTCACTTAATGCATTTTGCTAACATGCACAGGGCTTTGTTCATGTTGAAGTTATTTAGGAGCCTGCCAATAATTTGACAAGTTATATTTTCTCAGCTTCTAAGTGGTCTGAGGCCTTTGAGACTTGTAGCAAGAACCGGTACTCCTAGATTTGGTCTACATTCTTTCCACTATGATGCGCAGTGTCTGCTGGACGAGATAATTGTGGAACTTCTAGACCTTAGCATAGATATTGATTCTCACTCCTAAAAACATACCTCAATCTGTGTCTGGGAGAAATATGAGGTTATTATGAAGCCTATTTGCCTCCTATTAACCGCTTTAGTGCGGGCATCGGCCACCTCCCTGGTGTGGGTCACGACCAGTGGCCGACACCAGGGAGGGGGTAGAAAATCCTCAGGTGCGTTGGACCCGAGCATTTTTTTTCATTTAAAAATACCTCGGGAGACACAAAAGATCTTCTGTGTCTCCCCTGCCCCTCCACCTGCCCCTTTGCGACGTCAGCACGCCTCGCGTCACTGTTTGTTTTCTTCATCAGAGCAGGAAGCGGCCATGGGAAAATAGCCCCAAACAGGCTTCTTGACGTTCAGAAAGGTCTCGTTTGAAAGGAGAGACTCTCCCCTTTCAAACGAGGCCTATCTGAAACGGTTTCCTGGCCCTTGATCACAGTGCAGGATACGTGTATTTCCCTGGGGGCTGATTGGCCCCCAGGAAAACCGGACCCACATATAAAAGTGATATTTATATATATATGTATACATCTATATACATCCGTGTACATATATATATATATAGATAGATAGATAGATAGATAGATAGATAGATAGATAGATAGATAGATAGATAGATAGATAGATAGATAGATTGTCTTGCAGTTGCAGCCTGCGTCTTCAAGGCAATGCGCATAATTCAACTGACGCGTTTTAACTGTAACTTTTAGGCAGCAATAAAAAGTCAAGTAAGTCTTGTGATTATGTTTCTGCTAAAAAAGGATCAGACTTTTGTCTAGTGGCAGTTTTTATGCCATAAAGTAGCGCAGAAGGTTTATATGCCTACTGCAAAGATCAAATCTGTATTTTATGTAAATAGCAGAGTAGATTAGTAAAGTCAGCTATTACCTGTGCTATGATACAAATGAAATGTATGTGCTGGGTTGCTATGGAGAGATGAAGGGCATTTTTGCTAGGTGGTAGTGAGGGATTCCGAGTAGGAGGTCATGGCAGTGTGAGCACCAATCATGATTGTTGGACTGGGCACTAGAGGTGCTAAAGACTGTGACGATTGGTATGTGACAAGGTGAAATAATAGTGTGTCTTTTTTTTGAGTGTCTTGAAAGAACGTGCTGATTGAGGGAAGAAGTGAAGGTAAGGTGACCTCTACTGTTGCGAGTATCACACGCCCCCAGCCACCATCAATTTTGTGACTGTCTACATAGGCTAGTGTTTTAGAGCAACAGTTTATCCAGTAAAAGAGATGGCATCTCATTGGATGACTATTGCTCAAGCCCTCACTCGGGTTATAGAGGACAGCTCTGACATAGGGTCAGAGACTGAGACAGCAGATACTGAGACAGCATCTGAGGGATAGGACAATGGCACAGACTCTGGGAGAGATTTTTCAGTGGGAGGAGTCCCATTCAATAACTCCTCCTTTATTGAGTATGAGGGAGGTGATGAGAACAGTCCTGCTGTCCCTTCACAAGCACAGTCTGTGCAGCAGGACAGTAGCAGGTTAGTCCAACCAAGAGAGCAGGTGCATGCGGCGGCAAGCACTTTAGTTCAGCCCCAAATTCCACTACCCAAATCGTATTGTGGAGACATCAAATTTATCTACCCTGGTTTTGCAAGACAGGCAACTACTTTTTTGTTCCTCGGCTTGGTGGCGTTATAGGGAAACCTACCAAACCCACACATTTCTGGAAACTAGACATGTGGGGAAGTCCACAGAGGTGTGACTTGTGCCGATTCTCCAAAGTTTTCTTACCCAGAATATCCTGCAACAGTGAAATGTTGAATGAAAACTCATTTTTTTCTTGCATTTCTGTCACACAAACTACAGGAATATGCTAGGATCCACAAAATTCATACCACCCAGTGTTTCACCACCTGTACTGATAAAAGCGCTACCCCACCTGAGTGCCTGTACCTAGTGCCTGCGTCAGGAACGGATCACCCCAGGGTCCGTAAGGACCAACATTGACCGTTGTGTGATCTATTCCTGTCACAGGCACTAGGCCTACCCACACAAGTGAGGTACCGTTTTTATCTGGAGACTTGGGGGAATTCTGGGTGGAAGGAAATTTGTGGCTCCTCTCAGATTCCAGAACTTTCTATCACCGAAATGTGAGGATAAAGTGTTCTGTTTGCCAAATATTGAGGCTTGCAAAGGATTATGGGTAACAGAACCTGGTGAGAGAGCCACGAGTTACCCCATCCTAGGTTCCTCTAGGTGTCTAGTTTAAAACATGCACTGGTTTGGTAGGTTTCCCTGGGTACAGGTTGAGCTAGAGCCCAAAATCCACAGCTAGGAACTTTCCCAAAAACATGTCAGTTTTCAATATAGAAATTTGATGTGTCCATGTTGCGTTTTGGGGTGTTTCCTATTGCGAACACTAGGCCCATCCACACAAGTGAGTTACCATTTTTGTCTGGAGACTTGGGGGTATGCTGGGTGGAAGGACGTTTGTGGCTCCCCCCAGATTCCAGAACTCTCCATCACTGAAATGAGAGAACAAGGTGATTTGTTTTGCCAAATGTTGAGGTTTGCAAAGGATTCTGGGTAACAGAACCTGGTGAGAGCCCCACAGTTCACCCCAGTCTGAATTCCCCTAGGTGTCTAGTTTCCAAAAATATATATGTTTGGTAGGTTTCCTTAGGTGCTGGCTGAGCTAGAGATCGAAATCCACAATTATGCCCTTTGCAAAAAACATGTCCTTTTTCTTTGGAAAAATGTGATGTGCCTTTGTTGTGTTTTGGGGCATTTCCTGTTGCAGGCACTAGGCTTACCCACACAAGTGAGATACCATTTTTATCAAGAGACTTGGGGTAATTCTGAGTAGAAGGGAATTTGCCGCTCCTCTCAGATTCGAGAACTTTGCAGCACCAAAATCTGAGGGAAAAGTGTTTTTTTGCCAAATTTTGAGGTTTGCAAAGGACTCTGTGTAACGAAACGTGGTGAGAGCCCCACAAGTCATCCCATCCTGGATTTCCCAACGTGTCTAGTTTTTAAACATGCACAGGTTTGGTAGGTTTCCCAAGGTGCCGGCTGAGCTAAAGGCCAAAATCCACAGCTAGGTACTTTCCAAAAAACACTTTAGATTTCAATGTAAAAATGTGATGTGTCCATGGTGTGTTTACTATCGCAGGCATTAGACCTACCCACACAAGTAATGTACCATTTTTTATTGGAAAACTTGGGAGGACACAGAATAGCAGAACAAGTGTTATTGCCCCTTGTGTTTGTCTACATTTTTTCCTTCCAAATGTAAGATAGTGTTTAAAAAAGACATCTATTTGAGAAACGCCCTGTAATTCACATGCTAGTATGGGCACCCCAGAATTCAGAGATGTGCAAATAACCACTGCTTCATAACACCTTATTATGTGCTCATTTGGGAAATACAAAGGTTTCCTTGATACCTATTTTTCACTCTCTATATTTCACCTAATAAATTGCTGTACTCCAGGTATACAATGAAAACCCATTGCAAAGTGCAGCTCCTTTATTGGCTCTGGTTACCTCTTGATGAACCTATAAGCCCTATATATCCTCACAACGAGAAGTGTCCAGCAGACGTAATGGTATATTACTTTTGAAAACATGACATTGGGGGAAAAAGTTACACAGTGAAGTGTGGAGAAAAAATTCTGTTTTTTTTCACCTCAATTTCAATATTTTTTTATTTCAGCTGTTATTTTCTGTAGGAACACCTTGAAGGATCCACACAAATGACCCACTACTGAATTCAGAATTTTGTCTGCTTTTAAGAAATGTTTATCTGTCCTGGATCCAGCATTGGTTTCACACCCATTTCTGTCACTAACTGGAAGGAGGCTATAAGCACAAATAATAGTAAAAATGGGGTATGACCCAGTAAAATGCTAAAATTGTGTTGAAAAATGTGATTTTCTTATTCAAGTCTGCCTGTTCCTGAAAGCTAGGACGATGGTGATTTTAGCACCACAAATCCCTTGTTGATGCCATTTTCAGGGAACAAAACACATGCTTTCTTCTGCAGCCCTTTTTTCCAATTTTTCTGAAAATGATCAAAATGTTAGATGTATTTTGGTTAACTTCTTGGTCTCCTCCAGGAGAACCCACAAACTCTGGGTACCTTTCAAATTCTTCGTATGTTGGAAAAAAAGGGACACAAATTTGGCGTGGATAGCTTATTTGGACAAAAAGTTATGAAGGCCAAGCACGAATTACCTCAAATAGCTCAAATGGTCTCAGCACAGGGGGGAGGGGCAGGCCCAGCAGCTAAGGAATTACAAGGAAAGGCACAGGCAAATGCAGACAACAGACGGATAATGCGTGCCCGATACAGGTGTGGCATCATTACAGAAGGAACACAGTGATAAGGATAGGGTGATTATAAAAGCCTACTGCTCTTGAACACTCAACTTACACAAGCAAATGGCTGTTAAATGTCTTTACTCGCACAACCTATTGACCCAACCGGATAATGGAGCAGGAGTATGTCTACTCGCACAGGTATATGAAACTCACCACCCTCTGGTGGTACAATGCTACTCAGAGGTAACCAAATTTAGGGAATTCCGTACCATGCAGGGGACTTGCAGTCCATTGAGTTAACAATAGTTTCCTGAATGGAAGTGCAATTCAGTATTTAATGAAATAGTAGTCCTGTTTCCTCCATCAACCTTTCATATTTGTGAACATGACAATTTTTTTCTAAGTTGCCGCAATTCAGTTTTGTAATTCTGCATGGAAATACTAGTAACCCCTCTGCCTGGTAGTTCAAGGAAGTGGACTTATAATCCATATTATCTATATGTTCTGCATCAGGCTATTTGAAGCCATTTAGCTAATTTACCACAAAGGTTATAAGTTCATATGCAAGGGTAGGCATTAACATACTGGCATCAACTTGGGACATTTATCCCATGAACAGCTCTTCCACCTGGGCAAAGACCACATAAAGGATTCATTGAGTACCAAGGACATGGTCCTTAATACTGCCAGTCGAACCATACCACTAGGACTTGTAGCTATTAATGACATCCAGTGTTGTCCCCAATAGCTTCCAGGACCTCAATTAATTATCTTACAATCAAAGGTCACAAGCTTAAGGTTACCGTTATTACTTCCTATACTGTTTCTCTAGCAGTAAGTGTTCCATGCTCTTAAGGATCTTGTAAGCCAACAACTGTCTCTGTGATTATAACAGAGCATCCTCGCATTGCAGAAGAGTCAGCTTTTGGGACCTGCAACTTCAGCGGGTAAGAAGAATTGAAGTCCAGCACCAAGCATACTTCAGAGAAATTAGGTCAAATAAGAATAGTGCTAGCTCACATCTGTGCTTCAGCCCTTTGCCTTTAAATAATTTCTCTGATATGGCTGAAGTTGGAAATAACCTTAATTGGCCCTTGTGTCACAGTATAGAATTATTAATGCTCTCAGTAAATGCAAGGCAATGCAGCATATAAGTAGTTTTTTCCTCTGGATAGCTGACTGCAGTAAAAGCGAAAAAGATAAGATGTTTCCCTCAAACCTTTTATAATTCCTTTTGGCACAAGGACACTCAATTGGCAGGTGCACAATTGTTCAATTCATGATGTAAAGCTGGAAAAGCATTTACCCTGTGAGTCTAACAATGTAATTTGGTGGTGTCATACACCCACCGGGTCCCAGCCTCTCAGTCCCAGGCTATGGCTCGGAAAGCAGGGTCCACCTCACCGGGTAGGGAATGTGACTAATTAATCTAGGAACCACGGGTCATTACAAAGCAGACGGGTCCACCTGACTGGGGTGGGAAAAGACCTTCTCAACAATGGATTGAGTCTTGACCTCTAGGCTCCAAACTAGGAGACCGGAAAGGGGGAGCAGGTGGGGAAGCTGCCTGAGGTCAGTAAACTACAGGCAGCATGGCAGAGAAAGCACAGAGGGATAGCAGAGGAAGCCCAGTAGCCAAAAGAGGAGCCCTCTACAGTGTGCCCTTGGGATGCCTTAAGGCAGGAGTACGATGAGCAGGCTATTGGTCAGCAAGGGGTCAGCAGAGCACAGTCATGGCAATTGCAGCCCAGGTTAGGCACAAAGGCCTCTCACATGAGTTGGCAGCAAAGTGTAGCCTAGAGGTCACAGGATGTGCTAGATCCTGGTGAAAATGGGGCATTCACTCAGGGTGCTGTTATGGACTTACCTGACAGATCTGGAGCTACCGACAATTGGGCAAGAATTATGTTTCATGTGGGGGGAAAAGTGTTGAAATGCATTGTTTGATCATGTGATGTGAATAAAACTGTAGCCGTTTTGTGCCATCAAAGGACTCATGTGTTACCACTGAGAAATATTGTGTGCATGCTAATGGCCTGGAGCTTGCAAGGCACTCGCCTGTCTGGGAGGGGTTAGCATGTGGACCGGACCTCTTAGGGGCCCACGACAAACCCTACAGAGGATGGGACCCATGAGAAGGAGGAAACAGAGTCCAGGACAATTCCGGGCACCAAATGGCAGCGTGATTCAAAGAGGCTAATCAGTAGGGGGTTTCCAGGAACACCACATGGCTATAAAGCCAGGGGGGTCCCCAAGGAGGACATGTGCCTTCGCCTTTGGCCCACTCACCCATGCCAAAACCGTGGGCGTTGAAGCCACCGAGATTGGATAGGGCTCAGGCAGCGGAGAGTGGAGACAGCAGTAGAGAAAGCACAGAAGGACAGTAAAGGGAGCGCAATAGCCAAAGGAGGAGACCTCTACTAGGTGCCCTTGTGATGCCTTATAGCAGGGAAATTGGGAGCAGTCTATTGGTCAACAAGGGGTCAGCAGAGGGCCGACACAGCACCTGCAGCCTGGGTTAGTCACAAAGGTTACTCACAATACTTGACATGAAGGTGTAGACTATAGGTCACAGGATGTGCTAGACCCTTGCGGAAATGGGACATTCGCTCAGGGTGCTGTCACAGGGTGCTGTTATGGACTTACCTGATGGATCTGGAGCTCCAGACATCTGGGCAAGAATTATGTTTTATGCAAGGGTAAATATTTTCAAATGCATTGTTTGATCATGTGATGTAAATAAAACTGCGGCCGTTTTGTACCAATCAAAGGACTCATGTGTTACCACTGGGGAAGTTTGCATGCATGTTAATGGCCAGGAGCTCGTGGGATGCTCGGTCGTCTGAAAGGAGTTTGCAGCTTTTGGGTTCAATGACTCCTGATGGAGTAGCCTTGTTGGTGATGTTTCTTTCACTTTCAAACTAGTTGGCATATTTGTTCCAGTTCCTCAGCTTCCCAACAAAATGAGACTCCCCTTTATCTAGTGCTACCTACTCCCTACCTTCTGGCCAGAACCAAACAAAAAAGTACACACCAGCTACCATCATGGCGCAGACATCCCCAGTAGCTACCATCATGGCAAAGATGTCCACACTAGCAATCAGCATGACATTGATGTCCACAATAGCTAACGTTACAGCACCATCATGGGTTGTTCTCAGAGCGATCTGTGTGGAGCAGCAGAGCAGTAGAGCAGAATAATTTGAAGTTCAGTTAAACCTATTAGTGTCCATTGAAAATCCTTCAGTGCCAAGCAATTTAATGACTTTTTAAGTGCTTTGCTTTTACATAGTGTAGGTTGCAAAATTATGATTACAATGTTGGGAAACTGCAGGAGGCTGGCCTGGCTTGTAGTGGGTACCAAGGGGTACTTACACTCTGTACCAGGTCCAGTTATCCCTTATTAGTGTAGAAGAGGTGTTTCTAGCAGCTTAGGCTGATAGAAGGTAGCTATAGCAGAGCAGCTTAGGCTGAACTAGGAGACATGCAATGCGCCTACTATACCACTGGTGTCATCTGCACAATATCACAAGAAAACACAATACACAGATATACTAAAAATAAAGGTACTTTATTTTTATGACAATATGCCAAAAGTATCTCAGTTAGTACCCTCAGTATGAGGATGCCAAATATACACAAGAAATATGTACACAATACCAAAAATATGCAGTAACAGCAAAAGGAAGTAATGCAAACAATGTAGAGGTACAGTAGATTGCATTAGGAGCACATAGGTATAGGGGCAACACAAACCATATACTCCAAAAGTGGAATGCGAACCACAAATGGACCCCAAACCTATGTGAGCTTGTAGAGGGTTGCTGGGACTGTAAGAAAAACAGTGAGAGTTAGAAAAATAGCCCACCCCAAGACCCTGAAAAGTAGGTGTAAAGTGCACCTATAACCCCCAGAAAGCACAGAAATCGTGATAGGGGGTTTCTGCAAGGAAGACCAACACCAGCAAAGCAACAACAGTGGATTTCCGGACCTGAGTACCTGTGGAACAAGGGGACCAAGTCCAAGAGTCGCAACAATGTCGAGAGTGGGCTGATGCCCAGGAAATGCCAGCTGAGGGTGCAAAGGAGCTGCCACCGGATGGTAGAAGCTGTGGATTCTGCAAGAACGAAGAGGGCTAGAAACTTTCCCTTTGGAGGATGGATGTCCCACACCGTGAAGCTTGCAAAGGTATTCCCATGCAGAAAGACCGCAAACAAGCCTTGCTAGCTGCAAGGGTCGCAGTTAGGGTTTTTGGATGCTGCTGTGGTCCAGGAGGGACCAGAATGTTGCCACTTGGATGAGGAGACAGAGGGGCACCCTGCAAGTCAGGGAGCCCTCACAGAAGCAGGCAGCACCCGCAAAAGTGCCGGAACAGGCACTTGGAAGAGGAGTGAACCAGAGTCCACCCAAAGACACAAAAGGGAGTCCCACGACGCCGGAGGACAACTCAGAATGTTGTGCACTGCAGGTTAGAGTGTCAGGGACCCAGGCTTGGCTGTGCACAAAGGAAATCCTGGAAGAGTGCACAGAAGCCGGAGCAGCTGCAAATCACGCGGTACCCAGCAATACAGTCTAGCGTGGGGAGGCAAGGACTTACCTCCACCAAACGTGGAGTGAAGAGTCACTGAACTGTGGGAGTCACTTTGACAGAGTTGCTGAGCTCCAGGGACCACGCTCGTCATGCTGAGAGGGGACCCAGAGGACCGGTGATGCAGTCCTTTTGTTGCCTGCGGTTGCAGGGGGAGGATTCCGTCATCCCACGGGAGATTTCTTCAGAGCTCCTGGTACAGAAAGGAGGCAGGCTACCCCCAGAGCATGCACCACCAGGAAACAGTCAAGAAGGCGGCAGGATCAGCGATACAAGGTTGCAGTAGTCGTCTTTGCTACTTTGTTGCGGTTTTGCAGGCGTCCTGAGCAGGCAGCTGTCGATCCTTTGGCAGAAGGTGAAGAGAGAGATGCAGAGGAACTCTGAAGAGCTCTTGCATTCGGTATCTGAAGAATTCCCCAAAGCAGAGACCCTAAATAGCCAGAAAAGGAGGTTTGGCTACCTAGGAAGGAGGATAGCCTAGTAACACAGGTAAGAGCCTATCAGAAGGAGTCTCTGATGTCACCTGATGGCACTGGCCACTCAGAGTAGTCCAGTGTGCCAGCAACACCTCTGTTTCCAAGATGGCAGAGGTCTGGAGCACACTGGAGGAGCTCTGGGCACCTCCCCTGGGAGGTGCAGGTCAGGGGAGTGGTCACTCCCCTTTCCTTTGTCCAGTTTCGCGCCAGAGCAGGGCTGGGGGATCCCTGAACCTGTGTAGACTGGCTTATGCAGAGATGGGCACCATCTGTGCCCATCAAAGCATTTCCAGAGGCTGGGGGAGGCTACTGCTTCCCAGCCCTGACACCTTTTTCCAAAGGGAGAGGGTGTGACACCCTCTCTCTGAGAGAGTCCTTTATTCTGCCTTCCTGGGCCAGGCCTGGCTGGACCCCAGGAGGGCAGAAACCTGTCTGAGGGGTTGGCAGCAGCTGCAGTGAAACCCCGGGAAAGGCAGTTTGGCAGTACCCAGGTCTGTGCTAGAGACTCGGGGGATCATGGAATTGTCTCATGATCTTAGACATGTTACATAGCCATGTTCAGAGTTACCAGTGTGACGCTATACATAGGTAGTGACCTATGTATAGTGCACGTGTGAAATGGTGTCCCCACACTCACAAAGTCCGGGGAATTTGCCCTGAACAATGTGGGGGCACCTTGGCTAGTGCCAGGGTGCCCACACACTAAGTAACTTAGCACCCAACCTTCACCAGGTGAAGATAAGACATATAGGTGACTCATAAGTTACTTAAGTGCAGTGGTAAATGGCTGTGAAATAACGTGGACGTTATTTCACTCAGGCTGCAGTGGCAGGCCTGTGTGAGAATTGTCAGAGCTCCCTATGGGTGGCAAAAGAAATGCTGCAGCCCATAGGGATCTCCTGAAACCCCAATACCCTAGGTACCTCAGTACCATCTACTAGGGAATTATAAGGGTGTTCCAGTATGCCAATGTGAATTGGTGAAATTGGTCACTAGCCTGTTAGTGACAATTTAGAAAGCAGAGAGAGCATAACCACTGAGGTTCTGGTTAACAGAGCCTCAGTAAGACAGTTAGTCATCACACAGGGAACACATACAGGGCACACTTATGAGCACTGGGGCTCTGGCTGGCAGGGTCCCAGTGACACATACACTAAAACAACATATATACAGTGTAATATGGGGGTAACATGCCAGGCAAGATGGTACTTTCCTACACCCCCCCCAAACGAAGGACAATAAGACTAGCCATGACCTGATGAGTCTTCATTGTCTAAGTGGAAATATCTGGAGAGTCCATCTGCATTGGAGTGGGTACTCCCAAGTCTGTGTTCCACTGTATAGTCCATTCCCTGTAGAGATATGGACCACCTCAACAATTTAGGGTTTTCACCTTTCATTTGTTTTAGCCAAAGTAGAGGTTTGTGGTCTGTCTGAACAATGAAGTGAGTGCCAAACAGGTATTGCCTCAACTTCTTCAGTGCCTAGACCACAGCAAAAGCCTCCCTCTCTATGGCAGACCAACGCTTTTCTCTAGGGGTCAACCTCCTGCTGATAAAAGCAACAGGTTGATCCTGGCCCTCAGAATTGAGTTGTGATAAGACTGCCCGTACCCCTAATTCAGATGCATCTGTTTGAACAATGAATTTCTTGGAATAACATGGGCTTTTTAGGACAGGTGCAGTGCACATGGACTGTTTCAGCTCCTCAAAAGCTTTTTGACAGCTAGCTGTCCATAATACCATTTTAGGCATTTTCTTGGAAGTGGGGTGATTAAGTGGGGCTGCAATGGAGCCATAGTTCTTAATGAACCTCCTGTAATACCCAGTGAGGCCTAAGAAGGCTCTCACCCGGGTCTGAGTTGTAGGGGGAACCCAATCCATGATAGTTTGGATTTTCCCCTGAAGTGGTGCAATCTGTTTTCCACCTACTAGGTGTCCCAGATAAACCACTTTCCCCTGCCCTATCTGGCACTTTGAAGCCTTGATAGGGAGGCCTGCCTTTTGCAGGGCCTCCAAAACTTTCCACAGGTGGACCAGGTGATCATCCCAGGTGGAGCTAAAGACAGCTATATCGTCCAGATATGCTGCACTAAAAGCCTCCAACCCTGGCAGGACTGTATTCACCAACCTCTGAAAAGTGGCATGTGCATTTTTCAAACCAAAGGGCATTACTGTGAATTGGTAGTGACCTCCAATAGTCGAAAATGCAGTTTTTGCTTTAGCGTCCTCTGATAACTTGATCTGCCAATACCCTGCAGTCAAATCAAAGGTGCTTAGATACTTGGCAGATGCCAGTGTATCTATGAGCTCATCTGCCCTGGGTATAGGGTGAGCATCAGTTTTAGTTATCTGGTTGAGACCTCTGTAATCTACACAAAACCTCTTTTCCCTTTTTCCATCTTTGGAGTGAGGCTTTGGTACAAGCACTACAGGAGAGGCCTATGGGCTTTCAGAATGTTCAACCACTCCCAGTTCAAGCATTTTCTGAACTTCTTGTTTTATGCAGTCCCTGACATGGTCAGGCAGCCTATAGATCTTACTTTTGACAGGCATGCTGTTTCCAGTACCTATAGTGTGCTCACACCAAGAAGTGGTGCCTGGCACAGTAGAAAAGAGTTCAGAAAACTGACCTAGGAGATTTATGCAGTTGTCTTTCTGCTCAGCAGTAAGACAGTCTGCCAAAACTACACCTTCCACTAGAGCATCTTGTTCTGTTGAAGAGAAGAGATCAGGGAGAGGGTCGCTCTCTTCTTCCTGTCCTTCATCTGTTGCCATGAGCTGGGTGAGATCAGCCCTGTCATAGTAGGGTTTTAGGCGATTGACATGGAGCACCCTAAGGGGACTCCTGGCAGTGCCCAGGTCAACCAAGTAGGTGACCTATCCCTTCTTTTCAACAATGATTTGGGGTCCACTCCATTTGTCTTGGAGTGCTCTTGGGGCCACAGGCTCCAATACCCACACCTTCTGTCCTGGTTGGTACTGAATCAGAACAGCCTTCTGGTCATGCCATTGCTTTTGGAGCTCTTGGCTGGCCTGAAGGTTTTTACTGGCCTTTTTCATGTACTCAGCCATTCTGGATCTTAGGCCGAGTACATAGTCCACTATGTCCTGTTTGGGAGCTTTTAAAGGTTGTTCCCAACCCTCCTTCACAAGTGTTAGGGGACCTCTTACAGGGTGTTCAAATAGGAGTTCAAAGGGGCTGAAGCCCACTCCTTTCTGGGGTACCTCCCTGTAAGCAAAAAGGAGGCAAGGTAACAAGACATCCCATCTCCTCCTCAGTTTTTCAGGGAGTCCCATTATCATTCCTTTGAAAGTTTTATTAAACCTCTCTACCAGTCCATTTGTTTGTGGATGATAAGGTGTGGTAAATTTGTATGTTACACCACATTCCTTCCACATGGCCTTCACGTATGCAGACATAAAGTTGCTACCCCTGTCTGAAACAACCTCTTTTGGGAAACCCACCCTGGAAAAGATTCCCAGGAGGGCTTTTGCCACTGCAGGTGCTGTAGTGGTCCTTAGAGGAATTGCTTCAGGATATCTTGTGGCATGGTCCACTACCACCAAGATAAACCTATTGTCTGAAGCGGTAGGAGGGTCAAGGGGGCCAACTATGTCAACCCCTACCCTTTCAAAGGGAACCCCAACCACAGGCAGTGGAATAAGGGGAGCCTTTGGAGTGCCACCAGTCTTGCCACTGGCTTGGCAGGTCACACAGGACTTACAAAAGTCTTTTGTGTCCTCTGACATCCTAGGCCAGTGAAATAGGGGGACAAGCCTTTCCCATGTTTTAATCTGACCCAAATGTCCATCCAAGGGAATTTTGTGTGCCAGAGTTAGGAGGAACTCTCTGTACTGCAGGGGAATGACCAATCTCCTGGCTGCTCCAGGTTTTGGGTCCCTTGCCTCTGTGTACAAGAGGTTGTCATCCCAGTAAACTCTATGTGAGTCACTGACGTCCCAGCTTGCTGTCTTAGACCCTCTAATGTGGGACAGGATTGGTGTGCCACACTCAGCTCCTCCCTGGCAGGCCCCCCTCCACCCAAAAGCTCAGCAGTGTCTGCTGCCAGCTCCTCTGGTGAAGGTTCTGCACAGGGTGGAAATTCTTCTTCCTCAGAAGTTGAATCATCTGTAGAAGGAGGGATAGTGGGTAGGGATTTACCCTTACTAACCCTAGCTTTAGGGAGCACTTGGTCCATTGTTCCAGGATCCAAGTCACCCTGTCCTTTTTGCTTTTTGGCCTGAGCCCTTGTCAAAGCAAAAATATGCCCAGGAATGCCCAGCATTGCTGCATGAGCCTCCAACTCCACTTCTGCCCAAGCTGATGTCTCTAAATCGTTCCCTAGTAGACAGTCTACAGGTAAATCTGAGGCAACCACAACTTTCTTTGGACCAGTAACCCCCCCAGTTGAGATTCACAACAGCCATGGGGTGGCTAAGAGTGTTGCTATGAGCATCTGTCACTTGGTACTGGTGACCAAGTAGGTGTTGTTCGGGGTGTACCAGTTTCTCTATTACCATGGTAACACTGGCACCTGCGTCCCTGTAGGCCTGAAACTCAACACCATTGATTAGGGGAAGTTGCTTGTACTTATCCATATTAAGGGGACAAGCAACTAAGGTGGCCAAATCAATGGCACCTTCAGAGACTAACACAGCCTCTGTGGTCTCCCTAACAAGACCAACCCCAACTAAATTACCAAAAGTGTGCCCAGCTACGCCCTTGGATTGGCTATTAGTAGGTTTGCTCCCACGACCACTGCTATTACTAGGGGCACTAGAGGTTGCTTTAGGGGTTGCGGTAGTGGGAGGCTTGGTGCTTTTCTTTGGACAACTGGCATCAGTTGTCCAATGGCCTTTTACTTTACATAAATAGCACCATGGTTTCTTTACTTGATTAGAAGAGGATTTGGACCCACAACCCCCACCAGAGTGTTTTTGTGGGCCCGATGAAGACTCATTTTTAGATTTGTCCCCACCCTTGTCTGAAGACTTACCATCCTTCTTCTTGCCATCCTTGTCACCCCCTGTATGAACTTTTCTGTTCACTCTTGTTCTGACCCATTTGTCTGCCTTCTTTCCCAATTCTTGGGGAGAGGTCAGATCTGAGTCTTCTAGATATTGGTGTAACAAATTAGACACACAGTTATTCAGAATCTGCTCTCTCAAGATTAGATTGTACAGGCTTTCATAGTCAGAAACGTCAGTGCCATGTAACTACCCCTCCAAGGCCTTCACTGAATAGTCAACAACGTCTACCCAGTCTTGTGAGGACTCTTTTCTGGTTTCTCTGAACTTAATCCTGTATTGTTCAGTGGTTAAGCCAAATCCATCAAAGAGTGCATTCTTCAAAACTGTACAATTATTGGCATCACTTTCCTTAACAGTAAGGAGCCTATCCCTACCCTTTCCACTGAAAGATAGCCATAGGATAGCAGCCCACTGCCTTTGAGGGACCCCCTGTACCATACAGGTCCTCTCAAGTGCAGCAAACCACTTGTTAATGTCATCCCCCACCTTGTAAGGGGGAACTATCTTATGCAGATTCCTAGAATCATGCTCTCTCACAGGATTGCTATCTGGAATACTGCTGCTGCCACCTTGGGGTCCAAACCCCAACCTCTGTCTCTTTTTTTCTAAGTCTAGGGATTCCCTGTCTAGAGCCAGCTGTTGCTGTTTAAGCTTCAGCCTGGGCTCTTCCACTCTCAACTTATTGAGTTCCCTTTCTAACATCCTGTCTTCAGGGTGGGTGGGTTGGGAATGTTTTGACACAGAAGAATGATGTGAATTAACATAGGGAGACCTGTCCCTTACAGTTGGCACCCTAGCAACCTAGCCTGCAGGAACAAATCATCCCTACTGTGATGGGAGCTTCTATTACTACCAGAATTGCTAGGTGGTCTGCTAAGGGGCAGATTAAGAAGGGAACCCTGCAACACTCCTACTGGGGGCTCTCCTGAGTCAGAGTGTGAGCTATCTATCAACTTTTCAGATGAGGTGCCCCCCTGGGCCTTATCATTCTCACTAAGCATATTAGACAGTAGCTCTCTAGAAGGGTTCTTACCTACCACTAAACCTCTATCAATGCAGAGACTCCTTAGGCTCTTAAAGTTAAGGTGGTCATAAGTAGTATTGACCAAATTAAGAGGAATTCCTACATCAGACATAATAGAAAAAGGTTTAGACACAGATAAAGGATAGAAAACGTTTTAGGACTTTTTAAACAACAGGAAAAAAAGCTTTTTCAACTTTTTGAAACTTTTAGAAACTTTTGGGAGTACTTTTCAGCACTTAGCAGATAGTGTAAGAGAAGAAAAGCAAAACTTTTTGGTTAGGTGTACATACACTGAACTTGTTTTGTATATTATTATTCTCTTATGAAAAGTACACAATGACAAAGTGGTAGGTACTTGCAAGTACTTATCCCACCGCTGCACAACCAATGTAGGAGGCTGGCCTGTAGTGGGTACCAAGGGGTACTTACACTCTGTACCGGGTCCAGTTATCCCTTATTAGTGTAGAAGAGGTGTTTCTAGCAGCTTAGGCTGATAGAAGGTAGCTATAGCAGAGCAGCTTAGGCTGAACTAGGAGACATGCAAAGCTCCTACAATACCACTGGTGTCATATGCAAAATATCACAAGAAAACATAATACACAGATATACTAAGAATAAAGGTACTTTATTTTTATGACACTATGCCAAAAGTATCTCAGTGAGTACCCTCAGTATGAGGATGCTTCAGTAAGAGTCATTTTTTGCACGGGAACGCCCACCTTGCACATCATTAAGGCAAAGTAGGTCTCCACTTTCAAAAAATGACTTTAACTCCATAAATTTGGTGCTAGAGGGGTCTAGCACCAAAGTATAAATATGGAGTTAGTTTTGCACCGAATTAGAGTAACCAAAAATGACACTAATTCGGTGCAAACAGAGTAGAAATATGCCCCCAAGAGTGTGCCTTCAAATTCAGGTGGACATTTCCTTTGCATTTGATCTTAATTCAAATAGTTTCCGATTTATTTAAACCAGCGGACTTTTTTGTTAAGCTGAACCATGTAAAGTGTTTCTCATTGCAAACTATGGGCCTAATTTATGAGGAAGTGACACAGCATGGCACTGCGACAAAATTGGCAGAGCCCTACTGCGTCACTTCAGAAACGCAGGGATGCAATTTATTTACCAAAATACAGTGTACCCCTGTGTTTCACCTAGCAATGGTGCGAAGTAGAGCTGCCTAGTGCCAACGCAGGCACCCTTGCACCATACATGTTTATGTGCAGGAAGGTGTCCCTAAATAATCTATAATGGTGATTTGCTAGTTCTATGTGTGCTACATTCTGCAGCACATATAAAGGTAGCAAATTGTCATTGTTTAATGATTGTTTATGTGCAGGAAGGAACACCTTCCCACACATAAACAGTCATTCATGGCATTTTGCTCTTTCTATGTGTGCTGCAGTATGCAGTACGCATAGAAAAAGCAAAAATGAAGAGAAATAAAAGTATTGCTCCTCGTTGCACGATGCTAACACCACCCCTGGGGTGGCGTTAGTTTATGGCACTGCCTCAGGTCTATATTTTCATGTAAATCCGGGGCAGCATCACAATTCAATGGGTGTTGCATTGGAGCGCCCACAGCAACCCCCATTGCACATCCCTTCCACGCTAAGTGATGCATGTGAAGGGGCCATATTGACAAAGAGGCGTTAAAAAACAAAAACAAGACAAAGCTTAACCTCACCTTGTTAATATGTAGCAAGGCATTGTGCCACTGGAGCATCACTAAAAGTGACGCACCGGTGGCACAAGGGCCTCATAAATGAGGCCCTATACTTATAGATTAAAACACGTAGGGCCATATTTATACTTTTTGACGCAAAACTGCGCTATCGCAGTTTTGCGCCAAAAAGATTAGCGCCGGCTAACGCCATTCTGAAGCGCCATGCGGGCGCCGTATTTATTGAATGGCGTTAACCGGCGCTAGCAGACCGGCGCTGCCTGGTGTGCGTGGAAAAAAAACACGTACACCAGGCAGTGCCGGCGTTGGGGAAAATGGCGTTAGGGCGTCTTAAAATGGGGCAAGTCAGGTTGAGGCAAAAAAATCGCCTTCACCCGATTTGCGCCATTTTTAATGACGCCCAGACGCCATTTACATGACTCCTGTCTTAGTAAAGACAGGAGTCATGCCCCCTTGCCCAATGGCCATGCCCAGAGGACTTATGTCCCCTGGGCATGGTCATTGGGCATTGTGGCATGTAGGGGGGCACAAATCAGGCCCCCCTATGCCAAAAAATAAAATAAAAAAATAAAAAATTATACTTACCTGAACTTACCTGAATGTCCCTGGGATGGGTCCCTCCATCCTTGGGTGTCCTCCTGGGGTGGGCAAGGGTGGCAGGGGGGGTCCCTGGGGGCATGGGAGGGCAGCTGTGGGTTCATTTTGAGCCCACAGGTCCCTTAACGCCTGCCCTGACCCAGGCGTTAAAAAGAGGCGCAAATGCGGTTTTTTTTGCCCCGCCCACTCCCGGGCGTGATTTTTGCCCGGGAGTATAAATACGACGCATTTGCGTCGCAGTCATTTTTTTAGACGGGAACGCCTACCTTGCATCTCATTAACGCAAGGAAGGCGTTCATGCAAAAAAATGACGCTCATTCCTCATACTTTGGCGCTAAACGTGTCTAACGCCAAAGTATAAATATGGCGTTAGTTTTGCGCCGAATTTGCGTCGAAAAAAACGACGCAAATTCGGCGCAAACGGAGTATAAATATGCCCCGTATTATCTTTTCACAACTATACTACATCTTGCTCGAAGTATATGGAGGAAAACAGTAAAACCTCAGGATTATTTTCTATGAGGGTTCCAAATAAATGAAGTGTGAATACTTGAGATTCCATATAATTCCTTGGCTAGTCAGCCTTCTTATAAATGAAATAAACTCTTGTGCCAGGTGTGTTTTTGCCTCCAAGTCACTGGCCACATCAGCTGCTCATTCATATTATCAGGAACTGAATAGCTTTTCTTTGTTTTTCTTTCCACTCCAGCCCCTTGATATTCATGTTTAAAAGCTGTTTAAATGCACAATTTAAAGTGACACCCACTCGCAGTTGTTACCTTATCTTTGTGACTGACGATGATGAGATTTCTGTCATGCCTTACCTCTCCTACAGAGCCAGTGATGGGATTTCTTGAAATCGTATTACTGGTTGCACTGTCGTGGTCTCAGATGGAGCTTTCAATCAAAAAGGCAATCAAAATCGTATACATCTGCGAGTCTCCCTACAAAAGAGCCATGCGCCAATCTCCAAAGTGAACTTCAACATTGCAACCTGAACCTAGGTGTTCCTTCAGTATATTAAATCCAGACATCTATGTACAAGTGATGCTGGATCACCCATTCCTGATTTTTAATACAGGAAGTGGCATGCTAATGAACAGAGATTTAGGACTGCCTTAAAAAGTGGAGCTCTCTGTCCTAGTGTGTAACGATGCACAATATGGTAATCCATTGTAATCGTGTTGCTATGTGCACTCCCTTTAAAATTACTCTCATAATTATTCATACTGTAGTGTTGTGTGAGTATGAATGACAGAACTCTTTTGGCTCCCGAAGGACTCCGTAGAACTGTGATGACAGTGTTAGAACGTGGTGAAGTTAGGATTAAAATGTTGAGTCGAGTAAAGATGTGTAATGCATAGCTCCGTGTGTGAGTACATTTTATTCATCATGCATAATTTCACGTAAACTTTAATTATTGAGCTATGTGTGACATATGTAATTTCTCTTTTTCTTGTGTTTGTCTGAACACGTCATTTTCATATGTGTAAAACAAGTATTTCTGGTGAGATTCTGCAAGGGCATTTTCTCCAACCTCTACTTTGAGCCCTGCACCATCAATTCTAAATAATAACTATGCTCAATGTAAAATGTGCTGCCACTTTCAAACCTTCAATGAATATTTAATTTTGCAGGATTATATTACAAATTATGAGGCACACTTATTAACACCTTGCACCAGTTTATATCACAAAAGTGGCACAGACCAAAGCAATGTATACAATTGGAACTTACGTTCCAGAATAAATCTTATTTTTCAATGGAACGTAGCTCAAAGCAAGCGTACAGCAGCACAACATATTACTTTGCACTACTTAGCATCAGGGGAACATACCATGGGTAATACATGAACATTTCCATGCAACCCCCCTAGGATTTTAAAGTAAAGCCCTATCTACTAAAAAAAGGAAGAGAGAGATTTGCACCAAAAATGTACCCTTTGTTGAATTAAGCGTTACAGTAGAGAAAAGTTTTCCTGTCCTGAAACGTTTACATATTTGCATGTGTGCTGTACTATACAACAAACATACACACTTGGAAAAAACTTAAACTATTTCTGAACACAGTATATTGGACCTAAAGGGTAACTTTACAGTATAACACGTATGCTAGAATCACACACACATACCCTGAAATATGGTGCAAATGTTTGTGCATGGCGCAAAGCTACACAAAATGCGTCAGTGCAGAGGGAGAGAGAAACAACAGATATGGTGTTCTTTGGTTTCTCACTTTGACACAACAGAGTGCAGCAACTTTGATTGCTGCGCTGCATTCCTTCAGTTATAAGAAAATCTAGCCCACAGATTACAGGAATAACAACTGAGGGGTATCTATAGGTTAGAGCATTGCAAAACTGATCAGTGAGGCAAAGAAGTCCTGCATTTTCACGGAGAATCATATGGCAGAGTGAGCTCTGAATGAGATATGTGGATACTGAGAGCCTCACCTACTGATAGATTACGGGTGTTGACGTCAAATACCATATAATGTGTTTAAAAAGAGGGATTGCAACATCTAAATAAATACTGTTTTTACTACACTTTCTGTTCACGTTTTTATGTCTCGAGGCACCTTCATGTGCCTGTGACAGTGAAAGAACATTAAAGGATTATTAAATTGTGAAATACCTAGATGACAGGAATATAAATCTCTTCTTTAAGGTATTTAGCTTTAATTGGTTGACTTGATTATTAACTGGCTTATGAGCATGAAGTAAATGTACTGCTTGTTTTCTTTGGTTGAAGCTCAGGAACACTTTCCAACAGAACGATTAAAGTACAAACAATACTTTTTACAGCACTTTTCTCCAAGCAAAAATTTTGAAACCATTTATAAAAATACTCTAAAAAGGATTTTCTAATGTGTAGTAATTCCTATCCTAAAGCTTTTGTAGTAGTAGCATAATATTTTGTTTATATAGAAACAGGCATATGCTACTTTAAAAAGTGGTCCATCTGCAAAAGATTGACTAAAACTTGGAATTTGCATTGGCCATCCGAGAAACCATGATGTCCAACATGTTCTTCAGCATAAACATCAAACATTATAAATACTATTTGAACCAAATAAAAGTTGAAGACATAGGCCCTCATTCTGACCCTGGCGGTCGGCGGAGAGACGGCGGTCGGACCGCGAACAGACCGGCGGTATTAAAAATGGCATTCTGACCGCTGCGGTCCCCGCCGCGACCGACCGCTACTTCTCCACTCCGACCGCCACGGCGGTCATGACCGCGGGGCTGGAGTTTGCGCACTCCGGCCCGGCGGTCGTCCCAAGACCGCCAAGGGTATTATGACCCTGCCTACCGCCGCGGTTTCTTGCGGGCGGGAACCGCCGTGCGAACCATGGCGGTAAGCACTATCGGGGTCAGGGAATTCCTTCCCTGGCACTGATAGGGGTCTCCCCCACCCCCCACTACCCACCCGAGTCCTCCCCCCACACCCTCCACCCCCCTGCCACCCCCCAGAGGTGGTACGAACCCCCTCCCCACCCCCACCCCGACATGCACATACATGTACCCCGACATGCACACACCCCCAACATGCACATATACACACCCCCTACACACACATACACAACGGGGACACATACCCGCACACATACATGCCGACATGCGCACCTGCCGAACAGCACACATTACCCATAGACACAGCAGCACCCCCCGCCCGCATACACGCACTCACACACCCCCTCTACACACTCACACGCACACCCCATGCACGCACACATCACACAACACCCCCCCCACCCCCTCCCCTCACAGACGATCAACTTACCTTGTGCGTTGGTCCTCCGGGAGGCGACGGGAGCCATAGGGACTTGACCGCCAACAGAAGACCGCCACACAGAAATGTGGGTCGTAATTCTGTGGGCGGTGTTCTGCTGGCGTGGCGGTGGAGGTTGACCAGTCTCCACTTTCCCGCCGACCGCCAGTGTGGCTGCTGGCGGTTTTCCAGCGGAACGCTCCCAGCGGTCAGAATGCGCACAGCGGCACACCGCCGCGGTCGGCGGTCTTCACCGCGGCGGTAACTCAGCGGTCTTGCGAAAAGACCGCCAAGGTCAGAATGAGGGCCATAGTGTGCCAGATTCACAAACATAAACTTTAAATTTTGTGTAAGTATACTCTTTTTCTGTATTCACAAACTATGATTTAATAGTAACATTAAGACTGCAGAGACTTCACAGCTGGGGCAGAGAACTCTACACATGAAAAGAGAGGCCTGTCCTATCTATTTATTTGCGTAGTTCTCCACTGAGCTGCGGAGTCCCCGTAGTCATGAAGTTACAATCAAAACATAGTTTGTGAATACCAAAAAGGAGTAAACTTACACTAAAGTGTACATTTACATTTGTTAATCAAGACCACAGATACAAAAGTTTTTAAAAAAAACTCCCAATTAGAAGACATTTGTGGTGAACAATGTGCCTAGTAAGTGACCATTGACATACAATATCCATAGCACTGCACCACAAAAAATAACATCCATAAGAATAGCACAATAAGCCACTAATTAGGAGCGGTCTGTTTGGGAACATAATTTACCTTAAATTATAAATAATGGTTCTCTAGGGAAACTCTAGTGATAGATCAGGGCCAATAAATAATTCCCAATAGGAGTTTTTCTCACTCAAATGGGGAATAACATGCGTGTCCCAATGTTTAACAGTCATGTATTACCTGTTGGATTTCTACATGTTTGACCTAGGTGCGTAAACGTGGAAAACATGTTATCATGACACTTGCACAGGATGTTTGCCCAGGGGCTGCAATTTTCAGTTTCACCCCCAATAAGAATCTAAGAAAAATGCCTTCTTGCGAAATACAGATACATGGGAAAAGGTCAAATTTAGAATTATCTGCCAAGAGAAGTGTCTCTTAACAAACTGCGGCTTGAAAAATGACATTCCCTAAAAGGCTCCCAAGAGAAACTTCACCAGTCAGAATAAAGTAATGAGTTACTCCTACTGAAAGTATTGGCAGAGCATTTGATACATTTCAGACTGGGTTCACTGCAAAATAATGAGACTCTCTAATATTGAATTGTGAGGATTAATTTTTCATGTTAACAGAACGCCATCGTAAATAAGATTCCTCAGGAAAAATGTGGTAGACAATGTATTAACACAAATCTTACTGTAGGCAGAGGCCTATTGGAATTCGGGAGGTTGTGTCAGAAACAAATGCAATAAATAAAATGCACCAGTCTTTTAGTAAACATAAGAAACATTTATCAAGAAACAATATCCTACCGTATTTTCCCTGAATGCTGTTTCCAGAGAAGTCAGCCATTACAAATGTGTTATATGAGATACATGGTTCAAAACAATTCTATTGCTGGAAAATTGTTCATATAGAGTTTACTGCCGAGTAAATCATAGCATGGATAATATAACGCTGTGAAACATGAAACTCGTTGTTCTACAGGTTTTGGAGACAAGATTCTCTCACACATGATCTGACTGGAGAACAATGCCCAACAAAATTGATCAAAATGTTGTTTATTCAAAGGTCAGTGACCCATCTGGTGGAATGTGTAAATGGCACTCCTTTCAAGGGTCCCATAGGATTTTGGGTCAAGTTAAAAGTTTGGTGGAAACTAAAAACCCTCGAATTTCTGGAGAAAATTCTAAATGCAGAGTCCAATGTTCTGGCTAAATGTACCCATCCGTAGAAGTAAAATTGTGAGCAAATGAATCCAGTTTAAACTACTTTGCATATAAAGTTTCCTCTAGAAACTGGAGATTGTTCAGTTCTCTTCAAACTTTAATTGAGATGTACTCTCTGCTGTCTTTATGATCTGATCATAAAGCATGACCATGCTGTGTTAGTCAGTATTGAATGCTAAATAAAAAGCTGTTTGTCTTTACCTATTCTTCCTCACTTGAAATTTGACATGTTGCAGGCAATGGTGTGTGCATTGGTTTTAATGAGAAACTTGGAGCATCTTCAATGTCTTATTCTAAGATTTCATAAATAAAGGGAGGAAGAAGGAAGAAATCAGAGGCACGGTTGGAGGGAAGCGGATTTGGACACTGGCCAGGGACTACCGAGGTAACAGCCTCACCACATCTGTTCTGTATTGGTTCAAATACAGCCAATTTGAAGGCCGAGGACACCCATGCTTGCACCCTGATATGTTGCAACAGAATTCATCCGTCTGTTGAGTTTCTCTGACTAAGACAATTGAGGATTGCCAAGCAGCCTTGAGTTGTTTCCTACAAGTGGTATCACAAAAGAAGATGTGTTCTGGCTCAGTTTTCCGTGTCACTTGAGTGAGAGACTTTATGGCCCATATTTAAGGGAAAATGACAAAGTGTGAAGCTCCGCCAAAATTGCCAGCTCTGCGCTCCGTCATTTTCACAATGCAGGAGTGCAGTATATTTAATTGAGTACGCTGCACCCCTGTGTGGTCCCCTGCTCTGCTACTAAATTTAGCTGCCAACACAGACATCCTTGCTCCATCATGCAAGGATGTCAACATTAAGGGTTTTCATTATTTGTGTGCTGGAAGGGACACCTTCCTGCACATAAACAATAATTTCTGGCATTCTGCTCTTTCTATGCGAGCTGCAGAATGCAGCAGACATAGAAAGAGCAACAAACGAGGAGAAATGAAAGCATGTCTCCTCCTTGTGCTGCTCTAATGCCACTCCAACATCACCCCTGGGATAGCGTTAAATTTTTGGCGCTGCCTTAGGTTTACAAAAACATGTAAATCTGGGGCAGCATCAAAATGAAATGAGTGTTCCTGTGGCACACCCACAAAAACACCCATTGCCTGCCGTTCCACGCAAAGGGCTGCATGTGAAGGGGCCATATTTACAAGGTGGTGTTAAGCCACAAAAAGTGGCTTAATGCCAGCTTGTAAATAGGACACAGGGTATAGTGACACCAGAGTGTCACAAAAAGTGACGCACCAGTGATGCTAGGGGCTCATAAATATGCCCCTATATGTTTAACTTTTGTCTCATCTGTAGGTCAATGTGTTGCAAGATAGGAGATCCAGTTATATAAAAACAAGCCTAGTCAAAGATAGTTTTGTCACTCCTCTAAGGGTCTAGCGTTAGTGACTGATTTTCTGGAAAAGAGGCTTTGTGGTGAACGTAGGGACTTTATGATACGATTATGTCTGATCACCTTTCAGTCCTCTCATCTGGACTATTATTGTTTAAATCAGTTTCAACTAGAGTGCTGCATGGTGCCTTCTCTGTCTTATAAACAAATGCTGTAGACTTAGTTTATTGATTATAGAACATGCCAAAGATTGCAAGCTTAATTTTTCTGCTGTGAAAAAACAATGTGAAAGGGAGAAGTTCTGTGTTGTTGTGAAAAGTCACCATCAAAGGCAGTTGGCTTGGTTTCTTAATTGTTAAAAGTGTTTGAGAAATTTGATAGTCCTGAATCTTGATTTATGAACCACCCATGTGAGATATATGAGGCCATATTTGTGTACAGATCTGTGATTCATCATGTAGTATTTAGATCTCTGCCTAATAAAGTACTTTTTTATTTGTTAAAGTACAAGCACTGACTTAAGATTGGTCTTCTGAATGCTATTAGTGTGTGGTATGGAATCTAGCCCTCATATCCTCCTTGAGATAGACCTTGGGCTGCTCTATCTCACTAACCCAAGAGTCAACTGTAAATACAATGCATTAGTTTGCAATTTGGAGGCCTGCAGTATGGCGGTCCCATGACACCGGACCTAAATTTCCCTCATTGAGATGATTGAGGTTGAACAAATTGAGAATGCCCTTGCAACACCCAAGGTGAATGTCTTACTAAAAGCATAATTTGTTTATTGTTACTTAGGGCCTTATTTATACTTTTTGGTGCAAAACTGCACTAGGGCAGTTTTGCCCCAAAAAGTTTTGCACCGGCTTGCACCATTTTTTAGCACCAGCTGGGCACCATATTTATGGAATGGTGCAAGCCGGTGCAAAGGGTAGGCTAGCTTAAAATAAAATGACGTTAGGCAGTTTTGAGTCAAAATAAATGATTCTGACTAGATTAGCATCATTTTTTGACGCTAAGGGGCACATTTATACTCTGTTTGCACTGAATTAGCGTAATTTTTTTTAACTCTAATTCAGTGCAAAACTAACTCCATATTTATACTTTGGTGCTAGACCCATCTAGCACCAAATTTATGGAGTTAAAGTCATTTTTTGGAAGTGGAAAACTACCTTGCCTTAATGAGATGCAAGGTAGGCGTTCCCGTGCAAAAAAATGACTCCATGGCCTTAACACCATATTTATACTCCCATGTAAAAATGGTGCAAGGGAGGGAGGAGGGGTCAAAAAATGGGGCAAAGCTTGCTTTGCCCCATTTTTTAAGACCAGGGTCAGGGCAGGTGTTAGGCGACCTGTGGCCCTATTTCCATGGTGGAAAACCATGGAATAAGCCCAGAGGTGCCCTCCCTAGGCCCTAGGGGCACCCCCACCCACACTAGAGGGACTGCGAGGATGGGGGACCCCATCCCAGGTAAGTACAGGTAAGTGCATTTTATTTTTGAAAGTGCCATAGGGGTCCCTGAAATGGGCCCCCATACATGGCACATGGTGCAGTGGCCATGCCCAGGGGACCCCTGGCCTCTTTGCTGGCCACAGGGGTGGTGGGCATGACTGCTGCCTTTTCTAAGGCAGGAGTCATGTGGCATGGTAGGTTTAGCACCATAAAATGACGCTAATCTGGTTGAGTCATTTTTTTTTTACACTAACCTGCCTAAAGCCATTTTTTGGTGCTAAACCCTCTTCTTCTATACTGCCAGCCCCACCCGACTAAAGTCATTTTTTAAAACTCTAGCCTACCCTTTGCACCGGCTTGCACCATTCCATAAATATGGTGCCCGGCTGGTGCACAGAAATGGTGCAAGCCGGTGCTAAACTTTTTGGTGCAAAACTGAGTTAGTGCAGCTTTGCAGCAAAAAGTATAAATAAGGGCCAATATTTTGTAAGTTTGCGCCACTTTTGCATCATAAAATGACGTTAATGCGGTGCAAAAAAAGTTTAAATCAGGGCCTTGGTGCTAGATGAGTCTAGCACCAAAGTATAAATATGGAGTTAGTTTTGCACCGAATTAGAGTAAAAAAAAAATGACACTAATTCGGTGCAAACAGAGTATAAATATGCCGCAGAGTATAAATATGCCCCTAAATATGGCGTTAAGGCCATAGAGTCATTTTTTGCACGGGAACGCCTACCTTGCATCTCATTAAGGCAAAGTAGGTCTCCACTATCAAAAAATGACTTTAACTCCATAAATTTGGTGCTAGAGGGGTCTAGCACCAAAGTATAAATATGGAGTTAGTTTTGCACCGAATTAGAGTTAAAAAAAATGACACTAATTCGGTGCAAACAGAGTATAAATATGCCCCTTAGTTTTTTCATTTTGATGGTATGCCACATAAACCCTTACTAGTCTGTTTCATGGCATGATGTCTTTGTGGTGCAGTCATGAGCCATTCACCATCAAGATTTCTCCCAGGAATACACACGTAGACCATTCAATACAATTATAAATCTCAAAATAATACCATAGGGCAGTTAAGATTATGATTTGCCCCTCATGCCATGGTGTGTGCAGAAAAACATTGATAAGCCAGTTAGGGTCAAGATGGCATTCATAAGTTAGTCAAAAGCATTCTATATTTGTTAATGCTTTCCTTATAGTCTAATATATTTAGGAATGAGCTCAGACAATTAAAGGCACATTAAATGCCTTTTGTGACCAGACATCACTAGTCCAGGCAATGTCATGACAGTGTGCCCCATGTACCCCTCAATAGGACAGACAAATAATGTGATCCAGGCATTCCTCCAGGGAATTTAATGATATGATGTGCCCTAGGTCCATCTTACCATCAATAGATCCGCCAATGCCATGGTATACCACACAATCACCCAAGGGCAGCTCCAAAAACCAGACTAATTATGGGGTCTGCCAGGACAATAACAGAGACCAGATGTGATTAAAGACATAGACAAACCTGATCAAGTGCTTCCAGGACAAAGTTTATTTATCTCTCTCTTTGATCCTCAAAGGTAGTCTCAGCCATAAAGTAGAAAAGGCAAAGTTCTTAGAGAGCTGTTAAGAGTTTGTGGGTGACAACCTTCAGCACTATATACATGGGCATCCACAGAAAGTTTCACAAGAAGGGGAGCATAATTTTAACGTCATCTATCTTGAGGCAGCATAACACTGGTGGCCTGCACATCAGGCTGTACCTAAATATAGAGGGAGGCAAGCGCTGTCCCATGCCCCCCCACGGACTTCCTTGTCTATCTGTAATGGTAAATATTCTATGCCCACTTTCAGATGCAACAAAGCAAATCGTCTAAATAGAACTGCAACACAAATTAACTAACTGACATCTGCCACTGGAAAACGTAGTGATCCACTAAATCTCCAAGGAAGTCAGCTGCTGCGTGACTTAGAACCAAAGCCTAGCCTGTTGTGTAACATTTGTTGCCAAAGATTTGTCATTTTGTAGTGCTCTAATAAAAAGCTGCTATTTGCAGCCATACTAATAGCAATCAATTCATCACTCTCAAAAGGATGAAAGACTAAATCAGCCCGATCAGATACAAAATTGATGTGTGCATGTTTTCCGTAGACCTTTACAATGAGTGCTTTTAGAAATTGAGTCTTTCGTTGGCAGTCAGGATACCCCCTGTCCAAGCAAGGACCCTCACTTTAGTCAGGGCAAAGGAGAAACACACCTGGGTAACCCCCACTCATTCCCTTGGTAGCATGGCACGAGAAGGCACTTTTAACTCAGAAACAATGTGTAAAGTATTTGTACCAACACACACAGCAATACAGTGAAGACACTACAAAATGAGCACCACACCAGTTTAGAAAATAGGCAAATTTTATCTAAATCAAACAAGACCAAAACAACAAAAATCCAAGATACACAAGTGAAAATATGAATTTTCAAAAGAATAAGAAAACAAAGGAAACGTTGACTTTGCACAAAGTACCACATTAGCAAGAAAAATAAAGCCACATGGGTGAGTGTGCATCGGAAAAGGCAACAATACGTCAATTCCTTCCTCTTAAGGAAGGCCTGCATCGTTTTTTCTCTGGTCAGGTCAGCAATGCGTTGTTTTTCACCCTTGCAAAAGAACGATATGTTGATTTCCAGACAGGGTACCTCAGATCTGCACAGAGTCGAGTTGACTTTGACACCCCGGGATGATGAGGGGAAAATCCAGTCGCACAGTATTAGAAAACCACGCTGCGTAGGGTTTGCGTCATTATCAGCAGCCCCAAGTGGGTGTTGCACATCGTTTCTCCAGCCGCGATGCATTGATCTCCCAGCTGTGTTGCAGGTGGATCATCATTTTTTTTGCCGCAAAGCCGGTGGCGCTTTGTTTTTCAGCCGCGTTGCAGATAGATCATCAAACATGTCCCTGGACGGCATTCTGTGCGTGGATGTTCAGCTCTTGTTCTGCCAACTTCACCTTTCAAGGGCCCAGGAACTGGATAGGGCACTACTTGGCAGGGCAGGAGTCTCAGCAGAGAGTCCAGGTGCAGGAAGAGGACGTTTTTGATGGCCTGAGACTTCAAAACAGGAGGCAAGCTCAGTTCAAGCCCTTGGAGATTCTTCACAAGCAGGAATATATCACAAAATCCAATCTTTGTCCCCTTTCACGGATAGAAGCAGCAACTGCTGGATAGCCCAACAAAGCACAGTCTCAGGAAGGGGAAACACTTTTCTTCAGCTCTTGTCCTTGACCAAGGTTCCTCTTGAATGCAGAAGTGACCTTGAAGAAATCTAAAGTCTGGGGTTTTGGGTCCACTACTTATACTCATTTCTGACTTTGAAGTAGACGAACTTCAAAGGAAAGTCTCTGTTGTTCACAAGATCCTGCCTTGCCCAGGCCTGGCCCCAGACACACACAAGGGGGTTGGAGTCTGCATTGTGTGAGGCAGACACAGCCCATTCAGGTGTAAGTGACTACTCCACCCTCCACTCTAGCTCAGATGGCTCATAAGGATATGCAGGCTACACCCCAGCTCCCTTTGTTTCACTGTCTAGAGGGAATTCACAATAGCCCAACTGTCAGTCTGACCCAGACGTGGAATACACAAGCAGGCAGGGGCACAGAATGGTTTAAGCAAGAAAATGCTCAATTTCTAAAAGTGGCATTTTCAAACTGGCAATCTAAAAAACAACTTTACCAAAATATGTATGTTTAAATTATGAGTTCATAGACACAAAACTCCACATTTCTACCTGCTCTGAAAGGGAATCTGCACTTTAAGAATATTTAAAGGCTGCCCCCTGTTAACCTATGAGAGAGATAGGACTTGGACAGTGAAAAACAAATTTGGCAGTATTTCACTGTTAGGACATGTAAAACACATCAGTACATGTCCTACCTTTAACATATACTGCACCATGCCCATTGAGCTACCCAGGGCCTATCATAGGGGTGCTTACATGTATAAAAAGGGAAGGAATAAGCCTGGCATGTGGGTGCATGTGCCATGTTGAATTGGCAGTGCAAGACTGCACACACTGACTCAGGTGGGTGGCACAACCAGTGCTGCAGACCCACTAATAGCATTTGATTTAAATGCCCTTGATACCTCTAGTGCACTTTACTAGAGACTTACTAGTAAATCATATAGGCCAACCATGGATAAACCAATCACCAATAAAATTTACACAGTGAACATATGCACTTTACCACTGGTTAGCAGTGGTAAAGTGCCCAGAGTCCTAAAGTCAACAAAACATTTCAGAAAAAATAGGAGGAAGAAGGCAAAAAGATTGGGGGTGACCCTGTGTTGGACTTGGCTCTTTTTACAGGTTCATCCCCAGACTTTTTGCCTCTTTCCTCCTATTTTTTTCTGACCTCTTGCTGTTGGCTCTAGGACTCTGAGTACTTTATCACTGCTGATAAGTGCTAAAGTGCAGGTGTTCTCCCTTATAAAGTTGGTATGATTGGCGTATACCTAATTGTCATATTTAATTTACCTGTAAGTCCCTTGTACAGTGGTATCTCTATACCCAAGGCCTGTAAATTAAATGCTACTAGTGGGTCTGCAGCGCTGCTTGCACCACCAACCGAAGTAGCCTTTCAAACCACTCTCAGGCCTGGTAGCTCATGGCCTGTGTGCACAGTTTTCTCCCACAGGGAACTAGCATCTACATTTACTCCTCTTTTACTACATGTAAGTCACCCCTAAGGTAGGCCCCAGCTAGCCCTATGGGTAGGGTGCTATGTATGTAGAAGTCAGGACATGTGCCTAGTAGTGTGTCCTGTCCCCGTAGAGGCAAACAGCCTATTTGGATTATCACTGCTGTGAGTGCTGCCTTCTCATTGGATTGCATTGGAAATGCCCTGCTTTATGTCTAAGGGATATTCTCTGATCTATGAGGGGTAGCGTAGGTATGTTTGGTATGGTTGTAATGGCACTAAGAAATACTGCTTACTGGTGTTTATTAGAGAAATGCCACTTCTAGAAAGTGAGCATTTCTCTATGCTTATGACTCTAGTGTTTTGCAGCTTGACTCCTATCCACATCTGGGCAGAGTCACAGAGGTGCATCTGCATTTTTAATAGTCTTCCTGGGATGAGAGAAGGGGGAGGCAGGGCACACATTCAAATGTAAAGGCTGTGCTGTGGCCTCACACAAAAGGGTCGTTTACCCCCAACTGATGTTTGGAGCCTGTGCTGGAGGGGAGCGCGGAGACTCCCAGAACCAGTTGTAAATGTTTGGAACCTCCTCACCCCTTCTTTGTGAAACCATTGCAAAACTGAATATAAGTACAGGGGATTTTTCCCTACAATAGGGAGACATTTTGGGACTGAAACAGACTTGTACCTGGACACAGAATGCTGCTGAAGGGATTCCCCAGGAAGCGCCTTGGACTGCTGCTGCTGTGCTGACCTGTGACCAGCCTGATCACTTGGAGGAACTGCCTGCATTCACCTTGTGCGGGCCTGCTGCGTGGCCCTGCCGCCCTGTGCTCCATTTTGTTGTGTACCCCAGGGGCTGGGTGATGTGGCCCCTGGCCCCTGATATCATCTGTTAAAACGCCTAGGAGAGCGCTTCTCTCTATTCCCAATTGTTGTTGTGGCTTTGCCCCCCTCCCTTTCTGGAGGGCCAGTTGTGCTCCGGTGGGGCCCAGAGATCACGGGCCCCAAGAGGGCCCCAATATAAAAATTAAAGGTGGTGCGTGCTGCCCCCTCTCCCTAACATCACCACAACACCCCTGTTGTGCGCAAGGTGTGCCAGGGACCCCTTGTTGTGCTTTGTGGCACTAGAGGTGCCGTCTTCATCATAAAAACAGGTACTTTTTGTTAAGGGACATATGATTTGTAATGTTCCTGGTATGGACATTATGGACTGGTGTGCTAATCTGTTTTATATATGATATGACATATATGTGCTGATGTTCCTTTTATGGGCATGACATGCTGATATGTTTTTATGACTTGCCATATGTTTTCTAATGTTCCTGGTGCGGGCATGTATGATGTTTTTATGACAAGTACAGTCCTTTAGTAATGTGATTCCTGACTACTGGTTATGTTGCAGAATAATAAGTAACTTGTGTGTTATGTGTGACTACTTTTGGTTTTTGCAGAGTAACTATTGTGTAAAGTTCTGGCAACTGCTTGGGTAGCAGGGTATTACTGACATGTGTTTGGTCTAATAATGTTGTGTACAATACAGTTTATTTTTATATAACTTGGTGCTGTGTTTCCTTTGTAGTGGTAATAGTGTGTCACATATGTTGTGTGTGCTATGCAAATATTTTACACATTGTCTCTGGGATAGGCCTGACTGCTTGTGCCAAGCTACCAAAGGGGTGAGCAGGGATTATCTTGGACGAGTAACTCGCTTGCCCTGACTAGAATGGGTTGGCTACTGCCTGCCTGGCTTAGCCAATAAGGATCCCCATTTCGAATACCCTGCAAAAAGGGCTAGGTCCAACAGTGCTAAACTCATTAAGCAATCTTCTCTGCGCACATCATAAATTATTAAAATCAGAAAATAGCAAAAGACAATATATGAGAGCTAAATATTGCAAATTAGTAACATTACAGATATACTCATGTGGGCATCCAAGCTTTGTATGCAGCTATAATCAAATGCTTGTGGACTGAAGCAAGAAGATAACACTGTAAGGTCAGTTTGCCTCTAGAGAACAAAACTTTACACAAAGTTAACTCCCAGTCTGTTCTTGCTATTTAAGAGCTCCCACTGCTGTATGAAGTTAGTGATTCCAGCTGTGAATAATAAAAGTATATATGGCTCTCTTTTGGCATCAGCCATGGTTGTGATGAAGGGATTTCAGTGCCAAAAATATTCTAATCATGTGCTCTGTCTGCTAAGTCTGAAAGCTTTTCTATTTGCATGTACTGTATAAATACGGTTAATTACCATTTTCCGTCTAGGTGGGGTGGCATCTGTTCATTTTTTTAAATATACCTCTTCACTGTGATACACATTACTGTAATCATCCGGATGAAGATAAGAGCATGTTTTCGAAAGTCCCAATTAAAACAATTATGTGACAGCTTTATGGAGCGAATCACGCTTTAGAATGTTCACAGAATGGTAGACACATGTTGAACTGCTCTGTTGAAACCATCTCGGTGTTTATTTGTGCTCAAGGTTTTGTTTATTACTGCACGCTGTTTAATGTGTGCGTGATGCATACCGGTCCTCCAAGTTGCATTAACACGTCCCTCTATTTAATGTCTACTTTTCAAATGTGCTAATTACGAACATGTACTGTTAGCTTCAATTCGTGAATGTCTTCATTAAACAATGTTGGAGTAGTGTTCCCTGATCTGGGCAAAACCACTCATGGGTTAAGCTAGTGAATTTAAATGCTGCTCAATTTAAGCAAATTGAATTTCTGTTTAACTTTGCTTAAGTCTCTTCTAAATTCTTAATGTGGTGCTGGTATTACATTTAAACTGTGGTCAATTAAATGTTAATGGTTGTGTGAAACAAACACTAACTGTATAAAAAGGAACTTGCATTAATGTCAGGAGGCACGCACAATTCTTGAGGAGAAACAAATGTCCTCTACGCAGTGCTTAATTTGTAAATAAAAAGGTGCTGGTGCCCAAAGCCCTCCTCTTAAACACGCGGCAGCTGCAATTAAATGGGTGAACACGGAATACTGAGGCGACGTAATCCTGAAGCCATCTCGGGCCTCTTCAATCATATAAAGCCACTCCCTGCCCCTACAGCTCACTCTTGCGCTTTCTAATTTCCCCCTTTGTGACGCTTTTTCGTTTTTCCCTTTCTCCGTCTTTACCATATGTGTCTTTTGCTCGCAGCAAATGCTTGAGGCAGAATAATAAGCCCCGGCCCTCAAAAATAAATGCTGGTGCTTTGCACCGGAAACAACAAGCACAAATTAAGCACTGCCTCTACGGATACTGACTTGGCTTCGGAAGTGTAAAATATTGCCTGTGCCCCTGTCGCTTGCTTTTTGGAACATATATACAGTGTACCTCTCATTCTTTTGAAAATATTATTTAAAAAATAAAAATGAGCCATTTAATATACTTATAAATGGTAGATAAAAACGCAGACGGGTTCATATATTCCACACACAGACTTAATTCTGGGAGCTTCATAGCAAGATGGAAAATAATTGCCAGTTCCATGGTTTTAATAATGCACATTTACATGTAGCTTGGTCACGTGCTGCGTCCTTTGTTTTGTGGGACTGAAACAGGATATATTTGGTCTAAATACAATTGTGGTTCACAGAATGGCGGCTGAGAGGGCGTGCACCCTCACTCGGGCCCACAGGATCATGAAGAGGTCAGTTGCCCATTTGACTAAGCATCATAGGATTAGCTTGAAGGTCTTTTGACTGAGAAAGTAGCGTCAAATCTTGTCTGTGGCAAATATCTATTTTGAAGCAGGCCCCCAAGCCTTCCTGTTCTTGTTATGTTACTGGATATTTGCACTGTAGTGTGGGTAGTGTCTCCCAATAAAACACTTATGTTAAACTAAAGGAGATTGGATTAACAAAGTATTTTGGAATTGCAACAGGATGCCATTCCAATGCTGTAGTATTACCTGAATCAATCTCAGTCTCTGGTAATTAATGTTGCCATAGTCCATTTCCTCATTTTTTCCCACCATGTGACCTCAGAAAGGAACTAGTCATATGCAAATGAGCCATTGTCCTTCTTCTATTGGAATAGTCCAGCCCAAATTGCCAAGCCAGATTCACTCTAAGCGGGCACAGGGATCATGAAACCCAAGGCTGGGTAAACCCTTTGCCCTTAGAACATCACATTGAGAAACACAAATGTGATGTCCAGCAGGTGCTGACTGAAAGGCCTGGCCTATGGGTGCCAACCACTGCTGCACATAGCATTTGGCTTTGAGCAGTGGAGTTTAGGATTTTGTGCCTGGTCTACAGTCGGGACCCATGCCTAACCAACAGCAGGTAGCCAACCACCATTGCACATTGTCTACAGCTATGCATAGCATGGATTGCCACAGGGCCTGGCTTACAGGCACAGCCTGTGTCCAACCTGCCAAGAGTAGTAACATCCTGGTGTTTAAGGCTGAATGCTGTGCACAAAGAATGTTGACTGCAGGGCTTGGCCTACCTCCTTTGACTGAGTGCAGCAGTGTTTAGTGTGTGCCTGCACCCAACAAGTTGTGGGAGGCCAAACTCCACTGAGCACAGTGCAGTGGAGGATGGCCATGGGTCTTCCAACCAGCCTTAGGCAGTCAATCCCCAATGTGCATGTCTTTTAGCTATGTGCAGCATTAATGGCAAGGCCCTGTGCCGAATCCGCAGTTAGCTGCTGTTGAACTTGACCCTCTTTGCAAGGTCACCCCAAGAATGTATGTCAGAACCATGCCTGCCGGAACAACAAATGCCGGAACAACGACCACGTTCTTACCACTAATGCCTTTACCACGAAAGCCTTAACAACGATTTTGAGTTGTAAAGGCATTCCTGGTAAAGGCATTAGTGATAGGAATGCATTGTTCTAGCATGCGTCCCCCCAGGCCCCCCACACCCACCCCTAAAAATTACCGCAACCCCCCCCTAAAAACCACACCAACCCCCCACCCTTGCCCATAAAACTACCCCAACCCCCCCTCCTCCCTAAAATTACCGCAACCCCCACCCTACCCCCAAAACCTAAAATAACCCCAAACCCAAACCCCATCCCTGAAACCTAAAGTACCCCAACCCCCACCCCTAAAACTACTCCGAGCTCCCTACCCTGCCCCTAAACCTAAATCCCCCAACCCCCCCACCCCACCCCTAAAATTACCCGACCCCCAACCCACCCCTAAAACCTAAAACCACCCCAACCCCCACCCCTAAAACAACCCCCACCCCATCCCTAAAACCTAAACTACCCCAACCTCCACCCCTAAATCCTCTCTGATAAATCTGACTGATTGTTTTGCCAAGATACCAGAGGGTTAAGCACATGTTAATTTATTAACCTTTGTGATTCATCCTGACAAGGATTGTGCTTGTTGTTTGTGTAGGATTTTCATTCCCTCTGTTAGAAATAGGGTCTTTGGTTGGAAGTCAGGTTGCCCCGTCTAATCAAGGACCCTCACTCTAGTAAGGGTAAAGGAGAATCACACTTAGTTAACCCCACTCACCCCCTTGGTAGCTTGGCCCGAGCAGCGAGGCTTAGCTTCAATTATTTGTACCAACACACACAGTATTACCGTGAAAACTCTACAAAATGGACACCACACCTGTTTAGAAAAAAAGTCATATTTATCTAAAAGACCAGAACAACAAAAATTCAACATACACAAGTCAAGATATGAATTTTAAAAAACATAATAGTCTTAATCATTATAAAACAGTGAGAATGCTGTTGTTACACAAAGTACCTGGTTAGCATCAAAAATAAAGCCACATAGGTGAGAGTGTGTAAAAAAAAGCCAGCAATGCATCAATTTCTCACTCACAAGTGAGACCGTGCGTTGTTCCTTCTTTGGTAGGGGCAGCGAGCATCATGTCCTCTCTCCCACAAGAGAGTGATGCGTTGATTCCCAAACTGGCACCTCGGTCTGGGCAGGCTTTGCGTTGATTTTTGACATCCAGCGATGTTGCATTCGAAATCCGGTTGCTGCATGTGGCTTGTGTCGTTATCAGCAGCCACTAGAGGGTGTTGTGCGTCATTTCTCCAGCCGGGAAGCGTTGATCTCCCAGCCATGATGCAGGGGGAGCATCGATTTTAGCTGAGAGGCCAGCGGAGCGTCTTTTATCAGGCATGTTGTGGATGGTGCATCAAATGTTTGCACACACGGCGGTCTGTGCGTGGATTTCTGTCATTTTCAACCAACTTCACCTTTCAAGGGCCCTGAGACAGGTTCTGGCACCACTTGGCAAGGCAAGAGTATCAGCAGAGATTCCAGGTGCTGGCAGAGAGAAGTCTTTGATGTCCCTGAGACTTCAACAACAAGAGGCAAGCTCTTTTAAAGCCCTTGGAGATTCTTCACCTGTGAGAAGTCACACAAAAGTCAGTCTTTGTCCTCTCTCAGGCAGAAGCAGCTAATGCAGGCCAACCCAGCAAAACACAGTCACAGGCAAAGGGGCAGTACTTCTCCTCCAGCTCTCCTGGCTTTCTCCTTGGCAGAGGTTCCTCTTGGTTCCAGAAGTAATCAGATTGTCAAGGGTTTTAGGTCCAATACTTATACCGCTTTCTGCCTTTGGAGTAGACCTACTTCAAAGGAAAGTCTCTGTTGTTCACAATAGCAGGGGGTTGGAGACTGCATTGTGAGAGGGCAGGCACAGCCCATTCAGGTGTAAGTGACCACTCCTCCCTCCAATCTAGCACAGATAGCTCTTTAGGATATGCAGGCTTTGTCTCAGCTCCCATTGTCTTACTGTCTAGAGGGGGTTCACAAACAGCTCAACTGTCAAACTGACCCAGACAGGCAATTCACAAACAGACAGAGTCACAGAATGTTTTAAGCAAGAAAATGCATACTTTCTAAAAGTGGTATTTTTAAACTAACAATCTAAAAACCAGCTTCACTAAGATGTATTTTTAAATTGTGAGTTCAGAGACCCCAAACTATACATTTCTAATTGATCCCAAGGTAAACCTGCACTTTAAAGGCAGCCCCATGTTAACAAATGAGAGGGATAGGCCTTGAAACAGTGAAAACTGAATGTAGCAGTATTTCACAGTTAGGACATGTAAAACACATCAGTACCTGTCCCACCTTTAACATACACTGCACCCTGCCCATGGGCTACCAAGAGCCTACCTTAGGGGTGCTTACATGTAGAAAAAGGGCAGGTATAGGCCTGGCAAGTGGGTACACTTGCCAGGTAGAATTGCCAGTTTAAAACTACACACATAGACACTGCAGTGGCAGGTCTGAGCCATGTTTACATGACTACTGATCTGGGTGGCACAACCAGCGCTGCAGCCCCACGAGTAGCATTTGATTTACAGGCCCTAGGCACCTCTAGTGCACTTTTCTAGGGATTTACAAGTAAATCAAATATGCCAATCATGGTAAGCCAATAACACATATAATTTACACAGTGAACACTTACACTTTAGCACTGGTCAGCAGTGGTAATTTGTCCAGAGCAACCAAGACAGTAAAAACAGAGTCCAGCACACAGAAGCAACCTGGGAAACAGAGGCAAAAAGTTAGGGAAACCATGCCAAAAATGCCAAGTCTAACACATGTCACCCCCAGCTGAAAGTGGGGAGAAGCTACCCAACCTCATGGGAGTTCTCATCACTAAGGCGCACAAATCTAGACAATCCATCATCATTGGCGTATTTTGTGCCAGGGCTGTGTTCCACCGTAAATTCCATTCCCTGTAGGGAGATGGACCACCTCAACAATTTGGGATTCTTGCCCTCATCTGCATTAACCATCTGAGGGGCTGTGGTCTGTCTGAACCCGGAAGTGAGTCCCGAAGAAGTAGGACTTAGCTTCTTCAGTACCCGGAGCACAGCAAAAGCTGCACGCTCAATTGCACATCACCTACGTTCCCTGGGAAGTAACCTCCTTCTAAGGTAGGCTACAGATTGATCTAGGCCCTCTTCATTTAGCTGTGATAACACTGCTCCTATACCATGCTCTGAAGCATCAGTTTGCACAACAAACTCCTTGGAGAAATCAGGTGCCTTCAGCAATGGTGCAGTGCACCTGGCTGCCTCAGGGCATCAAAAGCTGTCTGGCAAGACTCAGTCCAGATCACATTTTTGGGCTGCTTTTTGGAAGTCAACTTAGGCAAGGGAGCAACAATAGTGCCATACCCCTTGAAACCTCCTATAGTATGTAGTGTAACCTAAAAAGGCTCTCACTTCAGTCTAGGTCTTGGGAGGCTCCCAAGCCAGAATGGTATAAATTGTTGGCTGTAGGGGTGCCACCTGGCTACTCCCCACCTGGTGTCCCAAGTACACCACAGAACCCTGCCCTCTTTTGGCACTTACTTGCCTTCATAATGAGGCCTTCCTTTTCATGGGCCTCCAACAATTTACAGATGTGCTGTAAGTGCTCATCCTAAGTGGAGCTGAACACAGCAGTGTCATCCAGGTAGGCTGCACTGAAATCATTCAGACCAGCCAGAACCTGGCTGACCAACCTCTGAACTGTGGTAGGAGCATTCTTCAACCCAAAGGGCATCACCCTAAACTGGTAGTGTCCCTCTGGTATGGAGAATGCAGACATCTCCTTAGCCCCCTCAGTTAGGGCAATTTAACCAATACCCAGAGGTAAGATCAAATGTACTTAGGTATCTGGTAGCCCCAACCAGTCAATGAGCTCATCAGCATTGAGTCCCCACTAATCCATACAGAATCAGAGTTCTGAAGTGGCACCAGGAGCAGCAGGATTTGGGACCAAAACCACAGGGCTGGCCCAAGGGCTACTGGAAAACTCAATAACCCCTAATGTAACATCTTAGAAACTTCATCTTTGATGTTAACCCTAACCTTGTCAGTCACTCTGTAAACGTTATGTTTAACAGGAGGACAGTCCCCAGTGTCCACATCATGTGTACACAAGTGTGTGACCCCTGGGATCAAGGAGAACATGGAGGCAAACTGACCCAACACCTGGCAACAGTCTCTCTATTGTTCTGGGATAAGGAAGGCAGGAGGAGAGGTTCACAACCTCCACAGACCCATCCTTCTCCTTAGTAAACATGAGGTCAGGAAGAGGCTCACTCTCCTACTCCACCCCATCATCTGTTGATAGGAGCATTGTTAACTCAGTGTCACAGTGTCCTTTCCTCGGGATCTGCACGTCACTGAATAAAAGGCCCACCTTCCGGCGTCACCAACTCAGAAAGCTATTATAGCACAGAGTTATGGTGAAGCCAGTTGAGGGGAAGGGAATTAGGGTAGGGAACTGCAGGGAGAGAGATCTGAAAAGAAAAGGTTAGAACAAATATGCATTTACTCATTCATAGAAATGCAACTTATCAATAGACTCTTGACTAAATGTGTCTCTTAGATATCAGATGGAGACCCCTTTTGAAATGAGGGCAAAGCCTCTTTTTTTTTTTTTTCTTTTCTTTTGTCCTCATAAAAGCCCATACTTCCAGATGAAGGTCATCAACCTGTGCCCCCTCACAAAGGGGGAGGCACACATATTCTCACCTCTCCCGGTCTTATCCCCACCTATACGCCTATAAATCAACGTATTATATTATGCAGGCTAACCAGACATATAAGGTTAACCTTCTGGATAGAGGGCAAGTAATCATTGGACCGGAAAAAAGAAAAAGCCACTCTGCTGAAAATTTTTCCATATGGTCCAGCATTCATCCCTTTTATCGAGGGGGCCAAGGGCATCCAGCCAACAATAATAATTAACCGGTGTCAACCATCCTGATACAGAAGGAGGAAAAGGGGAGATCCATCTGAAACATATTTGTCTCCTAGCTAATAGGATCAATGAAAACATCAAATCCCTCTGAGGTTTGGGCAGTTTAGACACTTCAGGAGTTACCCCAAAGATCACTATAGAGGAGTTACCTCAATATCAGGGTTTATAATGCACTTAAGAATACCTCCTATGCTGGACCAAAAACCTCAGAGACTGCTACAGTTCCAAAACATATGAATATCATTCGCGTTAGTCTCCCCGCAACGTGGGTAGCTTCTAACTGACTTTCCCAAAGCTGATAGCCTCTGAGGAGACCAATAGGCCCTGTATAAGGTGAACAAATGATTTTTCTTTAGTGGGGCTGGCCTAATCACAGACCAAAACATAAACAAGATGTTTCCCATATTTTTGCCACATCCAAAGATGGAAGGACATCACCCCATTTCTTCTCAGCTAAGAGAAAACTTGAGTCAGAAGCTTCCAGTAATGCCTGATACCAATCAGCAATTTCTTTACGAATCAAAGCGTGAATTAATTTCTCCTCCCAAGCATTCTCCATAACCCCCTGATCCTGAAGAGTTGCTGCCCAACTAGCTAGCTGCAAATATTTAAACTTCAAGGACCTATGTTCAGTTAATTCCTCAAACCTCTCCCACGCCACCAATTTGTCCCCGGCAAACCACCCCTCTTGATGGAAGTGCTAACTTATCCATCAAACATTCTGGGGTGCCAGGGGAAATCCCCACACCGGAGCTAAGGAACTATAATACTTAGGCCCATATTTATACTTTTTTAGCACTGCATTTTGTAATTTTGCGCCAATTTTGCGTCAAAAAACAATGCAAATGCGGCGCTAAAAAAGTATAAATATGAGCCTTAATTCTAATGCTTGTCTAACCAGCCACCATACCCTAGCGGCGTCCTTGAGAATCTTCAAACAAATCTTTTAAAAATATTTAGGGTGACCAAACTTATACAAAAAATTCCTGCCAGCCTCTAACAATTCCTAAATCATTCCAAACCAAAAAAACGTATATTCCGATCTATCAAGTAACAAGAGCCGTACATTCTTCAAATGGAAAGCTAAATAATATTTATAAAAGTCTGTGGCCGCAATCCCACCTTTTCCCTTTGTCCTACATAGTTTCTGCCAGGCAATCCTGATCCCCCTATATGCCCACACAAACGAAGTTAAATCCCCCTGAATTTTTATAAACCAATCTTTCTTAAATTCTAAAGGGATTACGTTAAACATAAAGGTGAACTTTGGAAGGATGATTATTTTAAGAATGTTTACCCTCCCAAGGAAAGACAATGGGAGACCCGCCAATATTCTAAGCAATCTACGAGTCTCTGTATACGCAAAATCGAAATCTAAATATTAGCTGTTTCTTGAAGGCTAACAGTAACTTGTATCCTTAAATATCTAATTTGTTGTTTAACCAAGGAGCTGTTCTAAGTAGTATTCGAACACAAAATTTCTGTTTTTTCTGGGTTCACCAAATAGCCTGACACTTTGCCAAAGTCATTTAGACATTGTACAATTCTAGGAAAAACATACGTCAGATCGCCAGTATAGACCATCAAGTCATCTGTATATAAAGCAACCTTCTTTGTCCAGCCTTGACATTGAAAGGGGGGGATCTGACTATAAGCCCTAATTTTCACAGCTAACGGCTCAATATATAAGTCAAAAAGAAGAGGGGACAGTGGACAACCCTGACACGTTCCTCTTTCAATCTTAAATTTCAAAGACACTGTCATTAACCAAAATACTAGCAACCCGGGCTCTGTAAACAGCCTGAACCGCACTTTTAAATCTTGAACCCAAATTGTAGCCTTTCATGACATTCTGTAGAAAAAAACAATTCACCCTGTCAAATGCTTTGGCAGCATCAAAGGTAAGAACCATCAAGGGGACCCTTCTTGAACTAGCCAAATCTACTGCGCCTAGCAAATCATGAGTCAACTCATGCAGTTGTTGTCCCCTGATAAAGCCTTTTTGGTCTTCATGAATCAACCTCCTAATTGAATCTTGAAGTCTCTTAGACAAAACATAGGTATAAAGTTTATAGTCTGAGTTCAACAAAGAAATTGGTCTGGATGAACTGCACAATGCTGGGTCTTTCCCGGGCTTTAAAAGAAGACTTATCACTGCATCATTCCATGAAGTGGGCATATCTACCCCTTCCTGTAAAAGAAGATTGAATAACTCTATTAAAATTGGGACAACCTCATCACAAAGCACACAATATAGCTCGTTAGAGAGCCCATCCGGACCCGAGGCCTTCCCTTTTTTCAAGGCTTGGATTGCTGTCCTCACCTCCCCAGCACCTATCCTCCTTGTCAGCTGTAGCTGTTCAGCACCCATTAACTGAGGGAGATGAACCCCCTCTAGATAACCCCTAACCAATGCTTCTGAACAATGCAAGTCTTCAGTATAGAGGTCCTGAAAAAAAGCCACAAAGGCCTCTTCTATTCCGGAAGCATCTGTGCATAATGTTCTGGTTATCTCTGATTTAATAGATGTAATATAGCTTTTGGAGGGATCTGTTTTAGTTTTCCAAGCTAGAAGTTTACCGCAGCCTTCCCCATATTCATAATGGGCACAATGACTGCTATACAAACTCCTCCAAATTTTCCCCTCCAAAAACAAAGATAAGTCTGTTTTAGCAGAGTCTAGTCGGGCACCCAATGCGCCCAACTGATTTCCCTCACCTGTATAATTAAGGATAGCTTCCTGTAAGGATGCCACCCAAGATTCGAGTTGCTCTAACTGAACCTTTTCTTCTCTATACTTGAAAGTGACCAAACCCTCCAACCTCCCCCCTAATAAATGCTTTATACGCATCCCACAAAATCTGCAAGGTGGTGGAACCGTAATTAAATAAAAAAAACTTTTTTGTATCTTTCCTCAAACCCTCAACAACCATCTGGTCCAAAAAAAGGGCTTGATTAACTGTCCGTCTATAGGATGAAGGTTGAATTTTAAGAAAAATATGCATTTTTACCGCTGCGTGATCCACTAAATGAACCGGAGCATGACCAACATACCTCACCAAATCCCTCAAGTTATTCTGTAGTAGAAAAAAATCTACCCTAGATTGGTGGCCATACTTTTTATTGTTAAACATGAACCTGAGGCCCTCCCTACCATTCTAATGCCAAATATCAACCAAATTCAAATCCGCCATCGCTTGTTTTAACCACAGGTGGGTTTTAGGAAGGTTTACCGTCAGCCTTGATGTTGACTTATCTAACCGGGGATCCAGTAAAATATTAAAATACCTGCCCATAATAATCAGGTGCTTTACTTCCAACAAGTGGTTATACAATTCCTGGAAAGGGGCCGGGTCATCCACATTAAGCCCATAATATCCTACTACCGTAAACCAAACACCATTCAGCTCTACCTCGATGATCAACCACCTACCCTTAGAATCTCTTATAACATTTACCACTTTTACATTTACAGGTTTCTTGATGACGATCGCTACACCTTTCACAGTACAAGATTTATTTGTGCTTGCACTAAAGCCCACCCAGTTCAAACATTTAATACATTCCTTCCACTTGCTTTGTGTTAGGTGAGTCTCTTGTAAAATGATCACTTCTGTGTCTGTCTCTTTCAAATACTCAAAAGTTTTCCTCCTCCTCCCTTTAACCCTTAGACCTTTGACATTCCATGAGAGAAACTTCAAGCAAACTCCCTCCTTGGTAGATCCCAAAACCAAAACAAACAACAACAAAAAAGAACGAGATATAAATAAACTAACAAACCCACAAACCCATAAGTGCTCCCTCCACAATATTATTGAGGACCTTTACATATTTAGATTTTACCCAACCTACCCCTACCCTCCAAACAGTGAAAAAAAAACACCAACCAAACATGAACAAAACCCCCATGTAGCCCCCCGCGGGAACCCTCCCTGCCCTTTTAACAGGATGAATATTACAACCCATATGAGCTCAGTATGGTTCTGGTCGACTTATATCTAACGAAAATCACACAGTTATGGTGGCCTTTTCATCTTCTCAATCAAAGCCTGAACCCTAGCAGAATCCCTAATATTGTACATTGTGTTATTCCACATAATTTTTAGAAATGCCGGAAATCTCATCTGCACAGTGGCGCCGAAGGATCTGAGTTCTTGCATGAACTCTCCCAACACCCACTGCCTATCTAGAATCACTTTGGAAACATCTGAACATTTCCGAAAGGACCTTTCTCCCATAGAAAAACTGCCTTACTTAAGAGACCCAGACTGAATTCTCTCCTTTATGGAATATGTACCAAAATTAATAAGACTTTTCCTAGGGAACTTTCTATCAGGCTTCCTTCTGAAAAGATCTCGATGAGCTCTCTCTATATCCTCCTCCAGATTTAAATGCCCTGCAGACAGTGAAAATCTCCTAAGCAAACTGATCACGTAGCCACTGATGTCCTCGCCCTCCACACCTTCAGGAACAATCAGCAATCTGATATTGTTCCTCCACAAATTATTCTCCAATGATTCCAGCTTTTCTTGGAACACCTTTTCTTTATGTACCAATTGAGCAATACCCTGGGAATTAGCAGACACCCGCATTTCCTGCTCCGCAACCACAGTCTCAATCCTGCTAATTCTCTCCATTAACATGATCAATTTGGTTTCTAAGGCTACACAGGATTCTCTAATTTTTTCTTGATTATGCTCGGAGACCTCAAACTTTCCCCTGATCTCATTTGTTAATGATACCAGGAGATTCTGAACCACGGAATCCTGTGATAGTAAGGCTGTCTCTGTCTCTGGTACTATAACTGACATGGGGGTAGGCACATCTATTGATTTAAATGGTGCGGCCACATTATCACTGCCTTCTCCGTTTATTCCAGCCTCAGGTGGGGAGGCGAAAGGAAGGGTCTGGTCGGGCAACATATCTGAACCTCCAGAAAGATTCCTCAATAAAGGTGCTAGATGGGAGGTTGTCCTACCACCCTCTAACAGTTTAACTTGTGCAAGGGTAGCCTTACTCAAAATATGGTTAAAGTCTGGTTTATTATTTTGTCTTTTCCGTAATTTAACCTCCGGCTGTCCTCTTACCAAGTTGTTCCCTTTTTTGGTGCTTGTCGCTGGTTTCCTGTGGCCTTTCTTACTGCCAAGGCCACCTCCCTTCACCCCCCCGGTGGAGGGGTCCAGAGAATGACCCTGAAGGAGCCTCCTCGCCCTCCCCCTCATTGTGCTGCTGCTAAAATAATGCAGATGGAGGGCTTCTAAAAGTTGACCGAGCCCTGAGCTTAAACGGCATCATGCACACACACCTCTTACCGTGGTAACCAGAGGCAGCAGAATAAAGTCATCAAGAGATGCCCTCGACCTTTTTTTCCAAATGCCAAATGCCAAGAAGAACTCCAGGGAGCAGCCCACGAGAGCTGCAAAAAAAAGCCGGCAGCGTCTCCTGCTGCGCTCGCTGAACGCGACACTTCTGTGTTCGGCTCCGCGCTCCACGATCCAAAACTCCGTCTGCTCCCGGCTTCCATCTCACCACACTGCCGCCTGCTCCTCGTGAGCGAAAAGACAAAGGGAGGAAAAAAAAGAAGAAATGCCCAAAGCCCGAGTCTTTTGCACGCAGCAAAACCACTGCCTCCACCGCTCACCGATCGAGACCAGGTGAGCTTGCGGCCGCGGACTTCACGTGGCCGCCATGTTCCCCCAGCAGGCCCCAAAGCCCCTTCTTTGAAACGTGGAACAAGAATAAATTACGACCTCAGAAACAAGAGATGGCAAGAGCTTTAGATTATCATTACACTCAGAATATCAATCCTGTAACATCTCTGCATTCACAACATAAACCTTTGATCATGACCTAGAAAATCTCAAACAATTAAATATGCTTTTCACATCTTAAGATTTTCAAAGAACAATGAAAGCTATGATTTGCTTATTTCCCAAAGTACTTTCACATTGACAACTAGAAAGACCGAAAAGTTTATACTCATTGAACTTGAAGCGCTTTAATTATAATATCGCTTTTACTTGTCTTGCCTTAAAGCCCTACGCTCATTGTACTAAGGGGGCGCTTTTACTCAAGTTACCTAAATCACTTTGATTGTTGTGCCAAGAAACTTTTCCTCCTGTGAATTGAAGCTCTTTGATTGTCGTGCCAAGAGCGCTTTACATCTGTGAACTGACGCGCTTGAATTGCCGTGCCAAGAGCGTTTTATATCTGTGAACTGAAGCGCTTGAATTGCTGTGCCAAGAATGCTTTACATCTGTGAACTGAAGCGCTTGAATTGTCGTGCCAAGAGCGCTTTACATCTGTGAACTGAAGCGCTTGAATTGTCGTGCCAAGAGCGCTTTACATCTGTGAACTGAAGCGCTTGAATTGTCGTGTCAAGAGTGCTTTACATCTGTGAACTGAAGCGATTGAATTGCAGTGCCAAGAGCGCTTTACATCTGTGAACTAAAGCGCTTAACATTTGTCAACTGAAGCGCTTGAATTGTCGTGCCAAGAGCGCTTTACATCTGTGAACTAAAATGCTTGAATTGTCGTGCTAAGAGCCCTTTACATCAGTGAACTGAAGCACCTGAATTGCCGTGCCAAGAGCGCCTTACATCTGTGAACTGAAGCGCTTGAACTGTCGTGCCAAGAGTGCTTTACATCTGTGAACTGAATCATTTGAAATGCCGCTCCTAGAGCTCTTTACATCTGTGAACAAAAGCGATTGAATTGCCGTGCCTAGAGCGCTTTACATCTTTGAACAGAAACGCTTGAATTGCTGTGCAAAAAGCGTTTTACACCTGTGCTCTGAAATGCCTTTGATTGTTGCACCAAGGCCGCTGTACTCTGGAAACTGAAAACGCTTTGCCCGTTATGCTAAGGGGAGCTTTACTTTTTGGAAGTAACGACTTCTTCCAAACTTGGATTCATCAAGGCCTTACCGCTACGAGTACGACCTACTCGTTTTTGAATGCACCATGGAAACAAGGATACTTCGGTTGGATGACAAGGATACTTTGGTTGGATGACCCTCTGCCATTCAGGAACTCTACTCTTCTTCAGAGAAACCCCCACGAGGTCTGGCTGCATCGAAGTCTTCAAAATAGTGAGCAACTTGCTTGGGTGTGGCTGGGCTTTAAAGGCCTGCCACACCCCAAGATGGCTGCTGCCTCTAGAAAATGGGAATTTTAGTCCCTTCATGGAATAGCACTGATAAGTGCATCTTGTCCACCAATGTCCTGAGCCTGCAGCTCTATGAGCTTTGCCACAGGGCAGACGACGCTGATGGCCACTTTTGGAACAAGAGGGGATGAAAAGTGGTGCGCATAAAGCGCCGTCGAGTCACGCAGTGGAGTTTTGGGCGAGACCTGGACCGCGCATGGCCCTATTCCTGACACTCAGTTTACTCAAAGTGTGGCGTGAGGCGGTTCACATGTAGGGACCCTCAAGGAGTTCCTGGAAGTACACAAGTCCACTAGATAGGTGACTTCACTCTTGCACTCCACCATCTCAAATGGCCCAGTCCATTTGTCCTGGAGCACCCTAGACTCCACTGGCGCCATCACAAACTCTTTGTGGCCAGGTTGAAACTCATCCAGAATGGCATTCTGGTCATACCAGCATTTCATGTCCTCCTGCTTGCCTCTACGTTCTCTTGTGCGAGACCACTGAAGCAGGCAGTCTGGTTTCTAAGAGCCAGAATGTAGCTGAATACATCCTGTTGGGAGGGGGGCGTTTCTCCCAGGCTTCCTTTACCAGACTCAAAGGTCCCTTGACAGGATGGCCATACAATAGATCAAAAAGACTGAATCCAAGCCCTTTTTCAGACACCTCCCTGTAGCGAACAGAAGGCATGGCAAGAGGACATCCAACTTATGCCTCAAAGGCTCTGACAGGGCCATAGTCATGACCTTCACAGTGGGGTTGAATCTCACAACCAGACCATTGCCTTGGGTGTGGTAAGGAGTGGTGAACCTATCCGTTACCCCACACGCCCTCCACAGAGACTTCATATATGTTGATATGAAGTTGGTACCTCTGTCGGATACCACTTCCTTAAGGAACCCCATGTGGGTAAAAGCACCCATCAATGCACATCCCACGCAGCGGAGGTGACTGACTTCAGAGGAATGGCTTCTGGGTACCAGGTGGCATGGTCCACCAAGACCATGTGTGGTGATGTGGTTAGAACCTGGATGTGTCACTTGGAATCGTGTGACATCGTATAGTGTAATGTCACAGGATTCCATGAGTGAGACGGAGAGAAGCGACGGTTGGTTGCGGTGCCTGTGCCCCTTTTCTACGATTATTGATCTTATTTGTTTTATTGGAATAAAGATACTCATCATAAAAGGTATTCACGATGACTCATTTCAAGTGGCAACGAGTGGAAGGAACCAAGATGCTCAGGAACAGAAATAAACTCTGAATTTTTGAAGCGATTGTGGAACCAAGTGAAGTTTTGAAAATACAGATCGGGTGTTTATTACGGCAAGAACGGCAAGTACAGTAACTGTTGTGGAGGTGTGAGGGGCACAGAGTTTTCACGTCAAGAAGGCAGTTACGAATGAGTTTTTTTAGCTGCAGCGCGAGACAATCTGAACCAGTTTAGGGCGCTCGTGCAGCAAACAATGAAACAGACTGTCGCGCTGATAATACACACACGCGCAAATTGTGTATTCAGGAGCTCGCGCGGAAAACATTTTAAAAGTATGGTATACGCGCATTAATCGGGTACTTCGACGATTAAGGATCAAAGTTAAACTTATTTAAGCAAGCTGAAACTGTGATTCTCACCTTCGGCTTTCAACTGTTCTTCAGGTTCCGGTGTTACTGTTTTTTTTGTGCATTTCCTGTTAGTAACTTATTAGCAAACTAGAAAAAGGACTCAAGTTTTTTTGGCACTTTTCTTGTCGGCCATCTTACATTGGGAAGAATATATGTAAAAACAAAAGAAGGGAAAGGAGATTTTATTTTACACGTTGGTTTTTTAAATACATTTTTGGAAGTATTGTTGTTTAGACATTTGCAAATTATTGGACAATGCAGAATATTCAACCACCTGCTCCTTTATTGCAAGATCCCGGTGACCCTCCTCTGGAATGGAAACTGTGGTTGCGATCTTTTAAAGCTTTTCTAGGAGCTATCGACGGCCATAGATTCAGACCTGAAAGAAAAAAAAGTTTAATGTATTATTATTTAGGAGTTGAAGGACAAAATGTTTTTGATCATCTACCTGCGTACCAAATGGGTGAAGAAGAAGAGTTAGATGAATTTGACATGGCAGTTGCACAGTTGGACAAACATTTTGTTAAAACCAAGAATATTGTAGTGCATAGATATAAATTTTTTACCAGATCGCAAAATTCAAATGAAAGTGTTGATACTTTTATTACTGCATTAAAAGTATTAGCTGCAAAATGTGAATTTGAGAATTTCACATCTCAGTTGATTAGGGATCAATTGGTAGCAAGATGCTTTTCTAAGAAAATTCAGGAAAAATTACTTACGTGTAAAGATCCTTCTCTGGATAAAGCAATTGATATTGCGAAAAGTATTGAGTGTTCTCTGGAAGATGCAAAACAGTTGGAATCTTCCTTAGCAAATACAACAATATCAGGTGCAGTAACAAATATTCAGAGTGTTGACAATAAGAAGTTTTATTGTTTGGAGAAAAAACAAGATGGCTTTACGACACCTAGAACTTTTTCTACAGTTAAGTCTGGTCAGAAAACCTTCTGTTATAGATGTGGGGCTTCTTCGCATGTGTCTTCTTTAAAAAATTGTCCTACAGTTGGCCAACAATGTAGGAATTGCAACAAAACTGGTCATTTTTCTCGAGTTTGCAGAGGTCCTCGGAAGAACAATGTCCGCTGTGTTCTTAATGATGATATTCAAATGGAACAACAAGACAAGAATGAGTTTGTATTGATGGTCAAAGAGTCCGGACATACAAGTAACAAGTTGATTGTGGATCCTGACATTCTTGTATCAATAGAAGGGGTGGCTATCAAGAAGTTAGTAGTAGTAACGGGAGCCCGCATTACTATTGTGTCAAAAGATAAATATGATGAATTTTGGAGAGCGAAACCACTATGTAGTCCTGATGTTTCCACAGTTGCTTTTGAAGGGAGTAGAATTGATCTACTGGGTTATTTTTGTGTGTCACTAACCATTTATAATGAAACTATTCATGGGAAAGTCTATGTGGCTAAAAAGGGAATCAATGTCTTAGGATTGATTCACCAGGCTGAATTTAATATAGTTATCAAACCAGGACAAGAAATACCTGTGTATATTGAAAAGAACAGATCAAGCCATGTGAACACTATTGCAGAGGGGACAAGCATATGGCAACAGAAATTCCAAAGATTATTTCAAAACAAATTAGGAAAGATAACTAACTTTACACACACCATTAAACTTAAACAAAATGCAGTTCCTGTTAAACATAGATTAAGGAATGTAGCTTTCAGTATAAGGACAGAATTGTCAAACCTGTTACAAGATTTGTGTGAACAAGGTGTAATAGAGAAAGTTGAGAGCACTTTGTGGTTGTCTCCAATTGTTTTAACTAAGAAGAGTTCAGGGGACTTAAGAATGTGTGTGGACTTGAGAAGCTTGAATAAGGAAATTTGGGAGACAATTTTCCTTTACCAAGGATTGAAGATTTGATCACAAAAGTTGGGGTGTCCAGCTGGTTTACAAAATTGGACTTAAAATCAGCTTACCATCAAGTAGAGCTTGATGCTAGTTCCAGACATTTGACGGCCTTTGTCACACCTGATGGCACATTTCAGTTCTGTAGGCTGCCTTTTGGTTTAGCTTCGGCATCGGCAGTTTTTCAGAGACTTATGTCCAGCATGTTCAGCGATAATCCAAATGTAGTTGTCTTCCAGGACGATATTTTGGTTTTTTCGGACACCGAATTAGCACATGATAAAGTTTTAGAAAATGTTTTAAGCACATTAGAAGTTAGAGGGGTAACCTTAAGGGAAGAGAAGTGTGTGTTCAAGTCAAGGGAAGTTGAGTACCTGGGTCATATCTTATCTGAGCGAGGTATTAAACCAAAGACGGGTTTAGTAAGAAGTATTTTAGAGGCACCTCCTCCTAAAACTAAAGAACAATTGTTGTCATTTTTAGGAGTATGTGAATTTTATGTGAAATTTCTGAAAAATGTTGCCAATACCACTGAGTGTTTTAGAGCTCTGCTTAGGAAAAATTAGATTTTTGCTTGGTCAGATGAGTGTAACAAAGCTTTTGAAAAAGTTAAACAAGACATCATTAAAGCACCAGTGTTGCGACCTTTTACAGAAGGTTTGCAAACTGTGGTTACAGTGGATGCTTGTGAATATGGTTTAGGTGCTGTTTTAACACAAATTCCAAGTGATGGTTTTGAAAGGACTATAGGGTTTGCATCGAGAACCCTACGCTTAGTGGAGCGCAAATACTCAGTGATAGAGAAAGAACTGTTGGCATGTGTATGGAGTGTTGAGAAATTTAAACCATATTTGTGGGGCAGACAATTTATCTTAAAAACAGATCATAGGCCTTTGGTAGACATATTATCAGGGAGAAAGATTAAACGTTCTACAGCTAGAATTGCTAGGTTATCTGCCAAACTATTAGAATTCAATTTTTCTGTTGAGTATACACCTGGTGGGAAAAACAGTAGGGCCGATTTTCTGTCTTGATTACCGATCAAAGAGGATGATGAAGAAGAGTGGGAAACAGAGATTGAAGAATGTTTTGTAGCTTACATTTCTGAAGGTTGTAAATCTTTAGATGAGGAAAGTTGGATTGAGTCAGTGAAGAAGGATGATTTATTAAGTGAAGTGATGTGTTTGGTGAAGTCTGGATGGCCCAAAGAAAAAAATATTTCACCGGATCTTCAACCATTTTGGAAGGTGTCAGATGAATTATCTATTGAGGGTGACAAATTCGTGAGGAGTGATAAACTTATTCCTCCTGAAAGTATGAGAAGGGATTTGATTGTTAGCGCTCATTCTGGTAATTTAGGTGCGACCATCACGAAGAGGAAGTTGAGATCAGATTTTTGGTGGCCCAGAATGGATAAAGAGATAGAGGAATATGTAAGGAGTTGTACTAAGTGTTCCATGAGTGACAAGGTTTTGATCACTGGGAGAGACACAGATTCTTTTGTGCCATCTCCAGCTAGAGCTTGGCAAAAGCTAGGTCTAGATTTTTTGGGTCCGTACCATGTATTACCACCTGATATGAGGTACTTTATAGTCATAATTGACCATCTTTCAAGATGGGTTGAGGTAGAATTTGTCAGGGCTCCTACCACACAAAGTGTTATCAATTGCTTAAGGAACATTTTTATTCGTGAAGGTTTTCCAGAACAAATCTTCACTGATAATGGTGTTCAGTTTGTTTCATCAGAAATTGTACAATTTCTAAATAAATGTGGTATTAGACACATTAGAACACCTTTATATCATCCTCAAAGCAATGGAATGGTCGAGAGGTTTAACTGAGTTTTAGTGGATTGTGTTCAAGCTGCATGTAGAAGCAATGTGTAAGTTAATCAGAGTTTTGAAGATCTGATTTGGTCTTATCGCACAACACCACATGTAGCCACTGGGAAAAGTCCTTTTGAACTCATGAGGGGCAGAGTTGCCACTACCGAATTATGCCCGTTCTGGATGGTCAAATTGTTTCATGAAGGGTCGGATGTAAAAAAAATCTGGCAAATAGCAGAGACCAATTCGAATACTAGAGGACAAAGGAAATTGTGTGGGTCACAAGACAAAAGTGATGGGCTGCATGTTGGAGATTGGGTGCGGGTAAAGAATCCTTTGTTGGTTAGGAAAGGTATGTCAAGATTCAGGGATTCTCTGCAAATTCAAGAATTGCGTAGGAATGCAGTGAAATTGTCAGATGGTACTTGGTGGAGTACTACTAGAATAGCTTTGGACCCCACCATGAAAATGCAGGGCACAAAAAAACAATTAATGATCAATGTTCCGGCAGAAACTAGAGAGGATTTTGGGAGGAAACGTGTGAGAGTTGGATATAAACCTGCATAATTTCGAGATTATGTCATGACGTAAAAAAAAAAATGTGTATGATCTATAGAGCTTATCTGTATATGACATGTTTCTTATGAATTTCTTTGTAAGGCGGTATATCTTAAATGTTGTTTTTATTTATACAGTTTTATGCTTAATGTTTAACCTATGTATTTATTTTGGATATAGCTTTCAAAGGGGGGAAGAAGTGTGGTGATGTGGTTAGAACCTGGATGTGTCACTTGGAATCGTGTGACATCGTATAGTGTGATGTCACAGGATTCCATGAGTGAGACAGAGAGAAGCGACGGTTGGTTGCGGTGCCTGTGCCCCTTTTCAACGATTATTGATCTTATTTGTTTTATTGGAATAAAGATACTCATCATAAAAGGTATTCACGACGACTCATTTCACCATGATAAACCTATTGCCCATGGTTGTCCTGGGATCAGAGGCCCCACAATGTCAATACCAACCCATTCAAAGGTGGTATTAACCACAGGGAAAGGTTGGAGGGGAGCCTTGCATTTCCCCCTACTCTTACAGCTTTCCTGACAAGTTTGGCAAGACCTACAGTGAGCATCTGAGTGCCTGCGCATTTGGAGCCAGTAAAAGTGGGTGACAAGCCACTCAAAGGCCTTGTCCTGCCCCAAATGACCAGCTAAAGGCACATCATAAGCCATACACAGTAGGAAGGCTCTGAAGCACTGGGGTACCACCAGCACATGGGCTGACCCAGGCTCAGGAACCTTAGGCTCACTACATATGAGGCCATCCTTCCACTAAATCAAATGTGGTCCAGGCTCCTTGCCAGATGCTTGTTCTGCAGCCTGCAGCTGCAAACCGTCCAGAGTTGGGCATACTTTCTGTGCCTCACAAAATGCCTCCCTGGTGGGTCACACTTCCTGCTGCCACTGTGACAGCTCAGGGACCTCCCTCTTCCATCCACCTGCTCCCATGTAGGCTCCAGGGCCTCTCCCTTAGGTTCAGCCTCCTCCTGGACCATGGGAACGTTTGGAGCTGGTTTCCTACACCCCTTGCTCTTCCTCCTTCTGGCAGACACCTGGGCTACCCTTTCAGGCTCCAGGGTATCCTGATCACCCTGATGGGCTTCCATGGACTGGGGGTAGACATACACACCCACCCAAGCAGATCCAACATCTCCAAGTGTGACCTGAGTTTCACCTCCTTCCAAGGGGAATCCTCCAGGTCTTTGCAAGCCAACACTCCACAGGCATGGTTGGACTCACAGCTACATTCAAGGAACCTGAGACCCCCACCATTCAAAGGGAACCTGTGCCACACTGCACAGGCTTACAGGGGGATCAATCAGTTTTTCAGACACCAGGGGACTCCTCACTGTAGTCACACTGGCTTCTGTGTCTCTCAGAGCCTCCACCCTCTGTCCATTGATGGTCACACACCGCCTGTACTTCTTAGTGTTCTCAGGCACTGGGGTTCTCTGGACCATCTCAATGTCCCCTAGTGAGACAAGGGTCATCTCAGCTGGCTCCCACCCACCTATAACTAACTCCTCCCCATCGCTACACTGGCCAAACCCTGTGACTGAGCACCAGTGGGTGCCGGTGTCCACTTGGGACATTTGGGGTCCCCCTTCATGTGACCCTCCTGATCACATGCAAAGCAATTGCAGGGACCCTTCCCTGCAGGTTTCCCTGGAAAGACCCATGGTTTCTTTTCTACTGGGGGCTGGGATTCCTTACCCTGGGAACTAGGTTGGGGCCCTTTAGAGAACTCTGCCTCTTTACCATTACCTCCCCCCACTTCTTCAGATGGGGTCCCTACCCACCCTTGGCATGGTCTCCCCCATACCTCTTTTGGACCCTGGTGCTCTCCCAACAGTCTGCTTCCTGCACAAGCTTCCTGGGATCAGTTAGTTTGCTGTCAATCAGGTGCTGGCACAGCTCTGGAAAACAAAGACATACAAATGCTCCAAGCAATTAAGTTGTACAGCATCTCAAAGGTTGTTACCTTACTGCCCTTCACCCAACTATCTAGTGACCTGCAAAAGGAATCTACACACTCCAACAAAGTTTGGGACTCTTTCTTTTTGTAGCACCTAAACCTGTCTTTATACTGCTCAGGGGTCAGACCATATCTTGTGAGTAGGGCATCCTTCATTATGGTGTAGATGAGTCCCTGAGGATCCACTAAGAATGTTAGAGTGTCCCTCACCTCTACCTCAGTATTTCCACATGACCCATCCCCCAATGCACCTTAAGGACCAGGTTCATATGGAGAGCAGACTCATACCCCTTGAACCACAAGTATATGTCATCCTCCCTCTTATAGTTCTTCACTAAGTCCTTTGCAATGTGTACCCTTCCCTCAGGATGCACTGAGGTACTGCTGCCACCATCTCTACTGGCCTGGGTCCTCTCATCCAGCTCCCTCAAGCTGAGCTCATGAGCCAGCAGTAACCTTTTCTCTTCAATGTCCAGTCTCCTCTCTTCCATCTCCCTTTGCATCCTAAACTTCTCTAATTCCAATTTTTTAGCCCTCTCTGCCTGTATGTCCTGTAACTCTTCAGGAGTCAGACCCTTGGATTGCACACTGGTACCTGCCCTGGAGATCCTCCCATCCGGCATAACAGGTACAGTTACTACACCATTGTGTACACTCTGATCCCATCATCCTCCTCCTCTGTGTGCCCTTCAGCATACTTGGCTGTCACCCAGGCCCTCACTGCCTTTTGCAGCTCCTCCTTTCTGGTGGAGCTCTAAATGGGACAGGAAAGATTCTTACAGAACTGTTTCTACTGAGCAACTGTGTAACTTTCCGGTTTCCCTAACTCAAAACAGCTCCAGCTGGTGCATCTCCAGATTGGCACATGATGTCAAATCAAAAGTGCAAAGTTGCAAGGCAGGAAAAATAGTTCCCAATTAAAAGTTTATTATCAATAACAAGATCACCAAAAATATGGTATAAGTAGAAAAAGTCCAAAAAGATAAAAAACTAAATCACAAAGAGAGGTAGTGGTCATGTAATGGTCTGCACTGAAAACAGTAGTCTGCACCTAATCACTGTATGCCAACTACAAATACAAGTCCAATCCAAACCGCTGATCACCAATGTTAGAAATGGGGTCTTTGGTTGGCAGCCAGGTTGCCCCCTGTCCAAGCAAGGACCCTCACTCTAATGAGCGTAAAGGAGAATCACACTCAGTTAACCTCCGCTCACCCCCTTGGCAGCTTGACACGAGCAGGCTGGCTTAACTTCAGAACCAAAGTATTTGTACCAACACACACAGTAATACAGTGAAAACACTACAAAATGGACACCACAACATTTTAGAAAAATAGGTCATATTTATCTAAATCAAACAAGACAAAAATGACAAAAATTTAACATACACAAGTCAAGATATAAATTTTAAAAGAGAAAAAGTGTCTTAGGTGGTCATTACAACCCTGGCGGTTGGTGTTAAAGCGTCGGTAAAACTGCCAAAACAGGCCGGCGGTAAAAAAAATGGAATTACGACCATGGCAGAAACCGCCAACATAGACAGCCACTTTAACACTCCGACCGCCACAGCGGTACAAACAAACACCGCGGCGGTCACCGCCAACAGACAGGCAGAAGACAAGGTTCCGCCCACTGTATTACAACAGTCCAATCCGCCACCTTTTCCGGGGCAGATTCACCGCGAACAAAAACACTGCGGAAACAGGACTTGGAAGGGAAAATGCTCACCTCTACACACCCCACGAGGAACCAGGACGCCATGGAACCCGAGCTCCAGATACTCCCTGCCTTTGTCTTCCTGCTCCTCTACCAGGAACATCAAAGACGGCAGCGAAGACCACGGTGAGTACTGCACCTATGACACAGGGGAGGGGGAGGGAAAAAAGAGTGACACACACACACATGCAACACGCAACACTCCCACCCCCACCCTCACCCACTACAACACACACACAAGTACAAGTTGATACATTACATTTACAACCCCTAACCCCCCAGGAAGAATGCAAGGACAAAAGGAAATGAGTTGAACGTTTGTAATCTATTAAAATACAGTAATCAAAAATATATATATATATTTACAATATACACAAATAAATACACCAAGAATACAAGTCCAAGGTATTCCACCATTAAAGTCCATGGACCACTGGGCCCAATATGCGTGGGCGAGGCCCACACTCAATACCCAATCAAATTGGAGAGAACACTGCAGGGGCATCAGATAGAAATACAACAGGCACCTCGGGGGGGGAGAGGGGGCAACTCAGCCGGATGAGTGCACGATGCCAGATCCACAAGGGGGCTCCATGCCCATGGATGTATCCTGGAGAGTGCAAAGCCACAGTCTCACAAGTCTTTACAGTGGGTGGTTTCCCCACTGCTGCTTCCGGGGGAATGCAAAGCCACAGTCTGTCAAGTCTCTCAAGTGGGTGGTTTGCCCACTGCTGCATCCTGTGGAGTGCAAAGCCACAGTCTCACAAGTCTTTACAGTGGGTGGTTTGCCCACTGCTGCTTCCTGGGGAGTGCAAAGCCACAGTCTCTTAGGTCTCTCAAGTGGGTGGTTTGCCCACTGCTGCATCCTGGGGAGTGCAAAGCCACAGTCTCACAAGTCTTTACAGTGGGTGGTTTGCCCACTGCTGCATCCTGGGGAGTGCCAAGCCACAGTCCCACAAGTGGATGCCTTTCTCCACTGGTTCTGGAGGGGGCTTTGTGCCCAGAGTGCTTCATACTGCCAAGGACTGAGGTAGTGGATGTGATTGGTTCTGGAGGGGGCTTTGTGTCCAGAGTGCTTCATCCTGCCAAGGACAGAGGTACTGGATGTCATTCTCCACTGGTTCTGGAGGGAGCTTTGTGCCCAGAGTGCTTCATCCTGCCAAGGACAGAGGTAGTGGATGTCATTCTCCACTGGTTCTGGAGAGGGCTTTGTGCCCAGAGTGCTTCATCCTGCCAAGGAATGAGGTAGTGGATGTGATACTCCACTGGTTCTGGAGGGGGCTTTGTGCCCAGAGTGCTTCATCCTGCCAAGGACTGAGGTAGTGAATGTATCTCTCCACTGGTTCTGGAGGGGGCTTTGTGCCCAGAGTGCTTCATCCTGCCAAGGACTGAGATAGTGGATGTGATTCTTCACTGGTTCTGGAGGGGGCTTTGTGCCCAGAGTGCTTCATCCTACCAAGGACTGAGGTAGTGGATGTGATTCTCCACTGGTTCTGGAGGGGGCTCTGTGCCCAGAGTGCTTCATCCTGCCAAGGACTGAGGTAGAGGATGTGATTCTCCACTGGTTCTGGAGGGGGCTTTGTGCCCAGAGTGCTTCATCCTGCGGTGCTTGTGGCGGCGGTGTCCTGTTCAGCGCTGCTGGTGGTGGCGGGTCCTGTTCAGTGGTGCTGGTGGTGGTGGTGTCCTTGGCAGCGGTGCTTGTGGTGGCGGTGTCCTTGGCAGCGGTGCTTGTGGCGGCAGTGTCCTGTTCAGCGGTGCTGGTGGCGGTGTCCTGTTCAGTGGTGCTGGTGGCGGCGGTGTCCTTGGCAGCGGTGCTTGTAGTGGCGGTGTCTCTGGCAGCGGTGCTGGTGGCGGAGGTGTCCTGTTCAGCGGTGCTGGTGGCGGCGGTGTCCTTGGCAGCGGTGCTGGTGGCTGCGGTGTCCTGTTCAGCGGTGCTGGTGTTGGTCTTGTCCGCCGTGCAGGTTTTCGGCTACTTGCCTGTGGCAATGGCTGCCATCAGTGCTGAGGCCAGAGTCTGAAAAGCTCACTGTTGGGCTGCCTGACCAGAATGAATGCCCTCCAGGTATGCATTGGTCTGTTGCAACTGCCTCTCTACACCCTGGATGACATTCAAAATGGTAGACCGGCCAACAGTGAGGGACCTGAGGAGGTCAATGGCCTCCTCACTGAGGGCAGCAGGGTTGACAGGGGCAGGAGCAGGGGCTGAGGTGCCTGGGGCGAAGGAGATGCCCACCGTCCTGGGTGAGCGGCCACGGGGCACACGCTGAGGGGCTGCTAGGAAGGCGGTGCTGGTAGGTGGGTTGGCGGCTGTACCTGTAGACGCGGGGGCACAGAGGGGCCCACCACCGCAAGGGAGCTCCCATCAGAGGAGGAGTCCATGTCGCTGGTTTCAGCTCCTGTCCCCGCCGTGGAGCTCCTCTCGCCCTTCGTCCCACTGGTGGCTTCTGACTCCATTGAGTCGCTCTCCAGGGCCATGTGGGATGCAGCTCCCTCTTGCTCCCTGCCACTGCTCCTCCGCATGATGATGCTAATGCACACAGGAACAGGGAGACCACAAAAAGGGGGGGGAAACAGAAGAAAGACATGTTCAGTGCATGCAATACCGCTACCGTTGGCGGACACTACAGACACAGAAGCCCCCTGCACTACGCCGTGCACTTTGAGTTCCCTCATTAATCACAGGGACATGGGGTACAAAACCTATGCCCGATTGCTGCACACATGGAAGTCACAGGAGCCTGACTAGGTGTAGTTGCCTCTGAACACAGGTGGGGTGGGGTGCCAAATAGCCTGCCTTAAGAAGGGACCTTGCCGACTAAAATCGCCCTGGCCTAGGGGAACCCACAGCCCACCTCCCCCACCCAGACACATCCACTGCTCGCTGAATCAGTAGAATGAGAGTGAACTCACCCCCTTGTGGCTGCTGTGATGCTCTTAAGCGCCCATCCAACTCCGGATACGCCACCGCCAGGATTCGGAACATCAGGGGGGTCATGGTACGATGGGCACACCTCCCACATTGGGAGGCCATCCCCAGCTGGGCCTCTGCCGTCTTCTTGCTCCAGCGGCGAATGTCCTCCCATCTTTTCTGGCAGTGGGTGCTCCATCTGTGGTGGACCCCCAGGGTCCCGACTTTCTTGGCGATGGCACGCCAAATATCCTTCTTCTGGTGGGCACTGACCTAAAGGAATATTACAGTGGAAAATGAGAAGATATAACCGTCCGCACCGTCACAGTCATTGGACCGCATCCCTACCCTTGCCATGACGCACGTGCACTCAACGTCGTTTCATGCACGCCTCATTCTCCCCCATCCACTAGTTTGTCCAACTCCTCCGTGCTGAAGGCAGGGTCCCTTTCCCCAGACACATGAGCCATTGTCTCTTCCAGACTGAGGTCACAGCAGCACTTGCAGTGTAGGTCCTCACCTGTCAAAGATCAGGTATCAAGTGAGTGAACAGACAGAAAATGGCGGTCACGTCCACGGCAGTGAGTACCGTAACCGCTGGCGTACATCATCATTGGCTCCTGGAACCCATAGGGTCCAATGTTAACCAAAGCAGGATTGCGCCGCGGTCTTGGACTGCCTACCGCGACGGTGTAGAACGCCAGCACAGTTACATTATATCCCCTTGTCCCACCTTACAGGTTAGGCAGCCGCCATTTCAGGGGGCCACATGGCATTAATTTTGACTGCGTCACACATATCTAGGCCTTGCATAAACACTAATACAGGCATATATCGATTAAAAACAATTATGGAATAAAGTTGTGTTTACGTACCTCAGTGTTGATTGATTTTCTGCTCACTGTTCTCCTCCATAGAGCATGTCTGCTGGGGCAGGTGTGGAGGTGGCGGCATCCTCCGGTGTGCAGACGGCTGGTGGATCTGTCGACATTGGAGGAGCAACATGTAATTGTCACATACAGACTTGATCATACCACAATCCTGGAACTGTGTGCCCAGTTGGAGCCAGACCTGATGTCAGCTATCCGCCATTCCATAGGAATCCCCCCCTCTAGTGCAGGTCCTGTCAGTACTTGGGTCTTTTCAAACAACAGTGGCCATAGCATCAGGGATGACCCAGCCTATGTTCTCAAATGTGTTGTCCAGAGTGTTGTCTGCCCTGCTGAAACACATGCGCAGCTACATCGTGTTCCCTCAGGTGGAGGATTTGCCTACAGTGAAAGGTGACTTCTATGCCCTGGGACATATCCCCAACATCATAGGTGCCATTGATGGGACACATGTGGCATTGGTCCCCCCTGCAGGAGTGAACCGGTGTACAGAAACCGGAAGAGTTACCATTCTATGAATGTGCCGATGGTGTGTTTGGCCGACCAGTACATCTCCCATGTGAATGCCAAGTTTCCTGGCTCAGTGCATGACACTTACATTCCACGGAATAGCAGCTTCCCTTTTGTGATGGGGCAACTCCAGAGGCACCGTGTGTGGCTATTAGGTGAGGACATGGACCCAATACAGTGTGACTAGGTGTCTGGGGATGTCCCTAAGTGTTAGTGTGTGTCTAACAGTTGTCCCTCGACATTTGCAGGTGACTCTGGCTACCCCAACCTGTCATGGTTACTTACCCCGATGAGGAATCCCAGTACAAGGGCAGAGGAAAGCTACAATGATGCCCATGGGCAAACTAGGAGGATTATAGAGAGGACCTTCGGCCTCCTGAAGGCCAGGTTCAAGTGCCTCCATATGACAGGTGGTTCCCTATTCTACTCACCAAAGAAGGTGTGCCAGATCATCGTGGCCTGCTGTATGCTTCACAACTTGGCGATGTGATGACAGGTGCCTTTTCTGCAGGAGGATGGTCCAGATGGAGGTGTTGTGGCAGCTGTGGAGCCTGTGGACATTGAAGATGAGGAAGCAGAAGAAGAGGACATAGACAACAGGAACATGGTGATTCATCAATACTTCCAGTGAGACACAGGTAAGAAGACAACACTGCCTGCTACATCTGATTTAATTCTTCTACCTCTCATCTGTCTGACACTTTCACCCTGATTTGTCACTTTCCCTTTCAATTTCACAGATGTGGGTCCCACTGTGTGACATCTGCTTTGTTTCCGCATGGACTAGAGCTGTGTGACATAGGTATGTTGACAATACATTGGATATAGCATTTCTCCACATGTTATTGCAAATACACATTTTCGAAAGCACAGACTGACTCCAGATTGTTTTGTGATTTAAGGTTGTTTATTTAAGTGCAAAATAGTGGAGGGGGTTGTAAATTGGTCAGGGGTGATGGTGGAGGAATGTCCATGGCAGAGTCCAGCTTATTAGTCTCACAGGTGCATTGTCCAAAGGGGCATTAGAAGTGGAGCTAGGGTAATTTGAGTATGGACAGGGTGACAAAGTGGGACAGAAGGATGACATTCAGGGTGGTCTCATTTCTTGGCAGGGGTCTTGGCATTGTTCTCTTTCTTTGTCCTGGATCCCTGGGACCGCTTGCGGGGTGGTTCTCCATCTGCAGGGGGTGGGTTGCTGGTGTCGTGGTCCTGTGGCGGTGCCTCCTGTCCACTAGCACCGGCGGAGGTGGTGGGCAGTTCATCGTCCAGGCTAGTGTCAGGGGCCCCTTGTTGTGCCACAGTGTCCCTCCTGGTGTTGACGAGTTCCTTCAGCACCCCTACAATGGTGCCCAGGGTGGTGTTGATGGATTTGAGTTCCTCCCTGAACCCCAAATACTGTTCCTCCTGCAGCCGCTGGGTCTCCTGAAACCTGGCCAGTACCGTTGCCATCGTCTCCTGGGAATGGTGGTAGGCTCCTATGATGTTGGAAAGGGCCTCGTGGAGAGTGGGTTCCCTGGGCCTGTTCTCCCCCTGTCGCACAGCAGCCCTCCCAGTTCCCCTGTGTTCCTGGGCCTTTGTCTCCTGAACTGTGTGTCCACTACCTCTGCCCCCTGGTCCCTTGTGTTGTTGGGGTGGTGGGTTAGCCTGGGTTCCCTGTAGTGGTGGACACACTGCTGCTTGACGTGTCCTGGGGACGGAGGTATGGGCCCGCTGGGTGGGTGCTGTGTTGGTGTTTCCAGGGGGGGAAGCTCTGTAGTGGCCTGTGCCAGTGTGAGGGGAACCAACTGTCCAGAGGTCCCAGATGGGCTGGGCTGGTCATCTAGATCCAGTTGGACAGAGCTGCTGTCATCACTGTGGGCCTCTTCTGTGGGTGGAGTGGACATGTCTGGACCCTCCTGTCAGGTGATATTGGGTAGGGGTCCTGCAGGGGTGTAAAGGCATGATTAGTGCATCTGTATGTGCCATGGTGTGCAATGGGTGGGTGACCCTGTTCCAGAGTGCTTGCATTATTGTGTGGGACCTTGTGTGATAATGGTTTAGGGGGTGTATGGGTATGTGCAGTGTCCATGCCTTGGAGATGGGTGTCCATGCTTTGGTGTTGCATGCCGAGCTTGGGTTTGGGATGTGTGGTTTGTGATAGTGGGACATGTGTGAGGAGTTGGAGTGATGCGGGTGAGGGCGAGGGTGGGGGTATGTGATAGCATGTAGGTAGGGTGGGGGAGGAAGTAGTTAAGATTTGACTTACCAGAGTATTCCTCCAGCTACTCCTGCGAGGCCCTTAGGATGCAGTATAGCCAAGACTTGCTCCTCCCATGTTATTAGTTCTGGGGGAGTAGGTGGGGGTCCGCCGCCAGTCCTCTGAACGCAATCTGGTGTCTTGAGACCACTGAACCTACCTTCCCCCGTAGGTCGTTCCACCTCTTCCTGATGTCATCCCGTGTTCTTGGGTGCTGTTCCACTGCGTTGACCCTGTCCACGATTCTGCGCCATAGCTCCATCTTCCTAGCCATGGTGGTGTACTGCACCTGTGATCCAAATAGCTGTGGCTCTACCCGGATGATTTCCTCCACCATGACCCTGAGTTCCTCCTCAGAAAACCTGGGGTGTCTTTGCGGTGCCATGGGGTGGTGTGGGTGATGTGTGGGGTGGGGTGGTGTGTGTTGTGATGTGTGGGGTGATATTTAGGGGTGTGTTGTGTGAGGTGCATGGATGTTGTGTGAGTGATGGTGTTGAGTGCCTGTGGATGCTAGTGTTGTTTCTGGTGGTGTTTCTCTCTGGCCTTCTGTCGCAATTTTTGTTGTAGGGGTTTGTGGGTGATGTGGGTGTGTGCTTTATATTGTATTGAGTGTATATGTGTATCAGGTGTGTGTATTTCAATTTGTCCAATGTGGCTGTGTTTTGTAAGAGTGTGTGTATTTTGAGCGCAGTGGTGTGTACCGCCAATGGAATACCGCGATTGAAAGACCGCTGCGTGGATTTGTGGGTCGTGATAGTGTGGGCGTATTCCTGTTGCCGTGACAGTGGAGATTTTGTTATGGCCAGTTTATCACTGACCTTTGGTGTGGTGGACTTGTGTGGGTGTCTAACTTTTAGCGGATTCCGAGCTGTGGGTCATAGTAGCTGTGGCGGAATTCCGTGGCCGCGGCAGTGTTGGCGGTCTTCTGCACGGCGGTAAGCAGCATTTACTGCCAATGTTGAAACGACCCCCTTAATCTTTAGAAAACGGTGAGAATGCTGTTGTTACACAAAGTACCTGGTTAGAGTAAAAAATAAAGCCGCATGGGCGAGCGTGCGTTGAAAAAGGCCAGCGATGCGTTGATATCTCACTCACAAGCGAGATCGTGCGTCGTCCCTTCTTCAGTCAGGTCAGCGTGTGTCATTTCCTCTCTCCCACAAGAGAGCAATATGTAGAGTCCCAGACGGGCACCTCGGGTCCGGGGAGGCTTTGTGTTGATTTTTCATGCACAGCGATGTTGGTTTGAAATCCAGACGCACAGTGTCAGGAAATCACGCTGCGTGGGGCTTGCGTCGTTATCAGCAGCTGCTAGTGGGTGTTGCACTTTGTTTCTCCAGCTGCGATGCGTCGATCTCCCAGCCGCGATGCAGGTGGAGCATTGATTTTAGCTGCAAGGCTGGCGGCACGTCATTTATCAGCCACGTTGCAGATGATGCGTCTAAAGTTTCCCCACACGGCAGTCTGTGCATGGATTTCTGTCCTTTTCCATCAGCTTCACCTTTCGAGGGCTCATAGACAGGTTAGGTCACCACTTGGCAGGGCAGGAGTCTCAGCAGAGAGTCCAGGTTTTGGCAGAGAGAAGTTTTTGATGTCCCTGAGGCTTCAACAGCAGGAGGCAAGCTCAGTTCAAGCCTTTGGAGATTCTTCATCAGGGGGAAGCCACACAAAAGTCAGTCTTTGTCCTCTCTCAGGCAGAAGCAGCTACTGCAGGCCAACCGAGGAAAGCACAATCACAGGCAAAGGAGTAGTACTCCTCCACCAGCTCTCCTGCTCTCCTCCTTGGCAGAGGTTCCTCTTGGTTCCAGACGTAATCTGATTTTCAGGGGTTTTGTGTCCAATACTTATACTGCTTTCTGCCTTTGAAGTAGGAAAGTATCTGTTGTTTACGAGATTCTACCTTGCCCAGGCCAGGCCCCAGACACACACCAGGGGGTTGGAGACTGGGTTCTGAGAATGCAGGCACAACCCATTCAGGTGTAAGTGACCACTCCTCCCTCCACTGTAGCAAAGATGGCTCATCAGGATATGTAGGCTACACCCCACCTCCCTTTGACTCACTGTCTAGAGGGGAGTTACAAACAGCCCAACTGTCAAACTGACCCAGACAGGAAATCCACAAACAGCCAGCGTCACAGAATGGTTTAAGCAAGAAAATTCCTACTTTTAAAAAAAGTCACATTTTCAAACTCATAATCTAACAACCAGCTTTACTAAAAGATATATTGTTAGTTCAGAGACACCAAACTCCATATGTATTTTGCTCCCAAAGGTAGTCCTTACTTAAAAAATATTTAAAGGAAGCTCCCATGTTAATGTATGAGAGAGATAAGCCTTGCAACAGTGAAAACTGAATTTAGGATTGGTTCACCTTTAGGACGTGTAAAACACATAAGTACCTGTCCCATCTTTGACATACACTGCACTCTGCCCATGGGGCTACCTAGAGCCTACCTTAGGGGTGCCTTACATGTAGAAAAAGGGAAAGTTTTGGCCTTGTAAGTGAGTAGACTTCCCATGTCGAATTGGTAGTTAAAAACTGATCACATAGACAGTGCAGTGACATGTCTGAGCCATGTTTACATGTTTACTCATGTGGGTGACACAACCAGTGCTGCAGGCCCCATTCAATACCACAGTTTCTCATACCTGCCAAATCCCTTTGGCATCGACCTGAGTTACTTAATAAATAGTTCTTGCTTGCAGACATATGCTATTTTTGAAATGGAGTCCACAGATCTGGACAGGGTACACAAACTGCAGAAAAGGTTTCGTGCAGTCCAATGATGCTTGCTGTGGGTTCATGGTCTCTTGGCCAGGGTTCACAGACTTTGGGGCCATACTGCTGGCTACAATCCCATGTCATGGTTCCACAAACTCTACAGCAACACCAGCATTCACAGAGGGAGGATTTGTTTTGTGACCCTTCATGAGCTTGGGGGTCAATAGATGATTTTCTTTTCTCGTTATCAAATCACATCAAATCAGAGGTTATAAAGTGCAACTACTCACCCCTAAGTGATGGGGTTTGTCCTCTGAGCTTCAGTTGAAGAGCCAGGTTTTGAGGTCCTTTCTGAATTGAGGTAGTGATGGTGACTGGCTGAGGTGGAAGGGCAGAGTGTTCCGGCTCTTAGCCGCAAGGTAGATGGTGGATCTTCCACCAGCCATGGCCTTCCGTATGCGGGGTACGGTGGTTAGGGCTTGCTAAGTGGAGTAGAGATGTCGTAGTTTGACTCTTGCTCTGGGCAAGACTGCTGATTTAAGGATGACAGTACTTATGTTTGTAGGTGACTATGCCAATCCTACAACAAGTCACAGCTGTCATCCCAACCCTCCCAGCTCATAAGCAGCACCTCACCAAAAATACGAATAGTAAAAGGTGATTTGTGTCAGTCTTTACACATGGACTCAAGAGTGTGACATCTCAGAGAGTGTTGTGGTTAAACGGAGTTTACCACTTTCTCACATGAACAACCATGTCTCAATCAAACACAGGTAACAAAGGAGATACAGTAGAGTTTTCAATAGGTTTTATTTAACAGAACTGCAATCTACAAAAATTTGCACGAAATGCAATGATTAGGATGATGAATATAGCAAGAAACAGAATTGTGAAGACGAGAGTCATAAACACAAAGATCCCCACCATCTTGCAATAACATAAAATGACATGAGATATAAAATATGTCTTAATACCCTAGTATGATTTATCTAATCTCTAAAATAAAGAGAGCTAGGTGTGATAAACCTAATCTGCCAATGTCCATGAGAAGAGCTCCCCAACCCTCTTTACCTTGGAATTAGGTCTCTATCTCAGACTCCGTAGGGACACGAAGACTGGGTCAGCATCAAGGTAACGTGCATCATGGATAGCAGCGATGGCATCTGGTTGGAATCCCTTGGACTATCTCTCTAAGTGAGGTGTATTTATACATATCTGCTCAAACCCCTGACATAGGTCTGTTCCGAAACAATAGATAACAAGACATGCTTGGGACGGCAATTCATGTAAACAATTCCCTCGAAGCCTGAAAAGGGAAAGTGCCTAATGTGAATACCTACAGTTTGTTTATTTTTGACATTTGATAGTGATGCCTTAGCGCGGTGGCACTGATAACGTGAAACTAAAACATTAGCCTAACTAGAAACAATGCAGCCATCTTGGAAACATCTAATTAAATAAATGCACTAAAACAGAGCAAGCTAAGTAGGAATAAAATCACTAGGTGATGAGCGATCATGTCTGCAAGCCAGAAGGCTAAACTAACTCCTGTTTCCCATTAAAACAAGCTTGGATTCATTACAGAGAGGTCTGCTGAGGAAGTAGAAGGTGATGCAGTGGTTGAGGTAGGTGGTTCCTAGGTTGTGGAGGGCCTTGTAAGAGTGGACAAGGAGCTGGAAGTTAATTCTTTACTTGATAGGAGGTGGGGAATGTCCAGGATGAACCTGGCAGAGGCATTTTGGATGTGCTGTAATTTCTTCAGGTTTTTCGGAGTGGTATCGGAATAAGGGTGTTGCCATAGTCGAGTCTGCTGGTAACCAGGGCATGGGTTACGGTTTTGCGGACATCCTTGGGATCCATTTGTAGATCTTCTGGAGAAGTCGGAGTGTGTGAAAGTAGGTGGATACAACTGAGCTGACTTGGCGGGTCATGGTGAGCGATGACTCCACGATGAAGCCGAGGTTTTGTCTGTGTGGTTCTTTGGGGTGGGGGATGCCGAGGCTTGATGGCCACCAGGAGTCATTCCAGGCCGAGGTGGATGGTCACAGGATGAGGATCTCAGACTTGTCAGAGTTGAACTTGAGGCATCTGTTGCTTTATTCAGGCAGTAACAGGTTCCATCCCGTTGTGGAAATTCTTCTTGGCAGTAGTGGGGTTTTCAGTCAGTGAGATGATCTAATGATTATCGTCGGCATAGTAGATAATGTTCAGTCTGGGGTCCTTGACGATGGATGCGAGCGGGCCATGTAGACGTTGAAGAGTGTGGGGCTTAGGGAGGAGGCCTGTGGAACTCCACAGCTGATCTCCGTAGGTTCTGACAGGTAAGGTGGCAGTCTGACTCTTTGTGTTCTGCCAGACATGACGAGCGTATCCATTGTAGGGCCTTTCTGCTGATGCTGACTGTGTAAAGACTGGAGCAGAGGGTGCGGTGTAAGACCATGTTGAGTGCAGCTGATAGGCCCAGTAGGATGAGGGCTGATGTATGACTGTGGTCAAGGAGCGAGTGGATGTCATCTGTGTTGGCAAGGAGGGCAGTCTCCGTGCTGTGATTGCGCCTGAAGCCTGATTGGGAGGTATACAGGATGTTGTTGTCCTCAATATGCTCACGGAGCTCAGCGTTGATGGCCTTTTTGATGACCTTGGCCAGGAAAGGCAGCAGAGAGATGGGGTGGTAATTTTTGAGGTCAAGGGGGTCAGCTGTTGAGTTTCTACAAGAGTGGGCAGATCTCAGCATGCATCCAGACCTCTGGGAAGGTAGCTGCCTCTATAGAACAGTTGAAGGTATATTGGAGCTCGGGTGCAATGGATGTGTTGGGGCTCAGGAGTGGATGCTGCTCATGATGGTGAGGGTGGTTCAGTGGTGCAGGGTCTATGGTGGTTCCATGGGGTGGATCTGGGGGGGGGTTGTTGGAGGGCTCGTAGGGTCTTGGGATCTGAAGCTGTCATATATGTCTTTCATTTTCAAGTGGAAGAAGTTGGCTAGCCCATCACAGAGGTATTGAGATGGAGGGATGCTTGATGTATCTGATTGGGGTTTAGCAAACTCTCTGACCGTAGCAAAGACCTCTTTGGTGTTGTGAGCAGTGGTGCTGATATGGTCATGCAGGGTGGCTTTCCTGGTGACTCTGATGAAGTGGTGGTGGGATTTGGTGGCAGCTTTGAAAGCCTTAAAGTCTTCCGGGGACTTGCTGTTTCTCCATATTTTCTCTAGCCGTCTGCAGGTGCGCCTGGAGTCCTGGAGTGTGGGGAAGAACCAACTGACATTCTTGAGGTGGTGTTTTGCTGCGGTCTTATGGAGAGTTGCTAGACTGTTGGCACATTCAGAGATCCATTGGTGGAAGTTCCGAGCTTAGATGCTAGCATCTGCGGTGAAGGGCAGGGGAGCCATGCTTAGGATATTGGAGAGCTGTTCCTCTGTGATGCTGCTCCATTTTCTCCTTGGGGCTTGGAATGTGTGGAGGTGGATGGTCTGCAAGGTGATGGTGAAATGAATGCCTTGGTGGTCAGTGCAGTGAAGTGTGGACTTGATGTCGACTGTGATGTTGTTGTTGGTGGAAAAAAATGGTGTTGAGCATGTGCCCGGCGATGTGTGTTGGCGAAGTGACCAGTTGCATTAGTCCTATTGTGGTGAGGTTGTCGAGCAGGGAAGCAGTGTTTGTGTCATTGCTGTTGTCAATGTAGTAGTTGAGGTTGCTGAGGGGGAAGTAGTTTGAGGCGAGAGCGTGAGGAGAATTTATGTCGACTATTGGGTCACTGAAGGCTGGATGGGGGCCGGGTGGCCTATAGATGAGGGTGCCACGGAAGAAACTTAGGTGTGGCATGTATCTGGAAATGGAGGTGCTCCATGAGGGGGGAGTGTTCTTGTCCATTGGTTGTCAATTGGAGGGAGGATTTGTGTATGATGGCCAGGCCGCCTCCTGGGCGAATAGACTGGTCTTTACGGAGTAGTTTGTAGTCGCTGGGAATTGCGATGGCGATGTCCGGTGGAGATGCTGGGTTTGCCAAAGTTTCAGTGAGGGAGGTGATGTCAGGGTAGGTGAAGTCCAGTAGGTCTCAGAGTTCTATGCCATGTTTGTGGAGGGAGCGAATATTGAGGAGTATGCAGCTGAGATGCTCTGAGTTGGTGTTTGATGGCTCCATGAAGGGAGGATCCAGTGCTTGGTGCAGAGTGACTGTGCGGTGGAGGTGGAGGCAGGAAAACGGTCCATGGGTAGCTCTATATGATGTAGGATGGCAAGAGGCAGATCATCCTATGTGTGCGTGGAGGGTCTCTGTATTGTACTAATGGAAGGTCGGAGGACAGGGTTTGTGGCGTTGGGCGTAGTCCAGGCGTAGGCGGGTGCAGATAGGTTTGCCTTTTTGAGCACCTTCAGCTCGCCAGTGATGCAGCCACACAGTGGCCATCATTAATAAGGGGAGGGAGGCGGTGGGTCCGGTCAGCTGGGAGGAGGGATGGTGAGAAAGCTCTTCGCAGGAAGGGAGGGCGGCACTGCTGCAGGAGTTGCAGCAGCGTAGGAAATGCAGGGAGAGTGAAAGGCTGAAGAAGAGAGAAAGAGACAAGAAAGAAAGAAAAGAAAAAATGAAAATGACAGAAAAATACACAGAAGTAACAGGAAACAGCAAGATACTTACATACAGATGGCCACTAGGTCACCAGCAATGAGGTGCAGGTGGGAGCCTGCACCTGGAGGTGAGCCTTTAACTGAGAGTCAGGCAGGCTCTCAGTTCAAAACACAGCAGAGGCAGACTGCAGCAGCAACAGATAGAGCTGCGCAGAGGAGGGCGAACAGACACTGACCAGGAGGTCAGAGGACTCAACCTCATTCATGCTTTTTCAGAGAGAAACCTGCATCCTTTAATCCTAGCACCATTTTTTTTATGTTGCAGCCAGCTAATTAAAGAGATTTGTGTGTGCAAACCTGATTTTATGTTGGTACACAAAAGAGACTATAGAACGAAAACTCCCTTGTTCAATTAAATGTTATCATTTATAAATAATCTGCAGATTTATGGTTCAGATATTTCTATCATGTAATCCTCTGATTCCCAGCAAAGCTTTCTTTAAATGTTAGTTTCTTAATAGCTACTAAACAAATTATGATAATTAAGGTAGAAAAGTCCCATTTTTACCACCCCCCCTATTTTTTTTGCCCATGATTTATAGATCAGCATGAAGCTTCCCAATCTGAACTAAATATGGATGAACTTTTTATTTGTACAGATCTGTCAAATGGTGCCAAAATATTTATACTACTGCAGTTATATACATAAATATGTTAAAAAACCTAGCCTTAACCTAACCATAACTGAACAATGGCTATGTTTAAACACACTGCCAATAGCCAGTATGCAGTTATTTTTAGATTATTGTTAGGTTACTTAATATTTATGTACATACCTGCAGTGGTATAAAAACCTATATTTCACAAGATACATAAACATATTTCACAAGGTACTGTGAAATATATGTTTTATCATAATAATGATTGTCCACAACCACTCATTAGAACATTGCCATTGTACATCCATATATGTGAATTAAAGTTAAAATTCAAACTATTGTGCTGACTTTATGTGCTAAACCACAGGAATTTAATGGTTAAAATCTATATTTCCAGTTTTCACTCTCATAACTAATTTTGCTTACAGCCAAATGAGCTAAGTTGATTTGTCATGCCTGGCATGAATGTAAGACTTTACAAAGAAAGTGTGCTTTCATTAATTTGTTTGGAGTTTTGCTCCAGCACCCAACCCCCTCCCTGCCCATGGCCTTCTGTAGTGTGCGGATTGGCTCACAGAACCCCACACCACAATTTTTAGATTATTATTTTTTTTTATTATGGGGGTTTCCCTGATACCCCTGCAGGATCAAGCAGATTCAATGTTGGATCCTGCAAGACTCCCACAAGACCACTCAGAAGATCCCAGGGGAGTTCCAGAGGACCAGCTTCAGAAAAACTAATTTGGGGTCCCTATCGAACCACCTCACAAAGACCATGGGATGAGGGTACCCTGTCTCGAACAGGCCAACAGGTAAAAAATGCCCTGTCAGCAAATTAGTGCAATCTTATTTTTGAATTTGCAGTCACATGGAAGACCTGCTGAACTCAAACAGTGGAATTGTAGGACCAACTATCCAGATATTACTAACTTTACGACATTCATTTCTCATAAATGGCTGATTAGGGTTACACCTGAGTTATCATCTATCTTTTTCTGTATTGCTGAATGGTGAATGAGAAAAACATGTTTTGGGACTGCCCCTTGTCTCTCCCCACCCCTTGCTGGCCTAGCAAGGCTGAAACTTCAGGAAGGAACTCAGGTGAATGAACATTTTTTTGTAAGATTCATGAAGATTTATCAAACATCCTCAAAGTTATTAGCAAAACAAAAAACATTCCCCCTGAACCTCTGAACATAACATAACTTCAAAATGACAACCACCACTGTACTTTGTATGTATACATACCGGGCCGGCACTAGGTATGGGTGGTGTGGGTAGTTGTCCAGGGCCCCACGTCTGCTCGTAAGTAATGGGCCTCACATAACTTTTTTTAAACGTCAGTGTTGTGAGGCTCAGGAAGTAGCAGTGGTTAAGAGCTGGGAGGCCCTCCTCCCCCCCTCCCCTGGCCTCACAGCCTTGGGCTAAAAAAGGCATCAGAAATCTAATTGCATCTACATGATAACAGTGATTAGATGGCCCCCTAGGTGTGAAGTGAGCCCTTCCCCTGCCTGAATGAAAGGCAGGATGTCTGGCAGGGATCACAAACAATTGAAAATGTCCTAGGATGGAGGAAAGAGAGGCAGGGAAAAAACACACTCTTCCACGTTTCTTTAACACCCAGACACATGTTACCTTGGTACATGGGATTATATCACTGCATTGAGATGAAGTTAGTAAAAGGGAGACTTTGTAAACATTAACTGACAAACATTGCTGTCCCTGCCCTGACCATAATGTTGGTATTAGTGAACTAACAGCAGGACCACTGGATTTATGTGGCAAGGAATTACCAAATTAGGTGGCTGGGTCTACTAATTTCTGTAGCAAGAAAAGGCCAATTATGTGGCACAATGCAGCACATTTTGTTATGGCATTACCTGGATACTTTATCATTCATCCAAATACAGCAATAAGCAACATACATGTGATCATTTACGCTTTCCAAAGGGCTTTCCATTGTGCAGCATCAAGTGTTGCTGTGTTTTCAATAACTTTTGATCCATTTGAGCTAGAAACAAAAAAAAATTGTATAAGAAAAGCTGCAGAGTATGGAGCAGATGGCTTTTGCCACAAATGCAACAAATCCATAATGATACAGAAAATGCAGCAACCATAAAATTGAATAGTTCCAGTGGCACTGACAGGGTTCATGTGTACCCCGTATGTGAGCTACACTGGTATTAAACATGCAGCAGAATTACAGTCTAATACATCAACAACAAATGAAGAGTTGTACAGCACACACCCTGACAGTTTAGCATTTGAATGTGTTCTGGTGTGTGATAATAGAGGTTGGTGAAATAAAGGATTTGCCTAGGACCACACAATTTGATCAAGAAGGGAAACCAGATTGATCCTAGATTTTCCAGTTTCTCACTGTGCAATTCAGCCACTACATGGATGTCTCACTATGGGATTAAAGCTTAACGCTTCATCTTTAGTTCAGTGGATGAAACTAGAGTCTGAGTGACAGGCAGGCCTCACATTGTTTTTTGGGAAGTTTTACATACCACAAACATTGGCCATGGCCATGGATATAAGAGCTCTTCCCAACAGACACAGACTAGTAATATTTTTACCAACACAGAAAATTGTTGGAATTGACTTTGATGGGTATCCTTACCCATGTATGGTTCCCAAAAGAGATAGTGTCTGGCTGAGGTACTAACTTCATGTTTGCAAACATTAAGTCATTGTGAGATGCATGTGGTATAACTTACAAATTCACCACATTGTATCACCCCCAATCCAATGGTCTATTTGAGATGTTCAACAAGACCTTGAAGTGCTTAATTGCAGCATACCTGAGGCCATGTTGTATAAGTGGGACTTCCTCTTGCCATGCCTTCTCTTTGTCTACAGGGAGGTGCCACAAAAAGGAGTAGGGTTCAATCCCCTCAAACTCCTTCATGGCCACAGTGTCAAAGAATCACTGAGCATTGCCAAGGAGGGGTGGGAGAAAGCTCTCAGGATCCCCCAGGATGTGGTCAGCTGCATGTTGGCCAAGACCAATCTTGAGGCTAGCCAGGAGATAATGAAATGCTGGTATGACCAGAAGCTCACTCCGCTAGAGTTTAAGCCTGGCCAGAAAGTATAGGTCATCAAGCCAGTAGAGCCCAGAGCTCTCAAGGACCACTGGCCCATTTAAAATCAAGGAGCATAAGGGGAGGCCACTTAGTGGATCCCCAGGCCCCTGGAAACCCCCTGAGGGTCCTTCATATCAACAGACTGAAGCCTCACTTTGAATGGTCTGAAGTGAGCATGCTCCTTGTAACAGATGAGGGTGTGGATGAGGAAAGTGATCTCTGCACAGGAACACAATGGGTCAGTGGAGGTTGTCAACCTCTCAGCCCTACTGACACCAAAGCAGCAAAGTGACTGTTACCAGTTGCTGGGGTAGTTTGCCTTACTGTTCTCACTCATTCCTGGACTAACACATATGTATGTCCATGACATTGACAGGGGAGACAGACCCCATGTAAAGAACAACATGTACAGGTTGTCAGACAGGGTGAGGGCCAGCATCCAGGAGGAAGTCTCTAAGATGCTAGCTTTAGGGATATTTGAGCCCTTTACCAGTCCCTGGTCCTGCCCTGTGGTGTTGGTACCAAAGGCTGCCCCACAGGAGCCAAACCTGAATTCTGGTTCAGTTTGGACTACAGAGGCCCCAGTTCTGTCACCAAGACTGATGCACACCCCAACCCTAGAACTGAGGTGCTCATTGAGAGGCTAGGCGCTGCCAAATTTCTCAGTACCTTTGATTTAACAGCAGGGTACTGTCAGATTGTCTTGACTGAGGGAGCAAAAGAGAGGTCGGCATTCTCAACCCCTGAGGGCCATTTCCAGTTCTGGGTGATGCCCTTTGGCTTGAAGAATGCCCCTGCTACCTTGCAATGGTTGGTTAACAGGGTCCTGGCTAGCAAGGAAGCTTTCCGTACCACCTACTTAGACGACAGTGCTGTCTACATTACCAGCTAGGGAGAACACCTGCATCACCTCCAAGAGGTGCGTCAGGTCCTGCAACAGGCAGGCCTGACAATCAAGGCCAGCAAGTGCCAGATTGGGCAAGGGTCTGTGGTGTATTTGGGACACCTGGTAGGTGGTGGCAAGGTGCAGAACCTCCAGGCCAAGATTTGATCCAACATGGCCTAGCAACAACCTAAAACCTAAATCGAAGTGAGAGCCTTCCCAGGCCTCACAGGCTGCTACAGAACATTCATTAGGAACTATGGCACTAATTGTGCCCCCTCAACTGAGCTGACTTCCAAGAAGCAGCAGCTCAGGTTGGTGATCTGGACAGAGGCTTGGTAGAAAGCCTTTCATTCTCTCAAGGAAGGCATGTGCACATCACCTGTGCTCAGTGTAGGAAAGTACCCACTTTTTAGCATGTTGCCCCCAATTTCTGCCTGATGTCAGTGTGTTTTTCACTGTGTCACTGGGATCCTGCTGGTCAGGACCCCAGTGCTTAGGGTTTATGGCCTGCTTGTCAGTGTGTTTCATTGCTTTCTAAATTGTCACTGAAGTCCTGCTAATCAGGACCCCAGTGCTCATGTTCTCTCTGTTACCAAATTTGTCACAACACACTGGGAACTCAGTATTTCACTCCAAATTGGCATACCGGTCCCCCCTTATAAATCCCTAGCATATGGAACCTTGGCACCCAGGGCATTGGGGTTCCAGGGGATCCCTACGAGCTGCAGAATTTCTTTTGCCACCCATAGGAAGCCCATGAAAAAGCTTCTACAGGACTGCCATTGCAGCCTGTGTAAAAAGTGCATGCACTATTTCACAGCCATTTTCACTGCACCAGGTCACTTATAAGTCACCTACACATCAGGTCTTCCAACCCTGAAGGCTGGTTGCATAGTACCTTTGTGTGAGGGCACCCCTGCACTAGCAGAGGTGCCTCCACTTCATCCAGGCCCACTTTCCTGGACTTTGTCAGCGCGGGGACACCATTTTAAGCGTGTCCTGGACATAGGTCAATACCTATGTCCAGCTTCACCATGCTAACACGTAATATGGCCATGTAAGGTGTCTAGTAACTTGGAATTTTACCCCAATACTGATTCCACTATTAGTTGCACAATCCCATGCACTCTTCGGCCTCCACAGTGGATCACCAGTACTGCCAAACCAGCCTTCTGAGGATTTCGAGGAAACCCCAGCTGCTGCCACCTCACAGACAGGATTCTGCCAGCCTGGAGCTTGAGCAGCACAATCCCAGGAAGGCAGAACAATGCATTTCCTTTAGGAGAGGGGTGTTACACCCTCTTCCTTTGGAAATAGGTGTTACAGGTGTGGGAGGGGTAGCCTCCCAGAGCCTCTGGAAATGCTTTGAAGGGCACAGATGGTGCCCTCCCTGCAAAATCCAGCCTAAACCAGTTCAGGGACCTCCAGTCCCTGCTCTGGTGTGAAACTGGACTATGGAAAATGGAGTGACCACTCCCCTGTCCATCACCCCACCTGGGGTCTCACCGGGAGCTCCACAAGAGTGGTGGGCCACACTGGGAGCATCTGAGTGGGCCGTGCCAGCAGGTGATGTCAGAGACCCCTCCTGATAGGTGCTTACCTGGTTAGGGGGGCAATCCCCATCTCAGGGCTATTTAGGGTCTCTCCTCTGGGTGTTTCTTTAGATTCGGATTGCAGGACTCCAGCAGGAATCCTCGCATGAGTTGCAGTTGCCAAGGCTTGTTTGCAACCTTCCAAGAAGTTTTTTGTTTCTGCACAGCTTAGGCCCCCAGCACTCCATCCTGCGATGCACAGCTTCTTGAGTGGTTCTCCGGCAGTGTGGGAATCTTTTGTGTTGTGCTGCATGGTCCTCCATTTTCACCTTTTTTGTCCCTAGGCTGTGGGACTCCTGTGTACACTGCCTGATCTTCTAATGGCTCTTTGAGTTGCTGAGAGCCACCTCTGTCTCCCCCTCCTGTGTAGAGGCCACCAGGTCCCTCCTGGTCCCGGGCAGCGCCATTTTCCACTAAACGTGAGCTTTGCATGTGCCAAGGCTTGTTGCCGGAATCCAGCGATGCAAACCAGACTGCATTCATCCATCTGGCCTGGGACATCTTCTACATCAAGCAGGAACCCGCAATACTGACTTTGTTTTCTCACCCATGGTTCTTCTTTTGCACCTTCATCCGGGTTAGCAGGGGCTCTTGTTCTCCCTGGACTCTTCAGTGCTTTTTGGACTTGGTCCCCTTCTTCCACAGGTCTTCATGTCCAGGAATCCATCATTGGTGTCTTGCAGTCTCTTCTGGTTCTTGCATTATCTCCCATCACAACGTCTTGTGTGTTTCAGGAAACTTGCTGTGTTTTACTCCTGTTTTCCTGGGGTCTATTACCTACTTTTGGTGTTTTCTTACACTCCCAGTGCCCCTCTACCCACTGCACTTGCCTAGGTAGGAGGCCGACTTTCGCGTTCCACTATTTTAGTATATGGGTTATGTTCCACCTAAGCCCATTGCACCCATGTGATTTTCACTATTGGTACAGTTTTCTGACTGTGTACTTACCTGTTGTTTGTTACTATTGTATATATTGTGTATACTACTTATTTCCTAAGGTTTTTTGGCATTGTGTCACTAAAAAGAAGTACCTTTATTTTTGTAACACTGAATATTGTCTTTCATGAGTGTGAGTGGTGTGTGACTTTAGTGCCATTGCAAGAGCTTTTCATGTCTCCTAGTTCAGCCTTGGCTGCTCTGCCAACAGTTACTTCTATACAGCCTGGCTTCTAGACACTGACTACTTGTTACTAATAAGGGATAACTAGACCTGGTATAAGGTCTAAGTACCTTTGGTATCCACTACAAACCAGGCCAGCCTCCTACACTCAGGACCCCTGATAACTTCAAGGAATTCAGCATGCAGACAGACGCTTCATAGCATGGCACAGAGGAAGACTTAGCACAGCTGAATGAGAAGGGCCTAGACCAACTGGTATTCTTTCATTAGCAGAAGGTTACTTCCATGGGAACAGAGGTGGAGTGCCATTGAAAGAGATGAATTTGCTGTGGTCTGAGCACTGAAGAAGCTTAGACCAAAACTATTTGGGACTCACTTCCAAGTTCAGATAGCCCACAGGCCTCTCAGATGGCTCATGCAAATGAGGGGAGAAAATCCTAAACTCTTAAGGTGCTCCATCTCCCTACAGGGACTGGACTTCATGGTGAAGCATTGCTCGGGGTCTGACCATGTCAATGCTGATGGTCTCACCAGATCTTTCACCTGAGTGAAGAAAGCTCCCAAGGGGTTGATTAGCTCTCACCACTTTCAGCTGGGGGGAACATATTAGACCTGACAGCCTTATGGTGGTCTTCCCCCAACCTTTTGTCTGCCTAGCACCATTATACTGATCTCATTTTTGCTTGTTTTAGGATTCTGCACACTTTATCACTGTTAACCAGTGCTAAAGTGCTTGTGCTCTCTCCCCTAAACATGGTAACATTGGCTCTTACCCAATTGGCATATTTAATTTACCTATTAGTCCCTAGTCAAGTGCACTAGGTGTGGCCAGGGCCTGTAAATTAAATGTTACTAGTGGGCTGGCAGCACTGATTGTGCCACCCACATAATTCACCCCTTAACCTTTTCTCAGGCCTGCCACTGCAAGGCCTGTGTGTACAGTTTCACTGCCACTTTGACTTCCTATTTCAAAAAAATAGCCAGTCCTTAAACTCCTCTTTTATTACATTTAGGTCACCCCAAAGGTAGGACCTAGGTAGCCCATAGGGCAGTGTGCTGTGTACGTAAAAGGCAGGACATTTAGTTGTTAGTTTTACATGTCCTGGTAGTGAAAAACTCCAAAAGTCACTTTTCAATATTGTGAAGCCTGATCCTCTCATAGGCCAGATTTGGATAGCTCCTTATATACTTTTAAGTGGTAATTTCTGCTCTGAAAGTAGTGGCATTGTAATGTTTGGTAGGATTAGAATGGTAGTGAGAAATTCTGCTTACTGGTGAAGCTGGATTTAACATTACTTTGATCCTCATTATGAACCTGGCGGCAATCACTGCCGACCGCCGTGACGATGGTGAACAGAAGACCGCCAGTGGCAGAAGACTGGACACTGCTGAATTATGATTACAAACAGACAAACCTCCAAAAATCCTGCAACCTCCACCCACCGCCAAGGCCTACATCAGTAGAAAGACAGTACACCGCCATGCAGACTAATCCTCCGCCCAGCAAATAATGATGCACAAATCAGCGTGGCGGATAGTGGCTGCCGAACGACCATTGGAGGTACAGACTGCCACGGCCAGCAATGGGACCCAGCAACAACAAATGTACACATTGGCAGCTTTGAAACCCACACACCTGACCTATCCACAACACTATAAAACACTCACATACACCCCCCACAATTCTTTGCATCGTCAATAGCACAAATGAGACTGACAACACAACACACATACACTGAACACAACATAACAAAATTCTCACACACAAATACACCACCAAAACACACACAATCCCAATCACCCTCATAAGTCACACAGGTAACCACACAACAGCACCCTCACCAATACGCCAACAACAAGTCACCCACAACACACACGATGGTACCCCTAAGCACTCCCGCTTCACAGATAGAGAGCTAAGTACCATGGTGGACGAAATACTCAAGGTCGAGCCACAACTATTTGGAGTACAGGTGCAGTGCACACCCATCGCCATGAAGATGGAGCTATGGCAGACGATTGTCAACAAGGTCAATGCAGTCGGAAACCATCCACCTACAAGGGACAACATCCGGAAGAGATGGAACGACCTGCTTGGGAAGTTGAGGTCAATGGTATCCAGGCACAACATCGCAGTACAGAAGACTGGTGGTGGACACCCACCCACACCCCCGACTACACCAACTGAGAGGAGAAGGTACTGGCTATCCTGCACCCAGAGGGCCTCACTGGACTCACTGGAGGACTGGACTTGGGTAAGTCAACTATAATACCTTAACAGTCACCCCACCTATAATGCATGCAGCCAGACCTCTCTCACTACCACCAGGACCCCATCCCCACCCAGGCCATAACACCTACAACCAGTTACCCTGCATGCCCACAATCCCACAAACATGCCCCCATCCTGCCCCCTGTGCACAGTCACCGACCCCTGCAAGGATTCACAGTGGCACTACAGCAGCCACAATGCAACTCCACCCCCCCACAAAAAATGAAAAGATAAGTACACAAAAGGGACCTGCATGCCACGACAGGGGAATAAAAGCACAAAATAGGGCAGAGCTGTGCATCAATTTCCAAATTAGTACATGATACATACATGTCCAGTCCCCCGACAGGCACCGCCACCCATGCCACCGAGACGGAAAGGCCAAGGAGCGCCAGCACCTCACACAGAGACAGAGGCTCCACTCAGGAGACTGGAGAGGTATGTATGGAAAGTGAGGAATACCCTGGCCCGTCACACAGTCCTAGACTGTCACCCTCCAGCAGCTCCACTCAGGATACCATTGACAGCCCTACCACCCAGCCATCAACATCAGCTCTGGCCAAACAACCCCACACCAGTGTCTCCCGGGCACAGACTGGCGGCCCACATGTACAGAGGCCAGAGTCTTCACCCACCAACAGGCAGGATGATGAAGGCCCCAGTGCAAGTGGGACTACCAGACCTGTGCAGGGGACACAGGCACAGGGGGCAGGAGCCAGTGGGAGGGCATCAGTATCCCAGGGGGGAAGCCAAAGGATGGATGCTGCAGCCCAGGAGGTGATTTCTGAGGTCCTGGGAGCATACCACCAGACCCAGTACAGGAAGGGCCAGATCCTGGCCACCTTGGAGCAGAATCAAATGCTGCACATAGCACACCACCAAGAGGCCATGGAGCAATATAAACATCTCAATGCCACCATGGCCACCATTGCAGGAGTGCTGCAGCTCCACTACCCTAGCCAGCCTCAGACCTCCACCTACCTGCAAGCCCCTACCACGAGCCAGGACACTGCCCTGCCATCTACTTCTGCAGCAGCTCCTCGACTGGTGACACTGCCAGAGGACACACGGGAGACCAGCACCCTTAGCCCTGCAGCCCAGCTCCAGTCACTCAAACGTGCCGTCAGACCCAGACATGGCACTGGAACACCAGCCAAGACCAAGGCCCGTTAAGAAGTGACTCTGCCCTGAACTGTCACCCTTGTGTGCCTCTGTGCTACCTTGTTGACCTGCCACTACCAACACACTATCCACCAATGAACACATGGACTTAAACCCAGTGCCAACAACAGCTGAGCACATGCACCAGAGTATGAATATGTGACATAAGCCCACTCCCTATCACTGTACAATGATATACCAAATTTGTGTCACTTAACAAAACACATATGCACTAAATTCATATGTCCCTCGTCATTATGAGTTAAAATTGTGAGTGTGTATGCATTAGCCAGTCAATTACATATCCATACCTCTATTGCAGGAGGGGATCCCATGCACAGTAGTGTCTGAAGTAAGTTACAATGTACACAATATTGGGTTCCCTGGTACATGCCACTTCAGTACTCAGTTAATAGTGCCAATGACTATAGACACACATTACCAATAACTTAAGGCAGACTGAAACTATGCAGTGAAGACAGTAGCATCATTGAACAATACCTTAAGGTCACTGGAAGTATAGACAGATCAGCTGGTTCCTGGAGTTAAGATCATCCCCCTCTTCTTCCTCACCATCACTCTCATCCCCTCTCTAAGGTTGCTGGGCTGGTTGGAAAGCACCCTCCTCTTCTAGAACGGGGATAGCTTTCCTCACAGCCAAGTTGTACAGCATGCAGCAGGCCACCACTATCTTACACACCTTGTCAGGGACATATCACAGGGATCCCCCAGAGAAATGGAGGCAATGAAACCTAGCCTTCAGGAGACCTATAGTGCACTAAATCACCCTCCTAGTATGTCCATGGGCCTCATTATAATTCCTCTCTGCTTCTGCCATGGAATTCCTCACTGGTGTCAGGAGCCATTGCAAGTTGGGGTAGCCAGAATCACCTGCAATAGTGGACGTAAACAGGACCATAATGAACTGACTGCACATACATATTGGCTGCCTGTCACCTATGTACAGAACCATTGTCAGATACACTCACCTATGAGCCATCCTCTGTCCCCTTGTAGTTGTCCCATCAAGTGTGGTACACTGCTGTTTGTCAGGACAAAGGAATCATGTACTGACCCTGGGAACCTGGCATTTACATGTGATATGTATTGGTCAGCAGTACACACCAATTGTATATTCATGGAGTGGAAGTTCTTTCGATTCCTGTACACCTGTTCATTCGCTCTTTGGGGTATGAGAGTTATGTGGGTTCCATCAATGGCAGCTATCACATGTGGGATGTTAGCAAAGGCATAAAATCTAGACTTGATGGCAGGAAGTTCAGCCCTTTGGGGAACTGGAAATATGTCTGCAGGTGTTGGACGAATGCATCCAGAAATGTTGACAGGATGAGGCTAAACATTGGCTGCGAGATCCCTGCACCCATGCCCACTGTCACCTGAAATGAGCCCGTAGCCAAAAATGGAGTACAGTTAGCACTTGCACTTCAGTAGGGATGGCATGCTGATTCTGATTAGCCGTTCTCAGTAGAGGATCCAGTAAAGCACAGAGGTCATGGATTGTAGCACGATTGAGTCTGTAGGTGACAATGATGTGACCTTCATCCATGGTTTCCAAATCAACCAGAGGTCTGTACCCAGATGGGGCCCTCCTTCACCACATGGGTCTGTACCTATGGGAGAGGAAAGAAAACATATGAAGGGCACACATACACCTGCCACACATGATGTTACTGTACCAATTAATGTGCGACACGTAGGTTACACACACAGACGCTAAGTAAAAAGTACACCGTCAGGCAATTGTGTGCAGAGTCAACTCTTTTGTGATGGCACACCATTGTGGACACATTTACAAAGATGGGTGCATGTGAGGATCAGAAACTCATGTCAGCAAGCGACTAAGGTCGGAGACTAGGAGGCCCTGAATGGGGCCACTGGCCAGGCCATGATAACGTGGTGGTAGCAAGATGGCAGCCTCCTTCCATCTAGGTCTGAGGGAGTGGAAGTGGCATTATTCCGCTGGCAGTAGTCATCATGGCGGAAGGCAGTGTTCACCACTGTGCACCCAATCACTGGCTTACATGGTTGTCAATGGGGAAACAGGGCCTATCGTAATTGCAGCCGGCGGTGACAGTGCACACCGCCACGGAACATTCGCCATGTCGTCAGACCCTTGACACTTGACTCCTGATTCCTGTGCATGGCAGTACTCCACTGCGTGTGCTGCTGTGTCCTCACTCTGGTCCCTTAGATGGCGCGAATCACAGGGGAACGGGCCCCAGCCTTCACCACGGAGGAACTGGAGAAACAGGTGGACGGGTTCCTACCCCTGTATGCCAAATTGTATGGGCGACCAGAGGAGCAGGTGAGTTGGCGGCTGTCATCCTTGGATGGATGTGATTGTGGTGGATACCTGTATGCATGTGTGTTCAATTTGTGACTGCCCAGCCGTAGACTGTCTGACATGTACTCTATGTGTGTTGATAACAGGCTTTCTAAAATGTCCATTCCATATGGGACGACATGTCATCTGTGTTAGGTGCACACATGCTGAAGTCTGTTTTTCTGCTCTGTGTGTCCCATACAGGTCATTGCCAAGGAAGTGCGGACCCTAGGGGTCTACAACCGGCATCGCACCCACTGCAGGAAGTGGTGGGAGGACCTGAGGTGCTGGGCCAGGAAGACCGGAGAGGCCCAGCTGGGGAAGGCCTCTCAACAAGGAAGGGGTGCCCATCGGACCCTGACCGCCCTAACGGCCCACATTCTGGCAGTGGCCTATCCGGATTTGGATGGAGGCTTGAAAGCAGCACAGCAGCCACAAGGGGGTGAGTACAAAAACACTGTTGTAACACTTCTTTATGGATGTGTTTGGGTGCTGCGGTATGTATGCTGTCAAGTGCCAGGCACTCAGACAGGTGTGTTCCTGCAGTCTTGCCCCCTCAAAGACCCAGGGATGGTGTGAGGCCATTTTTGGGTGGTCCCAATTGGCCCATCTGTGGTCCCCTTTCTGTAATCTTGGATGGTTTGTGGGCTCATTGACTGGTGAGTGCATTCGCTGGGCATGGTCTCCCATGTGTGTACTCCACACAGTTTATCAGGTCTGTGTTTCAGTTGGGTAATGTGGTGTATTCTGGGGTAGTGGCCATTAGTCAGGGGCACAGTCATGACTATTGTTGAAGGTGCTGCGTGTAGGTGTGTGACCTGGATGGGAGTGTTTGTGAGTAAGGGGTGCACATTCATTCAAGTATTTACAGAGTTCTCCCATGTTTTGTCTCTTCTCCCCTGTGCTCTTGTGTCCTTTGTGTACATCAGCATCATCTGGCGAGGGAGCAGTGGCACCGGCAAGTGGGGATTCAGTGGCCCATGGTTCCATGTAGGCAGAGTTGGCAGACGCCAAGGGGACCAGTGGGTTGGAGGGTGAGGGTAGAACCACGGGAAAGGTAACTACCACTGGCGGAAGGGACTCTAATACCTCCTCCAATGGCAGTTCCCTCGAGGTGGTGGACCCTACTGGGCATACCCATTCTATGTCATCTTCCATCACCCCCATGCCATCTCTGCCCTCCCAGTTGCTCCCCACCCAGTTGCCCGTGCCCACTCACCAAGCAGAGTGGGCGTCTCCTTCACCCCAGGCACCTCATCCCCTGCCCCAGTCTGCCCCCCTGAGGACTATCTCTGTAGGACAGACAACCATAATAAATGCCATCCAGAGGCTAGCATCCCAGATGCAGCAATACAATGGATACCTGGAAGGCATATGGTACCTAGGATCCCTATGTCTGGCCTACAGAGATCTTTTCAGGTTCTGACCTCCTCTTTGACATCCCCCCTGCAACCACCCCTACCCCTTCCAGCACCACACTCTCTTCACCCATCCAAAGCACACATCCGGACAGCCATGCACACAGATCAACACACAAGAGGCACACAGAGAAACACAAGCACCACACTTCCCACCACAGGCATGCACACACCCAACATAGCAAAGCAGAGACAACAGCATCCACTTCCCCCAGTGTGTCAACCTCCCCCGCCAGCCTGTCTGTCACCTCACCATGCACACCCACATGCATTGCACCCTCAGTCACTGCTGCTGGCCCCCTTCTTGCAGTCACCACAACATCTGACATCCAGACATGCACCCCAGCCACCACACCTGCACTCACCACAACTACATTGACAGACACTTGCAGCACACTCACCAGACCTGCAGACACCCAGACAACATCCATGAACACTGGCAGCCTTTCTTGTCTCACTGTATCCACTCACCCTCCTCCCAAAACACTCAAACATTAGCAGACATCCACACAACACACATCCACCACACATCAGCATACTTTACAGGCACCTGCATTCATGTCCGGCACACCTACACCTGGTACAAGCCCTCCCTCCACCTCCACCCCCAGACCTTCCTCCAAATCCCCCCAACTGCCCTTAGGAAGCTTTTCCTCCCCCATATTGACCTGTTTGAATCCAGTGGCCCACGCTGTCTTGTCCCTAAATGTGCCCATCTCCTTGCCCAGTCCACTCCTTCCACATCCAAGTCCATCCCAGTCTGCCTTTTCCATTTCTGTGCCCCTTCCCCAGGGAGGAAGAAGCCCCGTGTTGCCCCAGGTCCCTCTGCCACCCCCCGGTCCAAGCCCACTCCCCGACCTTCCAAGGGCAAGCCTAAACCCCCTTCACCTCCCAAACCTAAGCCCAAGCCCCCCCCCTTCCAAACATACATCCCCACCCCTGCCACGCCCTGTTCACTGAGGTGCCTGGCTGCCCTATTGATGCCCCCTTCAAGTGGAGTTCCCTGTGCACATGCGGGAGTCAAGTCCGTCCTATTTTGGACCTTGAGGGTCTTTCACATGGACTGGCCAATGGCCTTATTTGGACAGTATGTTTTTTACAGTTAATAAATTGCAGTGCCCAGTAATGCTGTTGGCACAATATGGTGATGTTGTTTCAGTGTTTCACTGTGGGGGTGTGGTGTGCACATGTGTGTACTTTGTTGCAGGTCTTTGTTGCCTTGTATCGGGAAAGTACATCTTGTTCTGGTGTGTATGGTGTGGGATGGTGGAAGGGGTTGGGAGTGCGTTGCAGGGTGGGTGGGGTGGGTATGTAACTGTGCCCTTTCTTCCCATGTGTACTAAGTTGCAGTACTTGCCATCGTCGTCTTCGTCTGCGGTCACAGTCATGGAGGTATATGGTAAGGAACAGCATTGGCATTATTTCCAACTCTCTCTCCATGTCTGTGTCAGTGTGTTGTGTGTGTCTCTGGTGAGTGTTTCCTTTTTTTTTTTTTGTTTCCGACCCGGAACTGATGGCGCTCTTGTGGTTCATTATTTGGTGGGCGGGTGGTTCCTTTCCGGTGGCCAGTGGGCGGCCTCCTCCATCTTCGTCGGCACTACAATGATGGCGGTGTGTGGATGGACTGCTACTTGTTACTCATGTTCCTCATTATTTGGCGAGCCGGACCGCCAGCTTGATGGCAGTAGTTACCGCCACTGCTGGCGGGGCGGCGTTTACCGCCAAGTTCATAATGACCACCTATGTTAGAAATAACACTTTTAGAAAGTGGACATTTCTCTGCAACTTACTGCTCTTACAGCCTGTCTCCAATCCACATCTGGTCTGTGCCAGTTGACAGCTCCCCTTGTGCATTCTAAAAAGTCAGCCATAAACACAGGACACTCAGCTGCATCTGCATTCATCTACATACTGATGGGTCTTCCTGGGCAAGTAGGGTGGAGAGACTCTTACTTACACTTCAAAGGCTAGTGGCCTGATCCCACACAAAGGACCAATATCCCCCCACAGATATCCTGGCAGACAGGACTGGTTTGAAAGAAGGGGAACTGGTGCATTTGGAAACCACTCTTTGAAATTTCGTCCACTTCAAAAGGTACATTTGGGTATATATGCTGGGTCTCTGACCCCCTCAAATCAGACACTTCGGGACCGACAACTGAAATTTGTCAGAAGGACTGCAGTGCTGCCCAAAGGTCTCAAATGGACTGCTGTTTTGGAAGAACTGCTTTTCTGCTTGTTGCCCTGCTGCCTGCTGATCCCTGACTCTGCTGAAAGGACTCTGCCTTCCCATCACATGTGATCTCTAAGGGCTTGTTACCTTGCCTACTGTTCTCAAGTCTCAGGGACATCAAAGACTTGAACCATTTGCATATGGACTGTACAAGCTGTGAGTCTGCCCCACCTTGGAAGTAGGCCTAAGGTGCTTTACCTTCTGTGGTGTTCATCGGAACTGCTGCAAAGCAATGCATAGCCTCGCAAAGCCTTACTGCACATCTGCCAGCCTCATCGGACTCACTGCCAGGCAGTGTGAAGCCCTGTAAAGCCTCGCTGCACAGCTCCCCACAAATGATGCAACATAATGCCAAGACCCACAAAGCATCAATGCACAGCTTTAGGAACCGACGCAGGATGACTCAAAGCTTCGTAAAGCAACGCCATGCAGACTGCGCAGCAGAATTTAAGGTACTGTGTTCGGTGGGCCCAAGTGACTCCCAGTATCTGGCCCAAGCTCCACTGTGGTTGGCCTGAACTTGTGACTTTGTCTAGGTCAAGCGTGACTGGATAACCACAGATGGCGTTTTGCCCTTCTATGTGCTATTTTCAACTAAGGCCCTCATTACAACCCTGGTGGTTGGTGGTAAAGCGGCAGTAACACCGCCAACAGGCCGGCGGTAAAAAAAAATGAATCATGACCACAGTGGAAACTGCCAACACAGACAGCCACATTAACAGTCTGACAGCCACGGCGGTAGCAACATGCACAGTGGCTGTAACCGCCAACAGCCAGGCGGAAGACAATGTACCGTCCACTGTATTATTAGAGGCCAATCTGCCACCTTTTCTGGGGCAGTACCAATGCCATCAAAAGCACAGAGGAGACAGTGTTCTGAAAGGAAACCAACCCACCTCTTGACACTCAAGGAAGAACCAGGACACCATGGAGCCCGAGCTGCACGTCTTTCCCATGCTGGTGTATCTGCTCATATACCAGGAGTACCAACACCAGCGATGGCGACCACGGTGAGTACAGCACCTAGCACACGGGGGGGAAGAGAGAGTGACACACATGCAACAAGCACCACCCTCACCCCCAACACCATACACCCAAACAAATGCAATAACATTACATATACACCCCATAACCCTCAGAAGTAATGCAAGGACAAAAGGAATTGAGTCAAATAAGAGTTATATTAGAAATAGTTATAAATACGTTAGGAACTCAAAAATAGTATTTACAAAATATACAACATTTACAAAAGGCGGGACAATGTCCAGTCAAAATGTTCGTGGCCCACTGGGCCAAAACACATAGGCCAAGCCCACACTTGACACATGCCTCAATACAGAGAGAACACTGCAGGGGCATCAGGTCGAAAACACACAGGCACCTCAGGGGGCGGGGAAGGGAGGGTACCTCAGCTGGAAGATGGGACAACGCCACTGCTCCTGGAGGGGTCTCCATGCCCACTGCTTGGTCCTGGGGAGTGCAAAGCCACAGTCTCTCAAGTGGGTGGTTTGCCCACTGCTTGGTCCTTGGGAGTGCAAAGCAACAGTCTCTCAAGTGGGTGGTTTGCCCACTGCTGGTACTGGGGAGTGCAAGGCCACAGTCTCTCAACTGGGTGGTTTGCCCACTGCTTGGTCCTGGGAAGTGAAAGCCACAGTCTCTCAAGTGGGTGGTTTTCCCACTGCTTGGTCCTGGGGAGTGCAAAGCCACAATCTCTCAAGTGGGTGGTTTGCCTTCTGCTTGGTCCTGGGGAGTGCAAAGCCACAGTCTCTCTAGTGGGTGGCTCCTACACTGGTTCTAGATGGAGGCTTTGTGCCCAGTGTGCTTCATCCTGTCAAGGATAGGGTGAGTGGATGCCTTCTTCTACTGGTTCTGGAGGGGGCGTTGTGCCTAGTGTGCTTCATCCTGCCAAGGATAGGTTGAGTGGGTGCCTTCTTCCACTGGTTCTGGAGGGGGCTTTGTGCCAAGTGTGCTTCATCCTGCTAAGGATATGGTGAGTGGGTGCCTTCTTCCACTGGTACTGGAGGGGGCTTTGTGACCAGTGTGCTTCATCGTGCCAAGAATAGGGTGAGTGGATGCCTTCTTCCACTGCTTCTGGAGGGGGCTTTGTGCCCAGTGTGCTTCATCCTGCCAAGGATAGGGTGAGTGGATGCCTTCTTCCACTGGTTCTGGAGGGGGCTTGGTACCCAGTGTGCTTCATCCTGCCAAAGATAGGGTGAGTGGATGCCTTCTTCCACTACTTCTGGAGGGGGCTTTGTGCCCAGTGATGCAGCACTTGGGGGGTGCCATGTCACAGTCCCTCACCTTGGTGTCAGAACCACGAGATTTGCAGCGGCCATGATGCATGATACTCCATGGAGGCAGGACTACAGTTCATCCGGCGGCGGCTAAGGGTACATAGTGCTGGTAGTGCCGGTGCTGGTGGGGGTGCTGCCAGTGGTGGTGGGAGGCACCAGCCCTTCTCCTGCAGCCTCGGAAGGCTGCCCACTGGGGCTGCTGCTGGCAGTGATGCTACTTTCAGCTGTGCAGGTGGCAGTGCTTGTGGCAGTGCTTGCAGCGGTGCTGGTGGCGGTGGTGGCCATGGTTCTGACAGCAGTGCTGGTGCCGCTAGTAGTGAGGGGAGGCTCCAGCCCTTCCCCTGCAGCCTCAGATGGCTGCCCACTGGGGCTGCTGCTGCTGACAGTAGTGGTGCTTGCGGCGGTGCAGGTGGTGGTGTTTGCGGTGGTGCAGGTGGAGCTGCTGGCTGCGGTGCAAGTGGTGGTGCTGGCGGTTGTGCTGCTCGCCACCAGGCCTTCAGTTGCAGGCTCAGATGGCTGAAGTGCCTTGGCTGGTGTTCTGTGCCCCTTCCTGCCCTTGGCAGATGGTGGTGTCACCTTGGGTCTGACAGCTGGAGTCTTTGACGTGGCCATGCTAGGTGGTTGTGGCTCCTTCTCCTTGCTGGATGCTGTCCCCTTCTTGACCTTGCCTGGTGGCGGAATCTTCTTGGCCTTGGCAGGGGTTGGTGGCAAACTGGCTGGCATGACGGGTGCCCCCTTACAGCCTCTGACAGCTGCAGAAACCAAAGGGGACGTGGAGGTGCCTGGCTGGGTTCTGGCCACCCTGGCCCGAGGTGAAGGACGGGGGGAGGGGTAGGGAACAGGTCAATGTTGGCTAGGAAAAGCTTCTTAGGGACATTGGGGGGGAAAGAGGGTGAAGGTTTGGGATTGGAGGAAGAGAGAGAGGTTGTAGTAGGTGTCAGTCTGTTGTGTTTGGGTGCAGGTGCAAGAGGTGGATGCTGTTGTGAGGTGGATGGCTGTTTGGTGGGTGTGTGCTTGCGTTTGTGTACTTTGGGAGGAGGGGTCACAGATACAGTGGGAGAAGACACAGGGGACGTGTGCATGGATGTGGGGGTGGTGACTGCCAGTGAGGGGTGTGTAGTGATAGGCGTGCTGGTAATGGAGGTAGTGGATGAGGATGTAGTGCATGCAGGTGTGAGTAGAGACGCTACTGGGAGGGAGGTGGACGACGAGGAGGAGGGGGACACAGTGGAGGCAGTGAATGTTGATATGTCTGCATGGAGGGGGAGGCTGGAGACAGGAACAATGGCTGCCATCAGTGTGGAGGCCAGAGCTCTCTATTGGACCGCCACGCCAGGTGAATGCCCTCCAGGGATGCATTTGTTTGTTGCAAATGCCTCTTGACACCCTGGATGGCATTCAGTATGGTTGACTGCCCAACAGTGAGGGATCTCAGGAGGTCAATAGCCTCCTCACTGAGGGCATCAGGGCTGACTGGGGCAGGGCCTGAGGTTCTGGGGCGAAGAAGATGCCCACCCTCCTGGGTGAGCAGGCATGGGAAACAAGCTGAGAGGCTGCTGGGATGGGGGTGCTGGTAACGTGGTGGCTGCTGTACCTGTTGTTGGGGTGGGCACAGAGGTGTCTGACACCGGCAGAGCTTTCATCGGAGGAGGAGTAGCTGTCTGTAGTGTCTCCTCCTGTCTCCGTCGTGGTGCTCCCCTCGCCCTCCGTCCCACTGGTGCCCTCACCGTCAGTGGATTCAGCCTCCACGCCCATGTGGGATGCAGTTCCCTTCATCGCTGGTGCCTCTGCTCCTCCGCCAGATGATGATAATACACAGAAGGATAGGGTGACAAAACAAAAAGGGGGGAGAGACAGAGGATACACTTGGTCAATGCCAGCAACACCACTACCGTTGACGTACACAACACACAGGGAACAGCCCTATGCACTAGGCCATGCACTACCAGTTACAGAGCTAGTCACTAGCCATTGGGGTACAATGCCTAACGCCATTAGCTGCACACCTGAAACCCAGAGGACCCAGCCCAGTAGTAGATGGCCACTCACACCATTGAGGTTGGAGTGCTTCAGAGCCTGCCCAACAAGGGACCTACCCTGCCATGTTCGCTCCTGACCTAGGGGCACCCACAGCCCACATCCCCCACCTAGGTAAAACCTTAACGCGCGCAAAGTCATAAATCTGAATCTGTACTCACTCCCTTGTGGCTCCTCGTTGGGAGGCCAGCCCCAGCTGAGCCTCCGCCGTCTTCCTTGCCCAGCGTCGCAAGTCCTCCCACTATTTGGGGCAGTGGGTGCTCCGCCTGTCAAAGACCCCCAGGGTCCGGACATCCTTGGTAATGGCACGCCAAATACCCTTTTTCTGATGGGCGCTGACGTGCAGAGAAAAGACAGCAGAAAAAGGATTAGTCATACCATCCGGACCGTCATACTCATGGCCCACCATACCTCTCCCATCCCCTTACGCACAGACGTTTTCCACCATACATGCAGCACTCTGCCCAGGACCCTCAGCCCCCCCCTACATGAGGCTGACACACACAGCACTCCCTACATTCATGGCTCACGCATCATACTCACAGTGTACTCACCTGTTTGTCTGGAGGACCATAGAGTAAAGTGTACTGGAGTTGGAGCCCATCCTCCAGTCTCTTCAACTTCTCCGAAGTGAACGCAGGGGTCCTTTCCCCAGACACTTGAGCCATTGTCACTTCCAGACACAGGTCACAGCAACACCTTCAGTGTAGGTCCTCTCCCACTGAAGGTCAGGTAGCAAGTGAGTGAACAGATAGAAAATGGAGGTCACGTCCACGGCGGGGTGTACCGTCACCGCCGGCGTACATTGCCATTGGATCCTGGAACCCATAGGGCCCAATGTTAATCAATGCAAAGTTGCGCTGCGGTCATCGACCGCCGACCGCTACGGCACACGAAGCCAGCGGAATTACCTCATTTCCACTTGTTTCTCCTCAGAGGTCAGGCAGCAGCCATTTCAGGGGGGCACAGGGCATGGCACCTAACTGTGTCACAGCAGACATTGGCATATCAAATGACTCTCGAATTCACATGCTGTTTCTTTAAAGGAAGAGATGCATAATTAATTCAATAGATGTGTGAATATGTCCCTCTGCTCACCGTTTTTCTCCCTAGACTTCAACCGCTGAAGAGGAATATGAAATGGAGACATCCTCCCGTATACAGACCCCTGGTGGACCTGGCGACAATGTACGACAGACGCATCATCCTAACCTACAGACTTGATAGGGCCACAGTCCAAGAACTGTGTGCCCAATTGGAGCCAGACCTGATTTCTGCTATCTGCCAGCCTATAGGTATCCCCTATCTAGTGCAGGTCCTGTCAGTGCGCCATTTCCTGGCAAGTGGTTCCTTCCAAGCAACAGTGGCCATGGCATCAGGGATGTCACAGCCTATGTTCTCAAACGTATTGACCAGAGTGTTGTCTGCTCTGCTGAAACACATGCGCAGCTACATCGTATTCCCCCAGGTGGAGGATTTGGCCACAGAGAAAGCTGACTTCTATGCCCTAGGACATATTCCCAACATCATTGGTGCCATTGATGGTACACATATAGCATTTGTCCCCCCCCCGCCCGGAGGAATGAACAAGTGTTCAGGAATAGAACAAACTTTCACTCTCTGAATGTGCAGATGGTGTGTTTGGTGGACTGGTACATCTCTCATGTGAATGGCATTTATCCTGGCTCTGTGCATGATGCTGTTATCTTGAGGAATAGCAACATTCCATATGTGATGTCTCAACTCCATAGGCACCGGGTTTGGCTAATAGATGAGCCCATGGTCCCCACCCAGTTGATGTAGGTATATGGGTGTGGGGTTGTCCCTAAGGGTGATTGTATGTCTAACAGGTATCTCTTGAATATTTGCAAGTGACTCTGGTTACCCCAACCTCTCATGGCTACTGGCCCCAGTGAGGAATCCCAGGACAAGGGCAGAGGAACGTTACAATGAGCTACATGGGTAAACAATGAGGATCATTGAAAGAACCTTTGGCCTCCTGAAGGCCAGGTTCCGGTGCCTCAATCTAACAGGTGGATCCCTGTACTACTTACCCAAGAAGGTGTGTCAAATCATCGTTGCATGTTGCACAACTTGGCCTTGAGATGCCAGATGCCTTGTCTGCAAGAAGATGAGCCTGGAGATGGTCTTGGGGCAGCGGTGGAGCCTGTGGACAGTGAGGAAGAGGAGGAAGAGGAAGAAGATGTGAACAACAGAAGCTCACTCATACAACAGCACTTCCAGTGACACACAGATAAGACACTGTACCTTCACTTTCCATTCCAGTTTTGTGTTAGATATTGGACATGGCAGCCTGATTTCCCTATGTCTATGGTCACTTACTGTACCCTTTGGCATCTCTATTTTCAGATCACTGTGGCCCACTCTGGCTCCTGGTGTGCTTAGTGCTACCCACTACAGGTCATACCAATGTATATATTACTATACATATGATTTGAACTGTTTACAGCTCATTGAATTAATACAGAATTCAATCAATTGACAGACTCCAGAGTTGTATTTGTTCCAAGGTTGTTTATTTAAGTGCTAAGTGGTGGAGGGGGATGTGCAATGGGCAGGGGTGATGGTGGAGGAATGTCCAGATAGAGTCCAATCTCTTTGTATCACAGGTGCATTGCCCTAGGGGGAATAGGAAGTGGAGCAATGGCAGTTCTAGATGGACAGGGTGACAGAGTGGAACACAAAGGTGACATTCAAGGGAGTCTTATTTCCTGGCGGGGGTCTTGGAAATGTTCTCTGGCTTCTGCCTGGATCGCAGGGACCTTTTGAGTGGTGGTTCTCCTTCTGCAGGGTGTGGGGTGCTGGTGGCTTGTTGGTCCTGTGGCGGGGCCTCCTGTCCACTAGCGCCGGCGGAGGTGGAGGGCTATTCTTCGGTGTGGCTAGTGTCAGGGGCCTGTTAGTGTGCCACTGCCTCCCTCAGGGTGTTGGCCATGTCAGCCAGCACCCCTGCAATGGTGACCAGGATGGTGTGGATGTGGTTGAGGTCCTCCCTGATCCCCCAGGTACTGTCCCTCCTGCAGCCGCTGGGTCTCCTGCAACTTGGCCAGTATCTGGCCCATGGTCTCCTTTGAATGGTGGTATGCTCCCAGGATCCCTGCAAGTGCCTCGTGGTTCCCTCTGCCTGTCCTCCCCCGGCACACAGCAGCACTCCCAGTTTCCCTGTTGTCCTGTGCCTCTGTCCCCTGAACCATGTGCCCACTGCCACTGACCCAGGTCCCTGATTGTCTTGGGTTTTTGGGGTTGCCTGAGGTCCCTGTAGTGGTGCAAACACTGCTGATTGACATGTCCTGGGGACAGAGGTACGGGCCTGCTGGGTGGGTGCTGTGCTGTTGTTTCCTGAGGGTGGGAAGCTCTGTGGTGGTATGGGACTGTGGCAGTGTAACCGACTATCCAGAGGTCCCTGATGGGCCAGGTTGGTCATCGTGATCCAGGCATGCAGAGCTGCTGTCATCACTGTGGGCCTCTTCTGGATGCTGGTGGCACCTCCTCCCCTGTGACGTTGAGTGGGGGTCCTGTGTGGATGTAAATGCAGTGTTATTGTATCTGCATGTGCCATCTTGTGCATGGGTGTGTTTCCCTGTATGGTTGTGATTGCCCTGTCAGCTTTGCCTTGTGTGAGTTGTGATTTTATGGGCTAGGTGATTCTCTCTAAGGTGCATGCTTTAGTGATGGGTGTCCATGCAGGTCTGTGATGGGTGTCCATGCATTGGTGTGGCATGCAGGGCTTCGCTTTGTGATGGGTGGATTGTGAGAGTGGGGTATATGTGAGGTGGTGGAGTGATGGGGGTGAGGGTAGGGGTAGGAGTTTGTGATGGCATGCAGGTAGGGTGGGGGATATAATAGTAAAGTTTTGACTTACCAGAGTCCAGTCCTCCTGCTACTCCTGTGAGGCCCTCAGGATGCATGATCGCCAAGACTTGCTCCTCCCATGTTGTTAGTTGTGGGGGAGGAGGTGGGGGTCCACTACCAGTCCTCTGTACAGCTACCTGGTGTCTTGCAACCACAGAATGCACCGTCCCCCGTAGGTCGTTCCACCTCTTCCTGATGTCATCCCTTGTCCTGGGGTGCTGTCCCACGGCATTGACCCTGTCCATGACTCTCCGCCATAGCTCCATCTTCCTTGCAATGGATGTCTGCTGCACCTGTGATCTGAATAGCTGTGGCTCTACCCCAATGATTTCCTCCACCATGACCCTTAGCTCCTCCTCTGAAAACCTGGGGTGTCTTTGGGGTGCCATGGATGTGGTGTGAGTGGTATGTGTGAGGGTGTGCGGGGGTGCTGTGTTGGGGTGTGTGCTGTGAGGTGCGTGAATGGTGTATGGGTGATGGTGTTCTGTGGTTCAGATTGAGTGGGTGCTCCTGGATTTTCTCTCTCTCAATTGGCAATTTTTTTTTCATTGAAAGGGTTGTGGGTAATGTTGGTGTGTATTTTATAGTGGTGTGGGTGTGGTGTATGTATAGGTGTCAGGTGTGTATAGTTTGAATTGTCCAATGTGGTGTAGGTTTGTTAGTGTGTGTATTTTGAGCGTGGTGGTGTTTACCACCAATGGTTTGCTGCAGTGGAAATACCGCCACGGTGATTCGTGGGTCCTGATACTGTGGGTGGATTTCTGTTGGCGTAACGGTGTGGGTTTTGGTACTGCCAATTTATCACTGACCTTTGGTCTAGCGGACTTGTGTGTGTGTCTATATAGTGGCGGATTTCTATGTGTGGGTCATAATACCCGTAGCGGAATACCGCCGCGGTCACTGTATGTTGGCGGCCATCAGCACGGTGGTAGGCGGCATTTACCACCAATGTTGTAATGAGGGCCTAAATCTTTAAAATTCCATATCTCAGAATCTACGTATTGGATTTTTATCATCTTGGTCTTGGTATATTTATAAAATCATATTCTATTTTTCTAACCTGGTGTGGAGTCTTTTTGTGGTATTGTCACTGTGTTACTCTATGGGTTATTGCTATTGCACAAATACTTAACACATTGCCTTCTAAGTTAAGCCTGCCTGCTCTTTGCCAAGTCACCAGAGGATGAACACAGGATAATTTAGGTTGTCTTGTGACTTACCCTGACTAATATTGTGGTCTCTACCTGGTCACGGAGAATACCTCTGCCAATTTCTAACAACCTTGACTTGAGCACAACCAAGCCTCTGGCCCCTCAGTGGCATGCCCACCTATAATAACATGCAAAAGAAAGTAATGTTGGGAGAGACAGAGGGACATATTTATACTCCGATTGCGCCAGAATTGCGTCGTTTTTTTTTACGTAATTCCGACGCAAAAGTAACTCCATATTTATACTTTGGCGTTAGACGCCTCTAGCGCCAAAGTCCATGGAGTTTCCGTCCTTTTTTAGCGTGGACACCTACTTTGCGTTAATTATATGCAAGGTAGGCGTTCCCGTCTAAAAAAGTGACTCCGCGGCATGTGCGCCGTATTTACACTCCCGGGCAAAATTCACGCCCGGGAGTGGGAGGGTCAAAAAAAATGACGTACGGCCGCTTTTGCGCCGTTTTTTAGCGCCTGGAAAAGGCAGGCGTTAAGGGACCTGTGGACTCGGAAGGAGCCCAGAGGTGCCCTCCCATGCCCCCAGGGACACCCCCTGTCACCCTTGCCCACCCCAGGAGGACACCCAAGGCTGGAGGGATCCATCCCAGGGACAATAAGGTAAGTTCTGGTAAGTATTTTATTTTTAAAAAATTTGTGGCATAGGGGGGCCTGATTCGTGCCCCCCTACATGCCACTATGCCCAATTGCCATTGGGCAAGGGGGCATGACTCCTGTCTTTGCTAAGACAGGTGTCATTTCTATGGGGGTTGGGAGTGGAAAAAAATGGCGCAAATCGGGTTGAGGCGAAAAATTTGCCTCAGCCTGACTTGCCCCATTTTTTCACGCCCAAGCTCCATATCCCCCTACGCCGGCGCTGCCTGGTGTACGTCGTTTTTTTCAACGCACACCAGGCAGCGCCGGCGGCTAACGCCAGCTAACGTCATTGCTTAAATACGGCGCCCGCATGGCGCTTCAGAATGGCGTTAGCCGGCGCTAATTGTTTTGACGCAAAACTGCGATAGCGCAGTTTTGCGTCAAAAAGTATAAATATGGGCCAGAATTCATGTAAAAATGTAAAACATGTAAAAAAAAAAAAAACAACATTCAGAGAGTGTGAGGAGGGAATGAGAGAGATGGATGGAAAGGAAGATAACAGCTTAAATAAGGTAAGAGCCAAGGGTAGAAGAGTGACAAAGAGCAGCAAATGTGAAAAGTGAAAAGAAGAGCATGGAAGGGTGAGGTAGATGTAAGTGGGCAGAATCAGTGAAAAGTAAGAACTAGAGAAGAGATTAAAAAATCTTGTTACTTTCCTGTAAAAATGTAAAAAATTCTTAGGGACTGATTAGGATCATGGCAGGAAGTGTTCTGCCATCAAGTTTTCAGCAGTCTGATTGCTGCCTCCTCTGCAGTCCGACTGCCCTGATTTGAGCAGTGATACTGCCTCAGGATCGTCACCACCACTGATATCTGCTACCGTAGCAGCAGTGTTGATCCATGGAGTGGGCCTCACCCAGCTCACCGCTGGATTAATTATGACCTGCCTTTGTACCAACCTGTTCCTGGCAGGGACACCACCGGGCAAGAGTTGGCTGAAAGGCAAGTAATGAGCTGAATAAATGGTTAGAGGGTGATTGTGTCAATGTTGAATGTGGCTGGTGCTCCTGTAGTGCCCTGCAATGGCTTCAGGTCAGAAGCACACAGTGTTTCACTTGCACAACAGAATGCAAGGAAAAAGTTTCCCCAACTGGCTGGAGCCACTGTATCATGGCCGGCATTGGAGTCCGGCTAATTTCAATGGCCAAAGCGTGCAGCTGCCATGACTCCACTGCCCACACACTGCCGGCCCTTCGGGAAAGCCATAATACAGCGGCTGGGATGCCGACATCTTGGCAACATTTCCCAGACCGCCACCATTGCAGGCTGGTGGTCAGACTGCCAAATATATAACTAGGCTCTCATTTTTTAGATGCATGTGTTATCCTCCACAAAGCATTGTGGTCTTGAACCATCCTCAATATGTCTGCTAAATGTCAGCCTGTTCCCCATCTACTCTATTACTCCTCTTGACATTTATATTAAATCTCACTCCCAATGTGACCCTATCCTGCACATGTCCTGACTGGAGATCTAGAGATCATAGTTTTTGCCATCACTTCCCTTTGTAATACCTTGCTTGCCTTCTCATAAGTTCCTACCAATGTAAAAACTAACTTCTTTGCTCAAAAAGCCTTTTCTTTAGGTCAAGGGCAATAGGTGATTAATTGGCATCATCTGTGGTATATACTGTTGTTTACTATTGCTGTTTCAGAATTTAAGACTATTTCATTTCATATGTTTAAGAGCTAATACTTTCTGAAACTTGTCTCTCCAATGGTGGCAATTGTGAGCAGTCAAAGCTTACTCCAGGAGGTGATAAAGATGTTGGAACGTAAATATGCATGTCATATTTATCATACTAGATTAGCACCTTCTTCAGCCAGCCTAGCTATGTCTGTTAAAAGGGACTGACCTAGAGCAGGTGGTAATGGAATGAAACAACAAAAAATGTGTTCTGTGACTAATAGTCCCCCAGTACCAAACACACGCCTTACATTATCTCACTGTGTGCAAAGTGTCCTGCAAAGTGATAATGGACAGCAGTTACCCTGGAAGAATAAAATGCTGCAAGCCCACAAAAGGGAACATATTCAGGTAGGAAAGGCAGAAAATCCACAGTTGAATGACGGCCCGGCCACTTGGTGAGAAGATGTTTTGTTACTGTAGATAAACTCTTTGCTTGGGCTGGTTTGGATGCTGGTGCACAACCCAAAAGGATGCAACAGTCTTAAGGTTGGTGTTCACAGAGTCAGTCTGACTGTGCTCACAAAGACATCTGGCTCATTGTCATGTGCAAAATGACAATGGCCAGTCTAGGCAAGCACAGTTTGATGTGCGCCTCTTCCAACAACAAATAATCTAAAACCTGAAGGAGTTATAGTGAGACCTGGGAAAGTGACTGATTTCAAGAACACAGTTGGAATTGGCCTCCTATGGGTGGTGAGGAGAAGATGGAGCAGTGTACAGGAGATGGGGCTGTGGAGTAGGAGAGCAGCTGAGAAGCGAGGGGACTTCTACATCATTGCGCACTGTGAGATCTGCCAATGACTGAGCCTATGCAACTAGGTAGCCAGTAGGTTCAGGAGAAATTGATCTTTCATTGAAGGCTGGAAAACCAAAAGGGTTGACTTGTGAATAATGGAAATCATCTTGCATTCAATTAATCCTTTGACCAAGATCCCATGGATTTACCTGAGGGTAGGCACAATTTTGTTATCACTTCTAGGGCTAAATATGAGCTGAGTGCCATGGTTCTGCCCCTTTGGGCTTGGCAGGTGTGTTTTGGTAGTATTAAAGGCGTGTGGCAATTGTTTCGAAACTGTACATCTTTGGTATTACTTTAGCATTAGTCTGCAAGTCACACACCACCTCCCCCAACCTATTCCTCATTGCTACATTTCCTTTCCATTTAGCTGTAAACTGTATAAAGTCTACTTTAGTAGGCCATTTTATGTTTGCTCTACTACCAATATATTAGCCACCCCACCTGTATATGACATTTGTGTTGTCTCCTTTTCATTTAATTGTGTTTGCTGCAGTTCTTGCAGGTGACTTATCCCATCTAGCATGTAGCTGTTTCTGTTGATTCCCCGTGCCTGCTGAAAACAATGTGCCTTTTTTAATTGACTAGCATAAAGGAGGGCTCAGACATCACTTGAAATCCACTGCACAGTTCTGGGACAATCTGACTAGGATTGTTTTTCATGCCATAATCTAGAAAGAATGAGTGAACATTGTAGCAACCATGTCAGTTTTGGAGCGCACTAGGCCTATCTTTTCCAGCTGGCTTCATTATTGTTATTTATTTCCACATGATACAGATGTACTTTTTTATTAGCATTCATATTTATGTTTTTAGCCATCTCAGTGATATCCACACTAAGAAGGTAGTTTCTTACAAAGGTGCTTCAAACATTTCAGAACATTAATGTACAATTGATGTTCCTTCCTATGTTGTCACTTCCTGTTATGTCACATGTAATACAGGCCTCACATATTTCTGTTCTGCCCGGGGCCCCACAAACCCTAGGAATGGCCCTGTATCTATCTCTCTCTCTCTCTCTGATATATATATATATATATATATATATATATATATATATGTGGGCAGTAGGTAGTTATAGTTAGGACCATGTTGCTTTTATCTTTGGCACCGTTTGACGAATCTTCACCAAATTTTCGCCAAAAAAATGTGCAGTGATTTTTGTTGCACATGGGTAAAAAGGGGGGAGACGCAAGTCTCACATGTTAATTCCCATAGGAGTTTTGAACACTAGTAGAGGCAGAACCACTGGACCGAATACACCAAATTTAGTAAAAAGGTACCTGTTGCTATGTAGATTACACTTTCAGTTATTTGGCGTACACTTGTTCAGTTGTTGTTGAGATATTAAAGGGAATCCATATTTGTATATTTCTGACTACCACGACTTTGTGAATAAGGACAAGCTTGTTCAGGGAAATGCAGAGCTTTGATTGGCTGCCAACACATTAACCAGGAGGTATTGGCAGCCATCTTGGGAAATGGCTTCAGCTGAGTCCCAGAAAAAAAGATTAAAAAATAAGACCTGGGGCCAGGGTAGAACCACCCTGACCCATTACCTTGGGAGCTGGGGCCCACCAGGGCTAAAAAACACTTTTTAAAACCTTTTTTGCTGCGATTTTGTGACAAAATCACAATGTGACAGGAAAAATAAAAACAAACAAGAGCAGGCTGACACACTTTTTTTTAAAGAAGTCCCCAGGTGGGCCAAGTTCAGGGGGCATTGACATTTTGAATGCAAGTGGCCTCATTGCCCCCTGTAGCCCTAGGGCCCACCACCTCCCCTGGGCATTAAAGCAATTGAATGTAGGGGGGCTGCCCGACCTCCCCCCACAGACCCAAAGACCGCCACCATGCCAAGCATTTAAACAAATATAAGCAGGGGATCACATGCCTCCTCCCTCAGACCCAGGGACCGCCACCTCCCCAGGGCTTTCAAGAAAAGCAGTGCAGTGGGCTGTGCACCCCCTGCAGCCCTGTGGACCATCATCTCCCTGGGGCTTTAAACAAATATAATGCAGGCTGCGTGGCTCCTGCGCAGCCGTAGACACTGTCTCCTCCTGGGGTCTATAAAGAAACACAATGTGGGGGGCTTTAAACAAATATAATGCAGGTGCCATGTGGCACAGGGACTGCCACCTCCCTGTTTCTTTCCAATCACGTACATGAGTTGACTGTCTTTGGTATGTCTGGAATGCACCATATTAAGGAGTCACCTATGGCCTAAAGGTTAAGGTCAGAGACCCTCACACTGAAATGTGAGTGTTCTACTTCAGGTGTGCCAGTGGTCATTCACCTTTTTTAATTTCTTTTTAACTCCAAAAGTTTAAGGAACATACTGAAAGGTGATCTCAGTCTTTTTAATTTACAAATACATTTTTAATTTCAATTTGTCCACAAAGATCTCCTTCTAATAACAGTATTCATCAAAGCCTAAAAAACTCTCTTTCTCGCTTCCTCTCACCCTTTTTCTCTCTCGCTCTCTTTCTCCCATTCACACACCCACTCAGACCCTTAGGCACCCACTCACAGACCCACTCAGATACTCATACACCTACTCACAGCCCCACTCAGATCCTCATGCACCCACTCACAGAGCCACTGAAACCCTCATGCACCTACCACCAAACCCACAGAGACACTGATGCACCCACTCACAGACCCACTAAGGCATTGACACGCCCACTCTCTTACCCAGAAAGACACTCTCACAGCCACACTCATACCCAGATACAACCTGTCACACCTATCCTCACACCCAGAGAGACAGGCCGTGGCCAACTCCTACCACGCAGAGCCAAAGGCTGTGCACAGTATCAGGATGGTTGGTTAGGGGGTTGAGTGCAGCATCTGGCCATATGCAGCACAGGTTTGTGTGGTTATATGGGTTGGCCACAGGGCCTGGATGCAGGCCAGGTGCAGCAGACAACCCATGTTGTGCACATCTGAAAGCTGTGTGCAGCACAGGGCTGGCTAGGTAAAGGGGTTGGCTGAAGGGCCTGGTGGCAGGCCAGACTCTGTGGCCATCCCATGCTGCACACTGCCAAAGTCCTGTAATTTGTGGGGTAATTAGGAGAGCATGGCAGAGGTGCAAGTTATAGTTACCTTAGGGCACGAGTTATAGTTACTTGAGATAACTCAAACTAAAAGATGAATTTCTATGGTTATGGTTTTATACATTTACAATGTGAGCCTAACTATAAAGTCCCTGTAACCTTTATTATTTTAAGTGAATTTCTATTTTTTTTAATTCGATTTTCTAACTATATCATCCTTGTGACCATTGTTTATCTATCTATCTATCTATCTATCTATCTATCTATCTATCTATCTATCTATCTATCTATCTATCTATCATTATACATATATATATATATAAACAATACATAAACAAATTAGCTTTACGTACAGCAACACCTGAAAGTGTGAATTTTTAACTAGCTATCCACACAATTTTATAACTTGTTACTATCTTCCTTATATACGTATACTCTTTACATGTAGTTATGCATCTTTATATTCACCACTTTACTCCTACTGTTAGAGAAAGAAAAAAGGAAGCTTTCAACTTGTTCCATTGCACTACTCTATGTCTCATCCTACCCACTCTCAATATATTCTCTACCTCCACCCTCTGACTCATCCCAAACTTAATTTTACTACTATGATCTCCCTAAGACCTATTCCGGACTCTTCCCTCATTTATCCCTCTTTGACTCACTCCAAACCTCACTTTATTACTATGATCTCCCATATAACCCTTTCTAGACTCTTCCCTCCTATATCTCTCTGTTGACTATTCCCAAGCCTCATTTTACTACTATGATCTCCCTAATAACACTTTCTGGACTCTTCCTTCTTCTATACCTCCTTTGACTCATCCCAAACGTCATCCAACTAACAGGATCTCCCTCATAACACTATCTAGACTCTTCCTCCTCCTATCCCTCGTTTATCCACTAACAGATTCACATGTCCATTGCTCAAATTACCCAATTGATAACCTATATTTCTCTATACTGACCCACCATTAATCCTTTGGGTACTGGAGGAGCTTGGTACTCAATGAAAAGCACTTCAACACCTTGTCAGGGGTAGTAATTTGTGTATAAAAAATATAGATAGATGGACAGATATATAGATAGATATTCACTAAAACACAAAGGTTACAGGGACGTTATAGATAGGCACATGCACAAAACCATAGAAATTCATCTGTTATAGGTAAAGTTTTTTCAAGTAACTATAATTAAATATATATATATATATATATATATATATATATATATATATATATATATATATATATAGCAAGAGAGAGACAGAGAGACAGAGAGAGACACAGAGAGAGAGCATTTGGTGGGTGGAAACTGCAACAGCAGATGGCAGAGCAGGTCATCCAAACTGGTATTCAAAGGAGGGAAAGATAGCTAGGACAGAAACCAGACCTTTCCCATTTCATGCACCCTCAGCCAGGTGGGAGCCCCTCTAATTAATTTAGCACAGGGGTTGGAAGGGGAGTGTTAGGGAAAGCTAGCAACACCAGTGAGTGGGCTTACCCAGACCTGATCCTCCATGAGAGATTTTCTTCATCTTGAGTTTTCGAGAACCAGTGTTTTCTCTGATTATTATGTGCCACACTTCGCAGGAAGTGGTCATTGCAGAACATGGTGCCATGCACCCCGCTGGTCAGAGGTGCCCCCCTGCTTTTCACTCCAGAAACATGGATAAATATGGTAGAGTAGAAAAGCATCTCAGATACCTGTCAATAGGAAGGACTGTCCTGCTGAACCCTAAGTCTGCACCAAGAAGGAATGCACTCATAAGGACTCCATCTGTTGCACACTCTGGACTTCACAAAAAGAGGACATTGACTTGCTTCAAAGGATTCAGGAGGGGACTCCCTGTAAGCAACAGGTATAAAGGGTCTACCAAGAGTCACCTGCATCAACTCCTGCAAGAAGAGCCCTGCAGAACAACGTCTCCACACCAACACTACCATGCTCCACAACAACACTAACACGCTCCACAACAACACTACCATGAACCACAACAACAACAGCACCCGCAACCACCTTAACCTCTTAGCTGCTGGGCCTCCCCCCCGTGCTGAGCCCTTTTTTGACTATTTGGGGTAGTTCGTGCTTAGGCCTTCATAACTTTTTGTCCACATAAGCTATCCACGCCAAATTTGTGTCCTTTTTTCCCCACATCCTAGGGATTCTAAAGGTACCCAGAGTTTCTAGGTTCCCCTAGAGGAGACAAAGAAATTAGGCAAAATACACCTAAAATTTTGGCCCATATTTTATTACCGCCGGCTAATGGCATTTCTTTGCGCCGTGTGGGCATCAAATTTATACTTTGAAGCACAGCGGTGCAAACCACAGGTGTGAGTCATTTTCTTTGACGGACACCACAGTGTCATGTCGTAAAGGAAAACGAAGTTAACGCAGCAGAAATGACTGTGAGATGGTTTATGACACTGCAAACTGGATATGCAGCGTTTTTTGATGCAATTGCATCAAAACTCGCCGCAAACACAGCATTTTTTGCAGAGGAGAGCCAAAATGGATCCCAGATGCTTGCACAGACCCCAGGAAGATGACAACAGACCAGGAACTAGCCAGGAGGACCCACACAAGTCCCAGGACAGGGAGAAGAAGAAAAGAAAGTGTTGCTTCAGTGCAGAGGAGCAGGAAATTCTGGTGAAAGAGGTGACGGAACACCAGCACCAACTGTTTGTCACCTCAAAATTGCCAATCAGTAGGAGAGAGGCAATATGGCAACAAATTGTTGACAAGATTAACAGTGTGGCAGAAGTACACAGAACAGTCATCAAGTGCAAGAAACGCTGGTATAACTGCAAGCGCAGGACCAAGGAAAAGATGGCCAAGAACAGGAAGGCAGCACTGCAGACTGGAGGTGGGAGTCCAGCACACCAGGAGGCCCTGGACCACATGGAGGAGATGGTCACAGCCATCATTCATGAGGGGATTGTCACAAGGATTCAAGGACAGGACAGTGCAGACTACCAGGAGACAACACACATGCAGGGTAAGTAGCATGGGGAATTAAAATGCACTAATGTCATCTGCAACAAGGAGGGTGGACATACCCACTACACAATGCATGTAAGTCATGATATTCAGGGAGTGGCATGGGTAAAGGGGCACAGCACGGGGGCATGGCCTGTACTGAGGAAACCTGGGGCACACCACTACACAACACCAACAACCTTTGCATGGGGGTATACTGCCATGCCAAGGATGTTGCAAAGGTAAAACCAGGCCAGGAGGCCAGGCCACAACATAAAACTGGCAGCCCGTCACACGTCAGCCACTATACTCCTTACATTAACTAGGGCCCAATTAACAACCTCTGGCCATACCTACAAGTGGAATGTAACATTGACAACAGTTGCCACTACCACCTCCGCTGTGTGTGGAGGTCAAGTAGCTAATGGCAGTAACGTCCCCATGGATCTAAAACACCCAAATTAGCGGGTTCAGGATGACAACGTTAACAATCCCCTAAAACAAGACAAATGTTCCAGGCCTGTCAAATGTGAATGTCCATAGTTGCTGCAAATATCAGCCAATGACATCAACATTAGGAGGTACACAGCACTAATGTCATACCCATGCTGCATATGTCAGGGTCCACCCTGTGCCTGGGTCACAATGCAACATCCCAAATTTCATACTGCTCAGACAACAGCATGAAGGTGGAGGACACATGTAACTGGTCACTGAAATACACCTGCACAGTCAGAGGAGGAAATAGGACACTGCTACGACTACCAGGCAATCCAATATACCACACATTCCCCAACCTCAGCAGTACACATTACCAATACTGACATCCATATTGTGCCATAACAATGCTATACATAGTATATGCTACATTTCAACTACATTTTAACTACATATAGGTGGGTGTGAAAAATCAGAAACTGGGGCAGGTCCAGATTGTTAAGTGTGGTGCTAGTGCCATCAGATCACCCACAGCCAGTGAAAGGCCTCACCATGAGAATGGAAGTAGACGGAGGGTTGTGTAAGACAAGAAGGTATCAATTCACAATTTGGTCAGAACCAACACCTTGAGGATATGATGCTGACAAGTCCACAAACTGACCACAATACATGTGACATGCAGGTGGGGCACAGGCCAGGGACAATGCCGATCTGAAAGACAGGAACACTGAACAGGAACCAAGATCACAATGTGAAAATAAGCACAGAGCAGGCATGTCACATTACAAATGCCACAACACAGACACACTAATTGTACCGTATTTCATTGCAGAGGACGATGGATCTCCTGCGGATATGCCTGCCCAGGACTGATGACATGGATGACGAGCTGACAAACATCAGCCGCCAGACCCTCCAAGATGTCCTTGGAACGCTCCAGAACCCACCTTCAGTCACAAGGAGGAGCACAGAACAAGGAGCCATCACAGAGGACCCACCAACAAACCCAATTGTAAGACCTGCCAGCTCCAATACAGCTGAGGACTCAGATGACACAGGCACCAGCTTTGAGAGAACTGTAGTCGGAGTACAGCGGTAGCTGGCCAAGGAGGTGCGGTGGGGATGCAAAATATGGCAGCCAGCCTTGAGGGGATGCGTTAGTGCATGATGTCATCTGCAGATCAGGCATCAGCCAGGCAAGCGCTAACATCCATCCTGCAAGGACTACAACAAACTGTAAAGGAATTCACCATTGCAGTAAGGGAGTTGCCACAACACCTCGCACCCCAAACCTTGCACTGCATGCACAAATGCAATCATGACCCCCTCAGGGCCGACCTGGCTGCCTACCATCGTGATGTGGCTGCTATTCTTAAGAACCAGCAAATCCTCCTTGCAGCAGTACTGCCCTTAAGACCCCAATGGGTAGCAGCTACCGGGATGTCTGACTCCACGTCTACAAACACTGAGGTGTGTGTTGCACCTTCACAACCACCACCACCAAGGACAGAGTAGGCAACACACACATCAGAAGATGAAGACCTGGAACAGTTCACCTTCACTTGTAAGAGTACCCGTAGCACTAGTCCCTGCCACATTGCCACCTATTACCAAGGTCCTGTGCTTTGTAACATGCCAGTCTTGCAACAACTGTACTCAAGCACTGTTCTGCAACCCACTGTTTATCTTGTCAGCCTGCCCTGTGATTGTCTCTCACTAACTCATTGGCAAATCCTGTCCCTCTGTACTGTCTGACACTTCACCCCAGCATGTCCAATGACATGTCCTTTTGCACTTGTGTAGGATCACAATGGAAGATGTCACTATAATGGACTCACAATCATGGACAATGTACATATAGCACTACAGCACTATTAAAATAAATAGCACTTTGTTTCTGTGTAATGTGACACATCAACCGTGAGGAAGATCAGTGAAGTTTGCCTCATGTCAATTATTATAGATTGTCAATACAACTGCCCTGAAATAATGGGGGCTGATAACTATGCACAGTGGCCTGGATTTTACCATCATCTGCCCTTCCTGAGGGTTATTTCTGAGGAAAATAGAAACTAGACACCATAATGCTGTGTTGGACAGAATAACGCCTTCTCAAGGGATGTCTAAGCCAGAAAATAGTGCCTTCAAATTGTTGTTTCAATGTAAAACTAACGTATGTGACATTTGCCACAAATTTAAGCCAACACACACCAAACTGCATGAATGGATGTGAATGAGTTTACATCCAAATAAGTAACCATGCTGAACAGTGTAACAAATTATCTATGTGAGTTATGTACACTATACTACAAGAGAGCATACTACCACTCACATTATAAGGATTTCCTTGGACATCAGATTGCAGTCAGACTTAGCACAGTGTCCCCAATACTAAATCTGGAAGCAAAATATGTGACATTGAAAACATACATCATGAAATAACCACACTTTGGCATCCATAGTAACCGTGATTGGTGGTTGCAATGAATGGCCTAATCTTAGCTAAGTAGCTTTGGGGAGCTGCCAATGTAACAGCTCAGTTGGGATATGGTTGCAGCATAGGACACAAATTCTAATACAAAAGAGACACTGTTCACTCATGCCAAGGCCCTGATCTACATGCATTGGACACATACTGTAAAGGGTTACCTAGATATTTATTCAACAGTAAACACAGAAGTTAAAACTAGGGGAAACACCTTATCTAACCTAATCTACTCTAACTACTCATTACCCACAACTGTCCCTAACTAACCTAAGCTAAACTTACTCATCACATTTAACAAAATGATCTAAACATCAACCCCCCACCCCCCTTATAAGACGGGACACAGGGAGGACAACAGATACTAACCTAAACACATACTATCCTATACTAAACAAATATATATTTTTTTGTAATTTTTTCTTTTTTTTTAATATATTTTGTGTTTTTTATTTTTTGAAAAAAATAAAATAAAAGCAACATTGCCTCCCACCCACCCACCCACACACATAATAATAAACAGTACACATATTCAGAAACCCCACCCCTACACACACACCACCACTAACTAAACTAACAGCCTATACTAACCTAACACTAAGCCCCCTAAACCCACAAAGTGTAAGAACCACGAAAGAGGAGGGAGGGGAGGAAATCATGTCCGTATAGATGCCTACAGTTTGGCCCTCCTCAGGGTCTTCTTTATGGAACGCACCACCGGTTGACCTGTGCCACCTCCTGCGGCAGTCTGGTCATCTTACGTAGGACACGGTCCAAGTTCCTTTGCATCTCAGCAAAAGCAGCAGGGTCAATAGCTGCAGCTGCGGTGGTCTGGGGGCCAGCCGAGGAAGTATGGGTCCGTGTTGTTGCAATGGCTGTAGGCTGCCGTGCAGGTGGTGCTGTGACTGGTCCTGGAGCTGTTGCAGTTGATGGTCCCGCAAAGGTCCCAGCTGCTGTTGGTGCCACCTGGGTGGTGGTGGTTGTGCTGCTGGTGGTGGCTGTGGTAGACACAAAAGGGCCCCCTTATGCAAATGCCTTCCAAGCTCCGGAGGCTCATTCATGGCAATATCTTCTGGCCATGTTGCGGTACCCAGACTCTTGTGGTTCTAAAAATTCTGGACCCATGTAATTTACTTTGCCACAGCAGTACGATTTTAGTATCAAAAGACCGATAATGACTAGTACACTAAGCATGAGCATTTTCGCTCAATTCCAGCAGCGTTTTCACCTCGAAATCGCCATTTTCGTCCTGCACTCGTGGCTCCCATTTTATACACGGCAGCCATTTTTAAAAGTTGCCCTCACATAGGCTTATAATACAGTCAGATTTGATTCCAAGGACACGTACACCTTGATTGACTTTTCTCTGACCTGGGCAAGCTGGAACCATTGCCTCAGGCCAAACCTGTTTGGTCAGTCCCCGTCCCATTGGCCGAATCAGATAGCATCAAAGCACACCATGCCATAAAACCCTTATTATCGCTCACACACCCTGCCTAATCTTGCTCACACCTGCACCTGCTCTTTTCTTCTTCTTACTTTATGAGGGGGAGGTGCCCGTTTTTATTGGGGGTCTACACTTATCTGATGTAAAATACTAGGCCTTGCCGGGTAATTTATTATGGGTTGGATGACATGAAATATGAGGTTTCATCATGACACTGTTTTTTCCTTTGTAGTGAAAACATGTGAATAACCAACCAAAATGTCAAGAATGTTTGCCTGAAGCTTAAAAAACTGTATATAAGGAAACCTGACTTTGCATTGACACAGAGGGCCTGATTCTAACTTTGGAGGACGGTGTTAAACCGTCCCAAAAGTGGCGGATATACCACCTACCGTATTACGAGTTCCATAGGATATAATGGACTCGTAATACGGTAGGTGGTAAATCCGCCACTTTTGGGACGGTTTAACACCGTCCTCCAAAGTTAGAATCAGGCCCAGAGTCTCCTGAGAACATACAAACCATGCTGTTGTACTTCTAGGACGCTTGGTACTTGGTTGCAGCCAATAAATTCGATCTTTGACTTCACCTAGAAGACTCTGAGTTTCTGTGGTCTGAATCAGGAAAGTACCCGAGGTCTTTGGGTGTACCCTGGCACCACTGGGTTACCGGATCAGTACCGGTTCTGAAAAACCCAGTACCTCACTCTACATCAAGTATGTGGCGGTATCGCATTGCCCGGTGTTGAAACTCCGGAACCTGGATGGGAGTCATATTTGCAGCTGTTAAGACAAATAGAAAATCAAACATTAGGTACTGCATTGTGTGAAATAGCACAAGAAGTAAATCAGACAATACATCTAATGTACTTGTAACATCCCATATCATCATACAGATCATTGATTGTCTCTGAGGAAGTACATGGCAAGCCAGCCTACAAAGGTCCTATCACACATAGCACATCCAAACCCTACAAGATGGGTAACAACTGGCATGATTTTGGCATCATAGTTCTGCCAGTTGTCAGCTAAAAATCATGCTGCATATCCTCCACCACTGCCAGGGCAACAAATGTCTTTGTACTGTATGGCAATCTAGGGCCACAAGATCTGCGAGTTGTAAATGGACTTGCCAGTATGGAAAGCATGTGCTAATCATGGGTATACTAGGTTTAGACAACTGATTTACTGATTTACATGTCTGTGTACCAAACTTGTATCATCAGTCCTAGGTACACTATTCACAACCCTACGCCTGTGTCTGGGGGGGTGGACAATCAACTAATAATTTCTAACAACAAGGACACCAAGGAAGCTTTGGAAAGCTGGACATGGATTTGGGCCAGCACACACACCACAGGTAAGGAGGAACTCCAAATAGGAGATAGCCAACCCTTGGACATCCCATCAACACTTATCTTTGGAAATGCAGATCTTTGTCCACATCATTTACTACCAGTAAGCCATGACTTACAACAAACAGATAGATGCAAGATCACCTCTGGACATGAGTTGCGTGCACACCTAGGCCATTGTACTCAAGTGCCACATACTTGTAGCACTACATGTGGAGCTACATGCTGCTAGGAAGTTTAACATACAGTCCAACATGTTCATTAGTGAATAGGGAAGCAGAAGTCTGCGGGTAAGACTTCGGCATCCCTATTCTGGAAAAATCCGGGTCTGACTGGCTGACTAATTCACTAATATGGTCCACTGCTATTTTTTGTTAAATCAAGTTTTATCCACATGACTCATCCCTATTCACATTGCCGTGCCTACAAGACTGACCTAGAATACCAAAATATGACAATACGATAAGGATTGGGCAACTCAAAGATGATGATAAAATTATATTCCACTCATGGAACAAAACAAATGATTGACCAGCTGTGATGCTATTAATTGTGTTTGACCAATGACTTTGTGTTTCACCACTGCGCATATTAGTTGCTCAATGTTCACATTAGCACATTACATGTTGTGTTCAGTTTAGCTGCCTATTGGCTTTAACATGGAGTTAGCCATTACATTCTGCATTCAGTTTAGCTGCCTATTGGCTTTGACATGACATTAGACATTACGGGCCATATTTATACTTTTTGACGCAAAACTGCGCTAACGCAGTTTAGCGTCAAAAAATTTTGCGCCGTCTAACGCCATTCTGAAGCGCCATGCGGGCGCCGTATTTATTGAATGGCGTTAGCCGGCGCTACCAGACCGGCGCTGCCTGGTGTGCGTGGAAAAAAACCACGTACACCAGACAGCGCCGGCGTAGGGGGAAAATGGCGTATGGGCGTCTTAAAATGGGGCAAGTCAGGTTGCGTCGAAAAAATCGTCTTAACCCGACTTGCGCCATTTTTTAACGACGCCCATCCCCCATCAACATGACTCCTATCATTGTAAAGATAGGAGTCATGCCCCCTTGCCCAATGGCCATGCCCAGGGGACTTCTGTCCCCTGGGCATGGTCATTGGGCATAGTGGCATGTAGGGGGGCACAAATCAGGCCCCCCTATGCCACAAAAAAAAAAAAAAAATACTTACCTGAACTTACCTTAATGTCCATGGGATGGGTCCCTCCGTCCTTGGGTGTCCTCCTGGGGTGGGCAAGGGTGGCAGGGGGGGTCCCTGGGGGCAGGGGAGGGCACTCTGGGCTCATTTTGAGCCCACTTGTCCCTTAACGCCATGCCTGACCCAGGCGTTAAAAAGCGGCGCAAATGCGCCGTTTTTGGCCACGCCCACTCCCGGGCGTCATTTTTGCCCGGGAGTATAAATACCACGTAAAGGCCTGGGAGTCATTTTTTAAGACGGGAACGCCTCCCTTGCATATCATTAACGCAAGGAAGGGGTTCACGCTAAAAAATGACGCACACTCCGGGCACTTTGGCGCCCGAAGCGTCTAACGCCATAGTATAAATATGGCGTTAGTTGGCGTTAGTTTAGCGTCGAATTTGCGTCGAAAAAAACGACGCAAATTCGGCGCAACCAGAGTATAAATACGGCCCTACATTTGATATTTAAGTTAGCTGCCTATTGGCTTTAACGTGGGGTTAGACATTGCAGATGAGCTGTGTTTTTCCAAGCTGTGTTTTTCCACAAGATGGACCAAGCTGTTTTCTTCACACCAGACCTTAGCTGATAAGAGCACGTAGATTTTGTGTTTACCTCGCAATCCAGTCTGAGAGCGAGGGTTCTCGGGAGAATAGGCCACTCTCCAGGGTCCTTCGGTTCTCACACTGAGGGCCGTATTTATACTCTGGTTGCGCCGAATTTGCGTCGTTTTTTTCGACGCAAATTCGACGCTAAACTAACGCCAACAAACGCCATATTTATACTATGGCGTTAGACGCTTCGGGCGCCAAAGTGCCCGGAGTGTGCGTCATTTTTTAGCGTGAACCCCTTCCTTGCGTTAATGATATGCAAGGGAGGCGTTCCCGTCTTAAAAAATGACTCCCAGGCCTTTACGTGGTATTTATACTCCCGGGCAAAAATGACGCCCGGGAGTGGGCGTGGCCAAAAACGGCGCATTTGCGCCGCTTTTTAACGGCTGGGTCAGGCATGGCGTTAAGGGACAAGTGGGCTCAAAATGAGCCCAGAGTGCCCTCCCCTGCCCCCAGGGACCCCCCCTGCCACCCTTGCCCACCCCAGGAGGACACCCAAGGACGGAGGGACCCATCCCATGGACATTAAGGTAAGTTCAGGTAAGTATTTATTTTTATTTTTTTGTGGCATAGGGGGGCCTGATTTGTGCCCCCCTACATGCCACTATGCCCAATGACCATGCCCAGGGGACAGAAGTCCCCTGGGCATGGCCATTGGGCAAGGGGGCATGACTCCTATCTTTACAATGATAGGAGTCATGTTGATGGGGGATGGGCGTCGTTAAAAAATGGCGCAAGTCGGGTTAAGACGATTTTTTCGACGCAACCTGACTTGCCCCATTTTAAGACGCCCATACGCCATTTTCCCCCTACGCCGGCGCTGTCTGGTGTACGTGGTTTTTTTCCACGCACACCAGGCAGCGCCGGTCTGGTAGCGCCGGCTAACGCCATTCAATAAATACGGCGCCCGCATGGCGCTTCAGAATGGCGTTAGACGGCGCTAAATTTTTTGACGCTAAACTGCGTTAGCGCAGTTTTGCGTCAAAAAGTATAAATATGGCCCTGAGTTTGCTTTTAAGGATGACTCTGGGCTACAGCAGGGGAGATTGAGGGCCATATTTATACTTTTTGACGCAAAACTGCGCTAACGCAGTTTAGCGTCAAAAAATTTAGCGCCGTCTAACGCCATTCTGAAGCGCCATGCGGGCGCCGTATTTATTGAATGGCGTTAGCCGGCGCTACCAGACCGGCGCTGCCTGGTGTGCGTGGAAAAAAACCACGTACACCAGACAGCGCCGGCGTAGGGGGAAAATGGCGTATGGGCGTCTTAAAATGGGGCAAGTCAGGTTGCGTCGAAAAAATCGTCTTAACCCGACTTGCGCCATTTTTTAACGACGCCCATCCCCCATCAACATGACTCCTATCATTGTAAAGATAGGAGTCATGCCCCCTTGCCCAATGGCCATGCCCAGGGGACTTCTGTCCCCTGGGCATGGTCATTGGGCATAGTGGCATGTAGGGGGGCACAAATCAGGCCCCCGTATGCCACAAAAAAAAAAAAAAAAATACTTACCTGAACTTACCTTAATGTCCATGGGATGGGTCCCTCCGTCCTTGGGTGTCCTCCTGGGGTGGGCAAGGGTGGCAGGGGGGGTCCCTGGGGGCAGGGGAGGGCACTCTGGGCTCATTTTGAGCCCACTTGTCCCTTAACGCCATGCCTGACCCAGGCGTTAAAAAGCGGCGCAAATGCGCCGTTTTTGGCCACGCCCACTCCCGGGCGTCATTTTTGCCCGGGAGTATAAATACCACGTAAAGGCCTGGGAGTCATTTTTTAAGACGGGAACGCCTCCCTTGCATATCATTAACGCAAGGAAGGGGTTCACGCTAAAAAATGACGCACACTCCGGGCACTTTGGCGCCCGAAGCGTCTAACGCCATAGTATAAATATGGCGTTAGTTGGCGTTAGTTTAGCGTCGAATTTGCGTCGAAAAAAACGACGCAAATTCGGCGCAACCAGAGTATAAATACGGCCCTGAATCTGCTTTGACTTCAGACAGGAGCTAGACGTCAGTTGCATGTCTCCCGTTTGGGTAGAAAATCTCTTTCTCGCAGTTGACCGGAGTCATCAATTTGCAGACCCCAGAAAGATTAAGCTGAGCTATAGGCCCTACAGTGTTGAATTTTGACTTTTATGCTTTGCTATATAATCACCTATATTTCTGTGTACATTGCAACTGAGAAGTACTTTGATTTATTTTGCTTTCATTGCTGCGACTACTTTTGAACGTGTGCTTCCACTCTACTAATTTCATCTCTCAGGAACCTCGTGGTGGAGAATTAATAACAATAAATGTCTTCTTTAAACTCAGAAGTGCATTCCAGAGAGGTTCTGTAATCTCTGTTATGAGATAAGAGGGAAAGCAGAACACCAGCGCATCACACCTTGCTATGTGTCCAACACACATGAGTCCATCACACATCACCAGCAAACACAACACATAACAGAAATATCAACACTTACTGGAGATGTCTGGGTCCTCAAATCGAGCCACCTCGCCAATAGTGTAGGGTGCCGGTCCATCTGTAAGGCATGGAAGGGAGAAATGTGCTCAATGTCTGTGCACTGTACAACAATTCCAAAGACAAATACTATGTGTAAGATTAAATCAGAAAGTAAAGCCTCTCAAACATGATGATACTGCATCCTACATACCACTGCACACATGTACAGACCCAGGGACTCCATTGAGTGATACACACATATCTGCACACATGCAGTGGCCCTAACTATAATGTGGTGGCAAACATGCTCCTTCATTAGTGAGCAGACAAAATCATGGAGTGTATTCCTCTCATCATGTATATCCATGAGAGACATCCAAAGCCACTTTCCATGAGGACTGCATTACCAGTCAACCAGCCATTGTGACAATGACCAATTTCAGACACACAGGTACAATGTACAGAGGGCCAGGGACAATTGTTAGCCCTCAATTTGTATCAGTTTCTTCATTTGATATGGCACAGCTATGATGAGTTGCACCAACCATGGAGATATGAACCCATGTGCATACCTTTTGCCTGCCATCCCTAATTTAAATGTGGCACTACAAACTCCAAATATCAGTCTAGAGCGCAGCTATAACTTGTTACGTATGTGTCCAAATCCAGATCAGACAAGTTTCCGAAAAGAATGGAGGGACACAATATTTCCAATTATTTTGGGGATTTCCATGATCGGTTTCCTGACACACTCACCGAACAAACCAGAAACATATGTTTGCGCCTCATTTCCATCATCAATTGACATGAAGCCTGCACTAATTTTCAGGCTCCTGTTGTGTTTATAAAGTTAGTCTAGCTGTTGCGTCAACAAATGACGGTAATGTGTTGGAAATTTCTATACCTCACAGGCAACTGTGGCCTATATCTATACATATTTTGCACCAGATTTGTATTGCTGTTTGACACAAAGGTGGCGCAAACTTACTAAATCCAAATGTATTTTGTACGTTTGCGGCGCTCTTGCTTCCAAACAGGTCTCAATTGCGGTGCTAACAAAGTAGAAATATGGCCCTTTATGTTTCACTAGCATTCCACATGCTCAACAACATTGCAGCCAGATATTGTAAAAAGCAGCTACTGTCACTACAGACCATTTAAACGTGCACATTAACCTGATTTGTACTCACCAACAGGGCCACTAATCACAATCCCCTGCAGCGCTCGCTGCAGGTGTGCTGGTGAGGGCAGGAGCCCTTTAAAAACCACATCGTGCTCCCGGCTCGCGGGACGCGCTAGTTGCAGGTGTGCTGGTGAGGGCAGGAGCCCTTTAAGGACTACATCGTGCTCCCGCCTCACGGGACGCGCTTGCTGCAGGTGTGCTGGTGAGGGCAGGAGCGCTTTAAAAACTACATCGCGCTCCTGCATTGCAGGACGCGCTTGTTGCAGGTGTGCTGGTGAGGGCAGGAGCCCTTTAAGGACTACATCGCGCTCCCGCCTTGCGGGACGCGCTTGCTGCAGGTGGGCTGGTGAGGGCAGGAGCCCTTTAAAAACTACATTGCGCTCCCGCCTTGCGGGAAGCGCGCGGGCGGTGCCCTGGCCAAGGGCAGGCCCGTCCTTCACCCGTCATCGCCAGGAAGAGCCTGGGCTGGCCCCCCCTTCAATTTTGCCATTGGGGGCTCAGTGGACAAGACTGATTCACTGCTGATGCAAGGGAGAAAAAGAGGAGCTTTCGCCATTTTGGGTATTCAAGACACTTTTACTTAGCCCCTCTTGTGCCTTGCTGACTCATATATGTATTAGGCGATGGTGAGGATTACAGTATTATAAGTTTAGGGCATTTGTGGTAGGAAGCTGTGATCGGAAATTTTTTCAAGACAGGAGTCGCATAAAATATCGTTTTTACTCCCGCCTAGCACTGGGCACTAGATCTTGCTAAGAAATATACAGTGTTTTTCCTTTGCTAAAGGACAAGTCCGTTTTGGTGGGGAAACGTAAAGGAGACTGTGGGAGGAGGGATCCCATTCAGGAGGCCCCCCCCCAGGCTGATAACTAGCTACCTAACCTCAGTGATGGGGTATTATGGACCCCATCACCCCCCATATATGGAGATAGGGAGAGTGGAAGCTACCTTAGAGTCATCCCTCGAGAAAATAGGGAAGGGTGGGGGGAGGAAAGGATTCCTCTTGCAAAATCTCCACTAGGCAAGATAAGAACAGGAAATCCTTGTGTAATAACGGACAAGGACTCTCGAATTGACTTAATCACTCCTATGACCCCAGAGAGTCCACCCTCAAAGAAAAGTAGGCAAATAATCCCCCCCCCACACTGCAGCACCTTCCTCAGATTCAGCCCGGTCTCCCATAAATGGGCACGAGTTTGAAAAGGACTCAGCAGAAACAGAGAAAAAAAAGGGGAAACGTTTACCTAATCCATTAAAAAAAACACAGGAAAACAGACAAAAGACCGAAAGATCTTGGACTCCTCTAATAACTGTCTTTCCCAGATTGAGGTCCAACTCAGGGACATAAAAAAGTTATGTTCTTTGGTTCTGGAGAAAGTGGCCGCCCTTGAGGAGAAGGTTGAATTAAAATCAACGACAATAACAACGATCTCCACACTACCGAGGGCTGAACCTCAGAACAATCATACCGCCCTTGTATGCTCACCCGTCCCAGCCATCCATCAACATCAAAATTATAGGTCGATTCCTGCCCAGAACTTAGCCCCAAAGACCCAGAATCCAGAGGTAACACAAAACTTCATAAATTTACAGCCTCAGCAGGGTATAAATAAATGGGAGGGTTCAGTGGGTCAGGTGACTATAAGAACCCAAACAGCTTGTCCAAGGATCCTGCTGGCATGTGCTCCCTATATTTTAATCCTGAAAAATGTTCCTATATTAGGAAACACTCACCATGAGTCTCATGCATCATTGTTAAATAAAGTGACGCACTGGGTAGGAAAGCACTCGGGAGGGAGGGTAGACTTCCACTGGGACATTTTAACCGTAAGAAGGGTCCCCTGGGTCGGCCCATCCCCTAAAGTTTCACAAGGGGACTGAATCATTATAAACTTCAGGAGTCCCTGGATAGTCAATGCAATGTATCACAATTTTTCAACTATAAGGCTACCTACAGGGTCTATAAGAGTACAACCATTATCTATGTTTATTCCCCCGACACCCAATCTATGTCACTTTGACTCAATTCATTCTGGGAAACAGAATTATGGTAATCTTGGTGTCTCCAATTCTCCTGATATTGCCCTGCCACTGTCTAATAGATTTGAGCCCTTAGCTTCACTGGAGCAGCTAGATTGACCACCAGCAACTGGGCCCAATTTGCAAGGCCCCTTGGAGACAAACACACTGCATCAGTCTTTCTTTCAGCCCAAGGGAGTTTTCGACACACATGACACACATGGTATGACAGCCTCAGGGATCATCTCTTGGAATGTGGCAGACTTAAAATCCAAAATTGGAAACCCCGACTGGCTAGAATTAGTGACAGAAAATCTTTTTATTTGCTGCCAGGAGACCTGGCTTATAGAGCCCCTGCATAATAATGGCTATACCACACATAGCGTCCCTGCAATTAAGACCTCTGCAGGTAGAGCTAAGGGAGACCTGGCCACTTTTGTATCAGTAAAGGCTAGGGGGGTAGATGCGCATGTTGTGGGCACATCCCCCTTTTTTTGGGCTTTATTACTGAATCATTTGATATATTACTGATTAATTATTATAATAACACCTTCGATAACTCAGACACTAGTGTGGTTGGTAGCTTGGAGATGATAATATATAAAGCAACAAATATTAGTAAAAAGGACTTAAGAATAATTTGTGTCGGCGACTTTAATGCTCATCTGTGTGAGCCAGAGTATTTGGATTGTTGTGGACTTTTGGATGAAAATGACCGTCCCATTCAACATTTCAAACACTCTCTATACGGGAATGCTCTGAACTCTCTGATAACAGCCAATTCTCTACTCTTCCCTATACCAGTTTTCAGAGGGGTACCAATGTTTATAAGAGGAGACGCTCACACTACTATTGACTTTATCATCTTCTCTAGAGAATTATCCTCCCTTGTTGGGCAGTTCAGGGTGACTCCAACCTGTATTAGCGATCATAACCCTTTATCTATTGAAATAAGTTTGGACTTGAAGAGTGACTCGAGAAGAGAGAAGTGACACCCCAATATGAAGTTTTCAGCCCAAAAAGGCCTAACAATTAGATGTGGAAAAATAGATAGCAATAGCCTTTTTAAAGATCTAATGTTGAGTAAATGGTCAGATGTCCTGATAACCTTGGGTGAAGATAGGTCCCCCCATGAAATTGTCTGTGCATTTTCCTCTCTGACAAAATATATGGCTGAGAAATTACAGTACATTGGCACTAATAAAGCACATGTCCCGAGATGGTTTAACCATGCATGTACTATATCCTTAAATAACTTAAAGAAAACAACTAACGCATCTCCCCAAGATCGACAAGCAGTTAATGTTGCTAGGAAAAACTATAAGGAAGTCCTTGCTAAGAGGAAAGCCGAATTACGTGAGTCTGCCTGGGAGGAATTGATGGAAGCTAGTAAAACCAAAGACACAACTGTGTTCTGGCGTGTGGTCTATTCTCCACTGTTGAATGACAAGCATGAGACGTCTATGGATACTGTTATTCCAGCCCAAATTTGGGTGGACTATTTTACAAAACTTTTTGCAACAGAGACTAATGATCAACTAGAAAAGACAAACTTTTCGAAGATAAGAGGAAATGATCAGTCTAGTGTGGCTTTCAGCAATTCTGTAAGTGTGGATGATGTAAAACAAGCTATTCAAGATTGCCCCTCTGAGAAAGCCCCTGGCCCAGATAAAATCCCTGCTGATTTATATAAAGTGCTTCCAGATTTCTGGGGGCCATGGCTCACCAATGTCTTGAGATCTGTTGTGACAGGCCCATTAGTTGACACTTGGAGAGAGGCGATTATTGTCCCGATTTTTAAGAAGGGGGACAGGGCAGATCCTTTATGCTATCGACCAATTTCTTTACTGGACAGCTCAGTTAAAATTTTAGGCCAAGTGATCCTAAATAAGCTGGAAAACTGGACGATTGAATCTCATTCTCTTTCAGAAGTCCAATTTGGCTTTCGCCCCGGTGTGGGCACAGTAGAACAAACTCTCAATCTGACCCTTATAGTATGAAAATATACCAAAGTTAAAAGGGGGTGCACACATCTAGCATTTATGGATCTCTCCTGCGCTTTTGATATAGTTAATAGAGAGAAACTGTGGATGGTCATGTTGAATATGGGTGTGGACAAAGACATAATCATATTACTTAGTAGATTCCACGCCTGCACAGTGGCTCAGGTCCACTATTCCCGGGAGGGTGGCCTAACAGAGAAGCTTTCCTCATTAAAGGGGGTTAGACAGGGCTGCGTGCTGGCCCCTTTTTTTTTTCTTTTATATATAAATGGGCTTGAGAAATTTCTCTGTGAACCGGGGAAGGATTCTCCAGTTATCAACAATTCTCCAATTCCTGTATTACTGTATGCGGACGACGCTGTACTCATTTCAAGGACAGCAAATGGCCTCCAGATTTTATTGAATGCTTTTAACACATTTATGGGGAACCTTGGACTCAAAATTAATAAAGCTAAGTCATTTGTGATGAAGACTGGGCCCAAGCTAGCAAAAACAAAAAAAATTGCAGTAGATGGGCATAAGATACTGAAGGTCTCACACTTTACGTATTTGGGGGTCCCTATTGATGTAGATTTTAATTGGAAATTTTTAGTAAGCATCCGTTCAATACAATTTCAAAAAGCCATAGAAGCAGTTTTTAGGTTCGCGAAAAGACTGCAACACAAACCTGTTAAAGAAATGACAACTGTTTTTTTCACAAAATGTCTTTCTATTGCGGCATTTGGAGCCAGGGTTTGGGGATATACAGAATGTTCGAGCCTCCAGATTGTAGAAAATAAGTTTCTAAGAAGGCTATTAGCAGTCCCCCAATCAACATCAATAATGTTCTGTCATGAAGAAGTAGGTTTGAGATACATATCTTGTTACATAAAGCTTCAACCCGTATTATTATGGTTAAAAATTTGGATAAAGCCAGAAGCCTCTTTATGTAGAAAGGTGATACAAGATTGTCTCCTTTTATCACGATCTTTGGATATACCTTGGCTTAGATATGTCCACTTCTCCCTACTATCTTTAGGACTAGGAGAATTTTTCCTCAAACCAGGTATTTTAACAAAACAGGATATTAAAAAGGTAATAGATATATATTGGCAGAAATGCCATGACCCGGAGTCAACCCCGGGCACAAGTAGAACACAGGCGAGGAATCAGATACAGCAATTGTATCCAAAGCTATATCTGACTACCATTAGTCTTGAGCGACAAAGGTTCCTACTTACGAGGTTACGCTTAAATACATTACACTACTTAGTAGCATTTCCAGTACGTGGAACTTGGTTCAAGAATCTTCCCTCGTGTTGTTGTGATGGAAAGACACCCCAGAGTACATTGCACTTTATGCTTTTTCACACTCTCTATGTTGTTCCGAGAAAAAGGTTTTTATGCCCGTTATTTTTATCAAAAAGTATTAGAACTAGTCAGCTTGTTTATTTATACATACATAACCTGGGAAATGTGGATATAATTCAGGCCGTGTTAAATTTTATATATACGTTGCTTATGGAATTCGAAATATGTATTACCAACGCTTTTTTTAAATTTACGACTAAGAAACTTGTATGTTTTATTTATTGGATGTCTTTTATGCTCTTTTTTGTACCGAATAAAGTAAACTGATGATGATAATGAAGAATTACAATCCCCAGGTGGTCCAGCACATCTTGCTCCCGGCATACAAAGTCAGCCCAGCGGTGCTTCAGCTGGTGGTCATTTCATGGTGTGTTGTATATCCTCTGCAGATGATGCACCACATTTGCCCACCGGAGCCTCCGTGCCTCTGTGTGAAACCCTTGGATCACACAACCACCTGCCTCAATCTTCAGGGGTAGGAAATGGCACACCAGCCAAATGAACCCACCCAGCTCCTCTTCTCCCATACTGCCAAGACGAGGCCTAACCAACATAATGGTACAAAAAAGAAAGAGAGGATAAAGGGGAACAAAGGAGAATAGGGGGAAAGTAGGACAGGAAAAATGCAAAAAAACTACAAACACAGCCCAACTATACCCAAACTACCACTACCCACAACAGACTCCCAACACAACAAGACAAATGTTGACAACACAAATGACCGCAAAAACACTCAGACAGGATACCACAGACAGTTATTACACACAAAAAGACAATTTAAAGACCACACTGGAGAGAAAATCACTAAATGCACAGAGGCAATTCGAGACACAGCCACACAGTCAGGAAATATCACAGACTTCAAAGTGAAAGTACACCCACTGTACCAATTCTGTAAACAGGATATCCTATTACATCACTTCCTGCCTAAAATGCAGTGCGTTTTTATTGTCATGCGTCAAAATATTATGACGCTTACAGTCTGTGCGTCATTTTTTATTGACGCACAGGAGTAGATTTAACCCTGCATCCATATGGTTCAAAATAGTTTAAAACTTAACCAATTTCCGGGGGTACCGTGTGGGAAATACCGCTTAGGGCCAATGGATGTTTCAGGGCATTGTGCGTCATATTTCGAGCATACGCGTCATTTTTAGAAACATGTACGTCATTTTTTGACGCTTATGCGGCACAATTTCTGGCATTAACTGGGTTTGGGTCGTTTTACCATTTTATGGTACATTACAGTTGTGACAATACTGAGATAGGCTGATTGCACCCACTTTGGGCATGACGTTGTATGGGCACATGTGACACATCATACTATGGACCATGATCCGCTACTTGATGTACAGGATTTTCACTCTTAACTGATGCAATAGATGGCCAAACGTGTGGGCTACATATATGTATTACCCAAATTGGGCATGTTTGGCGTCAGGAGAGGGTAGCAAGGTGACGCACATAAGTTCAATTACTCAATGCCTATGGGTCAATGTGTGTGATTTGGCTACTACTATTGTTGTTGACCCCCTATGTGACCATCACAAGATGCATTATAGCAAATATGCTTGTATGCATGTGCAGTCAATGTGTCCAACCCTCAGATGCAAGTCAGTGTGGAAATGAGAGAGGACATGTGTTAGTCATACATGTATCAACCACTGCTGTGTGCAGTTTTTGGGTAACATAAACACCACAAATGACAAAACATGCACTGGATAGTTAGCAGACGGTTGTTCATGTCAATGGGCCAAAACTTGGCCATCACATGTCCTGGAATGTTGGATAATACTTCCTAGGCACTTGTTGGTGAACCCACCATGAGTCAGGCACCAGTACATACTAAGTGGGTATTGTGTTTGTGACACAGAGACCCAAAGATAAACCACATTTGTAATGTTACGCCACAGTTGAGGTCATATAACTGAGCCACGACTCTCCTGTGGCAGTGGAGGACCAGCAGACCAAGCAGCACGAGGCCACATATTTCCAGTGGTCATGTGCACAGAGGTGTCTGGTTCATGTGTGTGGGCCAATGTTTAGCCTGTTTATTTTTAGGGGTCTATGTTGTCACAGTTACGTCCAGGTCTAGTCAAGAGTCTGTGGCTGCTATTCCTATATCTACTAAGTATCCTTCGGAGCTCAATAGAAGTAAAGCCAATGAGGATTTGAGAACCCACATGGGGATGGTCCAACCCTGTCACTGCAGACGTGTTATGAGACTGTCAACAGGGCAAGCTTGGTGTGCTGAGTAAGTTAATATCTCAGGATTCTTGTACCAGCAGGTGTCATCACAACATTTGTACACAGGTTGGCCTCTAAAATTCCCACTGCATCTGGGAACATCATAGCCTCTGTGCTGATTATTCACCACGCACGCCCCATCAATATGTTGTGAGCAATGTGAATCAGCGTGTGGACTGTCAGGGTCCTAACATGTGTGGACATTTCATGTACATTATCCGACGTTGCTGGTTCTGCTGGAGGCATCATACCCAATCCCTGCATACGGCCATGGTACACTGTCACAACTTGTCACTCATGCATACATGAGACCCAGACAAGGGATAGGCCATGATTTGGGTATTTGGAGACAAGTTCCCAACAATGGTACGATAAATAAACAGATGATGCTATACAATGTATTTGAGTATGCATTGTAGACCCACCTGACAAAATACCCCAGGAGGAATGTGAGGGTTGGGAAAGCAACTATGATACAAATGTAGCCACAAGGAACCTTTAGGGTAACACACAGACAGGAGGCAGTCAAGCTAACAGGATGCAGGGTCAATCAGTATCCAGAGATTTAACAAGGTAAATACACAGTGGTCAGACTGAGACTGGTCAGAGGAGGAACAAGACAGTTGAAATGGAAAACTGTGTTTGTGCTGTGTTTTGGAAGGTGACACATTAACCGAAGGGCTGTGTTACACAGCTCAGTTACACGGCAATGCATAACAGTGTTATCAATAAAATGTCAGCTTCTATGCTGCTCCAAGCATCTTCAAGGGCAGTGCATGTTCAAATGGCTGGTCTCCATGGAGGTGCTCACAGGTGTGTGCAGCATCAGTCTCTCCCAAGTCCTGTATGTGAGATTCAAGTTCAAAGGGCCAACAGTACCGTTCACATGGGAATCACTGTACAGGTGATAACAGGTCTTATAAACTACAAGCCAGTGCATTATTTAATGTGACATCCATGCAGACAGAAGTACAATGACTATGGCATACCATACTAAAAGGGGACGCATACTGGATTAACATTGTGAGTCTGGGAGTGTGTAGATGAGGGATTATCTGGGTACACATATTACCATTCCAGGGACCTCTGAAGACAGGTGGGGTGAGACCTGGGCAACACAAAAGGATGATAGACGGAGTGCTGAACAATGCAAACACTCACCCCCAGTCACAGATCTGGGTTTAATCCATCGTTCTTTTGCTCACCATGCCACCCCTGTTTGGACCCAGCCATATGCAAATCAGTCTTGACCCTGTTCCTCATGGGAACAGTCCAGCCCGAACTGCCAAGCCAGGTCCTCCCTGGACCGGAAACAAGCATCCTGGGACCAGTTTCAGGGTTTCACCCTTCATCAGCCAGGCTAGCTTGAATCCAGTGGCACAGTGAGCAAGGGACCCACGTCTGGGCATACCCTTCCCACTTAGGGCAACTTTAGCAACACAAAAGGATAATGGACGGAGTGCTGAACAATGCAAACACTCACCCCCAGTCACAGATCTGGGTTTAATCCATCGTTCTTTTGCTCACCATGCCACCCCAGTTTGGACCCAGCCATATGCAAATCAGTCTTGACCCTGTTCCTCATGGGAACAGTCCAGCCCGAACTGCCAAGCCAGGTCCTCCCTGGACCAGAAACAAGCATCCTGGGACGGTTTCAGGGTTTCACCCTTCATCAGCCAGGCTAGCTTGAATCCAGTGGCACAGTGAGCAAGGGACCCACGTCTGGGCATACCCTTCCCACTTAGGGCAACTTTAGCAACACAAAAGGATGATGGACGGAGTGCTGAACAATGCAAACACTCACCCCCAGTCACAGATCTGGGTTTAATCTATTGTTCCTTTGGTCACCATGGCACCCCAGTTTGGACCGAGCCATATGCAAATCAGTCTTGACCCTGTTCCTCATGGGAACAGTCCAGCCCGAACTGCCAAGCCAGGTCCTCCCAGGACCGGAAACAAGCATCCTGGGACCGGTTTCAGGGTTTCACCTTTCATCAGCCAGGCTAGCTTGAATCCAGTGGCACAGTGAGCAAGGGACCCACGTCTGGGCATACCTTTCCCACTTAGGGCAACTTTAGCAAAACAAAAGGATGATGGACGGAGTGCTGAACAATGCAAACACTCACCCCCAGTCACAGATCTGGGTTTAATCCATCGTTCTTTTGCTCACCATGCCACCCCAGTCTGGACCCAGCCATATGCAAATCAGTCTTGATCCTGTTCCTCATGGGAACAGTCCAGCCCGAACTGCCAAGCCAGGTCCTTCCTGGACCAGAAACAAGCATCCTGGGACCGGTTTCAGGGTTTCACCCTTCATCAGCCAGGCTAGCTTGAATCCAGTGGCACAGTGAGCAAGGGACCCACGTCTGGGCATACCCTTTCCACTTAGGGCAACTTTAGAAACTCAAAAGGATCATGGACAGAGTGCTGAACAATGCAAACACTCACCCCCAGTCACAGATCTGGGTTTAATCCATTGTTCTTTTGCTCACCATGCCACCCCAGTCTGGACCCAGGCATATGCAAATCAGTCTTGACCCTGTTCCTCATGGGAACAGTCCAGCCCGAACTGCCAAGCCAGGTCCTCCCTGGACCGGAAACAAGCATCCTGGGACCGGTTTCAGGGTTTCACCCTTCATCAGCCAGGCTAACTTGAATCCAGTGGCACAGTGAGCAAGGGACCCACGTCTGGGCATACCCTTCCTACTTAGGGCAACTTTAGCATCACAAAAGGATGATGGACAGAGTGCTGAACAATGCAAACACTCACCTCCAGTCACAGATCTGGATTTAATCCATCGTTCTAGGGGTGAGACCTGGAACATGGGTGTGTCAGGACTTTGGACATGGGCTGACATGTACATGGGATGTCATGTGCGCAATGCTTGTCATACCTGTGGCACTTGTGCTATCTATTTGCTGCTTATATGGAATTCTAGTCACAAATAGTCCTTGCAAAGATAGGTGATGTAGCAGTTACTGCTGTGAAGGGTCTGGTCATACATTCCTATTACTAATGCAATAGCACATCCAATGCCTCATGTATGATGTTTTTTGTTCCATTATTGACTGATGGTGTCTTAGTTGTGTGCCATATGCTGTAATGAACCATGTTGCCAACATGTATGTGTGAAATAGGTGTGGTCCTCTGCTAGTGCCCTTCAAATGTGAAATGTACAGAATATATGTCATTTAGAGTGTGTGTGAATGTGACTGTAGATTCATACGCATCACAATAGCTTTGGAATTTTCTGTGTCCTGATCGGTATATCAGCAATGCTCCATGAGGGTACACTCTTATTCTGATAGTTAGAGATAATGTTATGTAAAAATGATTACCCAGACAATGATATGGTGATTACTATAGGTGTTTATTTACATATGTTAAAACAGTGGTGATGGTGAGTTGAGTCAAAATCAATTGTTGACAATATGTTGGCGCCTACGCAATCCTGCAGCTGTGTTTGGCTGGTTCCCCTCATGTTGCTGGCCAGCATCCTCTTCAGGCATTTGTGGCTCTGGTTCAAATAGGGGAATGTTCGTTCGTACTCATATTTTGTGCAGGGTGGCACAGGTCAAAATGATCTTGCAGACCATTTCTGGTGAGTATAGGAGGCTGCCTCCAGTGATGTCGAGGCCCCTTTATCCTGACTTCAGGATGCCAAAGGTCCTCTCAACTATGGTGCGTGTCCTCCTATGTGCCTCATTATAGGCACGCTCTGCTGCAGTGTTTGGGTTGGCAAATGGGGTCATAATCCATGGCTGGATCCCATACCCCTGATCAGCTGAAAGAGAAAATGATTAAGAACATGTTGATGAAGCTTGCCCTATAAATATCACCTTGCATGGCAGTAGTTCTCTTGTGTTGTCTGTGATTCATTGGTGGTTGTGTTATTGTGTCGATTCCTAGGCTTCTAGGATGTACCATCAGCATTGGGTTGTTTCCTTAGCTGAATGATTGTTTGGCTGCTGACCGGATGTCAGCAGTATTTTTTTAGAGTTGCAGTATAGTGTGTACTCCCTTGCATTGTGACTTGTGATACAGGAGTCCCTGTGTCTTAAATGGGGGTGAGATGATAGTTCCATACACAGAAACAAATTGACAGTGGTGGTAACACTTTTGCATCTATGTACCCTGGACATCCCATACATTTTGACATATGCAATAGATTAATTTAACCATCAGTGAGACCTTTAGATTTTGCAAGGTGACAATTTGCCAAACTTCTCCGTACGTTGTGATCACTGACGTGTTAACATTTGACTCTACACTAATTTCACATGTGTGACAAGTTCACTGCAGACCTATTTCTCTGCCCTTGCCAAGTTGACTCAGGTTGTACCGTGTACCTGGACTCCTGCACATGGTCTAGTTCAGCTGGCTAACTTGGTTGTGAGGTTGTCATTTTGAGTTTCAGAAGGTCCGTATGGCAGTACATCTGTTGTGTGTGTGTAAATTTGTCACAATGCATATGTGTACGAATGTGCAGTTTCCATATTGTCCCATCAAGATGTGTTCTTTGCACAGTCCACTTGCCTCTTGGCAGTGGGCAATGTGAGAGCAGGAGTGATGTGAGATATTGGAACGGCCTCAATGATTGCACGTGACCTTTATTGTAGTCATCATAATGCTATGTGTGTCATGGTGTTTGACCTGCAGCAACAAACATTCCTGACTGAGTCTTATTGATGTGATATTGAAGTTTAATCTTCGCAGATGTACTACCAGTTGGGGACATGTGTTTGTCATTGTATTGTTTTACATTTTCCCCTTGTGTCTGTGGAGTGGCATCAGTTGTTATTTGGAACGGTCATTTGTACCTAGGTGTGTCTCACACTGGGTGAAAATATCAAACATGCCTAGCGGTGTCACAACTTCAGTGTGTTCCTGTCCACATGTCAATGTTGTGGTGTATGTGTTCTGTGTCCTAGAGGGTTGCTGTGCAGTGTGTAAATTCCTAGGTTTCTGTACTTAACAACAAGTAGTCCATTTCCATATCGTCCATCCTGGAAGTGTTGATTGATGGTGACGGAGGATGAATGAATCATGGACACTCCCAGGATACCTTGCCACAATATTGGTGATCAATCCCTGGTGATCCACAATGGCCTGCACATTGATGGAGTGTGTGTGCTTCCTGTTGCGGTATAGATGTTCAGTTGCAGCAGGTGGCACAATGCGTACATGTGCGCAGTCAATGGCACCAAGGACGTGTGGGAATCCATTAATTAGTTAAACCCCTGTTGTGTCTCCTGCTGCTTCTGCTGTGTGTTGGGGAAGCAGATGTGGCGGGGTGTGAGTGAGATGATGGAATCCAGTACCTTGGGCAGGAAGGCCGGGAATGATGGCTGTGAGATCCCAGCAACCAGGGCGCCAGTGGTTCGAAAGGAGCCACTTGCCAACATGTGTAATACAGCTAGCAACTTGGTTTCTGGTGGAATGGTGTGGGGTGTCTGCAAGCTGGGTGCCAACTGTGGCTCAATGTTGCACAGCAGCTGCTGAATGGCTTGCCAGTTCAGCCTGTACCTCTGGATGATGTCATGTTCCCTAAGGCCATGAAGGGTTGTCCTGGTGCGGAATATCCTCTCCTGCCTTCTGTGTTGCCTTTGGGGTCCCTATTGATGTTGTGGAAGCTGCTGTTGCTGGTCCTGTGCTCTGCGTCTGCGTGCACGCTGGATGAGAAGCACCTCCATGTCTTCCTTTTGGAGCTCTGCTGTTGCTTCTGTGTGTTATCATTAAATACAGGTATGCTTGCCCCATTTTAACGCCTGCCCTCACCCAGGCGTTAATTCTTTATGCAAATCGGGATGTGTGTCATTTCCTGCCTCCGCCTCCCGGCCGTGTGTCATTTTTGTGCGGTAGCATAAATAAGGCGCACAGGTGTTTGGATGCGGGAAACCCGCCTTGCGTAAATGACATGCAAGGTAGGCGTTCCAGTCCAAAATATGACACATACGGTGTGATTTTGGCATTCGCGGGCTCGTGCGCCAAAGTTTAAATATAGTGCACGGTTTGTGCTGACTGTGCTTCAAATATTTTGACGCACATTTGGTGCAAACAGAGTATAAATATGCACCTTTATTTTTGTTTTTTTTAAAAGAGAAAAAGGGCTGCCGAAGAAGGCTTGTGTTTTTTTCCCTGAAAAAGGCACCAACAAAGTGTTTATGGTGCTAAAATCACCATCTTCCCAGCTTTCAGGAACAGGCAGAGTTGAATCAGAAAACCACATTTTTCAAGACAATTTTGGCATTTTACTGGGACATACATAATTTTTACTATTTTTGGTGCTTTCAGCCTCCTTCCAGTTAGAGACAGGAATGGGTGTGAAACCAATACTGGATCCCGGACAGCTAAGCATTTCTGAAAAGTAGACAAAATTCTGAATTCAGCAAGGGGTCATTTGTGTGGATCCTGCAAGGTTTTCCTACAACAAATAACAGCTGAAATAAAATATATTGAAATTGAGATGAAAAAAACAGCCATTTTTCTCCACGTTTTAATCTGTAACCTTTTCCTGCAATGTCAGATTTTTTAAAGCAAAATACCTTTACGTGTGCTGGACTCTTCTGGTTGCAGGGATATATAGGGCTTGTAAGTTCATCAAGATCCCTAGGTACCCAGAGCCAATAAATGAGCTGCACCTTGAAATGGGTTTTCATTCTATTCCGGGTATAGAGCAATTCATTTGCTGAAATATAAAGAGTGAAAAATAGGTATCAAGAAAACCTTTGTATTTCCAAAATGACCACAAGATAAGGTGTTGAGAAGCAGTGGTTATTTGCACATCTCTGAATTCTGGGGTGCCCATACTGCAGGTGCATTACAGGCCATTTCTCAAATAGAGTTTTCTTTAGTTGGACTGAGGCACCTCTGCACTCCTTCTATGCTGCCTGCCATGGTCTCCATCCCCACCTGCATCTGTTTGGCCAGCTACCACTGGACTCCTTTCATTGTCCTCTGGAAGGTGATGTCTGAGTCCAGAGTTGTGTCAGGTCTGGCTGGTGTTGTGTGTTGGCGGCTGGGTGGGTCATGCAGAGACCCTCCTTCCCTGTGTGGCCTCCTTGCGAGGTGGTGTCTCGAGGGAACCTACAGGATCCTGAAAAGTCCCTTCATTTATGGTCGGCAGCTGGTCATCCATGTCATCTGGCTAAAAAGCATGGGCTCCAGCGCTTCGTTATCATGAAGCCCTTGGGTGGGCCAAGTCCCAGGGGCATTTCTTTAGAAATGTAGGGGGAGGAATAATGGCCCCCTCCCGTTGCCCTGGGGAGTGGCACCGCCCAGGGCTGTTATGAAATAAGGGGGGCACCCAGCCACGTCCTGCTGCCCCAGGGACCACCACATCCCTTGGACATTTAAGAAATGATATGCGGGGGAGCCTATGGCCCCCCTGTGCCCAGGGACCACCACTCCTGGGGCAAATATTTAACTAAAAGAAATGAGGGGTCCCATTGGGACCACATTAGCCCTGAGTACCACCACCCTGGGGCTTCTATGTAGATATACGGGGGCTATAGCCTCCCGGGTGTCCTGGGGACCACCACCACTGGGGTTATCTTCAGCTGGAGCCCCTGATGGCCCTGCATAGTGCCACCCCAAGGCCCGGCTCCTTCTATGTCCTGGGTTGCCCACAACCAGGACATAGCTGTTTACTCAACAAACACTCTGCCGTTTTACAGTGGGACCTGTAAAGCAGGACCTGCTGTCAAACAGCAGAGGTTTCATCTCTGTCCCCTGCATGCGTGCAGGGAACACAGATGACATGCTTCAGCAAGCACAGAGCTGCTGTGAAAGCAGCTCCATGCCTGCTGAAGCAATGGCACTCTGAGGGAAGCTTTAAGGTTTCCCCTGCAGGGTCAGGTAGCATGTAAAGTGCATTTAAAAAATATATATATTTTATGGAAAAAAAAATTCATAAACAAACAAATAGGGACTGGGGGAGCCCTTGAGGAGTCCCTTGCGGTCCCAGAAAGCCCATAAAGGGCTTAAAAATGTAAAAAAACACAATTCCATTAGCTCAGTGTGAAGGTCACAGATCTTCAAACTAAGCTTTGGTGTTTGAGTATAGCTGGACTCCTTTCCTTTATTTTTTTTTAAAATAAACAAATATTTTATTCAAAATAATAATTTTTTTATTTTATTTTACATTTAACACAAATATCTGATTCTAACTATATGAGATATTAAAGCCTAAACAAACTCTCTTTCCCTCTCAATTTCATTCTCTCTTTCTCGTTTTCAATCAATTTATCCCACTCAGACACTTACACACCCACTCATAGACTCACTCACTCATGCACCCACTCACAGACCCACTCCCACCCTCATGTACCCACTCACAAACCTGCGCACACACTGATGCACACACTAAAACACTGATGAATGCACTCTCACACCCAGACTAACGATCTGGCAGCCTCTCTCAACCCCAGATGCACCCTCTGACATCTATTCTCATACTAAGATACTCCGGGGCCAACTCCTGCTGTGCAGGGGTAAAGGCCTATGTACAACATGGGATTGAGTGGTTATAGGGAGTTGGCTGCAGAGTTTGACTTCAGACCAGGTCTTGCAGGCAACCTCCCCTGCACACAGGTGAAGGCCATGCACGGTGCAAGTTTGTGTGCTTATAGGGTGTTGGCTACAGGGCCTGGCTGGAGGCCACTGTGCATGGCCTAAGGTCTTGCGCCGCAGTGGTTGGATTAACATATAGTAATGAAAATTACTATATACTTAAAAAAATATAGAAATGTGATGAAAAAACGACAGGTTAGAGGATTGTTATAGTGAGGCTCACATTTCAAACGTACACAACTAGAGAAATTCAGCAGTTATAGTTAGTTACCTCAAGTAACTACAACTTGGGCCCTAAGGTAACTTTAACTTGCTCCCTCGCCATGCACTGCTAGTTACCCCACAAATTACAGCACCCATGACATCTTTGATATCATCCTTGATAATATCAATGTAATATTTACAGTAAAAAAATGTAGGAAAAACCTTTCATGGTGAGTTATAGTTAACTTAAGGCACGTGTTATAGTTACTTGAGGTAACTTACAAAAACTGCTGATTATTTATAAATGTATATATATACATATATATATATATATATATATATATATATATATATATATATATATATATATATACATATACTACTACTAGTTGGTAATATATATATATATATAAGTAAGTAAGTAGTTATAGTTAGGACCTAGGGGCATATTTATACTCTGTTTGCGCCGAATGTGCGTCAAAATTTTTGACGCACATTCGGCGCAAACACTGCCCCATATTTATACTTTGACGTCAAAGTTCCACCATGTGCGTCATTTTTTAGAAGGGGGAACCAGCCTTGCGTTAATTATATGCAAGGTAGGCGTTCCCTTCCAAAAAATGACTTTAAGGCCTGTGCCCCATATTTATACTGTGATGTCATTTTGACGCACAGGAGGGGGCAGGCCTTAAAAAACGGCGCCAAGCCTGATGGGCGCCGTTTTTTAACGCCTGGATCAGGGCAGGCGTTAAGGGACCTGTGGGCTCAGAAGGAGCCCAGAGGTGCCCTCCCATGCCCCCTGGGACACCCCCTGCCACCCTTGCCCACCCCAGGAGGACACCAAAGGATGGAGGGACCCATCCCAGGGAAGTTAAGGTAAGTTCAGGTAAGTATATTTTTTCGATTTTTTTTTGTGGCATAGGGGGGCCTGATTTGTGCCCCCCTACATGCCACTATGCCCAATGACCATGCCCAGGGGACATAAGTCCCCTGGGCATGGCCATTGGGCAAGGGGGCATGACTCCTGTCTTTGCTAAGACAGGAGTCATTTCAATGGGGGTTGGGCATCAAAAAAAATGGCACATATCGGGTTGAGGCCAAAATTTTGCCTCAGACCTGACTTGCCCCATTTTTTGACACCCAAGCACCATTTTCCCCTACGCCGGAGCTGCCTGGTGTGAGTCATTTTTTTTGACGCACACCAGTCCGCAGCGCCGGCTAACGTCATCCAATAAATAAGGCGCCCGAATGGCGCTTTGGAATGGCGTTAGCCGGCGTTAACATTTTTGACGCACAACTGCGTTGGCGCAGTTGTGCGTCAAAAATATAAATATGGGCCCTAGTTTCTATAAAAGATGCTGTTTTTTGCTTGCCTAAATCTTTGGCTCTACATAACGAATAACTAAAGTTTAAAAAAAAAATTGACAGTCACCTGAGCTGTTGTCCGCAAAGTTTCGGGGTGATTAATTGGGGGCTGAGGTAAAGAGGGGTGACTTTTAGAGCTTTTCTACTGTTAATTCCCATAGGAAAAATTTAACAGTGATAGCGCAAAAAACACTGTACAGAATTACACCAAATTTGGAAGAAAGGTAGCTCTTGGTCCAGAAACAAGCATGTTTGTTTTTGGTGTAAATCCATTCAGTGGTTTTTGAGAAAATCAAGGAAATCCAAATTTGTGTATATGGGGACATGAAGGATTCATGACCCCTCCCAATCTTGTGCAGAGATCTGATTGGCTGATAACACTTCAACAACAGAAGTGTTGTCAGCCATCTTGGGACTAGGCTAAAGATAAGTCCCAGAAAAAAAACAAAAAAAAAATACAAAAGGGGCCAGCGTATGAACACCCTGGCCACTTAGGTCTGGTGGTGGGGTCCCAGATCTGCTGTGAAATACATTTTTTTTTTTATGAAGTGGGGGCTTCCACGCTTTGTCCCAGGGGCATTTCTTCAGAATTGAGGGGGAGGGGGGGCTCCTGCATCCCTTGAAGCCGCCACTTCCCCAGCGCTATTGTGATATGTCTGGGGGGCACCTGGCCCCCTCCTGCTGCCTAGGGATCACCACCTCCCCAGGACATTTAAGAAATGATATCTGGGGGCCTGTTGCCCCCAGGGCTTCTATTTAGATATATGTGGAGGCCTGAGGCTTGGGGACCACCACCCCCTGTGGCACACAGAAAGCAATTGAAACCAGCCCCATGTTGTTACTCCATCAGCCTCGGGGACCACCACCCCCAGGGCTATCTTCACATTGGAGGAGGGCCCCCTCGTGGAGCCTCTGATGGTCCTATGTACTGCCACCCCCAGGGCCAGCTCCTGCTATGTCCCTGGGTGCCCACTCCAGGGACATAGCTGTTTGCTGTGGCTTGGTTGCAGCACTGCAGCCAAACCACAGCAAACACTCTGCTATTTGGCAGCTGGACCTGTAAAGCAGGTCCTGCTGTCAAACAGCAGAGCTTTCATTTCTGAAATGCTTCTTCATGCTTGTTATAGTTAGGACCTAGTTTCCATAGGAACCTGGGTAGAGCGCTATTTGTTTTGCCTATAACTTGGGCGCCGCTTGACAATCTTCACAAAATTTTCAAAACTTATACTTTGCTCAGTTTAGCTTCTTTATTGAGAGTTGTGGGGTGATCCATCAAGTGGAGAAGCAAGAGAAAGGGGGGATCCCAACAGACATTTCACCTATTCATTTGTTCAATAGGACCTTTATATACGCCTACAACCAGAACCACCAGTGGAATTGCACCAAATTTGGCATGAAGATAGATTCTGTTCCACAGTTTACTCTTTTTGTGGTTTGGTGTGAATCCGTTCTGTAGTTTAAGAGTAATTTCAGGCCAAAAAATATAGATATGCAGGGACACATATCCTCTGTGGATCCACCACAAATCGATCTGCAGATCCACACGCCACAAGAAGACTCTGATTGGCTGCCCACAACCTGAGAGAAATGCTGTGGCCGCCAATTTATTTAGTTGGTAAACAGTCCCTGAGGCTGAAATTTAGAGGCAGTGGAGCTGATGGGGTCAGGGCATAGGTTCCCTGACGGTATGGGTGTAAAAAAGTTGTGGTGATGGAACAAATAATGGGCTTCAAATGTCAGAAAATATATTTTTTTGACATGTTGCAAGATCTGCGGATCCACCCACAGGGCTCAGCAACGTGCCTCCCAATGTAAATCCAGGGGTGGATCCACGAATCTCAAAAAAGGATCACACGAAATGTAAAAAGCAACTGTCTATATTCAATATTCATTCACCCGGTGAAACGCCCAGAGAAACACCATGACACCCAATTTAATTCTAACAGAAACACTCTCACATTCAGTGTTACGCACAAAGAGACACTCTCAAATCCAGTCTGAAATCCAGGCAGACACTGTCACACCCACTCTCACACCTCCAGAGATGCTGTTACATCCACTGTCACATCTACACAGACACTCTCACTCTCACACCCAGATACACATTGTCACACTCTCTCTGACATCCAAAGAGACACTCTGAGACTCACTGTGACACTTGGAGACATTTTCTTTCATAGACAAGAAAGAGACTGTCACACCCATTCTCATAGATAGGGAGTCACTTGAGACATCCACTCTCATAGGAAGACAAAGATACTTTCATGCTCACTCTCACGCTCAGAGAGACACTCTCACACCCACTCTCACATCCAGACAGGCACTGTCACATTCCATGTTAGAAATGGGGTTTCTGGTTGGCTAGAGTATGCACCTAAGCCAGGCAGAATCTACGCACCCACCCTAGTCACGGCAAGGATTTAAAAACCCAAGATAACCCATGCCCACACCCTCAATGGATTGGTACGAGCAGTCAGGCCTATCCTGGAGGCAATGTGTAAAGCTTTTGCACAAAACACTCAACACACGTGACACACTGTCCCCACCACAAAGGAAACACAACACCAGGCTATGTAAAAAAAACTGTATTTTACACAACATTATTAGACCAAACACAACAAGTCAATAATACCCTGCTATAAAGCAGTTGTCAGAACGTTACATAATACTGTTACTCTGCAGAAATCAGCAGCAGTCACACATAACACACAGGTTACTAATTATTCTGAAACATAAGCATTAGTCAGGAAAACATTACCATAGAAATGTACTTGTCATAAAAGTATCATGAATGCCTATACCAGGAACATTAGAAGACATATGGCAAGTCATGAAAACATATTAGCAAAGAATGCCCATAAAAGTAATATTAGCAGGTATATGGCACATCATAAAAATATATCCCCCATCAATGCATGAGTCATACACATATCTTACATGCCCAAACATCATCACTGAAATTATGCATTACATGGAAACTTCTCATATGTCCATATCCTCATCAGCATATTTCTAAAGGTGCCACAAACCTGAAACAGTGTGGGCAAAATGGGGGTATCCATGTCCCTCCTGGGGTGCTCCTTGGCTCCGCTTTCAGCACCCGTGGTGAGGTAGGGTTAAGGTTGGCAGGACCGCAAACCTCCGTCGAGTATCAGCACCCCGGCCTGCTTGTATGCCGTGGAAGCGCACAGGGGGGCCCTGTGCTGATGGGGGACCTCTGATGAGATCTTCGTCCCACCCATGAGCCACAATAACAATCAAAAAAGGGGGTGGGCAGCGGGCAGGGCAGGGAGCTTCTGTCGCTACCTACCCCAATAACTATGGTGCCTCCCAAAGGTGCCCCGTGACTGGGGGGTGCACCCTTACTGCCTGGTTCCATGTGGAGACCACTCGGGATTCCCTCCTGTGCTGTGTGCCACGCCGAGGTGACCTCTCACCTCTGACGGATGCAGCCACTTGAGTTGACGGTATGTTCCGCCTGAAGCAGGATACAAGCCCTCTGGGACTTCGCAGAAGCATGGACACACTCCTGGCCAGCTGGAGCCCTCGGTCAGTGGGTCCCCCACACGGGCAGAGACACGCTCACTACTCGATCCGGGCTGTGGCGGTGAACCTCACAAAAGGTGCCTGCCCTTGCCCTGGAGGCACTCCTTATAGCGGCCTAGTCCCCCAGGGTCACAACAATATCGAGCTCCCTTTGTCCTTCTTTTCCTCATGCCCCATGGCAAGCAGGACAGCGCACTCTCCACACGCTCCGGTTTCAGCAATGCCGGGTCACGGTGGTGATTTTAGGACATCGGCAAGCGCTTACGAAGCGCAGGGGACACAGAAATAAAGCACCGACGAGGAGCTATGGACAAGGGAAAAGTGCTTCACAAGGCGCTATGGTCCAGCAAGTACAGTACATGCAGCGTTGCTCACGTGCTGCCAACAACAATTGCAGGGGATCAGGGGTAACAGCACCCAGCCTGTGGGGACATCAGGTGGAGTACAGGGTGGCAGGGCCCAGCACAGGTCAGCACAAAGGGGATGCAGACAGTGGCAGTTCCTCCATGTGACCAAGTATGTCACAGGTCAGCACAGCAGCAACAGTCCAAGGCAGTTCCTGGTGAGTCTCTCCAGCAGCATTCTGTGTCCAGTTACAAGTATTTTTCAGTGCACTAAAGTGTTCCAAATTGTGGTTAAAATCCCCCTGTACTTAAACTCAGGTTTTCAATGGTTTAACAAAGAAGGGGAGAGGAGGTTCCAACTAGTTCCAACTGGTTCTGGGAATGTTCCCTCTCTCCTCTAGCACAGGCTCCAAACATCAGTTGGGGTAAATGAGCCCTATGTGTGGGGCCAGGGCACAGCCTTTACAGATGCATGTTTGCCCCACCTTCTCCTTCCCTCAGCCCAGGAAGACCATTCGAAATGCAGATGTATTTCTGTAAAGATAATAAAACTCCACCTACACCAGTAAGCAGCATTTCTTACTATCGTTACAACCATACAAAACATACCCACGCTACCTGTCATAGATCAGACAATACCTCCCAGACATCAGGCAGGGCATTTCCAATGCTCTCCTATTAGAAGGCAGTACTCACAGCAGTAAGAGACCAGTTAGGCTGTTTGTCACTACCAGGAAAGCCACGCAACCAGGCACATGTCCTACCTTCTACATATATAATACCCTGCCATAGGGCTAGCTAGGACCTACCTTAGGGTGACGTACATGTAGTAAAAGGGGAGTTCTGGGCCTGGTACATACATTTAGATGCCAGGTCCCTGTGGCAGTAAACTGTACATGCAGGCCTGAGACAGGTTTGAAAGGCTACTTAAGTGGGTTGCGCAAGCAGCGCTGCAGGCCCACTAGTAGCATTCAATTTACAGGCCCTGGAAATAGAGATACCACTGTACAAGGGACGTACAGGTAAATTAAATATGCCAATTAGGTATAAGCCAATTGTACCAACTTTAAAAGGGAGAGCACCTGCACTTTAGCACCGAACAGCAGTGATAAAGGGCTCAGAGTTCTAGAGCCAACAACAAAAGGTCAGAAAAATAGGAGGAAGTAGGCAAAAATTCTGGGGATGAACCCGCAAAAAGGTCCAGGTCCAACACTCCTTCTTACACTCACTTACAGACAGAGACTTTCATGCTCAGTTTCACAGCAACATAGATGCTCTTACATGTATTGTCACACCCAGACACACACTCTGACACTCACCCTCACACCCAGACAGCTACTCTCAAACAGTGTCATGGCAAGAAAGGCACTCACACACCCACTCTCACAGCAAAAGACTCAGACACTCTCACACTCAGAGAGACACTCTCACACTTACTCACCTGTACAGGAATCACACACGCACTCGCTCATCCATGCGGCTACTCACACACTAACTCACTCACCAAAACACCTATTCATATATTTACTCACTCTCCCATAGAGTCAGTCACATAGCCACTTATTTATACATACAGCCACTTATGCACCCACTCACTCACACATGCAGTCACTTGATTCACCAACTCACTCAGCAATACAGGGACACCACTCACTCACCCATACAGCACTTGCATACCCACTCATTCACCCGCATACCTACTCACACATCCATTCACTGAACCAAATGCAGCCACTAACATAGTTACTTCCTCACCCATACAGCTAGGTCCCAATCACTCACTCTCCCATATAGCAAATTACTCAACCACTCACTCACCCATAGAGGCAGTCACACACCCACTCACACATTGATACAAATACTCACGCTCACTGGAGGATGTCATCAGTGATGTCACTGACCATGTCATAACTGATGTAATATGTGAGGTCATAAGCAGTGCATTAGGGGAGCACAAGTTATAGTTAGCTCACTAAATATCAGTTCATACAAAGACAGAGAGAACCGTCATCATTACAAAACACATTAATAATTACAGTCATATTTTTCCATTAATTTTTTTAAAAAAAGACTTGATTAATAGTAGGTATGTGCACCCAATCTTGCCCTAGTGGGTCTTCTTACTTATTGTTTCTTACTCTCACCTTTACAGTCCAGAGTCTACTTTCTTTTTCTTTTTCTTATTTTGTTTTTTTTGAAAATCTTATATCTATCTATTCTCTCTATCTATTATATTGGTCCTGAAGTACACTGAAACAAGGCAATACACAAACGTTTAATCCAGAAATGTGAAACAGCATAGAGACATGTAGTTAAAAAGCAGCATATTCATATATACTTCATAATGGCATAATCTTACACAAATACATGGTATTTGGTCAGGAGATCGCTCCCCCACGTCTGCAGAACCACCTAGCTGTGCCCGTGTCTCATCCCTGGTGTCTAGTGGGCTTGGGAAGCGTCGCTAGATTTGTGCATTGTGCCATATCGTTATTGTGACTTGTTTCTCTGTGCCTTGATTTATTGTGCCGTTTATTCATCCGTTTTCCTTTTGTGCCTTTTTCCTGTTTTTTCTGCCTGCTTTTGCCCCTTGTGTTCTCCCCTTGCTGGCTCTCTCTGAGCCGCTTCCCTGCCGCTGCCTCCCTGCGGCCCGCCCCCCTTGCGCCCCCATTCGCCGCTCCCTCACGCCTCCCAGCTGCTCCTCTCTCCCCCTCCCTTCTTAATGGCGGTCGCTGCGCGTCAACGGTGAGTGACCTCTGACCTGCCTTTGGTCAGGAGATCACTCCCCCACGTCCGCAGCACCACCTAGCTGTGCCCGTGTCCTTGACCCCCGCCCACGCGGCTGTTCGAGTGTTCGAGGCCCTCCTCCACCCGCAGGCATCCACCTGCGCCTCATCCCTGGTGTCTAGTGGGCTTGGTAAGCGTTGCTAGACTTGTGCATTCTGCCGTTTCGTTATTGTGACTTGTTTCTCTGTGCCTTGATTTATTGTGCTGTTTATTCATCTGTTTTCCTTTTGTGCCTTTTTCCTGTTTTTTCTGCCTGCTTTTGCCCCTTGTGTGCTCAACTTGCCGGCTCTCTCTGAGCCGCTTCCCCACCGCTGCCTCCCTGCGGCCCGCCCCCCTCGCGCCCCCATTCGCTGCTCCCTCCCACCTCCCAGCTGCTCCTCCCTCCCCCTCCATTGTTAATGGCAGTTGCTGCGCGTCGAGGGTGAGTGACCTCTGACCTGCCTTTGGTCAGGAGATTGCTCCCCCACGTCCGCAGCACCACCTAGCTGTGCCCGTGTCTTTGACCTCCGCCCACGCGGCTGTTCGCGCATTCGAGGCCCTCCTCCACCCACAGGCATCTGCCTGCGCCTCATCCCTGGTGTCTAGTGGGCTTGGTAAGCATTGCTAGACTTTTGCATTGTGCCGTTTCGTTATTGTGACTTGTTTCTCTGTGCCTTGATTTATTGTGCGTTTATTCATCCGTTTTCCTTTTGTGGCTTTTTCCTGGTTTTTCTGCCTGCTTTTGCCCCTTGTGCGCTCCCCTTGCTGGCTCTCTCTGAGCCGCTTCCCCGCCGCTGCCTCCCTGCAGCCCGCCC